>NC_090833.1:60060625-61356250 GCF_028021215.1 Eschrichtius robustus
GCCAAGGTTGATTCAGCCCTGTTTGATTCAGTCGTCCTAATCAGTTGATTCTCTTTTCTTTCCTCTCACTGTCTTCCAGATTCAGAATATTACTAGAATAATTCAATTTACTTTAGAATCTAAGTCACTTCTAAATGTTTTTAATATTTCCTTCTATATTCTAGCATTGAAAGACATCACTTAAGAAAAAATTGTTTAGTTTAATCAGTCAGTCTAACTTTGTTAACTTTAAGAGATCGTACATTTGATAAACCAAAGAAGGATACACTTTTGTTAGTGTGAACGACTAACTGGTGGAAATAAAAATTACTTATTTTACAATACTTGGATTTATTGCAGTGCTAGTAGAAAAAAAAAAATTACTCTAAAAAATGGCAAGTCTCATTCTGAAACACCATTTCCAGGAATTCTTCCCTCAGCTATATAATTTCTGTGAAAGCTCTTGAAATTTTAGAGTAAACACAGATTAAAATTATTTTTATTTTTTAAAAATTAGAACTGTATGTAACTGATAAAGACGGAAAAGAAATTTATGTCCAGAACTACAAAAAGTGTGGGGAGAGGGACATATATGGAGTTTTAGTGGGAATGTAAACCAGCATATTTGCCTGGAGGGCAACTGGACAGGGTAAGAGATGTATAGACTTCGGTCTAGCAATTCCACTTCTACTTCTTGGAATTTATCCTGAGCAAATAAGGGGACATATTAATAAATGTGTTTGTGCAAGTTTCTTTATTAGAACACTGTTTCTAATAAAGAAAAGTTAGAAACAACAAAAACACTTAAATAAGAGAGACTAGTGAAAACATTTCAATGAACCCATGCAATGGATTTTTATAAGACCATTAAGAATTTCATATACTCTAGGAGACATAGAAATATGTTTACAATATACTGTTACTGAAAAGAGTGGTTTACATAACAGTATGGCAGCTTATGCTGTGTTAAGATCATGGGTTTCAGATAGCCTAGGGTTTCAATCTTGGCTCTGCCACTCAGTGTTTGTTATAGGGCCTTGAACAAATTGTCTAGCCTTTCTAAGCCTCACTTTATCATCTATAAAATGGGAATAAACAGTTAAATCCATGCATAACTTTAAGTGTATTTCTGTTCAAAGATACCTTACTTAACATGTATCATTAATTCACTAATATTAAATATATACCCAAACTAAATTATAATTCATGCCTGAATGAAATTTATCTAACACACATTTTCTCCACAAAGCAAATCTGTTATCTTGCACCTAGGAACACTGACAACACTTCAACACTACAATCGTAGGCCATTTAAAATGGTAAGAATACCATAAAAATCTCACAAAAATGCAAACATTTCAAAAAATGTAACACTAGGTAAACCATGAAAAGGACACTTGTGTATTAATATGAATGTCAAACAAGAAGGGAAAGCACCACCTCATTCCACCTTAGCTGGGAAGGCGTCGGGGGAAGGCAACTCAAATTTTGACTGCTCTGTACATGTCTGTGAATGACCACAGCATTATATAAGCATTGATTTGGGGGTTACCAATAAATTTTAGGCAGTAGCCAAATTCACAAACATGAAATGAAGATCAACTGTGTGTGCCTGCACACATAGATACACACAGTTGATCTATCTAAGTTAATTTCAGTAACGGGATAGTTTATAACAGATTCTATTATGCTAAAAACGATGTTTTAGTAGGTGGTTTTAACTCAAGTTCATGTTTAAACGTAGTGTGACAGTAAGCATCTCCACGCATCATGGCAATCCTTTTTATATAAGGTCATACAGTGCTATTAGCTATTATATTTCATAAGGAATTAGAATCAATATTAAAAATACAAATTTTGTTTTCTTGCCATAATCTCAAAGCAAAATGGATTTTGTCCCAACCCAAATTATCCTGGGAATATTCAAGCAATATCATCATAGTTTAAACATCACATAAATTCTTGTGTTTGCCAAAGTGTTATTTTTCAAAAGAAAATAGCAAAGCTGTTCTAATGAGCATGCAGATTATTATTCTAGGGAATGGCCTGGAAAGTGTAAGGGGTGAAGGCTGTCGAGCTAAGGTCCCTGACTTTGCCACTTAGCTTTGTAGTTTTCATGGGCAAGCAAGCTCCTTAAATTTGTTACGCACTATTATCTTGATATTTAAAACAGGATTAATAGTTTATATGTTATAAATATACATATAGTTAATACATTTCAAGTTCTTAGAAAAGTGTCCGGCACATAGTCACAACACAATGAATGCCATTATTTTTTGTTATTACAAATGATATTAATATTGATGTTGAGGAGATAGAAACCTTTCATTGGTTTATGTGAAACAATTGAAGAGTTCTAGAAAAAGCTACACATATATAAATCAAATATTGTCACTGATCTGAGTATGAATAAACTTATCATCTGATTTTTAGCTAATTTTTATTCCTAATTTCTCAGTACTTTTGCTCCTCACACAGATCTCCTATCACCTGTTTCTTACTCTTTCATTCTCCTTAGTTTCACTTATTCCATTCTCTTGTGATACACATCTTGAAAGTCCATTTCTCTTCCTTCTAAGTAGTTTCAGGACTCCAGCATCCTGACCCTCAGCAGTCTCTTTAAATCAAGCTCATTGACCAGGGTGATGGATGGTGTTGTTGCCAGAGTTCCACCCCAATTGCCCTTCAAGTGGGAAAGTCCCTGCTCAGCAAAGAATGAAGCATTCAATTTGTGTGTCCTTTTCTGAAGAAGGGTCTCAGACAGCCCCCTTACCAGCTATCTCAGTTTCCAACATTTTAGACTGCTGTGGAGCCCTGCATGTGCTGCAGAACAATCATTCAAATAAAGTATACTTCAGAGCTTCCATTCTCTAAAAGCCCATTGATCCGCGTGACTCCACTGTCAGGACAAATGGGAAGTTCCTGCTTGAATGTGGCAGATGAAAAGGTATATTGTACACTCTGGTAACACTGACTTTATTATAGCAAAATGATTTGCATTTTGCAAGTTGGCAGTTCTTGCAAAAACCTAAAGGGAAAACCTAAAGGGAAAGACAAAGTACCGAGCTATTACTTAGGTCCAGGTGGTCCAGGTGCCAGCTGCAGGTAAGGAAGTTGCATGACCTGGTGCTCATCATCTAACCTGTCTGAGCCTCAGTCTTCCTTACTGTGGTGTTTTGTAAGGTATCAATGCCTGTTTGAGCTCATGTCTTCTTAGGGTTGCTGCCAGGATTGAATGGTATAATGGATATGAATCACTTCACAAATTAGAGTATTTCATAAATGCAATAATCTGTTGCATTCATAACATCTATACTCTTATCTGTCTCCATCCTCTGCGGGACCTCTAAGCTCCCAGCCTAATCAAAGATCCTTCTTCAGGTTAAAATGAGTAAAATGAAACCCATAAGCAGTGATGTTAGCAATTTTCAGAAGGATTGTTAAACATATTTAAATTTTTTACATTTGAATTGGGGACAGAATTTTCAGTTTTTGTTTGCTTCTGTTACAACAGAATCTTTAGCACTGGCTTTTTAAAGGGACACTGTAATCATAAGATATTAGAAAACAAAACAGTTTATCTCAGCTTTTTCTGATACTTTTAATTTGTATACAGCTTTTCAATATGCTGGTTTGTCTTCTTGTCTACGTAGGCAGTGCTATAGCATTTCAAGTTCAGAATTACTGCAAAAGAAGTAATTGATCCTCTATTTCAATATCCCTACTGTTTCATGAGCTCTCTTACAATTCAGAGGAATCTATTTCTCACTGATGCTGAAAAACATAATAAGGTCACAGCAGGGAGGCTTTAGCTTCATTAAAGAACATTATTATAAAAATAAAATGATCGAGGGCAAATTGTTTTTGTCCTTGTGGTACTGTTTCTGCAGATTCACATTAATCTGAGCGTTTAGAGGCACAATAAATTCGTAATCTTCTATCATCCACTTCACCATGGTAGCCCCTAGTGGTAGAAAGATGTCAATCGCTCATGTTCCAAGGGATTCCTTCGTCTGCTGAATAAAGAGGAATGAAGCCTCCTCGGAAATGAGGGCTACACAGTTATGTCAATAACTAAATTTATTTCTGCTTTTAAAACATCACAGAGAATGCTGGTGTCCAACAAATGTAGATGCCAGCATTATTTAAAAAGTGACTGGGCAGAGAAATGAATTGAAATTTTGACCCACTCAGGGTTCCGTCTATCATGGGAGCCTATAATCGGGGAACAACAGAGAAGAATTTAAGATAGAAAATCAGTGATTGCTCTATTAATCTAGTTTAACTGTTACTAAAATCTGACAGAGCACATTACAAGCTGCAGGCAGTAAGGCTTATCAATTCATTGCTACTTTCAAGGTTCTTCCTTGCTTTCTTTTTGCCTTCAGCTCCTGGCAAAGGACAGCCTTTTACAGTTCCATTTCTCAGTTTATTTTTGACTGCTTTTAATTATATTTAATGGCCTGCTTCTGCCCCACTTAAGTTATTGGAGTTGCAAAGTACTTTGCTGTTATAATGATAGTTCCCTTGATGTCTGTTCATTATTAACTGCTTTTCAAAAGTGCTGCTCTCAACTCCCTTTTTAGAAATATTTAAATAACTGAATTTCTATAACAAATATCTTGCACAGAAGATAGTGATTCTATTGCCTGTTTAATAGTTTGCAGATAGCAAAATAAAACGTTTGTAAAGTTTTGTACTATAATATTAATTGGAAATGTCTCATTAAATCATCTTGTATTAAATTCTCACCAAGAGTAATGTCCCAAAATAATCAATGACTTCAGAGTTTGGCACTTAGCACATTTAATTCTAAGAAAATATTTTAGAAAATAGAGTATTTTTCATAGAGATGAATAAAATCCTGTAATTAATCTGTGTGTCTTAAAAGTTACCATTCTTTGTTTTTAAGAGGAAATGAAGGAGTATGCTAAAAGAGATCTCATCACACAAATATGTTATTGCTCAGGAAAAAAAATAGGCAATGGAATGAGAATAATAAATTTAGAAGTCTTAATATTGTTTTAAAAACCTGGGGCTTCCCTGGTGGCGCAGTGGTTGAGAATCTGCCTGCTAGTGCAGGGAACACGGGTTCGAGCCCTGGTCTGGGAGGATCCCACATGCCACAGAGCAACTAGGCCTGTGAGCCACAACTACTGAGCCTGCGCATCTGGAGCCTGTGCTCCACAACAAAAGAGGCCGTGACAGTGAGAGGCCCGCGCACCGCGATGAAGAGTGGCCCCCCGCTTGCCGCAGCTAGAGGAAGCCCTCGCACAGAAACGATGACCCAACACAGCCAAAAATAAATAAATAAATAATAATTAAAAGAAAAAAAAAACCTGATGATTTGATCACAGGCATTAACAACTTCTTCTCAAACATCAGGCAAATGAGAGCAAAATAACTGTTTTTAAAAATCACCTTACAGGGGAATATTAATCAACGTATAGTAGAGATACTAATAGAAGAGACAGGGCAATAGCATGGTTGATGGCAGCTGACAGTGTGAGTCAGGCACTGTTCTAACTCATTTGGTATCTGTAACATCCCCGTCATTAACTTCATTTTACAAATGAGAAAATAGAGGCACAGAAACATCAAGTACCTTGCTGATCAAATATACATTAAGTGGTAAAGCTAGGATTCAAATCCAGGCAGTCTGGTTTCAGAGTCATACCCTTAATCACTATGTTGTATTTCAAATCATGGAGAACAGGAAGCAGAGAAATGATGATCAATGTAGCCAAACTGAGAAGGTACCTCCTTATGTGCCAAGAGTATGGAGTACAAACAAGTCAGCTTATTACCCCCGAAGCCACCCACAACCCTGTAATTGGAAGAAGTGAATGCCATGGAAGGCAGGGGTGAGGTGCAGTTGGAGGGAAAAAAAAATCCTAAGACTGTAAAGTGATTGCTCTCTCATCCTCCACAGCTGGCAATTACTCCCCATTCCTCAGCACGCCCCATCCAGAAACCTGGTACTGTAAGATTTTTCCTTGGAGAAAACAAGCCTGGTACACTTTAAACAGAACCGTTATTTCAAGCTGATATGCCTAATCAAAGAACCTGGAATCCCCTTCCCCTTGGTTTCTAGAAGAGCAGTCAAACTGTATTACCCCACCTCCTACTCTAAAACCCCTCTCTAATACGTAAATGGGAAAGAAAAGGTCAGTCATTTGGGCAAACTGCAACGTGACTGTGACCTTCAGCTAAGACCTACAGTAACAACCAAAAAACACAGATAAAAAAGAGACAACATAGGTGGAAAGGAGGACCTCTGGAGTGTGGCGTTCCAAGCTGTGTGGCTGACAGGGTCTTGGTGCTCTGACCGGGTGTCACGCCTAAGCCTCTGAGGTGGGACAGCCGAGTTCAGGACATTGGTCCACCAGAGACCTCCCAACCCCACATAATATCAAATGGCAAAAGCTCTCCCAGAGATCTCCATCTCAGCGCTAAGACCCAGCTCCACTCAACGACCAGCAAGCTACAGTGCTGGACACACTATGTCAAACAACTAGCAAGACAGGAACACAAACCCACCCATTAGCAGAGAGGCTGCCTAAAATCATACTAAGTTCACAGACACCCCAAAACACACCACCGGACGTGGTCCTGCCCACCAGAAAGACAAGATCCAGCCTCATCCACCAGAACACAAGCACCAGTCCCCTCTACAACCCACTGAACCAACCTTATCCACTAGGATCAGAAATGAAAAACAATGGGAACTACGAACCTGCAGCCTGCAAAAAGGAGACCCACAACACAGTAAGTTAAGCAAAATGAGAAGACAGAGAAACATACAGCAGATGAAGAGCAAGGTAAAAACCCACAAGACCAAACAAATGAAGAGGAAATAGGCAGTCTACCTGAAAAAGAATTCAGAGGAATGATAGTAAAGATGATCCAAAATTTTGGAAATAGAATGGAGAAAGTATAAGAAACGTTTCACAAAGACCTAGAAGAACTAAAGAGCAAACAAACAATGATGAACAACACAATAAATGAAAGTAAAAATTCTCTAAAGGAATTAATGGCAGAATAACTGAGGCAGAAGAATGGAAAAGTGACCTGGAAGATAAAATAGTGGAAATAACTACTGCAGAGCAGAATAAAGAAAAAAGAATGAAAAGAACTGAGGACAGTCTCAGAGACCTCTGGGACAACATTAAATGCACCAACATTTGAATTATAGGGGTCCCAGAAGAAGAAGAGAAAAAAAAAGGGACTGAGAAAATATTTGATAAGATGATAGTTGAAAACTTCCCTAATATGGGAAAAGAAATAGTCAATCAAGTCCAGGAAGCAGAGAGAGTCCCATACAGGGTAAATCCAAGGAGAAGCATGCCAAGAAACATATTAATCAAACTATCAAAAGTTAAATACAAAGAAAAAATATTAAAAGCAGCAAGGGAAAAGCAGCAATTAACATAAAAGGAATCCCCATAAGGTTAACAGCTGATCTTTCAGCGGAAACTCTGCAAGCCAGAAGGGAGTGGCAGGACATATTTAAAGTGATGAAAGGGAAAAACCTACAACCAAGATTACTCTACCCAACAAGGATCTCATTCAGATTTGACGGAGAAATTAAAACCTTTACAGACAAGCAAAAGCTAAGAGAATTCAGCACCACCAAACCAGCTCTAAAACGAATGCTAAAGGAACTTCTCTAGGCAGGAAACACAAGAGAAGGAAAAGACTTACAATAACAAACCCAAAACAATTAAGAAAATGGGAATAGGAACATACATATCAATAAACCTTAAATGTAAATGGATTAAATGCTCCAACAAAAAGACATAGACTGGCTGAATGAATACAAAAACCAGACCTGTATATATGCTGTCTACAAGAGACCCACTTCAGACCTAGGGACACATACAGACTGAAAGTGAGGGGATGGCAAAAGATATTCCATGCAAATGGAAATCAAAAGAAAGCTGAAGTAGCGATTCTCAGACAAAATAGACTTGAAAATAAAGACTATTACAAGAGACAAAGAAGAACACTACATAATGATCAAGGGATCAATCCAAGAAGAAGATATAACAATGGTAAATATTTATGCACCCAACATAGGAGCACCTCAATACATAAGGCAAATGCTAACAGCCATAAAAGGGGAAATCAGCAGTAACACAATCATAGCAGGGGACTTCAACACCACACTTTCACCTATGGGCAGATCATCCAAAATGAAAATAAATAAGGAAACACAAGCTTTAAATGACACATTAAACAAGATGGACTTAATTGATATTTATAGGACATTCCATCCAAAAACAACAGAATACACTTTCTTCTCAAGTGCTCATGAAACATTCTCCCGGATAGACCATATCTTGGGTCACAAAACAAGTGCTGGTAAATCTAAGAAAACTGAAATTGTATCAAGTATCTTTTCTGACCACAACACTATGAGACTAGATATCAATTACAGGAAAAAATCTGTAAAAAATACAAACACGTGGAGGCTAAACATTACACTATTAAATAACCAACAGATTACTGAAGAAAACAAAGAGGAAATCAAAAAATACCTAGAAACAAATGACAATGAAAACATGATGACCCAAAACCTATGAGATGTAGAAAACACAGTCCTAAGAGGGAAGTTTATAGCAATACAATCCTACCTCAAGAAACAAGAAACATCTCAAATAAACAACTTAATCTTACACCTAAAGCAATTAGAGAAAAAACAAACAAACAAAAACCCCAAAGTTAGCAGAAGGAAAGAATCATAAATATCAGATCAGAAATAAATGAAAAAGAAATGAAGGAAACAATAGCAAAGACCAATAAAACTAAAAGCTAGTTCTTTGAGAAGATAAACAAAATTGATAAACTATTACCCAGGCTCATCAAGAAAAAGAGAGAGAACTCAAATCAATAGAATTAGAAATGAAAAATGAGAAGTAACAACTGACACTGAAGAAATACAAAGGATCATGAGAGATTACTACAAGCAACTATATGCCAATAAAATGGACAACCTGGAAGAAATGGACAGATTCTTAGAAAAGCACAACCTTCCAAGACTGAACCAGGAAGAAATAGAAAATATAAACAGACCAATCACAAGCACTGAAATTGAAACTGTGATTAAAAATCTTCCAACAACAAAAGCCCAGGACCCGATGGCTTCACAGGTGAATTCTATCAAACATTCAGAGAAGAGCTAACACCTATCCTTCTCAAACACTTCCAAAATATAGTAGAGGGACGAACACTCCCAAACTCATTCTACGAGGCCACCATCACCCTGATACTAAAACCAGACAAAGATGTCACAAAAAAAGAAAACTACAGGCCAATATCACTGATGAAAACAGATGCAAAACTCCTCAACAAAATACTAGCACACAGAATCCAACAGCACATTAAAAGGATCATACACCATGATCAAGTGGGGTTTATCCCAGGAATGCAAGGATTCTTCAATATACGCAAATCAGTCAATGTGATAAACCATATTAACAAATTGAAGGAGAAAAACCATATGATCATCTCAATAGATGCAGAAAAAGCTTTCAACAAAATTCAACACACATTTATGATAAAAAAAAACAAAAACCCTCCAAAAAGTAGGCATAGAGGGAACTTACCTCAACATAATAAAGGCCATATATGACAAACCCACAGCCAAGATGGTTCTCAATGGTGAAAAACTGAAACCATTTCCACTAAAATCAGGAACAAGACAAGGTTGTCCACTCTCACCACTATGATTCAACATAGTTTTGGAAGTTTTAGCCACAGCAATCAAAGAAAAAGGAATAAAAGGAATCCAAATCAGAAAAGAAGAAGTAAAACTGTCACTCTTTGCAGATGGCATGATGCTCTACATAGAGAATCCTAAAGATGCTACCAGAAAAATACTAGAGCTAATCAACGAATTTGGTAAAGTAGCAGGATACAAAATTAATGCACAGAAATCTCTTGCATTCCTATACACTAATGAGGAAAAAATCTGAAGAGAAATTAAGGAAACACTCTCATTTACCATTGTAACAAAAAGAGTAAAATACCTAGGAATAAACCTACCTAAGGAGACAAAAGACCTCTATGCAGAAAACTATAAGACACTGATGAAAGAAATTAAAAGATGATACAGACAGATGGAGAGATACACCATGTTCTTGGATTGGAAGAATCAACACTGTGAAAATGACTATACTACTCAAGCAATCTACAAATTCAACACAATCCCTATCAAACTACCAATGGCATTTTTCACAGAACTAGAACAAAAAACTTCACAACTTGTATGGAAACACAAAAGACCCCAAATAGCCAAAGCAATCTTAAGAAAAACAGAGCAGGAGGAATCAGGCTCCCGGACTTCAGACTAGACTACAAAGCTACAGTAATCAAGACAATATGATACTGGCACAAAAAGAGAAATATAGATCAACGGAACAGGATAGAAAGCCCAGAGATAAACCCATGCACATATGGTCACCTTATCTTTGGTAAAGGAGACAAGAATATACAATGGAGAAAAGACTGTTTCTTCAATAAGCAGTGCTGGGAAACCTGGACAGCTACATGTAAAAGAATGAAATTAGAACACTCCCTAACACCAAACACACAAATAAACTCAAAATGGATTAAAGACCTAAATGTAAGGCCAGACACTATAAAACTCTTAGAGGAAAACATAGGCAGAACACTCCATGACATAAATCACAGCAAGATCCTTTTTGATCCACCTCCTAGACAAATGGAAATAAAAACACAAATAAACAAATGGACCTAATGAAACTTAAAAGCTTTTGCAAAGCAAAGGAAACCATAAACAAGACGAAAAGACAACCCTCAGAATGGGAGAAAATATTTGCAAACAAAGCAACTGTCAAAGGACTAATCTCCAAAATATACAAGCAGCTATGCAGCTCAATATCAAAAACACAACCCAATCCAAAAATGGGCATAAGACCTAAATAGACATTTCTCCAAAGAAGATATACGGATTGCCAACAAACACATGAAAGGATGCTCAACATCACTAATCATTAGAGAAATGCAAATCAAAACTGCAATGAGGTATCACAACACACCAGTCAGAATGGCCATCATCAAAAAATCTAGAAACAGTAAATGCTGGAGAGGGTGTGGAGAAAAGGCAACCCTCTTGCACTGTTGGTGGAAATGTAAATTGATACAGCCACTATGGAGAACAGTATGGAGGTTCCTCAAAAAACTAAAAATAGAACTACCATACGACCCAGCAATCCCACCACTGGGCATATACCCTGAGAAAACCATAATTCAAAAAGAGTCATGTACCACAGCATTCATTGCAGCTTTATTTCCAATAGCCAGGACATGGAAGCAACCTAAGTGTCCATCGACAGAAGAATGGATAAAGAAGATGTGGCACATATATACAATGGAATATTACTCAGCCATAAAAAAAAGAAATTGAGTTATTTGTAGTGAGGTGGATAGACCTAGAGTCTGTCATACAGATTGAAGTAAGTCAGAAAGAGAAAAACAAATACCATATGCCTACACATATATATGGAATCTGAAAGAAAAAAAAAAAGTGGTTCTAAAGAACCTAGGGGCTGGACAGGAATAAAGACACAGACATAGAGAATGGACTTAAGGACGTGGGGAGGGGGAAGGGTAAGCTGGAATGAAGCAAGAGAGTGGCATGGACATATATACACTACCAAATGTAATATACATAGCTAGTGGGAAGCAGCTGCATAGCACAGAGAGATCGGCTCGGTGCTTTGTGACCATCTAGAGGCGTGGGATAGGGAGGGTGGGAGGGAGGGAGACGCAAGAGGGAATAGATATGGGGATATATGTATATGTATAGCTGATTCACTTTGTTATAAAGCAGAAACTAACACACCATTGTAAAGCAATTTTACTCCAATAAACATGTTTAAAAAAAAAAAAAAAAGAGACAGCATAGAAGTTTCAGAACACACACCAAAAAATCAGGGTCATCAGTATTGAACAAGAATAGGTTATGTCCTACGATAATAAAACTAAGACAGTATGCTGTAGTAAGTAAAACACAAAATTGGAAATTAAAAGTAAAAAATTTTAAAAACGGCACAGATGAACCAAAAATGAAAACATTTCTTAAAGGGAGACTATTCTTAAAAAAGACATTGTCGTGAAAGGAAGGCTGAGGTGATGTTTTAAACTGAAGGGGGCTGCAGACATGATAACTATTAATTTTACAACAAGGCCATAAGACTGAGGTGGCTCTAATGCCAGGAAGGTCTATGAAAGCAAACCAAAATCCAACCCTGTAAATGCCTCAAAGATTACAAAATCAAAACCTAAGGCAACCAAACAGCCAACCAGGCTTTAGGCGATGGCCAATCAATTATCTCCTTACTTTGCATCTGCCTTTATCAAGTCTCTCCCTGGCTTCTGTCCATGGAGCATGGCTAACCACTTCCTGTTTGGTGCTGTCCAATGCATATAGTTTTTTTTCTCAAACAAACTGTTGAAATTTTAACATGCCTCAGTTTACCTTTTAACACAACTAAATGCAATACATGATTCCAGACTGGATCCCATACTGGAGGAAAAAAAAATACTATGAAGAATTGGCTGACAGCAGTTGATAACATTGACATAATCTACTGCTAGTGTTCCAAAGTGTTTTATCAATTACACATTTACTGAAGCCGATGACCCTACTTTAATTATGTGAGAGATTATCCTTGTTCTTCAGAAACACACACTAGAGTATTTAGAGGTGAAGGAAAGTGATATATACAACCTACTCTCAAATGATTAAAAAAGAAAGCATAGAGATAGTATGTTTGTGTTACTGAGAAATGAGGCAAATGTTAACTATAGGTAAGAGGTATTGAGGTGTTCCTTGTATTTTTTCCACAACTTTCCTGTATGTTTAATTTTGTTCCACATCCAACTATTTTCTAAAAATCAATGGAAATGTAGAAGATAAAGTCAAAGAAATCTCCCAAAATAGAGAAACCAAGAAAAAAAAAGAGAGCTGAAAAATTTGAAGACAGGAAAAGAGTAATCCAGAAGGTCCAATAGCTGATTAATAATATAAATATAGCTGATAAGATGAAACTATCAAAGAAATTGCATAATTTTTTTTTTTTTTTTTTTTAGCACAGAAGAAAAGTCACTTTCCAAAATGAAGTTAATCCCATATCAAGGCACACCGTCACGAATTTTAATAATCATAAGAGGTTCCTACAAAGAGAAAAGAAAAACAAAAGCCATCTACAAATGAAAAGAGAACAGACTAGCATTAGAGTGATATTTTCATAATCATGAGGGAGAATTATTTTCATCTCAGATACTAAAGCATATACTCAAATATCAATCACATGGAAGGGTGGAAGTAAGCCCTCTGAAGACAAATGTGGATCCAAAATGTGTACTTCTCACACTTTTTTCCTTTTTTGGGGGGAAAGCTATTAGAAGTTGTGTTTCTGGGGGAAAAAAAAGAAGTGAGGGATACAATCAATCAAGAAGGAGTAGTAAGTGCAGTCCAGGAATGAGAAATTCAGAGAAAAACGGACAGGGAGGCATAGAGAACAACCAGATAGATGGGAACAGAATGTATTCCTCCAGCTTTCCATCAATCTCCAAATGGAATTTCACAAATATTTTAATAATTTTGTGAACTTGAAATTTGAACCCATTAGTAATCTTATAAGCTTCAAGAAAAACAAAGATCTTATGCTAAAAAACTGTAAACCTGAAAGCAGTATTTACACAGTCATAATAAAGAGAACATCGAATACTGAGTTCAACACAACAATTTTATCCAACACATTGAGAGGATAGTGGAAGGTAAGTCCTGCGATCAATGGCTGTCCTAAATCCTCTATAAGTATCATAGTAGGGAGTTAATAGGTTATGTTTAGATTTGATAACAATATAAACATAAACTGAGAATAAGTAAGGTGATTACCAAAATAAACAGGTAAGAGTTGAAGCTTATTCTTTCTACTGAATGTGACTATGGCACAGACAGGTGTGGAGCAAGATGTTGTGATTCTGTTGCTCTTATGAGCCTCTTAATACTGTCTGATTACTAGATGATGAGTTTCTTTCCTATTTAGAAAATATTAAGAAAAAGTCTTAGAGCTCCACAACTGCTTCAACCATTTCAACAATAATGGGCACTGAAGATTACACAGAAATGTCTGTTCCCTGCCTGAGTTGTGTGGATGTTTTAAAAAGAAACATTGTCCAGTGTTGTGACATACTTCTGAAAGGAAAACCATCTCCTAGCAAAAAGAATTTCAAAGAACCCAGAAAATGTTCTTGTTGCCTTCTCATTTCTGAAAACAATTGCTTTAAAAATTAAGATTCACGGTCTAAGAGAAATTTGAAAGCTAAAGTTTTGTGGGTTTTAGTACAAGGGTAAGAATGTCACATATCTAAGTTTTGTAAAATAACTTGTTTCCATTGTTAAAAATATTTGAAAATGAAGCACATTCTGCCCCTGCTTTCAACGCTGAATAGATGCTATTTATCTGTTAGCCACAGAATTTCAGAGTTTTCACAGGTCCAGTGTTTACTGTAATTTGAGTAGCCAACGTTGACTACCAACACCTCTGACCTTAGCGAATAGTATGTATTAGTCTAAATTACAGATGGTGTTAACTGTTACAGCAGATTACAACAAAAAGAATTAGACGATCACACATGTAAGATATGATCACAAATTTTGGTGTTGAAGATCACTTATTCTATGTGAGAAAATTCTTCTCATTTATTAAGATTAAAGTACATTGCCTTATCAAACAGGAATCTGCATCTTTCCCTCTACAAGAGATAAATTGTGTACATTTAATATGTACTATTTTCAAGGTCTGAGTTTTCAGCATAGTCTGTCATCTCAAGCATCCGCCATGGATCTCAGGGGAAAGGAGGGCAACTGCTGACATTTTTGTATGTGAGGTTTTTACATCAGGTAACTGTATCTGAGGTATATACAGGAGATCTTTGAAAGGGATTGATTTACCTTTCTAGATAACCAGAAAATTATATTTTATCTCAAATATTTTTTAAAAATTGTTTCATTTTTATTAAACAGAAATATTGAGTTTACTGGGCTTTTATCATTTTTCCACCATCTAGCAGATGACACTGACCCCTGTATTTTTTTAACTTCTAAACTTTCCTACTTCTCTTTAATAATCTGAGATAACTCCTTCTCACTCAGCTTTATCCTCCTGTCTTCCAGTGTCCACGTCTCAAAACAATTTTATACTAGCACCTTTTTCTTGCTTTTGTCTTCATCCGTTTCACTCTAATGTTAAATGATTACTCGTGGGAAGAAATTTCAAATCTAAATACCATGCTCCAACTCCTAAGTTTTTCAGTTTCATGTTTCTAACTCTTATCTCATACGTCTACATACTGTAATATTCTGCCACCATGTCAAGCCCTCAAAAACTCAGTATAAATAAAATACCATTTTTTTTAGGGGAACAGTAACTATAAGATACTGCTTACATCTTAGAAGAATTACTATGGAAACAATATGATAAAAAGGAAAAACTTTTTTTTTTTTTTTTTTTGGCCAAGGGGAAAACATGAGTTTAAAAAGAGAATAGGCAGGAATATATATATAAAAGAGGATATGAAAGAAGACTCTTAGGACTCAGAAAAATGTTTTACTTCAACAAATATATGCTGAATGAGTAGAACAGGATATGAGGGAAAAAATGACTTAATTTCTTACAGGTTTAAGAAAGTGACTCAAGTGCTTTGAGAAGACGAAACTATGGTTTAACCAACAAGTCTTTGTTTAGAAAGATAAAGATTACTATCTACATGTTACCATAAAATGTTTATTTTAATCTATACCTTTTCAACATTTCTCACAAATTTGAGTTCTATTTGTTTTGTGTGAATGGTATATTACAGGAAACATTTTTTCCAAGATTAATTTTGAAAGTTGCAAATACTGTTGCTTTGTAACCTTGAGGCTAATGTTTACTGTAGAAAATCACATGTAATTGAGTGTTGTAGAAAAAGTGTTATGGCATGTAAAATATAAAACTTTGGAGGTCAATTTTGCTTATAACTGATATTTAAATACTGCTGTGAACATCAGATTGGTAATAACAATGATACGCTCTATGGGTATAAAATATAATTTCCAAATTAGGTTAGAAAAAAAATTCAAGTGTTTGTATCTGTGATGTTATAGGGGTCCAACACAATGTAAATCCACAGATCACTGGAGAAGGATCATAAAAATAAACGTCTTGGGCTAACATTGAAGTCCACCAAAATCAATCACCATCCTTTTCAATACTACTACCCTTTATTTAAAAAAAGGCTTGCTAACTGTTCTTATTTGTTATGTATACAGATATTGTTCCCTCCACCTACAATGCCTGATATACATCAGCCCTGTTATTTATATCAGATTCAAGATAGCTTCAAGAAGTCTTCACAGTTGTTTTAATACAAGTCAAAATGTACCTGTCTTCTGGCAAACAATCTGCTCTTGATCGCTCATTATCTTTGGCATCTAACACTAATAGTTACCTCACTCTACATAGTATGTATCTGCATTATAAGATAGTATTTAATACTATCTGCATATAGAGCATATCTCCTTTCCTGGAGGATAGTCACTTGAAGGCAGAAATACTTTATTAATGTCTATATACCCCACAGGTCTAGGGAAATAAAATGTCCATAGTAGATGCTTAAAATTTTGTGAATCATTTCAACTCTTAGTTATTGAGAACCATCACTGAGAGTCGGTGTCTTTTTTCCCAGCTCTGATGTACTCTCATGTAACTCACATTTTCTTGAGAAATGTGACTAAAGGACAGAGAATAAGCCTGGTTGAGACTTTTGGTTTGCAGTGATCTAATTCTCCCAAATTTTACTACACGTTATTTGACACTCTAAGTGGTTTCAGTGTGATCAACATATATCTTGATTTATCTTAGACATATATTCATGAATGACTAATGAACACTGATTCATATGAAAAAGTTCTCACCTTGTGATAATTTCCAATATTTTATTATAGTTTGCAAAATATCCTCATTATAGTACTTCAGCAAATGTAATTTCAGCTGCTAAAATATTCACCGTGACTACAGTTGTTGGCAATATTAAATAATTCTTGTTGCTGCGTGATGTTAGCTGCAGCTTAAATTTCATGTTATGGAGTATTATTAATCTTATATGGTTAGAAATAATTTCCAGATCAATGAATCAATGTTATCTCAATATTCTGTGTCTTTAATTTTTGTACCACATTTATTTTGTGAGTGGGTTTCATAAAAGACAGTTGCTTGGTGTTGCGAAGCTCATTATCTTGGGATTTTGTCCAGAGCTGAATTCCCTTTGTGATCAAAGGTCAAAGAGAACAACACATCCTAAGCTATTGAACCATGCTGATTTGATGGGCAGGCCATATATAGTAAAGTGAGAAGGAGGGAACTCTCTCTGCAAATACTTAAAGATACTTTACTGAAAAGCAAAGATACTTTGCACAGCAACAAGTAGTCTCTATAATGTGTGTGTGTGTATGTATATGTGTGTGTGTATGTATATACACATATATACATATGTACATTTGTGTGTGCTTTGCTAAGTAAAATAATTTTAGAGTTGGTAAGCAATCAATCAATGCTCACACCTGCAAAGTGCTTAAACATTTATGAAAGGCTTCCACAAACATTCTATTAGTTGACTTACAGAATGGGAACAATTTATAACAACGAGTAATTTCAGCCTCAGAGGCTTAAAGAGAATGTTATGCTCTGGGCTGCATAACTCATTCATGGCAGGGTAAATATTTGAACCCAGGTCAGTTTATACTATATCTGTCCCCCACACCCATGTTGATGTATTGATAACTCAACTACCATTGTGTTTTTCTGCCCCTCTTCTAGTTTCCACTTAATGTTAGTTCACACATTTATAATGTGCATATTGGGGATAGAAGCACAGAAGATCAATAATGAAAAGTACATTCATTGATGGTAATAAGTTTTCTCCCTTTTCCTATGTTGATAAAAACAAACTTGCCCCTTCTCCTGTCTATTAGGGATAAGTCAGGCCTACTCAGTCAATCTAGACAGCCCTTCACATACACTCTTGCCTTTCAAGCAGGTTTTTGCTTTTTCAGATTTGATACCAGGGAGGGTGAAAAGAGGAGATCCCATTAGAAAGGAATCTGAAGGAACGAGGTGAGAAACATCGGTGAAAAGGATTATCTGTGACTCATTTGGTATATTGAGCTAGTGACCGAGTATGGGTTCATATAGAGTTATACATTTGGGTATATTGAAGCCTTGGGTGTCAGTGTGATCACCCAAGCAGAATATGCAGTAAGAATAAAAAGGGCAAAGGATGGACCTAGAGACACAGTCTATGGGGAAGATAGATACAGGGAAGTTTGAAAGAGAACACTACCAGTATTCTTCACAAAGTTTTTTGTTGTTTTTTTTTTTTAAGATGTTCACATGAAAAATTAAAGTTATTTCAACTTTCACATAAATGTACAACTTACTCATGTGTCACTGAAGTCAGAAAAATTAAGAATTGAATAATATGGTAATGAAAGTAACTTTGAAAGATTTGACAAATATTTTCTTATTGTGACTACTTATACAATGATGCATTATTTTAAAAGGCAGTGATATTTACAAAGTGTATGACAAAAGATAGACTAATCAATTTGATATACTAAATGCTAACTTTAAACAAATATGTTAACATAAATTTACTCAATGTGTAGCATTTATGGTATAATTTTCTACAAAATGAAAATTAGAATAAGGTAAGTGAAAATATGTACATTTATCCATTTCAACTAGTCAAACTTATTTATTATCAATACTAATGAAAGCACATTCCCATATATTTAGCCTTCAAAACCCTACTCAAATTTTATCCCTTCTTTGGCATCTTTACACATTTCATTAAATAGAATCAATTGTCTTCATTAATGAGTAAAACTCATTTACTTAAACAACAAACTTAGGTATTTTTTTCTTATTATGAACTAATACATATAATAACCTATATACACATGCCATTATGTTTAAACACATACAGGATTTTACTTCCATCCTGTTTTGTAACCTTATTTTTTTTAATCTCTGGAAAACATAGTGATGATTTTTTCATGACCACCTTCTATAATACCTTTTCTTATGAAAAACTTTGATGAATTATTGTAAGTTTTGTATTTTCTGACTATCATAATATACATTGTGAAGACATCAGAAAAGTGTTAAAAATAAAAATAGAATAAAAATCATGTATGTCTCTTTTCTATATCATTTTCTCTATAAATGCACAAATGTCATCCATAAAGAATTTTTAATCCGCTTTTTCAATTTTAAAAGTAACCTGCTCCTTCTTCCATATCATAAATATCCTTCTAAACTATCTGTTTTAATAGATGTATAGAATTTCACTCTTTGGAAAAAATCTATTTGATAAATACTATCCAATTAAGTATTTGGGCTGTTCATTATTTTCACTGATATTACAACAGACTGAGAAATATCCTTTAAATCTTTTCATGCATCCATAATTATTTTCTTACATTAAATCACTAGATATAGAATTGTTATTTATTAATATATTTGATAAATAGACTAAGTATTTATTGCATGGTTCTTCTATCTTTTATAGCACTTGCCATACTATTCTGGGATGGCTTATCTTCTTTACTAATCTTTGAATTTGTGGAAGGCAGATATTCTATATAAATTAAAATAAGACATGTGTATAAGTCCTAGTATCTAGATCTTAAAAAGTATATATTTTTTTAAATTAAATTATATAAAATATATTCCGTCCCCTAAAGCTATAGTGTATTACTCTAGTCAACCCACAAAAGTTTTATATTCATGTCTCTAGGTGATATATACATTCTTGGCTTATGAATTCATGAAGGTACAGACTCAGGGAAGATCATAATTAGAATCTGTGCAACAAAAGGTGTATTTGACCTCTACTTTTGATCTCTTGAAAACCAGAAATCAAAGATTCTTTTGAATTACTGGATTATCTGTCTGCTCTAATTACATGACTCTGCAAGTGACAAAATTCAGGGTCCTTAAGGGTAACTCAGCCCTTAGGTGCCTGCCATTAAGGAGGGTCTATAATAATGTGTCAGTTTGAAATGCTTAATGGGAACTCTGTGTTCCCACTTAGGTCACTTATAGAAATAGCCTTCCCTCCTTACCCCCAAGTACTATATGAAGTTTTATCTTTTATTCTACTTATACTTCAGGCATTGACCCTCATTTCAGAAAGAAACCCATCCTTAACTACCTGTTCTATTACTTAAAGTTAAAAAGAAGAGAAAGAATATCCAATGACTTTAAAGCACACAGAATTTTACAACTACTATAATCTTTTAAAGAAATGCCATAGCCCGATATCTTAAAAGGCTCAATGGAGTTACTTTATGAACTATGTGTATATAGGAATAGGAAAGGTGCACATACTATGTCTTGGAGAACTGAACTCACCTGGACCTGAAGCCCATCACTTCCTTCAATGCTGGTGCCAACACGCCATCAGTCAGACACCCTTAACTAGTTATCATGGGCCAGGAACTGCTTGCTTTTTATTCCCACCTGGAACAAAATACAGTGTCAGTCACATTTTTTTCATGTTCCTTCAGCATAATAACATATTCATTGTGTTATCTTTTCCTGTCACATTAGACTCTCATTTATCAGAATGCTCAACACAAAGGAAAGAAGCATAAACTCTTCACCTCTATAATTCACACCTCAGTGATTAATATAGCACCTGTGTGAGTCAAAGGGACCATGGATATTTCTTATAAAACGTTCCTTATAAAAGATTTATTATTTTAGTGCAATTAATACTCTCCATTTGGTTTAATTGTTGTGTTAATTTAGGAAGCCATTTTCTATATATTGTCCTCAGAGACTGTAAATCAAAATACATTTTTAAACCCCAGAAAGAAGCTAATGTTGACAATATTTCATTTTCAGAATTCCTTTTTTTTCCCACCACAAAAAGGAATCTCAGTAGGAAACAGAATTTAATAATGCAATTCCATCGGTTTGATGCCTGCCCCAGTTTAAACTCCTCAAATTGAGAGACATTGATGAAGAACACTCATGTTTCCTCAAATGCACCAGGGCGTTGCTGCTTTGGAACACAAGGTGAAAATAGACCTTTCAACTACTTGATAAAGTTACAGCCTTCGCAAAAACCTCAGAGCTGAGTCGCCTTTGTGAATGGGGTGTGTTAGGACCTTCCAGTCCCCACAATTAGAGCCACCTGATTTCCCCAGTGCTCTCAGCCATACTCCAGTCCAATGCACAATCGGGAGGTTTAAGGAAACATCCAAGAGGTATAGCAGTACGCCAATCGCGCTGCCATTTGTCCAGCAAGCACTTGCTTTGCCTTTGTCCCCTTCCCCGGGATCTGGAGTTTACCCTGAACTGAATCTCATGATGGGGCTCCTGCTATTTGCTGACCTTCCTCCTCATGCTCACTGCCTAGCCAAACACTCAGAACCAGGGCTGAGCAGGTTGATCTACCGGCCAGGGCTCCCTCTTTCTTCTTGCTATACCTTCTTGGCACTAATTGCTTATTTGACTCACCACCTGATACCTGGCACCACCCTCTGTGAATGAATAACGTGGCTCCATGTACTTCAAGACATGCAAAGCCTGTCTTCAAGTGTCAATTTAGCAACCACCTGTTTTGTCCTATCTTGTTATTCACTTGGATTAAGAGTTTCTGTCTAGGTAGTGCAATGGCAAACATGCAAGAAAGGTCTACTTGGATTCCTTTATAGAACCCAAACCTTAAGAATGATTGTTCTTTCCTTGAAGTGCTCTTAAAATTCAGATTTCTCTCCATCTGGAATCCATCCTATCCCTTTCATTTCTTAAACTACTGCAACAATAGACTTTCATCAGCTCTCACTTAGGTAATAACTTCCTAAATGTTGATATGGTGCCAACTGAAAACAGATAGCACTTTAAAATTAGGATTATTTGAAGAGACTTTAATAAAAAACTTATTTACAAAACAGTGGGGAGGGGCTTCCCTGGTGGCACAGTGGTTGAGAATCTGCCTGCCAATGCAGGAGAAACAGGTTCGAGCCCTGGTCTGGGAAGATCCCACACATGCTGCGGAGCAACTGGGCCCATGAGCCACAGCTACTGAGCCTGCGCGTCTGGAGCCTGTGCTCCGCAACAAGAGAGGCCGCGATAGTGAGAGGCCCGCGCACCGCGATGAAGAGTGGCCCCCGCTCACCACAACTAGAGAAAGCCCTCGCACAGAAACGAAGACCCAACACAGCCAAAAATAAATAAATAAATTTATTTAAAAAAAACAAAAACAAAAACAGTGGGTGGTTACGTAAGGAAACCACAAGGGAAGGTGAGTTGTTCTCACCCCAGGCCTGCAGGGACAAGGACGGGGAACAGTTACTGTCACCTAGGAGTCAGGCACGCAGAGAAGGCCTCCTGGAGATTAGCAGTGATCTTTCCTTGGGAGTCCCAGGTAGCACAAGCTGGCAGGATGGAATGGAGCCCTAGGATAAAATGTTCTATTTTCCCCTCCCTCTGGTTTCCTTCCTATGCTACCTATGAGACCAACCACACTGGAATCCTAAGAGCATAAAAGTCTGTTGATAAGCTCCATCCAGGCTAGTTTCCAGTTTTAGAGAATAGGATGGAGAAAGGTAGAGAGGGCATCTGAAAGAACAGAAGAGATCCAGCAAACACTCTAATTCATACTTTGGAGCATCAAATTTGGAATCAGATATAAATCCGAGTCCTAGCTCTACCTACATGTATAACTCTAGACAAATAACCTAATTTTTTTTTTATTTCTCAGTATCATTATCTGTACAATGGGGATAACATGTACTTCAGAGTTTTGTCAAGATTAGACGGCATAGGGCTTCCCTGGTGGCGCAGTGGTTGGGAATCTGCCTGCTAATGCAGGGGACATGGGTTCGAGGCCTGGTCTGGGAAGATCCCACATGCCGCGGAGCAACTAGGCCCGTGAGCCACAACTACTGAGCCTGCACGTCTGGAGCCTGTGCTCCGCAACAAGAGAGGCCACGACAGGGAGAGGCCCGCGCACCGCGATGAAGAGTGGCCCCCGCTTGCCGCAACTAGAGAAAGCCCTCGCACAGAAACGAAGACCCAACACAGCCATAAATATATAAAAAAAAAAAAAAAAAAAACTTTCTTCTTAAAAAAGATTAGACGGCATAATGTAGCTAGAGCACATACTAAGTACTTAACACTAGCAGTAGTGGCAGTAATTCCTCTCAAAATGTAAACACACACACACACACACAGTCTTGCTAAAGTCTTCAGACCTTGTTCCAACAGACCACGTGTTTAAGTCTGATTTTCCTAAGTGTTCTTCTTTCTGCTTAAGAATTTTTTCTCCCCCCCCATGCCAACCCCTGTTGTCTAGAAAATTCTTACTCAGATTTTAAAGTCTGTAATATGATATGAAGGCTCTCTCCGGTCTCTCTCAGGAAAGGGGAACCATAGACTCTTTCTCCATGACACACATCACTCCACAAAGCAATTGGACCATGCTTGTCCTCTTAGTTGACTGTGAACTCCCTGAGGGAAAGAAAAGCTTAGGTCTGACAGATCTGTATCCTCAGAAGGAGGTTCATTGTCCCTCAGAACGAGGTTCATTGTCAGATCCTTAGTAGATACTCAATAAATATTAAGTGAATAAATGAATATGTATTACTAGATTAAGTCTGTTACAATGTAAGGCAAAGGCTCAGTAACTCCTTCCTTTGCCCATAGGGCAGATCAACCTGTTACCAATTGCTCATGGTGGGGACTAAGAAAGTCAAGAAAACTGAAGAGATCCCAAAGGAAAATCCAAGCAACTTTGTCATTTTTCCTGGGACAGCCTTGCTGGAAAATTCACCTCATTCATTTCAAGTGTGCCAGAAGCACTAGTCCTAATTGAATTCATTCAGTAACTCAAAAAACTACTTAACTCTGACTACAAACACCTCTATGTACCTGATGCATTTGAGTAATAAAACAACCAGCTGGATTACCAACATTCTCTCAATGAGTAACCAAAAGTTTTTCCCCTCCAATTAAATATATTCTGCTTTGTGAATAGGTAATTAAGTTGCATCAGTCTAAGTCTCACAAAATGGTATAAAGGACAAACTCTCACTCCCACTTGCTTCCATCCCTTTCCATTTGTCACCCTCAACAAGACAACATTTACTGGCATCTGTGTACCCTTGCTAAATTTCTTCCTGCAAATAGAGTTATGTATGTGTATTCTCACTCCTCACCCCCCCCCCCTTAAAAAACCTGTATGCTTTACCCACTATTATGAGCATTTTTTCCCACCCAAAGTAACTTTGAGGTCTTTTATACTAGCAAATAAACAGTATCTTCATCATATTCAGCTTCATGTATTTCTGTTCTGAAATACTGTAAGTTCTTTAACCAGACTCCCCAAAGATTTGTTTTTCAAAACTTCCACTGTTCTTAAGAGGCTATAATAAAGGACTTAGTATAAGTAAGTTAGTATCTCATAGGTCCCCATCTGTAGGATACATTCCTACAAGTATGTAGAGGGAGTTCACAGGTGAATGCATTTGTAACTTTCAAATAGATTGACCAATGACCCTCCTTGAGAATCAAACAAATTTACGCTCTCACCAGCAGTCTTAAAAATTATGAGTGGGTTTAAGTATCTTTTAGATACACAATATCCCTTGTTATCTTTCTTTGTGAAATTTCTACAATCAGCCTTCACCATTTTTATTATTCCAGCTGCAGTTCAACACATTCTTTCTTATACTGTGTGTTTTCAAAATGAAGCAAAGTCATTAACGACATGAGCAAAATATTCCTCTATGTTTAGATTTTTTCAAACTTTTGTGCCCAGCTTCCTGCAATCCTATACATCCTGGAAAGCTAAACATCAGAAAGAGGTCCCACAGTGTCCTCTGGTGGCGACCTGCTTCATCGCAGCTTCCCTGCATTAACTGTGGGGCAGAAGGTTGATGTCAGACCTGTTAGCCTCTTAGCCTAGTTCAAGTCTCTTCACCCCTAACACAGTATGAAACTATACCCATGACTTTAGAGCTAAGTCAGCCTTTAAGGAACCAAATTTGTGCTTTCAACAAATTGGTGGGTGTCCTAATAGGCAGGGTTCATTTCTTTTGTTTTTGTTGTTGTTTTTGTTTGTTTTTTTGTGTGTTTTCTTTTTCCCCTAGTTGCTTTTAAATATGTCCTGGAGTACATTTTCAGTGAGCTGCAGTGCAGGCTTGTACAGGCAGTCAGGCTCTGCTTCAGCCTTCCATCTCTATCAGTGAAATCCAAAGGACTATCATCACTCTGTAGAAGTTCTAGTACTAAAAATATCAAAGCCAGCTTAGTCAGAAACCTGAAATTCATTTCATTTCATTCATTCATTCCACAAGTATTTGGAATACTATATGCAGTGTCCTAAGCGCTTGTGAAATTTTCAGTAAAGAAAGTAGACAAAAAATCTGTCTTCTTGGAGCATGTGTTCTAGTTGGAGGAAACAGAAAACATGAAATTAAGCAAATACACCATATTAAAAGACATGGGTCTGTGAGAGAGTATATGGGGGAGGGGGCTGTTTCAACTTGAACTAGAGAGAGAGAGGGTTGGCCTCTTTGAGACAGTAGCATCTGAGTACGAACTTTAAGGAGGGACAGAAACTGTGCAGTCCCCGGAGGAAGGGCCTCCTAGGACACAGAGGCAGCCTGAAGGCCATAACCTACTTGGTAGGTGTAGCAGTACACACGAGAAGGATGCCCTTTGAGAATGAACAGACCTTTCCACCCAGCTGCTAGGAATGCTGTCAAACGTCAGCCCCAGTTCTCATCCCACTTTGAAACTGGCCTAAGCTGGCTGTGCTGTGTCACCAAGGCTTCCCTCAAGGGCAGCCTTGCACCCCATGACTAGTGGATGATGAGCGTAAAGGTGTGGTCTGTAGTCACAAGGCAGGACAGCTCCCTGGGTTGCTGGCTGAGGCTTTTGCGGAGAATGCATTGAAGCCCATTTTGCTTGCCTACCCCGACTTTCTTCCCCTTTCTCTGACAGATGTTGATCCCCAGAACACTCCCCATAAACTTCCTGCATACTCCTTTGTTTCAGTGTGCACAGCTGAGGAGCAGCAAGGTATCAAATCCAATACAGCATTCATTAATTCTTACAAGTATTTAGTCAGTGTCTACCATAAGCTAGTACTAATTTTGGTGCTTAGAATATAGCAGTTAAAAAAAGTTGTTTTTTCTTATGAAGATTAAATTAGTACAGAAGGCAAATTTAATAAGATACTTTGTAAATAACATAGCAATTAATGCTAAGGCCAAAAAGAATCAAAAGTCCAAAAGCAATGTCTGGGAGGGAAGTGGTAATTTTTTTAATTGGAAAATTTTTAATCAGTAACTTTGTATAAAATTGAAGTATATGCAATTTCATAGATAAGAGTCAGGCAAATTCTTACAAAGTCAAAATTTGAGTAAAGACCTGAAGGAAATGAGGGCATCAGCCTTGTGGATAACTGGGAGAAAGCATTCTAGGCACAGGAAACATGAAGGACAAAGTCTACGAGATTAGATTGTTTAAAAAACAGCATGAGGACTTCCCTGGTGGCACAGTGGTTAAGAATCTGCCTGACAATGCAGGGGACACCAGTTCGATCCCTGGTTCGGGGAGATCCCACATGCCGCGGAGCAACTAAGTCCATGCGCCACAACTATTGAGCCTGAGCTCTAGAGCCTGCGTGCCGCAACTACTGAGCTCGTATGCTGCAACTACTGAAGCCCGTGCTCCGCAACAAGAGAAGACACCACAATGAGGAGCCCACACACTGCAATGAAGAGTAGCCCCTGCTCGCCGCAACTAGAGAAAGCCCACGTACAGCAACGAGCGCAGCCAAAAATAAAAACAAAACAAATAAAAAACAGCACGAGATCCAATTTGTTAGGAACAGATTGAGACAGAAGAGAAGTCAGAGAGTAATGAAGAGACATTATCTAAAACTGAGTAGGTTATCACAGGCATTAGATGTACATCTCCAAATGAGATGGCAACCCAATGGAGGACTCTGAGTAGAAACCGAACAGGATGTCTCTGGCTGGAATTTGAGAAGAGAATGAAAGGGAATAAAGTCAGAAGCAGGGAAGCAAGACTATTGCAGCAATCTAGAAAAGAGATGAATGTGGCTTGAACTAGAGCAGAAACAGTAGAGGCAGCAAGGAATGGTTAGAATATGGATGTATCTAAAGATAGAAAAGATGCGATTTGCCAAGAGGTGTTTCATCTAATACCCCATGTTGAACAACCCCATGGTTTCAGGTCTAAGCACAATAGGGAAAATAGTGTTGGCATCTACTTGAAGCAAGGCTTAGAGGGAATTAAAGGGATACATTGTAAAACTGGTAATTTCCAAATGCCCATTAGGCATCCAAATGAAGATGTCAAATAGAGAGCTAGGTAAACGTACCTGAGATGGGGGGTGGGGGGGGGGGGTGGGGAGTGCCTAGAAATGTAGATTTCTAAGTCATTAGAACATAGATGTTACTAAAAAGCCCCGAGATAAGGAGTGAGTATGGTTTGGAAAGAAAGAGGTCCAAGGACTGAAGCCTTGGGTACTTCAACTTTTATTAGAGATTCAAAGAGTGAAGAGAAACCAGCAAATAATGAAGTGGCTAGTGAGGTATGCAGGGAAGTTAGAGAGTGGTGTTCCAGAAGCTGAGTGGAAACTGGTTAAAATAGCAGAGAATGTTCAACTGTGTCAACTCTAGCTGATAAGTCATGTGAGATGAAGACTGGGGATTGTCATTGTATTTACAGTGTAGAGATCATGGGTAACCGTGATAAAAGGAGTCTTAGTGAAATGGTGAGGAGGATGCTAGAATAGTGAGGAATAAAGACAAGTCCAGAGGGGAGATATTGAAGAGCATGTATAACTATTTTCATGCACAAGTTAATACAGACCAGATTTACCTCAAAAAGCAAGCCTTAGTAAGTTAAGAGATAGAAATCCTACAAATTATGTACCCTCAATACAATGGAAATAAGTTGAAAGCCAGTAATAAAAGGATAACACACAAACCAACAACCTTCATGTCTGAATTTTTTTTTTAAATGTAAGTAACTAGACAAGAAATATTAGTTTAATTTAAAAACAACATAAACTGAATGACAATAGAACTATGACGTATTGAAGCCTGAGAAGCCTTTTGGATCCTACCCTCTCTCCCATGTTTCCCTTTCACAGGCTGAATATTGCTTCTAGAAAAGTACTTAGAAGATTTGCCACACAAGCAAAAATCACCATTTTGTACCTTATTTCTAAAATAATTTGACTATGTGCTCATCTTCCTCACTAGGCTGTAGGCAATTTCAAAGCAAGTCCTTACTCATTTTGATAATATGTAGCACTCGGCAAAACAGCTAAGTAGGTGGGCAGTACTCAATGCATGCCTATTTAATGAATGGAAGAGATGAATTCATGGACAATTGGATGTATTACAACTTGGTAAGTAGAACTAAGGGGTGTACAAAGTCAGTGCATGGCTGAAAAGATCTACATTATTGAGTGGCATGTAGGACGTCAATTAAATTGTGTGGAATTAATTTTTTAAGAAAAATTCACTCTTCAAACTAGCTGCAAAAATAAACTTCCAGAAAAAGTGCAGGGTTCAATAGCTGCTTATCAACTCCCAAAGAGATCCACTCCTGAGGCTTGCTCTGACCTTTCACCTGGCTCTTCCTGATGTGTACCTCTTACTACAGAAGGGAAACACACTTTTTTTTTTTCCAACTGCATGTCTCCAAACTACTGCACCCCCAAACCTCCCCCATAGACTTTAGCTTCCTGGAGTACAATTTGGTCAGTGCAAAGGCTGAAAAGGTTCTCACATAAATCCCTTAATGCCTTGACAGACATCTAAGCTCTAAAGCTACCAATGTTGTTTTTCCCAATTCATGCCTGGAAACAAAGATATTTCCACAATAAAATTAGAAGTAAAAACTCATACGAGTCCCCCATAACATAAAATGTTTTAATTGAAGCAAAATGTTCTGTGAAGCAAAACTATGAATATGTGCTGACTCATTATCTTTTTTATAATGTAAATGACAGAATGAATAATGATTATATGCATGAAAATTCTGATTTTGGAGGCCATGCAGAGAGTTCTATTTGCTTATGAAAACCAGAAAATGTCTGAAAATATAAAAGGAGATTAGCCCAAGAGCCTAAAAATACCACAAAAGAAATCATCTTTTATAAAAAAAAAAAAAAAGAAAAAAAAATTACTTGGTTGAGCTAAAGAGTTGACATTTCCCTTTATCATGTATTTCTACATATAGAAGAAGCTTATTCAATATGGTGAGCAGTTTGATTATACCAATTCCTCATTTAGCTTTCAACAATGCACCTTGGAATAGTATATTAAACTTAGGTGTCAAAATCCTTTGCTAGTTATATTTAACATGGGCTCTCAGGATGACAATAAAATTAAAACTATGGCATGTAAGCAGTGAAAGGCCAAGTTAGATTTTCATCCTGATTCTTGGTTCTCAAGACTAAACTTATCTTCCAAGAAGAGACCTTTTCTTCACATAACATTTGTGAAACTAGGCAACTATTTTTTGCTCACAAAGATCTGAGTAATGTGCCTATCAAGTTTATTTTATTAAATTGGCCATCCCTGAGAGTGAATAACTCTATCTCTACATAGAACAAATCAAGAAAAGTGGCAATAGAGGAAGACGACTATTCAGGAACGTCATTAGTCTGGAAGGAAGCTATAGTCTCCTTGTTGAATGAATATCCTGCTTGCAAAGTATCACTTTTTTCCCCCTTGACTTTATTAAGGGAACAGAGAGAAGGCAAAAATGAAAATTCAGAGCATGAAGAGTCGCCAAGATGTTTGTTGACGATCCTAAGATCTATTAGTTGTTTGCCTTCTGTGGTCCTCATTGCTCAAGACCCTATTTCAAAGTCAACTTTATGAAGATGAGACTATTCCCCTCAAAGTACAGGTAGTTGTTCCCTTTACTGTACTTATGAACTGCACTGTCATTTTCTATCAGCGCAATTATCACTGTTTTGTTTTGTTTTTAAACAGGGCTGTCCTCCCTCGTGAAATAAGAATATTTCAAGAAGAGATATGCAACCCTTATTGCTGCCACTCTTTTCTCCTCCTATCTGCCCTCAACCCACTCTATCTCCAGGACCTAATATCATGCCTGGAAAACAGTAAGTTATTTTGAGTGCTTAGTGATAAAATGGCTGAAGAAAACGTGAAAAATGTCAAAGGCAAGAAAAAAGCAAAATTTAGAGATAAGTTAAAAGTCAAATAGCCATGCACTTCCAGCTTCTCTTTAGAGATTCATTTGTTTACCTGATGACCCAATACTCTGCTACATCTATTTCTTACAAAGGTATAATTTTAAGGATAAATATGCAGTACTTAGCCAAACATTTAAAAAAGTGTGCCCAAAAAATTTCTGTGATCCAATGGCAGTGACTCAGAACCATTGTTACAAAAGAGAAAGGACAATATTATCAGCCTAACACTCCCACCGAAATTGACAGTACCATGTAAGACATGCTCTGAGTAAGAGCAAAGGAAGAGAGGATTGAAGAGATTTTATGACAATGAGAGGATAATTGCAAAAAAACAAGATGACAGTCAAAGTATAAAAGCTATTTGAAATGAAATTAAAACATCTAGTAGTAGAGTTACACTGTATAAATAAAAGAATATTAAAGTGCAGTGAGAAAAATAATAATATTAAAGTGCACTGTAACTGATACAATGGCAGGACGGTGGGTATAAGATTCCTGCGGTAGGGTGAAGGGTAACCAATACAAGAAAACAGATGTTTAGAAAAGTAACTCAGATAAAGTTCAAACAGAAGGGCAAAAAGATAGCATCAATGATTTTCTGATATATTTCATTTTCCCCTCGAGGATCTTTGTAAAATCTTCAATTACAAAATGTTTTCATTAATGAATGTTTGAGTTCCCGATTCTTTATACTTTAAGGGAAGTAGTAGGTATTTCTAAACATTTTAAATGGTTTTTAAGATTGAAACTAAAGCTCAGCATTCTCCACACCAGGGCTTCCCATCCTTCACAGGACATGTAGGTTTTTAAAATTCTCTTCCCCTATTTCCTTTCCTCGTTTCATTTGTCCTTTATTTTTCTTACCTGGGAGTGTCCCTCATAACACTAGTAGGACATAATTATTTGTTCTGACTTCTGGACAAATTGGGTTAAAGACAGTGGGGAACATGCAGGACACTGGACAGCCTCTGAAGAAGGATCTGGGGGCTGGATTACTCATTGGTCTGAAAGTAAGAGATACCATTTCTGGTTGTATTTAGGGTGGGGATAATCCATGACATGCAAACACATTGCAAGCACTAAGGCTTTTTTTTTTACCTGTGGTTAATTAGGATCAAATGTAGGATAAAGGTGAAATACTAGCTATTTGTAGCCCTCTAATAGTACAGGGACAATGATAATTGCGGAGAGATCTGGCTTCTGTTAAATGAATTAGAAGCCTTCATTCCGATAAAAGGAATAGGCTCAGGATATCCAACTCTAACTCAAATCAAGCCATAAAAGCCCAAGGTCCTCTACTAAAGATTTTGAAGATATTCTCACCTCCTTGAGTTGAAAGGCAGACTGCTCTGAAAAATCAGACCTAAGATTTAATTGCAAAGGTGGAAGAACTGCACAGGAAACCAAGTGTGGAGAGACCTGTAACAAAGTCATGGCCCTTAAACAGTGTGGGAAACGAAGTCCTATGACGGAACTTTTGAGTGGATGAGCCTGCAAATTGTGAACTCCTGAATTCCTCTGAATCCTCTGGGTCAGTAAAAGCAGTGCCCTTGGTCATTGAGAAAAGTCACAACTCCCCTTGCCTGGGCAATGTATAAGGATATTACTTAAAATTAGATTTTGCAAAAGATAATGTTATTCTCCTCAAGATGCCAGGTTACAACCCCTCCTTGCCTTCAGGCTAATCACAAGGGTGAGGTCTCAGCACAATCTGAATGGAGAAGTGCAATCTCTGCTTTGGGAGAAAATAGTTTATACACCCAAGGACTGCAGTACCTAGCTAATATACTAGAGCAGGAGCCAAGGTTAAACCTGTGGGAGTCTACTCAGTTCATTAGTCCAGAGTTGAGGGGGAGGCAACATACAGCTGGATAAGTGGAGAATTTGACTCACCGAACCTATTCATCATGTGAATTCAATGTTCAGGCAGGAACACCTGGCCCAAATGTGTGCGTTGGGACAATTCTTTGAAACCTGCACACCATCATGGCCTGCAGCAAATGACATAGAGGTGTTAGGACGGTTTTTGGTAAGGCATTGATGAAGTTCATAGGTTTGGGATGATAGGAAAGATAGGACAGATTTATTAGGTTAGAGAACTCACCACCTCATTTGTGTCCCTTGGGGAGCCCAGAGAACCCAGAGCTATTAAAGCAGTGAAACAGTACACTGGTGAAAAGGGAAAGAGTAACAAGGAAAAGCTCAAAACGTGGCTACGTTCTGTAGTACAGGTGGAAGATGGGAGTTTAGTGGGCTCCGGGGTATCAAGGAGGATAATGGGACTGCAGTACAGAAGCCAGGTACAGAAGCAAAGTCGAAGTAAAATACTATCATGCTTAGCAACACTACATTGGCTATCATGGTACCCTGCTCCACAGGCATTTTTGGCAACGACTAGTAGACCATGGTGCTCCTTGTGACAGAATTTATATGTAACTGACTAGGGTATTGTTCAATTATAAAAATGGAAAAAAAAAAATCGTGAGCAGAAACCTGACACAAGTCACTGCAGTGGAAAATTGCTGTCCCTCGCCCATTTTCTACAACCAAGTCAGTTCATAGACTTGTGAGTCCATTGACTGAATGGACGCATGGCTCCTGTTGAGGAGGTGCTCTGCAACACCACGGTACATACATATTCTTAAAACGTATATACATATATTCCCCGAAGAGCTCCAGGGCCATTTGCCAGACTAAACGTTTACTGGGAAAAGGAGAATACACAGAATTCAGACTGTTTGCATTAAGATCTAACACTGGAAATAAAATACATGAAATACTATCATATTAGAGTGAGGGCTTACGGAACCCAGGGGATAAATTACGTTTATTCCAAGTCCATCATACAATGTTTCTGATATGTCTGCAGATCCATCTAGCAATTATTTCCCTGAGAACTAAACATGGGAATTTCGTAAATGCATTCACAGGAGCGATAGACTTAACTAGCAGCACTCCCATATTGGTTCCCAAAGCTGTGGGGTAAGGAACATTACAGTAGCAAGCAGAGTGGAAGCCCCTGAGAATGTCCCTTACAGTTTTAGCCAAGACAGTAAATCACATGCAGTAAAGAATCTTAGAATTACAGAAATTAGTGGTACCAAAGACCTGAAGAATACAAAGGTGGTGATTCACATTATATCCCCATTCATCTGTTTTGTTCATGATTTTTTTTTTTTTTTAAAGGTCATGATTGAGATGGTTAATGTTGTGTGTCAACTTGGCTGGGCCATGCTGCCCAGGTATGTGGTCAAACATTTTGTGTATTTCTGCAAGTGTGTTTTTGGATGAGATTAACACTGATATTAGTGGACTTTGAGTAAAGAAGATTGTTCTTCATAATGTAGGTAGGCCTCATCCAATTCATTGAAGGCCTGAATAGGACAAAGGACTGACACTCCCCCAGCAAGAGGGAACTTTGCCAGCAGACAGCTTTTGGAGCCTCAAACTGCAATGTCGTCTCTTCACTAGGTGTCCTCCTGATGGCCTTCACATTGGAACTGCAGCTTTTAGACTCCCTAATTGTATAAGTGAATTCTCCAAAGTAAATCTCTGTACACACAGACACACACACACCCATTGGTTCTTTCTCTGGAGAACCCTAATACAGTGATGGACTACCATGCAGAATGTGATATTTTAACTGCCTCTGATTTCAGTTTATCTGACTTACACTCAATGAAAGCACCTCATTCCTGCATACTGCAATCATTGCTGAAGCAAAGTTTTGTGCATATTGTAAACAGTTTTTTTTGTAGATGCCACCTGGAAATGCTTTATCTCATGCCCATGCTACATACTTCTCACTTCCTGCCATAGTTTTATTGACATGTATATACCTTTAGACATAGAATGCCTTGAAAAAATTGGTGGGCACACACTCAACATTCCAGTTAGCCTTCGAGCTGCCATGTGTATAAATGCAAGATTTCTTAGTTGTGTCTTTTAGCTGTACTTTTCCATCCAGGTACTACCTTGAAGGACTCTAGGTACTTAAGACCCCAGATTGGAAATCATTATTCAATGAACAGTCCCAAAAAACCCTTCTACTTACAGGGTCATATAATTTTCATATTTTACTACTCAGTTAACAATTTTTAAAATACTAGCTTTAAAAATGTTGTTCTAACATTTTGAATATGTCAATACTGCTCATAAGAACACAATTTCTAAAATATCTAAGATAGCAAGAAACAATTTTGTTCCTGGCTTAGAACAAGAATATCAAATAATAGGCAGAAACAGAAAATCTCCTATTATTTATGAGGCCACTGAGTTAATAACTAGTTCACATTCATGGATTACTTTCCTTTTGAGTAAAACACTACAACATGCACATAAAAAATTCAAATGATGCCTGTTAAGTAGTTATCCCTCCTCCCACCACAAACAGTTCATTTTACCCATAGTAGTTTGTCTTTCAGAAATATTTGTGTACATCAACATTAATAGAGCAATCAATACAAGTAACTATATATGTAATGATAATAAGATTTCTCATATAAGAGCTATTTTGATTAGCTGGGAAATATTACAAAGGAGTGAGATAGACTTATATCTTGTTTAGAATGAGATTCTAGGGTAAGATAAACTCAGTCTTAATATTAAACCCCTGTTAAAAGTAAACTCTCATTTAATTTTATAAGTAATTATAGACGTAAAAGGTAAAGGCCTCTCATTTAAAAAAAAAATAATACAGGATCAAACTAAATGCAGAAAAGCTTGCATTTCATCAAAACAATGGAACAGAGGACAGAGAAGCAACTTCTTCCCATCACAAATTAGGCATAGAAAGCACAAGTGGTCAGGTCCTCTTAAGCTTTCAGCCAAGGGGGTGAAAAATCTACAGTGTAAGACTGAAAGGGAAACATCTAACTGAAAAATAATGAGTGAATGAGTGAGTGGATGAGTGAGTACTAAGCAGCCAAATTTGGCATGGGATATCATCCTAGGAGTACCCAAAAGAATATAAAACAATAAAGAATATATATGTATTTAAAGCAGATTCTCTAAGTATTAAAATTCTAATGTATGTGGTTATTTTTAATTTTATGAATCACAAAATAATTTTATCCTACTAAGTTTTGTTATGCATCAGTTTGGTACCCAAATTTTGCTTCTCGTCTCTATCACCAACCTTAGCCACAACACTTAACTCTAAATATTCTGGGCCATTAAGAAAATAATGTTACATCTCAAAGGACAAAGATTTTCCAGGATTGAGTGTAACTACATGTTCCTGACACAGCATCAAAGTACTCTTCCAGGGAGAGCCAAGACATTTTGAATTGTAATATTAAAATTAGAATAAAACCTTAAGATAGTATATTTCCAAACAAATATGACCTTCAAACTACCTGTTATTTTTGTTTCCTTTTAATCTTTTATAGTATATTAAACGCACTTAATTCTAGTCTTTATGTTCCAAAATTGTTCGGTATAATGTATGATCTTCTGTTCTTTATTAAATAATTCAGAGAGATATTTCACTTTCCAACTTATTTGTAATATTATTCTTTGGCCTTTCTGGGGGAAGGAGAAAACGTAAATGATACTGAGGGGAAGCTTATCTCAACACTGACTGAAGTCAAACTTAAAATTAGACAAAATTTCTGAAAATGTCTGAGGCAGAAGTATTATGGAGATTGAGTACTGAGATTGTGGGTCAGATGATTAGAATTTATATATGAACATGAAAGCTTAAAACTCTCAAGCACTACTTGGATTGAGAAGTATGATTGCTTTTAATATGTGCACGTGATTTTTAAAAGCTAGTTGACTATGTTTCATGTAGGAAGAAGCCAATAATATTTACAAAGATCAGACCTAAAACAGAATAGAAGTTGTATAATATGATTTAGAATGTTGCCATATGTTTAATCTTGTGTTCTTGAAGTATCCATTTTCCACAAAGGTAATTAGTGTGGGAAATAGTGAGGTGAATCAGACATGGGGATTATCCTTAAGGAACCAGTTACATAGTAACAGACATATCAATGTATTAGTAAATGAAAAGGCATAAAGCAAAAAGAGATTTTACTTTCTAGCGATGAAGGGACTAAACCAAATTTCCTCCACACAACCATGAGAGAATGAGTTACAGTAAATATCAAGTTTAAATATATGTTAGGTGAAAGTTTAAAGAAAATTGGGTATGTAATAACCAACCACTGGTGCTGAAAAGTTAAACTGCCACTTTCTTGAACCAGTTAAGAGTCAAAATAGATGAGAAAGGCTTAAGCTCAGGTTAGGTGGAAAGTTTGAGAACATCGTATTAAGCTGAAGCCCATCAACAGCTATATATTTTGTTGAAAATGAAATTTTTGAGAAAAAATTATTCTTACCAACTGGGCGGCGGGGGGGGATTAATACAAGACTTGTTTGTATTAGCCTTATTTGAAGGACCTCACAAATTAAAAACAAAGTGATACAGAACTGTTATCGTCCATGGGAACCTCGGCATAGACAAAGAACATGCCTCTGTTTAAAGATACCTCATAAATCCAGTCATAAAAAACTCCCATAAATAAAGCTCTGTCAAACAGTGCACAACCCAAAACTACAATATGCATGTTGATGCAAGCTTTCTCAGAGAATCTGTACAGATACAGACTATATTATTTAAGTACTAAAGTTGTGCAAAAGTGCAAACAAATGAGAAAAAGTAATCAGGTAAATTTACAAACATATTCAAATTGGACATCTGAAAATGAAGTATGATCACTGAAATTAAAACTCAGAGAAAGCAACAGAATACTTCTTACCTCTTCCTAGGAGGCCATAAAATACCACAACCAGATAGAGACATTTCAAGAAAGGAAAACTACTGGCCAATGTCTCTGATCAACAACATGTAAAAATTCTCAAAATATTATCAAAGAAAATTCAATGTATACAAAGAATTATACACCATGACCAAGTAAGATTTATTCCAGGTATACAGGTAAACCCAATGTTCTAAGAACATCGAATGTAATCCATCAAATCAATAGGTAAAAGAAAAATTGCTATCAACTGATGCAGAAAATCCTATGACAAAACTCAGTACCCATTCATGAGAAAAGCTTACAGCAAATTAGGAACTGAGGAAAACTTCCTTAACTTGATAAAGGATAACTACCCAAAAAATGCTACAGGTAACATACTTAATGGTGAGAAACTGGATACCTTTACCCTAAGATAGGGAACAAGTGAAGGATGTCCCCTCTCACCACTACTACTCAATATCTTAATGGAAGGACTCCCAAGTGAAATAAAGGAAAGAAAAGTACACAGATCTAGAAGGAGCAAATACAACTTTTGTTGACATATGACATGATTGTCTCTGTAGGAAATCCCAAAGAACTGAAACAAAAACTCCTAGAATAAGTAATTATAGTAAGGTCACAGAATATAAGGTTAACATGCAAAATGCAATTGCTTTTCTATAAAGCACTAGTGATTAGGAATTTGAAATTGAAAACTAAGTACCACTTATAAACTAAAAAATAAAGTGTTTATAAATTTAACAGAATATGTATGGTATCTCTATGTGGAAAGCTTTAAAATTCTATTGAAAAAAAATCAATGAAGATCTAAATAAATAGAGACATATTCCATGTTCATGAATTAGAAGACTCACTTGTTAATATATCAGTTCTTCCCAACTTGATCCATAGATGTAATGGAATCTCAGTCAAAATCCCAGTAAAGTTATTTTTTTTATATATTAACAAATTCTAAAATTTATATACAAAGATAAAAAGATCTAGAATAGACAACACAATATTGAGAACAAAGATGGAACACTGAAACAACCCAACTTCAAGACTTCATAAAAAGCTACAGTAATCAAGACAGCATGGTACTGGTGAAAGAAGACACATAGATTAATGGAACAGAATAGACAGCCCAGAAACAGATCCACATGAATATTATTAACTGATATCTGGTGAAGGTACAATGACAACTGAGTCAAGAAAGGATAGCTTTTAAACAAGTTATGCTGGAAAAACTGGACACCCATGTTAAAAAAAAAAAGAAAAAAAAATATATATGTATATAATCTAGACACAGATCTTACTTCTTTCACTATACCTGACTCAAATTGGATCGTAGACCTAAATAGTAAACAATTCTATAAAGCTTATACAACACAGAAAACCTACCTGACCTTGAATTTAGCAGTGATTTTTTAGATACAACACCAAAAGCATGATTGCCAAAGGGGAAAAAAAAAATGATAAATTGGACTTTATTGGGACTAAAAGACTTCTTTAAAAGACACCACTGAGAGAATCAAAGAAGCCACAGCTTGGGAAAATTAACAAAACACTTATCTGACAAATAACTTTTATCAACTGTACAAAGAACTCTTAAAACTCAGTGGTAAGAAAACCACCCAATTAAAAAATCAGGTATCTGAACACTTCAAAGAAGAAAACAAACTTATGGTTACCAGGGGGGAAAGGGATAAATTGGGAGATTGGGAGTGACATATACACACTACAATATATAAAATAGATAACTAATAAGAACCTACTGTATAGCACAGGGAACTCTACTCAATACTCTGTAATGACCTATATAGGAAAAGAATCTAAAAAACAGTGGATATATGTATAACTGATTCACTTTGCTGTACACCTGAAACTAATACAACATGGTAAATCAACTATACTCCAAAAATTAACAAAACAAAAAAGATATGCAGATGGAAAAAAAAAGACATGCGATATCATTTGCATTAGATAAATAAAAATTAAGACAATACACCTATTATCCACAATACATCTTCTAGAGTGGCTAAAACAAACAAACAACAGCAGCAAAAAACCAAGTGCTAGTTAAAATGCAGAGCAATAGCTGGGAATGCAAACTGGTACAGCCACTATAGGTGACAGCTTGGCAGGCTCTTAAAAAGTCATACAGTTTTACCATATAATTCAGCTTTCATGCTCCTAGTTATTTACCCAATTGACTGGAAAACTAATGTTTACACAAAAACCTGCCTGCAAATGTTAATAACAACTTTATTCATAATTGCCCAAAACTGGAAGCAACCAAGATGTCTTTCAATAGGTAAATGAACAAACAACCCACTGTATACATGTACTAGTTTACTCAAAAGATACGATTAAGACACAGAAAGATATGAAGGAACATTAAGTACATTTTAAATGGCTAAATGAAAGCAGCCAGTATGAAAAGGTGATGATTTAATTCCAATTAAGTATTACTCTGGAAAAGGCAAAACTATAGAGTAAAATAGTCAGTAGTTTCCAGGGGCTTGGGGTAGGGCAGAGGGATGAATAAATAAAGTGCAGGTCATCTTTAGAAAAATAAAATTATTCTGTATGGTACCATAATGGTGGATACAAGACAGTACACATTTGCCAAAACCCATAGAACTTCATAGCACTAGGAGTGAAACTTAATGCATACAAATCACAAAATATTTAAGAATGTGGGGGAGGGCATCTCAGAAGCAATGCTGACTAATGGAAGAGAATCTGTTGAAGGGGATGACAAAGAAAGGTGCTAATTTAAGTAACTTTGTGAATGAGTGAAGTCTGCAATATTAAAGCAAAAGGAACTGCATAAAAGCACTGTACTTTAGTTGATAAAGTTGTTACCCACAGGGGTAGGCGTAATAATTCTAACACTACTACACATGTATACTGGAATGGAACAACAAAGTAAATGGATGACAGATGGTAGGAGCCAGGCTCCCCATTTTTGAAGTGGGGAGAAGCGGCTAGAATGATCTATGAGGTAATAAAGTTGGAGACATGAGTATGAACTTGGGTTTAATACAGAGACAGATATAAATATTTAGTTATTTATAGATAGGTACATGCACCTGAATTAGTATAAGCACATATACTTTTTTGCTCTGTCAGCAGAGGACCTGAAAGAAATGGTAGCCAGTACAACAAATTAGGTCTCCTTGAAGAAGAATCTGATTCTAAGTCAGTGGCAGGAAATATGCAAAATGAGCCTAGAACACCTTGTAGTGGCAGAAAGAATATACTCAAAACAAAACAAGAGCAAGACCCTCACTGGTGGAGGTATGTCAAAAGAGCCCTAGAGCAACTGAAAGCACACCCAATGGCCAAAGTTCTAATAATTTGAGCAATAAAGTAGTATTAAATTACAACCCAAAATATGAAATAAATATCCATATTGATAAAAGAATAAGTAAGTGGGGGAGAAGTGACAAACATCCCAAGCAGAAGAATTTCAAATACTTTATGTAGATAATCTGCCCTTAAGGAGCTATGCCTGGTGACTTGCTTCTGAATAGTATGAAAATGAGAGGGGTGCAGGGGAGACTAACTTTACAGTCAGAAACCCAACCAACACAGTATCAGGTTGTGTAGGCCAACAACAATAGCCATAAATCATTTTGATAGTATATTCCCTTGATAGGAGGTGATGAAAATAGCAAGTTACCTCTGGGATCTTTCACTTAGTCACCAACTACGCAGGTCTTATCTTGAGGGAAATACACAAATGTTAATAGAAGGGCATTGTACAAAAATTCTAACCAGTACTCATAACTTTCAAGATCAAAAACAAAGTCTCAGGACCCACCACAAGCAATTCCTCCCTTAAGAGACATGACAACTAATGCAATGTGGTATCCTGGATTGGACCCTGGAACAGAAAAAGGACATTAGGTAAAAACTAAGACAATTAAAATACAATATAAAGTTTAGTTAATAATGTAATAATGGTTTATTAAATCATAATGTGTCACGCTATTTACGATGTTAATGGGGAAATGCTGTGGAGTGTATCTTCGATTTTTCTGTAAATAAAACTTTTAATAAAAATTTTTAATCCAATGAAAAGCACCTTAGATAACTCTGAAGTAACAGTAGAAGGTAATCTAGGTCAGTAAAGTAATTCAGACAGAGGAAGTTTGAAAGGAAGACAAAGGGATCTAAACAGCTGAATAAAAAGATGCAATGATGTTTAATAGGTGTCTTAATATGAAAGAAGTGGAATATTGAGAAAGGAAATATTTAAAAATGTAATGGCCTCAAAATTTTCCAGAATTGTCAAAAGATGCCTCCTCAAATTTAGGAAGGGTAAGGAGTATAGAGCAGAATGAATTAAAAACTGGGGCTTCCCTGGTGGCACAGTGGTTAAGAATCCGCCTGCCAAGGCGGGGGACACGGATTTGAGCCCTCATCCAGGAAGATCCCACATGCCGCGGAGCAACTAAGCCCATGCGCCACAACTACTGAGCCCACACACCACAACTACTGAAGCCCGCATGCCTAGAGCCCGTGCTCTGCAACAAGAGAAACCACTGCAATGAGAAGCCCACGCACCGCAACAAAGAGTAACCTCCACTCGCTGCAACTAGAGAAAGCCCGCGCACAGCAAGAGACCCAACACAGCCAAAAATAAATAAATTAAATAAATAAATTTTTAAAACAAGAATGAAAACAACCTATATATAAGGTACATTGTAAAGCCAATGTGGACTATCACAACAAAAAAATTAGCTATCAATACTTGAAAACTCAAATATACAAAGATATAACAAGACTGACATAGATTTTAACAAGAAGAGTAATGGGAAGTGAGTGAAATATTTAATGTGCTTAAGTGTTACCTCAAGCTTTACAAAAACAAAAATACTGAGAATTTACCACTAACAAAATCTCACTAAAGGAACTTATATAGCATGTAGTTTAAGAAGGACATAAAACATGCAATGAAAGTATGACACAAGGAGGAATGGGTAGCAATATTGGCATATATATGGGTACATTAAAACAGGTATTAACTATGTAATGGTGGAACACACCAAGCTGAAGAATATTAAACCTCAAATAATAAAGAGTAACAAGTAAAAGTGAGTGACAAATCTGTAACTTTTGATTGTAACTCATTCCTCCCAAAGTTATTTTTTACATTTATATATAGCATGGTGTTAGTACTTTGCATGTCTATACTCTCTTCATATGAGAACTCTGTAAAATGAAAGATTTTTTACCCTAGGTATATATAAACACATTTTTTGAAGTACAACTGTGAGCTACATATTAGAAACACATCAAAAAAACTTGACAAACAAACAAAACAAAACCTAAGGGCACTGAAATACTGCGAAAGTGAAAGGATGGAAAATACTAGATAAACACTAACCCAAACTAAACTGGTAAAGATATTATCAGAAAAAGTCCTTAGGGCAACAATTACTAAATTTTATTTGCCAATATACAATGATGAAAATTTCAAAACATGCATGCACCAATTTTTTAAGAAAGTCATATTTGAAGAAAAACATTGAATATCTTTTGGAAACATGAATATGCAAAGAAAAGCATTTTAAGCTGGGATAAAGCCTAACAAAGATATATAATACGCTAAAGAGAGGAAAAGGAAGAATTTGTGCAGAGACCAGCAAACAGTATAGTTTAATCCATAGTAAAAAGTACAGGGATGTGAATAATAGGAGGGAAAATTTTTTTAAATAGATCAAGGGATAGGAATAGATGGCCTTGAATACAAAGTTCATAAAGCAGAGGAGTAACATTGAGGTGCAGTTTTCTGGACGATTTTAGAGAAGTTGGCACATTGAGTTAGAGAGACCAGAGAAGGGTCAAATGGAAGCAAGAAAGCAGGAGAAATGAGCTATAGGACCTACAACAGGAATCAGAGAGGACAGTGCTGATGGAAACAAAATATATTTGGAAAGCGAGGAGGTAGAGAGGGTGGGAGCAAAGATTTTGGAGCCTGGTGACTAGAAACTGGTGATATTAGAAAAATTCAAAGGTAAGAAGAGCAGACTTGGAAGTTAGTGAGTTTAATTTGGGCATTGCAAGTAGACCTCAAAATTATCCAGGCAAAAACGATCCTCAGGTAGGTGGATTAAAGGACCAGAGTTAAGCAGATGGTTTAAAAATCAAAGGAAAAGTGAAAGCAGATACAAGTACATTTTTAGTATGTCTCCCAAAAGGGGAAACATAGGTTACACAGAATGCATTTTGGAGTGAGTTTTATCTGCAGATGTTCTTGTTTCAACCCAGCATGCTTCTCTGCTCAGCAGAAGAACCTGGGAAGTGTTAGCACAGTTTATTTTTCCGTATTCGGTTCTACAGTACTTATGGGCCCGTAATGGGTAAAAGAATCCCTTCTTTATAAAAATAATTTCTTCCTGAATCTAAAGCAAAATTGCCCAATGTTTTGGATATTAAGGAAAAGTATTGCCAATTTGTTTTGTATCCATAATTCAGTTAGGGAGCTACAAAAAAGAAATGGTAGGTTGTTTACATAAATATACAGAATTTGAGAAAAAATATTAAAAGAAAATGCAAAATCAAAGAGCTTTGCAGCTTAAAAGGTTCATCAAAAGTCCCATGTGAACTTGGATCAATTTATGTTTTGAGATGAAAACAATCATATAGGAAAAAACTCAAGAATAATTTATATAGTGTGTGTCAGTAAACTGGATGGATGACTAAGTATTTTATTCACATTTTAAACTATAATTCACATTTAAATGCATGGAGAAACAAGGATCTTATAGTGAGAACGATAATTCAGGCTTACCCACTTTAAACTAATTTACTGAATTCAGTCTATAACTTCTATATGGAAATGATGTATTTTATAGATTAACAGAACGTCTGGGTTAGGGTAATGGATATAAAACTCATCTAGCCCTATATTTATTTTCCTCTTACAAAATATCACTGTTTTTACACTTTAATTTGTATTAAAGTTATCACCTTGTCTTTTCCCATTCCTTTCAAACTTAAGATCTGAACTGTATTAAAAAGAAATTTTTCGGGCTTCCCTGGTGGCGCAGTGGTTGGGAGTCTGCCTGCCGGTGCAGGGGACATGGGTTCGGGCCCTGGTCTGGGGGGATCCCACGTGCCGCGGGGCGGCTGGGCCCGTGAGCCACAGCTGCTGAGCCTGCGCGTCTGGAGCCTGTGCTCCGCAACAAGAGAGGCCGCAGCGGTGGGAGGCCCGCGCACCGCGATGAGGAGTGGCCCCCGCTTGCCGCGGCTGGAGGGGGCCCTCGCACAGAGGCGAAGACCCGGCACAGCCAAAAATAAATAAGTAAAATAAAGAATTATTAAAAAAAAAAAAAAAAAAGAAATTTTTCTACAAAAGTGAGTTTGTTTTGGTTTTCTTGATTTTTGTGATTTTTCTTTTTTTTTTTTTGGCCACATGGGAAAGTAAGCAGAATGGTCTGTAATGGTCATGAATGGCCATGAGGTTCTTCTGAGTTATAATATTACTCTTTTCCTCATGCTAGATGAGGACTTAGTCCTCTTCATAGTCTATCTAAAAGGCTGGAGACATACAAAAAATGAACCTAACAAAATGCTGAATATAGGGAAGAGGTGATTTTGAGAATCCCTTTGGATATGGATCTGAACCTGAAGCCAAATTATTTCTGAACTACAAATTTTTCCATAAACATGCTAAAATAGAAAAAATTAAGAAGATTTACAGTTTTTACAAGCCACTGCTTCAGCTGTATGTCTGCTATGTATGCTTATCCTACCATGATACTGTATATAGTCATAGTATATGTTAAAAATTCAGAATGAACTGTTTAAAATAAAAATCCTCTTGATATATTCTTGGAGCCATCACTGAGTCTCAATTGTCTCACACATATAGTCAAGATAGAAGTCCCAGTACTGCCCCTACAGTGAGAATTCTATTAAGATAAAAAAAAGGGAAGCATTTTAAAATCCTTTCGTTTATCCCTTTATTTTTTTCATTTCATTTACTGAAGCATATACAAGTATAGGACACATTAAGTCAAGACATGATCATTTCCCTTAAAACACAAAATTATTTGAGTATAAGGGAGTATAATGAGATAAAAACAATGTAGGCATGTGTAGGAATGTACAACACAATAAAAGTAATGTAGAGATGAAATTGAGACACATATACACCAGGTAATATGCATGGGGTATCTTAACCAGCCTGGGGGCTTTTGGCATACTAAATGACGAGATGAGGAATGCAGAGAAGAGGGCATGTTACTGGCTAATATTTACATGTTAATATTAGCTAATAACATGTAAACATTATCACTAATCATTTTCTTGTGGACTTGGCATGTATTTTCTCAAAATCCTCCAGAACTCTATATAGTGTAGTAACAATATTCCCTTTTACCAATGAATTAAAACTTAGTTTGAGTGCCCATTATAACTTAAACCTATGTATAGACAGAAATGTTTCTCACAGGGAGAAACATTCTCTTTGCCCAACTGTAACTGCCAGCATATGTATCTTCCAACTCTATAGCAAATATTGAACTAGAAATTTCAAAACCAAGAAATTTGAGACACAGCAAACATGCCTTCATCATCTATTCCTTGTTTGAGAAATGGTGGATGATATACTTGCTGAAATGGTGGTCTTAACTGAATTTGGGAGTAAATATGAATGATTTTCTATGCGTCTTTTGTTTTTTGAATTTTAGTCACTCAGAAAAGGTATGATGAAGTTAGCTTATTTCCTCAAAAGGTTTAAACTTCCCAATACATTAGTAAAGATTCATTCAACAAACGTTAAATGAAGCCTGCTATATAGCAGGCACCATGCTCCAAGTAGCAAGCTAAAGCCTGAATGATGTATTGTTTTTACCCAGATAACGATTACTTAATTGACTGGTAATTCAGTGTGATAAATGTTATGATACTTTGGGAAGTAGGAGGCAGACAAACCTAAGTATAAATGCGTATTCTGTTAATATAAAAATCAAGTGAAGTAATAAAATGAGCCATGGAATATAGTGCTTGGCAAGTCTAATGACCAGTTCTACAAAGTTATGATAAAAATTTAGAAGTCAGGGCTTCCCTGGTGGCGCAGTGGTTGAGAATCTGCCTGCCAATGCAGGGAACACGGGTTCGAGCCCTGGTCTGGGAAGATCCCACATGCCACGGAGCAACTGGGCCCGTGAGCCACAATTACTGAGCCTGCGCGTCTGGAGCCTGTGCTCCGCAACAAGAGAGGCCGCGATGGTGAGAGGCCCGCGCACCGCGATGAAGAGTGGTCCCCACTTGCCGCAACTAGAGAAAGCCCTCGCACAGAAACGAAGACTCAACACAGTCATAAATAAATAAATAAATAAATGAACGTGAATTTCTTTAAAAAAAAAAAAGCAAACAGGGCTATTCATTTCAGTAACAGTCAAGTGGTCTTAGTTTGCATTCAATAAAAAAAAAAAAAAAATTAGAAGTCAAACTTCGTTAAAAATTCAAGACATAGTTACTACCATATGTATCTTCAACTGGTAGTAAATGGTAGCACTTCTACCAGTTCTTTAAAAGATAATTCCAGAGAAAATGTCTTAGAAAAGCAGAAGAAAATAGTGTCTTAGAAGTAGGTATAAGGAAACTTCAGACCACCTACCTTGCCTGACATTCTGAGTTGTGCTCCTGAGAGCAGAAGCAGCTTTTTTAAAGTTGATGATTAAAAGGACCATAGAACTTCCTAAAATCACAAAGCAATGAAATACTGGGCATATAAAGTATGTGTGGAAGTAGTGATTGGTCAATTCATCCTAAGGAAGAAAAGCACCTAAGACTGAGGTTCATTTTAAGACAGTCAAAAAATATTGGTAAAGTGATTAAAAAAATAACAATTATGGAAAATAAAAGGAGAGAAACAGTTTTTAAAGTGTTAACAATTTCCTATTTATCAGGCACAACTTCATGCCATACTAAATAAGTCCTCTATTTAAAAGAAATCAAATGAATATAGGCTAAGCACATTGGCTCCTACACCCATTTTCTATTTTGGTGCTCCAATGTCTTTTTGAAGCACAATCCATTCAAACAGTAAGCCAACCGTTAACTTTTAGAAAATTGCCTTTATAAACCCTGTTGCCCTTCTCTCCACAATTACTTATTTCAGTTATCTACAAGTTATGAGAGGCAGATATGTATATACACATATTATACAGATGTAGAACGTCTACCTTTTTTATACTATTTAGGTCTTCTAGACTCCTTATTATGAACCTAATTTTAAGGCAGTTATGGTAGCCATTAATGCTCTTCATTGAACTTTGACTCTCTACCTGTCAGGCTAATAGTAAGATCACACTTTCTTGTCCTAGGGTTGGGTGGAACAAATATCTAGTACTTGGCAGTGAGAAGTTGAAGTGATATACTCCCTGAAACTCTAATATGTTCACCCCAACAGATGCCAGTCTTGATATAATTAACGTATGTAATGATATGTTACTGTTTTCACACTTGTATGATATGGAACCACTAATCTAACTCATTCAGTTTCTCTCAGCCTCAAGTGTCCAACAAGAGGTCCTGGGCTTATGGAAGTGCTTGCTGTTTTTGCTGCCACAAGGGGTCAGGCTAACACATTTGCATCAGTCACTGCCATTGAAGATGAAGGCAATTACTTGTATAATTTTGAGCCATTCGAGTTTAACTTTGTGTATATCTTTCAACACAGGTATTAAATATGATGACTAAAAAGTGAAAACATAAGCCCCCTACATACGAACAAGTTCTGTTCTGAGAGCACGTTTGTAAGTCCAGTTTGTTCGTAAGTCCAACAAAGTTAGTGTAGGTACCCAACTAATACAATCGGCTGTTTAGTACTGTACTGTAATAGGTTTATAATATTGATACTTTTCACTCAAATAATACATTAAAAAAACAAAAAATAAAACATTTAATCTTGCAGTACAGTACCTTGAAAAGTACAGTAGTGCCAGCTATATCACTGTTGCTTTTATGCTTGCTTCCAGACATCCTGGGCTTGAAATAAAGATATTGTACTCTATACAGTACTGTAAAGTACACAAGAGCCTAACCGCCTGTAGAGGATGCACTCATGTGACGATGTACGCCAGACATGTGAACTAACTTACGTGATTAGACATGGGAACGCACGTTCACACCTTTGAAAGTTCGCAACTTGAAGGTTGGTATGTAGGAGACTTACTGTAGATGCAAGGCAGGCAGTTAATGCATCGGATCTTGGTGAACTTGACTGAAATGTTATTAGAAAAGGAAAATACTAATTATATATTTATTTCTGATTCAATGCTGAATCCTGAAAAAAATCTCAGCTGTTCTCACTTGATATTTCTAAAATACCCTCTCATCCACTGGCCCACCCACTCATTCTTTTATATGTCCCTTTCTCTGCATGAATAGGGTATTCTGTGCTCTGCTTGTTTTATGTATCTATTTCTAATCACCACAGATAAAGTTTAAACCCTTACTAGGGGAAATTATATATTTAACAGGTTTCCTATATCTACTTAGTCTTACTTATTTACTGAGAATCTAACTGGAAACATGAGAGCTCAATAAAGATTATTCACAATATAAAAGATGTCAACATAATCTCAACATGTAATGTACCGTAACTTGAGTAAACCACTGTAACTTGACTAAACTGATTGAATAAGGATGCAAACTTATGCCAAACACTAGAAAGATAAAGAATCCACCGTGAGCATAAAATAGAATGCAACGTGTAAATGGTACCTGATAATTCTAGAGGAGTAATAAAATATTTTATTCTGTATTGTAACCAGAGAAAATTAGAAACAAGGTTAGCAGGAAATAAGCCAGGCATATTTAATGTCTTTTTTAAATGCTTTTGTAAATATTTAATACTCAGATTTAAATAAACCTTGTTGAATTCAGACAATGTTTAAAATGAAAGAACTTAGACTCTATTGAGCTGTATGCACCTAAGTTCTCCATTATTGCTAATTACCAAGATTTAAACACTCTAAGTCTATTTGCCACTCAATGGGTCCCTGTAAGTCCCATTAACAGTAACGGGAATTCTATGGGTAATGAGAAAAGAGAAATACCTCTTAATGTACATAGTTTTCTCCTTTACAATTAGCCTCTGCCTTCTACCCAATTTCTTAAGTTTGATGTTTTAATTCCTTCAATGGAAATGATTGGATTGTGATGGAAATCAGACATAGCCTCATTACATAAGTCACAGTACTAGATACTGCAGCAACATCACAGATACTGGCATATTCACCAGAACAAATTTCACTGTCATGCAACAAGGCAGCACAAAATATCAGTCAAGAAGTGGAATTTTGGGTAAGCAGAGGTAGTTGATGTGTAAGCACTTAACAGGATAAAGAGAAGAACTTCTTTCTTGGTAATGAAACCCAAAGTTCAGATCAAGAAAGACAAAGCTCTTATCACCTGAAAGCTTTAGAATTGATATATTAAAAACAAAAGGTGGGTTCAACTGAGTTCTTTGAAGATGCTCTGAACAACTGCATCAACGTTCAAAGGCTACCAAAGCATTTGCAACACTGAAGACTAAACATGTAGATTCACAAATGTTTTCGGTCAGAGTGAAATTGTTAATCTAGCAATGATTCTGCTGATCCCAAAGATAAACAAATGGTACTCTTACGTTTTCATTTTTACAGGCATTCCTTTCATACATTAACATATGAATGACATATCAGAGCTTATTTAAACTGCATTTGTTCAAGCATGTATATGATTTGCCTTTATGGTTCTTGAACTATAACCAGAGATAAATCCATTTTCTTAAATGGAGACTAAAATTGAGTTTCTCAAATTAGGAACTCGAGCACTCACCAAGTTAATATTGAATTTGGTTTGGGAGTGAGGGGACGCCACTCTCAAATACTTACCAGGACACGAAGCAAAGTGTTAGGGAAGCTTGCTGGAAACATTACTCTCTGCTTCAAAAAAAAAAATGATGTGTTTGATACAGGTGTGGATCATGGAGTTAATGTTTCTCATGATTTAGAAATAGAAGTCCAGGTGGGAAGGAATGAGAACTTCTTTCTGGATAATTCTACATGCTAGTTAGAACGTAAACTTTAAAAAAAAAATTAATGTCATCCCTGCTAAGCCTTAACAGGAAAAAAGGAGAAAATGACACCTTAGTCATGGTCCATAGTGAATATCCATCAAGAGGATTTACTCAACTGTTATGAGTGGAGAAAACCTCATTTTCCAGTAGAACCTTAAAAAGGACTCGATTTTTTTTAAAGTTTTGTTTTAGTTTTTAAACTTCTTCATCTGTGCACAGCAAGCTAGACTATATTTACATTTCTTTAGGAAAAATAGTTTATTTCCTTTACTTGTACCTTAATGTGTTCAAAGTTAAACATTTTAATATAATGAATGGAAGCTTAGTTGTTTGCGTAGTATAAATATGATATGTATACTTTGTGTTTAAACCAGGAAGTGTTTACCTACTTTTCATTGAAAACTGAGCAAATAAACTTTGTTTTGTCCCCCCCCCCCGCTTTTGCTTGGTTAATAAAGAATGTTAATGAACATTAATGAACAAATATAACACTAACGAACAAATATAACACTAATAGAAATTCATAATTCTATTTTGGATTTGGAACCTCTAAATAATGGTCTTAATAACTTATTTCAACAATATGTAAGCTTAGAAGAATTGTGATTTGTGAAAGATTTGATCTGCAAAAGATCTTCAAATAAGTGCACATGTACTCACACATAACACATAACACAGATGGAGCCTAAATTCACGTACTCTTCCACATCTGTATTGATCCTGGTAAACTGCTTAAAAATAGGAGTAATCTTTCTGAAAATGCTAGAGCCATACATACAATCATGAAAAAATTACTGTGGAACCTCAGGTTGGGTGAGGGGCGGGGAGGGGGAGGATCAATTTTACATTGAGATGGTAGGAGCAGGTATATTTAAGAGTGGAAAAGGGAAAAACTTCCAAGGAGAAATGGTATTCGGTTGGGTAGACATGAGAGGAGAGAGCTTTTAAGGAAAAGGAAACTTGAGGCAGGTATAAAGATGAGATAAGCAGTCACGGATTAGCAGAAAAGGGAGAAGTTCAGTATCAGCTTAGAATGGGTCAGAGACAGAAGGTATTAGGGGATGAGATTAAATATGTAGACTGCAAGCCAGTTCTGAAGGACCTGATACACTACGCTAACGAGATTCAGAGCCACTGTGATTCTAGCAACATGAAGAGGCAGCGTTAAATTGTTCTATCACCTGACAGACTTTTCTTCCTCTGACCTCAAACTGGTTTCCCACGAGTCCATGAAGCCTGAGAATTTAATCTCTAGAGCCATACAGATGTTAATTCGAAAGCTGATTTCAACTTTTGGCTGTGTGACATGGGTGATGTAAGCCCCTTCAAATTTCAGATTTCTCATCGCACCTACCAAGAAGAATAGCTGTGAGATTAAACTTCTAGAACTTAAAGTTTGTCAGCCTAGCCTGTCACATTGGTGTACAATTAATTCAAGTAGTTTATAAATATTACCATGTTTTAATTAACATTTCCTTACTGTAGATTTTGTATCATTTAACATATTGATGTGATTTGTTTGGTTTTGAGCAAAATGCTCGCAGAATGAATTGAAAGTCAGGTTTATACTATTTGAAGTAGACCTGGGGACTGCATATACCTATGCTTTTGTCTTCTATGATATTCGAAGAGAATATATATCATCACTGATTCTAATGGCTTTGGGTTATTGACCTTGCAGATGAGAAACCATCTTATGCCATCAATTCTGCTTGTACACCTGGAAAAGAAAGTGGACCTGAGACTATTTTTTAGCGTGACAGGAAAGGTTTCTTCTCAACTCCTGAATTATCTGTAACATATTCTAGACTTAAACATATAGCCAGCCATATACATTTGCCCCTTGCTATTCAAGGGGGATCGGTTTCAAGACCCTCATGAATACCAAAAATCCATGGATGCCCCAGTCCCTTCTATAAAATACAATGTAGAATTTGCATATAACCTACATACATGATTTATACTTTAAATCTCTAGATTACTTACAATAACTAATAAAATGTAGATGCTATGTGAAAAGTTAGCAGCGTGGCAAGCTCAAATTATGCTTTTTGAAATTGCCTGGATTGTTTGAACATTTTTGATCCATAGTTGGTTGATTTTGCAGATGTGGAACCTGCAGATACACAGGGCCAACTGTATTTGCCAAATTCAATTATTCTTCAAACTCTCTCATTTATAGATCTAGTGACTTTCTCCTTTTAGCATATCCAATATATTCAGAAAATGTTTTTATCAGCTTTTGCTAGATGTTTCACTCAGGTCAAGGCTTTTCATTCTTTCAAACATAATTATTAGAATTGTTTCTAGGGCAGGCCTGTGCTATGTCAGAGGGGAGGGGCCTTGGGAGTAAAAGATTTTGCTTCCGTTTTAGAGCTTTAAAAGGGTTAAATAAATTCTTCTCCATATATTCTTCTTCATAAAAGCCTGAGCCATTAAAACAATCTCCACTAAATTATCAAAAAAGACATGTTAAGAGTCATGTTCAGCAGTCAGACCTCCTAGGAATCACGGCTTATTATCGGGACACTCTTGGACAACTGTCTTAGCTACCCTTTGCCTTGGTTTTACCATATCTACATAGTAGATATAAATAGTGACTGAATTCTTGTGAGGATTACATGCACTGCAGTGAGTGTTAGCAATGATCATTATTAGTAGCAGTAAGATGACAAATTGATAGAAATAACGGTCCTTACCAATTAGAAGGTAAGCCAAGTTGAAGTCATGCACAGAAGATAAAGGGCAGTGTCTAGATCTGTAAGCCTCTTCCCACCCTGTTTTAAAATAATCTGTCCACTAAACTTTAACAACCACTGTTCTTAAGATATTGAAGATCCTATAGGGCAGAGGTTAAGAGAGGGAAGGAATAACATGAGACAATTATGTCTAAGAATGTATGTTCTGTAATGTTACATGTTGCGTCATGTAACCCACAGTGATCCTAGAAGATGATTTCATCATTCAGATGAGGAAACTGAAATTCATGGACTTTGCTAAAGTCACACACAATTCAAAGTTTATCAGGATTGGAAAGGATTAAAAAAAGGTCTGTTTTAATGGTGTTAGGTAGCTTTGATTGACCATGTGATCTCACTTTTCTCAAAATTAAGAATGATAATTGACATCCACAGATTGAAGGAATGTAAGAAGTTTAAAGGTAGCTCAACATTGTTTACAATAATTGTTTTATGCACACCATGCCTGAGAAATGGCAAGAGACGAAAACTATGTTCAAAATAAACTGATGTATGTTTTTAAAAACCTTGCACGGAATTTTAGAATTTTATATCCATATTAGAGAAGCTCCTGTGTAAAACTCCCAATTAGAATAGTGAGAGAAGTTCTCTCTAATGTTTATGGTCATGAGTATATATGTAAAGAGTTCAAGATTTTGCATTAGGTAGAAGAACTATTTTAGAATATAAAAGCTCTTACATTTTAAGAAGCAACCTGCTATCCTTCAATGAAATCATGAAGACAATTGTGAGGACTGACTACATGCACATGTGCCAGGTCAGGACACTCAAAGGCCACGTACTCATCAATTTCTGTTGAAGTTAGATAGCTAAGCAGCTTATTTGATTAAAGGCGGTAGTGATTTCTAGTAGCCTCATTCAGGAGCACATATTACAACTTCATTTTGCACTGTCTTATTAAGCAAATGTTTAAGATACACTTTGAGTAATATCAGTAAGATTAGAAAATATATTAGATGGCCAACAATTAAGAAAACATGATGCATGTGTAAGTACAAACCATTCAAATTGCCAGCAAATGGTTAAATGCCAAAGCATAGAACAGCTAGTCAAAGGTCTTAAAGTGATGGGCCAGAAAATAGAGTCCCAGAAGCCAAAGCACAGAAGAAATAAAGTTTGTTTTATTTTGTTTTTAGAATGGAAGGGCGGGGCAACTACCTGACCAGGTTATCAGACTTATTTCCAAATTAGGATTCTCAAGGAGACAAAAGCAGAGGACAGTTCCTCTCCTGCAAGAAAGTCAGGAAATAGAAGTAACAGAATACATAGCCACAGGGCCTGTAACCTCAGCCTTAATTCACAGTTTGGCATTACAGGGAGAGAAAGGAGAAAGAAAACAGTAAAACTGAGCTGGGGCGGGTGTTAATAGAAAGCTGTAGTGGGGAAGGAGGAACACGTATACATTTATCCTCAGTCTCTGTCAAGCATTTCCACTCCTCTTCCCCCAGCTTGCCAAGTGTGCTTTCTTATCTCTGCCCACTCCTTTATGATTCAAAATGCATCAGGACTATCATTTCTTAGATGACAGAAGAAAAGGGCTACATGGGGACAATGGCGTAAGTGTGGGTCTTAAGTTGAAGAAAAGACCATTTGTATTTCAGAAGCAGGAAGCAGTCTGGTGGACTGCACCTAAAGATCCAGGGGAGGTCAAGAGAAACACACCCTGGTCATACAGGATTTATAAAGCTGTGTTAAAAATATTAGGTTTTATTTTAATGATAATGAAAAAGCCATCAAATCATTTTAGGCAGGAATTATCCAAACATAAGAGGATTCCTCTGGTAGTTGAATTACCTCATCTGGTTGAAAGGAGGGTATATACTTCAGACATGACTTTAAGAGCAGCAGGTTTGTACCCAGTTGGGGAAGAAAAATTCTGTTCCTTTCCCTTTTCACATGGCAGACAGCCCAAAAGTCTGTACTAAAAGATTTGTGTGGGTTTCTGTTTGGGTAGTTACAGAGAACTTAAGGGAAGAGCATTCCCAGAGTTATCCCGCAAGTTGACTGAACAGAGCTCCCTATCAGATCTAACACCTAGGCTTAGATAAATTGGACAAGAGCTTCTTAATTATTAAGGCCACGGTCTCTACATTGCCTTGGTCCACAGGAAACCATGACTTGAGGCATTGCCCTGAATGTCACAATGGACATGGCTCTAATTTGGACAATCTAGTGCTTTAAGAAACTGGTAATTAAAGACTATTTATTGTTCTAAATTTGAATTTTAAATTCATCAACCCTGTTGCTCTTAAGTTATTCTTAAGTATTTTTAAATAGATGTCCATTTTAAAATCTCAGTTTAGTAGAAAAGATGACTCTCTCAAGAACTATCAGTCTACAAGGATAGAACCTATTACAAATTTTGTTTGTCACCCTGTCTAAAGGATTTCTTACATATTCAGTATTCAAAGAGAAATTGAACAGTAATATGGAAAATAATCATGTGGTTAACAAAATAATTGAAAAAAAAAGCTAAGAAAAAAAGACTAGTTTAAGAAGAGAATTTTTAAAAGCTGATTATCAGAATCAGCTGAAGGACTCTGAAGCAATTAAAATGATTAAAACTCAATAGGTCTGAGTGGAAACCAGTGACCTAGCAGGATGAGAGTAGCTGGAAAGAAAGGGATGATAGGGGAAACAAAATAGGCCATGAGTAGATGGCCATTCAGGCTGGAACACTGCAGTATTATAGTACTCTACTTTTGTGTGTGTTTTGAATTTTCCATTAAGTTTTTTTTTTTTTTTTTTTTAAAGGAATAGTCCAAAACGTCTCCTTTCTGATGATCTCACGTTTAGAAACTGATGAGTTATATTATGACATAGGATTTAATTATTTTGCATTGGATCCTGTAAAAAGCCAAGAGAAGCTGATTTTTAGTATGTTTAAAAGGAAGAGGATTTCACATGCTTGGACAAGGACGCTTGCGCTGGTTTGGTGGTGACTGTGCAAACAGCACCACCAAGCTGCTATCATGATTCACTCAGAGAGAAGAGGTAATCTATGATTCACAGAGAATCAAGGTTTTTTTCATGTAATTTCAATCCTATATTCCTTTGTGTACTTAAATCTTAAACACTATAAAAACTTAAGTGTTTTTAGAGCAAATTTGGGATGGATCACACATTCACAGATGATTTGTATTAACCAATTTGTATTAACTAAAAACAGTATAAGTAACACCACCTTTACAAGTGTTGCTTGTAAAGCAATTGTTCTAGCAATTTATACTAGAACTTCCCTTTAGTAACAAAAATTAACACAAAAATGAAATTTTTAAGAAGTCTAGTAAATTCCTCACACGAAAAGTCTGTTCCATCTGAATGAGCTGTACTTCTTTCAGTAGTACAAGCCACATTGACATTTGACAATAGGCAGAACCACATCTTATGCTATATGATTATGTAGAATTTATCAGTCAAAAACATGCCCAAATCCTGACCTGCTCCAGAGAAAATAATCACATGTTTCCATTGCCATGAGTTTTCCCCATTTCTTTGTACCACACTAACCAGTAAACATTCAGCATTTAATGTGCACATTTCTTCCTTACCTCTCTTGCAAAACGTGAAAGCTCGCCCCTACTTTTCCTCCCCTCAAGGGGAATCAACTTCAAAGTTAATGAGGCTTGGAAAGTCCCTTTGGACGCTTCTGTTTCCAGTTTCAGTAACCCTCAGGACAGTTACAGTTGGGCTATGGTGAAACCTCCTCCTATTCCTATGCTATATTTTTAGGTTAGCACTTGAAACTAAATTCATTCTTTCACTTCATTTAATCTACATTACTTGAGCAACTAATTATGCTACAATTGGGTTATTAGTTTCCTATTACTGCCATAACAAACTATCAGAAACTTAGTGACTTGAAAAAAACAATTTTACTACCTTACAGTTGGAGGTTAGAAATCCAAAATCAGTCTTGGGGTGTTAAAGCCACGGCGGCAGCAGAGCTGATTCTTTCTGAAGACTGAGGAAACAGCGATTTCCTTGCTTTTGTCAGCGTCTGGAGTCTGAAGACACTCTTTGCCTCACGGCTGGGTCCTGGCTTATACCTCCCTCCTGCTTCTTTCCCCACACCTACTACTACTAACTTTGCCCCTTCTGCCGCCTTCTTATAATAATCACATGGGCCCACCTGAATGATTCAGGGTAATTGCCCCATCATTAGATCCTTGATTAATCACATCTGCAAGATTTCTTTTTTGATGTAATATCATACTGATAGGTTCTAGAATTAAGGCATGGACATCTTTGGGAGGTTGGGGGTGCATAACGCAACTTAGCCCAAAAAGTAAAAGGAAGCACACTCAAAACTGACACTGGAGAATAACTTAGAAAAGTCCAATAAGCCTAGTATATAGTTAACACTTACCAGAAAGGAAGAATGCACACACTAACATGGTTGAATTTTTTAAACAATAATTACGTTACGGATTGGTAGGTATTTTGATGACAACTGGAGAGAGACTGACTTAGTCTGAATTACTCAGAAAATTGCCTTAACTCCTCACTCACCTTTATTGTTCTAACCCTCACTTTCCAGACACAGAAAGGAAGAATCTGCATTCCTTATCTATAGAGATCACGTGCCCGGGGCACAGGAACATGAGCCTAAGGTTAGGTGCAGTCTGTGGGTGCTTGGAGATCAGCTGTAACGTTTTCACCTTGAGGTAAGAAAGCATATATTGATGTGAAAATATGTTCCTTGGTACAGAGTAAGGGACTCTTATTTTTATTTTTATGATCTTATCTGGGACAGTTCTCTAGTTAACTAGTCAGGGCAAATATATTCATCTAAAGGGGCCCACCAAAAACTGAGAGGTGATCACAGACTTTCCACATACTTCTGAAATTGCTTTGATATTTGTACAGAGGAAGAGCACATATACTGTTCGTTCTATAGATAGATTTGTCCATAGCATAGGAATTTAGAAATAGTGACGCCTGGGACAATACACTTTCGATTATATTATGAAGCACTTTCACTACAGGCAGCTGAAAAATAGGTTTGCTCAACATCTTTAATTTGAAGAAAAAACGGAGATGACATCCTTACCTCTGTTCTATATATTAGAGGGTGTTTTTCTCTTGTTTTATTTTGTACGATCTACAACAGCTCTGCACTGACTACATAACCTCAGTGTATTATTTTTAAACCGTTTAAGCCTCCAGAGGTGTTTAAATATAAAACCACCAATTAAAAGCATTTTATTTTCTCACAGAAGTATGCACAGATGGCCTATATTGAATGATGCCAAAATGTTTACAAAAAATATTTCTCCTTTGCTATTAAAGAAACTGCCTTACAGACTCATGTGGGTGGTGAATAAAATTCACTTAGCAAGTAAACCTAGTAGGACCCCATGTGGCCTTCCAGCGACAGACACCCTCTCCCTGCCCCACCCACCACGTTCTCCACCTGCCTCTTGTTTGTAGAAAAACTTTAGCCTCCTAGGCCTTTTCCTAGTTCCAAAGAATAAACTTAATCAGAGAAGTGAGAAAATGCAGAAACAAAGAAAACAGTCAAGCAAGACAAAATGACAATAGTTTAGCCATTAAACAAAGTCAAGGGCCTTTAGTTCCTCCTCAAGAGCTATAGATAATATTCTGAGCCATGTTCTTTGAGCTGTTTAGCAGATACTGAAACCGCCTCCAGGTGGATGAAGTTAATTATATTCTGACTATAAGCACGTATACCCCAGACTGGTTGGAACCAGAAGGTAGATGATACTGACTCCTGATCACCTCACCACTAACCAATTAGAAGAATGACCATAAGCTGATCACACACCCCACAACCCTCCCCCTCCCCCTGTTTTTCAAAAACCTTTCCCTGAAATCCCTCCGGGAGTTGGTGTTTTTTGAGCATCAGCTGGCCGGATTCCGTGTTTGGTACCTTACAATAAATGCTGCATTTTCTTTTATCACAAACCTGTGTCAGTAGATTGGCTTTACTATGCGCCTACAAGTAGATCCAAGTTTGATTTGGTAATACAAGTAGTGTTTAATTTTGTACCCCTTTTGTAAGAGGTGTTTTGACTGCCAGCTCAACATCTCTTGGGTCAAGAAGGTCACTAGGCTTAGAAAAAAATTTTTTTTCAATAGCTGTTTCAAGGTGACCCATTTAAATGAACGTACACTTGGTCTCTGAACCTAGATCTACTTACTCCATTATTTGCAGGGTAAATTTCCTATGCTGGGTGCTTCTCCATGGAGCTTCGGACGTCCTTTCAAAATCTCTTCAGAACATTTCTATACATGCTTAGGGAAAGCATATTTTTACCTCTTTCTCTACGCTTACTAGAGTATGAGCTCTTTGAAGATAGGGACTATGTCCTACACCTTTAATTTTCTATCATAGTGTTTGACATTACAAAAAATTGTTGGCAGAGTAAATATTTGTTGAATAAATAAATTAATAAATACAGCACACAATGAATGAGACCTTGCTGAGTTCTTTCGTTTGGTAGGAAGACTCAAGAGGATTTTGTAAGTCTTATTTTTGAGGTGTTTATAGTTTACTTAGGAATAAGAAGAAGGGAAACTGGAGAAAAATCTCAAAACACTACATACAATTGAAAAGCAATCATAATATCTGCTCTAAACCTATGATTCTCCAGGCATACAGAAGGCTATATCAGAATCACATGGTAAACATAAATATATATATATATATATATATATATATATATATATATATATATATATATATATAAATTTAACTGTGCTTTCTCACTCTGGCTACAGTCCAGAATAACCTGTGAGAGCTTTATAAAGTTAAGTTGCCTGTGTTCCATTCCCAAATTTCAGGAGTGGACAAAATCAGGAGATTTTGCTGTGCATTTAGGATTGAGAACCATCGAGCCACTCAGAGCAGAGACCTAGGACAAGCAGAACTGTATCACCTGAAACTTCTCAGACACACACATAATCTCAGACTTTGTCAAAAACCTCCTGAAACAGAATGTGCATTTAAAAAAATTCATTTTGTGATCCACACATGCATTAAAGTTCAAGATGCACTGCTCTACATCATATCAACCTACACAGAAAGGGGAAAAAAGTCTGTTGAGGTAATTAGGAAATGCTCTTGAAGGAGACATTATAGCCTGTGGGCACCTGGGTTCTGGGGTCAAACTACCTGGATTCTAACACTGAAGGTCTGTTAACTTGATCGGGTTACTTATTATTATGTCTAAGCCTAAGTTTACTACACTCAAATGGAGGTAATGATAATACCAAATCCATACAGTTGCTTTGTGTCATATACTATTGTTTCACACAGAGTAAGCCCTCAGTAAAGTTAATTACTGCCACTAGGAATGAGTAAACGTGGGCCTGAAAACAGGTGGAAGGCATTCTTTTCAGGTCATTATCTATCTTGAAGCAAACTAAAATCGCAGTTTTCAACTAGGGTACACAAACTCCTAAACATAATAAATGCATGCCAGATGGAAGAGAAGAACCACCAGTTTTAAGTGGAACATTTTTCAGGTTCTCAATATCAACATGCATCCATTTATAATTTATCTAAAATTAAAATTTATCATGCCTGCAACAGTGTCTGAGCTTTGCCTTTCTTTTCCTTTCCCCACTTGCCTTTCACAAAGGTCCTCCTCCCCAATTTACAAGCTCAAAACTTAATGTTGCCCTGGGTGAAAAAAACAAAACAACAACAACAGCAGCCAAAAAAACATTTGTGGCACCAAAAGCATTTTTCATGCGTCATCTAGGTGATAAACTATTAATAGCAAGACTCAGTGCCCTCTTCTCCAGCTAGCCACCCAGCTACCTATTTTAGAAGAGTTCAGACTTGAACACACAGATGTCTGCACCTGTGATGAGTATTCAGTTTATTTAACTTAAAAAATGAAATCAGTCTTTTCTGACAGTAAATTTGATTTGGTGATTGGTTTGGCAATGAGGATTAACTTCACCATTTAATGAGAACATTTTTCCATAAATTGAATGAGCTATAGCTAAAGGTAAAAGGTTTTGACAAATATGTTTTAAGCACACACACACACACACAAAATACACAGTAGTCTTAAAATGGAATTTTTTATGATTATTTAAAAATAGTAAATAAAATTCAGATGTCAGCTTAAAAATGTATGGGCATTACAGTTTGTCAAAGTTTCTGAAGTTTGCAGATTACTATTGGGTAGGCCAAAAAGTGCCCTCAGTTTTTAAGTAAAAATAAAAGACACATTGTTCATTTTCTCCAAGACCTTTATTGAACAACGTACTCAACCTTTTGTTCCACTACCTTCTGCCATTTTTCAGGCAACTTCATAATTTCGTCTTTCCAAAACTGTTTTATCTTTTTGAGCTAAGAACTGTTCCAGGTGCCTTTTACAGTCTTCCAGGGAATTGAAATTTTTTCCATTAAGAGAATTTTGTAAAGACCGAAATAAATTGAATTCCGAAGGTGCAATGTCTGGTGAATGTGGCAGATGAATCAGAACTTCCCAGCCAAGCTATAACAGTTTTTGCCTGGTCATCAAAGAAACATGCGGTCTTGCGTTATCCTGATGGAAGATTATGCATTTTCTGTTGACTAATTCTGGACACTTTTCGTCCAGTGCTGCTTTCAGTTGTTCTAACTGGGAGCAGTACTTGTTGGAATTAATCAGTTGGTTTTCCGGAAGGGGCTCATAATAGAGGACTCCTTTCCAATCCTACCTTATACACAACATCACCTTCTTTGGATGAAGACTGGCCTTTGGTGTGGTTGATGGTGGCACATTTCCCTTACCCCATGGTCTCTCCCATTCCACAATATTGTACAGTATCCACTTTTCATCTCTCAACACAATTTGTTTTAAAAACGGAACGTTTTCATTACATTTAAGTAGAGAATCACATGCGGAAATACGGTCAAGAGGTTTTTTTTGCTTAAATTATGTGGAACCCAAACATCAAAGCGATGAACATAACCAAGCATGGTGCAAATGATTTTCAGTGCTTGATTTGGCTATTTTGAGTATGTCTGTTATCTTCTGCGTGGTATAACGTTGATTGTTCTCAAGTAATGTATTGATTTGATAGCTATCAACTTCAACTGGTCTACCCGACCGTGGAGTGAGAAATCTCCAGCAAAAAATCTCCAGCATGAAATTTCGCAAACCACTTTTGACATGTTCAATCAGTCACAGGCAGCACCTACTCCATACACTGCACAAAATTTTTTTTTTTTTTTTGCATTTCAGTTGCACTTTTACCTTTCTTGAAATAATAAAGCATAATATGCCAAAAATGTTGCTTTTTTTCTTCCATCTTCAATATTAAAATGGCTACCCAAAATTTCACCAATTTTGATGTCTTCTTTTACACGCACGCTGATATGACAGCTGTCACCTCACCTACAATCTAACAAAATTGTTTCGAGAAGTTAAAGACAACTAAGTGCTTCTAGAACCATCTTACAGAAAAAACCAAATGAACCTTTTGGCCAACCCAATATTTGAAGTGATGTTAGCTCAAGCCTTGATAGGCGGATTTATCTCCCAGCCTTGTACTATTTATGATGTTCTATAGGGCACTGGAAGCTCCAGAGAAGAAAACACCAAATAGATGTCTCAAATGCTTATCTGGGCTTAATAAAAGAAGAAAGTAAAACAGAATGTGGTGCATGCTCTTACCTCAAGTCTCTTATTGGTACTCCAATATATTTATAATATCAGATTCCAACAATAAAATAACATCTTAAGGAAAAGAGCTTAGATGCATGCAGAAAGTACAGAGTTCTATACTCACAGATCTGTGCTTAAGTTTTTAGTGGTGAAAAAATTTAAAATCCACAAATACAATGATATCATAAATAGCAGAGAATCACAGACCTGGAAACTATAAAATGGAGGGACATGTGGGATTTTTCATTTTTGTTTTTGGAGTCTTTTTGGTATTTTAAAGTCTTTGGTACAGAAATATTAGGATATAATGGCATGGTTCAAGAGTGACAAGAAAGAGAGCGAATGCAATGAAAATTGCAATGGATACAGCTGAAAAAAATATCAATTAGCTTTTGATGATTCTCTTTGTTTAATAATTCTCCCAGAATGAATGTCATTCATTGTCATTTCCCTTTGCATTATTTAAAGATAGAAGTGTGAAAGAAGGGACTTTGGATTTATTTGATTGTGGTTATGATTCAACAAAAGCTGGTTTGAAGAGGTAGAAAGAAAATAAGACAGTTGAAGGCCTATTGAAATGTGGAAGTAATTACTATTTCTTCTTACACAACAAGGTATTTTAAAATTGTATTTGTAGAATATCTTTCCAGGAAAAAATATGTTATGAGCTTTCTGCTTTCATCTAGGACATAGAACATGGGAAATAGTACTGCTTCTAAGTAAACAATGGAAAAAAGCCAAAAACAACAACAACAAAAAACTATTAAATTACTTTTATCAAGTTCATCAGATCACGGATGTTATAGAGAACGAATTAGCCTGAATTCCAAAAAAAAAACAAGCATAGAAGGAAGGAATTGCTGCCATATATGAGAGTCAAAAGAAATAATTTAAAATAATCATTGAGTATCAAATATAAGATGGCATGTTGTTTCACTCCTGACTGGATTACTTCAATCCTTGATACTAACAGCCTGTCAGAATAATAGGTATGCCTATTTCCAGGTATAAATACTATTTACCTTAGTCTCTGTTTTTCCATGTATTCAGGTCTGGCATTAAATAAAAAATGCAAGAAAGGGAAAAAAAAAATCTTTGTCACGACACAAGATAATCTATAGAACTAGACTCATAGGTGACCTAATGTTGGGCGGAAACTTTAAAATAATTGTGAAATCTCTTAAAGACCTAGTAGAAAAAGTGGATAACATATTTCAATCGATGGGGAATTTTAGCAGAGAGATGAAAACTATAAGTAAAAGTCAAATGCTAAAAATAAAAACAAGATATATGAATTGAACATTTCCTTCAACAGACACATGAGGGTACTTGACCCAGCAGAGGAAAGTATCAAAGACACGTCAGTAGAAATTATCCAGACTGAAACACAGAGAGAAATAAAAGAATAGAGCATTGAGAGTTGTGGGACAGGGACTTCCCTGGCAGTCCAGTGGTTAAAACTCCAAGCTTCCACTGCAGGGGACATGGGTTTGATCCCTGGTCAGGGAACTAAGATCCCACATGCCGAGTGGCATGGTCAAAAAAAAAAAAAAAAAAGAGAGAGAGTTGTGGGACAATACCAAATAATTCATCATGAGTGTCTTTCAGTTCACATAAAGAACCAGTAGAGAAATTGGATGAAAAATTTCCAGAACAATGAGAGCACATCATAGAACCAAGCAGCTCAGAAGACACTAAACAGGATAAATAACAAAACAAACTTAATCAAACAGAAAAACACATGTACACACCAAGATACATGTCAGTCACACTAATGTAAAAAAAAAAAAATTGTGCCATACTTCTCAGAAGCTATGCCATCTAGAAAAACAAGAACACACAGTAGCATATTTGAATTTTTGAAAGACAACAAAATTGCCAACCCATAATTATATCCTCAGTGAAAATGTATTTTGAAAATAAATATGCAATACTTCTTAGAAAAGCTAAAGCTTATTCACTGTCAGAATACTGTGCTATAAGAAATGTCAAAGGACATCCTTCAGGCAGAAGGAGTGATATGAGACATAAACGTGAATTACACAAAGAATGAAACATGTCAAAATGGTAAAAATGAAGATAAATATAAAAGCCTTTTTCTTATTTTTAGTCAGCTTCTAAAGATAATGAATGATAATGTCAATCTTTTAGAAAGAAATTTTATGTATGTTGCTTTTCTAAATGAATACTTTTCAAAATATAATCTGTGTAGCCCTTATGGTTCCAGAGAACTAACTCAGTAACCTCCTCCCTCAGAGGTAGGACAACAGGGCTCCAAGTTCACACATCATATCTTCAAAACAACTAAGTTAACGCCACCATTTTTAAAATGTTAAAAAATATCTATTGGGTAACTATTCTATCAGATGGTAAAATGCAAGATTAATGTAGATATAGTACCTTTTCTCATAAAGCTTACATTTTACGAAAGGAGACTGCAAACAGGTATCATAATTATATAAATGAAATAGAGATGATGAGCAATGCTAGAAGGAAAGCTAGAAGGTGAGCAATGATAGAGCACAAAGAGTGAGGTGACTTACATGTAAAGTGATCAGAGAATATATAGAAAGAAATGACTGTGGGACACCCATGAGTCAGACACTTGGATATATGGATGGGTTTAGAGCTCAGAGAAATGGTTTCTACTAACACATAACATGTGGGAGTCAAAGTCAGAGATAAAATTTAAAGCCATGGGGGACTTCCCTGGTAGCACGGTGGTTGGGAGTCCACCTGCCAATGCAGGGGACACGGGTTCGAGCCCTGGTCCGGGAGGATCCCACATGCCACGGAGCAGCTGGGCCCGTGCGCCACAGCTGCTGAGCCTGCACTCTAGAGCCCATGAGCCACAACTGCTGAGCCCGCATGCCACAACTACTGAAGCCTGTGCGCCTGAAGCCCATGCTCCGCAACAAGAGAAGCCACCGCAGTGAGAAGCCCCCGCACCGCGGCGAAGAGTGGCCCCTGCTCGCCGCAACTAGAGAAAGCCCGTCTGCAGCAACCAAGACCCAACACAGCCATAAATAAATAAATAAATAAATTTATTTAAAAAAAAAAAATTTAAAGCCATGGGAATGGATTATATTACCAAAAAATGAAGTGCAGATAAAAATAAGTTTTACAAATAGAGTGTGTGTCATGGAGGGGGGGGGGCAGTAAAAGAGTTATGCTTAAAATATTTTCAAGACCTTAGCCCCCAACTATTCCTCTCTACCCCTCTTGCTAAAACAAAATTGTTCAAGCAACAGCTGCAGGCTATGACCCTGGGCTTGCTGCCTCTGTATCCTGTGCCTATAAATTTTTTAACTCCCTTGCTCCTAGAACACGGTATCAGAGCTGATTTACATGCAACATTTTAATAAAGACATGAGCTACTAGCTTTGATTGATTTTTCTCTTCCACATGGGGCAGTAAAGAAAGAAAAACCATGGCAGCAGAAGTTATCTGCTGGTTTACAATGTATATAATTGTTTGTCTTTATAGTTAATGATGTATAATGGCGGTACTTTGTAACTTTCTTTCCATTATATCATATTTCAAATTATACTATATTTATAAAGCTGTTTATAGATGAGCACTTTGTTTTGATATTATTATACATGTCTTCCAGATCTTTCCCCCATTACTGGGAAGAGTATCATTTTGAGATTGTCAGAGGCATCAATGTCAACATAACTCTGGCTTTTAGAAATAATTTGGTCTTTGAAGTGCTCAAGAAAGCTTCCTGTACATTAAAATAAACGTACATACGAACAGTAATACCTTCTATACTATCATCACTATCACCTGTTTATAAATTATAAAATTCCAAGTTGTGGCTAACTTACAAAATAGTGAAAACTCATATGAGGTAAAAATTGACTGTAAAAAGGTAAAACTGCCATTTCTTGCATTTGATATGATTATCTCCATAAAGAACTGAAAGACTCCCCAAATTGTTAAAATCATTAACACGGAACAAGATGCATTTTTACAATTTAATTGCTTTGCTTTCTGTCATCACTAACTGAGCAAACTACAGAACAGAGAATATGCTGTGCTGGATTTAAATATGCCCATAAGGAATTCCCTGGCGGTCTAGTGGTTAGGGCTCTGCGCTTTCATTGCCTAGGGCATGATTTCAATCCCTGGTAGGGGAACTAAGATCCCACAAGCCACGCGGCCTGGCCAAAAAAATAAAAATAAAATAAAATAATATAAATAAATAAATAAGCCCACAAATTCTATTACATTCCTCCCTTCGGAAGGTGATTTCCTTCCCTTTGAATGTGAGTCAGAATTAGTAACTCACTTATAATGAATAGACTATGATGCAAAAGATGTTATTTGATTCTGAGGCCAAGTTATAAAAGATAATTACTTCCACTGAGTTCTCTCTTGTATTACCCACTTTGGAGGAAGCCAGGTGCCATGTTCTGAGGACACCAAACATCTTACAAAGAGGTCCATGTGGGGGGGAAATTATCCTCCTGCCAACAGTCATCACCAACTTGCCAGCCATGAGGGTCAGCTACCTTGGATGTGCATCCCCCAGCCCCAGTCAAGACTTAAGATACTGCAGGCCTGGTTGACATCTTGACTACTCCTTCATGAGACTCCAAGCCAACACCACCCTGCTAGACCACTCCTAAATTCTTGACATGCAGAAACAATGGAGAAAATGAATATTGCTTTGCAGCAATAGATAATGAAAATATCTATGATTTACAATGCAACAATTAATGTATAACTTACATGGAAATTAACGTAATGAAAAATGTTCAAGTCTGTTACAAAGAAAAATTAAAACAAAATGGGGAAAGTGTCCAAATATTACCATGCTACAAAGCTTTTAGATAGTGATTATATTAAATCTTTAAAGAAAAGATCATCTCAAAGCTTTTAAAAACTTTCTCTGGATACGATGAGAGAAAGCTTCCAAGTTTTTTTTTTTTTTTTCGAATCCAGCCACTATTAAAAGAAAGTAATCTATGCCAAAAGGGATTTATTCCTAGAAAGCAAGGATAATTCAATAGTAGGGGATTTATTATTATAATTCATCATATTACAAAGTTTAAGAATAAATATCTTCATGGACACTAACAGGGCATTTGACAAAATTTTACATCCTTTATTCTGCATTAACATTCCTAAGAAAATAAGAATATAGATGTAAATTTCTTAATATAAGCATACATCTTACTCCCAAAGTCAACAGCATGCTTACCGAGAAACACTAGAAGTATTCCCACTATGAAAAGACATGACAAGACTGCTCAAAAAAATTATTATTTCACATATTTTACAGGTATTAACCATTGCAAATAGATGAGAAAGAAATTAAAGTATAAATTGTAATGCAAGTGGTAAAATTATCACTATTTACATATAATATAACTGTTTTGTTGGCAAACACAGGGACTGAAGGAAAAAGTACTATCAACAATGAAAGAATTCAGTAAGGTGACTGAGAATAAAATTGATATTCAGAAATCAATAGCTTTCTCGGGCTTCCCTGGTGGCGCAGTGGTTGAGAATCTGCCTGCTAATGCAGGGGACACGGGTCCGAGCCCTGGTCTGGGAAGATCCCACATGCCGCGGAGCAACTAGGCCCGTGAGCCACAACTACTGAGCCTGAGCGTCTGGAGCCTGTGCTCCGCAACAAGAGAGGTCACGATAGTGAGAGGCCCGCGCACCGCGATGCAGAGTGGCCCCCACTTGCTGCAACTAGAGAAAGCCCTAGCACAGAAACGAAGACCCAACATAGCAATCAATCAATCAATAAATAAATCTTTAAAAAAAAAAAAAGAAATCAATAGCTTTCTCATATTAAAAACAACAACTCATTATAACATGAGTAGGCAAATTGTGGACTGTGGGACAAATCTATCTCACTGCCCTCTTTTAATTAAAAAAGTTGTATTGGAACACAATCACACCATTCATTTAAGACTTGTCTATGGATGCTTTTGCACTACAAGGACATCAGAAGTTGTCTGGCCAGCAAAGCCTTAATTTATTTACTAAGTGACCCTTTACAGAAAAGAATTTTGCTAAACCCTGTGTAAGAAGAGATAGTAGAAGAAAGATCCCATTTACAATAAGAACAGAAGTGATAATACCTAGAAATAAACTTAAGAAGATGTGAAAAGTTTGTTAAAGACCCAAACCTTTGAAGACTTAAACAAATGGAAAAGCATACCATATTATTGGATCAAAAAAACTCAATATGACAAAATGTGATCCTCTTAAAATTAATCTGTAGATGGAACATAAACCCAATAATAATATCAATTAAGTCTTTTAAAAATTTATGGCATTCAAGAACTAAAATGTATATCCTCTGGAAAAATACAGAAAAATCTAATAGCGGTAGCTGCCAGTAGGGAGGAGAGAAAAGAATAATTGTTAATAGATATACTGTTGTCCTTTTGAATTTTGTCTTAATACTACCCGTTGAGAAATAATAAAATATAAAAATTTAATCAAAAATCTAACTGAAGCAATATGCAAAGTTCAAGGATGGAATCATAACATATAAGTAGAACAATTAACCCAAATCAGTCTGCCAATTCAAAACAATCTTCAGGGGCTTCCCTGGTGGTGCAGTGGTTGAGAATCTGCCTGCCAATGCAGGGGACACGGGTTCAAGCCCTGGTCTGGGAAGATCCCACATGCCGCGGAGCAGCTGGGCCCGTGAGCCACAGCTACTGAGCCTGCGCGTCTGGAGCCTGTGCTCCGCAACAAGAGAGGCCGCTATAGTGAGAGGCCTGCGCACCGCGATGAAGAGTGGCCCCCGCTTGCCACAACTAGAGAAAGCCCTCGCACAGAAACGAAGACCCAACACAGCCATAAATAAATAAATAAATATTTAAAAAAAAAAAAAAAAATCTTCATTAGAATTTTACCCGAACTTTTTTAAGAACTCAACAAACTCTATAAAACATAAACATGGAATAATTTATAGTCTATGGATAACTAAATAAACTCTAAGACAGGGAATTTACCCAAACAAATTTTAGTACACACTGCAAAAACATAGTATTTAAAAGAGTATAGATTTATGGGTGGAAAAAAAAGACCTCAGATAACTCTGAAATAAATCCTCACAAATAGGGAAATTAGGTACATATAAAAGGTTGGGCAAAGGAATGGGTAAAAATGGGCTGCCTGATAAGTAGTGTTGGCAAAATTTGTTATGATATTGAGAAAAGTAAAAATGGATCCTGAGCATAGTGTACTCTAGTTGTATTAATGATCTAAATGTGAAAAGAGAACTTATACACTGAATAGAAGGACAGAGAGGAAAATAAATTATAAATCACAATTGGAAAAAGGCTTATTAAATGAGAACAAAAAAGGTTAAGTTGTGAGGTAAAAAAAAAAAAAAAAAATCAGTATTTCAAAATTAAATATTCTGTTCAGCAAAAACTAACAGATAGATAAAAATTTAGCTATTCTGAATAATAAAAATTAACTGACAGATTATAGAACCAAGTTAGTTTAAAAGATGAAAATAAACAAGTGACTGATTATAGCTTACATTCCCAAGGAGGGTGATGTTGCCTTGCTCACAAGGTAGCAATAATTGTTATTTTATAGCTTACATTCCCAAGGAGGGTGATATTGCCGTGCTAACAAGGTAGAAACAATTGTTATTTTCGGAGTGACAAATTTCTTACCTTTTAATATGTAGACCATAGATATACTTTTAGTACATAAACATACACAAAATATCTGTAGTATTAAATTTCAAGAGTGAAGACTCTTAAGAAAAATAGTCTACAAAAGCTCTCTAGGGAGGTAATAATGAAAAAAAAAGAAAAAATACATACTGCTTATAGACTACACAAAGAATTTTCTTAAATCAACAAGGGAAAACGCATCAGGAAAATCAATAGAAAGCTAGTCAAAGGATATTAATAGGCAATTCATAGAAAGGGAGTTCTGAATGTTCAAAGTGACAATCAAAAATGCTAATTAAAACCACTTTATACCCATCAAAGTGGCCAGTTAAAGACATAATAACAAATTTTAGCTGAGATATAGAGAAAAGGAACTTGGTGTACTTCTGGTGAGAGTATATGTCTGTATAGCCATTCTGGAGAGCAATCTTCAACTATTTACTAAAACTGAATATGTTTATGGCCAGCAATCCCAAACCTAAAGAGGTTCTCAAAAAAGTTGCCAACTGGACCTACATCATGTTGTTATCCATGGAAGTGAGAATTGTTAGCAAACTAGATGCCTATTACCAGAGAAATGCATAAGAAAAATTCAGTGAATATATGCTGTGGAAACCTACATAGCAGTTAGAAACAAGTTAATGGATATCAATAAAATAAGACACATAAAATTCAAACATATATTTAATTTTCAAACTGTAAGAAGCTAAATGAAATTTATGGTCGACAACATTTAAGTACCTTAAAAGCACATAACCACAGAAAACAATACTACATTATTTATATGGTTACATGCGTATTAAAATTTGTGCCAGTGGGAAAAGGGAAATAGTTTATCTGAGATAAAGGGGTTTAAAAGGAGAGGAGTCTTTATGATCTCTACCAATACTCTATTCTCATTATTTCTATAATGATTATCCCCTTCTAATATAATATTTAATTAATTTATTTTATTATTTAATATATCTATTTCCTGTGGGAACATAAAGTCCATAAATACATAGGGCTTTGTTTTGTCTAAGGTGTCTCAAACACTAATATATTTTAAAATACAATGTTGACACATAGTAGATGCTAAAAATTATTTGTTGAATTATCAATGAATTAATGATGATAATTTGCCCATAATTGGCTTTATCAAATCACTTCTTCTGAGCATGCTCAGTTGAAACAACATGTGTCCCCTTGGTGAACAGCTTCCTCAGATGAACATATTGTGAAGCATGGCTCCTATGTTTCCTGTAATCCAGAAAGTGTTGCCAAAGTGCAGAGCTCTGCCAAGAAAGCTCTGGCTTCCTCAGCTTGACAAGGCTTTCTGAGGCACCCCGCCAGGGGCCTTTATATGTATTTTTGGCCATAATCACTCCACAGAATGACATGGTCCAAACAACCTCCACATTATCACCTTGCAACACATTGTCCTTAAATAAAATAGCATACTGTGATATGCTATCCATGGTGCTAGGTATGGATGCTATACACATCACTGGTCAGTAAATGAGCAAAAATCACTTTCATGTTCATATATAGATAAATATGAAGAAAGACATGAGCTCATTGTAACTTCCACCATCATAATTACAGAAAAGTGACTTTTTAGGTAAGCCTTTCTTTTCCCTAAGATAAAAATCAGGACTCCCATTTGTAGTATGTATTTTGGGGGGTTATACAAGAATCTAGAAGCCAGATGTAGGCTTTTCTACAATAAGTTTTTCATTTTGTGACTGATGTTACCCGTTCGGATCTCAGAGGAAAGATTCTAGAAATGAAAAAGTCTTCATATGTCAAGGAGGACACGTTTTCCCTTCTTGATTATAGCTTTCTCTTTACAATGTTTTTCTGTTTTAGGTTCAGCGTCCTCACAAATCAAACTTGATGGTGGTTCATGTGCTAAATAAACATTGTTCTGACAAAGATGACATCTGTGTGGTTTTTGGGGATAAGTAAACTTCTATAAGTAGAAAAGCAAGTTGATATAGTGGACAGCAGTCATTCATGGCTGCCTGAAATCTGCTGAATGTTACACACTTTGACAGGTCTTTGTAAATCAAATCCTTTTAATGTATCATACAAAAAACTTTATTTCTGAACCTCACTTGTTGGTAGGATACAGATAATTGATTTCAATGCCAGTCAAATGCACCCATGCTAGACTTTGATTCAGAATGGGTTACAGGGAAAGAAAGCACCCATTTGAAGGTGCTGTTAGAAGCAGAGGAGACCTGGTTCTGAGTAAAGTAGTAGTGGCAACAGCAGTACTCTTGCTAAGGGGCCTGGCATGGTTCCACAGCATTTCCACCAGAGTTCTTGGAATCTCAGTGAACAGTCAATTTGGATGCCCTTCCAAAGAATCTCTAAGCTGTAGAATAAATACTCTATAATAAAAGTGTCTCCAAAAAGAAGGGAAAATAGAACAAAAACACTGGGTAGTAAAGCTATACAAAGTTAAACCCCTCAAAATGACAATTGCTTTTTAAACTTTTTTATGGCTACCAATAATAATATATAAGTAAAGCACATAGTACTGGCTACATAGTAAGCCCTGTATTAGTGGTGGCTATTTAAACGTATTTCACACTGAGATCCAAAATATACATACCCATATATATTCAAATTGAAAACAAAAATATCATGAAATAATAGTCATATTTACTATATTTTCATTCGATTCTGTTTAAGTAAAAAAAAAAAAAAAAAGACTATTAATAGCACTACTGAAAAATAGGATATTTGAGTAACTAACCTTTAGAGGCTAATGACACAGATAGAAGTTAACTCATGCATTCATTCATTCATTCATTAAAGCATCCTTTTCCCACCAATTATTCTCTAGTGTCCTCTCAGACAGAACTAAGGTTTGATTAAATAAGCCTATTGTTTTGTTTCTATGGAGTCAACCTCTAATAGAAGGATAGATATCCAACTAAAACAAAGAGTTGAGAACCATGGAGCAGTGATCAAAAAGGGGATATTTTTACTTTTTTATTCATATTATTTTTTTCTTATTACAAGAGAAATTCATGATCACTACAGAAATTTTTCAAAGTGCAGATTTAAAAAAGGAGATAATGGGAATCACTCATTAAGCCACAAACTAGAGATAATTACACGTAGCAGCCTGTGTCCAATCAAGAAAAAGAAAGCACCCAGTGATTTAATCAGGGAAGTTTAATATAAAAACTGTGAAATTCTGATAAATGAGCAATTATAGGATATAAGAATACTTTTACATTCCAGATACCCTTCATATGGGGAACTTTCCCAAGGAAGGACAAACTTGGAAGAGGACTCCCCTTCCCAAGACTGGAATTCAGACCTTGTTAGAGAAGATGTAGTTGCAACCCAATGGACGAGAGAGTTCACTGTTGTGCCCTGGTCAGGGATGGTCTATATTCATGGGACAAGTAGAAAGAAATCCTCCAAAGTGCAAGTGAATCACAGTTGGCAGCTAAGTGTGTGAGTATGCACGGGGAATAGAGGCACCAGGGGAAACCCTCATGGGCACAGGTGGAGTCAGGCAAGCTATAGCTTATGGCTGGGCACATGGGCATTCAAAGGGAACGGGGGAGCATATGTGGCAGGAGAACTAGAGCATGCAGTATCTCTGTTGGGAGGGCCATGGTGTTGGGAAGACCTTGGAGACAAACCTGGGGTGGGGGTGTGAATGAGTGAGCAGCGAGAACGAGGGCCCTGGTATGGGCCGGAGACCTGCAGTGGTCAGTGTCCATGTCAAGAAGGACAGTCCTGCACGCCTGGCCAGTCAGAGCATCACTGAATGTCCTCACACCCACACTGTTGACCCACCATGCAGTGGCCAGAAACCACAGGAGATTCTCTTTCTCCTGCAATGTTCCCCAGTGCCCCCTACTGAGAAACCTTAACATTGTGCTCACTGTAAAGAAGGGATAATTCAAGAAATTTCATTATTGCAGAGCATATATTGAGGGGTTAATATGGAGCTGAGAGGCAATACTTAATAAGTAGCAATACATACTAGAGTTAAGATTTTTGTATATACTTTTCCATTCTTTGATCAATAGCCATTCGTACTCTACTATACATGCTATTTGAAACTCTTCCATTAACAACATACTGTGGTCATTTCCCATAATTTTCTTTGGGAAAGCTACTGTAACAAAAAGTATCCAAATATCTAAATAAACTGTGCCAATGATAGAGATACCAGTGGAAATGATAAGCGGGCATTTAAAGGCTTATTCGCTATCCAAATAAATGATTTATAATGAGGGGAACTTTAAATATTTATTGTAAGTAATTTGGAGAGGAATAGGAGGTTCTATGGGCACATGATCTTCAGTTATTTTACTGAACAATTTTTTTTAATTGTGATGCATCAGAATGCTCACCAAAAAAGGGTATCTACATTAATAATAAATGAATACATCATGTTCAAAAGCCCCCCAAAACGAGAAAATTTTAATTGAGAGACATGAATAAATAGAAAGATATACCATGCTTACATATTAATAACAGAAATACCCAATATTGTAAAAATGCCAATTTTCCCCATATTATTTTATGGATTCATTGCCATCTAAAACAGTAATTAGGGACTTCCCTGGTGGTGCAGTGGTAAGAATCCGCCTGCCAATGCAGGGAACATAGGTTTGAGCCCTGGTCCGGGAAGATCCCACATGCCATGGAACAACTAAGTCCGTGCACCACAACTACTGAGCCCGCATGCCACAACTACTGAAGCCCGTGCACCTACAGCCTGTGCTCTGCAACAAAGAGAAGCCACCACAATGAGAAGCCCACGCACCACAACGAAGAGTAGCCCCCGCTCGCCGCAACTAGAGAAAGCCCACGTGCAGCAATGAAGACCCAACGCAGCCAAAAATTAAATAAATAAATAAATAAATTTTAAAAAAATAATAAATAAATAAATAAATAAGTACTTATTTTTTGGTCAAATTTGACAGACAACTTCTTTAAATGTATAAAATGGTAAAAAATATCAACAAATTTCTCAAATCCAGATAGAAGGAACTGAACAGATTAGTTATAAAGACAACTGAGGAAAATCCTCATAAGGTTTTGAAGATGTGACCCAAAGTAAAATGTACCCAGGGATTCCTGCAGAGACTTTCAGAACTCATTTTGAAGACAGACTTATTAAGCTTATGCCCATTTTCTTTCTATAGCGTATTTCTTACAGATTTACAATGTAAATTGTCAAGAACTGACAAAACAAACAGTAGTATTTGTAGTCACAAGGTAAATTTCAACTAATAAGGAATGATTTCAAATCTGATCGGAAACCCAAAAGATTCCTAAAAGAGATCCTATTTTCTGGGATGCAAAATAAACTTCACATTTGAAGCTCAAAGAAAACAAATCTGTGCTGAGATCCACAGTGAGACTAACCCACCAGCTTTTGGGAAAGACCCCCGAGGAAGGGGTTCAAAGTATCTCCATAGAGCACATTATTTCTGAGTCAAGTCTTTCAAACCATGGCAATGAGGAAGTCTTGAATGGATCTCAGTAGAATTACCCATAATAATTTTAAGCGTAGAGCGCAGTAATGTTAACCATAGGCACATGGTGGTACAGCAGATCTCTAGAACTTTTTCATCTTGCATGACTGAAAGTCTATACCCACTGCACAGCAAGTCTAGGGAGTATTTTAAAAAGTAAATGTGTTAACCCATGTGAATGTTTCCTTCCTTAATGTAAAATTTGTCTTGTTTATTATAAAAGCAATAGATAATATAAACACAAATTAGGAAGACAATAAAAGGCTGTCATAGCTCCACCAGTAGGAGATAACTCGTTTCATTTAGAGATTATACTTTGAGCCTTTGTATTTATGCATGCATAAAGTTTGGTAATGGCAATAAAATTACATTATAATGCTGGTTTTTATTCTCATACCATATCATGGACAAGTATTCACAACAAAAGTACTGTTCTGCAATATCAGCTTAATGGACATATAGTATGTCATTATACCAACGACCTATAATTTATTCAAATTCCTATTGATAGATGTTTAGTCTATATCCATTTATCACTAGGTCCTCTGCCAAAATTAAGAAGTTCAATTTGCAGATCCTACATTTTCATTCATATTTCTTTCACATTTCTACATATGGAAAATGTAAGTAAAAAATTAAAGGAAAGAGTACTCTGAATGGAATTATAGGCTGAGGTCTTATTTACTTCTATAACTGAAGCAATTGTGCTTCAGTGACAGACAATATTATTTGAAACTTTATTACCAGAGATAGATATGACATATATAAAAAACACAGCAGAGCACAACCTTAGGGTTCACTGGAAACAGCATGACCTCTGGAGTCAGATCAGAGACTGAGTCAAGTCCTACAAAATGGGTGGTTTTGGATTAGTTACTTAACCTCACAGACCTTCAGTTTCTCCACCTGTAAAAATGGGTAAATAGTTGATAGGTTGTAGCAATATGTGGGATAATAACCATCTGGATTAAGTGAGATAATATATGAAAGCCAGTCCAAAACTTAGTGCATAGTAAGCTATTAATATGTTACAATTTCATTTCTAGGATTAAAAAAAAAAAAAGCTACACATGATTCAGGTAATGGGAACTATATATATATATATAACTAAAAAACAGCAAACTAGCAAGAAAGATTAACAAAGTTAGTCCCTGTTTTTTTTTTTTTTTTTTTGAAAAGCAGAGTATCCCTTTTATTATTTCTTTTTACATAACCTTTTCAACGTAGATTCAGGTAACTACCTGTCTCTCCCATCAAAGGAGAAGGGTCCTGCATATTACAACAGGCAAAAAAGGCTTCTAGGAAATAAAATACTTTAAACTGATTCATGACAATTTTTCAATTTTCTTGAGTACACTGGAAAGTGGGAAAAAGACAGGAGGGAAAAATGGTGCTTCGAACAGCCAGACTGTAATAACCTTAGTTAGGTTAATTTTTTTCTCCAAACAGGTTCTAAGGAAGTTCAAGTGCTCTATGTGAATGCTTTTCCATACCTCAAGGTATCTATTCTTTACTCCCAGTAATCTTGGCCAGTGTTTATCTAAATTCTCTGAAGCATATTAAGTCTCAATTTTGCAAAATAACCCTGGGCAACCACAAACAAGGGGAAAGATGTATTTCTATATCTTGTAGAAATAATATTTGTATCAAGTACATTTTCAGAATTTAGAATTGCTAATTCAAGATGGAGAATATGCTGTGGGAAGACATATTAAAAAGGTAGCAGTCCCTGTTTTATAATCACACCATCCCTAAAGTTCTCAGTCATTAATTTTGTTTTGGTTCTTCATTTATTAGAAAAACAAAAAGCCCAGTTCTTTAATCTTGTTTGAACTTAGATTTTGCAAAGGCACACATCTCCTTTTGTGGACCGCAAAGTTTAATGAGAATTAGATTCATAGCTGAAATTTTTCTTGGGACATTTATTTTCTGTTTTCTCTTTTGCAACAAATAAACTTAGCATAACAAGTTAATCTGAATTAGTAATTGTGTCTATGTCTATTCAGGTCATTGTTTTGAATTTTTTTTTAAAGAGGATCATTTAACTGAAGGGTTTCCCATCATTAAATATCATAGGATTTCTTTTACAACAGAAGCTGAGCTAGCCAAGCTACTTTTGTCATTTATTGGCTTGGATACCAGAGGGAGAAGAATTGGAACAAAGAACTTAATACACAGGATGTGAGAAGACTTGAGTAAAACTGTTACAGGAATCAAACTCAAACTAGATAAAATCTAGACAAGAAATAAAAGGAATTGCATTTTTTTGTTTACTTTAAAGATCAATGTTTGAACAATGGTATGTGTGTAAATAAGTTAAAAATACCTTTGAACATACATTTTTAAATTCTTTTAAATAATATTTGCAACAAAGCCATCTCACAAAGTCAATTATAATAATTTTCATCATGAAACTGTATATTTGTAAAGTGATTAATACAATTATATATTTATTGTCTTCATTTTGATATTGTGATAACTCAAGAGTCAATAGAACTGTAGCTTTATGCTTGGAATACTGTTCAGCCGGGGGCTGAGATGAGTGCCATGTGTAAACTGCCCACAAACTCATCCTTGTAGAATTGCTTTTCTTAAAGTTTCCCTTAGCAAGATAGCATCTGTTTACATTGAGCACCATTAAAAATACCTCCATTAAACGTATTACAATATTATTCTAGATGGCATGCACCACATTAGCTGTTGTCCACTTCATGAGGGCCCTCAGGAGAAATGCATTGTCTCTGCATCAAAACAGCTTTGCAAATACAAAAGGTAAAATCTTCTAGGTAGGATGAATAATAAAATGTCTTCATGAACATGGACTTGAAAAAGATTTCTTAAACAGAACACAAAGAGCACTAACCAAAACAGAAAAGATTGATAAACCAAATATTAAAATCAAGAAATTATCTTCATCAAAATGCAAGTTTAAAACCCTGCAAGGGTAAGCCACAGAGACAGAAAAGATGTGTACAATGTATATAACAAACAAGGGTCACATACTCAGAGTATATAAAGAATTTCCACAAATGATTACCAAAAGTCAGACAACCCAAAAGACAAATGTGCAAGGGATTTCAACAGCACTTAATAAAAAAAGGAATTTCAGGGCTTCCCTGGTGGCGCAGTGGTTGAGAATCTGCCAGCCAATGCAGGGGACACGGGTTCGAGCCCTGGTCTGGGAAGATCCCACATGCCGCAGAGCAGCTGGGCCCATAAGCCACAGTTACTGAGCCTGCGCGTCTTGAGCCTGTGGTCCGCAACAAGTGAGGTCGCGGTGGTGAGAGGCCCACGCGCCGCGATGAAGAGTGGCCCCCGCTTGCCACAACTAGAGAAAGCCCTCACACAGAAACGCGGACCCAACACAGCCATAAATAAAAGAATAAAATAAATTTTAAAAAAAAACAAAAAAGGAATTCCAGATGGCCACTGACATAAACAAAATGTGGTGCATCCATACAATGAAATAATAATTGGCAATAAAGACAAATGATGTACTGATACATGCTACAGCATAATGAACCTCAAAAACATGCTAAATGGAAGAGCCGATCACAAAAGTCAACACATGGTATGATCTCATTAATATGAAAAGTCCAGTATAGGCAAATCTATAGAGTCAGAAAATAGAATGAAGATTTCCTAGGGGTAGGAGTGTGGGAAGAAGGATAGGTATGACTGATGATGGGTAAAGGTTTTATTTTGGGGGTGATGAAATATTTGAAATTAAATAGTGATAATGGTTGCATGACTTGTGAATATATCCTGACTTGTGAATATATCCTGACTTGTGAATATATGGTTGCATGACTTGGGAATATATTGAAAACCATTGAGTTGTATGTTTTAAATGGGTGAACTTTATGTGATATAAATTATATCTCAATAAAGCTATTAAAAATTAGATGGAATAAAAATTTTAAAGTTATAATAAAAAAAATTAGATGGAATGGAAAAATAATGTGGTCCAGCAATATCAGTCATCATAAACTAAAACCATAATTAGATACAATTAGATACCAGTGTGAACTTTTATACACAGATGGTGATTAAGAAAATCTGACAGTATCAACTAAAGTTGAACAGACATATACCTTCTAACCAGACATTTCCACTCCTGGTATATAATCGCTGATAAGAGTTGGCAGTGGTAGGAAGTAACTAGAATTTAAAAGTAGGTCAGTGCTTGTTTGTTACTTTGCTTGTTTTTTAAAGAAATACTTTAATTATTCACTAATTCAAAATGTAGGTCAACTGTGATTCTAGGTTGCCACACTTCATACTGGTGGAAAAACTTTACTTTTCACAGCTTGATTATATTCTCTTGCAAAGAAAACTAAATATATGTAGGTGTAAAATATGGAAAACATTTCCCACAGAATTTAGTTTTCCTTTTATATTCAGCCTATACAAAGTTCATTGTACAACCCTTGTATGATTGTACCTGCTATGTCCTGGGGCAGGTGAGGCATATGCCTAACACTGGCATTTCAAAAGCACCCAACCACTAGCTTTTAAGGGTAAACGAGATACTGACACTTTATATTATTTGATACTTATGACACTAGGCTTTATTCTTGTTTCATGATGACAATGCAGACTGAAAGCCAACAGATAACAGAAAGCAGTTATAGGTCTGACTTGTGCTCACTTCTTTTGGACTACTGCCTAGTTAAGTCCCAGCTCCCTCCCTTCCTGACAGGAAGTCTGGCCAAGCATCCAAATATTGTCACAATTTTTGTTTGTTTCTTTGCATCTTCATCCTTTTTCAGATAACTCTAAAATGGTTATCAGGATGTTGAGAATTTTAAATTGTGCCCCATCTCCTCCTTTTCTATTTCTTACAAAGGAAATAGTGGAAGCATCTGGGGCAGAAACACATAAGCAGATGGGTATGTGCCCTTCATGACTCAAAAGTAGGTTCTCCCTCTCACGTTAGTCTATTTGGTATGACACTTTAAAACTTTCTGGAAAGCTATTTGATAATATTTATCAACAAAATTAAAATAACCATAGTCTTTGACCTAGTTATTATCCTTAAGGAGATTCTATCCTCATCTAAGGATCTGAAATGCACACAAATAAACAAAAAGACATTCATCATAAGTATTATTTATAAAAATACAAAATTGTACTAAAATCTGAAAAAAAATTGGTAAAAGCAAAATTAAATAACAACCAAAGGAGGCCAATTAAATTAAATTTCCAAAATTTCTTATGATATAAAGAAAAAATACAGGGCATGAAATTATAAATACACCATTAACATCTCTCTCTCTCCACACACACATATATATATGTGTGTGAGTGTGTGTATATACACATACACATATATGTATAGGTATATATGTAAATATATACATATATAATCAGTACACAGAATGCTGACTACTATCTCAGTAAACAAAGGATGTTGAGGCCATTAAGCCCTCAGCCACTGCAGCCACCCCTGACAGTGCACCCTGAGGGGATTCGGGATGGAAAGGAAAAGGATACTGGCCCTAGATAGTCAAGGTGCTAATCAAAGGAATATTTCATTCAGCCCAGATTCCTGCATCTTCGCAAACATAGAAAAGTGCTAAATTCATTAACTTGACCTACATGTTTTTTCTTTAATTAAGAGAAATTTTTGATGCTCAACTGCCTGGTTTGTTTTTGCAAAACTCCTATATATCCTGGCTCTTTCTTTCTTTTTTTTTTTTTTTAAGTTTATTTATTTATTTATTCGCTGCATTGGGTCCTTGTTGCTGCACACAGGCTTTCTCTCGTTGCGGCAGGCCAGGGCTACTCTTCCTTGCGGTGTGCAGGCTTCTCATTGCCGTGGCTTCTCTTGTTGCGGAGCACGGGCTCTAGGCGCGCAGGCTTCAGTAGTTGTGGTATGTGGGCTCAGTAGTTGTGGCTCACGGGACCCAGAGCGCAGGCTCAGTAGTTGTGGGGCACGGACTTAGTTGCTCTGAGGCATGTGGGATCTTCCCGGACCAGGGCTCGAACCCCTGTCCCCTGCATTGGCAGGCGGATTCTGAACCACTGCGCCACCAGGGAAGTCCCCTGGCTCTTTCTTTACCTCTTCAGAACAGTCCTTCAGAGCTTATCTGAGGGCTTAATTCTTCAGTATGTCCAATGAATAAAACATAATTCTCAACTTTTAGGTTGTGCATTTTTTTAGTAATAACGACATTGTATTAAAAACAAGGTAAGAAAGTAATAAAAAATATTGTATATAACAACTGACTGGTTCTTTTAATTCTAGATTTCAAAATGTCTAAGTTAAATACTTGAAAAATGTAAGTAAGAAAAAAAAACGGGGAAAATAATAATGGAAATGTGATCATTTTGGTCTCTTATTTAATGATCTGCATTGGTTCTTTATTAGCTATAGAATAAACATTTAATACTTAGCATTAGATACAAGGTCCTTAATGTTGCTGTAATCTCACTATTAGGAGTTTTTCACCAATTTAGTTCATGCTATAGCTAATCTGAATGTTAAGCTATATGCTGATCTTTATTCTTTAAAATTCACTTTTCCTTTCGAGCTCCCCAAACTCTTACTTATTCTTTATGTTCCAGTCCGCATAATTTTCCAAAGTTAGAATGAGCTATATTTGAATTATGTTTTTTGTTTTATTGAATCCAATGTCATAGCACATCTCCAGTTTTGTGCCATACATGAATATGATTAGATATGTCAGGGAGCTGAACCATATGATCTCAGGAACTGCTTCTGGTAATATGGTTCTATTCCAGTAGTGTTCATCTCTTCCATGTTTAAATAGTTTTTCAAGAGAAATATGACACAGTCAAAGATTTTCTAAGTAAGCCATTTACACTGCCATGCATATGAGGAGAGTTTTGGCTAAAATATTAAATACAATTATGCATATTTTTGGTATATATTTTTTATATTTAAGATCATAGACTTCTGTACAGAGCCAAGACTGGTTAGAAATAAATTCTGTGCACAATCTGTGCATAACAATCAAATTTTATTTGTCAGCCAATTTTTACCAAAATTTGGTTGATATTTTAAAGTTAAAGCCATATTAAGGAAAAATATATTTATTTTCTCATAATAATGGTTCCATACTTCTAGTTCTACCCAAGATTCACAAATTCTAGTAAGTATATAGAAACAGTAGTAAACTAGCAATATTATGGAAAAACACTCTTATTGCAATACTGAAAATCTGGGGTTGGTTGGCATTTCCAATCTGAAACAAGATTAATTTCTACCTAACTAGTAATTCTGTATGACATACTCAAGAAGGACCTAAATGAAGAAATCACTCATGCCCTTAGTGAAAAATCTTATGGTTGAAAACAAGTGTGTGAAGAAAATGACTACTAGTAATAAAAATAACAATAGTTAGCAGTCAATATTAGTCAATGAAAAATAATGAATGGTTGGATTTCATTTTTCTGCTTATTCCCCCAATCACTGATTGACAAATCAAACCTATTCTCAAATCATAAAACATAAATGAGGGCTTTAAACTTATTTAATGAAAAACTGCTTTATAAAGATCAATTATCTAATACCATAGAAAATTAAGTTAATGCAGTTCCATTAACACTGAAGGCTTTTTGAGTCTTAAACCTTTTGCTTAGTACTTAAAATGCACTATATATTTAATCTTTGGAACAACCTAATGGGTTAATACTACCTTCCTTTTAAATTGAGAAATCAAACTTAGGAAATAAAGTTGCCCACATTCACCCAACTAGAAATTGGAAAAGACAGTTTTTGAACACATGATATATGTTTCTCCAAACACTATGATCTCCAGCAAAAAAGAGGCTGAATATGGATTTTGAATTATTTTTAAATGCAAGGTATTTACATAGCAATTTTCTCCAATATATATACAAACGAGATGTCTGTAATTTCTCTGTCATGTTTATGTAAGGCCCCTTTTGCCTCTCAAAGATTCAGTAATGGCTGTCTGTGGTTTGCATGAATGTTTTGGGGCTGGTAAGTTTTCTGTTTTGGCTGGGGGATGAGCTCCACGCACCGCTCATTGTGGTGTGTCATCAAGTGGGCATGCATAGGACTCTGATGCTATTCATGCTAGACTCAGCCAGTGGTGGCTGGATTCCCAAGCCAGAGGTGACCATTAAGGCCCAACTGCTGCCCTCCACACAAACACACATTGATACAGAAATACTAGGAAAGCAATGGAACAGAAAATTGAGGTTTTAGACAGTCTCACCTAGATCCTCATGGTTATGGGGAGACCACAGAAAACATTGTGAAACGTCTGCATTAAAACTAATAGAACACTAATAACATTTTTTACCTTTAAGAATTATTACATATGACATTGCATTCAAACCAATGCAATAATTGGTCTCATCAAGAGAGAATGCTATCTAATGTAGGTTCTATTTTAAATACTCAAGATTTATCTGGGAAATTATATCATAACGTAATTAGAGATATACCAATAACAGAGTACGTCATCTAGTTAGTATGAGGGATACACTGCAAATTTTCCAAGGTTGTTTATTTTAAAATAATAAATGAGTGAATAAATATTTACTATAAGAAAAAAATCATTCTCCATAATCCCTGAGCCAAGCCCTTATCACTATAGAAGTCACTTATTTTTAGAAGAAAGAAATCACAAGGATTAGATCATTTTTCTTAGATTGGAAGAAGATTTAGCAGATCCTTGTCAGTGTTCCAAGCCGTTAACTTTGATTTCACATACTAAAAGATGAAAATCCTATTATTAGAAAAGCATTTAATTTCTATCCAATTTTCTTTTCCTCGTTAGTGAAGTCAGTAATCTGTTGTCTGAAGGGTTATCAAAGAAGCTGGGATGTCCTGGCATTTTGAAACTTGAAATTTAATAAGACAAATAAAAGTGCTTGCTCTAATTTCACTTAAAGATTTCTCAGACAAAGATTTCTCAAATTAGTTTTTATTTATTCCTCCATGTATTTAGTAAGTCAAACACAAAAATGAACAGGCTATTATCAAAGCATAATACCTTACTGCTGAGAAGTACCCAGTGCAAGGCTGGTTTAGATAATATTTGCATCTTTTTAGGGCAGGGTATACTTATTCCTCAAAAAGATACACCATTGTAGCACATCCAACTCTGGGGATTCAGGCATTTGAAATAGTCATTTTGTAATCGTAAGTGTGAAGAGTTTCAGAGACTTTCAGTGCTCTTTACTTACAAGTTTTCTATTAAAACTTTACTTTGGACTTATAGAAGCATTTCTTATATCTTACAAATCACCTCCTAAAATCTAATATTATTTAATCAGTGATCAGTATTCCAAGCTGGAGATAAGGACAGAGAGACCGTGAGGGTAAGCATTCATGAAGTTCCTTCTATTATGTCTGACAAGTGGGAGTTTTGCCCTATGCATGAGCCCAAAATTCACTTGTTTTCAGCCAATTAACTTTTTATTCCATTAAACTCTTCCTTTTCAATGATAAACATTGATACTGACAGGTAATCTGATGCAATATTGTGATTTATAAGAAATATATGTTTGGTCATTCAGATGACCAAACACATATTTCTCATGTATTTGGTCTTTGTCCATGGATCCTGGCTCACATTTCCCAAAACCCTTGGGATTTCCTGAATGATTAGAGCAACGGGGTCATCTTTTATCATAATATTTGGTCCCTTGTCTTCATTTCCTGAAATTGCTTCAGAGCCATAAAAATGAAATGGGTGTTTTGTTATTCATAACAAGCCCCTTTCCACCACAACTAGGATTATGTTAATAAGTTGATTTTTCTTAAGCACCTAAGGATGGGGGCTGATTGCTAGAAGAACCAACAATGAATTGAGGGTTGGAACTTTCAGTCTTACCCCCTGATTTCCAGAGAGGGGAAAGGGGCTGGAGGTTGAATCTATTGCCAATGGCCAATGATTTAATCAACCATGCCTATGTAATAAAGCGTCCATAAAAACCCAAAAGGATGGGTTTGGGAGCCTCTGGGTTGGTGAACATGTGGAGGTGTTGGAAGGATGGCACACTCAGAGAGGACATGGAAACTCTGTGCCCTTACCCTATGCACTTGTTTCTGAGTTAACTGCAGAACCAGCTCAAACTGGTCCTATTCTGTCCAAAACAGGATGTGTAGTTGTCTTGCAGATACAGCAGAGTCAAAACTGCAAGTCATGTAACCTGGGCATGTTCAAGGTTAAACCAGTCACAGAACAAAAAAAAAAAAAAAAAAAATGTAACATGACAGAAACCTTAATGCCAGAACCCTTTCAGAAATAAGGGGTCCATTGTCCAAGAAGATCCAGTGCTGAAATCCACCATTCCATAGCTTACTATAAATGGTCAAGTTTAAAGCTCTCCAATTGAAACCTGCCCTGGCAGCATTTCCATATACCAGCTGGTCCTCCCTAACTTATAAAGGTTTGACCAAACACCAGATGGGGGAAACAGATTGGAGCCCTGCCACTTGTCTCCTTGCCAGTGGACCTGGCAGTAAAGCTCTTTCTTTTCTCAAAGGTCAGAGTAATAGTATTGACTTCTATGAATGTCAGGCTGCAAGACCTTGCTCGGTAACATACCATTTTATAATAAACCAGTAATCTAGAAAGTAAAATGTTTCCCTGGGTGAGCCACACTAGCAAATTAATTGAGTCCAAGGAGGGGGTCATGGGAACCTCTGATTTATAGCCAGTCAGTCAGAAGCACAGGTAACAACCTGAACTTGCCATTGGAGTCTGAAGTTGGGGGGTAGGGGACAGCCTTGTAGAACTGAGCCATTAACCTGTGCGATCTGATGTTTTCCAGGTAGATAGTGTCAGAATTGAGTTGAATTGTAGGATACCATTCTGGTGTCTGGGGAATTGCTTTATGGTGTGGGGAAGACACACATACACACATTGGAATTGAGTTCATAAACACAAAAGACCTGTAAAGAATGATTATTTTATAATAAGTATATCTTCTCAATCTGTGCCTCTATTCTTTTTCTGAGATTTTGGATGTAGAAGACAAATTTATGGTTACCAAGGGAGAAAGAGGGGTGGTGGGAGGAATAAATTGGGAGACTGGGATTGACATATACACACTACTATCTATAAAATAGATACACTAATAAGGACCTACTGTATAGCACAGGGAACTCTACTCAATACTCTGTAATGATCTATATGGGAATAGAATCTAAAAAAGAGTGAATACATGTATATGTATAAATGATTCACTTTGCTGTACAGCAGAAACTAACATAACATTGTAAATCAACTATACTCCAATAAAAATTAATTTAAAAAATAAAATATATACATATCTAATCATTTCCTTAATTTAGTTTTAATATTTATTTACCTAATCAAGTTTTTAAATATTGTAAGAGGTATAAAGATGGAACTTTATGTAAGAATTTTGAGGAACTATAAACAATATCTAAAGAATGGCCAAACTGAAATGAAACTAACAACAAGATGAACAGATAAATTTAAAAAGGCAGGGAGGGTCAAACAAGAAGAAAAAATACTGTAGGAAGAACAGATGTGAAAATCATGTTTTCCATTGCTCCTCTGAGCACACTCTGCAACTTTATACTTACGTATGAGATGATTTTTAAATTATTCTATTGAAACTGGGTCCCTTTAAAACCAAGTTTCTCTGCCAAGTTTACGATTAACCTCTCTATGCAAAACTTTATTCTCTTTCTTGCTCCATACCTGTTCCCCTCAGGATTGAGGGGTATCCAATAAAAGGGGAGATTGAAACCAAGCAGGATCTTGTGGGAGCCCTCCCGGGTACAAAAGCCCCTCCATGCCCCTGGTTTCTTATTTGTAAAAAAGGCTCTAGTGTCCTAGGCCTTCCCTGAGTTCCAAAGAGCAGATTCTAGCAGTCAAGAAACAATAGTTCAGTGATAAAACAAAGTCCTAGATCCTCCTCGAGGGATATACATAACAATCTGATACATACCTTTGAGTTGTTCTGCAGGAACTAAGGCCCCACCCAGGTGGAGGACGGTAACTACATGCTGAGACCCCAAACTGGTCTGAACCAGAAGTTTGATGATTGAGATTCCTGGAACACTGCCTTGTTACCTCACCATCAACCAATCAGAAGAAAGTCATGCACCCTGCAGCCCTCAACCTAAATATCGCATTTAAAAACTCTTCCCTGAAAACCATCAGGGAGTTAGGGTTTTTGAACATGAGCCACCGGTTCTCCTTGCTTGGCCCTGCAATAAAACTTTCTCTGCTCCAAACCCCAATGTTTTGGTTTTCTTGGCCTCATTGTGCACTGGGCACACAAACTTGGGTTTAACAACATTATTAATGTCCATCTTCTCTACCAGACTGTAAGTTTCATTAATGCAGGCACAATGTTAACTTTTACTCACCATTTCATCTCCCAAGCCCAGCACTGTTGTCTACAAATGATAATTCCGTACTATAAGGCTTTTAGACCCATGATAAGAGCACCACAATGCTCATATTTGGAGAAAATGTTAGACACAGATAAAAGGAAAATACTAAGACTACAAAAGACAAAATTGCCTGGATAGGTATTGTTTTCTATGTATTAGAATAGCTGCTTACAAGCTAAACTCCAATGTAAGAAACAACAGAGAAAATACAACCCATTAAAAGCATCCAAATCAATGAGCAAAAAGATTTAATTATTACATGGAAATGCTTCACATAATTTTCAAGATCATGACTAGATAAATAAAATATATTAATATTTTATCAGTAATTTCCATGTTCTGCTAGAGAAGTATACCTACTCCAAAATTTATTAATCCTCAACAATATTGTGCTATTATTATTGTCATTATGTTATCAGTGATATTAAAATTCACTGACCTAAAATATTATATCCAAACACAAAAAACAATAGGTCTTGCTCTATCATTTTTTTAATTAGAAATCTTAATTTTAAACACTTTCATGATGCCTTGAAAGGTTATATGGAATCTTTTAAATCAATTAAAAGACAATAAACAAGACAATCTACTGTGTAAATGTCAAAACAACTTACATATCAAACAATACTTAAACAATGAATGGCTTATTGATGGGATACTAAAAGTCATGAAACATTTGCTATAGAACTATATTTAATAATATAGAAATTGCCTACCATGTTTTAAGGATGAACTCATCCTTTTCTAAGAGTATGTATGACATAATTCAAACTTTTTTAAAGAAAAAAATGATTAAAATATCTAGAAAAGCATGCATCAGAAAAACACATAAGTAGATTCTGAACATTAGATTATGTATGCTGTCTGTTTTTTCTTTGCGCTATTCTGTGTCTTTAAAATTTTCTACAGTGATCAAATAGAACTATTAGCAATTAAAAATTATGAATTGTTATTTAAAATTTAATTTGCTTCCATTTGATTTTGAAAGGTCCTTCTCATACATGGGACACAGCTCAATACCTGGAGACTGTTCTTTGCTATGTAAGTGATTCATTCTATGCATAGGAAATATTACCTGTCTCTCTTCTGCCATTATTAAATGTAGTTTTTCTATAGATATTTATTAGTCTAGTTGGCTTATATTGTTATTTGAGGCTTCTATATCCTTGTGGATTTTCTTCCTAGGTGTTTTATTAGTTATTGAAATCATGGTATCAATATAGTTAATTATTAACATTGAATGGTTTATTTTTCCTTCAATTTTGCCATTTTTTTACTTTATGTATTTTGGGGCTCTGTTGTTAGATGTGTATATTTTATAGCTGCCATATTTTCTTAATTAATTGAGCCCTTTATCATTATGAAAAGAATGTTGTTCCCACTTCACACATGAAAAAATTAAGACTCGGAGGGGCTGAATAATTTGCCAAGGCTGCAATTCCAATTCAGGTGGTTATGTCATAAATTCCATGTTCTTTCTGCTTCTCCACTGTCTTCCAAGATGTAATTCTACATTTACGTTTCACACTTCATTATGCAAACTGTTAATTGCAAATACCAAATCCAGTGGCACTAAATAACTCTATGTGGGTTGTGACTTTGAGAGTGACTGATGTATTTAGAACTTTGTTTCCTAAAGACATGGGAGCATGATAAGAAAATATTATTCACTCCAAAAATAATATACTGCATTACAACATTAAATTATATTCATATTTCATCCAAACTGTTTCAGCATATTTCACTGAAAAAAAAAGGGTGCAAGAACAGCCTCAACAGTAATAAATGACAAAAGAAATCTGACTTTACAGATGAGAAATGAGACATGAAAGAAGTTGATAATGACAAAAGAAAGAAAAACTTTTATTTGGAATGAAAATACATTTTTAATCCTCAATTAAGTGCAGTTATTTATATATTTAACTGTGCTTTTCTTCCCTTGTAATTCAAGAGACTTGTTATCCCATTTTACGGGTGTACTTAAAAACTGCTTCAGTTAGCACTTCACCTCATTGGATTGTTTGGGGTTGATTAATTAAAATGTCTTTGAGATATGGGGTCTGTAAATGGTAATGGCCACATAACGTTCACTAGAGCAGTCTTATTCTGGATAATCCAGTCAAAGTAATTTCTGTAGACAAGTGTCTTGCTCGCATGTATGGAACTCTCACTACCTACTTAGGCAGGTCTTCTATCATTTACTTTTATTGCTTTCAGTTTCATTTGGATTTTATAGGCTTAATGGCTTGGGAAATGATTATGGGTAACAATAATTCAGAATTGACCTTTCAGAGTTACCTGCTTTTTGATCGGTTTAGCTAGCAATGCTTCTACTTGAATTTATCAGCAACAGAAAAATATGTGCCCTAACAGCTGCTGACTTACATTTTATAATTATTGTTATTATGTTAGATAAATATTTAAGTAGTTGAGAAAACCATGGCAGTAGAACAAAGTCATCCACAGTAACATAAAGTCAATGTGTCTATATGAAAATATTTCACACTCAAATTAATCTTCTTCTTCATGTAAGAAACCCTTTGGGAACTATTAAAAATGAAATTGCAATCAACTGGCAATGAGCACTGAGGTTGCATAGAACATAGTTGAAATATAAAGGCAATTCAAATTTTTATATGGATACTAAAGAAGTATAAGTCAATCCTAGCCTCAACTCTAAAATGAGCATCACCGTGAGATTTAATTTCTGTACGTGCAAAGCAGTTAATACAATTTCAGTGAAACCCAGCAGAACCCTGTGGGGCTCCTGGGCACAAAAGCCTTTCTGTGTCCACCGTTTTTTTGTTTATAGGAAATAGGTTTCATTCAGCCTCCAGGACCTTCCCTGAGTTCCAAAGGGCAGGTTCAAACCTTTGCTAATCAGGGAAGGGAGGGGATGCAGAGACAAGGGAGGAGTAGTTAAAGAAACAATAGTGCAGCCTTGGGGCAGGGTCCTGGTTCCCCCTCAAACGATACACATAACAATATCTTTAAGCTGTTTTGCAGATACTAAAACCCCCACCAGGTGAAAGAAGTTAATTGTATGCTGCCTACAAGCATGCAGACTGCAGACGGTTAGAACCAGAAGGTTGATGATGCAGACTCCCAATTACCTCACCACCAACCAATCAGAAGAATGTCCATGAGCTGGTCACGCCCTCCTCTTTGAACAACTACAACAAAACTCCTCACTACCTCCTCCCAGTCAGGACACACACTTCTGAGGGCATTAGCCCACTATGGCCCCCTTTGCCTGGCAAAGCAATGAAGCTATTCTTTTCTACTTTACCCAAAACCCCATCTCTGAGATTCAATTTGGTACCGGTGTATAGTGGCCGAATTTCAGCTTCACCATTTACTTTACATATATTACATTTTTTAATACTGGCAAAATTCTATGAGGTACACATTGCTATTATATATTATAGATGAGTCCGTTTTATAGATGAGAAACTGAGGTAGAGAAAGGTTATTGCTTAAGTTCACACTGCCAGTAAATAGTAGAGGAAAAGTTTGTCTTGTCTTGTTTTTCCTCAGGTATCTGATTCTGGAGCCAGCTATCTTAATCACACATCACACTAGAACGTAACAGATACTCATAATTGTAAGCTTTTTATTTCTCTTTTATTTTCTACCAATGTTAAGTAATGTAAGTTTTCTGAAAAGGGAACTTTCTAGAAGAAAAGGAAAGTCTCCACAGAGGAAGTGGTAAAGCGCTTGGATCTAAAGAGAAGATGTGATTTGGATAAGCAGAAGAGGAAGTGAAGAGCATTCTAGATAAGGAACAGCATATGGTGATGAAAAGTTTGGAAGAAGGACTAATCTTATCACGCTTCTGAGAGATTGAAGAGGCTGAAATTAGGAAAATTTGTAGGGAGGTGTAGGAGATAAAGCTGGAGAGATAAGGTAAGCCCGGTGGATAAAAATGCCTTGAAAAGCTAGGCAGAACATGTTAGCTTTGACTTGGAGAAGATAGATTTCTGAGACCAGAGTGACATGTAGTTAGTATTAATGGCATAAATTAATGGAAGGTAAATACTGTATTCAGATTTCAATAGTTATTTAACCTTTTTTAAAATTTCAATTTCCCTCACCTATAAAAGGGTGAAAATAATATGTATCTCAAAGAATTATTCTGAGCATTAAACAAAATAATAAAAAGCACATAATACAGTGTCTGAAACCCTGAGTGATTTGTATGAGGCATCTGCTAAAATTATTATTTCAATAGTAGGAGTAATAGAAGAAAAACAGAGGCGGAAGACAAGGAGGAGGAGATGGAGGAGGGGGAAGGGGAGGTACAATAGTAGCCAGTAGCAGCTGCCATTATCATAGAATCTTATAAAATTAATCTCCTCTGGTGAGACTTAGGAACTGAGCAGTTTTTAAGATGTAAGATGTTACAAGGTTCTTTTGAAACATTTCATCTCTGGGTTACTCTTAGGCAAAATTTAGAGGTCCTGCTATCCTGTTCTCAAGATTTCATACTAAATGTGTCTCATACACCTCTCTCTGATTGCCTGTTGACTGGTCCTGCCCCCTTTACATGGCGATCCGCTTGAATCTGTCTCTCCTGAGTGAGGCACCAGGCTACAGTCACCTCCATCTACTGTGTCAGTCCTTGCCCCTCAGAACTTTGTTACATACTTGCTATCAATCTGAATTAAGGCATATGTAGTTGATAAGGGCTTAATGTAATCTGCCAAGATGTGGATGTAATTTTGGATGGTTTGTAGATGAACACTATATTATAATTGTTATTTTCTTCATTTTAAGTATTAGGAAGATACTTTTTTGTTGTTAGCGACATGAAAATTTCTTTTGAAACACATTTACTTACAGTAATCTATTTAGAATAATGAGTCATAACCATTTGAATGAAAGAGAAGTCAATGTGTCTAAATAGATATAAATAGATGATAGATAGATAGATAGATAGATAGATAGACAGACAGATAGGAAGGCTCTTCCTCATAACAGAATGCCAAGTAATAAATACGTAGGAAATAATGGAGTTTTAAAATCATCAATGGAGGCTACAAGCAGGGGATGGAAGTTTGAGAAACAACAGGATATTTACACAGTCTCAGAGAATCTCTCTATAAGGTACTTACTATGAAAGGAAAATTTTGATTTTAAAGTAGACAAACCTGTAGACTGTTTCTGGATTTCTTTGTTTCTGTGTTTATTTCTAGTGCAAATAATGCTGCTAGGACCATTACTGGAAATGACTCCTGTTGCACATTTATAAGCATGTTTTAGGATATGTTCCTAGGAATGAAAATTTTGTATCATGGGTTACACACATCTTTAGCCCCATGAGAAAATGCCAAATTGTTGCTTAAACTGATTGTCTCAGTCTACATTCCTACCAGCAAGGTATATAAAACATTTCCATTGTTACACATCTTCACTAACAATTAGTAATGTTGCCAGATTTTTTAGTTTTATCAATGTGGTGGACATAGAGATATTTATCTTTATGTTTTCATTTGTATTTATCTTATTGCTGGCATCTTTTCATACCGGTACAAGCCACTCATTTGTGAAATTCCTGCTGATGAGTTGGTCTAATTTTTTGTTGGCTTGTCTTTTTCCTTATCATTTTCAAGAGTCTTTACAGGTCATGTTGTTTGTTAGTTATATGTCTTGAATAAAGTTTTGGGTTTCACTTTTTATTTTCTTTTTGGAGAATGGAGGCTTTTTACAAACAGATGTTTCTGATTTTATTGCTATAAAAAATATCAATCTTTTCCTACATGAATTGTAGTCTATTTTTCAAAATCTTGTTTTAGAATCCTACATATCCCAATGATATAGAGATTTTATATTTTATTTTCTTCAGAAAGTTCTGAAGCTTTCTTTCAGGTCTGAGTTTAACCCATCTAGACTGGATGATGTGAGGCAAGAAACTAAAAGATTGAGGAACTGAAAAAATGAATATGCCAAATTTCTGACTGATCCTGTTTTGCACCTCAAATTTTGAATTTGTAGCCTGGGAAAAACACTAGTACCTTCTTCTTACTATCATTGTGAGTTAATGCCTAAAAAGGTTAATGCATATAAAGGTTTATAGCAATACTTGACACAGTAATTTTAACTTTATTATATTGAATTCAGCTTCAGATCTTGAATATAGAGATCAAAAATTATAATCATCCTAATTTTGTCATTTGGAAAAGTTAGAGATTTATTATTTTAAAGAATGAATACTCCTACTTTGAAAGAGGGACCATTTTATAATCAAATAGTAAAAAGAATGCTTCTAATTTATTTGGGGACTTGTTTTTCTCTGCTTAAAATGAACCAACAATTTTGGCCCAACACAATGCAATCCCCCTAAGAAGCATATCCATGTTGTTTGTTATTATTTAACAAACAAAAATATATGTGGCACATTTATTATGCCACAAGAATAATCTGAGAAATAGATACTAGTCACTTAATATCCATATGACTGGAGAATCCTATTTTTTTAATCACCCCAACTGCTTATAAACACCTTGTTCTGTCTGAAAACTCTTAATCATTCTCTCTATTGCAAGTATTAGTAAAACTTCTGTGAAGTTTTACTAGACTTATAGACACCAATACAGTTGTTCTAAATTCTGGAAACCACAGCAATTTGTACTGCCTCTTGTATCAAACATTGCTGTTTGCTCACCTAACTGCCACTGGCCCTCGACACACACATATATTCTGATAAATCTATCTCCTGTTACAGAATATGAAAATATGAGATACTTAATCCTGTAATGCTGATTTCCAAATGTGGTCAGTGGCACTTGAGAGAGTCTGCAGGTAGGTTTCTTTGGTGTCTGTTATTAGAAAATCAGATATTCACAGATAAGTCATCCTGTGACCTTGAGGGAATAAACTTGAGAATGAAAGACCATTGACTAAGGAAGGCAGAGCTTCAGAAAGGAATTTTCCCGGATCTTCCATGACATGTGTGTCACAAAATTAAACAAACCTGGAAATTTGTACCTCCTTACTTGTTACTGTGTTTGATGATAAACCCCGATTTTTTAAGGCAATTTTGGTCTCATGTCTCTTACTTGGTTTTGATACACTGCTCTCATACCTCATAGACAGCATTCTAATTTATTGGCATGTACAGTAGACAATGAATAAGTGTTTGTTAAGTAAAAGCAATGGAGAATTACTTCCCCTCTCATATCTGGATGTTGCCTGACAAGAATATTGCTACCTACTTCAGGAAATAACAGGAAGGGAAATAAGGCCACAGGCCCTTGTACTGCACAGATTAAAACCACCCTGCACAAGTTTTACGCACTGGGTCTTTCATTTTAAACTATAGGTGAAATCATTAAACTAATTTATTGCAGTTTATGTAGATTGGGCAGCTGTTAAGATTTAGATTGACCAAGTTTTATTTTAGCCACTAGAATGAATAAAATGCAATAAACTAGAGCCAAATGTCAAATACCCGTTTTAGAAATGATCTCTTCCATTAATTGTTTTCCTGTTCTCAATAATTCACTATTACAGAGCAGAAAGCCCATTGAATTATATGGCTGTAATTAGGCTGTTGCTTTAACATGTTTTATGCTTCAGTATTTCTTATGCCTCCAGTAAAAGAAAAAAAATCTGATAATGGCTTTATATAAAGCTGTCCTTGGATGGAATTTTGTTTTGTCTCAGAAAATTATCTTGTACTAGAAGTATATACACTTTGTCAAAAATTTAAAAGTTAAAATAAAATAAAAATGATATTTTTCACCTGTTGACGTATACAGGACATTCTTATATTAAAGTTTTTTGACATTAATTAAAAAACAAACAAACCCTAATCATATTTTTGTAAATCACTATATATATATATATATACATATATATATATATGTATATATATATATGTATAAATGTACCACTGTTATGACTGATCTAATCAGGACAAATCATTTTAAATGTATAACAGATAATACACATAGTTTCAATTTTTTTTTTTTTCTTCAGACATTAGAGACCACGATGTTTCAAAATTCTTCATTACCGGGGCTTCCCTGGTGGCGCAGTGGTTGAGAATCTGCCTGCCAGTGCAGGGGACACGGGTTCGAGCCCTGGTCTGGGAAGATCCTACATGCCGCGGAGCAACTGGGCCCGTGAGCCACAACTACTGAGCCTGCGCGTCTGGAGCCTGTGCTCCGCAACAAGAGAGGCCGCGATGGTGAGAGGCCCGCGCACCGCGATGAAGAGTGGCCCCCGCTCGCCGCAACTAGAGAAAGCCCTCGCACAGAAACGAAGACCCAACACAGCCATAAATAAATAAATAAATACTTAAAAAATAAAATTCTTCATTACCTTAAGAATCTTGGATATCATTACAAAATGATATCATTCCATTAAAAGGGGGATTCTCAAAAATTTCATCTCTTGATTTCCGTATAAAACAAAAGCCATACCTCAGCTACATTCCACTCCTTCTACAAACTTATCTAGTAAAGGAGACATCAGGGGAAGGAGCCTGGGTCTTCCATTGGGAAAGGAGCTTGGGTCTCCCCAGCCATGCAACAGACACGTGTGTCTGTGTAGTGGGGTATCATACATTTAAAAGCAATAACTCTTGTTCATCTTTGGTGGAAACAAAAGCAATTCTGCACATAATTTCTACCATGCACTTGAAGAAAGGAAAACTCTACCTCTTTTCTCTAAATAAATCTAAATTTTATGTTTTTTACCTTCACATATTTCACCAACCTTCATATCTATTGCTCTTCTTCCTTGCATTCTCTCCATGTAACTCCTCAGGTATTTTATTGTCAGACCTCAAACTGAACACATTTTTTTTTTTTTTAAATAAAGTATAGAGTTGCTACAGACTTATCTAAAAGCTATAGTCTTAATAGCTAAATCCTAAGATTACTTTCTCATTGGCCACTACCACTCAATAACTATATTGCATTGCAAGTTAAGACCTAAGTAAAAATGCTTAAGATGTATTTAAGTCCGAAAAGAACAACAACAAAGGTCCCCTTAAGAAAGGTAAGACATGAAGAACCTAGTGGCAAGACGGGAATAAAGACACAGACCTACTAGAGAATGGACTTGGGGATATGGGGAGGAGGAAGGGTAAGATGTGACAGGGTGAGAGAGTGGCATGGACATATATACACTACTAAATGTAAAATAGATAGCTAGTGGGAAGCAGTCGCATAGCACAGGGAGATCAGCTCGGTGCTTTGTGACCACCTAGAGGGGTGGGATAGGGAGGGTGGCAGGGAGGGAGACACAAGAGGGAAGAGATATGGGAACATATGTATATGTATAACTGATTCACTTTGTTATAAAGCAGAAACTAACACACCATTGTAAAGCAATTTTACTCCAATAAAGATGTTAAAAAAAAAAAGGTAAGACATTCTTTACATTCATGGTGAATATGCTGATGTTCATTCTTCAGCAAAATACTGTTTTAGTGTTTAATGCTTCAAAACAATAGCTGGTAATTGTTTCAAATATGCATTTGTCCATAATGAGAGCTTTAATTTGTATGCTTTAATTATTTTTGTTTTAACTAATGTAAAAATTTAATAACAAAAACCTTAATTAAATAGAGTTGGAAGACCAGAAGAGGGAGCTCTCATGCCCTGAAACAATAGCAGAACCCAACACGAAGAAAGACTCCTTTCCTGGCAAGGACTTAGCCCATGAAAAACCATGGACTCTTCATTTACTATAGTCCTTCCAACTTCTTTTTCCTCTCTATAAAAGCTTCTTCTTCTCTTGCCCTGGGGGAACTTGCACTTGGCTCCCCAAGGTTGTAGACCCCAAACTGCAATTTTCTACTGATCCCAAATAAACTTATCTTTGCTGGGAAATATCTGGTAGACTATTTGTTTCACGTCAACACTAAAAAGTGTGTTACTTATGTATTGTCAGTCATGTGTACATCCTATGTTTTTATATTGATAAGACTCTTATGTCCAGTTATTTTAAAATGTATTTCCAAATGTTTTAAGTAACATTTGCATTGTCATTGTCATGAGATGTATTTGATGAAAGATAAATATATTAGAAATATGTAATTAAATCATTTGTCATCATTGTTTAAAGTATTAATATGTGTATTTAAATAACGCTTTTAAAATTCATTCCAGAGAAAGTTCACATGAGATTTTATAAATAGAAGTTTGTATAGCCTAACTGTTTCTGAACAAGGAAGGTATCAATAGTTTTCCCTCTGAAAAGGAGTTCTATTTGTCATTTGTTATGTCTTATTGATCAGTGTGAATGTCTGGTGCCTTGAGAAAATAACATGCCTTAGAATATAAACCTTTCACAGACTACAAATTCGAAACACTTTTATAGTAATTACATAATTAACTCATAATGTCATGTTTTAAAAAGATGATAAAATGCTGTATTATATTCAGCACTTCAATCAGATGTACCAGTTTGCTAATTCTAAGTGCTTCGTCTCTGATATACTCACTCATTTGCAACTTTCCCTAACTCCTCATAGAAATTTTGACACTTTATGAGTATTAAGCACTCTCACCAGAGAATGATGAATGTGACAATATGTGTATTTGAACATAACCATAATGCAAACCATTTGACAGCCAGATTTGAACTGTCATTCTTACTAGATTTTCTCAAGAGTCAACATTGATCTTGGGAGAATTCATATTTCTTTTAGACTTTCTCTGTGTATCTAAGAAAGAATTAGAATGGACGTTTAGCTGAGCACATACCAAATAGATACAAAATTTAGATGAATTTTAGATAACTTAAAATTCAGGTTTTTTTTTAATGGATAACAATTAGATCTATATCCTTTATTTAATTAATTAATTAATTTATTTATTTATTTATTTATTTATGGCTGCATTGGGTCTTCGTTGCTGCGTGGGGTCTTTCTCTAGTTGCAGCAAGCGGGGGCTACTCTTCCTTGCGGTGCACGGGCTTCCCATTGCGGTGGCTTCTCTTGTTGCGGAGCATGGGCTCCAGGCGCACGGGCTTCAGTAGTTGTGGCTCGTGGGCTCCAGAGTGCAGGCTCAGTAGTTGTGGCGCACAGGCTTAGTTGCTCCGTGGCATGTGGGATCTTCCCAGACCAGGGCTCGAACCCATGTCTCCTGCATTGGCAGGCGGATTCTTAACCTCTGTGCCACCAGGGAAGCCCAAAATTCAGGTAATTTTTAAATCCCTCACCACACTGAGAAAATAAGGAACTGAATGATATTTGAAGAGTATTTCCTTGGAGAGAGCAGTGCTATGAGCTTCTCCCACTGACTTTTCAGGAATTTGGGGTATAATCTACCAATCCCAAATTAAGAGAGAGTGACTCTGAGGAGACCATTTAGGGGATTAAGTAACTGTGCTACAATTTGGGGGGCATTTCAACCTTCCCCCTTGAAAAATATAAAGAAGGAGATAAGTATTCTCTCAGAAAGGAGACCAGGCATGGATAGATCTCAGGAAAGAAAAGCTAGAGGTAACACCTGATGCCTAATTGCTGAGGAAGGTTTAAGCAATGAATCTTAGGAACAGTTTACTACTTGCATAAAGGCTACTGCTATACAGTCTGTAGAGACTGGTGGGGTCTTTGAAGAAACCACAGATGTACTGATGAAAAAAAAATAAATTAGCTTTAAATACCTACCAGGCCAGGCCAATATCATTTAACTAAGAACTATGCTGATCCCTGTACCTCTTCTCTCTCACCATGCCCCAAAGCTAAGCATTTTGGCAAGCTGGAGGAGGAGGAATCCCTTTCTCTGTTCAAAGGGAAGGAATCACTTCCCTTTGAACAGAGAAAGGGAAGACAGCTGATGGCTCCATCCTTCCTGATCTACTGGCCTGCAAATGGCTCAAAGTGACAAGAAGGAGAAATCTGAACATTATCCCAGACAAATGACATGAATTGACACTATGTTTTAAAGTTCTGAATTGATTATGGACATTTTTTACCATCATTTTTTTACCAGAAAAGTCAAGAAGCCTGCCTGAGTTTCTCAAGGGGCAGGGAAATAACCATGCTGACAGTGACTAAAGTAGACACTCATAGACAAAAATAAAGTTGTTTTTGTTTATTTTAGGCCATAATCTGTGCTTAAACTTTGGAAGTATTCACAAGGATAAGGCTGCCTTCACAGGGGGCAGTGCTTCCTCAATACAGGAGCACTGTTACTGCAAACACACAGTCTTAGCCTTATGTCGTACACAGTATTATCTGTCATGGCTTTGACACAAACATTGTGGTGGGTTGGCCTGGATTTCAGGTATATTACACATTTACAAGAACCGTTTCCTCAGAAAAAGGTAGTCGTGGTCTCATAAGTGAGCAAGACACTTGGTTAGTGATGTAACAATTTTTAAAAAGACTTGAAAAGGATATGAAATTGCAACATGCCACAAAACCTACAGGGCTTCTCAGGTGACAGAGAAATTGCTCCAATCGATTTTAACATCCCATTAAAGCCAGCCAGCAAACCAGGGGATGTACTGTCTGCAACAATAAAGCATTCCTCTGGAGACTCAGCCTTGGTAGAATAAATAAAAAGGGGTAATTCCTTCTATTAATTCAGTTCACTCTGGCCACTGATAGGAATATAGAGTCCAATTCCTGAAAATATCACATATTGGCGAGGGGCGTGAAGTCTACTATAACTAAATAGAAGTTGGAACACAGTATAAAGTATCAGTTTTATTATATCATATAACCTAAGGGCAATCAAAATTTCCTCTTCCATTAATAAAAAGGAAATACTGAGCAAATGGATGAAAACTTTCATTATGATGTTCAAAATAGCTGAGATAAAAGCATAAGCATTAAATTTGGGGGTAAAAAGAGATGCGTGGGACCTTCTCTAACTTGTGAGGACAGCATTGAATCTCTAGTTCACAAATATGGCCCAGTAACATGCAGAGATGTACATTTGCATCTTTCAAATAATAATTTTAGTCATGCTAAGTTTGTGTACAAAAGTACTGAAACATTATTAACACTCAGTCAAACGTATGTCATATGTTCTAATCAATTTAAAAGGATTAGAGACGAATATATATGTCTGATCACTACATGTGAGAAGCATTTGTTATGTGCATATTTGGAAGAGAACTTTTTTTCTCACTGATATTTCACATAATAAAATAATTTGAACATTGAACTTAACACAGTTATTGGGAAATGACGTAATGGTTCTACAGAAATACATGCATATATATTTATGGGTAGGAAATGCTAAAGTATTAATAAAATAAAAGAGATTGGAGTTTATAGTAAAAAATACAATGAGCTAAATGATAAAATACTTCAGCATTAGCCCTTACTTGGGGATGAATTATCTTTTTGCCCTTGTTATGGACTACAGTGATCATTTGTTTCTCTTAATGGATTTAGTTTCCACCAACACATTTCAAACTGGTTTAAAAATACACATTACATTTTTCTTACTTCCGGTAGCATTTCCCATCTGTCCAGAGGAAGAATTGACAAGACTTCATGTGTTTTATAATGAGAGGTGAGAAAGGAATCCAAGATATTTCCCAGGTTTCTTTTTGGGAAACTGGGTAGATGGTACTTCTATTTACAGGAATGGGAAAGATAAAAGTAGGTTTACGGGAAAATATTTTGAGTTCAATTTTAATATATCAGAAGTTGAGAAGTTAATGTGCTATCAAATAGATATGCTGATTTGATTCTCAGGAATGCGATCCTAAGAGGACATATTGATTTGACAATCACTATACGTAAATAATCCTTGAAGCTACAAGAGTAGATGAGTTCAACCATGAAAGCTATAGACTGAAAAAAGAAGAAATGTAAGAAGTTATTGGGCTAATATTAAGTCTTGAGAGGTGATATCTGGCAAAAAGGGAAACAGAAAAGTGTTAAATGTATTAATGGCCTAGTGATGGGTAAGGAAAGTGAGGGAATCCCCATGGGGAATCTACCTTATTAGAGAAATTCTAGTTGAGAAAATCTTGAAAATTGGAGCAGCGAGCCTGTGTGTCTTGAACACCACACAGGGCTTATTCAGTGAACAAACCAACCAACTTGTTGTAACAAACCCCACCTCATCTTTACCCTTGAAGTCTATGGTTTGTGATATTTCACCAGCAACTTGGAGGACAAATCTGCTTAAATTTTCATCTGTGTTCTGGGAAGGAAGCAAATGAACTTTCCTTTTTTTTTTTTTTTTTTCTTGTTTTCTTTTTTTCTTTTTTTATTCCAACCACAGACAACTCAGACACCTTTATGAAGTGGCTGATGACTCAGAACACAGAACAGGAAAAATTCAATCCAAAATGAAACAGCAAAACTAATTGCTCTGCTCTTTCTCTTTCTTGAGAGCAAAGTCATAGACAATTCTAGGGCCCAGGTATAGAAAAAGTAGTATCAAGTAACAGTGGGTTTTAAAAAAAAAAACAAGTTAGATTATGCATGCTATGACTTGGTGAGGTAGAACTTGATCCCCCAGAATCCTTGAGTCTAAATGAATTATCTATCAGCTGGCTGGCCTGTGAAGAAAGCCATAATTAATGAGAATCATTAAGGATTCACTGAGTTGTGTCAGACAAGCCTCATTTTATTTTATTTCATTTTTTAAAATTTTTGATAGAGTTTATTAGACTGTAGATTAAAGGAATGATGTAGATGCAACATATCTGTATATCTGTATTTCAACAAGGTATTTGACATGAGATTTTTGAAGGTAAGAGATGGAGAATGGGTTCCTGGATAACAGATAATTTAGATGGATTCCTAACTGGTTCAGCAGTGTTAGGTTCTTGAATTAGAGGAGGGCTCAAATAAGTGGAAACAGCAATTATGAAGGCTTTTATATCAAAGATTTGATGAAGCCTGGCTTGTCTGGAAAGTACTGAGTTTCTAATTTAATGTCTCACCACTTCCTTGTCTGTCTTCAGATCTCAACTGAGGCTTGGTTCCAGTTAAATGTGAGTTGCTACCGTAAGGGATAGGATGTGGCGGCTCTTGATTAATATTCAACATTCAAAGGAAGTTAGCTGGTGCGCTGTGAAAAACAACTTTTGTAGGATTGTTGGTTCATACAGGCAAAGACAATTTGGACTAAATGATATTTACTGTAACCATTTAATCTTCCTCTCTTCTTCTCACAGTGTGACCTCTGGTGGCTCACCACTGAGGATACTATTGAGAAAAAATTACTGGCAAGCTTATGAATGACTAAGGAGTTCTATCATACGGTGACCATAAATGGTGTGAACCTACTTTTGCCAAGATATCCCCTTGGCAAGATATCTTATCTTTGGTGGTACTCACAAGGATACAAGTTGCCCATACTAACTATTTGGCTCTTTGATTCTCTACAATAACCCCTCTGGATTCTTTTACCCCTAAGCTTTCCAGAAGAGAAGTATTTTAATAATGTCACTAGATGCCACTATAAACCATCTCAACCACTTGATCCAGCCAATCCTGGCCAAACCAACCACATGAACATACATATTTGTGTGTATAAATGCATAAACACACTTACTGACTTGCAGCATGCAATGTATCTATTCAATCTAATGCTTAAAATAAGCTTTTTTCTAAAGAGTCTTTGAATGCCCAGTACAATTCCTGGGTGTTAACAGAAATAGAAGAAAACAGAGGATGTGTAGAACTGGGGATCTCTAGAACTATATACATATAAACACACATATGTACATATATATTCATTGTATCTATAAATTTTTCTATAGTATGAATTTTATAATTTTTACTTTGTCTATAATAACTGTGTATAAATATAATGGTAAATTTATGTAATTTATAAAAACTGTACATATATTTGAGTACATATTTAACATTTTTAACTGATGGAATGTTTCACCAAAAACATCTGGAGATAGCTCTAAAGGATGAGGGATGAAATGTGCCTCAAAAACTGCGGTTTAGAAGAACTGGGGAAATTGAAATTAATTAATGGTTAATGTAACACATGATATTTTAAAAAACAAGTGAATGTATGTGTGCTTGTGAGTGTGTGTGTGAGTGAAAGAGAGTTAATTGGATGGTTGAGGAGAGGGTTGTTCAGAAACATGATGCCAGAATATGTTAATGCTATTTACAGATAACAGGAAAAACTAAACTGAAGCAAAAAGACTTGTATTTGGTTTTATGGCATAGTAGTACATAAGAACTATTTTACTTTAAAATTGAATTTCAATATGCAAAATGACTATCATGCATTATCTAAACTGATAGAATTTATTAGCTTTTATTTGACCTCAGCCTCAGACCTCATCATGCATGCTCATTCAACTACTGCTGTGGGCCACAGTGTCAACGAATAAAATATCTTAAGAATTACCTATAAGCAATGCCACCACAATTTTAGACTTAAAAAATTTACTAGTTTCCATTCTCCACATAATTTTAACTTTACATCTACAGGCTTAATAGTACTCCTATTACTAGATTAATTAAAAACAAAAATGAAATCCCAATGTTATAAATTTTGTTTGAAAAAAGGTCATTCTCTAATTAGGCAAGCAATGATGTTGACATGTCTTTAATCCTGCTCATTCTATATTATCATCAAGTCACAAGCTTTATTAAACTGAACTTTAAAAAGAGCAATTAGAATGAGTGAGGCTTACCAACATATAGCCTTCCCCCACAAGATGATTAATGGCTGGAGGATGAAAAGTGTCAAACTCCTCAAGATTTCCCTGGAAGGAAAAAAAAAAAAAAATGGGAAACACATTCTGAATTTACATCTTTTGGCAGTTATATGATGCTAAATTTAAGTCAGTTGATGCGATGAAAAAGGAGAATAATAATAATTGACACTTTATAGAGTAATGAAATTGACTAATGATGTGAAAAAATACCATCAAAAGGGTGTTTATATTATTTCCTTGATGGAAACTATTATAATCCATTTAAAGAATAATTTAAAGAAAATCCATTTAAATAAAACATTTAAAGAACAAATATAATCCTTAAATTTTTCTGATATAAAAGTTCATGCTATAAGAAATTATTCACCGATTAACCACAAACACATTTTCTTGTCTTAAATGAGAAGTTACTGAAAACATAATATATTTTATATATAAGATCTTTACATCTGTTTTTGTTTTTCTGTGTTGCATAAGAAAATGAACCACTCACAATTTTTTAATGTTATACTACTCATTATTCACATATGTTTTCTCATAGATTCAGAAAGCATTGTTTATCAAATTATGCTTATTATCTATAGAACTCTTATCCCACATCCAAGTGACTGGTGTACTCTAGGATCATCAACAATTTTCAAATTGACAGCACAGTACTAAACATAAAATAGTGAGGCCATAACTATAATAAACCATATACATCAAAAACCTTAAATGAATCAGGATAGAGAATATGCAAGCCAATTGATGAATAGTCACCAGACGCACAGCTCAAAGAAAAACTATAGACAATTAAATATTTCACTTAAAATCACACATTTAACAGCAGAAAATTGAACTGGGTGACAAAGATCAGGTGGTCCCACCAACTGTTTAATGATTGGTGGGTCATGTGCTCCTGAGTTCCAAAAAGAAATCACAAATGGCAAAATTTCTACCATTTACTAAACACAAAGAGCTGAGCATTTAGGGTTCATCATGATTCCCCATGTCTGATCCAAATGTCTCCTCCCACACACAGCCAGGCTTTGTATGTTTCTCTCTTCCTAAAATGTTCCCTTGCTACCTGTTCAAACGTTATTCATTCTTTCTAAACCAAACTCTGAACTCACCTAATCTATGAAGCCATAATCTTTTTTGCATTCATAGGCTTGTTCTAATATTAACACATACTCCATCATGTATTTTTCATATATGTACCTCCTTTTTTCAACCACATTTTTAGTTCATTGGAACAGCAATCATGTTCTATTGATTGTGTGTGTATTCAGAAATTCAGAATCCAGTAGATTTCTGACTACGTAGTAGAGAAAATATTATATTTATACAAATGTATGTATATTTGTGTATAGCTAGGTAGATAGATATAGATTACTTAGTTAAGTGGAAAGTCTTGGTACTATACACTACGTCTAAAATGATCCATGTCAAAATCTCCTTTGACTGACCAAGAAATGGCTTTTGGTTTTGAAAGGAAGGAACTGCTATTTCTGTCTAATTTGGCAAACAGTTCTCACTCAGGACTAATAGAATACTACATTGAAACTAATTTCTTCTACATGCCTTTAGTGAATAATGTTAAAATCTAACAAGGTATTTCTATAAACTTCTGCTGAACTTACAAAGAACAGGTTCTGCAGAACCTAAGCAAAATAACATGTATTGAGTAGTTACTATGTCCCAAATGCTTTTTGTATATTATGTTGATCTTTTTTTTTTAGCATGATTAAATGCAAACTAATGAGGTAGAATTTGTTGATTTCTCTACTTTTCAGATGAGAAACCTGAAATAAAGAGACTTTCAGTTACTTCCTCAAAGCCTCCTAGTCAGTAAATGGTAGAGCTGGAATTTAAACGCAGGCAGTCTGACTCAGAGCCTTTCATTCTAACTACAATAATATGCTACCTGTGTCTACAAATCACATATGCTAGATAAAGGGGAAGGGAATGCTAGAAGGAAAGAATAAGAAAGATATTTTACATATCGTCAAAATGTGGAACTGACATTTTTTTTAAAGCCAGGAGCAATTCCTAAAGGATTCTACCCTTCACACCCCTTCCCCAATATACCCAAGGCAGTCTTAGAACCAGTATTTTCATGTAAACAAGACGACATGTTATAAAACCATTATCTAGTTATAGGATTATATATGGGAGTTTAAAACGAAAAATAAAATTTATTTTTAGATATTTACATGGGCATATTATCAAACATCTTTTATGTTACATTATAATTTAAATTGTAGAATTTAATTTTAGGTAAGATATAAAATAGCTTGTAAATTTGGCCTTTACCGCTCTGCTTTTGAACATCTTACCATTAACAAATACAGCATCTGTAAAAACAGTATAATTTTGAGCTTTTAGTGCTATGGATTTCACATTTCCCTAAACCAACCCTTTTCCCTAAACTGTGCATGTTTCAGAGACTAAAGCAATATTTAAAGATTGTGGTATTCAAAACTTATTCACAGGAATAATGCTACCCTTTCTTTCCAGGAGCTGATTTCACAAGTTATTATAAGTCTTAACAAAAAACATTTTTTTTGAGATTTATAGTATGCACTTAACTTTGAGATTAGTTATCGTCAATAGCATTCTCCCCTTTTAAAATTTAGGAAGAATGAGTCTCAAGCACATTGAATCATTGCTCAGTTTTACTCAAGTTGTTCTTAGAAGAACTTTCAGGGACTTCCCTGGCGGTCCAGTAGTTAAGACTCTGAGCTTCCAATGCAGGGGGCGCGGGTTCAATCTCTGGTCGAGGAACTATGATCCACATGCTTCATGGTGTGGCCAAAAATGTTTAAAAATAAATAAGTAAAATAAAATAAAAATTTTAAAAAAAGAACTTGAGTTTTTCCTCTGCTCTTTGAAGCTGGGTTTCCTGTTATTTCTTTTTGTTTTATTTCTTTTGTGTTGCATTGTTATCATTTTCTGGCACTTCATATTTTGCTTTTGGCTTTCACAGAAAAAGCGAAAAAAGACTCTCATACACTACCCGCACACACAAACAAGAACAAGTGTGTTTCTTTTTAAATGCTACCTATGTTTAAGCCCCTTACTTATTGTCACATAAGGTCTGCCATTATAAATTTAGAAGCTCATCACTAATCTTCATACACACTAGTTATTTTAAAAAATTTGATGAACATCAATGTTACAAATTAAATCTTATCTCATGGTCACTGATTTTAATTCTTAGAACACTAAAAATGACTATGAATAGGTAACAAACACCAACAGTTAAGGAGACACATATTAATAGGGAAAAGGGAAAATTTATAAAGTACACCTTCTGCTTATAGTGAAATAAATTATATAAAAGAGGGAATTTCTGAGGGTTATAAAGATATACAATACAGAAAATAAGTGAAAATATTAAAAAGTATGTGCACTTATTCTGAAAGTTCTTTAGCCTCTTGTAATAAAGGATTTCTGTGAACAGATAGTTAATTAACATGCATTACCTAATAAAAGATGCATATGATGAAGACACATATAGTATAATGCTTTCATAAAAAGATCATAAAATATAATCATGCAAGCAATTGGCCTCAATCCACAAAGCTAAAACTAACTCTATATCTCACTGAAATTCGATCTCTCTTACAATAACCTCCTGTTATTCAATCTCTACTCCTTCATCTAAATCATAAATACATGTCCCTGCCTTTGACTCTTCTCCCAGTCTATCTCAGCCTCCTCACTCGTTTTACTTCCCTATCCAGGTTGATCCCAGGTTAACCTCCTCAGATACCCTCTAACCAAACCTTTATCACCTCTGCCCTCCTGCTGTCTCACTACCCTGCTAATGGAAAACTCTAGACCAACCTGACAGTCCATTTCCTCCATTCCAAATTTTATACTGCCCAGCTCTGACAACTTGAGTTCCTTATTAATGAAACTCCTAATTAGTGGCTTCTTTATTAATAATAATGGTTTATTTTGTCCAAAAAATGGGCTGGAAAAAGATAAGTGAGTAAAAAGCAGCAAGACAGCATGCTTCTGATGATTAATTATAGAGCATTGTCCAAGAACCAGAAAGCCTATATCCTCATCTGTTTGTGTTTAAAAGATAGGAGAATATATGTACCCATCTAAATCATGGGATGCATTATGCTTCATCAAGGATCACTGCAGATTCCTGCCGGCCTGTAGGTCCAAAATAAGGTTCACTCTTAGGTATTCATAATTGGCAGCACACCCCCCTGCCACTAACATGGCATATCTTTCAAATAAATCCAGTATTAGGTATTTCAAAAACTCATACTATTTTACTAACACTTTTGATAAGAACCAGAGCAAGTTAGAGAGGACAGAGTGCATACATTAGCGGCATCTCTGCTTTCTAAGACCTGTGTGTATCCCTTTCACCATGACATCTGAGACACACCAATGGTAGCCTGTTGACAGCCAGATTGTGACTAAAGTGTTACCTACCACGCTTAATTCCCTGATGTTCCTGAAACATAGGTCTGGCTAAGCATTCTAAGGCCCTTTTGCTTACTGAACACCAATTTTATTAGCACTTAAGGGTCATATCATATGACAGTCCACCACACAATGTGAGTCAACCATTTAGATATCAAATAGCAGCAGAAGATCACTTACATATGTTTAAGAAGTTTGATCAGGTTTCCACAAACGGCACAAATATTTTTTTGAAACATGAAACAGATTCATTCACTTTACACTTAGTGAATGGTTTAATCAAGATAAGTTTCGTGTGGGAACAGACCACTAATATTTGAGAGGGCCACAGTCTTCATCTTATTGGAAAGTGTGTCACTTATCTTAAATACAAAGGGCTATTTTGTTTTGTTACACTGCAATTGTAGTATCTAGAAAATGATTCCACCGAAGGGAACTTGAAAGACAGCTCAAATATCTTACTTTAAAAGAAAAAGGAAAATAAAGCAAACAAAACCCTTCTAAGCTTTGCATTCTAGATAGCTTTTATTTTTCTCCATTCTCCTCTTCTCACTCACACCCTCTCAAAAAAGTGGTTTGCCTTCACTAACTCAATTTTCAAACCTTCCCTTCACGGCCTATGCATTTTTTCTCAGAGATTCAGGCACTGACATTGCTACATCTGGAGTTGCCAATGACCTCCATATTGACAATTCCAATATAGACTTCAGTTATTTTACCTGTCTTATTTAACATTTGGCTCTGCTGACTACTGTTACCATCTTAAAACTTCTCTCCTACATCCCATGACACTGCTTCCCTCTAGTTTTCTTCCTATCACTCTGGTTATTCCTTCTTAATTAATTGTTCATGTGTATCTTACGATATTTTTTTCTCAGCACTTCATCTTTGACACTTTGCCCTTCTCATTACATACCTTCATACAAAGCCATGGTTTCAAAAGTAACCTATTACTAATAAATTCCACATGTATAGCCCCCAAACCCATATATCAAGCTATTGGACATTTATACCTGAATGCCCCAAAGATGTTCCCAATTCAACTTATGAAAATGTTCAATCACCTTTCATCTATTAATCTGCTCTTGCAATCTCTATCTCTGTGAACAATAATAATAGATAACATTTATTCCACATTTACTCTGCACCTGACACTTGCAATATCTTATGCAAGCTCTCTACAACCTCATAAGGGAGATATTAATATTATCACCATTTTGAAGATGAAGAAACAGATGCACAAAAAGGTCATGTTACCCACTTCAATTCATACAGCTAATAAGTATTGGATATGGGATCCAAACAGATTGCCTACACAATTAACCACCACACATTGAAAGATATTTGCCCACTTGCAGAAGTCAGACTCTCTGGGATCAATTAAGATTTCACTTTTATTCACCTCAGAAAGCTGTCATCACCCAGTTTTTAGATTATGGGCACAAAGTACTTATTGTATCCATTTCCTCCTCTCCATTTCTATGGCTCCAACTTTAGTTTAGATCTTCACTTCTCATCTTGATTATTTGAATAATTATGGCTCTTTTTACCAGCCTCTATACTGACAATAAACTTTAATCTCTGGTCTTGATTCCAAATACTTTATTCTGCTGTTGTTTAAGATCAGTCTATGTAACCTGGAAAAAAGATATATGACTATGAAAAAAGTTGACCTAAATACCACCTTCATTTTCAACTGGCCATATAAAAAAGGCACATGCACAGATTTGGTGGGCACAGAACTCTTCCCATCTCCCACAGCACAATTTCCTAAGATAAAGGATAGAATTTCTAACCATCAAAAATATGATTGAATTGTCAAAAAACTGAAAGTCTATAAAAATTATGAAATAAAAGTCACCATTCTATTTGTACTTTGACAACTTAAAGTTCTCATTTGCATATATAAAATAATGCAAAGACCATGATTTTTCTCTCATGGAAAGTCCAAAGCATGCAAATTGTTGATGTCCCCACAGGCAGTTATGTTCATGACATGCCAAAATAAAGTTATGAGAAGGAAGGGTCTGTATGAGTTTTGCCTCCCAAAATTTAAAGTTTACTAGTCTCTAGTATCTGTATATGTTTATACAGTAATGAAATAGAAGTTGCATTAAAAATTGTGAAGAGTTACCCAAGTAAGCCAGATTACTATGTGAATTTAAGAATATTTTATTTCAATTTCCACCTGAAAGAAATTCTCCTCACGTAAAAAACACATGTGTCCTAAAGAAAGTCACTAACCTTCTATGACTCTCTTTTCTTATCTGGGGAAAAGAACATAGGGAGTAGGGGTTAGGAGATGAATTCTAAGATCTTTTTCTGCTCTACTCTTCCAATTTGGGCAGATCTTTCAAGTTAGATAAAATTGCTTTGGTGACATCATGTGAATGGTTAGAAAGGACAAAATGTGAACAATCAACAAACAACATTATACTGGCTTGAGAACAAAGACTGCAAGATATTTGTGATTTACAATTTGAGCCTCACAATTTGAATTATTTTAATTTCCAAGAAAAACAGCCCAGAAGCTTTAATGCCACTCCCCTAAATTGCTTTCAGTTAATGTGTACTTAATCAGAATCACAAAGGCATGCACATTGTTTTCAATAACAAATGGCTTTATTTCAAAGTAAGGCTATAATTGGAATAGAAAAAGTGAATGACAGCAGCAACCTCAGCATTTGGTAAAACTATACTCAGGAAAACAAGCTCAAACTAGAGGAAGCAGTGAGATGAGCAAGCATTTTTGGTTTAAAGGATCAATAAAAATGAATGCACTGATGTAATATTCCTGACCAGAGAACTCAAAAGTATTTCCGTTTTGTTTCAAGTCTGATGTCATTGAATTAAGAACACTCACACAGTTTTTATGCAAGCAGGATGTAGCTTTGAATAAATAGCCATAGAGCACTTTCGACAATTGGTCAAAACACTTTAGATACATCTAATAGGGCGTCCTCGGAGCAGATGTGTTTCTGCCCAAACCGCGCACTAGAATTCCAATTATACAGGCAGACACATCACTTACAACCTAATTGCCACTATCCTGAATGTGGGATGCAACCACTGCTTATGCGTCCTTGCTTCTCCCAAATCAGCATTAGTGATCTTCTCAATTTAGCAGTCTGCCCAGGGCTGTTGGGAGAACCAGCAATAAACTACTTAGTAACAAGAGGCTACAAATTGGTTTGTGCTCGGGTGTTTATGGGCTTACATAGTTAATTTATTTCCGAATCAGTGGATGGATTAAACATTTTCTTCCCTAGCAAGGAAAGGTTCTTTAAAAAATGAGATTTCAAAACAATCAGATAAAGAAAAAAAAAAAAAATGGGAGAAAGAATTTAGCAAAAAGGTATTAAATGCAAAATTAAATTGAGCACTGATAAACCTCACTGTTAAGGCCATTTAAACAAATTGAAATGTATTCTTCCCTCTCAGTTTCACATGAAGTGCAATATGCCCTATTTTAAAATTAGATAAGCTGCTTAAAAGGTATTACTGTAAGCTCCACCTTCTCGCTAACCAAATTTACTGTAATGTGGGTGAGATTGTTTTTCTTTCACTCTATTTGTTGTTTTGAAGAGAGTGATACGTTTAAACTGTTTTTCATGTTCTTAAAGTAAATGCATTTCAATGTTTTGAAAAATAAGAATGTAAAAATATATAGTATTTTCATTAAAAAGCACATGCTTTCTCTAGAAGAAAAAAATATATTTAAACAACTCACAAAAACACATTATGCCACTAGTGAAAGAAAATAACTTTTAAAAGTAACAATTGTAAATGATATTTTAATTTTTCATGCCCACACACACAAAAAATTTGGTTTGAGAAATATATAGTTGTATCTTGAGACAGTTTGAAATTATGTGAAAGACTGAGACTATATCACTGAAGAATTTCCAGTTTTAATTTTAAATGTGCTAGAAACAAAGTAAGTAGAAATGTGAAATTCAATGGAATTGAATTCTGGCAAAGTCAAACTTAAAAGAACCAGATATCTAGATCTTAACTATAGAAAATAGTTTTCTCAGTCGGTCACTAAATCACTTTTTAGGGGCCTAAAATAAAATAGGCCCATGAAAATAAGCATATTATATTTGGGATCAAATATTTCAAGCCCATTATTTAACGCTACCTAAAATTGAGGCATGGGGAAGGAGCAGAACCATTCCCAATTGCCTTATTATATTTGAGCCTCTACAAGACTCACTAAAGTATTTACTATGAGCAATAAACCTAGCTTTAAAAATCTCAGCAATCTGGGTACCACAGATATGAGAAGGCTACTAATTGGTTTAATCTTACCAAACATTATAACTTTTTTTTGCACAGTCAAATGCATGAAACGATTAAGCATTTTAAGAAATTTTATTACCTAAGGAAAAGAAAAGTTGTTGTTTCTTAAAGCTAACAAAACTTAAATAAAACATAAAGTTTATTTATTTTTATAAACTTATTTATTTATTTTTGGCTGCTCCAGGTCTTCATTGCTGTGCACAGGCTTTCTCTAGTTGTGGCGAGCGGGGGCTACCCTTCGTTGTGGTGCGCAGGCTTCTCATTGCAGTGGCTTCTCTTGTTGCAGAGCACGGGCTTTAGGCGTGTGGGCTTCAGTAGTTGTGGCACGCAGGCTCAGTAGTTGTGGCTTGCGGGCTCTAGAGCGCAGGCTCAGTAGTTGTGGCACACGGACTTAGTTGCTCCGCGGCATGTGGGATCTTCCCCCTGCATTGGCAGGCAGATTCTTAACCACTGCGCCACCAGGGAGGTCCAAACATAAAGTTTAGATCCAGGCTGTCACCCATTAGCGGTTGCCTTCCCTGTGAATCCTAAATATAATGTATGATCTCATCCGCTCATGGCAAAGTAACATCCTTCTTAGAAGCACATCCTCAGTGACAGCATTTCTGGAATGTCATTCTAGTTCAAGTAAAGCAGCACCCACAGTACTGCACAATCATCCTCAGAAGTATTGCTATTTAGAAGCAGAACAATGAATAATGGTAAGAAATAGGGCACTGCCCCCGTGGGAATGCAGTAGCAGAGGTAGCAAAACACTTAAACTTCTGACTGCGATTTCCCAGAGATTTAAACACCAGCAAATAAGGCCCTGTAGGCATGTAAAAGATAAGAGTGAATTTAACCCCCTTTTCACCTGCTCAGCTGCCACAAGTGTCGTTCTCTACGTGTAATTTAAAGTTTATTCCATTTCTGGCCCTGCTATTGTGCATTCTGAGGCATCAGCATAAAGAGGCATGGGGAGATAGAAGACTCAGAGATCAATCCTGAAAGATTAATCTATTAAATGTAACCTATTAAAACACCATAGATGGCCAACTTAGTTAAAGGTAGCCCAATAGAGCTATTGAAAAGAAAGCTATTTATCTAGACTGTTTCCTAAGAACCCAGAAAGTTGCTATTCCGGCTCTGGGGTAGAATTCTGACCTCAACACTTTTACCTGCTGCTTTCCGCTGGCATTCTTATTAAGACGCACTTACCCTTAGGAAAGGTAACAAGATGGCTATTAGCGGGACTAAGAACACGTTCGTCTCCATGAAGGAACTGACAGAAATGGTGCTGCTTGAGGAAGGTAAAATACAGAGAACTGAGAAGCAGTAGAGCACAACCCAAATGAGGGAGAATTCCAGAACAGGAAGGTGGAGGGCTATCTGGGTATGCTTAGTTTGGCCCCAACCCTGAAATATACTGTTCCTCTCCCTACCCAGTCTCATTCAACTAAATCTAAATGACAGCTACCACCCAGAACTTTTTAAAAACTTGAGAACGTTTATTGCAAACAGAAAACATAAAATTTTCAAGAATTCATTGGTTTACCTAATATGAATGTATTTCTGAAAAAAACTTGTCAATTCCCCATAATGTGAACACTTGAAGAGTTTAATCTAAGAGCCTAGAAAGAAAAAGCACAGTTTAAACTGAGAATACTTAAATTCTAATCTCACTTTTGGCACGTATCAAATGCGGGCATTTATTGAATTTTTATGGATTTCAGTTAGTTTCTCATTTATACAAAAGAGGGCAGGAGAGACAGATCACTTCTAAGGTACCATAGAGCTCTAAAAACACGAGGCTGTACAAAATTAAATATTTTCTGGGTGGGGATTAAAGAAAATATGAATTTTGCTACTGCCTCTTGGTTAGGGTTGGACATCAGATTATTTCTGCATAATAACCTGTCATGTATACGTAAAACTAATGGATGCTATTCACTCCACCAAAGTGATTCACACCATTTCGGTTTGAAAGATAGAATATCCTTTGCTCTACTTAGAGATCACAATTATGTTTGGGGAAGAAAGCAATTTTGATATTCCAATCACAAAATTATCTTTCAATGTGCTCATTTATCCATGGAAAGCATTGCAGAAAACATTTAGTTGGCAATCCCCAACCGGGACTGGGATTTTAACTCCTCTCAATGAACTTCTGTGGGATGCATAGTTAACTTAGGGGTTCCTATGCTCCTTCTAAAAAGTCTATAAAATTTTAGGTGAAGTGCATGTGTGCATTTTTCTGAGATGTGTCATAGCTTAGATCTGCAATTCAAAGTGGTTTAGGATGAAAAGAAAAAAAGGTGAAAAGGTGGTTCTCACCTGAAGATCAACATGACAGAAAGAGACAGGACAAAATGTAATGTTTCTGAGGCGACATTCAAGGTAAAAAAAAGTAGGATCTGCCCACACTCATCTGCAAAATTCCAAAGGCTGATTTGTCTTTAGCAGGGTAAATATCCAAATGAGTGAATAAATTACAATTCCAAAACAGATATTTTGATCATAAACTGTTGACAACTGTGATTTAAATGAACTCTCCCATTTTAATTTACTGGTTATTTTTTATGTTTTGTGACACAGGGACACAACTTCAGAATTTGCAACAAATATTTAAGCACATATCTTCCCTGCATAGAGTTCTTAACATGAAAGAGCAGAGGTCAGTCTGAGTAAAGTCATGGAAGGTAAATAGGGAACCTTGTTTCTTGTTTGACACCCTGCCATCTACCGTTGAACACACTTGCAATGCATCACAACCATGCCACGATAGAATAGTCAGTCTCCCTAAAATTGTGTTTGTGTGTTTTAATAGGAATAAGAGAATAGTATCTAAGAGTTTTTCCTTAGAATAATTCTTTGTGATGGAATAATATAGAAGACATAACAGATTATCATCAAATTTTAAAAGATATCAATTATGCTACTAAACTTTTCTTCATATGTAAAAACAAAACAAAACAAAACAAAAAAAGGTATAACACTTAAGCCTTTGATCTAAGGCTCTACATCCAGGGGAAGATGTTTTCAGAAGTAAAAATGGAATCAGACTTGGTTGATACTTACAATCTTTCCACATAAAATGAGACTTAAGCTTGAAGTTAAAATCACTGTTGTATGAACAAATATACAAACAAAATAGCCACAAATGTAGAATGAAAGTCTAGCTATTGGACTAATCAAATAATTTGCTCTCATTTTACATTTCTCAGTGTTCACAAAGATTATCTCATTTGGCCATCTCCCTGTTAGATTATTAATATTATACTCAATGTATAGATTTGGAAATTGAAGCTCAGGGAGACTGGCAAATTTTCTCAAGTTTGCAGAGCTGGTAAGTAATAGAGCTGTGACCAGGGCAAAACTTTCAGAAGTTATAGGGCAGACTTTGTACCATCATGGAAATAGACACAATTTTAAATGATCACAGGATTATCATCCACTATTCTGATTATCTGGGGCCATTCAACATTCAACCTCCCTTTTGCTGCTAGTCTATGAGTCATTTCATTAATAATCAACTAATAATAATGGTTCCAAAATCTCCTATATGTCCCAGTGTGACAACTCCTCTCTCTCTCCGTCATTCCAGATGGTGGATACAGGAAGGTCTGATGACATATTTTGGGAAAGAAAATTTATTCAAGATTTAGAGATCAGGGGCTTCCCTGGTGGCACAGTGGTTGAGAATCTGCCTGCCAATGCAGGGGACACAGGTTTGAGCCCTGGTCTGGGAGGATCCCACATGCCGCGGAGCAACTAGGCCCGTGAGCCACAACTACTGAGCCTGCGCGTCTGGAGCCTGTGCTCCGCAACGAGAGAGGCCGCGATAGTGAGAGGCCCGCACACCGCGATGAAGAGTGGCTCCCGCTTGCCGCAACTAGAGAAAGCCCTCGCACAGAAACGAAGACCCAACACAGCCAAAAATAAATAAATAAGTTAAAAAAAAAATAAAGGAATTCCTTAAAAACAAAAAGCGTATAAAAAAAAGATTTAGAGATCAAAATGAGGTCTTTGAAGTAATTTGTTCATCTTTTCTTCTATTCACATTATTAGGAGACAGTTTAGAAAACACCTATAACTTTTCTTTAGCCTAATTGTCATCCTTTTATTTCCCTACAGACAGTTAAGAATTTTTCTTAATAAAAACAAGCATAATTTGGGAAAACATTTTAATAATTGGAAAAATACTTAAAATGGAGAGGAGAGAAATCATGTTTAAATATTAGAAGAATTTCATATAAATTGAGAGTCTGGGAACAAGTGGGTGGGCATCTATAAGGAAATGACTACAGGATTACCAATCTGTCACTATTTTAAACAAAAAATACCCTTGCTTATAGAGGACTAGTTATATTGTAAGCTTAAAACCAAAATATAGATCACAGAAATCTTAATAACTGGATATTCTTTAAATTCACTACCTGTGATATAATTTAAGAGTATATTTTTTCACCAATCATTTTCAGAACAATTTCTAGGCGATTTGGAGTGAATGCAAAATGGAATGAATAAAATAAATTTGGCTGATGTACTATTAAGCTCTATAAACTATATTGTGCTATAATAATTACTATTTAAATATATGTAATTTGTTTAATACTATTTCATAATATGTACATATGACTACCTCAGGTAACATGTCCCAGAAAAAGACAAACATATGTTGTAAGGCATGGCCACTAGTCTGCACTGTTGTATAAGAAATATTAATTTTCACTGAAGTATTTCTAAAAGGAACCAGCTCCGTTAATTCTGTATTAAGAATCACAACTATCAGATCTCAGGTTTATATTTGCAATTTTCTATAAAACATTATACGGCAAATCAGTATTGTGGAAAATATTAAATTAAAACAATATAAAGCCATCAATGTTTCCCCTTTTCTTCTAAATTCAAGAAAATGGAATTTTTAGTATTGATATTGATAATTTATGAAATATGAAATATGTTAAGCTACATAAATGCCTTCCTTTAATTTGATGCATTATACAAAAATGTTCTAGCAGCTGGCTGTAGCTAATGATCAAGTAATTTGCCTGCACATATTACTAACAAACCATCATAAATAGCTTCTCTAGATGGCCTCATTAGTGATTTTAGATAAATATGGTAAAGCACATACATTAGTGATAATTTTTATATTATATTTTGTTTTATGTAATTGTTTTCTCAGTTTTCCATAAACATTTTTAAGTTTGTTAGTTAAAGCACAATTATATGTTTGGATTTTTAACCCTTTTTCTACAAGTGTCTTATACTTCACTGACAAACTTGAGGAACTGTTAAATTACAGCCTCAACACTCAAAATTGTTTCAGGATTTGGGAAAATGGACATTTTAAACTAAAAGCAATATTGTAAACTCTTCACCCTTATAAAATGTTGTTTCAAATACCCTATATATATATATTTTTTTTCCTAAGTATCAATACATGACAGGCTGAAAATCAGAATGAGAAATGTAAAAGTGTATCAGAAGTTGGCTTAGGGTTCTTCAGTGTTTCTCAGAAAAAGTCTACCTAAATATATATACTATTTACTTGCAACTTCACAATGCTATATTTCAGAGAAAAATATATTCAATCAAATATGCACCATTTATCTGAAAAGATATGATGGATGATTACATTCAGAGAACAATTAATATCTGCCACTCAGTTAATGAATATGAACAAGTATATGCTGTTATTCTGGATATGTCTATAGTGAAAGCAAGATAGTTGAACCAAACACCCACCTTGTTTAAAAATGAAAATACCACAAAAACTGTGGGGGTCTCAAAACACTACTACACCTGTCATATAAAAATCTGTTTTGCACACCCAATGAAAAACAACTACAGACATCCAAACTACAATATTTTAAAGGTAATAAGCAGATCAAATATACACGAAAATTGGTCATTCAATTTTAAATGCCATGGATATTTTGTTGCCATGGATACTTTACTACTCAAACATCTCTTGCCATGTTGTGTAACAAAGAATATTTAATCTGGGGCATCCCTGGTGGCGCAGTGGTTGAGAATCTGTCTGCCAATGCAGGGGATGCGGGTTCGATCCCTGGTCCGGGATGATCCCACATGCCGCAGAGCAGCTAAGCTCATGTGCCACAACTACTGAGCCTGTGTTCTGGAGCCCGTGAGCCACAACTACTGAGCCCATGTGCCACAACTACTGAAGCCCACGCGCCTAGAGCCCGTGCTCCGCAATGAGAAGCCACCACAATGAGAAGTCCGCACACTGCAACGAAGAGTAGCCCCTGCTCGCCGCAACTAGAGAAAGCCCGCATGCAGCAGCGAAGACCCAACACAGCCAAAAATAAATAAATGAAATAAATAAAAACTAAAAAAAAAAAAGAATATTTAATCTTTAGGAAGAATAATGTCATGGCAGCTCATCCATAGTTTGAATATTGCCACCTATAATACATATAAATTAAATTCATTATTTTGTGAACATAAAATTACAAGGTCTGAAAACTATAAATGTGAAGATGTAACACTCATGTGTGAATCCTTGCTCCAAACCTTCAATAAGTATGTGGCTGGGGCTTGTGTCCTAAACTCTCTATATCTCAGTTTCCTCATCTATAAAATGAGAATAATAATAGTAACTACCTTGTAGTTACAGGCACGAGATTATGCCTATAAAGTCTTCAGCATACCTAGCATTTACTATACATGCAGTGATTGTTGGATATTCATTATTATTATTAAATTTATTTTATTAATTTGAGGAGATAATAGTCTTCAGAGTAAATCAGGTTGCATAAAATGCAGCCAAAGAAAATATCCTTCTTATGTTTGCAATTCATCATCTCTGGACTTTTGTTTCAACACTCCCCAAGTAATTATTTTTTCCACCATCACATCTCCCACATTTACACACCTGCCAAAATCTTGTTTTGACTCTGTAAGTATGAAAACATTGGAATTTCATTTTTCATGTAGCACACCACCATACATAAGATAGGATAACATTGAAAATTTGGGTTTTATCCTACACTGTCAACTTGTATATTTGGATGTGAATACTTGATCGATCAGTTGGTTGACCACAGGCAATTCATTTAACTTTACAAAGACATAATTATTTCATCTCTCAAAGATTACTATCCAATTTCTCAAAATTGTTGCAAGCAATACAGGTAAAACTCCTAACATAGAACTATTAGCTCCTTCTCACTACCTATCAAATCCTATTTATTTTTGTGCCTCTTCCCAACAGGATTGCCAAGCAATCCTCATTTCAGGTAGTTCCCATTACAACCGACTGGACTTCCTACCTAGTTTCCTAACACGAGCATTAGCTGCCTCCAGGTTGATATTTGCTCTGCTCTTGAACCCAGCTGTCTATTTCTTGCTGTAAGTAGGAAACATATAAAACGTTTCCTAGGTGAGACAGATGTTTACACATTTCTATTGCCATGTTTTCTAACAGCTAGTGTCTACTACTTTCTTGACCTTCTGCTTTGTTGTACTGCTTTCCTTAACCTCAGCCCTCACCTCCTTTGTGCTCCTTGTCCTGACTTGCTGCCCTTGACTTCTTAAATTATTACAAACTGTTTCATCTTTTAGTCAACAAGTGCTCAAGATTCTCTAGTCTTCAGTACCTCAGGTCTGCTTATTGATTTTTTAAATCTAGTTTATATCCATGGCCTGATGGTGGCCTTTGACTTTTGTGTATGATATGGCTTCTGGCTTCTTATATAATCTTTGAACTGTGCTTCTGGCCTCACCCCTGCCATTTGGATTTTTTTTTTTTTCCCATTTGGATTCATTCCAGCTGTCTTCTTGTCTGTACATCCACTGCTTTATTTTGGCTTCCAGTTTCATTGCATATCTTGAACCCTGACTTCACCATTGATTGAGTCTCATCTTTCACTTTTTTTTTTTTTTTGAGTCTCATCTTTTATACTCCTAATTTCATAAAGACTCCTATTACTTATAACTGCTCTGGAAATTAGAGAAGGAAAAAAAAGTCTATGGAAAGGTAGGATTTAGGACCATTAGCATTTACAAAGGCACGTAAAGGAGTTTCCCATAACCTTTGATTCTTATATTTAACCCTCTTAGCTCGTAGCTCCTTGGCACCCAGGAAACAAATAGTGACAGTCAATCCCCACCCTTTCTCCCCACCCCCTCCAAAATCCTATTTCCAGGTGTTTCTTTCATTAAAATGCTAACGAATTATAATTTAAATGATAAGCCTCCAAAATATATCAAAGTTTTAAGAGTCAAGTTCAGTAAGCAGAAAGAACACAAAAGGTGGTTGTAGGATGATTACTTAGGATTAGGATGTCTTGAATTATACTAGAAGTGGAAGCCATTTGAGTCATTAGGGAGGAGATCCAACACTAGGTTAGTTCAAGAGCAGGAGAGAGCTGCAGCCCTTGAATGGGACATTGAGGACGTTGAAGAAGAAGGTTCAAATGTATAAAATGTAAGTGGCAAAAGCAAAATGAGAAAAGCAAAGCCTTATAGGAAAAAGCAATGATGTCAACTGCAAGCTGTCACAGGTTCTGGTACCACTTCCACGTGGCTATTGAGGAACACAGAGGTAAAGGGTGTGGGAGCTGAAAGGGATCTGTGCAACAATCTACTGCAGCCTCCTCATTTTCTCAGGACTTTTAACATACATCATTTCCTTCCTGCCTCTGTGGGTCCATACTTAGAAACTTTGGCCCTGCATGTTCAATGCTTTCAGAAATAGTAGCTCCCTTAGAACATACTGAACTGGATTAAAAGAAGCAGCTTCCCTGGCAAAAAAATGTATGTGTGTATAGAACACATTTTGCCATCTGTCCCTTTTTCCACTTTAAGTTAGGTTCCCTTTTTTATATCAAGTGACGCAATGCTGCCACATCTTTTGGGTCAGTGTTCATAGTCAGAGTTATGAGGGAAATCTTTTGAAGGGAAAGTCAAGTTACTATATACTATGTGAGGGGAACTGAGAATTTTCCAACAGTAATTTTCTGCAGCTAAATATGAACCCCAAATACTCTTAATAAGGAAGAACAGTATATATTAAGTAGGGTAGGTTTTCCTTTAAATATATTTTATGTATTGTTCATAGCAGTAGTACTTGTACATACGCAGTGCCAACTCCATTATAGAGGAGTAGAAAGGCTTGTAGGCCAAGTCTCAGTACCTAAAGTAGCAAAATTCTTTCACCTGGCAGAGACTTTTGAGTGAACCAATTAGTCAAGATTCATCTTAAGGTAGCATGACCTATCTCAGAATCCAGTAAATTCTTTTGATGCTTATCATAATCTGATTATAGCACTTATAAACTCTTTTTTATGTATTTATTTACACTTCCATTAGGATATAGTTTCTGTGAAAACTGAGACCTTATCTGTCAAGTTCATTCCTTATTCCAAGAAGCTGGAATAACAGGCTCCAAATAAATATCTGTTGATTTAGAGAACTAATTAATGTCAATGTAAAAATTAATTTGGTTTGGTACAATAAACCTGGCAAACCTTGCAGAACTGTTCTGAATAAGTAAAATTATGTTTTCAATGAACAGTTATCTAATAAGCCAACAATTTAAAAAAATCTCCACAGAACTCTCTCAAATGCATATTCTTACATTATTTTATTATGTTTTTCAGTCTTAACATTAAATTTCCTCTCCAATATTTTGGGAGTTGTGATTCTTTATACTCTATTTAACAACAATTTATTAGAAAATTACATAAAGTCAAATGTTGATTCACTTTCCTTTTTCAACTTTCTGAAAAGGGTAAGCATATATAATGCTTATTTTTCACAAACATTAAAAATTCTTAAATCAATGTAAATCAACTATTATCCCATGCTATGATAAATGTACCTTAAGCATAATAAAAGTTGCTATATTCTCACAGCAAAGTTGCTATATTCTCACACCCACATAAAAAAGAAAAAAAAAAATGCAGAAGCCATTGAAAACTGTGTACCTAGTATATTATTCTCCACCAGCATAAAATGAAGTCATTTTTATTTTTAAGCAAAGAGTTCATTTTGTAAGTTAGAGAAGAAAAAGAGAAGAATCTTCATATTTTGAAGAAAAGAGTACTGTTTTAGGAAAACATAGCTTAGTTATAATTTGGTAATTATTGTTCCGTATTATTCTCCTTAAAGTATTAGACATCATAACCAGGACTCACTCATCTCCCATTGTGAGCCCTCTCCCAGCCAGTACATTTTAACCCATCCTCTCCTGTTTTTAGTCATGATGTGACTTTTTTTCTCCATATTGTCAGTGACGTTACCATCTTTCTTTTCCTATGTCAAGGGACACTGATTTGCCTCTTCTCTGCCAGCCATCTTATTCTCCTTCGAAATATGATTATGCTTGAATTCTCTTGGTATTCAGATGAAGAATGCTAACAATATTTTAATTTTCGGATTCATGTATAACTTAAAGATATATCACCATCACCACATTTTTACTTGGTGAATTATTTAGGCTTCTCTCTGATGATTTACATTGCAATGCAATCTTCGGATAGCATTTTCACAGGCCTCAGAGGCTGCGCCACCTGACCGTATAAATCAGTAGCTCCTCTATAAGTACTAAAGTAGAGGACAAGGAGGAAAGTTTCTTTAAAGATGAGCTCACTCAGAGTGAGCTTAAAAAAGGCGCCTGCTTAGCGGCAAACTCCCAAAAGAAGCAGCACAGGAGGGAGACGTGCTAAGAGTTGGAATGGTGTCATTCCCCACCTTCAAGTCATCTGTTCAACTGTAAGCTGAGAATACTGAGAAACCTGCCTTGAAGGTAAAATCAGGCCAAGCTATGCAAAAGAGGAGAAATTGACATTTATGGAGCACCTATAATATTTCAGGTATTGTGAAAGTGGGCACTCTTCACACATTTTTGGATTTAATTCTAAAAACAAAATGAAATGGTTATCATCCCCAGTTTTCCCCCACAGGTGTGAAAACTAAAGCTAAGGTCACAGCTAAGAAGATCCAGGCTTAAATGCAAGTATTTCTCACTCAAAGTCTGTGTTGTTTTTCCCACTCAAGTATCACAAACTTTCTTCTTACCTTCAAATTCTTCCTTTTTTCCAAGTCCACTCATCTACTCATCCTTCCTCTCCCTTTTACCTCTCTTCCCTTCCATACCTTCCTCTAACAAACATATTAAGCATTTACTATGTACCAATTACGATGTGGGATATCAAAAATAGTAAGTCATGACACTCACCATGAAGAATGTCCTTTGCTTTTTATATTTTAACAATATTTGATGGATAACTTCTACATAACGATTTAAATTTTACACCAATGTAAAATGTGCATAATGTGCTTAATGAGTGAAAGTATACAGGATATTAATGAATTTTCTCCTGAGGAAAATAGATAAAATAAACGTTGTTTGACTCTTAAGATGATTACGTAAGCAAAATATAAAGAAACTATGTGAAACTTGAAAATGATTGACTTATGACTTATATATGCTTAAGATGAATGATGTTTTGTTAATAAACAGAGCTGAACTGATTTTCAATTGCATAATAAGCCTTAAAAGATGTTTGGCATGTCATGTTTTAGCTGCACAGGTGAGGAATCAAGGCAACCCAGTATCTTATTTCTGCCATCATCTTCCTTTTAGCCCTTAGTAGTCTGTTCTTTGTTTCTCATGGTGGTTTTCAGAAGTGAGGGGGAAAAAAATGAGGCATTTGGTCAGGTGCTTGAATATTTCATGGTGAATGTGGTATATTGTAATTAAAGGAGGATATGAATGTGGACGTTCTCAGAGGGTGAATATAGGATAACTATATTTGTGTACCCTGTATAGATCATTGATTCTATCTAGAAATAATTACCCTTTAAATGAACAGCAATTGAGCATTGGCAACTTTTATTTACTTATTTTTTTATTTTTATTTTTATTTTTTTTGTATTTTTCATTGAGGTTTTTAGGTAGTATCTCATATCTTTTACTTTCCATAGACTGCTTTACACATTTTACCATTCTATTTTATGAACTTAGTAGAAGGTCAGAACACATGATAGAATGTTGTGTTGTTATTTCTGCCTTTATACTGGACTTGGGCACATTTCATACCGCTAAAAATAACTTAGATGTGAATACTTCCTTGGTTTATTAAACTCTTCCAAAGTAAAAGCCTGTCCCCAGCCTACTCCATTTGAAACTAGTCAGAACCATAACAGAAAATCTGCAATAGCTATCAGTAAGAGGAAAATATTTGGTAGATGTACAGTAACCATACAAATGATGTTGTATTTAATAATCTACAGACAAGATCCATAATCTCTATAATTTGAAAAGATAGTCAACAGAAGCCAGCAGAGAGACTTTATGTGTCTCTGCTCATGTGGACTTTGAGATCTACAAGATATGCAAGATTTGAAGATTGATATTTGCCAATTACACTCATAAACTTCTACTTGCATATTTTAAAATAATGGAGATGTTTATAAATATCCACGTAATAATTATAGCTAATCTTAATTGAATACTTACTAACATCAGACCTTTCACATGTACTCTTTCATTTAATTTAGTCTACTTATCTATGTTCTAATGAGGGAGATACTATTTTTACCCCAGTATACAGATGATAAAAATGAGACTTGAAGTAACATGCCTGAGGCTACAGATTTAGTAAGTGGTGGAGCCAGGATTTAAACGCAGGAAACTGACTTCAGGGTCTTCACTCTTAATCACTTCGTTATGTTATATGGGGGAACTATCATGACTTCTGAGATTTTATCCAATTGTTCAACATCATACAGACACAGTTTTATAGTGTCATCATATTAATTGGATGCCATAGCATAATATGACCTTGGGAAAGGAGCAACTAATGAAGCACACTTGTTCTCATTCTGCTGTGTGTGACCTCTGAGAAGTACTTCTTATGAATACATCCTGAAGTACAATGTTCCTTTAGAGGACCTGACTAGCTGAAGGTTGCAGGTGCAAAGACTGTCAACAAAACAAAACACCTACAGAAGTGTAACCTCTTTTATAAGCTGCTGGAAAGAAAAAAAAAAAAACAAAAAAAAACTACTGAATAAAGAATTACCTAATTCTCAGTCTTTTTTTAAAAATAGTAAGTCAGTTCGCTTTTTAAACAGAACTATGAATAACTGTAGGTACAACACCCATCTTTGCAAAGAGCTCCACATCCAGAAGGAAAATCTAGCTTCCTCCCAAGAGTAATTGTGATTCTGTTAAGTCCACAGGAACATAATATTGATCCAAAAACACACTTCTCTATTGGGAGTCTTTGAAAGGGATTTAATGAGCCATATTCTCCCTGCGTATGGGTGATGTCCTGGGAATAAATTAAGCTCTTTTGCAAGCTGAATTAACTCTTTCAAGCCACTTAAGTATTATTTAGTGCACCGAAGCAGTGCCTTACAGACAGTCTGTCTTAAAATTTATAAATTGTTGAACCTTGAAAATTTTGCCTAGGTATTCACTTTGGGATTATTATTTCTGGTTATAAAAATAGGTGAATCTGTTATCACATGGAGAATTGTAAGCCTAAGCAGAAATATAATATTTATAAAATATAAGGTAATGGAGAGATAAAAAGACACTGAACTGGAAGTTAGGAGAGTAGGTTCCTAGATCCTTTTCTGTCTCCAAATATATTTCCTTGGGGAACCTCTTAAATTTTCTTGAATTTAGTCTCCTTATTTCTGAGGTGCTGTGGTTGTGAATCAGATCTGGAAGATCAAGAAGGTTGTACAGTAATTATAAAAAAAACTGCACACTTGCACTGACATCAAACATTGCCTACAGATGTGATCAATAACTGCTGCGCTACTATATCAGGCTGAGGCCACTCGGGAACACAGAGGGTATGACAGACAGTTTAATAGAGGACATGTAACGCAGAAAATAGTTACCAAGAGGTTGAAGAGGTGAAAAGCCAACCAAGGAATGGAAATCAAGCAAGGCCTTGCTACTAGCAGCATTAGCTATTTGATATCAGCTGAAGTGAACTTTCAAACAATCACACTCTCTCTTGTAGAGTCCTAAGGACCTCCCAAAGCACAATATTTACAGCAATACATCTTATGTGCCATTTGCTTGGAATGAGCTATGGTCTGAGGTTAGGATCTACATCGGCTGAGAGACTTCTAGGGGACAAGATTGTAGGATCAGTAGAAAAAAAAATTTATTAACAATATACTGGCAGAACATTTTATAAGACATCCTAGAACCCTCAAGTATTTATATCTAATTAAATGGTCACCAGAAGGCTTCCACTGTAGAAGAGGCCTTTAATCTTAGCTTCCAGCTATTCTAGTGCTTGCCATGGTGAAAAGACCGGAGGATACAGTGAGTACCATGAAATCATCCTGTTTCTTCTACAAGAATGCTGGACTTTTCCGGCAGCTCCCACTCCCCATAAAACCCATGGAATTGAGGGTGTTAATTCCAACTGCAGAGGCAGATTCTGATTAGACTAGACATGTATAGCAATGCCTGCATGTTCTCCCCATTTGGCAGTTACTGGTTTAGGAACTGAGTCTTAATTCAATCAACACCTGGCATCCAAGGCCATCGTTCTTGGTCCAAAAGTAACACATGGCAGTCAAATCAAACAACTGTTTTCCATAACTGAAGAGAAGTTTTCTCTCTTCTTGTCTTTCTGAGGACAAAAAAAACCTGAAATCGTGCTAAAATCATCCTGTGAACATGATATAGTTAGCCTAAATTCAAAGCTGATACACCAAAGAAGACAGAAACAAGAGAACTGTAGGGAAATGGTACCAGACCCCTGATCATAAGACACACAGATTCTACCAGGGTTCGTTTCCTAAGGTTGCCATAGTGAAGTACCATAAATGGATAGCTTAAAACAATAGAAGCTTATTGTCTCACTGTTCTGGAGGCCAGAGCCCAAAATCAAGCATAGGCAGGCCCACTCTGCCTCTGAAGGTGCTAGGGAATGATCTGTTTCAGACCTCTCTCTTTTAGCTTCAGGTAGGTAGCCTCAGGTGTTTTTTGGCTTGTAGATAGATGCTTGTCTTCTCCCTGTGTCTATTTATGTGTGTGCCTATTTGTTTGTCTCTGTGTCAAAATTTCCCCTTTTTATAAGGACATCAATCTTACTGGATATGAGCCCACAATAATAATTTTATTTTAACTTGATTATCTCTGAAAAGACCCAATTTCCAAACCACATCACATATTGAGGTACTACAGGTTAGAACTTTAACTTATCTTCTTTGGAGGGCACAATTCAACTCATAATAGTACCTTACCTTTGGATTTCCTGTTATTCAAAGAGACCACATATACTTACGTTTTATACAAGTCTGGGTTTTCAGTTTTAGTCCACGGTCCCATAATTATTACAAAGGCTAGGCGAGGGGTTAACAAAATGGACTCTTGCTAACTGTGGCTGAGTGCTCAAGTGCCCATCCACAGTGAATCAAAACTAAAGGTATCCAATCTTATTAGGAGGCTAGGCATTGTCGTAGGTAAAGGGGCAAAGAATTTGCCCCCTCCAAACTATGATTCTTTGGTGTAAGGATTATCTTGAACTGACTATTTTTTAAGAAACAGCAGACACAGGAAAAGTTCTAAAACTAAGTAGCAGTTACCCTTAGTAAGGGACGTTTACACTGATCTTCATGTGTAAGGGTTTCTCCCTCTTTATACCAAGAAGAAGAGGCTGACTGACTAAATCTCTAGAAACTCTTATCAATGGTGAAGGCAAGACTTAAATCTGCATAACAACCATACCTTTGTTTAATATGACTTTCCTGATAGCCTTCCATAACTAGTTCCCCCAACCCCCAACATCTTCTTTTATCTTTAGCTGGAGCTGCTATTTAAGGTGTTGGCTTGGGCCATTTCAGGGAGTTACTCAGTTTTCCTAGGTATCTCCCATGTATACAGGAGGTATACATGCTGTTAAACTTCTGTTTATTTTTCTCCTGTTAATCTGTCTTTTATCATAGGGGGTTTCAGTCAAGAACCTAGAAGGGCAGAGGGAAAATTATTTTTCCTCCTCAACATAGGCCACTCCATTTGTCCCTATTTGTGTCTTCTCTTCATGTAGGATCAAAAAACTCTGCAAAGTTATATAGTCTATTGCTTTTCTGGTACTCATGTTCAACCCTGGGATAGGGATGGAGCACCACATGGAGTAATGAAAAAGTAAATGTCGACCAAAAGATACTTTAGAAAAATAATATACGCCTAATACATACTCCATAGTACAGATGCAACTAGCATTATGGGACTATGGGCTGGGCAATGCTATTTAAGAATTAATCCTCATACCAATTTCTCCCTAAACATTTGGAGTTGTATTCATAAGTTGCAGAATAACTATAAGAAATTACAATACAAGTAAAAGAAAAATTCAGGACCTGAAGAAGCACACCCCTGCTCCATGCCATTGATATGGATGTAAAGTAAGAATGACTTCAGTCTGTTTTTCCTTGGGAAAGGGTGTATTTGTTTTGGGTTATGCATAAGATAATTACATTTTTAAAAACGAGAATACTCTTGAAATTTCAGGATATGGGTATATGTATAGCGCTAAGAAGACAGGAGTTGGAACGTAATGTAATGAGTATTCAATTGTTTCGGCTACTCAGCATCCCTTCTCTCCTTCTCCTGCTGACAGTATCCCTTTTCCATTCATTCTTCTAAGTGATTCCCATGAAGCTGAGCATCATAGTTCCTGATGTCACCTGAGTCATAGGGACTTGACTAAAGGGGTTTGTGTTTGACCAAAGATGGGCCGATAAGATTCTTTCTTTGGGGAATTTGAAATTTTTCCAGAGACCAAATCTTCTTAAGCTGAGTTCTCTAATGGAGCATTTAAAGAAGGTCCACAAGTTTATAATACTCATATTTCCTGCCCATTCATAGCACCTGCATTTACTAGACATTGGTTATGCACCTCTTTCTTTAGTTTTGTGAGCTATTCTGGTATCCACCTCATTTGGTTCTAGATATGCTAAGTTTCTGATGCTTTTTTCTGTTATTTGAAATAAAAGAACTTTAATTGACACAGTACCTAGGACAGTATCTGGTTCTCTGTATCACGATAGGTTGGAGTTCCCTTTTCTGTTTTTGTTATAGAACTATTTTAAAGGCAAAAAGTAATAAAATAAAGTGAAATAAAATAGAATAAAATTTAAAAGTTCATTTACTTTGAACAGGTATGTACTTGCTCAGTTGAATGTAATACAATTCTTTTAAGTGAATGAGAGCAAATGAGTAGAGGCAACTCCATTAGCCTCATTTATCTTGCTAATAGCGTTATGTATTGTCCTGAAGCAGTAAGTTCAAATTTAAGAGGATTTTAGGGTCTGTTGAGTCTCATGACTGAGCTAGACTGGAACAGGGAATTAGATTAGAAATGTTCTTCACACACTCATGTTCAGTAGGCTGCCCACATTCACAGCTTCCGTGTTGAACAATGCTCATGGGGCTTCTCCTCAAGGATTTACATACCAACTGCGGGTAAGTTTAAGAGAAACATGACTACATGTACTCCTGGGAGGCACAGTTACACTTGCAGGCAGCTATTGGGCCATTGCATTATAACAAGGCAGTTGCTTGTGCTAACCATTCCCTATGATAATTTGCAGAGTCACTTAGAGTGCAGTTTGTTTCTTGGATGACTCTTCTTAATTGATAACCTCTTATTAGATAACACCTGTAATTGATAAAAGTTCAAGAGAAAAAGGTTTTATTCATCAAAGGATGATCTTACTTTGAATTAGAGAGTTTAGGTGCTTAGTATTTGAACAGATTATACCTTTGTCTTTTCTTTGTCCTCTATTTCTTTACTGATATTTTAATCATGGATACAGCATTAGATATGAGGATAAACAAATTGCTGTTTCTCAAATTACGTATAATTTCTAAGTATTATAAACATAAAAACACCGTATCTGTTAAACACTCTAGGATAATAGTTTAGAAATTTTAAAAAAACAAAACAAACAAAAAAAAAACTACACTTCACTTGTGGATATTTTTAAAGAGTATAGGTAATGTAAAAATTGCTTTAGAAAATTCACATAAAGGTAAAGCATCATTATTAGATAGTTTAGGATAACAGAAGCAAAAATTTTTGTCTCAAAATACCACTGCATTCATGTTAGTGCACAGATATTTTTACTCCTTATATTAGTGTTGAGTATTAACCAGTTAAGAAATCCTTATGAATTTCTATGTTAGATGTTTCTGATATTCTATTCACATTTAAGTAATATGAAGAGGTACCACTGCATAATGCTTTTGCTAAAATAGCTTTCTCCATCAAAGTGAAAACCTCCTAAAATGGCCCTAAAATTGATAATAGCGCATTTCATTTATGTCCTCAGCTTTCCAGTCCCAACTTTATATTTGCTTTATAATGTTGAACTGAGGGTTTATTGGTTAAAAGAAAATGAAAAGAAGAAGGAAGGGGAAGGAAAGAAAGGATGGGGGAAAAAAGAAACCTACTTTCTAAAACTGAAATCGACTCAGAGACATTGTTCCATCCACAAATTCTCTCTCCCTAAAAGAATGCATTGTCTTCTAGCTACTCAAAGTGCCATTACTGAGTTTCTGTTTGAATTAAATACAGATCAGTTCATGTGTATAAAATTATGAAAACCTTACCAAAATTTAATGCATAATTTCAAGTGTTCAAGTTTGTCCACTAGAGTGCACCATTGTAATCTCATGAATATAACAGAAATGTGTTAATGTATTTTTTTAATGTACATAAAAGAGAAACACAGTGTTAAAGAACAAATTGCATTTCTTAATTGCCACCAACCTCTCAATAAATGACAAATTGCATGCAAATTAGATTTAATTTACCTTATGTTTTATAGGTTCACAAAAGCCTTTTTAAAAAGCCACCTCCAAGTATCTGAAAGTTCTTCGTGTATTTTTCCCATTATCAGCATACCAATGACAAGGCTTGTTTTTACTTTTTTTTTTTTTTTTCTTTTTTGTGGAATGTGAGACTATAAAAGGAAAACAATGGTCACATATAGGTCAGGTGTATGGTGTTCACCCATGGGTATCAGGTTTTCCTTTTCATTTAAATAGGAAAAAGATGTTCGCTCATTTAATTACTCTCCATTGCTATCCTCCTGTCTGACAATGAAAATGCATATTGAATTCTATAGCCACAATAGGGAAGGATAATGCATATCCTGCAACAGGAAAGGGGAAAGAAGAAAAATAGATAACTTGCCCCAATGAGCAAATGAATCCTAAAAATTAGAATGGAAAGGACTTACTATGCAATGAAGACTACAGCTCAGGGAAAACACAGTTCCACTTATGCTTATTTCAGATTATGGGAAAACACAGTTCCACTTATGCTTATTTCAGATTACACTGCTTAGCATTTATACTCTTCTTCCAACAATAGCTCTGTCTTCCCCTTTCTAACATCACACACATCCCATAATTGTCTGTAGTAGCTTTTTCCTCAGCCCGAATGAGGTTGCTTTGAAGGCTAAGTTCACACGCTAGAGTAATTAACTACATAATTGGTCTAGAGTGAATCTTATATTGTCTTCTATGATACCTTCCTATTCCCCATCACATCACTTAATAGAAGCTGCCACTATTTCTAATGCCCAAATCAGGAGATTCAAGAGGCTGATTTATCTGGCCATAGGGGGAAAAAGGAAAGGACTGGAAACATTCTTTGCACATAGGGACCTGAAAAATGTTTAGGGCTGCAGATTAGGTTTTAGAATGAATATCTTTCTGTTTAGGTAAAGTGAAGGTTTCGGGGGATTGTAATCATCATCCTGGGTGACGATGATTTTATACCAGTGGTTCCGACAGTATAGTTTCTGGACCAAGCAGCATCAATATCACATGCACTTGCCAGAAATGCAAATTATTGAGCCCTACCCAGGAATACTGAATCAGAAACTCTAAAAATGGGTCCCAGTGATCTGCGTCTTAACAAGCTCCCCAGGGGATTGTAATGCACACCAGAATTTGAAATCACTGACACATACTGTTAAAAGAATTTCTGAAAAAAAAAAAAGGTAAAATCATGACTCTCATACAATTTTAAATAATCATATGTCAATTTACTTAACTCATTAATGAGAGGTAAAATGCTATAACCAGTTCAAAGGAGAATTCAAATAACTACACATACCTAGGAAATAACAAATGCTGAAATGAATATACAAAAGATGTATGACCACTCTATCCACTGGGCAATAATCAATTGTATTCCATCAAACACAATCCATTTGCTCTCCTATGAATCACTGTATTATTTTTGGTTTTCCACTTCCAGTTTCAGTTTTCTATACCAGGGTTATAAAGTAGCCACTGTCACTTAGGGAAAGGTACCTTAGTCAAGACAGTATTTCTTTTTTCCTTTTGCTCATTTCAAAGTCATATATATATATATATATATATATATATATTTTTTTTTTTTTTTTTTTTTTCTCCTGACAGTTTAGTCCACTTATGCTCCCCTAAAGCTAAGTGTGGTTAAACATCTTTAATCTTGGGATTTCTGAGCCATCCCATCTCAAAATGTCCATTTTTATGTCTCAGATTCTAGCCACAGATCTGTTTCCAATTGACCTCAGTTAATTAGTTAATTCTCAGAGAATATGGGAATGAAAGCGATGAGATAATATGCCTTTTTTGTAGGCACCATTTGAACATTATATCGTCCTAAGAATGAATGTCAAGAAACAACTGTGTAAACAGAATCCCATGCAGTATCTTGAAATTTTAGTATAGGAACTAAATTAATATGATTTGCAGATTTTCTGAAGGGCAGAGAAATTCTGCTAAATGGACAGTAGGAATCTATCTTGTGAAGACAATCAGCTGTAACAAAGTGAGTGTCCTAATATGTTATTGTATGTAATAAGGTCAAGGTCTGAAAAGAAGAATTGTGTAAATTCAGCAAAATTCAACTGCTCCACTTCTGTCAAAGTTTTAACCAATTCATACTGACAAAGGTACTCAGGTTATAAAACTGAACCTGTTAACAAAAAAAAAAAAATAGTGTATCTCATCATTTCTCTTAAGAAATGTGTTCCATTTGGGATATGGGGATATATGTATACGTATAGCTGATTCACTTTGTTATACAGCAGAAACTAACACAACAATGTAAAGCAATTATACTCCAATAAAGACGTTAAAAAAAAAAGAAATGTGTTCCATTTAATAATTATTATCAATGCCAAACTGGGTTTAATTGTCTTTAAAGCATCTATTGATGAGGAAAGACTAGTACAGTATAGTAGGGCAGGGGAGCAGAATTTGCCACTCCAAAGAATGACTCTGGCATAAGGATTATTTTAGGCTGGTTATTTTCAAGAAATACCAAAGGAGAAGCTCTGAAAACCAAGTAGAAGTTACCCTTTTGTAAGAGACATTTACATTTCAAAGGGAAGTCTCCATTTGTAAGGGTGTCTCCCTCTCTGTACCAAGAAGAGGAAGATGACTAATTCTCTAGAATCTCTTATCAGTGGTGAAGGCAAGACTTAAATCTGCATAACAATCTTACCCTTGTTTATTGTGCTGTGCCCACAAACCTCCCACAGCTGGTTCCTCCATCCCATAACATCTTCTTTTGTCTTTAGCTGGAGATGATAGTTAGGTGGTAGCTTGGATCATTCTGAGGAGTTAGTTTTCCTGGGTATCTCTCCCATGTATACAGAAGGCATACATGTCATTAAACTTCTGTTTGTTTGTTTTTCTCCCGTTAATATTTTATTATAGAGAGAGTCTCAGCCAAGAATCTAGAAGGGTAGAGGGACAATTACTTTTCTTCCGGTACAATAGCAGAAAGAGTTACGAAAAACAAAGCAGGAATTCGGAGGATTTAGATCCAGATCCAGATCTTTAACTAGTTTGGTGAACTTTGATAAATCATTTATCTTCCTTCAGTCTTAGTTCTCATATCTTTGAATTGAGGAGACCTTTATTGTATGGCAAATACTGATACTTAAAAAAAAAAAGGATTAGTTCTAATGCCAAACAAGTGAACATCATATGCACGTGTAGGGGAGGAGAAAATTAGTTTTCCTACTACCCTCCTATGTTCTTCAGCTGAGATCCTATAAATTGGACTAACAAAAGACAGATCGACAAGAGAAAAGCATACACATTTATTTAATAGACATTTTTATGACACTGGAGCCTTCATAAGGAAATGAGGACCTGAAGAAACAGTTAAACCTAAACTTTTTTTTTTTTTTTTTTAGTTTTTATTTATTTGTTTTTGGCTGCTTTGGGTCTTCGTTGCTGTTCGCGGGCTTTCTCTAGTTGCGGCGAGCGGGGGCTACTCTTTGTTGTGGTGCGCAGGCTTCTCATTGCGTTGGCTTCTCTCGTTGAGGAGCACGGGCTCTAGGCACGCGGGCTTCAGTAGTTGTGGCTCACGGGCTCTAGAGCTCAGGCTCAGTAGTTGTGGTGCATGGGCTGAGCTGCTCCGCGGCATGTGGGAATCTTCCCGGACCAGGGCTCGAACCCATGTCTCCTGCATTGGCAGGCGGATTCTTAACCACTGTGCCACCAGGGAAGCCCCTAAACTTTTTTATATTCGGCTTAGTGAAGAATGGAAAGTCATAGAAAAATGTGATAGGAAAAAAGAGTATGAGCTAAGGATAGTAAATTGGCACAAACTTAGCAAGGTCTATTCATCTGGATTCCTATTGGCCTACCTCTATCTTCGGAAATAAAGATGCTCCTTTCCTCCAAATACAGGAAGCACATCTCTCACAAGTGGTTCCTGCTTCAGGGGCAAAGTGGGAGGTCAGGGTCCTTCCTTCACCTGACATTTCTCACATTCCTTCAGTTAAAAATATTTAATATGCCAAGGTGCCATATTTTGGGAGAGCATGTTCCAAACTCCATCACACTTGAGTATAAATATATAAAATTTGGCAAATTATGGTCTGAAAGTTGTGGAAGAAAAATCAAAATGGAGTCAGTGTTGCTAAGAGGGCTCTCTAAAATGGACCCAGGAAGCCACTGAAGAAGTATGGCTTATGCACATTTCAGCCTGGATGGAATCTGACCTTTTGACCACTTATTGCATGCTAAGAAAGGCATCTAGAACATTTGTCAGAAACTCAAGCTACTTATTGGACCGTTACCCTAAAATAACTTGTGATTCCTTAAGGACAAATATTTCCTGACTTGAATCAGAGTTAATCACAGTTCTTGACAGGCAACTTTAACAACCTTGTAGCTTCTGTTTTTATCAGCCCCTGACTCTGTCTCCTCCCTGGAACACTCTCAGTTTTACCCACGTTTGTGTCTCCCAAATCGCAATTCCTAAGAACCCAAACAAACTCATATCTCATTTGCAGCCTTCTGCTTTGTTTTTTTTTTTTTTTTTGTTATTTTTTTGGGTATTTTTGTCAACAAAGTGCCATAATTTTCAGATACTGGACCTGAGGTATGAAGGTGGATGGAAAGTATCTTGTATTTCTTGCAATCTAGCAGTACCATCTAGTTGAGAGAAAATCAGACTGCCAATAAAATCTATCGTAGATAGCAGTACTTTAAAAACAATAACAACAACAAAAGCCTCAGAATCTCTAGCTTCCATTGGATAGTCCTCAACTTTAAAAGCTGAAAAAGATCTACTATTAGCCAATCTTATGACTAAAACATCCTTTCACAGCTGTCAATAGCGATGATAATAAAAACACACCAAATCTGTTCCTTAAACCTTCATAAGTTTTCTGGATGTTTCTGGGTTTTTTTTTTTGTTTTTTTTTTTTTCAGCTGGTAGTGTATGTCCTTCCCTTATTTTTCACTTAGTGAGATCTTCTTTAGACTTCAATGTATAACTTAGAAGATTTTTTTTTTGAAGTTTTGTCTAATGCTCATCTTCATCAGAATTAGTCCTCTCTCTTTGTTTCTGTTAAAAATTCTCTATATTTCAAGTGGTTTTTATTTAATTCTGCCTTGTTGAACAGTAAGCTATTTAACTATTTATTGCTAACTATTGTAAGCCTTTTGTGAGGCAGGACCATGCTGTATTAACTTATCACCTCTGTGCCCAGCAGAGTACTAAACTTTAATTAGTTGCACAATAAATTCTTGCCAAATTTGAATGATATTCCAAAGCCCAGCTGACCTCAAAAATGAACTAAAAATGTGATAAGACTATATACTATATATATATATATATACATATATATGTATATACATATATATGTGTGTGTATATATATATATATATGTATATATATATATATATATATATATATATATATATATATGGCACCTTCCTGTTCTCTCTTGTCTCTGAATAGGGGGTGAAATGTATTTATCTTTGATATCTGTATTTTTTTTTTATTTTCAGTCAATTCAATCTCATTTTAGTCATAGGGTTGCTGTTAATGATACTCAAAAAAAAAAAAAAAATCATCAGGAATTCTATAAGCTTGACTCTCTCCAAGAAGCTCAGAGTAGGTTCAGTTTCATCATTCCCTAGAACATCTTCTTTCTTATAAAATAAGAAATGAGCTTCAAAGACATTAAGCAGTTAGTTCACAAAAACCATGAGACAAGAAGCTTGATCTGCTTTTTCATGGGTCTAGGCCAATGTCCTACATATTAAAGCAGAATGCTAAAACTGACATTATAGCTCCACAATTAGTTCCCTCAAACTTAGAGTTTATGCAGCCAATAGCTGACTTGAATTGTAACATTTAATTAAGAACCAGAGAAATCCACTTAGGTATAAAAAGATGTTTCCAAATATACACAAAAATGTGCCTTCCCTAGAATGCTGCAGTGTCTCTGCAAATTTTCAAATGAATTCCTCTGCCTATATTCTGCAATGATTTGGATTTTTTTTTAATGCTTTGCAGGGATCCAGAAGAATCATTATTTCCAGTTTGCACATATTTATTGCCTGAGAATACAACTCTAATCCAAGGTAACTGGTGCAGAGTTGCATAGCATTAGTCAGTGGACCCATGGTTGCTTTCTGTCCTTGGCTATGAGCCCTATAAAAGTCTGATTTTCAACAAAACACAAAATACCATGCAGCTTTGTCATGCTCAGATGGCTTTACTTTTCATGCCTGAAGCAAGAACTCCATTAGGATTTTTTCCTGGGAGAAGGGCTATTCTGTTTGCTTGCACCACTAGACCATTTGATTTTTGTTATACTGCTCTACCATTTTCACTACAAATAAAATCAAACTTTTGGTCTGATACATTTGAGTTTCCCAGGGCCTGAGAGGAAATATTCTTTTAAAGAATTTACAGATTGCTATGCTCATGAAGGCAATTCTCAAATGCCTTCTATCAAAGAAGAGCTGAAAGGCACAGGTAGAAGGATTTCAAAATCCAATCAAGGTACAAAGCAATGAAGGTGGCCCATGATTTTTCCTTAAAGGTTTTCCCTGAAAAACTGGGAAAGAAAGCATTCATCAGTGATTAAGAGATTAAGGGCAATGCATCATGACCAATTCCATTTGGGGAGTTGGGAAGACTGGTCTCTATTTCAGATTAATTTGTTATTTATTAGTAGTCCTTTGATGTTATTGGTATCACAAAGCAAATGAAACAAATGCAAAATTTCCATAAGACATTATTTTGGAGATTGCACATAAGTAACTACATTTTCTCCAAAAATATTTAAGTTTCCTGATGTTAACATCTCCTAGCAAAATGTCATTTCCCTTGGAACTTAAAGTGAAATAGTTGTTCCCAGTAATGCTAATGGTCTGTTGAAAGAACTAACTGTTGGTCTTTTTGCCAATTCTGGAGGATACTTTTCCTTCTGAATGTCAGCCAACGATTTGGGTACAATTCATTAAAAAGGTGACAACAAAGCACATCTTGTTACCAATATAACCTCACATTTCAGAACCTAAACCTCTGCCTTGTGAATATGTTTCTCCATTTGCATACAAAGAAGCAACAGCAAACTTAACACCCATTTCAATGGCTTTCCCATCCACAGTCATGTTTCTATATCTCATTTTCTTTTGAGGAGAGACCCTTTAACCATCTCATTAATAAAAGCCATTCATTATATTTTTATCACCAGGTTTCAAAAAATATACACGTAATCACCTATATGACTCACTTTGACTCGCTTGATATTTAATAGCTCTTTTCATGGAATAAGATGAAAATGGGGGAGTTTAAAAGCTGTTATTTTCCACAGGAAATCATACCTCCCTGGGAGGACTTTCCACTTAGTGGCTTGTTCTGTATGGCATTAGCATGAACTGTAGTTTCCTTTAAACTTCTTCAATGCAATGAGCCTGAAGGGCTGAAAGGCCACCATCTTTCTCTATGTCCGTGACATCCAGAGCAGTTAAGTTCCTTGGCACTTCCACTAAACAAAGTCAAGTTTTCATTGTCTTGCTCTTGTTGTGTGCATGTTTTTGCTTCTGGATTGTTGCTTGTTTCACCACTACTGTGTTTACTGCCTCATATATTCTTGATGATTTCATAGTATTTGTACTGTCTTATGTTCCTCGAGTCCCTGAATGTTGGGGTAAAATGCTTCTTATGGAAATCTCACTCCTCATCGAAAACTCTCACTTTGATACAAGAGTTGGGTTGTCTGCCTGAAAAAAAATAGCTTCGGCTTCAGAGATGTTCTTTAGATTGTATTGCTCTCCAAACAGGAAAAAGAAAATTGTATGTTTGGCAGTGCTTATGAGGACACGGTTGGTGGCACTATTTTCTCCAAGCAAGTATTGAATGGATGCCCCAGGATAAAATTAGGACTGCAGGGCTTGGTGCTGTGAATCATGAAACAAAATAACCAAAACCCTATGCTTCCAACCAATTTATAAATCCACGGATCCTTTGGAGGGGAGCAGTACCATCTACCTCCTGTTACTTCAATTTGGCAAAAGTAGCTCTCTCTTAGCTGGATTGTATATTCTGTTGTATTATGTGGTAACAGTAAATAGCTGGAATTATAATGGTACCTGTTTCTAAAGAGCCTAATGGATTTTATCATTTTTATCCATTTTTAAAAAATCTTTTCTTCATTGTCATACATTTTCCACAGAGCACTAACGTGATTTTAATTTTACTCATGTGGAAATTTGTCACAAAAAGAAAAACAGTGAGGTTTCTAATAATGCTAATAATAAAACCTAAAAGTGACTGCCTTTTATTTGTCAACACTTACATACATGATCATTAATCCTAAAACTCTGCAAGGAGGTTATTAGCTGCTTATACTTAGGAGAGAATGGAAATTCAGAGAGGACAAATAATTTGGCCAAAGACACGCTACTGTCTAATGGTAGAGCCAGAATTCGAAACAAAGTCCTTTTAATTCCAAGGACCATATTTTTTCTACTCATAGCCCACCTCCTACCCCACTGTGCTAATAAATATTAATTAACTATCTCTCCAGATGAAAAAGTCCTGACTGTATTGATATATAGCATTTGCGTATTTCCCTGCCCCTACCATGACCAATTTTAAGCTACTGAACATGGAGTTGGGAAGAGATGGTATCAGTTGGCTCTTGGGATTTGGTACCGGCTGACTCCAGCACAAACTGGATCGCAATTCAAACTTTTTCCTTTCATATTTCTGATATGATCTTGGGTCCCTTTGCTCTAGGTCTTCCAGCTTTGGTAACCAGGAATGGATTCAACTGGTCCATTGAAATTAGTAACACTTTCCAGGAACACTATCAATTACAGAGCTGCTTCTGCTTTATGAGAAAGGCAATCAGACATAGGAGAAAGCACACCAGACGAGAACTGAGAATATGTGATACTCAGTTTAAGTTCCAAACCTGCCACTCGGTTGACTGAATGTGGGGAAGGTAATAGAAAACACTTGCCTTGCTAAGCCTTGGCTTTATGATCATGAAAAGGGAAATATAGTAAGCACCCTATCTTAGTTGCCTTCAAGGTGAGTAACGTAAAATATGATCCACCTTTAAGTATCTTATAAATAATAACGTGATAAAGGTATACAGTATAATTGACATCAATGCTATTCTTTTTTCCTTTGAGTTAGTCTGCCACACACTCCATGCCCTTTCACATACCAACTATTTAATTTCATCTACATAAAAATGAGACTAAATTAGAAACGATGCAGATTCTACAGACCCAAATAAAATAGAAGTGACTGTTTTCAACCACCAAAGACATATTCTTTCACTTTTTTCAGCTCCTTTAAGCCAATACTTGAAAAATAATGTAATCACAAGAGCTATTAATGCACTTTCTAACATTGTGCATATTAAATCCACTACAATGGAACACACATTTCTTTTTTTTTTTCCCCTGTAGAGTATTTTATATTATTTTATTTTATTTTATTCTTTTACTGGAGTATAATTGCTTCACAATGGTGTGTTAGTTTCTGCTGTATAACAAAGTGAATCAGCTATACATAAACATATATCCCAATATCTCTTAGCTCTTGCGTCTCCCTCCCACCCTCCCTATCACACCTCTCTAGGTGGACACAAAGCACCGAGCTGATCTCCCTGTGCTATGTGGCTGCTTCCCACTAGCTATCTATTTTACATTTGGTAGTGTATATACATCCATGCCACTCTCCCACTTTGTCCCAGCTTACCCTTCCCCTTCCCTGTGTCCTCAAGCCCATACTTTATGTCTGCATCTTTATTCCTGTCCTGCCCATAGGTTCTTCAGAACCTTATTTTTTTAAGATTCCATATATATGTGTTAGCATATAGTTATTTGTTTTTCTCTTTCTGACTTACTTCACTCTGTATGACAGTCTCTAGGTTCATCCACCTCACTACAAATAACTCAATTTCGTTTCTGTTTATGGCTGAGTAATATTCCATTGTATATATGTGCCACATCTTTATCCATTCATCTGTCGATGGACACTTAGGTTGCTTCCATGTCCTGGCTACTGTAAATAGAGCTGCAATGGACACTGGGGTACATAACTCTTTTTGGATTATGGTTTTCTCAGGGTATATGCCCAGTAGTGGGATTGCTGGGTCATATGATAGTTCTATTCTTAGTTTTTTGAGGAACCTCCATACTGTTCTCCATAGTGGTTATATCAATTTACATTCCCACCAACAGTGCAAGAGGGTTCCCTTTTCTCCACACCCTCTCCAGCATTTATTGTTTGTAGATTTTTTGATGATGGCCATTCTGACTGCTGTGAGGTGATACCTCATTGTAGCTTTGATTTGCATTTCTCTAATGATTAGTGATGTTGAGCATCCTGTCATGTGTTTGTTGGCAATCTGTATATCTTCTTTGGACAAATGTCTATTTAGATCTTCTGCCCATTTTTGGATTAGGTTGTTTGTTTTTATGATATTGAGCTGCATGAGCTGCCTGTATATCCTGGAGATTAATCCTTTGTAAGTTGCTTCATTTGCAAATACTTTTCTCCCATTCTGAGGGTTGTCTCTTCGTCTTGTTTATGGTTTCCTTTGTTGTGCAAAAGCTTTTAAGTTTCATTAGGTCCATTTGTTTATTTTTGTTTTTATTTCCATTGCTCTAGGAGGTGGGTCAAAAAGGATCTTGTTGTGATGTATGGCATAGAGTGTTCTGCCTATGTTTTCCTCTAAGAGTTTAAAGTGTCTGGCCTTACACTTAGGTCTCTAATCCATTTTGAGTTTATTTTTGTGTATGGTGTTAGGGAGTGTTCTAACTTCATTCTTTTACATGTAGCGGTCCAGTTTTCCCAGCACCACTTATTGAAGAGGCTGTCTTTTCTCCATTGTATATCCTTGCCTACTTTATCAAACATAAGGTGACCATATGTGTGTGGGTTTATCTCTGGGCTTTCCATACTGTTCCATTGATCTATATTTCTGTTTTTGTGCCAGTACCATACTGTCTTGATTACTGTAGCTTTGTAGTATAGTCTGAAGTCAGGGAACCTGATTCCTCCAGCTCCGTTTTTCTTTCTCAAGATTGCTTTGGGTATTCGGGGTCTTTTGTGTTTCCTTGCAAATTGTGAAATTTTTTGTTCTAGTTCTGTGAAAGATGCCATTGGTAGTTTGATAGGGATTGCACTGAATCTGTAGGTTGCTTTAGGTACTATAGTCATTTTCACAGTGTTGATTCTTCCAATCCAAGAACATGGTATATCTCTCCATCTGTTGGTATCATCTTTAATTTCTTTCATCAGTGTCTTATAGTTTTCTGCATACAGGTCTTTTGTCTCCCTAGGTAGGTTTATTCCTAGGTATTTTATTCTTTTTGTTGCAATGGTAAATGGGAGTGTTTCCTCAATTTCTCTTTCAGATTTTTAATCATTAGTGTATAGGAATGCAAGAGATTTCTGTGCATTAATTTTGTATCCTGCTACTTTACCAAATTCATTGATTAGCTGTAGCAGTTTTCTGGTAGCATCTTTGGGATTCTCTATGTATACTATCATGTCATCTGCAAACAGTGACAGTTTTACTTCTTCTTTTCTGATCTGGATTCCTTTTATTTCTTTTTCTTCTCTGATTGCTGTGGCTAACACTTCCAAAACTATGTTGAATAATAGTGGTGAGAGTGGGCAACCTTGTCTTGTTCCTGATCTTAGAGGAAATGGTTTCAGTTTTTCACCATTGAGAACGATGCTGGCTGTGGGTTTGTCATATATGGCCTTTATTATGTTGAGGTAAGTTCCCTCTATGCCTACTTTCTAGAGAGTTTTTATCAAAAATGGGTGTTGACTTTTGTTGAAAGCTTTTCCTGCATCTATTGAGATGATCATATGGTTTTTCTCCTTCAATTTGTTAATATGGTTTATCACATTGATTGACTTGCGTATATTGAAGAATCCTTGCATTCCTGGGATAAACCCCACTTGATCATGGTGTATGATCCTTTTAATGTGTTGTTGGATTCTGTTTGCTAGTATTTTGTTGAGGATTTTTGCATCTATGTTCACCAGTTATATTGGTCTGTAGTTTTCTTTTTTTGTGACATCTTTGTCTGGTTTTGGTATCAGGGCGATGGTGGCCTTGTAGAATGAGTTTGGGAGTGTTTTTCCCTGTGCTATATTTTGGAAGAGTTTGAGAAGGATAGGTGTTAGCTCTTCTCTAAATGTTTGATAGAATTCGCCTGTGAATCCATCTGGTCCTGGGCTTTTGTTTGTTGGAAGATTTTTAATCACAGTTTCAATTTCAGTGTGTGTGATTGGTCTGTTTATATTTTCTATTTCTTCCTGTCTCAGTCTCTGGAGGTTGTGCTTTTCTAAGAATCTGTCCATTTCTTCCAGGTTGTCCATTTCATTGGCATAGAGTTGCTTGCAGTAATCTCCCATGATCTTTTGTATTTCTGCTGTGTCAGTTACTTCTCCTTTTTCATTTCTAATTCTATTGATTTGAGTCCTCTCCCTTTTTTTCTTGATGAGTCCAGCTAGTGGTTTATCCGTTTTGTTTATCTTCTCAAAACCAACTTTTAGTTTTATTGATCTTAGCTATTATTTCTTTCATTTCTTTTTCATTTATTTCTGATCTGATCTTTATGATTTCTTTCGTTCTGCTAACTGTGGGGTTTTTTGGTTCTTCTTTCTCTAATTGCTTTAGGTGTAAGATTAGGTTGTTTGTTTGAGATGTTTCTTGTTTCTTGAGGTAGGATTGTATTGCTATACCCTTCCCTCTTACAACTGCTTTTGCTGCATCCCATAGGTTTTGGGTCATTGTGTTTTCATTGACATTTGTTTCTAGGTATTTTTTGATTTCCTCTTTGATTTCTTCAGTGATCTCTTAGTTATTTAGTAGTGTAATGTTTAGCCTCCATGTGTTTGTATTTTTTACAGATTTTTTCCTGTAATTGATATCTAGTCTCATAGTGTTGTGGTCGGAAAAGATACTTGATACAATTTCAATTTTCTTAAATTTACCAAGGCTTGATTTGGGACCCAAGATATGATCTATCCTGGAGAATGTTCCATGAGCACTTGAGAAGAAAGTGTCTTCTGTTGTTTTTGGATGGAATGTCCTATAAATATCAATTATATCCATCTTGTTTAATGTATCATTTAAAGCTTGTGTTTCCTTATTTATTCTCATTTTGGATGATCTGTCCATTGGTGAAAGTGGTGTTAAAAGTGTTAAAGTCCCCTACTATGATTGTGTTACTGTCGATTTCCTCTTTTATAGCTGTTAGCATTTACCTGAAGTACTGAGGTGCTCCTATGTTGGGTGCATAAATATTTACCATTGTTATATCTGCTTCTTGGATTGATCCCTTGATCATTATGCAGTGTTCTTCTTTGTCTCTTGTAATAGTCTTTATTTTAAAGTCTATTTTGTCTGATATGAGAATTGCTACTCCAGCTTTCTTTTGATTTCCATTTGCATGGAATATCTCTTTTCATCCCCTCACTTTCAGTCTGTATGTGTCCCTAGGTTTGAAGTGGGTCTCTTGTAGACAGCATATACACAGGTCTTGTTTGGAACACACATTTCTATGACCAAGTTGGAGCAGAAGGGAAGGTCACTAACAGTGGAAATAGCATGAAATTCCAAGAAAAATGAGCACAAAAACATGCTCTCCCCTTTTGCACTTTTGTTTAACATACATGTTGCTTTTGTATTTTTGATCCCTTTAAATACATCCAGATAATCCATAAAGAAGGGGTAACTGAAATAAAAGGCATCCTATGCATTTGCAGTCTGCCTTCAGACTTTTTTCAAGTTAGGCTTATTTCTTCTTTTTAACCACTTAGTTTATCAGTATAATCTTTGCTCATCAGCAAAAGTCGTGTGTGTGTGTGTGTGTGTGTGTGTGTGTGTGTGTCCTGTTTTGGCTGCGAGTTCCCATTCAGCCATTTGGATTTGGCAGCTTGGTTTTGCTCTATCATCCAAAGTTTAGAACCTTCATCTCTTTACAAAATGGCTTTCATTGCCTAGCCCTGTGCACATTGTACAACTTCCATCTATCTGTCCAAGAAGGGAGATAAGACATCTGCCCTGACCTTCTGAACATGAGCAGGCTGGAGACGGTAACCCAGTGGGAAAAATCCCAGACTATGAGAAAGGAGCAAAGTTACCAAGGCTTGTTACCAACAGAGTGTAAACAAGACACTCCCTTTGTGATACTCAAGTGCAATCACAGGAGTGTGAGCACCTGCAAAAATAATGCCATGAACATTAGCCCCTTTCTGGATTGTGATGCTATATTATGCCAGGCTCCCTGTTGAAGTAGGATTTTCTCCTCCACATACCAACTCCAAACTTCCTGACAATTTGTTAGCTGTAAATAGCTCTAGTGGCGTTGCTCCCAGGATTTCTCTTGAGATAATGTTTTCCCCTCTCTCACAAGACCAGATGCAGTTACCAGACTTAGCGTGTGAAAGTCTGGCAAATGTTCGATTAGGTGGCTGGCTTAGCACTCAAACTAATCATCCACTGGGGCTTTGCTTTTGCCTTCAATAAAGGAAGATCCCAATTGCCTAATTAAATTTTTTTTTCTAATTTGTGGTATTTCCAAGAAATAATGACTCTTGTTCTTTGTTTCAGGGAAAAAAAGGAACAGTGGTAATCAAGAATCAGAAAACATACACCATGACGATTATGACATCACTTGAGAAATGAACAAGCTGAGATGTTTCTTTATCTTGTTGGCTTAAAATTTTCTAATTTTCTCCTAAATTTTCTCCATAAATTTTGATAATTAATGTCCACTATATTATGTTTTCTATACGGGAAGGAATCCTGTATATTTAGTGCTCAGCACACATATCAAAAATACCTAGCATATAACGGACACATAGTGTGAATAAATCTCTAGGATACTGTATTAGTTTGCTAGGACAGCCATAACAAAATACCAAAGAATTGGAGATTTAAACAACAGAAATTTACTCTCTTACGGGTCTGGAAGTTGGAAGTTTGAGATCAAGGTGCTGGCAAGTTTAGTTTCTCCTGAGGCCTCTCTCCACGCCTTGCAGACGACCACCTTCTCTTTTTGTCCTCACATGGACTTTTCTTTCAGCACATGTACCTCTGGTGTTTCTTCCTCTTCTAAGAAGGACATAGGTCCTATCAAATTAGGTTCCCACACCTATGACCTCATTTAATCTTAATTACCTCTCTAAAGGCCTATCTTCAATGATAGCTACACTGGGTATTAGGGTTAACGTGAATTTGGGGTGAACATAAATCAGTCCATAAAGGGAACTTTCTCAAAATATGACCTACAGACACGCTGATTATTGTTCAAATTCAGATTCCTGGACAGAAATCAACATTTATTGAATCAAAATTTCCAGTGTAAAGCTTGGGAATGTGAAATGTTAATAAAAACAAAAAGAGTGATTCTTTTGCTCAATAAAAATGGAAATTGCTATTATAGGAGTAATATCTGGGTCAGTTGGGTCCAGAGAGCAGCCTGCACATTTACTCTTCTGGCTCAGGCATCACACTGTCTCTTTATTTCATTCCATCTCTTCATTCAACACTTTTCTTCATTGTGCCATTTTTGCCTCTATACAGTTCTTCAAGCACTTCTATTCCCTCACAGCTGAATACATTATTTGTTTAAATTGTGATTCAAAGAAATAGAAAGGTCAAAGAAAGGATTGTGACTTTTCTTTTAAGTTTTATGTGTACTTCCCATTCAATGAAATTAATTAAAGATTGTAATTCCTTTGAGTTGGATCTGGTATATAGATAAAATCTAGTATAATAACATGAATTTATATGAAAGATTTCAGTTTTGTTCTGTTTTTTTTTTACACAAGAAATTCTGTGACAGAAAGTAACACCAAGAACAATTAAAAACACACATGCATTAACAATATTATCTTTGTCTCAAATTAAAAAAAGAAAAAGACAATCAGTTACAGAGACCATAGAACCACATTGCTATATACTTCTTTGATTACTTTTTCATTCATAACAGAAGTAGTTAGGGAATTAAAAAAAAAATTACTTAGGATTTTTTCAAACGGATTATGAAGACAGTTTCTATGTCAAAGTTTCTTGTTGAAATCAAATTTTTAGTTACTATGCAGTAAATTCTTACTATGTATGTGATTCTGTGTTGCTCACTGCCATATATGATACTGTAGTTAATTTTTAAACTAAACTAACAGGCAAGAATTGTTATTACTCTTATTTTGTGGATTAGGAAAAAAAAAGTCAAGAATCTATTTTAAAAAAATCCTGGAACTAATGATTGAGCATAGAAGCAACAGGATATAAGGTCAATATGCAAAAATTAGCTGCTTCCCTACAAACTGGCAATAAACAACTGGAACTTCAAATTAAAATATATATATATACTATTTACAATAGCACAAAAAATGAAATACACAGTCATAAATCAAACAAAAGATGTATAGAATCTATATGTGGAAAATTACAAAACTGATGAAATAAACCAAAGAAAATCTAAATAAATGAAGAGATATTTTTTTACATTTGGAAATGGACTGGAATACTCAATATTGCCAAGATGTCAATTATTCTTAAAGATCTATAGACTTAACGACCTATTGCAATTTCAATGAAAATCTCAGCAAGCCATTTTGTACGGCAATCCAATTCTAAAATTCGTATGGAAAGGCAAAAGACAAAGAATAGCTAACACAATACTGAAGAAGAAAAACAAAGTTAGGTGACTCACCCTATCCAATTTCAAAATGTATTGTAAAGCTACAATAATTAAGACCAGGGTAATGGTAAATAATAGACATATATCAATGAGACAGCATAGAGAGCCCTATCTTTGACAAAGATGTAAATGTATTTCAATAGAGAAAATACACATTTTCAACAAATGATTCTGGAATAACTGGAGGTCAATATGCAAAAAAAATGAACCTAGACAGAGACCTCATAACTTTCACAAAAATTAATGCAAAAAGAATATAAAGCAAAATATACGGGCAAAAATTCTAGAAGGAAACATAGAAAATTGATGTGGCTTTCAATTTGGTGATGAATTTTTAAGTATAACAAAAATCATGACCTATGGAAAAAAATGATAAGTTGTACATTATTAAAACTAAATCATTATGCTCTGTGAAGGATACTATTAAGAGAAGGATATGATTAGCCACAGACTGGGAGAAAATATTTGCAAAATGCATACCTAATAAAGGGCTTGTATCCACAATATACAAAGAAGTCTTAAAAGTCAAGAATAACAAACAAATCATTCAAAATGCAGACAAAAGATGTGAACAGATAACTCACCAAAGAAGGTATTGTAGATGTAAACTAAGCATGCGAAAATATACACAGTATTTCCCATCATGGAAATACAAATTAAAACTACAATGAGCTATTTTTATGTGCCTATTAAAATTGCTAAAATAAAAAAATTACTGACAATACCAATCACTAGCAAGGACACAAACCAACAAGAACTCTCATTCACTGTTTTCGAAATAATATATCCCTTTTCTAAGATAGTTTTTCAATTTTTTTACAAAGCTAAACTAGGTCTATACATTTACTTATCACATACCCAGATATTTAATGAACTGATTTGAAAACATATATCCACATAAGACCTGCATAAAAAGTGTTTATAGCAGTTTTATTCATAACAGCCCCAAACTGAAGCAACCACATGCCCTTCAATAGGTAAATGGATAAGCAAACTGTGGGATGTCCATATGAGGGAATATTTCAGCAGTAAAAAGGAATGAGCCATCAAGCCATATAAAGACATGGATGAATGCGTATTGCTAAGTGAAGGAAGCCAGTTTGAAAAGGTTACAGGCAAAGCAATAGAGATGGTAAACAGATCAGTGATTGTCATGGGGTTTCTGTTAAGGGAGAGGGGGTTAGGAAGAGCTTGTAATAGAATTTTAGGGCAGTGAAACTGTACAGTAATACTGTAATAGTGGATACATGACAATATGCATTTGTCAATATCCATGGACATTTATAGCATAAAAAGTGAACCTTAACTTGTGAAAATTAAAAAACTATATATATATATATATATATATATATATATATATATATATATTTTTATATATATTTAGATGGTCATGGTCATGGTCATGGGATACCAGAATGGAGTGCAGCCTATGAAAAAAAAATCTAACTGCATTACAAATTATGAAACAGCCTTGTTGGAGGGAGTGGGGGGAGGGGGAAGGTGCTGACCTAAGTAACTTTGGAAATGAATGTAGTCTCTAAGACTAAAGGCAAAAAAAGAAACTGCACATAAACACTGTACTATAATTGATAAAGTTGTTTCCCACAGGCGTATGTGTTAGCAATTCAGAAACCACAATACTTGTATAATGGAATTGAGCAATTAATTAACTAGATGGAGAATAGTGACAGCCAGATCACTCACCATTTGTGTAGAACTTTATAGATAAGCAAGGGCAAGAGGCTAGAATGATCCATGTGGTAATGTATTAGAGGTAGAGATATCCATATGAACTCATGTTAGCTTAATATAGATGCAGATAAATACATATAAAAATATTTCACAATAAGCATATTTAGCACCCAAATCTTGATTTCAAATGTCATTCTCCAGTAAAAGAAACCAGGACTGCTTAGAGAAATTGATGATTGTAAGACTGGGCCAGGAAATATAAAAGATGATCCAAGAGCATCTTTTAGTGCCAAAAAAGAAAGTGTTAAAAAAGATCCACAGTGATGGGAATATGTTAAAGGGACACAGGAGCCAACTGAAAAAACTTTCACAGCTGAAATAATTTGAGTCACACAATAAATAGCCATGTATCTGTACTGATATGAATAAATTATTAAATAAATAAATAAAGGAAAAGAGACAAATTTTTCATGCAGAAGAATGTCAGATAATTTATTAAGATATTCCACTCTTGAGGTAATAGAGCATAGATTTACACTCAAGTTTAGGTGATACATTCTTACAAAGAGTACAGTAGAAAGGAGGAAAATGGAATAACTTTACAGTGGAGAAACTTGACAAACACTGCTTTAGCCAGGTGATCAAGATTAACATCAACAGTTACAACTGACATTGATAGTATGTACCCTTGATATGATGTGATGAAAATGGCACTTTACTTCCTCCCCAATCCCATGAACCTAGACTAACATGAGGAAAACATTAGACAAATACCAACTGAGAGACATTTTGCCAAATACGTGACTAGTATTCCTCAAAATTGTAAAGGTCATCAAAAATAAAGAAAGTCTGAAGAACAGTTACAGCCAAGAGAGCCTATAAGACATGACAACTAAATGTGGTATCCTGGATGGGACTGTGGGATAGAGAAAGGGCATTAAGGAAAATTAAAGAAATCCAAATAGGTATGCACTTTAGCCAATAAGAAGAAGAAAACAAAAACAAAAACAAACAAACAAAAAAACCCACAAAAAACCTCAAGTCACAAAATATTTATGTGATTTGCGAAAAACCACAGATCTGGAACATGGCAGCATACTGGTTGGAGATCAGTTCCTCTGACTTTGAGTCCAGAGCTCTTTCTACTATGAGAGAAGAGGCCTCATCACTCTGCTTTCCACAGCCTCAGATTTCCCCGTCACTGACGGTTGCCAACAGTCAAGGAACTAAAAGGTTTCCCATTGGCAAGAAACAGATTTTTTTTTCAGCTAGATTCTGTTAACTTTATCCTCCACTCATTTTTGTGATGGTTTTATGATAAAGTAGGTGTGAAACATTCTATTGGGTTTAGATGATTTTTCAATTGCTGATTTTATTAAAATATACATTAATACTCTCGCAATTTTAATGAACTAATAACTTTTAAAATCAGCATAGCTTGAAAATGGAATGAAAGAGAACTTCCAGTCATTCTTAATAAAGGGTAAAGTGTACATAAAATATTGTGATATTGATAACCCTCTTTACAAGCATCAAATAAATATTCTACAGAGTGAAACGTTACCTATTGTGAGTTGTCACAAACTGTGCCAGATCTTGTATTCAGGAGCCCACTGTAGGTGTTTCAGATATCCACCACAATTGCAGGTATTCAAATGGCCGACTCAACTCTGCCCTAAGTTTACTGGACTGAACTGTGGCATCAGAAAGTATTTGGGTCCTCTCACTAGCCTACTTATACACCGTTTGATAACATGGGCCATTTGGCTTCTTGCTCATGCCTGCAGGTTCCTTTGGTGGCCTGAGAGTGTTTAGATAACAATAATACTCACAGCAATGCAAAATAGCTTACAGTTTTTCAGTCCAAGCCCAAAGCCGTGCCATTTCCAGAAAAAATAAATTACATAAAAATCAAAGAATGTGGCTCAATATAGACCCTCTTTAGGTACCTGTCTACTCAGGATGTTATTGGCTCAGTTTGGATCTCTGGAATTTCTAAAACTGACAGAGGAATAGTATTTTTAACCTTTTTAAAGTTTTGGGAACTTTTGAGACTGATGAATCCTTTGATGGTCTTTCCAGAAAAAAAAATAAAAAGAATGCACAATCACACTACATTTTAATTGACTTCCATGTTGTTTTCTCTGACCTTCCTAAAGCCATGGATGCCAAGGTACGGTTGTCCATCTTTGAGGTTATTCAGAAATCTTTCTGTACCAGATCTGATTTAGAGTAAAGAGTGGGCTCCTGTGAGTTCCTTGCATACCACGTGCATTCAGCTAATGTTTCTGAACCAGAGTAGCAGAAGGGATTTGATGAGCTACGCTAAAGTACACATGGTATGTATAGCATCAATCTGAAGCCACCTGAAATGTTGCAATATATCCACCATTTAAGACCTCCAATAACATGGGAACATTGCTTCCCTTAACCACTTTATAGAATACTTTTATTTTCCCCAGGAGTTTTGGAGAAATTTTACGTAGTCAAATAATTCAAGTTTCACTTCTATTCCTTTCCATAAATAAGAAGATGGGTAGAAGAAGACAGAGCGAGAGAAACTGAATAAATTCCAAGTCTGTAAATTCATTCTCTAGATATATACTAAGTGGATGTAATGAAGTAACAAGCCATTGATGCAAACACTGAAATGGAAATAAAATGAAGATTTCCAGTGGATTACAGTACATATTCATTTCTACGAAGGGGAAAAACACAGTAAAACAAGGTTTGCTTCTTTTCTGAGTAACTGTAATACCTTACATTTATTTTTATTACTTAAGACATATTTGTTGAAGAAGAGGACCCCTGAAGTTACATATGATTATTAACTATAAAACAAAAAAAAATAGTAATTCTGAAGTATGCTTTTTTCTCATTTTTAAAATCTCTAGAAAAAGAGTATTAAAAATGATTAAAAACAAATCTAAGCCCATGATGACAGCTTACTTACTAAAGCTTTTGGATTATGTTACATGCTCATTCATTTATTTTCCATAGCACTTACCACATTATATCATATAAATTGATTATTTATTGTTATGATTATAGTGGATTTTCATCAGTTTTGTTCACTGATATTCACAAGAGCCTAGACAGTGCTTTGAGCATAGAAAGCACCCAATAAATAGTTGATGAAGGAATAGATTATTTCTTTCATCTATGTTTCAATTATGTGGGTGGTGTTGGTTGTGTTTAGGATAAAGGTGAGATATTAAATGGATATACTGATCCCAGGATCTTTGTAAAATTAAAGTTTTGGAGTCTATATTAAACTTCACTATGCTTATCTAACAAATGGGAGATGACCAAGGACTTGGGGTCTTGTCATTTCTAGAATCATCTATCCAAAATATCATCCTTCATGACCTGTGCCTTGTTAATTGATTGCCTTCTGCATAGGTACTTTAAAATCCTCACATTTATGTTGGTTGTACCGTGGAATAGGAAAAAAATATTCACCTTTATGTCTACTCACATTATCTCTTGGGGTCAGATTAACTGATGATTTATTACAGCTTCCTGACAAAGGTTTTAATTCTGGCCTCAATGTCTCCATAAGAGTTATCTGATCTGTAAGCTCTTCTATTTTCGTTGCCAACATCATCATATCCTCATTAGTTTTCATTTAAATTACTGTAAGTAGCCCTCTCATTTCTTGAGTACATATTTCAGTGGCCATTATATATCATACACTGCCCCCCGCCTCTCTCTCTTCCACCCGCAGTTTCATAGCCACTCCGTCCCCATACATCTGCTACAAGCTAATCTTCTTGGACCGCAGTACTCATCATAACTCTCTTCTGCTCACAGACCATCTGGAGGGAGAGGATTAACAGCAGGCTACACCCTTTCTCCATGGGAAGATGTTTTCAGGTATAACTTCTTCAGCTCTGTTTATTTGAAAATGCATCAACAGGGAACAGTGTTAATAGACTTCGTTGTCTATTAACTCTCATTGGCGAACTACATCTGTACTGGGAGGACTGAGTGAACATGTAGATCCTGAAGACTTACGAGACAAAAATTGTACAAAAACCTGCTGGGAAATACAAGGCTTGGCTTCCCTGTGTGATGTTTGTTGTACAAAGCACGGCCCTTGAGGAGGCCTGTCAGCCACTCCTAGAGGCTCTCAGGGATGAGGCTTCCCTGTGCCAAAGTGGCTGCACCCACTCATGTGATCTCAACCCTTCTAATCAACCTGCCCCTTGTGGGGCATGGGAAGCAGCGTCTGGACTACTGCAAGAACTTTGAGGAAAACTTATTTAATGAAGTTATGCTGACATGCTCTCTTTCCCTTCTTTCCCCAAAGTTACATAAATCTGGTACAGGTTGCGGTCAGTTGTGCCCTATAAAGATGTGCCGTATAAAAAATGTCAATTTGAAAGATCAAGATCACCGCTCGATTTGTAGGGTAGATGTTGCAGCATCAACTCTCTCACTCTTAGCCATATAGCCTGGCACACACTACATCCAGCCCAACTTCAACTTTATTTCCCTTTCTCCTACAAAGCCAATGCCGATGTCTACACCTGTAAGTAAAACGCATTACAATCTGAGAATCACTATAGACTCCAAGCAACTTGTGGAGAGAATCAAAATCTCATACATTTTGTAACTCCCCCATCCCTTATATGCAGCACTTGACATATTTTATGTCAATGTTTTATGGGAATGAATTAGCCACAGAGAAATACCTTAGGATGGAATAATTCAAAGAGCCCTGAGAAATATCAGGAAATCCTTAGTGAATGACTCCAGAGTAATAATCACGAAGAATAAGTCTAAATATAACCATCAAGTGATAATTATGGAAAGTCCTAGAACTTTAGAGTTCAAAAGAACTTCTCTATATAATACTGTCTAGCTTATTAATACTAATAGCTTATACTATTCTACTTATTGTTGTCACCATTAAAAATCCTGACCAGGAGCCTGGTCATCTACTCTCTTCTTAACTTTTCAGATTATGAGTTAATCATTATTTAACTACTCATGAAATAACCTGTGTAACAGTTAGCTCTGATTTCACTAATTTTCTTCCAGTTACTTTATCAATATTTGTCTCCTAGGAATTTTTATCCATTGTTTCTTATTCTTTTTTTTTTTTTTTTTTTTTTTTTTTCCTGTAAAATATCCTCTTTCTCTTCCAGTTGATAATTCTGGAAATATTTTAGAAATAGTTTTAGTATTTTCTCCTATACTTCTCCTTTGAACAACATTAAATATAAGACATGATTTCCAGACTCCTCGCCATCTGGCTGCTTTTTTCTAAACTTGTTCTGGTTGAATATTTTCCAGCTTAAATCTACTTCCAATCACCAATGTGAATGGAGATTTTCTTGTGGTTGTTGAAATTCAAATAATTATGTACAGACAATTTTCAGATCTCTGTCCTTTGCTCTTGGGCTTACCAGTCTTTTAAGGCTTAAAATGTTCTCTTAAGGGACCATCCTGTTTTACAGTTACCCTTCCCTCCAAGCCAATGCCCACTGCCAGTTCTGGAAAGGAAAAATGGTGCTGGCAAGCTTCCACTAGTTTCCAGCTTAAGGCGGTGTCTGACTATTTGATATGGACTGATCTGATCTAAGTAGACAAGCCATTGCAGCTATTCTGACGGCTTTACTCTTCCAGATGGCAAATTCATTCTTGGCCTTGTACACAGGGACTGCACTAAAAGAAATGGTAATACATGGTAATACTCCTCTTGAATCCAAATGTGCATTGGCAGGAATGAAATCCTGAGGCCACCCCCAGGCTTTTTCTTTTCTTTCTTTCTTTATTAATTCTTTTTTTTCCAGAGCATCCAGGCAGGAGGCACTCCAGAATCATACTTTTCTACCATGCCACTACATTGCCACATGCTTGAGTGCATACATCAAGACTGAAGATTAGAATTTTAATTCTGGCCTTGCTACTAATTATGTGATTTGGATTAAATACAGTGCCCTGCCACCAACAAACCTCTCCCTTGCCTCAACTGCTTTATCTATGAAATTCAAAGATCCTTTCCAGCTGTAAATCTCTGTGTCTGTCTTAATCATTTTGTGACTTGTTTAAGGTTGGTTTCTCTCACTTTGAGGATGTGTACTTAGCAAATGCAGTCATTCTGAAACCAATTAAAATGGGAGTGTTTGCACTGACTCCTAAAGGAGACGCGTTTCACACAGTTAGGCATTTACTGTGAATAACTCTCAGGGAGTATATGAACAAATTTCAGAGCATGCAGGGTAATTCAATCCTCAGTTTCTTTCTTTTCCTGCTTGGTGTGCACAATCCCATTCTGACAGATGAAACTGCCAAATGTGTGGGCAGAACAAACAAGAAACTGTGTGACAGAAGAGAGAAGTACTGCGGAGACACCAAGCACAAATAGAGAAGAAGAAGGAGAAAACACCACTAATGGTCTAGGTAAAACCTAAAAGCCAAGGGAACAGCATACACTTAAATGATAAATTAAGGAACCTTTCTGCAACTGCCTGACAGCATATCCTCTAAAGGAAACTAGTTGCAAATCATCACCATTAGAGCTGGTAGCACAGAGGAGCAAAACAGTTCCCAGTAAAGGAAAACCAGGCAGGAGCAGGAAAACCCAAAATAGAAATAGAAATAATGACAGTTTTATCAGAGGACAAAATGCTGTATCTCCTTTAGTAGACTATACCAGAATGTTAACACTGCATATGCAGAGTAGATGCAATAGGGAGGCATTGGCATTCAAGCCACTTGTCAAAGCCACGTTTTAATCCAATCATGACACAAGGGAGAAGAATAGAGAAATCAGGAATGTATTAAAAGAAACAGGAAGAATTGGGAATAGAAAGGGTGACAAGTTTAAACTGCTTAAACTCTTAGCCCTCCCCTATCAGAAGACTCACATTTATCTGTCTGAAACCAGTGAGGAAACATATTTTACATACAAATAACAGACCAGCCACAGTAAAGGGCTTTGCCCTCAATATATAATGATAGATGAAAGCTACTACCATACACATTATAGATATATTTTTAAAGTGATCATAACACTATTTCTTTACAGGGGCTTTTATTCCTTAATTAGGGAGGTTTTAGGGCTCAGGGCAGGCTGCCCCCAAATTCGTCAAAGTGGCATATTGATTATTTTGAATTAAAGTTGCTTGAGAAACAGCTGGTGCAAGAAGGATGCTCTGACCCTCCTCTCTGTCTCCCTGAGAGCAGGAAATAAATATCCCATTGGAAAGGTACCCTCCCTGTATTGGGAGGTAGAGAGACATTCTTATCACGAGAGATTGGGAATTCAGGGCAGAGAAGGTTATATACACAAATCTCCTTACATCTTTACTAATTTACTATCCCAAGCGCAAACTCTGCTTGGATTCTTCACTGATTAAGCACCCAAGCCTAATTTGCCTTGTCAATTCACCACAAATTTAGTTTGCCTAAAAAGTATAAAAGCTGCCTACTTTGGCCACTTTTTAGGTCTCATTTCTATGAGACCTCCCTGCATTCAAATTAAATGTGTTGTTGTTGTTTTTCCTCCTCTTAATCAATTTTGTGTCAATTTAATTATTAGACCATCCTAAAGAACTCAAGAAAGGTCAGGGTGAGGGGGTGGGGCATAATTTCCCCCATCCCCAGTAGAGACAAAGATACAAGATAAAATTACCATTTTATACTCTAGAGAATTATAAAACTATTATCTTGAAAATTAATTTCCTGATGAGTTAAACATACTGTTATCAGTGTGACTATTCTAAAGAATCCAATTATATAGGGACAAATGGATATACTAATAATTTTAAAATTATATCAATATATCATTTTTTTTAAAACCAGGAGCCATCATCTCTCATTTTAAGAGAATATAGTTATATCTTTCAAGTAAATTATAACATTTCTTAAATTAGAACATCCAAATAATGTATTAAGTATCCACTAAAAAACTTTTATTTATTTATTTGTTTATTTATTTACTTATCTGCTATTAATAATTCCATCTTCCGGTTAAGGTAAGAGTACATATAAGTAAGCATGCTTCTAGGTATTCCTTTAAAAGAAATATTAATTCTTAAGATTTCTAGAAAATATTTTAAATATTACAAAGTAAATAACTATTTAAATAATACTACTGTAATATACTTGTCCAGGATTCCAATACACATCAATCAATAAATTGCTCCCTACATATTGATGATTTTCCTTAAAAATTCAAGTCAATTATAAAGAAAAGTAAAATGGAAGTCTTATAGTATTTTTGCTATAAGGAAATGGCATTGTCTGTGAATTTTATTTTTAGTTGCTAAATACTTTATGGTAATCCCATGTGATTAGTGGCTTTGCTTTTAAAAAGTTTTGTATGGAGTCTCCAAATCAGCCATTTTTATGCAGTTTTTTCCTTAGTCACAAAAATAGCTGAGCACTTATTAATTAATCAAACACCTCTTTCAACCATTAGGATATAATGCAATCATAAGCAGTGTTTTGTAATAACCTGAAAAACTTAGACTTAGGTCACACAGGGATTTAGAGAAAAGCAAAGTTTAACATTTAAACTTAATTGGGCCAAATATAAGAATTATCCCCTTGAAATAGCAACAATAAATCCATGTGGCTGACTTGGTTTGGCAGCTACAAATGCGTTGGCTCCATACGAAATAAAATTCTTCATTATTACCCCATATTTAATGATAGCATTGATCTTCTCAGACATTTTCACCAATCTACTTTCCTGGAATTCATTACTTGAATAAGTCACAATAATATCTTTGAAAGGATGCAAACATTGCATTTGATTGATCAATTTATACAGGCTTAGAAGTGCTTCTCATCATCGTCTTCATGCTTATCAAATGGACATGTTTGACCTCTAACTTAAGAACAGCACGAAGGTAGTCTGGATGCAAAACTTTTAATATGAACAATGATCCTTTGCAAGTGTTGCTGCTTTCAAGTTGGCAAGGTGCATAACCAATTACGTTAGAAAATGTGGGTCTGCTGATTTGTGTGTGTGTGTGTGTGTGTGTGTGTCTGCAAGGACTTGAGAGCAAATAATTCCATCAACTGGAAATTTACCATCAGTTTTTCTAGCAAAGACCATGGATCTCAAATTATAAAGAAAGAGAGAGATGAAGTTCTATAGAAAGATCATATGCATTTTGAGTTTGGCCATTTGAGTGTTCATAGAACCAAAAGTTCTTAAAAGATGCTGCCTGAGCCCTAACAATGCACCTAAATAAAGGTGCATAAGTACAGCTGACAAAACACATGTTGATAGGATATGATTATTTAACTATGACAGAGTTTGTTAAATTAAAGCAAGGGGTCTGTACTAGGAAGCAAAGCCCACCTCCTCCTATTCCAAACGCATGTACACGCATACCACCTTCTCTGGAGCGTCAGTGATAAAAATTTCAATATTTGCTCACATTAAGTGATAACTTAAAACTAATGACGGCCCCTCTTTATGGAAAACAACAAAAACAACATATGAAGACTCTCGGATTTAGATATTGGAAATAATTTTCCCCATCCCAGTTTGTCTTTCTCTTTTAAAGTTCTGCACCTATATAATTACATTTCACATCTAAAATATATTTCCCTCTTTTTTTGCCTTCTTACCTATGACAATATTTTGCATCATGTAAATGCTATACTATCCTTAAAGTTTTCCCTGACCCTCTTAGTCCCCAGAAAGTGTTCTCTTCTGATTCCTTAAAATAACCTTCCATATAACCCACTCATGTAAGTCATCTTATAATAATTGTTAGACTTTTTACATCAGATTAAATTTGGTCTTTATTTGGATTAGAAGTCTTACAGGCAGATGCCTAGTCTCATATTTCTCAGCTACCTCAATCTCTATGTGGAGTGCCATAGACACGTCTAAGGTTTTCAACTTGTGGCTCTTTGAAAAGAACCTCATATAGTACATAATGTCTGTGTTAAGGAGGAAAAGATAATGCTTTTGAAACATTTGTTTCTCAAAGCCTGGGCAAACTGTGTTTAGGGAGCTAATTCTTGTCAGGAAATTGACGTTTATATAGCACACTCTAATGAAAGCATAGAGTTTTAGTGGAAACTTAAAATATAAATACAAATACAAATTATTTAATAGGGGAGATAATGCTATCAAGGAGCCCTCAGGAATGAGCCAACACTAGGGCTATACTAATCTATAGTCAGAGTACTGGGCTCAAGATCATACTTGATCACTTAATAGCCATGTGACTTTGGATGAGTTTCGGAAATTTCCTATTCTCTATTTTCAAAACATAGATAATAATAGGCACCCTAACTATCTCCTAAGGTGTAAGTACCAAGTGACACAACATATGTAAAATACTTCTAAACCACAATGTTCCATGGTGGGTTTTTTAGGTGTTATTTCATGATACTCAGAAAAAAAATGTTCAGTGACTATATCAGCAATGCTTTTTCCATGTTTAGCTAGCCTTTCTGAAGTATAAAAAAAAAATTTTTTCATCTTTATTTCTACAGTGCCTAGTATAATGTCAGATACTCTAATGGGAATTCTATAATTACATTTTCAATAAAATAATAAGCTAAACCAAACTGTATCTCTGTTACACTGTGAGAGGGACTAAAGAAAATATAGAAATATGTAATGTAAATAGAACTATGCTCAGGGCAAAATTGAAATCCATTAGTAAATCTATTTTTGTTTTTCATATATTCATCTATTACTAAACCAGAGTTATAACTCATTCACATATTATTTTACATTAATGGCATGGCTGTATTTATTGGTATTTTTAGATATTGATATTAATCTCTCTCCAAGTATCACCACCTGGACATAATCATTTAGTTCAGAGGTCAGCAAACTTTTCTGTCAAGGGCTAGATAATGACTATTTTATGTTTTGTGAGTCACAAATACTCAATTCTGCCCTGTAGTGTGAAAATATCCATAGATGTTATGTAACAAACGGGTGTGGCTATGTTACAATAAAACTTTATTTACAAAATTCAGTGGTGAACCAATTTTGGTCCTCAGGCTGTAGTATACTGACCTTTGTTTAGTTCAACAAAAAGTACTTAGAACATAATAGGTCAAGCACACAGAAATTTTAGCGTACATAGAAAGTCTCAATAAGAGCCTCGGCTTTCTGGGATAAAAACACACAGGACAATGTCATGAAGGTGCACAGATCTAAACCATAGCCATGACTTGAAATAGTGTGGAGAAATTTAACATCAGTGCCTTTCACAGGGTATGTGTCCTCCTGGTGTGAGGGCGTGGGGTGGGCTGGTACATGAACGTTCATTAAGATTAGTTATAAAATATTAGAATTTGTCTTTTGTTCTCTTTTAACGTTTCAACTTGTGTATGTAATATAATTATACAATATATGAGTATAGTTTTATATGCATTATATTCAAGTAATTTACAAATAAATATATACCCATTTTCAGGACATGTACCCAACCTTTTGCAATTGATGCAGCAAGAGATTAAAAAAAAAATGGAGTCACTGGAACTTAGATAATCAATTAATTTAAAGCTTCAGATTAACATGAGTGATAGGAAAATTATACAGAATATTGACTTTGTAGTAAATCTGGTCAGCATAATTTTGAATTGTAAAATACCCTTCATGTGAGAGGTAATGGGGTATATTTATAATTGCTGGGAATATTTTTAAGCACCCTAAAATAGGAGTACAATTCAGGAGCCCAATCTTGTGACTGAAAGATCAAGTTCTGCATTGAAAGCCACCATTTCTGTTGGTCACTCATTTTCTTGTTGAGAAATTTAAGACTCCATGCAGCGCAGTATGTCATGAGAGACCCAAGCGGGAATGGGAAAGAGAGGCTGATTATGAGCTAATGTCAGGAAATAAGGTAAAGAGTAAAAAGTAGGGAAGAATGATAATAATGGTGCACGCACACGCACACACGCGCACACACACACACACACACACATACCCCTCCACCACACACACACACACACACACACACACACCCCACAAAGAGTCTTGCTGTTTGCTTAGTAGCAACAACTGCCCAGGTGGGAAAAAATCAGTTGAAGCCATCATCTTGCCCTCTAATTTTTAGGTAAAGAAATTCTGTTTTATCAGTTTCCTTAGTGGTCATCAGTAATGTTTTTGAATGTTGTTCAAATATATTTAGAAATACCTGATGAACTGCCAACTTCTACTCAATGAAAGGCTTTGCTTCATGAAATCTAATAAGAGATGTGACTAAATAGTCTCCAGCTCTCCTTAGTACCATTCACTCATGTGCTTACAATTAACACAGTGTTTCTAGGATACAAGATTAAAGCAATATAAAACCCTAGCAGCATAATAAAGAACCAATTGTGGTCTAATTTGATGCCCATATGATTGACTCAACGCAGTGTACAGCAATCACTTGTTAGGATCACTTGAAAACAATTTTTTAAAAAAACAATTCAACTCCAAATTTATAGGAACTGGGAAGGGGTTTAACACATTGGTAGTACTTAATAATGGCTGAAAAAAATGGGTAAGTTTCATAGCGACAAACCAGAAGTCTAATACTATCCAATAAATGGCCTAATTGTATAATCTGTATAAAAAGATGCTGAAGCCTTATTTTCAGTTTTCGATACATGAGGTAACTCCATCTAAAAATAGCATATGATAATCCACCATCGGTACTACACCATTTGGGAGTCTGTTTCCCACAGTATCTTAGAAATTGTCAGCAGTAGAACAATCCAACCATTCTCTCTTGTGCAGTCACTCTGATTGCCACTGAAAGAAACTCCGTATTCTGGAGCTCGGTAGTTTAAGCAGTAGTTTAAACCATTGCCTGCTTCAGTGATATGAAGTGGAAAGTGAATCCATTTCAGATCAGACAGATCTGTGCTTGGCTCCACATCCCTGTCGCTTTCTAAGGACAGATCTTGGACAAATACTTCTGATGCTATGGCCCTCATTTTAGGCACATGAAGAGCTTCTTGCTGGTTGTAAGGATTGAGGTTAAGTTTATTAAGCATGCAAGTCCCATGTCTACCTATATACCTATGTTGAAGGGATCAACAGCAGCTCTTCAAAGAACTTTCTAGGCTATTCCTTATTGTATCTTGTTTGGGATAAATACACACACACACACACACACGTATATATATATAACTTTGTTGCAACCATTCCTTTGAAAATGTGATTTCAATCTAGGAGGTTGTCTGGATTCAAATCTCAAATATACTCTTTATAATTTAAATGACCTTTCTATGCATAAGTTTATCCATCTGTAAAATGGGTCTTAATGAGATACTAAATAAGTTAGTATGCATAAAAAGCTTATAGCAGTTCCCATTTTTAGGAAAGAAAAAGATGCTGGTCTTTGACCTCCAAAAAGACTCAAACTTAACTTAGGCCTCAGCAATATTATTTGCTGACCACTGAAGTAATCTGCTATAAGCCTTTTAAAAATAACGGATAAATATTTTTAAGTAAAAAATAAACCAGTCAGCAAAACGTGAACAATTTTTTATTTTCCACAAAATGTTTTGAAGTTATTTCTTTTAGAAACTAAAAAATAATGTAATATACATAATAAAGAGTTAGCTAAATGTTACACTTTCTAAAAACTAAACTTTATACACTCACATATACATATTGCACACATTTTATGTTTAAATTCTTCTCCCAGATGGAAATGTTCCTTTTCACTGTGGCTCAAAGACAGCATTAGGACTGAATTTTCAGCCTTTAAGATTTGGAATTTACATAAAAGTAATACCTACATGTATGATTACTAGATGCTCCAATTATGCTAAGCTTTTTTTGTTTGTTTGTTTTTAACAGCAACCATTGAAGATGTGGCAAACTTTATTCTCAATATTGATCCTTTAGAGTGTAGTTTATTCATTATATCACTATAACTACAGCATCCTATCAAACTTGGGCAAAGAAGAGATTGGAAAGAAATCTAGTAACACCAAGAGACTAATATAATAACTGATCATTTAGAGTGCCATGAGATCTCTCCAAAATATCCCTTTACGGAACACCCAGAGGAAATCAAGTGCTCATCTTGCTTTGTAGGTAGAAACAAGTGATCCAATGTTTTATAACTGAATGTACTAGTAGAAAATGACTGCTTAGCATTGCAACAATTATGATGAGACAAGCATTTGGCACCTCTGGAAAAACAAACAAGCATTTCCTGTGAAGGAAAATAGGAACTATTATGGTAGCTTTATCTAAGCTTTATGGAATAACTTTGTGGAAATGTTTATAAATTTGAAATTTCAATATAACAACTTCTCATTTAAGTGTAATCTTTTGAAGACTATAAGTATAGTCTACTTCTTTTGGAAAGTATAAATTCTTCCCAAGGTACAATAAAATATACTTCAATATGTCAAAATATGTTTGCAATACTTTAGGATGGATTTCTTTAAGGCAGTACAGGCAATTCCTAAATTATGATTTATATATTAATCAATTTATTAATTTAGTTATTCAACTAAAATTTATCAAGTAACTAGTAAGTAGTAATAAAAAAGACTATTTACAAGCTTGCTGTCTTAAGCAGTCATCTTTTTCCATGGAAACAGTGCTATGCAAGATTAAATCCCCATGACAATCCACAAGATGAACTTTATACCTACCAAAGTGCATTGCACTAAGTAGGACAATTTCATCTCTACCTAGCACCAAAGGTTTCCACAGGAAAAGGTAACTGGAATTTCCAGCTGTGATGCAAGAAACGAGTATGCTTTTAACAGAAGTAATTCTAAAATATATAAGACATACATACTTCCATGCATGTAGACCTCAAGTACACATCTTCTGATTTATGATCAGACAATAGGAAAAAAAGATTTAGAAACCCAGTTCCTCTAGAAAATTCAATCTATACACTCTTGAAGCACAAAGATGGAGAAAAGAAGATATGCTTCTCATATCTTTTTTGTCTGTATGAAAGAAGGTAACTCTAGGTCAACTTCATCTTCAGGAAGGGAAAAGAACTACAGTGTTATTGAACTCAATAAGTCTACAAGGTGGGGATAGTACTTAAGCATTTCTGATCTTTAGTAAAGTTAATCAATCTCTCTTAATTTTAGTTTCCTCATTTATAAAATTATCAGACACTTTTACCTACCTACCTCTTTGGATTATTGTCAGTATCAAATAATATATTATACATAAAGTGTTCAGCACAGAGGTTAATCACAGAATATACTCATTAAAGTTTGGCTGTGAACAAATACATTTCTTTTCTGAGTGATGGAAATGTTCTGGAATTGGATAATGATGATAGTTGCAAAACTTTGTGAATATATTAAATACCACTGAATTGTACACTTTAAAACAGTGAATTTTATTTTATGTAAAGCTTTATTGTGTGAATTATATCTAAAAAATAAGATTAGCTATGATTGTATTTATCACTGATATAATACATATTAGTAAATACAAAATATTTTGTACATATATATTTTGTGGGTTTTTTCCTGTCTTGAAATAGTATGGAACCCAAGTCTATAAAGTCAATTTGACACAGTAACAGCTATCTTGAATTCCTTTAGCTTTACCATAACTTTTCCTTATACCATAAGGTATAATAATGGTGGATGGGGCAAGCAACATGTGGGATTGGAAAATGGAGTGATAAAAGATGTTGAAGTCAATGAGTTTTTAAAAATTGCTGAGATATCATGATTTAGATGAATCCATATACTTAAGCTTGGCTAAAAATAAGTGGGCAACATTGAAGAGTATAAAATAGGATATGGCATAACACCCAGTCCAATTAATCCATCACTAGAGAAGTAGTCATTGGAAAGTTAATAATTCAATCATTCCAACTACCTGGAATTCAGATTTTACCACAGCCAAATTCTAACTTCCCCACATATATTAAATGAATAGCCTTGGGTAAAGTAGATTATTCAGTATGCCTCCTTTTTCTGATTAGTCAAAGGGAGACTATAGCTTGCGTGCTTCTTGAGATGCATTCAGTAAACTCTAATTCTCTTCCCCTCCCTCTTCTGCAATGGCTTCAGTGATGACTGCATCCATACATCCAGTTCAGAGCCAATCGCTTTATATCGTAATGGTTTACCTTACCAATGACACTATGAGCGATACAAGGACAGAGTTTGGGGTACTCATTGCTATATTAGTTATTAATTAATCTATGCACCATATTAATACTGACTGAGTGATTTTTGTGTGCCAGACACCAATAATAAGCAGAATCTCCAAGACTAGAAGCAAGTTTTCTGACCTCTGTTCAGGGTTCATTCTGCCGCCCCACAGTGCCCCTTGAGAGATACAGAAGTTACTCTGTATTAAAAGAACTTTAATTGGGGACGAAGAATTACAAGAAAAGAAAATTCATGTGTTTTAATCTGTGTCTCCCAGACATATTATACCTGGACATTAGGTAAGGAAGTCTGAATGTCTTTAATATCTTTGAAACTTCGAAGGGAAATAAAAGCAGCTCTTCTTTGGTCTATCACATAAAGTGTGAACTAGGTGGGGGGAAAATAACTCAGTAAAGTCTAGTACTTCAAGGGCAGAACCATCATACATTTGACTGTGTGACCTTCTATTTCAAAAATAAGATGCAATCTAAAAGACGTTGAAAAAATATTTCAAGTTAAAAGTGATTGATGAAATAGTCCATTATTTAGATCTCTTTTTTTCACATGACAGGATATGCCAACACATGCAGAGAGTGAAGGACAATAGCTACAAGACTGTAAAAGAAATTGCTCAGTTGTCTTATTTAGGAATCCAAGGACAGTTCAGAACCATGCTTCTGACTAAATCTGAGCCTGTGCGCCAAATATAGTAGAGATTTTGAGTTCAGTATCCTTATTTCACACTTTAAATTCTGCTTTTCACTTTCTAAAGCTGGAAAATATTAGGGTTGTTTTATAAAACTGACTTAAAATCTAAACTCTGTTGACATAATTTAGTCTTTATTCATTCCAATAGCAAGAACTTAAGAAGATTTGGAATTAACTAAAAAAGCATGTTCACCAAGTACCTTAGTCTTCAGGGCCAAATCTGTAATAGCAAATCTTTTAAATCTCTGGGGAAATAAAGCCATGCAACAAGATATTAAAAACTTTTTGATTGTTTTTAGCTAGCTTATTAAATTTGCTGTCCAAAAAAAATGTTTCAGTGTTATAGGAATACCAAAATATTCACAAAACAGCTCAAAGATTAACATATGCATGTGAATCAAAACCCATCCATTGAGAACTATTGCATTTAATTGATTTTAAGGTGAAAATTTTTCCACATATTAACAACTCTGGGTGGCATTTTACAATCAATGGAATCTTTGGATTGGTAGACTTTTTCTTTCTTAGTGGAATATAAAATATTGCTGCATCATACAATCACCATGTTCTATCCTAAACAGTAATTTCTGTCTTACAAAGAGTACACAAAAGTAAAATCATCAAAATAAGTACTTTTTTTTTTTCTGAAATAGGGTAGGATAACTGTCTAGAGAACCCCTTTTCATTTCTGACATTAGTCACTGCTGTCATATTGTTTCTACAATCATGTTGGCTTATATTAAATAAGAGACAGGAGAGTTTGATTTTCCAATTGGAAAAACTCAATGAACTATGGTAAAAATGCATATATCATAACCATTATGTAAGAACTTATCTGGAATTTGGGATTTGTAGGAGGTGTTTAGGTACTGTTATTAATTACTACATAGTTTGAGAGAGTCTTTCAACTTCTCTCTTTCATAAAATGGAAGTAATTATTTTTGTCTCTCTGGCAAGATTAGAATGCCCCAATAGTAAAAGGAAAATTATTTGAAAGTATTTCTTTGAAGAGCATTAATTATGTTACTTACTATATTTAAAATATACCCCTCTACTGACCAATTCAGTACCCAAGTGTTCAGGACTGGAAATTGATTTTGAAATTGTTTTAAATATAGTGGCAAATAATTAGAGTTATAAGTGGACAATGGAAAGTAGACCTTCAAAATTAGATTGGGAATATTTCTTCTTAAAATAGAAACATTTTTTTAAAAAATTTTGACTGATATCATAAAGTCACATAGCCCAAATGTTTTCAAGTTAATTCAAAATAATTATGGTTTGGAATTGTCAACCATACATCAATTAGAAGATAGAAATGTTTACCAAACTAATTTCTTTATTTTTAGAATAATTGATTTGTAGAAGGTAGGGCCATTTATTATTAAGAATGCCACAGACTATGATCACATAAATCTATATCTTCTTCATAAAAAGAGGATATTTATCTCTCATTTATCTAGAGAATAAATGAGAAGCAGGAGAAGGCATTCAGCTTATTCAAAAGTAGCACCACCATTAAGGAACAAGTTCAAAGGAAGTTGGTTAGCAGAGTCTATCCTTTATATCGACACTGGAAATTATTAACTGAACCTTTAAAAGACCACTCCTAATGACCTTGGTTTCAGAATTAAAACACAGTATTATGTTTGTATGGGCCTACATAACCTAGGGTCTATAATGAGACATACGTTTTGGCCTACACTTGATTCCTGTCTACAGTCAAAGACCAAGAATATGCTGATTAAAGGAACAAAGTATCTAATGCATATTCTGCCAGAGTTCCTTACAAAGTGACCAAGAAGATGATGGTGGCGCTTAAGGGAATAGCTATGTCTACCACCCACCTATGCCTCATGTAAAACACTGACATAAGAAGCACTGGCTTGCTGTGTGTCAAGCAAAAATCAGCATATACGTCTGAATAGAATGTCCATGTGGATATATAACTGCTGGTCTGTTTTCAATATTGTTTGGTGAATTTTAGACATTGCACAAGCAGCTTTTGAATCCAGAAAAGGTAAGTAAAGACCTCAACATGACAGGGAATTGTAGACCAGTCTATTAGTTATACAACCTCCCCCAAACACTTCTCTGAAAGAATTATTGGAGTAATTTTCTGCTAAGAAAATATTGCAAGTGGTTTAAGTCACAGTACTATTGTCTAAGATACCTGTACTCAGTGATTTAGAAAGCATTGTTATTTGTCAAAAGGTGTCCTATAAAAAAATGTATTTCTGTACAGCTTCCAAACTTGTAAGATCGACTGACTTGGTTTTAATATTTTACTCCTTCCATCTTTCTGTTTATCATAATTTAAAGAATATTTTTCTTCTTTCTTTATGTATCAATATTCTTAATAAATTTCAACCCCTAAGAGACATATTATAGTGGTTTAATGTAAAATTACTCACAAAGCAGAGTCATTGGGTGTTGAGTGAGAACAGAAGAAGGTCCTTAACATAAATTTGACATGATTTTCCCAATTCTTAGAACTACTTCAAGATGCCTTGAAAATCAATCTCACGCTTTTTCTTTCCTAAACAATCATCTATCTCTTAGACTAATCCATATAAGAGACCACAGCAAAATAAAACCATTAGAAAGAAATAAATGATACTGTTTATTTTTTCTGATACAGGGCAGGGTAATTGACCATAGAAATAAGTTATCTCACTTCCCGTATCTGACATTAGTCCTTGCTGTCGTATGGAGACATACCATATCTATAATCATGTTTGGTTTATGTAAAACAAGAAGCTGCAGAGCTTGACTTCTCAAAAGGAATTGAAGTAAGAAATTAAAATAATGGCTCTCACGGCAAAAGACTGCTGTGATGACAGTAAGCTAATTTTCCAGACTTCAGAATTTCAAAAAATGTTTTGACGACCAACAGTGAAAAGCTTTCATCCTTATTTCACTCTTACACTAACTGCCAGGTTTTTATGCATTTGTAATCATGGGCTTCTTCAAATGCAAGAATATTAGCATTACTGATTTGTTTTCCATTATCACATAAAGGCTCCTAACACTTTAGAGTATCCTATACACAGGTTTAGGATTCAGTACAATAATAATAAACTTCAGAGCAGAGTATTATAAGCCTGAAGGTATCAGCATAGAAATTTGAAGAAAACAGAAAACTATGCACAATCTACAAAGAGGAAACAGGCGTAGGTGAGATATCTGTCATTTTGCTGGTTCTAAATAAAACCATGTACGAAGTCTCACGCTGACACTTCAAACAGTAGAGGAATGCTTTCACTTTAATGGATTTAATTTATATATTCTCTTTCTTTTTGCAGTGAAAATCTGCAAAATGCAGTGAAATATAAGGTAAAAGTGTCTGCTAACCCAGAGATGGAGCATAATAGACTATTTCAATACTTGATCCTAAAGTTGGGAAATATCCATCAGGAATCTATAATTGTCCCATATTTTACTTCAGAACCCATGAATGTATTATCCACATCATACCTGGATGTCACCTCTGAAACTTGCAATGCAACATTAGAAAAATGAATACAGACTTATCCCTTCTCATTACTCATGATCACCCACTGCATTTTAATACAAAAAATTAGCCAATGATGCCTTCTCTACACATTAAGACTGAATGAACAACAAACATGATATTTGAGCAAGAATGAAAACTGAGGGGCTTCCCTGATGGTGCAGCGGTTAAGAATCTGCCTGCCAATGCAGGGGACACGGGTTCAAGCCCTGGTCCTGGAAGATCCCACATGCCGTGGAGCAACTAAGCCCGTGCGCCACAACTACTGAGCCTGCACTCTAGAGCCCGCGAGCCACAACTACTGAGCCCGCGTGCCACAACTACTGAAGCCCACGTGCTTAGGGTCTGTGTTCCACAACAAGAGAAGCCACTGCAATGAGAAGCCTGCGCACCGCAACAAAGAGTAGCCCCAGCTCGTTGCAACTAGAGAAAGCCCACGTGCAGCAATGGAGACCCAACACAGCCAAAAATAAATTTAAAAAAAAATTAAAAAATAAAAGAATGAAAACTGAGCTTACATGCATAGACTTCACTAATCTAATGCATAAAACACAGAAGTGTTAATATGGAACACTTAAAAACCAAATTTATGGTGACTGCATGTTGCATGGTAATTAGTCAGCAGTTCACATGAGTTACTATAACGGTATTATTTTGACATAACCAAGATGTGTTCTCTCTCATTAATCAATACATGGATACATGATAGCAGGGGTAATTTTTAATAGCCATTGTCCTTATCTACACATACACATGACATTTGAATATATTAAAGCAGAAAGTTCATACATGCTTTTCCTTATCCAATAGTCAGTAATTCTCTTCCCAATGTGCCCAGCCTCTCACACTTAGTGTTGAAACATCTAAGGTCATCTCATCTTTCCCATCTTGTATGCCTTCTGTAGATCCCTCTCCCTATGTCCTCATCAAGGGGACCTTGAACTGCAATGATGTTCAGCAGGCTTACAGCAATAGAGCTGTAGAATGACCATTCTGATCATAGAACAGCAGAGACACCATCTTGAACAATGGAGAAAATGTCATACAGGCAACAATGTTATCTCTTCTAGGTTACAACACTAGAATTAGATACTGGTCAAATACATATAGGATGAGAGAAAAAGTTACTAAGATGTAGACTGATACTTGGGTTGTCTGACAATTCCCTTTCATCTCTCTCTTTTTTACTGAATTCAAAAAGCAACAAAAGTGGTAAAAAGCATGCCCCGTACTTTGCTCCGACTGAAAAAAAGCTGTTCACAAAAGGCACTCCTTTTCTGACTGGGCATGTATTGTCACATCTCAGCAGCAACAGGTGTCAGTGTCTTTCTGGGTCACACCTTTCTCAGACTTGCAGAGTGAATGGGGAGAATGCACTTTTGTTCTAGGAGAAAGACACTGGTCACTTTAAGATTCCCTCTTTCAGCCAGTTATATGTTCCAAATTTAAATGCTTAAAATGTCCAAGAACTGAGCTATTATCCCAACTTTATGGATGGAAAAACTACACATTTAAAAAGTATATAACTAATGCAAAGGCATGCAGGCAGTAAACTGCAGTACTGGGATGTGAAATCTGAAGTCTGATCATGTGGGTAAAGATCAACGTACTACCACTTTACTATTTCAGCAACCACTATGCTGTATCTTACTCATTTTTTTCAGGTTAAAAATTGTAGTCAAGATGCCGAATTCCATAGACAGCAAGAGCCACTGAGCTAGAATGATGGGTGCACTCTCTTTCAACGTAATCATCTATTGGAATATTTCAAACTGTCTTCAGTTACATAAATATATAGTATCAGTGTCATTATCTTTAATAAACAGTTTTACTCTTGATTTCCACAGACAGTTCATTGAGGCTAGTAGTTTTCATTATGGTTTTAATTTTAGGATTGTTAAGAGCATGGGATCCAAAATCAGACTTATTTCCCAGGTTCAAATTTCAGAACAAGTACATAAAAGTAGTGTGAACTTTAGCAAATTTCTCTGTGCCTCAGTTTTATCATCCATAAAATAGCAATACAAATAATATCCTCCAAGATGGTTGGTAGAAATTAAATAACTTAATGTAAGTTAACCCCCCAGTATATAGTAAATACCATGTAGAAGTTTGCTATTATTGTTTTCAACTGTGTGAAGTGAAATTATTTGGAGTTTCTGGCCATGCTCCCTATAAACAAATAAAACATTGGAGGATTTATTTCATAATCCTTATAATGCCCACTTGAAAAGGCTGTCCTAAGCAAATGAGGAGGCAGCAATGGAGGTCAAGTTATAATGGGCTCACAGTCCTTGGAGTTCTTGGTTATCTCAGTATGTTAAGCCTTGTCTTTTTAGCAATAAAAAATTGTGGAGTTGGGACAATTTGTCATAGAATGTCTTAAAGATGCCAATCTTACCAATTTCTGATTGTTAAAGGAAGGATCGGTAAAAATAGGATTAAAAAATGAAAGATTTGGAGACTCTTCACCAGAAGTAATTTATAAGGGAAAAAAAAAAGGTACTTTGGGTAAATTAGTAAAAGATGCTGTGTGTTCTATAACTACTAATGCACACTAGCATTTTAAAAGATTTGAGAATTCACCCAGGATGAATGATAAACATGTATAGATTTTTTTTGTTTTATAAATTTATTTACTTTATTTATCTTTGGCTGCAATGGGCCTTTGTTGCTGTGCGCGGGCTTTCTCTAGTTGCGGCGAGCGGGGGCTACTCTTTGTTGCGGTGCACGAGCTTCTCTTGTTGCAGAGCACGGGCTCCAGGTGCGCGGGCTTCAGTAGTTGTGGTATGCGGGCTCAGTAGTTGTGGCTTGCGGGCTGTAGAGCACAGGCTCAGTAGTTGTGGCGCACGGGCTTAGTTGCTCTGTGGCATGTGGAATCTTCTGGGACCAGGGCTCGAACCCGTGTCCCCTGCATTGGCAGGCGGATTCTTAACCACTGCACCACCAGGGAAGCCCCTGTATAGATATTTTTAAGCCAGTTTTTCCCAAATGTTTGTGTGTGTTGTGCGTGTGTATAAAGTTTAACCAGCAATACTTTTAACTATGCTTCTGAAGGATATAGTTTGGAAATTTTCCATAGTTTAGGTTAAATTCTACCATTGGGCAGATGGGTTTTCCTAAGGAATGAGGTAGAAAATGATAAAAAGCAAGAAATTGAGAATTCGCTTAGTGCAGGGCATTTAACTGTCTTTCATGTATCGCCTCACTTAATATTCATAATGACTCAAAGCGTAGGTACTATCATTATTCTCAATTCATGGGGCATAGAAACTGAAACACAGTAAGTTTTAACATCCATCCTAAGGTCGGATGGCTAGTAAGAAATGAAATATTTGACGTAGGCTAGAGTCTAGCTGCAAAGCCTAGGGCTCTTGGACTCTGAGTGCTATTATTTCCTTAGGTAGGGAAGATAAGTGATAAGAGAAAAAATGGTTTGATGGAGTGGATATTCAGGAATAAAATTCAAGAGGAGAATGATCTTAGAGCCACTGCTGGCTATTTGCAAGGAAGTCAGGAAGGAAACATGGGGCGTGGAATCATGAGAACTTCATAGGAGTTTTAGAACTCCGAGACTCCTTTTGTTATTATTTGTAGTTTTAATACTAGTGAACAATAGAATTAAAAAAAAATATGTACAGGTTTGGGTGGTATTAAATGGGGAAGGGGAAAGAATGAATGTATTTTGAGCACCTCCTAAGTGCCATACATCTGCTCCTCACTGGCATGAATTCTTTTCACTTTACCCCATGATTTTATAAGATAGAGAATATCCTGATTATTTTGTAGAAGAGGAAATTGAGGCTTAAAATGAGTAGGCAACTTGTCCTTGAGTCAAATAATAAAGAAGAAGCAGAAATGGCTCTTAAATTCAGATGGGACTGACTGAAAGATTTCCCCTATAACATAGCCTGAGAAAGTGGAGCCTGTAGGAGATCACGCTTGAGTCATGAGTGAGAGGTACCCCAAGAAGCAGAGGGTTAGCAGCCATCGAAGGAGCAAAAGTAGATTTCCTACTGGACCGGCTGAAGGTAAGGCAGACGGATGTGAAAACCATTTATGTGAAAAAGAAAAGCCTCCTCCTTAAGCAGATAGAATGCGAAAAGGGACCCAAGCTTGAAGGATCATCTGGAGGAATGACAGTCCTTTCCTACAGCTGATGCAGCATCATCCCAGGAGGCAGTGCCTGGCATGTACAGCATGGCTGGGTGGCATCTCAGCTCCTTTCCTCTGCTAGATGCCTTCGAATGGGGCACGGCCTGAACAACCGCAAGAAATGTCTATTAAAAAAAAAGAAAAATGGTAATGATGAACCTAGTGGCAGGGCAGGAATAAAGATGTAGACATAGAGAATGGACTTGAGGACACAGGCAGGGAGGGGGAAGCCGGGGCAAAGTAAGAGTAGCATGGACATATATACACTACCGAATGTAAAATAGTTAGCTAGTGGGAAACAGCAGCATAGCACAGGGAGATCAGCTCAGGGCTTTGCGATGACCTAGAGGGGTGGGATAGGGAGGGTGGGAGGGAGGCTCAAGAGGGAGGGGGTATGGCGATATATGTATGCATATGGCTGATTCACTTTGTTGTACAACAGAAACTAACACAGTATTGTGAAGCAATTATACTCCAATAAAAATCTATTAAAAAAAAAAGAGAGAGAGGGGCTTCCCTGGTGGCACAGCGGTTAAGAATCTGCCTGCCAATGCAGGGGACACGGGTTCGAGCCCTGGTCCGGGAAGATCCCACGTGTCATGGAGCAACTAAGCCCATGCGCCACAACTACTGAGCCTGCGCTCTAGAGCCCGCAAGCCACAACTACTGAAGCCCGTGCACCTAGAGCCCGTGCTCCGCAACAAGAGAAGCCACCGCAATGAGAAACCTGCACACCACAATGAAGAGCAGCCCCCGCTCGCCGCAACTAGAGAAAGCCCGCACGCAGCAATGAAGACCCAATGCAGCCAAAAATAAATAAATTAATTAATTTTTTAAAAAAAGAGAGAAACGTCTATGGACATAGGGAGCCAACTTAACATTGACAGGTGAACCCAAGACTTTAACCACAGAAGGACTAGCTTCCGTGATAGACCTCCTTCTTGCCTCCATTCCAGATCACACAGCCTACTGTTCTCTCCAATACCACATATTTTAAGGTTGAAAGCAATCACGTGAACATAAAAGCTAATTTTATATTGGAAAACTTGCTGTGCAATGGAAAAATGACCTCAAGTGCACTCCCTTATGAGTTATGTAAAATCATAAATCTTAACCACGGCTGCAGTGTATTTGTAACTCCACGTCACACCCAGAAACAATTGCAAATCTACTCTGGGGATAGTTTTAGTTGCTATAAGAGACAGCTTTGGAACACATATAGTCAAAGAAACCCTGCCAACGCCCTAGTTCCAAGGAAGGCAGGTCACATATCACTTAGCTGGCCATGCACCTGCCACATTTTAGATACGCTAAAAAAAGAACACTTTTAAATTTACATCTCAATGTTAATTAATCATATTTAATCATATCTACCTAATTGTTATCAAACTATAAATTAATAATATAGTAATAAATACAAGTGCATATAACAATATATGTTAGGGCCATTTAAAATCAGACACTTTCCCCAGCCTAATTACATGACAAGTTTGCTTTTTATTCCTTATAAAATTTTCACTCAGCCTCTCTCCCTCTTTGTCATTTTGACAAACCCATTATTTTCTGAAACTCACACTAGATCAAGCTACTTCATTTAAAAATTTCCATAGATCCTTCAATATATTCTGCTGCCTGGGGTACTGAATTTGATGAAACATTCCTCGTGAGTAGAAAACAAAAACAATTGTAAATGAAAATCAGATACAGAAAGCTTCAGATTATTGCTAGAAGGGTGTCAATATTAAAAGAACACACTTATTATTAATTTAAAAAATCCCTAGAACTAATATCAATATTATTATAATGCTTATTTAATCAGATATACAATTTGTCTGGCAGTTGCCAGAGAGGAGGGTATGGGTGAAATAGGTGAAAAGGAATGAGAGGTACAAACTTTCAGTTTTTAAACAAAAATCAGATAGACAAAACAGGTTGCAATAACTACAGTCTTTGTTGGCTTATTATCATAATTACTTATACTAATAAAATACTTAAATAATAAAATGTTAATAAAATACTAATAAAGTCCAAAACTTATGTACAATTTCATCCTCAGGATTTGAGGTGTTCTCATAGATATGTATGAGCTATATAGTACTATGGTATTAGTAGTAGCATCTATTAACAGTTACCAATTCAACCTGGCATATGCCCTGTTTATTTATAAGTGCGTCAGAAATTTCTTTTGTGAAAAAGGAGTTTTCAAAACTATACTTACAATATATCAGAGAGAAAATATAATACTTATATTCTGGTCAAAATCATGTAAAGAAGAAACAACTCATAAGGTAATTCATCATTTTTTTTCAGATAATTCACTCCAAACATCTCACATCCATTATAATAATAATTACACATTCATTTTTTCCACACATTCCTTCAAGAGTCTTTTTTCAAAACACTTGGTGTCAGATGTCAAGAAGAGTAAGAGTAAGACCTGACTTCTAGAAGCCAATGAAATGACAAATTAGAATTCAATAATGTAAATGCCATGATAAAGGGATTACAGAGTGCTGAGGGAATATACAGATCTATTAGAGCTGAGGAAGAAGAGAAAGACTGAACAAGAAGCACATTTTTCAAATAAATATTACTTACCCAGCACTAATATCTGCACATGCTCTTAGTTACTTTTTATAACTTGTCCTTTTTAAGTAAAGCTAAGAATTGCTTCTCCATAAATATCTATACATTTCCTGATTGTTCCTGATTTTCTTCCCTAAAACCAGGAATAGGATACATATTGTCAATTGGATTATGCCGTTGGATATACATATTGCCGTTGGATTATGATGCTTACTTTAAGCTGAATTATAATATGTATAAATATTTAAAAGCATTGCAGTGAGAAAAGCGTAAAAACAAATAAATGAAAAAAAACAAAACAAAACACCATTGCATTATGTATAATTAGCAAAAAAATAGTAACAAACGTTCACCCCAGACATCTAGAGCAAAATGGAAACTACCCAAGTGACTCATTAGAGGAAGGGAATTACACAATAAAATCTGCTTAAAGCCCTTTGTGGTTATATCATTGTGTTTTTGTCTTATGCATCATTCTGAGACATTCAATGGGAAGGTCTAAGGGTTCACTGTCCCTCCCTGATTCCTCCCCCGCACTAAGTTCTAATAGATCTTTTCTTCCTCCTTCCAAATGGGACTCTGGGGTCCTAGGGAAGCTGATCCTTACTTGGAGCAAAGAGTCAAGATTGGTCAGCTCCTCTTCCACATGGAAGTTTATCATGTTCTTGCTTGGTATGCTCAAGAATTCAAATTAAAAGTGGAATTATACAATTTAATGGCTAAATACTTTAAAAATATTGATTTCAGGTCCCTATACACAGACACAGATTGAAGATCTACAATAACAGATATCACAAATTTTATCTAGTATGTGACAATTATAAACACTACACAATGCCATTTATGCAGTTCATTATAGCCAAAATTATTAAAATAACTACAATAAGATCAGTTTGCCATAGTAGCTGTTTATATAATATGCAATTTTATAAATGTAATTTTTACTAATATTTTCTCTGTTCTAATGATTGCCATTTATTTACTTATATGTTTATTTTTAAAGTATACATTTGGGTTGAACAACAAGATTTTTTAAGGTGTACAGCATGATGATTTAATATATGTGTGCATTATGAAACAATTACCACAATCAAGTTAATTAACACATCTATCACCTCACCTTGTTACCACTGTTTTGTGTGTGGTAAGAACAGTTAAGATCTACTCTTGTTCATGTATGCCATTGACAAGTTATTATTTTATAACAAAATTTTTGATACTCATCCGCCAGTTTGTCTATTTATCCAAAAAATCTTTATTTTTAAACTCAATGTCAATACAGCAAAATGTTCAAAATTCTTTGTTCAAAATTTTTTTAAAATCCAATTTGTAGTTGGGGTGATTCAATCTTTAAGAAACAAAAGGATTACACTGGGTTTTAGTATAGACTATGTTCCTGCTTTAATCCCTTGCCTCATTTCCTGCCACAGGTTCCAGCCATACTCATTCCCTGGTAGTTGCACCATACATTCCAACTTTTCAAAGCCTTTGCATACTCTTGGCCATCAGAACACATTTTCCGCCCCTTGTGTACCTGGAAAACTCCTCTTCATCATGCTTCAAATATCTGTTCAATTAGTGCCTTCTTTGAAATATCTTTCCTGAACCAGCCTCTCCTCCTGTGTTCCCAAATGCTTGAAATATAACATATAACACTTTATTAGGATGATTCTTCTATTCTCCATTGGACTGAGGATTCCTTTAGTAAGAGGGTTATTTCTTTCTTTCTTTAGTTTTGTTTTTTTCCTAATGCCTAGCAGAGTAATCTTACACACCAGGCACTCAAATAGTCTTGACAGATTAATAATAGTCAATGGCCCATATTTTGCAAACCACATTATAATTAATCATGAAGTGAAAGTATCTATAATTGAAGCATGCTGCTAATTACCTAGTCCATTTTACTCTGTTTTGATGCTGGTTGCAACACAATTTTAATTAGATTAGCTAGACAGCTAGATAAAAGTTAAATTGAGAGAGGAAATGTCATTCCTCCAGTGGCAGGAAGTATACGGGATCAGGAGGCAAGAAAACAAGATTCTTGCCTCCACTTTTACCCACACTATATTTGACTTTCTAGTTCTTCATCTGAAAGCATTTGAGCTAGATGACTCCCTATATTAATTGCAGTTCTGTGATTCTAACAGTTGGTGATTTGCCTATCCCTCACTCCCTCTGCCAACATGAATCTGGCCCGTTCGCTATCTTCTAAAACTTAAGGTTGTTAATATATTAAAAAAACTGAATTATTAACATGTTTGTTGCATAATTATTATCTTACATGAGAAGCTCCTGGAATACCTGCACATATTTTCATAACAAAAACAGTACAACAGAAAGCAAAGTGGGGCTTCCCTGGTGGTGCAGTGGTTGAGAACCTGCCTGCCAATGCAGGGGACACGGGTTCGAGCCCTGGTCTGGGAAGATCCCACATGCCGCGGAGCAACTAAACCCGTGCGCCACAGCTGCTGAGCCTGCGCGTCTGGAGCCTGTGCTCCGCAACAAGAGAGGCCGCGACAGTGAGAGGCCCGCGCACCGCGATGAAGAGTGGCCCCCGCTCGGCGCAACTAGAGAAAGCCCTCGCACAGAAACGAAGACCCAACACAGCCAAAAAAAATAAATAAATAAATAAATAATAATTAAGTGTAGTCATCCACGGCCCTAATCTGATGGATGCACCACTGTTTAATGTTGCCACATTAAACAGCACAAAGAAACTCTTACATCTTAAATACTTTTACCTGGAAATGACCCACATCACCTTCACTCACATTTTATCAGCCAAATCAATTCTCATAGCCAAAAATAACTAAAAGGGGGTGAGTGCCCAGAGGGAAAACAGGAATTGTGGTCTACCACATACTCTTAAAACAAGCAAACAAACAAACAGAAAACCTTTTTTGTAACCTGTTCCTCCTCCTCCAATCTAACTTGTGCACATTATTCCATGGCATTATATGTAATTCTACAGTGTTTCCAATTCATTTGAATTTGAATTTATGAATAGATCATAAATGTTCTAACAAGGCTTCTCCTCTACCACTACTTCATGTAGAATATTAGGTTGGTTCCTATTTTTCAATAATGTAATACAATGCTCTAAGGCTCCTTGAAGTGAAATTTTGATGTCAAAGATAATCCATTAATACTGTTCAGTTGGCCTCCAGAAAGTTATCAAGTTAATAGTTTATTGACGATACTGATGTTTATAGTCTACCTACTATATATGAGAAGCCAGTCTAAAAGGTCTAGAAGTATGGGTCCCAGGCAGAATATGGTATGCTTGCTGATTAGTGCATGAAGTGAGAAGTACAGTAACACAAAGAAAAATAATAATTTACTGAGCTGTGAATGTGACGAAGAATGTTAAAAAACAAATAAGCAAAATCATTAAATTTTCTCTCATTCTAACACAATAGGTGGACTTTCAATAGGTATTTGGAGTATAAGAGGACAATCTAGATGATAAAAATAATATGATCAAAGGGAGAGTGGTAAGAAAATTTGAGGGAAAATTTAGAAAAAAGTAATTGACTATTTGGCGTAGAATTAATGTTTTTGTTTCGTTTTGTATTGCTTTAAGACACAGTGGGAAATAAGCAGGAATAAGAGTGTTAGGCCAGAATATAGAGGAATGTGAATGTCACTTATTATATATGAAATATCTGTATATACAATCAAAAGTGTTGGCAATGACATGCAGAAAGCAAAAGGAGAATGAAAGCTACAACAAAAGTTTGGAATTGATGTCATGAGGGACAGAATTTTAGTAGTGAGGTTGACAGAGAAGGGAAAACTGCAAGCGCCCCTGTGAAGGATAAGCGTTTAACTGACTGAATGTAGGGGTGAGGAAGAAATCACAGATGTACTAAAAGGTTGAGCCTGAGGAACTAGAAAGTATTCTGAGGATTAACTAAAACTAAATTAGGAAAATGTGGGTTTTAGTGAGAACATATAAATTTATCTTTAAAACTTAAGATTAATGGGATAATGGAACTAAAAGTAGACTTGGCAGATGGAAGTGGAAAAGGAAATACTTGCAAGATATATATATGTATATATATGAAGAAATTCTTGACCAATTTTGAAAAACATAACCAGGGCAAGTATATATATATATATATATATATATATATATGTATATATGATGTGAGAGATATATAAATGGATGACGTGCTCTAAAGGAAAAAAAATATAGTGCTGTAACAAAAGAAGGCTGATGAAGGCCCACAACAGGGGATGTGAGGAAGAGAAGGAGACAATAAAAGTGAAAAACTGTCAAATCTGAGTATGAAATATATTAGTTAAAAAGATCCTTCTGCAAGAGTGGGCATCTGTTTGGTTTAGTTTTTATTTTCACATAGACCATTTCTTGTTGAAAGATATGTTCTAGTAGGAGCACTGGACTTGCCATTAGAATGACCAGAATGTATTAACTCTGCCATCTACTAGCAGTATAAACTTGGACAAGGTTATGCTCCTTTCTTAACCAGTGTCCTCATTTCTCCAACAACAGATAACATCAACTTTATTTTATTTGTTGTGAGGATACATAAGCTAATGCACATAATATCGTATCTGGCACCATTCCTAATAAAATAAAGGTTTGATAAACATAAGATGAATCCAGATTCAGGGATTTTTAATCTATTTACCTACACAGTGTTTGGTAAATGACTTACATGAAGTAATGTGCTCAATAAACATTTGTTGCGTTTAGCACTGGGAAAAGATAGGCATTGGGACTAGAAAGCCAACTGCAATATGATTAAAGTCATTGTCAATTCAGGATTATCCCTGACGACATTTTAAAAATTGCCTAAATGTACTTTCAACTTCCTTAGTTCAACCTACTCACAAACATTACCCTTTATATCTGGCACTATTAATAATTTTCTTAGTGTGGTCATCATTAGTCTGATCACTCAAATATAGGTTTTTTTCCCCACTTTGAGGCAAATAGTAGGATTTTACTTTTTGGCTTCCTTGAGGTTGAGAGAGTATGTGTGACTAGTTTAGGACAGTACATTGTGAGAAGAAGTCACGTTTGTGGGTGTTCAGTCAGTCTAGTTCTTGGAGTGAAACCAACCTGACATGAACATGAACCATGAGCAAGAAATAAACCTTGCTGTTGAAACCAATACGAGTTTCTGTTTTGTGTTTGTTGTTGTTCTTACTATAGCACAACTTCATCAATCCTGACTAATACATTCACCATATGGTGGGAGAGTCCCTTCTAGATTCACTAGCTTAAAACCCACAGCACCTCTAGTACCACTAAGATTAGCATAGCATTTGCATTTTCATCATTTAAAGATGAGCTAAGGCACTACAATAGACTTTGATGTATCAGAAACCAACTAGTATAAAAACAAATAAAGGGAGAACATAAATATGTTCCCATATTCTTTAAGAAGTCAGCAAAGCTGATCCCTTAAGAAAATAAACAGGAGGATAAAAAAAGATTTTCTACAAGTAACTTCTTTCTGTTACTGCATTTTGATTTCTTGTCTCTGGAAAGTTATGTTACTCATTGGGATGGAGAAAGAGGGTTGGTGAGAAGGCTGGTGATGAGCTGATTTTATGGTAATTAAGGGCACAGTTGATGTTAAATTGGCCGGCTAATAGATATTTTGGAAGACAAAATAAGTTCTCCTAATAGAATTTATCAAGTTTTTCAGTATAAAAAATGAAATACAGAAAAAAAAAAAAAAGAAATACAGGACTTCCCTGCTGGCACAGTGGTTAAGAATCCACCTGCCAATGTAGGGGACATGGGTTCAAACCCTGGTCCGGGAAGATTCCACACGCCACAGAGCAACTAAGCCCGTGCACCACAACTACTGAGCCTGCGCTCTAGAGCCCGTGAGCCACAACTACTGAAGCCCGCGCGCCTGGATCCCATGTTCCACAACAAGAGAAGCCACTGCAGTGAGAAGCCCGCGCACAGCAACGAAGAGTAGCCCCTGCTCACCGCAACTAGGGGAAAGCCCATGTGCAGCAACGAAGACCCAACACCGCCAAAAATAAATAATTTTAAAAAATGAAATACAGTCACATGTGTTACTGTAATTACAAAATGCCCATTGCATTCAATAAATATTCTATCAGCTACTTATTACTCTAAATGAATTCTTTCTGAAGAAATTCTTGACCAAGTTTGAAAAACATAAATCAGAGCAGATATAAATAATCTACCTTTACTTAAGCAACACTACGTAAGATTTTCTACTGAGGTACTGAGTACCTATTATTATGATCATCTTCTTTGACCCAAGTCATATTTAAGTGAATGTGTTCACTGCTGTTATTGGTACCTGATGAAGGGTTGAGTGACGGGGTCTCTGATAGTATTTCCATGGCAATGCTTCTAGTGGTTGATAAAGCCAGGCCTCTAGGGTCCAATTTTCTGAAACCCATAGGGAAACATAGGAGCTGGAAAATGAACTACCTGGTTATATATATATTTTTCATTGTTTCAAGGAGACTATTTTCGAGAATGATTGTGACGGAAATAAAAAGACAAGGACAAGCAACCCCAAACTGTCAAAATCCTAGCATTCTTTCAGCTGATTTCCTGATACACACGAATGACTTATGCCAAAAGGAAAAAAAAAAAAAGGAAGAAAAGTTTCTTTTCTGAAGATGACGTCAACATATCTGGTGCCTTCGGTAAGAAATAATATAGATGGTATTTTTATTGTTTGTCTTTAAGGACAGATCAAATTTCCACATAAGAGGGTCAGAAAACCGTGTCGCAAACCTTCTTCTAAGTAATTATTGACCCAAAGTTGAAAAGTAAGCATATACAACTCTTTCATCTACAGCATTAAGTCCAATTATGAATACCTTTATTTGCCAGGCTCTGTGCTATAGTTGTACAGAACTTGCTGTGAGGTTATTACTGTTGACATTCTGGAGGATGAGAAAGCTATCCCAGAGGTTCAGTCCCTTGTTCAATATTGCATGACTGTGAAGCAGTGTCACAGCTTTTATATCTGGGTCAGCCTGACTCTGAAATGTATGTGTTCTCCATCATAGTGCCGCTGCCTCCTTCTCCACACCAAACAAACAAACAAACAAACAAACCCCAAAGAAACTGACACATGGAAGAGTAAATCTGAGAAAGAAAAGAATCTTAAAAGAAAAGAAGAGAAAGTAAGAAAAAACATGAGAAAGATTGCTTGCTTGAGGTTTTTTTTTTTTTTTAAGTGGAGGATAAAGATGAGAAATTTTGTCTCAATTTGCCAAATTAATCAAAGTCAATTAGAGGCTATATCTTGCCAAAAGAAAGCATACTGAATGGGCATTGGCCAGTTTAATCGGGATAAGGTTGGCAAGAATTAAAGTGGGAAAGCCACTTAATATGGAATAATCCCTAGCTAATTTCAAGAAAAAGTAGTTAGAAGGTATTGACTACCTCCTCTCTTTAAATATTAAGTCGTTTTATTATGAAAACATAATGTTGTAATGCCCCATATGGCTGATTGTTAATCCAACTAAAGCTTAACCAACCAAAATTTTAATGAAATTTTGAACTGGACTGCTATTCATTTTGTATTTGACGTATATTCAGATGTTCAATTTGAGCATAAACTGTCATTCTGGACTCAACTCACGGGAGAGTCCTGGATTCTAATGCTACTTACTTCCCACATGGCCTTACACACATTCTTTGAGTTTCTGTAACTCTTTTAACTTACCTGTAAAATGGAGAGAATCAATGTTTTAAGGTTTGTGTGAGGATGGAATTAGATAATTAAGGTCATGGCATTTTGTGAATAATTCTATGCAAATAAAGATGGTGATTATAACCTGTGTACTTCCAATTGGCTTCTCAGACCAGCAGAAAGTTCAACTTTATTATTGTAACAACTATCATCCACTTCAGTGATTCTTTTGAGTTTTCATCCTCTATAATCAATCCTTTCTCAGGTATAATTTGACAATGGGATGAGCAGCAGTTTGCAGCATTTCTACTTTTCATTCTAAATTTGTCGTAATAGAAATATCAAGTCATTTTGCAGATACATTGATTCTAAATTTCAGATTAAAAACTCTGCAAGTAAGTTACTATCTCTGCTACTTCCTAGCTGTGTGGTCTTGGACAAGTCATTCAGCCTCTCTGAAGCTTACTTCTTCATTTATAAAATGGAAGCAGGAGAATTGAGAAAGATAATGTATATACAATGGTATACTCATTTTTGATGCACTATCTTTTCCTTTATCTCTATCAGTTTTGCATGTCAGCTATAAATCCAGCAGATGTGCTTTCATCTATGTAATTATGATATTCAGGCCTGATTGATTGTAGTGGTTGAAAGCAATTGTGAGTAAACAAGATGGATAGTGCAATAAACATATAGGTACCCCTGAAGGAGAGGAACGTGCCAGATTCCCTTTGTCCGACGTACTCTTTGGTGTTTCTGAAATTGAAAAGCAAGTTCCTTTTTCAGAATGACCAGCTGTGACGGCTTAACTTGCTCAATGCAGCCAGAAGCAGAATAACCAGGAAAATAACAGGTCACAGCTGAGCTCCAGGTTGACCTGGAGCATGTACTTGGCACAGCAGCGTAATTTCTTATGACCTTAGGCATGATGTTAATATGAGGCTCATCAGTGACAGATACTGCTTGTTCACCTTGCCAAAAACAATGGGCATAGTATGTTTACAGATTTACTCAATGATATACCTGTTCAACCAACAATCACCTATCAATTTTGTGTTAAGCCCTATACTTGGCACTGAAGATTTTTTCTTTTTTTTTTTTAAATGAGTAAATCACGGTCACTGCTTTCCAGGAATATCAAATTTAGAATGAAAGAGAAGCAGACACACAATTGACTGTTTTAAAGCCATGATAAATCCTGGATGCGTAATAGAGTTTGATGAACTCTACCCACGTTGTGGAGGAGGCAGACTTCTCACATAAAGTTAATATTGTTGGATCCAAATTCTAAAAGTCACAGTCAGGGAACAGGAAAGCTAAGATTAAACAAAGCACTAATGGGCTAGGTTTCAACATTCGCATGAGGTAGAAGATAATCTGGTTCACAGGAAGAACCAGAACAATGATTCCCAAGTCTTTTTCCCCTTGCCTCTTCCTGGATTCCCAAGGATGGCCCAATGGGAACACCTTCTCTTGAAATAAAATAATCCTCCACCAATGTGTGATCAGAATAGATCATTTCTCTGGTATCTTAGTGCCCAAGTCACATGCCTTATTTTAAAAGCTAGAAAGAAGGTGTAAAGGATGCTTGTCAAAGGTGGCAATTCATCCTTCCCAAACACTGGAAGAGTTGACTCTGCCCTTGCCAACAGTCATTTGGAGGTGTAGAGAGACTCTGTGACACCCTAGAAATTCCTTTAGTCTCAATACCCACTTTTGTCAAACTAAACCTGCAGAAACTGTAGTCTTATACAATGCCTAAATGTTAGAAGTCTACTTCACTGCTTTAAAAAAAAGTTTGTCCATGAGTGTCAGTACTTTAGCTGTACATCATCACTCCTTTCCAGAACCTTGGAGGTATAATTGAGATAGATGAGTGGTAGTGATAGGAAGCAGAAATAAATCAGGTGGGATGGGTCATAACACATAAAAAGTCCTTGCTTAAAGGGAACTGTAGACAAAATATTTCTGCAGATGAATTGATATATCTCTTCTTTGCAAAAAATCAAAAGTTGAATTTCTAGTGTATTTCCTTTTGCCTCTAGGTGGCCAGAAGACTACAGCTAAAAATGCACTTGGGAGCTCAGAATCGGGGAGGCTGTGTAGTGCAGTGGTTAAGAACTCAGACTTGGAAATGGACTGCCTGCTTTCCAGTGCCAGCTCTAGCTTTTAGTGTGTGCCCTTGAGCTATTTCCTTAGCATACCTGGTCCTCACTTTCTTCATCGGTAGAAAGAGGACCACAATGATTATGATACCTATATCAGAGATTGGATGAGTTAATACACAAAAACTCATAAGGCCTGACTCACTGTCAGCATTCAAAAGTGTTAGCTATTATATTAACAACTTTATCACCTTTTTCCTTTCCTTAAAATGTTTCATATCTCACTTCACTTCATTCTCTATATGTCCTCAATTCCATTCTGAAATATGGAGAATATATAACTCTGATGAAAAAGCACTAGCTTCAGAGACCAACAGACATGGTTTTGGAATTGGGATCCCCTAATCTTGTGGCCTTGGTGAAAATATATAACCTTTCTGTCAGCTATCTTTAAAATGTCTTTGCAGGGCCATTGTACAGACTAAATGAAAGAATTTATATCAAGTGTTGCTCAGTATGTGGTAGTTCCTTCCACTGCTTCTTTGAATATCTCGCTCTTTTTTTTTTTTAAGTTTCTTTCAGTCACATGGTGGGGAAAGCAATGCCCACTGGCCTGGTATAGAGTTGGAACAGCTGTGGTGAGTTTGGGGTTCAGGCTAACAGGTAGTCTAAGGAGCACTTTCACATCCAAAATTTCAAGCACATATTTTTTGACCTCCATAGGAAGAGAAGAAGAAGAAATGGAAATGAACTCAGAGCACAGGAATCCAAATTCCAGAATCTAATTTTGCTCTCAGGAAGGGTAGAGATGGCAAAGAGACACTCTGCAGCATTTGGAGAGGGTACAAGTGCAAAACCAAGGGCTCAGTTATTAAAGGCCTTTTGTGAGGAAGGCTACAGATTAGTAATAACAGGTAAACAGAAACTTTTTTCAGTGCTTCTCAAAAAATTTGTTTATTCTTCACCCTATAAGGTATATATGATTGTTGTCCTCATCTTACAAATGAGGAAACTGAGGGACAGAAAAGTGAAGTAACTTTGTCAGGTTCACACTCGGGCCAGCTGGCTCCTGAGTACGTACACTCCTCATCCCCCCCACGATGTTACCTCTGCACAGATACAGATAATTCGCTACAACTACTGATCAATAACTCAGACACTGAGCCTGAACTCCCACAATCACAGGACATATACAAGAGACTTTGTATTAAAGATAATGGAAGCGATGTTTTTCAAAAGTATCCAGTGATACCGATCACCTGGGGTGTTTTCTAAATATACAGATTCCAGACACCTCCCGAGACCTAGAGAAACAATCTCCATGGAGAAGTCTGGGTGGTAGCTATGGTTGACAAGCGCTCCCAGGTGATTATCCTTATTATAAAGAAAGATTGGGAAACACCAAATGGGGTGAATAATGAAAAAGTCTTTAAGGCAGTGCTTCTCACACTTTAATATGCACACGAATCACTTGGAGATCATGTCAAAGTTCAGCTGTGGGGCCTGTGTTTCTGTATTTTTAAAAAACTCCTAGGCTATGCCAGTGTTAGTGATATATAGATAGACCAGATTCTGAGAAGCAAGGCTCTAAGACAATGACTCAGCAGTCTAAGATCTGTGGGCTCATTTACTGTTAGCCATAACCTTGGCCTTTTAATAAGCAAAGCCATCACCTGGCTTGTTTGTACAAAACACAAATAAGAGTATAGATCCTGATTTGACAGACATGGTTAGTTATCAGAAATTGACTTTTTAAAACAAATAATACCAAGGATTTGATTCTCAGGCAGATAGTCCTCAATCCTACGTTCCATTGATAAACACTGTAAATGCCGTGGAAATCAAAGCACTCTAAAGGTGGAAGGAACAGCAGTGCCATTATAGAAGTCATCCAACCCCTTGGTCTTATCACCCATAACCTGGAGAGAATAATATGTGCCTTTATAGAGTTGTTAGGATAAAATAAGACATGAAAGCAAAGAACAGCTGAGCCACCCTATTCAAAGGGTCAACAGAAATAGGATATGGATCCAGGAAGGAACCACTTTCAGCCAAACAGCAGAAAAGCTTTCCTATATTCTCTTGATTCTTAGGCTATAAAGGCAATTTACAAAATCACTACATTCACTCTATCCATTTACTAGCTAAGCAGGACTGATTCCTATCTGTTATTATAAAATGATAGTGGTTCTCTCTCTCTCTCTTTCCCGCTGTGTGTGTGTGTGTGTGTGTATGCATTTCATGCCCACAAGCATATACACACACACATATATACACATATATGTGTATACATATATATACATATATATGCTTGCAGATAAGCAACATATACATAAGCATATATGATTAAATTTTATAGATTTCTGGAGATTCTAAAAACATGTAATACAGCTAACCTTTAAAACAATGCTAATGTAGCTGCTACAATATGGCATTTTAAAAACACCTTTTTAATAATGCATGTTCTTAAATGTTAAACTGATTCATATGTTACATTCCCAACTTTTAAATCTCAAGTTCTACTTAGAATATCAAAAGAAATATGGAAAGTACAGAATTTTATATAAAAATTTCTAATGAACTATACTGGTCTGCTGTTATTACTGTATCTTAACCCTGCTTGAAAGTTTATTACTTTTTCAGAGGGAAAGGGTCTTCAGCTTCTTTCTCAGACCATGCCTATTGGATTTAAAAAAAAGAAAAAAGAAAAAAAACAACCTTCAAAGTACTATCTTTCACTGCCTGTGGCAAGGACAAGGCTTAGGTCGACGCCTATTACAGAAGCAGCAAAAATATGTGGATTAAAAAGAAAAAAACACACACTATAGTCTCTTTGGTGTATCTAGACATTTTAAAACATGGATTAGACACACACAGACAGTATAAACATCAAAATCACAATCAAGTGAATATATTTCATATATATCTAATGTCACACATTTGACATAGAGCTTTTTGGTGACCATGCTTTGGTGTGATGTATATTTGTCGAATTGCATAAGGTCATAATATGAAGTCTAAAGTATAGTTTGTTCTAGCACATTCTAAAAGGGTGAATCATTTGAAGGAGGTCTGTAAAATTATATTGTCTAAAGATAATTAGGTGACTAAAATAATTTTGGATTATTAGTTACATTATGAAATTTCAATAATAGATCCCTTTACTTTTTCACAATTCAGCCAAGAAACATTGAAAATTAACCCAAAACTTTCTTTGTTATAAGGTCCAGAATTATGTTCACTATCAACTTTGATGTTTTAACATCTACGTGAAAGTAAGGCATTTAAAATGAAATGAACTCCCCCTAACCCTAACCCGGACCCGAACCCGAACCCTAACCCTACCCCTAAACCCTAACCCCTCTCAGCTGCGCTCAGAAAAAAAAAAATAAATAAATAAATAAATAAAAAATAAAATAAAATAAAATAAAATAAAATAAAATGAAATGATATTTGTAAAAATTTAATGAGTTTTCCTTTCTACCTAAGGAGAAAAATTCAGTGTAAATTTGTGTAGGTGTATTTCCTTCTGAAAACTAAACTACTTTTAGGCTTGGATTATAACTGGAATAATGTAACACAACTAGGGATAGTGACAATATTTAAATTCAGTGACTTTTTCTATCTAGATTCCTTTTAAACATAGGAGAACAAATGTACACCAGAAATTGGGAAATAAAATGTGTGTGTGTGTAGGTAACTTCCCAATAAAGATATATATATATATATATATATTACACATATATATGTGTAATATATATATTTATTTATTTATATGGTCTTGGGTAAAAATGTAGTCATCTTTAACATGTATCATCTAGAATCTGGAATAACTGGTTATTTATTGAAACATCCAACACATGACCTAATATAGAGGGAAAATAGAGATGAGTGATACAGATATGGATATATTTATATTATGGATTATTGGGGAACAATATCTCACTTTCTCCATATTTGTATCTATAATTGCATCAGACTTAACATGAAGTTAAGTGATGGCTATTGAAATAGCCACATCATCATAAAAATCTCTTTATTTCTAAATTGCAAAATGCCAGTCTGAGTTAAATCAAATGATACATGGATCATTAGTGTTTCTGCTTCTAGTCTTGATTTGGTACAATATACATATAAACTAATGGCTATTAATTTGGATACAATTCATGAAGTCATTTCACAGATTATGAATATAGGCAACAAGCCACAGTACAATTAAGAGTTTCTATGTTTTGGTCACCAAAAGAAGTTATAGATATTTTCATATCACATTTAAGTTTCCACAGATATCTTGAAATATCATTTACATCCAGCACAATTTCAAAATTACAGCATTTAATACACATGCTGCTAGATTTTTAGTGAAATCAATATTCTACTCTATCACAACTTTGTAAAATCATTTACTCTGTAATGTCCATATATTTAGTGTTATGCACATGAAAACGTTCTTCTAAAAAGTCCATATCGTTCAACAAAGGAATTCATGGCACAAAATGATTAAAAACACCTGTTTTTTAAGCAAGAGTCATGTCATGTCACTGCTTTCTTGAAAACCCTCCAATGGCTATGCATTTCACTTAGAATGAAGTTGTTGTGGTCCTTTGATTTCCACCACCACTAGTTCTGGCCTCATCACTATGTTTCTCAAAATATTAAGCATACCCCCAACTCAGAGCCTTTGTACTGAATGTTCCCTCTGCCTAGAATTATTTCCCTTCAGATTTAATCATGTTCCACTCACCTCCTTCTAGATTTTTTTTTCAAATGTCACCTCATTCAAGTCTATGCTATTTTATTTATAATCACATCACTTCCTTAACATCTCTGTTTTCCTTACTATGCTAATTACACCCCATAATTTACTATATATTTTCTATCTACCCTCCCCTAGAATATAAACTCCATTGGAGGAGGGATTTGTGTGTGTGTGTGTGTGTGTGTGTGTATGTGTGTGTGTGTGTTTTCTGTTTTGTTACCCATAATATCATAATGTATTTGAGGTGCTCCGTAAACTCTTGTGACATGAAAAAATAATTTGTAAAGGTAAATGACGCTTTCAGTATGGTTGTAAAACAGTATGCCACTGTAAATTAGCCCATTTTTACAACTGTTAAATGTAGAATTTAAGAAGGTAGACAGAAAGTTGATGCTATTCCTTTATCATACTGGTTAACTAAGAGTGTCTATAGAAAATATATTAGTTTCCTAGAGCTGCCACACAAGTTACTACAATTTGTTGGCTTAAAACAACAACAATTTATTGCTTCACAATCCCAGAGGCTAGAAGTTCAAAATCAAGGTTTGGCAGGGCCCTTCCCAAGGAGGAAGGTTCGAGGGGAGAATTCTCCTTGACTCTTTCAGTGTCTGGTGCCCCCGGTGTTCCTTGGTTTGTAGCAGTATAACTCCAACCTGCTGCCATCTTCAGATGGCCTTCTTTCCCTCTCTTTTATAAGGACCCCAGTCATTGGATTTTGGGCCCACTCTAAATCAAGGATGATTTCAACTGAGATTCTTAAATCAATTATATCTGAAAAGTCCTTATGTCCAAATGAGGTTACATACACAGGTACTAGAGGTCAGGACCTGGACAAATCTTTTTGGAAAACATAATTTACTATAGAAGATAAGAAATGATTCAGAAATTTCTGGATAAAGAAACCAGATTTTTAAAATTCACTTTGTCTGCAGAGAAGGATATTTATGATTTCTTAATATTTTTTTCTAGAATTATATGCCTCACTATTTTGGAGGATCTTCTAACTGATTTTGAGGAAAACAAAAAGGGTTTGTTGTTAATAAAAGTGCTTTTAAAGTTTAAATGGGAGAAAGAGTAGCATTGTGAAGCAAGACTCTAAAGCTCTACATAGTTAAAGTGACTAAATACAAATTGACCTTTTGCATCCAAGCTGAAAGTAAACTATCTACAGACCAAGAACTATGACTTGATACTTTTCCCACTGGAAAAAAATGATAGAAACTGACTAATGAATGTATGCCACTTCTTTCTATAGATGCAATAGGTCAATCATGGTTAGCCAGCTGGAGATTAGACTGAAACACAGCTCACCTACCTGTGAAATTTCCAATAGCTATGATTAGAGAAGCATTAAATTAGAGGTTAAGTGCTCAATGGCTGAAGGAAACTTCTACTTTTATTGAGTACCTCCGAATGGCCAAAAGGAAATAATATATACCTCATATACTCGATCTAAGTCTATAAGAATACCTTATTTTAAAGGGTTGTTTTTTGTGTTAATGTGTTACCTAATATTATTGATTATCACTATTATCAAAAGTGGTACATGTAAATTTCTAGCTTTTAATTCAAACTGTCAAATGTGAAAGTGAAAAAAAAAAAGAAGTAGGAAAAAGAGTTGAAAATGTTAGTTGGAAATAAGCTCAAAATGAGTGAAAAATATAGTATCACAATTAATAAATCTGAAGTATTCTTGAGTGAAATTTTTGGAAATATATGCCTAGTCAATGGTGGTTCAGCATTACAATTTTAATTCAGATTACAACTAGGATTTAGTGTTGAATTCTAGGCATAATATTTGGAGGATGACCTTTATAAACTACTCAACAACCAGAAAGATAAAGAATCTGGGAAATATGTCAAATTAAAAACAGATGAAGGAAGAGGGCATATTTAGCTTGAAGAAGATACTCAGAATAGAAACAGTGTTTGCATTAAATAAATTGAACCATGGACATGTGGAAAATAGTAAAACATAATAAAACCAAACAAAGCAGATAAGCAAAAAGAAAGTTACAACAGGCAAGATGAGAGTTATATCAATATGTAAGAAACACCAGCTAAGTATGAGAACTGTTGAGCAGTGAAATGGGCAGATACTGAATTTCCATAACAATGACTATTGTTCACTGAAGTGCTTGGTGCTGAGCTAACTGCATTTCTCCACTATTGCAATCAATCTCCACCACAATCCTATGAGGCAGAGGTTATTATCTCCATTTCCTAGAAAAGGAAATGTAAGTGATTTGTCTATGGTCAAACAACTAGAGGTTCTAAACTTATTATTTTAACCACGTTTATAGTCTTGGCTTTCTATGGCACACAGAATTGAGCGCATCTGTTATGATTTTTTTAAAGGGATATCATGCATCCAGAGCATAGTATATCTGACTTCTAAAGTTAATACATGAAAAAATGTTTAGAACAGTTCTCGTAGTAAGAGTATTTGAAATGTACTGAGTGTGAAAAAGGATAATTCTTAGAAGAGAGTATAATCATACAATCCTAGCTTATACAGATATAAAATGAATATGTGTCAAAGATTTTATTTAACTTACTAATTAATGAAGGAACCAGGGAGATATTACAAACGGTTCTAAGGAGAATTCAAAAAGCTACACACACGCACACAAAACATTTACATTGATGCAAAACTGTATTCTAAAGGGAGAAAGGGAAATCAATTTTATTTTGTTAGAAAAAATTATTTTCATTTCTATGGAAAATAATCATATGCATTGCTTTCAGTATTCTACAATGCACAGAGTTGTAAAATAGCTCCAAGACAATGAGAAGTGCAGAGATCCATTAGAATCAGACAACCTAGGAGGACACGCTTAGAAGGCACCTAGTAGTCCACTGAAGACACCCATTTGGGACCATTTCAAAGTCTTTCACAATGTTTCCTTCAAGTGTTTATAATTATGTTGTACAAGTCACATAGATTGGAAGTAGCAGAGGAGAAACTTAGAAACTTAGATCTGTTTAGCATGAAAGACGATGGCACTCTGCGTTAAGGCATATAGCCTCCCCAGAGATATTTGTATGTTGCATAGAAAAACTGACATTCATTGAATACCACATTCAGTGCTAAGTGTTTTATATTTCATGACAACAGTAACAGCAACAAATAATTACTGAGTGCTTTCTGTATGCCAGGCTTTGTGCTAATTAATTTATGTGCATTATTATGTATAATTTTCCTACAGGTCATAATGATAACACAATAGCAGCAGCAATAACAAAAGCAATAATAATGGTATCTCAGTTTAGTTAAACAGTTACTGAAAGGCAAGAACTTGTTCTAAGTATTATCGATTTTAATCTTAACAACCACTGCTATGATTTAAATAATATTATTATTGGCGAGGAAGTTGAGGATTAGACAGGTTGATCAATTCGCCAAAGTCACACAACTAATTATATTCCAATCTAGGTCTCTTTGAATACAAAGTTTGTGGTTGTAATTATTATACTACTAAGCTAAACCATCATAGATCATGTCAATGCACTTTGAAGTATACCTATTAGAATACAAAATTATTTCTTTATGACATCATACAGGCGAATATTAAACACGTTAGGTTTTCAGAAACGTTCCTATAGTTTTAAAAAACCATGAATGGTTATATGTATTTTAAAAATAGTTTGCTTAGGGCTTCCCTGGTGGCACAGTGGTTGAGAATCAGCCTGCTAATGCAGGGGACATGGGTTCGAGTCCTGGTCTGGGAAGATCCCACATGCCGCAGAGCAGCTAGGCCCATGAGCCACAACTACTGAGCCTGCGCTCCACAACAAGAGAGGCCACGATAATGAGAGGCCCGCACACGGCGATGAAGAGTGGCCCCCTCTTGCCGCAACTAGAGAAAGCCCTCGCACAGTAAACGAAGACCCAACACAGCCAAAAATAAATAAATTCATTAATTAATTTTAAAAAAATAGTTTGCTTAGAAACATAAGAATTAAAGAAGGATTCATAACCAAATATGAAGTATCTTCTTCAAGAAATCCACTCAAAGAGTCAATGATTAAACCATAAGTGGAGGGTTTTCTCTGACTGACTTATCATAAAAAATAATTGTATACCAAACATTATTAAACCTTAGCCGCCTCTCCTGCCACTCCCTTATCCTCTTCCAAATAACATTCCTATAGGTTCTAAAAAAAAAGGAAAAATAGATAGTGCTCAGATAGAGATAGAAGAGGTAAAATACATTACCAGCAGTAAATATTTATTTACATTTCATAAAATATATTCGTTATTTTTCATTGACTAAGTAGGAATGTAGAATTTTGCTATGATTTATGCCAAAATAGATCATTGTAAGAGATCAAATGTTTTACAATATGCCTTTAATATTTGCAATATTCTTGATTAGTCTTATTAAATGATTAGCTTGTACAGTAGTACATACAAGGGTTTTGATTGTCAATGATAAATTAATCCAGCTCCTGACTTAATGATTAAATATGCCAAATTCATAGAGATAGTGTGTTAAATTATTTAAATTATTTAAATTATCTTTGTTTAGCCACATAATTGGAAGGAAGTAGTGGTGTGGATAATCCTAAATACTGAATGATTCCAAAATCATTTAGAATTGACTTTGGGATGCATTTTAATTTGGAAGCAGATTTGTTTCCTAAGTTCATTTTGCATGACCTAAAATTAAAATAGGCAAATATTATTCACAAAGAAGGTAGCATGGTCCAAAATGTTATGGTTGATAAGGGCATTTCAGCCTGGGATATAGGTTGTACTGCTAACAACAAGTAACAACAACAATAACAACATAACATCAACAATGAAAGAGGCTTGAGGAAGAAACTTAGAGCCTGTTCAAGAACATCCAATTTATAACATAATTTAGAGTTAACTGTATCTTATCATTAACTCCTGCCCTGCTGCTGTTGTTTCTGCCTATAATAATCTTCTATTTTCACTTATCCATATGTGTACAATAGTTCAAAGTATACTTCAAGTCCCACATCCTTCATTAACAATAACTTTATAACTAGAGTATTGAGTATCCCTCAGTACTCAAGTAAACCTAAGTGTTCCAGGAACTCCAAGATTTATTTATTTTTCTCTCCAACCACAAAGATTGAGGGTGAAGTATGGCATTCTCTACTACCACCTCCCAAGACAGGTCCCATTCTGACACTGACCCCCAGGCCATGACCTTCATGCGAAAACAACTCTTACAACAAAAATCTCAAGGTAAATGTCAGGCTGGGTGCATTTCTGAAGTGTCTATGTTTGTTACTTTAGTGGTTTGTGTACCTGAAAATACAGGCTTTTTCTTAATTAGGGTTGAAATAGTGAAAAAGGTATGGAGTTAACAAAAGTTCATATTGCTTCTTGTTTCCCCATTATTGCCGAACAATAAAAACTTTAAAAGAGCAGATATAGCTATGTTCTGAAATAGAGGTATAGGGGAAAAATGAAATTAAGTACTGTTCTATAAATGGAATGTTAATTACTACTATTGATATTAAATAATAATGATTACTGCAGCTGCTCTTACAACTACTAACAACAACATGATCAACACCAGCATTTATTGCTTATCATGTATGTACTATATGCCAGACACTGTGCTAATGAATTCACATTTTTTTAAATGTCATTTAATAAAAAAATGAGCATATCTATATATTGTGATTTAACTATGGGGATGGGGAAGTACCTTAAGAATAGATGGGGCTTTGTTTTGGAAAACTCTTTGTCTTATGAAAGGGAAGGACTGGTTTCAATGGGAGAGTTTGAGACAAATGTGCTAAATAATTCTTTATACTAGAGAAAAGGAAATCTTAGAGTTGCCCTTTACAACTGGATCTATGGGGGGAAAGGGAACCATGAAATTGAGAGATAAGGGCAAGAATAAGTAGAGAGCAGAGAGGGATGAACAAAGAAAGAAGTTAATGAAATAAACATCAGTGCTTCCCATCTACAAGGCTCTTCCAACACACTGGGGTCAAATTTGTATTCATAATTTTATTTGCTTTTTTCTTACAGAGGTACATAACTTGTATAAGCTCCAGGTCCCAGAAAACCTGGATCTGTCTCTAGCAGAGAGATGTTTCTGTTCCCAAGAAAAAGATACTAACTCTTCCAATACTCTTTTTTAATCTGGTGTCATCTTCCTCCACTAGTCCTAAAGGTTCAGTAAAATCAGATGTTCAGAGTAGCCCCAGGTTATGTGCTTAAGCTCAAGGCCATAAATTACTCAATTATAGTATTTTCAACACCACATTAAGCAGGTCAATTAAAATAAGGTATCCAATCAAAATGACTTTATTTCAAATATCAAAATATTTGATACCAAATATCAAAGGGTGACCAAGGAAATGATAGGTTTAACTAAGTTTGAGTGAGGACAGTGGGATGCTTGAGGTTATAAAGAACAACCAAAATATATCCTTTTGGTGGATATCATGTTCACCTGGAAATTATGTTTCCATAATGAACATCAGATTATCAGTTTAAACTTGGAACATAGTGGACCCTTTGAGTTCAGTTAAACATTGATGAGAAACTTTAGTTCTCTCGAACATCTTTACAATGTCTGCATCTAAACCATAGCTACAGTTAGCAAGTAGACAGTAAGACTGGACTAAAGCCAGGTATTTTGCCAATAAAGAGGAGTCAGAGAAATAGCCTTAGGCCTCGCTAGCCACACTCATACCCTAAATCACACTGCCCCATCAGCCACCCACCCATCACCTGGCATCTGTGATGCACTCTACTGTTGTAAAGTAGAACCTGTTGGTGGAGAGGACTTTCCTTGCCAGAGACGGACTGAAAACAGCAGTTTACAAGAAACTGCGGCAGGTATCAAGCTGGCGTCTTTAAGCAGCTCTCTTGTTAACAGATATGCTTGCGTAAGTCAGACATTTGCTGATGTGGTTGTCTGCGGTGGTCTAAGTCCCAGGAGCAGAACAAAATTAAATAACCTGGTCCAGGTAAAGCACAGTAAAAAGCTGGACATTTAGGCAACAGCAGAATTATGTCTTGTAGGACATGTTTTTGCTGAGAGTAGAAGTTCCCCAGAGCAAAAGGATATGAAGAAAGGGTACACAGTGAATTGAAGCTATACAAGTGCTCCTTTCTGAACTTGAAATTTGCCTTGGGGACATGGCTACATTTAGACTAAGTAGACTTTAAATGATAAAAATTATCAAATGATTAATGATCAATGTGTGAGTCTGTGAGGTGAAGAAACCAAATTTTCCAGACTGTCACATTCATTCTTTTGTATTTAGTCTGCAATCATCATCTCTATGAAGTCTCAAATTATAAAACATAGCATTTGATTTTATTTGCCTTTCCTTTGATACAGGAAAACCAGTGAAGGGTTGTCCTAGAAGTTGACCCTGGACTGAGTCCCCAAAACTCCTCTCCCAATCATTTTCTGTGACCTCCATCCCTGTCACTCATGCACCATCTTGTTATATGACCACTGTCAAAAGTGACTTGTGAAAAGAAATCCATCAACAACTCATCTGCACTTTAAGAAGATGAAGGAAAAAATGAAGGCAGATCAAGAAAAGGATGTCATTATTTTGCAGAACAGGGATGGAGAAAAATGACCACATGACACTCTAAGTTGGAATAGTGAATGCATCTCCCCTCAAAAACTGATATGCATGGTGTTTGTTTCTGCATGACACCCAATGCTGTGTTTTAGGTTGGTCATTTGTGCACCGCCATCACCCCATTCCAGTATCCAGAATTAGCTAAATTGACTGGATTTTGGTACTGTTAATAAATAATTATCCATTATTATTTAGAAAATAATGTTGTGTGTATACAATGTGGCATCTACAGTGCCAAGGCCATAACAACTATGTGGTGAATGTTTCCAGTCTTAAATAATTATTCATTATTATTTAGAAAATAATGCTGTGTGTATACAATGTGGCATCTACAGTGCCAAGGCCACAACAACTATGTGGTGAATGTTTGCAGTCTTAAATGATATCCATGTTACTAGCAAACATGTATTCTTAATAACAACTTGTCAAACACCATGGGTGAGGAGCTATCTAATTTTGAATGTGGGGTAGAAATGTCACAGAAATGAAGGTCTGTGTTCTGTAACTACTATAAACTCATATGCACCCAGGTTGCATTTAGAGAGCTGATCAGACTTACTTGAAACCCGTTTACTCATGTGAGGGACCAAGGAGCCACTTTTTGATGGAAGAAAGGGTTGAGGAGTAAAACTTGGTAAAGAAACAAGAATTGTTTGCAAAAAGGAAGAGTTTATTTTGAAGATGACCCTTAGATAGGTTTCTTGCTCAGCTTTGTAATTCGTGCTTTGATCTTAAGGTAGGAGGATTCTAAAAAACTAAGTCAAAGTAAAACAGAGCACAGACTTCAAACATGATTTGTTATATCATGTGTTACACTGTAAACAGAGTTTTTAACATAATGTATAATACACATCCTGAGAAGTCAATGGGAGTGAAGGTGATTATGTGTTAGCCTATATTCAATACTGTATTTAGGATCCCATTTGACACATATGCTGAGGATTTTCCGAGGCAGATTTGATTTGAAGGAAACTAGGGTTCCTGAAATTCCACAGGTGGTAATCTGTCAAAGGCAATATAATCAATTATCTTTGCTAGGACACTATTATACTATTGCTATATCCCCTAGCTATTCTCTCAATGAACATTATTGCCTCATACATACCTCTTTAAACATGTATCTTATACCATTATTGATTATGAGGAAGAATGTGGCAGATCAAAGGAAAACAAGTTAATCGTTTCCTTTTTTATCTCTAGCAAAACTATCAGTTATAAACAGGAAAATCTGATGTTGGTATTGATCAAGATAAAGATATAAATATGGATTCAGAGGTAGGTTTAGATGTTATCATGCTAAATTCTTGAAACTTACGATAAAATACTCTGTGACCAAAAACAATATAATTGCATAAATAATGTAACCATAAGAGTAAAATGGTAAAATATTTTACACTATTATTAGTGAACCTATAAAACACAATTTGTGAAAAAAGTATAAATTAAATTTTTAAATTTCATTTTTAAAGTAACACAGAGAAGTCATATTTTATTTAGCCTTTGACATGCATTCAAAATTAGGGGCCCATATATCAGCCTAACAATTCAAAAATTAGACTGGGAAGCAAAATGTAGGTATATATTCATATTGTTATGAAAGTTGGGGAAAACTGAATTCAATTTCCCTGACCTCTTTCTCTACTTGTTTTACAAGGATGTGGCATTCACATCTTGTACCTATTACAATTTGCCATTAATATTTGATACCTCCTAACACCTTCAGAGTCATTTAAAATTTTTTTATACCATACATTCTTTCTCTCATTTTCAGGGGCTTGATCATTGACAAATTTGATTCCTTAAATAATACTGTTTTATATACCTCAACTCTGCTCATCACCTCAAATTTTAGAATCAATTGATCACTAATTTTTATAGATAGTTGAGCTCATAAATATGGTCATAACCCAATAATTAATTCTCACTTTTCTACTTTTCTCAGTCTACATTTTGCATGTGACTTAGTTTTCATGAGTATCAACAGACTCTTTTTTTACAAGATGTGCAGGAAAGCGTTAACACAGTGTGCTAGGTCTTTGGAAGGGCTTGCTACAGAGATGGGTATTGGCTGGCATCTGGGAACACGGCTTTTAAACTGTTCCACAAGGCTTTTAAACTGTTCCCTCTATCACTAACTGATAAGGTGTTTTACCATACAAGCCTAGCTAGACTGTACAAACAGTGTGATTTATGGTGAACATCTGCTTTCCTTCTGGGATTCTAGAATTTTGATAATTTTGGATAGGGAGAGATTGCCCATGTAACCACCACCACCCCACCCCACCCCCAATCCCTTAAACTCTAAGTCTCAAATGGGCTTTCTTGGGAAGAAACAACTGTGCAGATGTTACTTCATTTCATGTCTACGGGGGAGCACACTTGGGGTGATACCTTCAGGGACAGCATAGGAAGAATGAACATGGATTCCTCCAAAGCAGTCTGATACATCTTTCTCCCTCTCTCATCCAGCTGTATGGCCTTACTGTGTTGCTGCAATAATTATCAGCCATGAGTCCAACTATATGCTTAGCACTGTGAATCCTTCCAGCAAAGCACTGAACCTCTGATGGGAGTGGGATCCCTGACACAAGTGGTGTTAGAAGTGCTGGCGCACGAGACTTCTGTCTCAAATATAGTTCTCATGTCTGTAATGGCTCCCAGGACATTTCTTCTTAGTTGTCTTATCATTGTCTCAAATTAAAAGAAAATTTACTGTTACTTTAAATTCAAACACTTCACAGTTCTACAAATGGTATTAACATTCTTTAGTCTAGTCACCTACATTCAAAATATGAGTGATCGGGCTTCCCTGGTGGCGCAGTGGTTGAGAATCCGCCTGCCAATGCAGGGGACACGGGTTCGAGCCCTGGCCCAGGAAGATCCCACATGTCGCGGAGCAACTAAGCCCGTGCGCCTCAAAACTACTGAGCCTGTGCTCTAGAGCCCGGGAGCCACAACTACTGAGCCCACGTGCCACAACTACTGAAGCCCGCATGCCTAGAGCCCATGCTCCACAACAAGAGAAGCCACAGCAATGAGAAGCCCATGCACCACAACGAAGAGTAGCCTCCGCTCGCCGCAACTAGAGAAAGCCCGCGTGTAGCAATGAAGACCCAATGCAGTCAAAAATAAAAATAAATAAATTAAAAAAAAACACGAGTGATCTTTGAGAGCAAGGGCAATCTATAATAAAGAATAGAGGTTATGAAATCAAGATTTCCATCCCAGCTTTATGTCTAAATCCCAGTGTATTAGTTTAATGAACTTGGGCAAGTAGGACCCAGCTTGAGGTGGAGTGGAAACTGAGCACATTGTAATTATTTACTAATTAACAATATTAATCATGTTATTAATTAACAATATTAATCATGTTATTCTTATTCCCTCTTCCTACTACCATTCTACTATCATTCAAATATTATACAAATTGTATGACTTGTATTAGTAGAGTCATTAACTTTCCCTTTCTCACTGGGGCCACCCCAATCTGGCCTCTTTTTCTCAGTTCTACATAAGTACAATAATCTATTTTGGTCTCCTATTCCTCTCTAACCTGTTTTTCTAGATTAATCTTCTGAAGTGGAATTTTTCAAACTCTACTCCAGGGAGCCCTAACATTTCCTGTAACTCTCACAAAGATCAGTGAGGAGGGGAGTATGGAAAGCAATAGATCTCACATCCGACTACAACAAGAAATGCTCTGTTTTTTATCCATTGCCTATATTGTGCTTCTGTTTGACATTCTATTTGGACAAAGGCCTTGGTGGCTAATAAGTTTGTAAAAGCACTGTGCTAGCTGTCCTCAGGATCAAATCTGATCTCTTTAAACTCCAGATCCTCCACTTTTCGTCCCAACTTTCACTCTAATCTTCTCTACATAAGTCCTTTGTCTCGGTCAAAATGATTTGTTCATTAAACTTTCTGTTATCTGTTGAACTGTGTCCACTCAAAATGGTATGTTGCAATAATAACCATCAATACTTCAGAAAGTGATCTTATTTGGAAATAGGGTGGTTACAGATCTAACTAGTTAAGATTAGGTTATACTGGAGTGGGGTGGGCCCCTAATCTAGTGTGATTGGTGTCCGTACAGAAAGGAGAAATTTGGACGCAGCCACACACACAGAAAGAGCACTACGTGAAGGTGAAGGCAGTGCTCAGGTTGATATAGCAGAAGCCAAGGAATTCCAGTGATTTCAGCACACCACCAGAAGCTAGGAGATTGGCATGGAACAAATTTCTAGTTCACAGTCCTTAGAAGGAACCAATTTTGCTAATACCTTGACTCAAACTTCTAGCCACCTGAACTGTGAGACAGCAAACTTTATTGTTTAAGCCACCCAGTCTGTGGTACTTCTTTATGGCAGCACTAGCAAACTAATACAAGCTCTAAACATACTAAGCACATCTTAATCTCCACACCTTCGTTCTCCCTGCAATGCCTTCCTCAGAGATTCCCTCCCCCTTTAAGAACTAGCCCAGGTTTCTCAACCTTCCCAAACTGTTTTTTAGCTGCCTTAGCTTGTGGCAAACTTTAATTTTTTGAAAGACCTCATAGAACTTAATAATTCTCTTGAAAAATATTATATGCTATCTTATAGGTTACTTGAAAATAAAAGCCAGAATCACAATTTAATGTCATATCTTTAAACATAAAGCTAAATTAGAGTGTCATTGTGACCACTATTATCAACATTGGACATCTGCGGTAACTTAAGAGTGTATAAATTGGCTTTGAGGACACACAGAGGTAAGGGTTATGTGAAAATAATCGGTAGTATCAACAAGTATAGAGAAAACACTTTCTCATATAAGAAACACTCTATTTCAACTCTCTTGATATGAATTAGGAATGATTGGGCTTTCTGTTTTCACATGAATTTAAAAGACTACTATTTTGGTGATATTCATCTTGCTTTGTTTATGGATTATTTTTGTTGTACTAGTGCAAAAGGACCTAATTATAGGACTTCACAAAGTCCATGCATACTAATGGTATGTACAGATTATTCAAGAGAACTTTAAGAATCCTTTCTTTAATAATTAAAATGTGTTTCGTGTCCTTCTTAAGGTCTCCAATGACCTCAATTCCCAAATCTGAAATTCTACTTTCACTGCTGTTCCTACTGACGTAAAGCAATCAACATGGTTGACAGCTCTAAACACCTCAAATTATTGTCTCTTTTGATTTTTTTCTCTCTTTTTCTTGTCTCACAGGCTGCCTCCCCTATTGTCTACAATCTCACCCATTCTCAAGGACTCAGTTATCAAATAAATGCTGATGTTTATACCTCTTGTTCCAATTTTGTCTCAGAAACACATTTACAACAGTTTCTTGGTCTGTATGCAAGCTGGTACATCATAAGTACTGTCTTTTCAGTGGCAAACTAAACTATTTTGCATGTGTAATATCATTTGTACACCGCTATCACCCCATTCCAGTATCCAGAATTAGCTAAATTGACTGGATTTTGGTACTGTTAATAAATAATTATCCATTATTATTTCTCACTAGGTTAAAAGGCCACTATCACAGAAAAACACATATAAATGAAAACATTATTTGATATAAAAAACATAACTTTGGCCATTGTTAGTGGAAATAAAAAATTTTGTTGTTGTTTTTTTTTAATGGTACAAATGAACTTATTTACAAAACACAAATAGAGTCACAGATGTAGAAAACAAACTGATGGTTACCAAGGGGGGGAAGGGGAGGGAGGGATAAACTGGGAGGTTGGGATTGACACATACACACTACTGTATATAAAACAGATGACTAATAAGAACCTAATGTATAGCACAGGGAACTCTACTCAATACTCTGTAATGACCAATATGGGAAGAGAATCTAAAAAAGAGTGGATATATGTACATGTATAACTGATTCACTTTGCTGTATAGCAGAATCTAACACAAGATTGTAAATCAACTATACTCCAACAAAAATTAATTTTTAAAAAAGTCTCCCCTCCTTTTACAGTATGACTTTTCTGCTATATTCACTTACAAATACTATTGCTAAAAATTAATCTAAAATTGGTGATTTAAAAGTGTATTTTGATTTGGCTTTGGATTTTGATAAGGATATTTGTAGACATCAAACACTTTCAATGGCTCTCCATTCTTCTTGTATAAATCTTAATCTTTTCAAACTAGCACTTATAGCCTTATACAAACTGACCCAAATCTAACTTTTCAGCTCTTTCTCCTCTACTGGGCCATAAAGCTTACATTCCAATTGAGCTAGTTCTTTGACACCCACTCAAATATTTGAGATTCCTACCTCAGTGTCTATAATTTTTTTCAAAAATGTTTCTTCCACATGAAATAATACCTCTCCCCTCTGTTTCTATCATCAAAAATCTTGCCCATCATTACCACAAAGACCACTTCTTCATCACCTTTTCCACATTAGCATAGGTCAGAATTACCTTCTCTTGATAGCACTGATAATAGCCCATTGTGTCTATAGTTCATTGGAAATATATATTTCCTACTTAATTGTGGGTTTCTTTGAGGTCAAGTATCAATATGTACCTGACATTATCAAACACAATGCACAACAGAGATGCATCACTGAAATATTTGCAGAACTGTCCTGCATTTGGCTGCAAAGATCCATCTTCTCTGTGGACAGAGTTGCAAAATGAAAAAAAATAGGACAGAATATTAAGTGATTATAAATAAAAACTCATCCAGTAAACCTTTTCTGAATTGACAGAAATAGTGCAAGCAATAACACATCTGAACAAGAAAGGGTATTATACTGAAGGCAAAACTGAAAAAAAAAGTAAACTGGAACTACAGAAAGCAGATATATCATCCCTTTGGAGCCAAATCATACTTTAAGGTAGGCAGAGGAGCTGAAAATGGAAATCGAAGTGGTCTGGAAAACAGGACTCCCAGACCTTCTTTTATAAAGAATTGTACAAAGTAGGTCAGCACTGCTTAGAGAAGTGGTGAGAGCACAGAGCATTCAGAAAAGAAAGACAGGAATAGATCCCTTAAAGCTCTATAAGCTAGCATCAAATGTAAGAAAAAAGGAAGAGGTGATAGTAATGTCAAGCAGCACAAAACAAGAAGAAAAATTGCGTTTGTTGGAGGCTGGGCTGCAGAGGAGGTCACAGAAGACTTGCTGTGTTATTTGGGAGGAAAAGAGAGAGTGGGAATAAAGCATATCTCTAAGAAAAACAATTGCTGTGTTTTCATTTTGGTCATCTGGTGTTAGTATCTAACAGTGTTTAAAGAGTCAAAGCTCTGAAGCAAAAGATATCTGGGCTCATCTCCAAGTTCTGTCCCTTGGGAGCTAGATGGCCTAGTATAAGTTGCTTAAGCATTGGGTTTCTTCTCTGTAGAATAGAAACAATAGTAGTACTTACTTCAAAGCATTTTTGAAAGATAAAATAAGACACATCATTTAAACCCTTAGCATAAAGCCTGTACTGTTAAGTGCTCAATAAATATTAGCTATTATTTTCAGTCTTTAAAGCATGCTATGTTTCAGAGACTCCAGGAAGGCTTTCCTGCCCTGAAATTCAGGACTGACTTCCAAATACTTAGGTTGTCAGTATATTATACATTAAACACATCCCATTCTCTCATAACTCTACATAAAGAAGGATGTGATATATTAGGCATTGTCTTTACCTTAATATCTTTCATAATTGGATATCTGACCTGTAACTGAATAGAAGTGCTTATGTCAGTAGAGAGGTTATATGGGGAAGGGTAGAGAAGAGCACAATGCTAGTGGGAGGAATGGAAGATATATTCCTATACAATTTTGCTAATGCTGGCTCTAGTATGCAGTAAAGTATAGCTGATCATCAACCTTCTCATCCCCACCTTGTGGGGGATATTTGTATAGTTCATGTAACATGACAATACAGGTAATTATAGTCTGAAAATCAGAAATAGACTGAAACCATATAGACCATATTTAAAAACAAGAGATGATGAGGAAAGATTCTGCTGCAAGCTGGGCTGGCACCTTCTCAACTCCACACTAAAAGTGATGTAGCGATAAAAGACTAAATGAAAGAGAGTAAAGAAAAAGTATTGAGGCAACAATCATGACAGAGAATATTTATGTTAGTGGTCAGCAGTTAACACTGGTAACGCTTATTCTTAGGCATTTGTAATTTGTTGTCTTTTTTTAAATAGATGATTGAAGTAAAGAAATATTCTGTACATAAAAGAATGGAAATTCCATGAGACTTTTCAGCAATTATAGGACACCTGCTACAAAATGTTGTCTATGCCCCATTCCATTCTAATGTATCATTGACCAATATTATGGTTAAAAGTTTTCCTAGCTTCTCATCATTTTTTTTTTTAATGCAGACTCAATATGTCCTGAATGATTGTTGAACAGGCTTTAATAAAAATCTTTTAAGAGTGTGTATACTTACCTATATATTTCTCTCTTAAAAACAATTAGCTATTTTAATTTAGCAAACCCTTACCTGCCATATGATGCGCACTGTGTTAAACACGGGAATGAGAAGAGTCAAATGTACTGAGATGGAAACAAATCCTTTCTATAGCTAGATGTGGAACCCCTCTTAAGAAGATTGCTAGCTGTGTTGAAAAAAATTTTGGTAAGTCTACTTGGAGTAGAAGTTAAGACCTCAGCTGACATGAATGGCTCAACTATCCTCAAAATAAGTGGAGTGATGTGTTGGTTGATCTAGAGAGAAAATGTGTCTGTGGCGGGGTGGGGGTACATGAGTAAGAAAAAAGAGGACTTGGAACCCCAAACTGTAGCAGGAGGTTTGTAGTAAGTCATGCTTCTTCCTCTGTAGTTTTGAGAGAAGGTGAAGGTACTGAGTGTATTCTGTACATGTGAGCCAGGTCCCTTGGGGCCAGAGATCAGACTGTTGTAGGCATCTGTTAAGATGGCCCCCAGTGATCCCTTCCTCCTGCTGTTCATGCCCTGGTGTTTATGCCCTCCTGGTTTCTGTCTTTGGCATTCTCTCTCTCTCTTAAGAATTGCTCTAGAGGAGGCCAGCTGCCATGGTCTGGGGACACCCAGGCACCTCAGGAAGAAGTCCATGTGGCAAAGAATTTGATGTCTCTAGCACATGGCTATTGGAGGCTTTCATTGCAGCTGTCTACCAGGGTTGGTCAAGTTGATAAACTGGAACATGGAAGGTACAGAACAGTTTGGATGGGAGAGGGCTGAATCACCAAAGGGACTGGGGTGAATGTCCAGATGACATAGAGAACTTAAAAATCTCTCACAAGTATAAGAAAGACTAAGGAAACGTGAAGAAAAAAATTATTGGGGAATTACAGAAAATGCAGCGAACACGGAGTCTGACTCTCACACCTGAAAAACCGAAGTTGTGTCCAATATTTAACTCTGAGGGTCAGAGTATCCCCAACTCACACATGGTTTCAGAAACTTCAAGGCAGGCACATAAATGACTACAACAAAAGAATGAAATATAAAAGAGTACTCATGTACATTATATATCAGTATATAAATATGTAAGTGCATAAACAGTATAGATCACTTAAAATAACATAAACTAATAAAGTATGATACAGCATAAGTAATATGAAAGATTATATGGAAAATAACTGTCATACACCTAACATAACAAAAATAAATGATATGTAAGTAGAAATACAAGTAATACATTCACCACAATAAACAGTAACAAAGTTAACTAATATATACCTGTTCTTATATATTTATACAGAGAACACAAATTTTCAGAACTATATCTGATACATGCTAAACTAATCTTCAGTTGAAAAGTGAGTAATATGGAAAGATTAGCATTTGCGTAATCACTGTATTCAGTTCTTATAATGTTACCATTATTGCTAGTAAAGGATGTCAAATTTAATTATATTTTCCTGTACATTCCAGGAAAGTATAAAAGAGGGGTGTTGCTATATTTTATATATATACACATACATATATATATATTTTTTCACTTAGGTAATGTTTTGTCAAAACTTGTATATAGTGTAGCAATACCTAAAAGTGTTACACTGTTGAATTCTAAGGTTGTTTAAAGTGTTACACTGCTGAATTCTAAGGTTGTTTAAGACATTGGGACATTTTTTTATTCTATGTCCTCCCTGTATAATTAACACACATTCTTTAAAAAGTGTTCCAATATTTTCACAAATTCTCTTTTTAACCAACCTGATTTAAGAATCTCTTTGCAATATTTAACCCAATTAGGTCAGTGTGGTCACTTTAAACTATGTTCAAACTTTCTTTGATACTTCTCCCTTCAAAAGGAGAAGACTGATCCCCAATTTACTACCCAGAAATGTAGGCTGGAGTTAGTCTCTAAATCTAATGAATAGAACGTGGCGGAAGTGTTAGTATATGAATTTTGAAAATAAGCATATACGCACACATAGAGGATCTCTTCTGGACCACTTACCCTAAGGGAAGACAAAAGCCAGATCATGAGCACAGGAATATGTGTGAGGAGAGACTCCGGGGAGGAACTGAGGTCTTCCCCCAACAACTAGCACCAACTTCCCAGCCCTGTGAATGAGACACCTTGAAATTACAACTCTACACCTTCTGAAAAGCCTGCAGGATGACAACTGACTGCAAACTCTTGAGAGACCCTGAGGCAGAACCACTCACTTAAGCAATGCCTTAATCTTGACCCACAGAATCTCTGAGGATAATAATTATTGTTGTGTTAAGCCACTGTGTTTTGGGGCTTTGTAATACAGCAATTAATCTAATATAATCACCTCATTATTTTATATTCCATCTTCAATAAAGATGTATTAGGAAAAAGAGATCACCTTTTATGTAGGACAAAAACTGCAATTTAAAATGCACACAATCAATATTACTGCATTAGTCTCGTTTTTAATGGTGCATATGTTAATTTCTGAATCTGTGAATAGATGTGCCATTATTATGAGCTTCCACTGGTGACTGTTACATGTATGTGTTTAAACTTAATTCTAGATTAAGAAAGCACATTTGTAAATCCAGTTACTTAGCTGAAATCTCACAGAAGGATATTTGTACCTGGAATATGACATTTGATTCTTGCTCAAAATATTTACTTATATACTTTGAATGAAATCATTACAGTTATAAAATTGTGCCTTATTTTTGTGGTACATTCTGCCATTTTTCAAAATAATAAAAACAATAAACTACTGCTAGCTTACTTAGAAATAAGAAACTAAGTTTTATGTGAGAATTATTTCATTAAATTCATACTGTAAGTTAATTAATTGACATACTTAGTGGAGTAACAAAATTCATTTTTTAATTTAAAAAGTGAGCGTTTATTGTTTGGTATGAGGTAAGCACTTGCTTTAAATGCCTTTTATGTATTTGTTAATTATTGCTGCTGTTCTACCAATTAGGAAAACAAAGTAGACCAGTCATATCACTTTCACAGGGTCACATATTTAGTAAGTGGTAAACTGGGCTTGAACTCAGGCCCTCTAATGTGTACATTCTTAAGCATACTGATGTCCCAATCTGGAATCCAGTTTTCCCACTAACGCATAACAAAAGATCTGCAACAAAAGCTCATAAAAACGACACATACATCCACTGGTTCAAAATTAACATATGCCTTATTAAAGGCAAGACTAATCTAGCCATATTGATTGTGCACATCCTAAAATGCTCCTGCCTTTAAATACAAATTAGTATATGATCAAATTGCAGTGTAATTTTTTACAATTTTAAAATCTCCTCAAGACAACATACCTAATTCTATCAGAATAGATACATTAAAAAAAAAAAAAAAAATCAAACCAACATGCATTCCCTACAAGCTACTTGTAACTCCAAGGGAAAAAAGCAACAAGGTCACAAAACAGGTCATCTTAATGGGGTACAATCTGGGGTTGCATTTATCTTAAACAAAGGATAATGGTAACCTCCAAAATGTAAGGAAGAAAATAGTAAAATAAATTTCTAAGCAAAGACAAAGAATTGGTGACACTAAGGTAGACTTAGGTGCTGATCAAATTTGAGCTGCTTTCATTCCTGCTTTTTCTATTCCAGGACTCAAGAACTTGCTGCATTCTCCCCGCTATTAGGAAGGATGAATACAAAAGGCAACCTACATTGTCTAAAAATAGACCTCAGTCCAGTTTGACAAAGCACTCCATCCAGCAGCACTCTGCTGCCACACTTTCATTAAACCAATGGAGATGTTAGCTTCATCTATTTCGTTTCTACTGGAGAGCACAGGGATTCTTCAATATTTTGACCTGTCTCCACTGAAGAGGAAGAATTTGATTTGTAAAAAGACATGGGCCTAATTTTGCTAGATATTAATGAATCAGCTAAGGAAGTCTCTATATGGCTGCAGGAGCAGTCTGTCAGCAACCCCATGACAAATCTCTTTCTCTAACAGACTACAGTATGCTCACAAAAAATTCACTTCAGGATGAAATTTGGCATGTAGTTATACATTTCTGGGATAATCATAATTTTTTCCCTTTCACTAGCAAGAAAAAAAAATTAGTGTCTTAACCTATAGCACTGTGTTACAACTAAAATAACAAGAAAAATACATAATAAGAGTTAGTCCAGGGCTTCCCTGGTGGCACAGTGGTTAAGAATCTGCCTGCCAATGCAAGGGACACGGGTTCGAGCCCTGGCCTGGGAAGATCCCACATGCCGCGGAGCAACTAAGCCCGTGCGCCACGACTACTGAGCCTGCACTCTAGAGCCCGTGAGCCGCAACTACCGAGCCCACACTCTAGAGCCCGCAAGCCACAACTACTGAGCCCACGTGCCACAACTACTGAAGCCTGTGTGCCTAGAGCCCGTGCTCCGCAACAAGAGAAGCCACCTCAGTGAGAAGCCCACACACCGCAACGAAAAGTAACCCCTGCTCACCACAACTAGAGAAAGCTGGCGCATAGCAACGACGATCCAACACAGCCAAAAATAAAAACAAACAAATAAATAAATTTATTAAAAAAAAAAAAAAAAGAGTTAGTCCATCTCTGGAAAAAACAGAAAAATATAAATATCCTCCTTTATCAAAAGAGAGTAGAAAAATAGACACACATTTTAACAATATTTATTTTCTACTCTATATACATTTTATCTTCCAAAAAAAAATGTCTACAGATTTTACTCTATCACAAGAAACATTAAAGGGCTTAGGTCATATTTTGAAAACTGTTATATTAAGACATTGTCAGTGATTAACATTTTCACTTCCAGAGGAATTCATTTAGGACCACTTCAATTTCTTGATGAAACTTCACTAAGTAAAAGAGTATGTCTATATTTATAATAAAATATGTTTTGCTTTTTTTCTGTTATACTTAAAATATGATCATGGTAGGAAAATCTGTAAAATAGATATAAACTTAATGACCAAATAAAAATTATTCAAAATCCCACCAGATATAATTATTATAACATTTTTGTTATATCCCCCAATTATATAGTTATATATGTACAAGTGTTTAGAAATACACAATACAATTTTATTTAGCAAATAAAATACACAGAGATGATATTTTTGGTATATGCATTCTATTCCATTTCATTTTCTCCTTATATCATGTTTTCTTAGATTCCTCTCAGTCCAAAGCTGAAAAGTTAATCAATGAATTCATCCATAGATACACTTATACAGCAATCTATACACACATGCAGACATATAGTCACCCACCCATCCTTCTAGCCACCTATCCATACATACATACATAAACTCAAAAAATAGTTTAATGATACTGTCTATTGCAAAAAATCACTCTTCTACGTAATTGTTTACTAAAACAAAAAAATATCTGTCCTCTTTTAACTTATAATTTGTGGGGGAGAGAGACAACTGATAAATAGAGAAATATATGAAATGATTTCAGATAATGATATTTACTCTGAAACTGGTCATTCCTGGAAGAGGTTGGCATTAGGACCTCAGAGAAGGATAAGTCAAGTCTTTCCCAGAAGTTAATGATAGAGATAAATTTTGTACCTCTAGAAAATAAGTAGTCTCAAAGTTAGATTTTTATGAGGTGCAAGGGGGAGGATTTCTAAAGTCCATTAACGTAGACTATCTAGAGCTAGACCAATTTAGCCCTGATTAAGTGGGTAGAGAAAAGTCAGGATAAGAAGTTAAGCATTAAAAATCCTTCACCCTCCAAGCTTAGTTATACTGTGGCAGGAAAAGGAGAGACTTAGGAAGATGAATGTTTGAGACTCTAAAGTTATAGTTACCATCCTCCTCCCCATACCCAGCTTGGAGCAATGCTTTGAAAGGGTTGGGAAGTCTTGACAAGTATCTAGTATATTTGGGGAAGCCCAAGAGCATTGGTAGTATGAAGGTGCTGCTGACAGAGCCAGTTGCAAGCAGAGATCCGGGGTTCAAAGATGTCGGTGGTGACTTTGAGTCTGAAAACAAATGACTGGAACCACAGCCAAGGGAATTTTTGTACTCAGTGGCAAAATGGGACCATACACATTGTCACAGTCACAAATATAGGAGCAAACTAGACTACTTACAGCCAATGCCAGGAAGGATCCAAAAGATTCCAGATGGAGGTGTACCTTTTCTATCCCTCTGCCATGGTGTGCAGGAAGTAGAAAGCACACTGCCTATATACTCAGAAGCCACCTCAAAGAGGAACATAGGAGGAGAAGAATATCTAACTAATAAAAATTTAATTCTAATAGACTGAGTTACGTAGTGAAATGCTTAGGTTTATAAAAGTAAGACAGAGCTTTATTTATAAGTTCTGTTAGCCTAACTTTAATTTTTCTCTGTCAAAAGAAAGGTCTAGGAGGAAGATGAGTTTTAGAGATTTAAAAGCTACATTTTACTTTGCATATTTTAATATAGTGTTAGTAAGTCCTGAGCTCATTATAAATATTAAAGTGTATGGTCAAAGGCTTTGACACAAAATTTCTTCAGAGATACCTGAAATCAAGAGACAGACAGTAGTTCCTAGAACTAGAGTTATTCTATTCCACCCCAATCACTTGCCTTTATTTTTAACTCTTAAGAGAAAGGAATATGCATAAATATGAGACAACTGTACAATGTGTAAAAAAAGTCAAAGTCAAAGATGGTATTGCTTATATTCCTGCTCCTGCTCCCCTAGTTCTCAGTAACTTGCAGGAAAAGAATGACACATTCACAGGTTGTTTCTGTCTACCATACATCTAGTCTACTTTTCTTACTTATGAGAAATGCATAGATCTACTCATTTGTTCAACATAATCTGTATCTGGCATGATGCTAAGTGTTGAGGACACAGGGACACAGTTCCTTTCTTCAAGGAGATTATTGCCTAGAAAATGAGTGAGCTAATGGAAATAGAACTTCAACTCTTTGATCTGATTAGGCAACTCTCAGATTTCATATTTCAATTAAAAAATGGCATCATTGTATTCTGTGTATCACATCACAAAAACATTGGGAAAAAAAAAGAATAGCATAGGATATTGATTAAATGGAGAGATCAAAATACTGTTGTTAATAATAATCACAATAAATAGGCATTATTTAATGAACTTATAACTTATCAAATACTGTGTTGTAAAATATGCATTAGTCCAGTGGTCTCAACCTTGGCTGCACTCTAGGATCACCAGAGGAGCTTTTAATACCTCTGATGTCCAGGCCACACCCAGGTCAATTTAATCACAACCTCTAGGGTAGGAACCAGTCCCCAGTAGTATATTTTAACTCTCCTCAGGTATTTCCAATGTGCAGCCAGGTTTGAGCACCACTACATTAGATACAATAAAATACGCATTCTTTATTGAATATACCCTGGTGAAAATCAGGACTATGTCTAATTTTTCAATAAACCACTAAGGCTGAATAGTAACAGAGATAGTGTGGTATGTGAGGACAGATGTATGGTTTCACAATAAATTAATGGGATTTCAGTGTGCTTCCCACAGCTGGCTCAGGAAAATATTTCATTCATAGTACAAGGGAATGAGAATATGTGAATCACATTCAAACGAATAAGAGCTATCCCTACCTATGACCATGTAGCAAGCGCAAGTAAGGAGCAATATGTGTATTATTATTTACAGACACCAAAGGGAAATTAGATATTACTGCCATGAAGCTATCTATCCTAGGATAGTCACATTGCAACACAAATTTCACTTGTCATTTTTTCCTCGTTATAGCATTTAGAAATAGAGAAATTCAAGATGATATGATGCTATACATAGAAAATCCTAAAGACACTACCAGAAAGCTACTAGAGCTCATCAATGAATTCAATAAGGTTGCTGGATATAAAATTACTGTTCAGAAATCTGTTGCATTTCTATACACTAACAATGAACTATCAGAAAGAGAAATTAAGGAAACAATCCCAATTATCATTCCATCATAAAGAATAAAATACCTAGGAATAAAACCTACGTAAGGAGGCAAAAGACCTGTATTTTGAAAACTATAAGATGCTGATGAAAGAAATTGAAGACAACACAAAGAGATGGAAGGATATACCTTACTCTTGGATTGGAAGAACCAATATTGTTAAAATGACCATACTACCCAATGCAATCTACAGATTCAATGCAATCCCTATCAAATTACCAATGGCATTTTTCCACAGAACTAGAACAATTTTAAAACACAAAAGATCCCAAATACTCAAAGCAATCTTGAGAAAGAAAAAAAGGAGCTGGAGGAATCAGGCTCCCTGACTTCAGACTATATTACAAAGCTATAGTCATCAAAACAATATGGCACAAAAAACTGCTATATAGATCAATGCAACAGGATAGAAAGCCCAGAAATAAACTCACAAGTTTATGGTCAATTAATCTACGACAAAGGAGGCAATAATATATTATGGAGAAAAGACAGTCTCTTCAATAAGTGGTGCTGAGAAAACTAGACAGCTACACGTAAAGGAATGAAATTAGAACATTCTCCCATACCATGTACAAAAATAAACTCAAAATGGATTAAAGACCTAAATGTAAGACACTATCAAACTCCTAGAGGAAAACATAGGCAGAACACTCTTTGACATAAATCACAGCAATAATTTTTGGGGTCTGTCTCCTAGAGTAATAGAAATAAAACCAAAAATAAACAAAAAGGACTGAATTAAAATTAAAACCTTTGCACAACAAAGGAAACCATAAACAAAATGAAAAGGCAACCTATGGTCTGGGAGAAAATAATGGCAAACGATGCTACTGGCAAGGGATTAGTTTCCAAAATATACAAACAGTTCATACAGCTAAATGTCAAAAACCAAACAAACAAACAACCCAATCAAAAAATGGACAGAAGACTTCAATAGACATTTCTCCAAAGAAGACATACAGATGGCCAACAGGCACATGAAAAGATGCTCAATATTGCTAATTTTTAGGGAAATGAAAATCAAAACTACAATAAGGTATCACCTCGCACAAGTCAGAATGGCCATCATTAAAAAACCTACAAATAATAAACACTGGAGAGGGTGTGGTGAAAAGGGAACCCTCTTACACTGTTGGTGGGAATGTAAATTGGTACAGCCACTATGGAGGTTCCTTAAAAAAATTAAAAACAGAGTTACCATATGATCCAGCAGTCCCACTCCTGGGCATAGATCTGAAGAAAACTCTAATTCAAAAAGATACATGGACCCCAATATTCATAGCAGCACTATTTACAATAGCCAAGACATGGAAACAACTTAAATGTCCATCGACAGATGAATGGATAAAGATGTGGTATATATATACAATGGAATACTACTCAGCCATACAAAATAATGAAATAGTGTCATTTGCAGCAACATGGATGGACCTAGAGATTATCATACTAAGTAAAGTAAGTTAGAGAAAGACAAATATCATACGATATCACTTATAGGTGGAATCTAAAAAAAAAAAAGATACAAATGAACTTATTTACAAAACAGAAATAGACTCACAGACATAGAAAACAAACTTACAGTTACCAAAGGGAATAGTGGGATTAGGGTAAGTTAGATAAATTAGGAGTTTGAGATTAATATACATACTACTATATATAAAATAGATAACCAACAAGGACCTACTGTATAGCACAGTGACCTATACACAATATCTTATAATAACCTATAATGGAAAATAATCTGAAAAAGATTATTTTCAGATAATCACTTTGCTGTACACTTGAAACTAATACAACATTGTAAATTAACTATACTTCAATTAAAAAAAATAGAGAAATTCACAAATTTGTGCTCAAAGACATTCTCAAAAATTATTTGTAATACTAAGGAACTGAAAACCAACATAAATGTTTACCCGTAGAAAATGGTTAAATAAATCTTGATAAATCAACATAATGGAATATAAGGTATTCATTAGAAAACACGATTTGGGTTCCCTCTGAACACTGACTGTGGGTGGTCGGATCATTTGTTTAAAAGAAAAGTCAGTCAACATATTCATGAAGTCCAATAAAAATTTTATTGGACTACATTATTGGCCTACATTTTCTTCCAAGTTTTAAATTTGCTTTTTTTTTTCCTTTGTGTTTTAACTAGCCAACAACAAAATAAATGATATGTATATATGGTATATACATATGTATCATTAAATATAATGATCAAAGAAATTACAGCTCTTTCTCAATTTCCAATGGGGTTATATACTGATAAATCCATTGTAAACTGAAAATGTCATTAAGTCGAAAATGCATTTAAATATACGTAACCTACCAAACATCATAGCTTAGCCTAGTCTACCTTAAATGTGCTCAGAGAACCCTTACATTAGCCTACAGTGGGGCAAAGTCATCTAACACAAAGCTTATTTTATAATAAAGTATTGAACTTGTGTAATGTATTGAATACTGTACTGAAAGTAAAAACCACAATGGTTGTAGGGGTACAGAATGTTGTAAGTCTATAGGTTGTTTACACTTGTGATCAAGGGGCTAACTGGGAGCTGCAGCTCCCTGCCACTGCCCAGCATCATGAGAGAGTATCTCCCATATATCTCTAGTCTGAGAAAAGATCAAAATCAAAATATGAAGTACAGTTTCTACTGAATGTGTATCACTTTTTCACCATCATAAATTCGAAAAATTATAAGTCAGACCATTGTAACCTGTGGACTGTCTGTACTTAAAACAATGTTTTTTAAAATTTGCTTCCGAACACAGGAAGTGATCAAAGCTTAATTTGATGTCACTCACTCATCAATACTATGTTATCTAAAGTGGGCTGTGGCTGTAAACTTATTCAATTAATCAAACTTGGCTGTGCAAATGTAATATTTGTGTATATGTGTATAATTTATGAACCTTTTTTGGTAACTTTTCTTTATTTCTTATTTAAATTAAGGTTTAATTTAAATAAAGTTCACCATTTTTAATGTAAAATATTGACAGTTTTGATAAATTCATATAGCTGTGGAACTACCACCACAATCAAGATATAAACTGCACCAACACCCCCAAAATTTACCTCTGAAGTTGTTTGTAGTCAACTCCTCTCCTCACCCCTAGGCCCAGGCAACCACTAGTCCATTTTCTGTCACTATGGTTTTACTTCTTCCAGAGTCTTACAATATACTGCCTTCTTTCACTTAACACAATGCATTTGAAATCCACCTCTGCTGTTGTGTCTATCAGTACCTTGCAGTATTCTGTTCTATGGATATATCACAGTTTACTTATCCGGATACCAGCAGAAGGATGTTTGGGTTGTTTCCAACCCAAATTTAGGGCATTTATGACTAAAGCTGCTACAAAATTTGCATAGAGGTTTCTGTGAATATATTTTTGTTTCCCACAGAAAAACACCTAGGACCAGGATTCTTGTATGGTATGGTAGGTTTATGTTCAACTTAGAAAGGAACTCCCCAACTACTCCCCAAAGTGGCTATAAATTTTTGCATTTCCACTAGCAGAGTACGAGAATTCCTACTGGCAGCATTTGATGATAACATTTTTCTTTCTTTTTTCTTCTAATTATGTGTAGCTATCTCACTGAGGTTTTACTTTGCATTTGCCTAATGATCTTGTGCATCATTTTTTAAAATAAGTTTATATGTCATTTGTATAACTTTAGTGTCTGTTCAAACATTTTGCCCATGTTTAATTGGATCATTTGTTCTTATTAAGTTTTGAGAGTTTTTCCATATATATTGTTTACAAGCCATTTATCATATATGTGATTTCCAAATATATTTTAGTTTTGTCCTTGCATTCTCTTAACAGTATTTTTTAAATAGCAAAAGTTCTTTATTTTGATGAAGTCCTATTTATTTATTTATTTTTCTTTACTGGGCCATTCTTTTGGTGCACTACTTAAGAAATATTCACTTAACCCAAGGACACTAAGACTTTCCCCTATATTTTCTTCCAGAAGTTTAATAAAAATTGAGGCTTTCCGAAATTTAGGTATATGATCCATGTTATTTTTTTTTTTCTTTTTTATCTGAGATATAAATTGTGGCGGGGGGGCGTTGACATATAGATAGTCAAGAGTTTGGTACCACTTCTTGAAAAAAATTCTTTATGGGAGTTTTGTCACCTTTGTCAAAATTAAATGACCATATGCCTGTGGGTCTATTTCTGGATGGCCCATTCTGTTCAATTGTCCTACATGTCTATATCTTTTTGTTAATACCACACTGACTTGATTTGTGCTGCATTATACTAAGTCTTGAAATCAGGTAGTGTAATTTCTCAAATTATTCTTTCTTTTCCCAAAAATTGTTAAGGCTATTTTAATATATTTGTATTTCCATATGAATTTTAGAATTCATTTGTTGATTTAAAAAAAAAACTGCTAGAATTATCATCCGAATTGCATTGAATTTATAGATCAATTTAGGGAGAAGTGACATCTCAATTATATTGGTTATTTCAATCCCTGAACATAGCATGTTTCTCCATTTATTTAGGTGTATTTTGATTTCAAGATAAAATTTTAGCGTCTTGATCTTGGACATAATTTATTAGGTTTATACCCAAGGATTTCATGTATTTCTAATGTGTTTTAATCACTAATGTAATTGACACTGTTTTAAAATTTTATTTTCAGTGGTTAATTGCTAGTATGTAAAGATACAATTAATTTTCGTATACTGACCTTGTATCCTGTGACATTGCTAAACTTAGCTATTAGACCTAATAGGTTTTTTGGGTATTTTTGGGGGAGAGGGGATTTTCTAAGTAGAACATTATGTAACCTGCAAATAAAAAGTCTTATTTCTCCTTTTCCAGTTTGTTTTCTTTCTATTTATTTATCTTCTTGCCTTATTGCACAGGGTAGGATCTCATTTTCAGTTATGAATAAGAGTGGTAAGAAAAGACATCGTTACTTTAATTTGAATCTTAGGTTGAAAGTATACAGTCTTTCAGCTTTAAGTGTGATGGCAGTAAATTTTTATAGATGACTTTTATCAGTTTCAGGAAGTTCTCTTCTCGTCCTAAAGCGCTGAGAGTTTTTATCAGGACTAGATATTGAATTTTGTCAAAAAAATTTCTGCATCTTCTGAGATGATTATACATATTTTATTTCAGTTTTTTGATATGATAAATTAGAATGATTGACTTTAAATATTTAAAGTCTTGCATTATTGAGATAAACCCCACTTGGTCATAAAGTACTGCCATTTTTATACACTGTTGGGCTTGGTTTGCTAAAATTTTGTTAAGAACTTTTGCATTTATATTCAATAGGAATATTGTAAAGAATATTAGTAAAGACTTGGTATTATTTCTTCCCTTAAATGTTTGATATAATTAATCAGTGAAGCCATTTAGGTCTGAGGTTTTCTTTACCAGAGCTGGCACTCCTTTAGTGAGCTTTAGGTAGCTTTTACCTTTCAAGGAATTTGCACAGTTCAAATAAGCTATGGAATTTATTAGCCTAACATTATTCATAATACCATTTGATATCCTTTTAATGTCTGTAGGATCTGTAGTGGTGTCCTTTATTCCTGATATTGGTAATTTGTGTCTTCTGTTAATTTTTCCTGATCATTCTGGCTAGAAATTAGGCATTTTATTGATATTCTCCTTGCTCTGCTTTTTATTCATCCAGTTACTCTTCCAACTATTCATTAAGCCGTCCAAAAAGCTTGTATTCAGTATCTCCTATGTGTCAAACATTTTGATAGATACTCTTGATACAACACAAAAAAGACATAATATATGGACTAGGAATAAAAAATCCAGTGAGGGAGAAGAAAAGTGTACATATGATTGAGTTATTCACAAAGTGCTGTCTCTTTTGTCCAATGTTCATTTTAAACAAGAATTTAGACTGTATTTAGGTGAGATCATTATTAGGCATCCCCAAGGAATAAAGAGGGAAAGGAGGAAGACAAGAGTTTCAGTATAAATTGCAAAGCTTTTTCTAACGAGATGGGTTAGGACAGTCCATTAAATTCTTAGAACTGCTACTGACTTCATGGCTATCCATTGTCCTTTTCTTATTAGAAACATAAAATCTTTATATATTTAATAAAGGCAACGCTAAATTCATGGGGTTTCTTTGCCCACATATAAAATCTGAAAATGCAGTCAATTTTTATATGGTCCATTCTCTCTACATTTATGAAATTATTAATTGCAATAATAAAAATAAAGTAATATGTGCTCTATTCTAAGAACAATTCATTTAATTAAAATCCCAATTCAACATATCATAATTCAACTCACAAACTTGGGCCGTGAAATGGTTTTGATATTGCTGAATAACTTTACTAATCAAACTTTACAGTAATCCAAAATGCAACGTAAAGACAATAAAAATCCATATTTATAAGCAAGTTGATTTTTAAAATTTGCATAAATTGTTTAATAAGAATTCACTATTACCTGTCTACTTATGCAAATATGCATGAATCAGATAACTGATTTGTCTTGGTTAACCAATCCAGGGGTAAGTCATTGGAAAACAAACAAACAAACAAAACATTCTATTTCACTGCTTATTAATTTCCCTTCCTGCTGCTAAAAAATTGTAAATGTTTCAGCAGTCTCCATGTGAGCCTCATAAATCTTCAATCTTTATGCTGATTGATATGACTAAAGAGACCATTCCACTGCTAGGTTATGAGATCAGTTTCTGCTTATATTCTAAGAACTATCATTACCACTTCAAATTCTAATATGTTACCTCTCTTGATGCCATTTTCTCTGTCTGCTGGAAACCCTATTTTGAGTCTTTTTCTTTCCATATCTCTCACTCTTAACTGCACTGTCCTTTGAACTTTTCCCCATCTATTTTGAAGAAGATATCATTCTACTCAACTGCTCTTTTCACCTCCTATTCAGTCTTACTCCTTTATTTTTAACTTCTAGAAATAGCTCTTTCCCTTTTGAACTGTTTTCAGCAATTTCTGTGGGCAGTTTCTATCCTCTCTATTTATAATAATAATGAGGACAACCAAATAAAAATAATAATGAAGAAGAAGGAAGATGAGAATGAGGAAGAGGAGAAGAAAAGAAATAAGTCAAACTATTTGAAAACATAATATAATCAGCTACCTACCTATAATTTTTATGAAATAGGTACTGATCTGAGTTTAAAATAGACATTGATGTTCAGAAGATAAAATTGTTTTCCCAAGATTACTTAATTCATGTTCATCATTTAAAACTAGGTCTAACTGCTAATAGCTACCACTTATTGAGTACTTCCTATATATTAGACCAAATATATGCATTATCTCATTGAATAAAATAACCCCTGAAGAAAGTACTATAAATATAATCATATCACTATCTACTGAAGCTCCATAGATAGACGAAATGGTTTGCTCAAGGTCACATATTGAGTGAGAATGTTGTTATTCAAACCCAAGTAGTCTGGCACTGGAACCGGGGACATTAATCTCCCCTTAATACTGAATATTTTTACTTTATTAAGCTATGCTACATATAAAAAATTTGGTTGTTTGTTATTTTTGTATTTTTCTTCTCTTAATTAGCCATTACTTCAGGAAGTAATATAAGCACAATATATTACTCAATGTTAAAAACTAGGTTGATTCCAAAGTGAATATATAGTACAAATATATATCAATATTTATCCATCTAGACAAGAGAGAAAAGATCAAAGAATAAAGGAATAAAATTTAAATTTTTATTATTTTTATTGTTTTAAAAAATCATCCTTATTTTACTGAATGCATTTTTAAATTCCAACTTTTCTAATTAAAAAATGATTTAAATTTTATTCCTCTCAAATTGACCCACCAAATATGTAAATTTCTCATCCGGGCCAGTTTTCACCACCATTGCTATACTCTTCCTAGACCATAAATCCATCCCTCATTTTAACTTTATTTTAAATACAATTTTCAAACATGTATATTACATATTACTTAGAAAACATCATGTCATCCTTTGAGATAACTGTAAAACAGAGACAACCTTTAACTATGATAGAAATTAAAATATTTGCATTCAAACGTATTCTTATGTGAATACATTCATTTTTATAAAGTGAGTTTCTAAACTGACTGGAATAAATATGGTTCAATCATTACAATTCCATTAAAGTTGCTGTTATTTTTATACCCTGAAACATATTTTTCATTTCATATTCCATTTCCAAATTCAAGGTGTATAGTTTATTTTTCATATACAGAGTAAAAGACAAGATTGAAAGTCAACTCAGTATACTTCAAATGATGGGCAAGTTAGAAAAACAATTTTTTCTTGAGCTAACGAAGGTCAACATCTCAAACACAACATATTCTTGAAGAATATTCTTCAAAGTAATCCTTTTCAAAAGTACATCTAAAATCAAGAATGTCTGCAGAGTGTTATTTTGGAGTGAGCTAATGCCAAAATATTCCAGTCATCAGCACACTCAATCATAAGACAGAGAAAATCTATTGACATTCTTCTTCAAAGGGTTACTGAGAGTATTATCATATTTGTAACTGAAACAGTCCTTTTTTATTTCATTTTTTGCAGATTATTTTCATAATAGTAGCCTTCAGTAAATATATATTGCAACTCATATGGAAATTAACTATTTTTAACACGAAAGGACACAAAATTTAAAAAGATGGGTTGGCCTGAAACACAGAATGGAACAACGCTATCATTATCCTTTCAAGTGGGAAATACAGTTTAAAAGCAATAATCAACTGATATCTAGCCTTCAGTGCATAAAAATGACCAGACTATCATTTAAGAACCTTAAGGGTCTATAAAGTACAGAACAGAGGACAGTTATAATCACATTCCTTCATTTTCATTTCTACAAAATCTACAAATCTACTTTACCACTTAAGTTAAATGGCTTCAAGAGGCCCATGAGATTGAACACTTTAAGTGTGAAAATGACTGCCATTTAGTGGACCAATCAATTAGCTTGACCATATACTTTTATGGTTCTTCACCTGAACTTATTTATTGCTTCAGGCCAAGTGTTTTCCAAATCGGTTGTTTTGTGTCCCATCACACTAGGTTTGTCATCAATGCATTATATTTAATGTGCTTCCACTGAGATTGTTCAAGCCTACCTGAAAAACCTCATTTTACAAAGAACTATTATGGAATGTCTATTTGAGTATGTTCTAGGACCACTGTATACATCTAAATTCATATTACAGTTTTGATGTTCTTCATGTGGCTTGTATAAAATACAAAGGAAAACAATATGTGTGATTTGTGTTGTCCTAATAAATCTAGAAGTAATTGTACAGTTAGCTGGATGGGTCACAGAGGAATCACAGAATCATAGATTTACTTGAAAGATGATATTCAAATAGAAGTACTCAAAATAATATGTAATATATTGTTACATATATTATGTATACACACACACACACACACACACACTCGCACACACTCATCTTCAGACCATTCCTGACGATTTAAAGGTTTTAGGAATGTAAAGGATAACAGAAAACCTGGTAAAGTACACTGAGCTTGGAAGGGACCATGGGATTAGGTTGAATAAGAAAGAATACATACTTATTAACATGCATCTGAATTATGAATTTACACTACTGGATCTACAATTTAAGCTGAATTGGTTAAAACTGACAAAGGATAAGAAAAGAAGGAATAAAATCTTCTCATCTTTGAAGGTCTGAATAACATGTACAGCTAGAAGCCATGGCATATATCACAGTGCTAAAAGGATTCTCAGGGTCTGGTACCTACAGAAATAGAAACTCAGTTTGGGAATCTCAATGGAAGAGCCCACAGTCCTGACCTGGAGGCTTTAGTTACACAGCTCAAAAGATTACCACACTGCGACTGGACTATTATGTCTTGTATTTGCTCGAGAGTAACATTGAGTTAATCCTTTCACATTTAAGATTCTACTTTTATTTGCTAAGAGTCATCTTCAAGAGTTTTAAATCAATTTTCGTCTTCGATGAGGGTCTGACATCATGGATTTTAGTAATTATAAAAACCATAACTTAAAAATCACTAAAACATAATAACTTGTAAGATTTCTATGTTAAAATAGAATTAAATATGGGAAAATAATTAATAAACTGTCAAATATAGAAAATACTTTGCCCTGTGTGGAAAGTAAATAAGTGGCTTTGTTTTATAATGACCTCTTATTTTTATACATAAAAGTGTGGCTAGTAAAATGTTTTGTTTAGTTGCCAAACAGTAAAAAATTGAAGTCAAAAAGATTCAGTGTTTTCAAATTAAAAATATATTATTGCCAAATTTAGTGTCACAATAATAAAGCCTTAGTATAGTTAATGAATAGTAAATAAATATAATTTAAAAAATAGAAGATAAATTCAAATGTTTGTTACAGATACAGATTTTCTGTAGTTTGGGACACTTATTGAAATATTTTCTCTAAAGGAGAATTAAAACACCCTAAATAATTACCCCTACCTAAATATAATATCATGCTTACGTAGTTGTAGAAAACTGAAACTTTTAGAGATGACCTCTATAAAAAGTGGAGGACATTTAAACATATATATATACATATATATATATACAGAAAGAGAGAATATCTGAGTTTTTAATTTTAATTGTTAGAGATATTTAGTAATTAAGGCACTCAAAAAGCAAAAAAAGAAAACACTTACATAATGAGAAAAAATGTTTGACAGCTTACATCTGTCTTTAACATCATGTCAGTCTGCATATTAATTGAACAAAACATTTGCTCTTTTTCATGCTGATGCTTTTTTTTTGTTTGTTTACTTGAAACAATCATTTTCATAGATGCTCTGAAAAAAGCTTTAGTGTATTGTTCATTAATAATTTTATTAATTCAACGAGTAATCAGGTGCAATTCATCAACTGCACAACACTTTGTGTTCTATTTTTGCTAAATGCTTTTTTCTGGAATTTAAATTATAAAGAAAGAGTGGCTGACTAATCTGAATTTCTCAATTTATTCATGTTCAATGAAAAGCTATTCATCAGCGTAAACTCTGCTGTGAGTTCAAATCAAATTCAAGCCACCTGGGAGTAAACAAAATTGCTCTTCTTCCCTAACACTTGGAAGGAGATAAAAATAACACATTTTCAAGAAACTCTGGATACTAATATGTTTAACTGAAATAAAACAGACATGGCAAGGCATCAGGCATTTCCACTATATCAGATGTTTTTTCCATGCACTACCCACTTCTAAAATAGCCTTTTATTAGTTTTATGTTCATCATATAATGTTGATTTCTTTTACACCTCGTAGGTATAAAAAAAATCAGTTATGTTCAGTACCCCAAGATATGCAAAAAATCTACAAAATTATTAACGTATTCCTTTCCTTTTAAAACATTTTACATATCAATGGAATTTGTGATTAAAATAAAGTATTCACTTTCAGAATTTTTATTAAGTATTCAAATCTCACAGTCCTATAAATCTAAAGTTCAGTATCTACCTGTTTGGATTTTATGGATGCTTATCCTTTTAAAATCAGACATTTTTCATAATAAACATATGACTAAAAGTGGTCTATGGAGTAGAATTGAGGCTTACGTGATTTTGAGGGAAGATCTCAGAGACAGTCCTTTAGAGACTCTTCTCTACTAATAATGGAACTAAATTCCATCTATTTTTGTGCACCATGCCAGTATAAGGTTATATCTGTAGCTGGAGAGTTTTGGGTCCATGTATACTTGTGTAAATAAATTATCAGTCAATTAAAAAGCAAAGGAACTATTGAAATAGTAAAGCTCCCATTCCCTTTTATTTATTCTTCTTAATGACTCAGGGATATTTGGATTTAGCCTATAAAAATCCACACATCACAGGTGATCCTCAATTCTTAAACTTCCTGAACCTACATCCATTTCATCAACAAAGGAAATAACCAATGGATACATGGGCTAGTGCTGCCCACCAGACAACAGCTATGCATTGGCAGAGTCACTACCTTTAAGCAGAGGTGTCTGAAATTTTTGAATATTTTATGGCAATTATCGTTTATTTCTTCACATAATAAGTCAAAATGTTAATTCAAAATTATGGTTACTAGGGATCAAAAGTAGAGGAATCATAAAAATAAAAGACTTCAAACAAGGATGGAATCTTCTGACATGCTGAAAGCAGCAAATCTTAACCTCAACTGGACACATAGTTGGATTGTATATTCAATTATGAAGGAAAAGAATATTCGAGGATATATAAAAAATGTGAGAAATATATTGTTGGAGATTTTGTCTATGAGGTGGGACCTAATAAAGATCTTTTATCTGTTTAGCTGTTAGGAAATGGAATCTTCTTTGTGAATTTTAACATTTAGGAAAGTATTATTCATACAGTATGGGATATCTTATAGTTAGAAGTGAATGCACTGGGTTTTTGAAGTGAATGCATTGGGTTTTAAAAAGATGGGTTAATGAACTTTTCTACTTAGTTCTTATCTTCAGCCTACCTCCAAAACAACATCTTTGCTTCAGGGGAAGATATATAAAGTCCAAGCTTACCTTCTCCCAAAGCAGCTGTAAGAGTTGCTGCTGTGTAAGTGATGGAGGAGACCAGGATGCATGGAGCTATAACCCTGTGAGGAGCCTGCAGAAGGTGCATTGTGACTTGAGCATCAATCTGATCTGGATGAGCAGAGCTCCTGGTACTTCAGTAGCCATTAGCCTTGAAAGGGAGGGTGAGGATCTGAAGGAGGAAATTTGTTTTGTTTCCCTTCGAAACTATATTTTTAAAAATTGGTAGAACACTTTGATGGTCTAAGAAATATCTGTGTTTATATGAGGTGGTCTCCTCTAAAATATTATTATAAAACATATGAAAATAAGCATTGTTTTTGTTAAAATAAACTTAAATCTCACATAGTGATGTAATAAAATCTGCATGTAATAAAATCTGCATTTTACAATCATATTTTTATTCAATCACTTAATTCCCATTGAGGTATTTACTGAATCATGAAGTGTATTTAGTGAATCATGAGATTTAAAAAATCTTTTATTACTAATTTATTGTTTTTGAAAAATCCAATGGTCATTATAATAGGCAGTGCTGTTTCAAACGTAATGATCTACACTGTTATCTGCAGCAGAAGTGATGTTCGCACAGCTGGTGTACACTTGGAGACAACCATGCCCTTTATGGTACCTTGTCTCTGCAAGGCTCTTATCCCTAACATTCGCCTTTTAACATCTCTATAGAGATCTAACAGAAAAAATCACAAGAACAGCATCTTTTGTGCTTCTCTTTCTCTGGAAAAACCAAAGCAGCAGTGTATCTTCCCGTATTTAAAAAAGGAAGAAAGAAAAATGTTTTAATCTTTCATTTTCCAATATAAAGTTTTTAGCCAAAAGGGTATTTATTAAAAGAAAATAGATCTGTCACTCACTAATTCAGTGACTAACTACGTAAGTTTAAAACTTACTTTTTCTATGAGTATCAGACAAAAGTAAAACAAACTAGAAATTTCAACTCTCTTTCAGAAAAAAAAAAAAAAAGAAAAGAAAAAGAAAGAAAGGGAGAAAGAAAGAAAGAAAAAAGAAACATTCTACTGGCCTAGCAATTAAATCTAAAAAAGCTTCCCTTATCTAGGCTTAAGGGAAGGTAGATATGAAAACAGAGTAGACTACCTACATTTTGTTTTCCTTTAAGGCTTGCTATTTCTAATAGACTGGAAGAAGCCAACCAACCTGTCAGGAGTTTATTGCAGAGGAACAGTGGTGACTTCTGGGAAATAATACATCAAAAAAATAGTGGGGAACAGGCCTGGTTCAAATATACAGATAACCTTCAGAATGCAGGGACAATTCTGAAAATAGTAGTTACCAATAGTTGACCTTTTATATTTCCATTCCCAACAATGCATTCATGTCTGAGTCCTAATAGTGAAAAACCTATGAATACAAATAAAAGAGCAGGGATATTTATTGTAACGGCAGAAGAGTGAGCGGTTGTGACTTTCACAAATAGCAATTATAAACCGAATAAAAATTTTTAAAGCAACTCAACTATTTAAAGGTACTGTGAAATGTCCTAAACAAAGAGAATCCAGAGGAAATTCTAATCTAATTGTGTCTTTCTGGCCTAAGGGCACTGTCCAATCTCCCCGGCTATAGCTGCAGAAGATACCAGAACAAAACTCCACAGCCTGGTTTGCCAGTAAAAATGTGCCACAGATCAGATTTCAAGTTGGAAATCTCCAAAATGTGTTATTTATAATGCTCAGTTTTCAAGTAAAATTTAGTAGATATACAAAGAAATAAGAAAGTATGATCCATATTCAGAATACAGAACAGATATTCCAAGTTGATCTTGGTATTGGATTTAGCTGACAAAGTATTCAAAGCAGCTATTATAATAAATACATTCAAATAAGTAAGGAAAATATGTCAAAGGGTTAGAGAAAAATGTTACCCATATTATACTCTTCTATTACAAAACAAAAGAGAGCTATTCTTCAAATTTGGCCTGAAAACAGAATTCAGTTGGGACTTTGTATATCGACAGTTTGGAAGAATGACAGGGAAATCTTGGAGGATCCCATGTACCAATGTATATATCCTAAGCAGGCAGCAGTGGTCACAGCTTCTAGAAGGAGTGGCAGTGATAGATCCCAGAATCTGATCTTCAGCTGCTGTTGGAAGCATCATTGAGCATATGCATAACTAGCTCCTTGGTCAAAGACCTCTTACTTCTCAAAGTGGTCACTAAAAGCAAGTGGTGAGATGCCTTCAAATGAACATATTTTACTGTGAAAACTATTTAGGTACTTTGGAGGACTCTCACCTGCAACTAAGTTATTCTTTGAGAGAAGAACTAAAATCATGTTTTGGAAATCATGGAAATTGTATTTTTCAACACCATAGCTAGAATCACACATTTATTATTCCAAAGACAGACACTGCCACTTTCAACCCCATGTTATCTTTAAGTTTCCTTTTTATGCTTCTTTTCCAATATCAATAGTATATCTATACCCTAATAGAAATTGTGGATGTGAAAATATTCGTAACAATAACTTTAAAAAGACTAGGACTGGACACTAATTCAAGGATACATCCTCACATTGAGTAAAATTCCCATAAAGTTCACTTCTTTGATTTCACTGAGATGCAGTCAATACTTGTGTGCTCTAGTACCGTTACATCTCAGTGCCTGCCACACAGTAAGTAGTCCTTAAGTATCTGTTGAACAAATATAGGGTAAAGTTCCCCAAATTATGTATAAAGCCTTCCGCTAAAAAAGTAGGTAAGTTCTTAGGGAATTTTATCCATACCTAAGGAACGTATTGCCCTGCTTCTTAAACATGCATTTTACCCCTCAAGATATTTTTCCAATCTGGATCACTAGACAGTGGAAAGGGCAGGGGCATTTTTTTATTTAGATGTGACACGGTACTGTGTTATATTTTTCTTGGGCAATATTACAAGGGACAAATAATATTACTCTGGCCTTGTAAGAATGTGTTTCAAGTTCCAAAGACTGGTTGCTAAATTATTTCAACACTGGACTGGTAAAAACATTTTTATCTTGGATACCAAATACCTATATGGTGGTCTTACTACGGAGTCAAAGTCCCAAACATGACATATTGAAAAAAATTATTTGGTTCTAGTGGTGGATTTTTCTTTATAAGGAGTGGTATTAACTAGCATCTAGCTGCTGGTAGTCTGTCAATATTTAAAATCTAACTTCAAGGACAAGTCACAATCTCTTGTAGCCTAGATGTTCATATATTTACATCACCACCTAGTTTGCAGAGAGCCTCTAAGAGTAAAATAGTGTTTCAGTCTTCTGAAAGATGGTTAAAATTAAAACATTACTATTGTTATTAATAATACAAACGTATAAAATATACAAATAAATAGTTGAAATCTTACCTATTGGGTTACTTGAAAGTAACCTTGTTACTTGAATCATTTCTAACACCATCCATAATTCTCAGAGCCACCAAATCATACCCTGGTGGGACTTGCCATTCTAGTTCTGGTCACCTTTGATGAGGTTGGTTGGCCAGTTTATAGCTGACTCTCCTTCAGCCTCATTTAGTGCTGAACTGAACTGGGGAGATGAGAGCAGAAAGTGGCTATGGCAGATGTTGGAACCTTTTCCAAGAAAGTACATAATAAAGAGATGCAACTGTATCACAATTAATTCCAGTAATAGGCCTGCTAGTGAGTGCTGGGCCAAACAGCATTTAATGGTGAATTCTGGGGTATATGTGAGAAGAAATGAAGTAATATTTACACAGGATCAAAGACAACCCTTATCAGGTGGCAAGGAACTACTGCATCTTAGGGAGGAGATACTGGTACATACTTATAAATAAAGATATAAATTTAAATGAAACCAATTGGGAAAGGGTCAAGTTTCTGGTATCACATAAATATGACTAGAGTCCCTTTTTTTTCCCCTTATAAATGTGAAGCCACTGATCAGTAAGTCTTTATTACCTGCCAAATAATTCACATTATACGATAGAGTAAGGCCATTTTTCTATCTTTATTTCTAATATCACATTAGAGTATGACTCCAGATGGCAGAGTTTTACATTAACATTTTATTATGATTAGATACATTTGTGTTGGGGAAATTTAATGTGAAGTGTGGGATCTTGCTCTTCAGCATATTCTGGATTTTTTTTTTTTTTTTTTTTACCTTGTTAAGAATAAGACCTTCGAGATTCTTAGAAAAGAAATTAGAAAAAGTTAAAATATTATAAATCACTAAAACTTAAAAAACACTTGAAAAATATGCAAGAATTTTGTTTTGTTTTATTTTTAATTAAAAAGCAAGGAACTGAGTTAAGGAAAGTTTAAGTGACTTGCCTGGGGTCACTCATAGCTAGTAAGATACAGGGTCAGACATCCCAGACAGGTTATCACATACAGTTCTTTTATGATCTTATCAAAACTAAAGTCATGCATATTCCAAAAGGATAATGTCTCCAAACTTTCCCACATTCTTAAATTAACAAACATTGTCATTTATGTAGGAATGTTCTCCTTTATATTAATATTCCCAAATAAAGATCAGCTTTAAAAATTTTCAATGGCATTTCTTCATGCACAAAAAGATTTTTATCCTTCACAGGAGAATATCTCACACCACAGGATAAGTAGAAAACAATAAAGACTCATAGAGATGCCTGTGCTTGTGGCATGCAGCTCTCTTTTCTCATCCTTTAGGTAAATTCCTGGCTCGTGCCTAACACTCTCTCAGAGAACTGGATTGAAAGCTGAGTCTCAGGAAATTGCAAATAATTACATGTCCCGAGCCTTATGGTCTCACATGAACAGTTAAACACTGAATGTTAACTTTAAGATTGCCGAGGTTCAATTTGGCAGTATAATAGTGTCGATAGCACTTACTGTACTCAATTTTGGGGAAAATTTTTTTCTACCGGTAGCAAAAATAACTGTCAGCCATATGTGTATGCATACAAAACTAAGTACTCTATCTAGAACTGTATGCCTTAGCAGTAATTTGCTCTTGTTGGGCATTTTTTACTAAATTAAGACAATTTTCCTAATGTGGCAGAGGTGGGGTTAAAAATTTCACTAACAGAAAGTTTTATTTTGGCTATAATACATCAACACAAGTCTTTTTGTATAGCTTTCTTTTCAATGGCTTGAAATTTACAGAATGAGATCAATTATTTTACAACTTTTATTTTTATATTTATTTATATTCAGGAGGTTATTTTCATTTTTTAATTGAAGTACAGTATACTAATTTCCAAAAAGAAGTGTAAGCAACTAATCATAAACACACATTTATAAGGGTACCCATGGTAACAACAAATATTGACAGAAATATCATAATTGAGGTATAATTTATCAACAACGAGCAATAAAATAAGTACTAAAAGCTACATTTATCTTTATCTAACATGAAAGAAACTTTTATGTTAAATTTATTTTACTCTTTCTTTTGGATTAGGAGCTTTTCTGAAATGAATGCTTAGTGATGATCAGTAAAATTATTTAGATCAGTAAAATAAATGTTTGAAATTACTTGGGAAAATATATACTATATACTTTGAGATTATTTATCCTCATCATTTTTGTTTTTTAAAACAAGTCAATAGTAAAGCTAAGACTCCTTTGTTCAGTTAGTGATGAAGAACAGCTCTTCTTCTTTTGACAATAAATCCATGATCAAAATGTTGTCCCTGCCACACCACTACCACTTATTAGCTGTATTAACCTGATATGGTCACTTAACCTCACCAGAACGTCAGTCTCTTTCTTTGTAGAACTAGCATTCTATTACTATTAGAAGAAAAATGTACGATTTAGAAATTATGTTGAATAAAGCATCTGATCTACCCATGGCTCTCAATGAATGGCAGCTCTTATTATATGAGTTCATATCCCATCAGAGAACAAAGCAATTATTTATATAAATTTAAAAACCTAAGAAAAAATGAAATGTATATATAATCTATCATCAAGCACCTTAAGATAAAATAATTTAGAATTCCACATTACTTTCTATAATAGGAATATAAACATAGGTAGTGATGGCTGAAAAGAATTTTAACCACTTTATCAAGGTATGGTTGACATACAAATAGCTGTACAAATTTAATGTATACAACTTGATGAGTTTGTAGATAAATATACATATGTGAAACCATTATCACATTCTGTTCCATAAACATGTACATCAGTTCCAAAAGTTTCCTTCCATCCTCAATGTTTTTGAAGAAGATGATGATGATGATAATTTGTGATAAGAACACAACAAAAATCTACCACCCTAGTGAATTTTTAAGTATAAGATATAGTATTACTAGCTATAGGCACTATGCTGTATGGTATAAGCTTAACATTTTTGTTTCTTTTCTTTGAATGTAGTGGAAAACCTTACAATTCTTTATATCCAGGTCGTATGTGCACTAAGAAACTAATGCCACAGTAGGATAAAATCCTACATATTTCATTTAAATATACTTTTTGTTGATTTAATTTCTATTTTTTGCAAAACTTTCTTTAAAAGCAATCCATTGAATTAGTTAAAGTATGGGGCAAAGTACGATGATGTAAGGTCTTGATGTAAAGTGATTGTCATAAATCATGTTATACTCAACACATTAACACAACTTCATCTGTAATTAGAAGAAAAAAAAGAAGATAAAATAAAGAAAAAAAAATCTCAGCATGGATAATGTGAAACATAAAGAGGAGGTTATTTTTAATAGCATTTTGCAATATCTTTTTATTCTTTTGGCTACAAAGTAGAGCAATAAAACACATAAAACTAAACTGCAAATGGCTTGTTATTGTTCCAACTATTCCTTTGAAATGCAGTGTATTACAAACAGTATTTGCTAGGGAGACTTTCTTTTATTTGGTGGAAAATGGCCATAAAAGCAAAGATGTTTCCTTTGAGGAACATGAATTATTATACTACTTTAAATAGTTCCTACTTGAGATAGCAAAACAGTTTAATCTTTGAATATTATGTGTAGACACAATGTTTTATTTAAGCATCGTTTGTTCATATAAATAGCTATTTTTATGTAAAATTTTTTAAGCACAAAGTTAAAAGATTGTTAATATATTTTTCTTTTTCTTCTATTGAAAATCTGGTGGAAGTCTAAACTACATTTTAAGAATGTAACAGCCTAGTCATTTTAAAAACCAAAAAGTTTAGGGATTTTACCTTTCAAAAACCCAAACCAAACCAGTCAGGTTACCCGTAAAATTGTTTAGAACCAAGGGAAGAAAAAAGGCAACACTTTGACCTCTATATAAAAAATCAAATCAATTTTCACACCTGTAAGTAAACCAAAGAGGATCCATGGAAGCAGATAAAGATTCCAAATCTCAAGATACTGTAACAACTACATAATAAATGTGATTGGAAAAGGTTATCTTGAACAAAGGTTCCTTGGAAGCACATAAATCATAGAAATAATTATCTCTGTATGGTGACAGGGACTTAGGAAGTGAACTACTTTAGGAGTAGCCTCCAGAGATCCTCAACCATTTATGAGCTGCACCATCATTCTTACAAAAGACAAGATGGTTACTCTAGTTGAGTCAACCATACAAGTGCTGTATTCAAAAGAAGAAATGAACTGTGAACAGAAAGGCTAATATAATGTAGTACTGATATGAAATAAATACTTAATGTCTAGGTTTTTATCAAAAATTGCTTGGGACCCTTTTTTTCTGATTTATTCACTAAAGCACATTCTTACAAAGAAAAATAAGCAGGCAAGCACAGAATGTTTATTGGATGGTAGCACTCTTCTGAAGTGTTGTTGTTGGTTTCATTTTTTTCAGGTTGGAGCTCAAGGTGGGCTACCCCAGAATATGACACAATGGCATATTGATTATTTTGAATTACAGTTACTCAAGAAGTGGCCAATGCATGGAGGATACTCTGACCCTCCTTTATGTTTCCCTGAAGGCAAGAAATAAATCTCCCATGTGAAAGGTGCACTCCCTGCATCTGACAGTCGAAGCATACCCCTATCGCCAGAGATAAGGAATTCAGGCCAAGAAGCCCCTATGAACAACCTTGTTACTTCTTTAATTTACTACCCCAAGCTCAAACTCTGTTTAGATTCTTCACTAATTGAGCACCCACAACTTAAGTTTCTTTGTCCTGTCAATTCCTCACAAGTTTATTATTTCTTTGTCTAAAAAGCATAAAAGCTGCCTGCTTTGGCCACTTCTTAGGTCCCTCCCATTTTTATGAGACCTCTATGTGCACAAATTAATTTTTTTCCTTTTCTTTTTCTCCTGCTAATCTGTCTTGTGTCAATTTTATTACTATTCCAGCCACAAGAACTCAAGAGGGGTCATGGGGAAAGCTTCCCTTCCCCAACATTCACATAACCTAGCCATATTGTGGCCACCATGCTAGGTGCTTAGGATATACTAAGATTGAGTCCCTGTCTTCACAAATTGTATATTCTAAGAGGGGACAGAGAAAAATAAATGGAAATAGAAAGTTGCTTCACACTGTGATGAATATTATAAAGGTTCTCATCATGGAGTGCTTTCTGCATTTAAACTAAGACCTGAGGGATGAGTAAGAAATCACCAGGGGAGGTGAGTGAGAAGCAAAGTGTTTAAGGAAAAGAAGATAAAATGAGAGTCTGGGGAAGAAACAGAGAAAATGAAAAATTGGGGAAGCCTAATAAATCCAGATTGGCAAGGGTGAAGAGGGCAAAGAGAGGTAAAAGAGGCAGAAAACCAAAGGACTGTAACAAGTGGCATTGCATGCTGGAACTATGAGTTTGTACTTCAGGACAAAGAAAAGCTATTAAAAGTTTTTAAAAAAGAAAGTGATATGATGAAACCTGCAAATTTGAGAGGTCTCACTGGTAGCTGTGTGGAAAATAATTGGAAATGCCAGAGAAAAAAAGATAATTTAGGAGGCCATCCCATATTTCAGGTAAAATATAATAGTGGCCTAAATTAACCCAATGTTAATGGAAATGGAAATATGTGAATGGGCCAGAGATATATTTTAAAGGTTGGAATTAACAGGACTTCATAATTGATTGTTAACTTTTTTTAAGATTGTGCTGTGATTTTGCTGACCATGATTCTTTCTTCCCTTAACTCTGCCTGTTGTACTGAGGGTCAAATTTAAATGTGGTTCACTGTAAATTTCAAGTGAGTAGATCTAATTGGTGAACATTTTGAAAGTAGTTATTGTCTACTATCCAGTTTATTTTATGCTTAAGAAAATTATTACCTCTCTTACATCTGAGGTACCAGAAATGCCAATACTGGAAATAAAAATGGGAAAGGAGCAGAGCTAGGTGAATAGTATGAGCTGAAATGGAGGAGACCTTTCCAGTTTCTAGTGATTGTTTTCTTTCTACTCTAGTGCATCATTTCTCATCCTTTGGCCATCATGGGGCTGTCTAGCCCCTAACTGTTCCCTCCTCATACTTCCCCTATTTTGTTCTTTGATTCCATTGGTGAACAATTATAGTAAAGACTGGCTAGTCCTCAGATAAGTGGCTGGGATGGAGATATTGTGAGTTTCCAAAGTGCAAGAGACACTTGCCTTGGAGTGGGGGTGGGGTATGAGGAAGGACTGTGTCAGCAAAAGAAGGCTAGAGTAATCTCCAAGCCTCCACACTCACGTGGACGAATAGAAGCTAGGCGCCTGGACTTTGTCCCTCTCCCACCTTCCTCACTTACATACTGCTAAGTCAGATATCTGATATTCTTAAGGGGATAAAAGATGAAATCACAGAGAAGAAATATGAAGCATCTGAGGGGTGTGAGAACTTTGGTTAAATAAAAAAAAAAGAAAAACATGTATATGAGGGGAGCCACAATTAATAAGGTAGAACAAAAAATTTTAAAGGCATAGTAAATTCCATCAGGGAGATAAAAAGAAAACTGGATATGAAAAATATAATTTATGAAGTACAGATTTCAATAGTTGGATAGATGGAAGAATGTACTCAGTATAAAAACAAACTTAAGTTGGAAGATCAAATTTAGATCTCTCACAGAATGAGATCAAAGGATGGAAATAATAAGCGAAGAGCTAAGACATAAAAATTTCTCAACTTTGGTACTATGTACGTTTGTACTGGATAATGTTTTTGCTGTGAGGGGCTTTCTTGTGCATTATAGGATGTTTACCAACATCCTTGGTCTCTCCTCGCTAGATGCCAATACTCCTTATGTTCCAACAACCAAAAATCTTCAGACATTTCCAAATGTCCCCGAGCGACAAAATGCTCTAATGGAGAACCACTGAAATATTTGGATAAGAGAAGTACAAGTGGACATAACTGTCTCTTATGAGTCTCAAGCAGTGAAAAAAATAGAGGTGAGGAAGTAAAGAATTAAAAAAATTTATAAACATTATAGAAATTGTTCATGGACTACCAAATAATAATGATTTTTAAAAAATCCATATATACATTATTTTGATATTATGGTTAAAATTTTAAATATCAAATCAAAATTTAAATTATAATAGCTTTCAAAAAGTAAAAGCAGATCACCTAAAAATTAGCAAGTGTTAGGCATCATTCATATCAAGCAGCGGAAGTAAGAAGACAATAAAATAATACTTTCACTGTTAAAGGAAAAGGACTTTGAGCTAGGGATGTTATTTTCAGCTGAAAAACAATTAAATCTGAGGCCAAAACATATGTGTGCTCTGGTATAAAAAGTCTTAGAAGGCATACACAATAGAGATCCTTTTGAAATAACATTTAGTAGATATTGCCAGCATCAAGAGCAATAAATCCAAGACATAGAAATGAAATATGGGAAGTAAGGGGGATAAAGGTGTTACCAAGTTTGCTACGTCTAAGTGAGCAAGACTTAAATAAAGTATATCCCTAAAAATCCAGAGTGAAGATTTCAAAACATACCAATCTGGTATGTGTATATTGCATGGAGAGAGGTACATTTTGAGGAAGAGGGGTTAGACAGTAAGTAGGTTCTTACTTTGTTTGGGATAAAACGGATTTCTGGCTGGATAATTTTACTGATAAATGCCAAAAAACTCTTTAAGATAATATCTCAAGTTGTTCCAGAAGTCTGAAAGAAGTGAAGCACTTAAAAAAAAAAAAAAAAAAAGACAATAGTACAAAATTGACACCCAAACTAGATAAAGTAGAAGAAGTAAACCACAGACCAATTTAATTTATGGGCTGAGATGTTAAAATTCAAAAAACTAAGAAGAGAACTACCATATGATCCAGCAATTCCATTCCTAGGTATATATCTGCAAAACATGAAAACACAAATTTGAAAAGACACGTGCACGCCAATGTTCACAGCAGCGCTATTTACAATAGCCAAGGCATGGAAGCAACCCATGTGTCCATCAATAGACTAAAGGATAGAGAAGATGTGGGATATATACATACACACACACACACACACACACACACGTGCAATGGAATATTACTCAGCCATAAAAAGAATGAAATTCTGCCATTTGTAGCAACACGGATAGACCTAGAGAATATTACACTAAGTGAAATAAGTCTGAGAGAGAAAGACAAATACTATATGATAACACTTGTATGTGGAATCTAAAAAATAATACAAACAAATGTATTTAGCAAAACAAAAACAGACTGACAGATATAGAAACAAACTAGTGGTTATTGGGGGGGAGGGGCAAGTTAGGGGTATGGGATTAAAAGGTGGAAACTACTATTATAAAATAGATAAGCGACAAGGATATCTTGTATAGAAAAGGGAATTATAGCCATTATTTTGTAATAACTTTTAATGGAGTATATTTTGTAAAAACACTGAATAATTATGCTGTACACCTGAAACTAATATAATACTGTAAATCAACTATACTTCAATTAAAAACCTTTCAGAACAGCTGAAATAAAAAATACAACACAAACACACACAAAATAAAAACTCTAAATAAAAGATTGACTAATTGAATACCATTGTGCAATTTTATAAACTACACTATAGTGTGATGTATATTTTATACCAGAAATGCAAGGATAACTCAAACTTAGATAACTTATAAGTACAAATATTTACATCAGAGTCAAAGGACAGAAATCACATGATTTCTGTGATATGATATATAAATGATATATAAAATATATTCATTATTTGAAAAGAAAATTAGAAACAAGGGTTAGAATTAGACTTTCATAACTTGATAAATATTGCTGCTAAAAAGCTAAGTAAATATCACATTCAATGGATAAACTTTAGAGGGAGTCTTTCTAAGATCAACAACAGCATAAGGATTGTCCTCTATCATTACTACTGTTTAGCACAGAACTAAAAGTCCTAGATAATGCACATAAGTCAAGAAAAATAATGCAGCATATATTTTGGGAACTAAGAGATATAACTGTAGCTTTCACTAGTTAATATGTTTATTTATATAGACAATTCAAGATAACCACCTAATCATTATACTTAAATAGAGGAGGTTACTTAACGTTAATATCATTCTTTATATGAACAATTAATAACCAAAAAATGGAAGATACCATTTACAATACAAAGAGAAACTACAACCAATCTTTTTTAAAAAATATATTAACCTAATAAAGAATATGAATTGCATATATAGAAGTTTAAAACTCTACTAAATGACATAAAAACACTCACCAAATATAGAGAAATTCTATGTTGATATATAAAACGATCTAACATTATAAAGATCTCAGTTCTCCCTATATTTATTTATACATTTAGGCAATTCCAATCTAAACCTCAAGAATTTTTAGGACACCTCACAATCATTATCAATTTAAATTAATTAATTAAATATTATGAATAGGTAAACAGCTATGAAGTAGAAGAGCAAAAACGGAAAACTACTGACCTTGCCAGATACTAAAGCACATTAAAAAGCCACAGTAATTAATAAAGCCTGTACTCTTGCAGTTACTGTTAAATAGAGTAGAGTAGCATAAATGATGGCTTAGAAACATACAATCTATAATGCAAAAAAAATGAATTGTTTAATAAATGGTGTCAGAAAAAGTCTCATTACATGGAAGAAAATTCCCCTTCCTAGGCCATACATAAAAATTAACTCTTAGTGGGTGAAATATCAAAATATGAAAAGGAAAACTTATAATGATAGAAAATAATATAAGACAATATTATTGGAACTCTGAGTTAGGAAAGCTTTCTAAAATATGACTGTATATCATAAATACTAAAAAGAAAAATATGTATTTACTGCAACAAAATTACAGATATTTTAATCAAAGGGCATCATGGGAAAAATAATGGATGGGTGAAAGATTAGGAGAATATATTTGTAATGTCTTAAAATTATACAGGATTGGCGACTCTTCCAAATCTTCTGGAAAATATAGAAAATCATATAGAAAATATGATAGACACAGTATAATAATATCAAACACAATAACAGATGCCAAGACCTTACTATTTATCAGTAATGCCTGTAAGTGTTTTATATTTATTTATTTATTCAATAACATTAAAGAAAATTCACAGAAGGGGAAACCAAAGTGACTAATATGTATTTTGAAGAGATATTCAAACACATTAGAAAATAGATAAATGCAAGTTAAAACTACTGATTTCTACTTTATACACATCGGTTTGGCAAAAAAATGTAAAGTAGGGAAATACTAAGTTCTGGGTATGAATGTGATGAGGACTCATGCATTGCAAAGGGGACTATAAATTTGTATAGCCATCCTAGAAACAACCTGGTAATACTTCTTGACAGTATATATGTATGTATATCGCCCAGCAATTCCATTCTTGGGGCTGTTACACAGTGAAATATGAAGAAGATACAACACAATTGGTTAAAAACACAGGCTCTCAACCAAATGATTTGGGCTCATATGCTGTATCTTCCATACGTTAGCCTTTGAGCTTGGCCAAAATTTTTAAACTCTTGGTGTCAATATTAAAATTGGTAAACGGAAATAACAGCAATGACAAAAATAATAACTATAATATTTGCCTGTTAGGGTTGTTATGGGTTTTAGCCATTACAACTTCTCAGGTCAGATCCTAGCGTACAGCAAGTGCACAATTCATGGTTGCCATTTTATTGATAAAATAACTCACATTTTATCAACCCTGACACAGAGAGGAGATGTACTAAATACACTAGAGTGGGTACCTGTGAGGTACAAGATTGAGAGTAAAGGAAAAATAAGGGAAAAAGGGAAGAGAAAAAACAAACAACAATAATAACAAGAATTGTCTTGCATGGACAGCTAATGACAATGTTTCACGAATCAAGATTATGATCAGTTCATATATATAACCTTTGTGTAACTGAAGTATTTCAGTAAAAAAAAAGAAAAGAAAATGAGGATTGCTTATCTTTGAATGATCACAGTGCTGAGCAACTACAGGTACTCTCAAGGTTTTAAAAACGTATCCTTCTATATAGTGTTCAAGATAAAATTACTAAATCAGCATTAGGAATTATTTAAAAGAGAGAGGGTTAATATAAGCAAAGAAAATGTTGTTGCAGCTGTTTTAGTGTATTCATTTGTTTCTAGGCCTGTCCTCAAGGACTCAAAGCAGCCAGCATTTGGGGGTCCTATGAAAAGACAAAAGGAAAAGAGGAGAGATAAAAAATGAAAGAGTAAGTGAAGAGGATAAAGGAAGGACACAGGAAACAACTGTGAAGTTATTTTTTAAGAAAAAAGTAAATGTCAGAGAAAAAGCTCCAAGAAAACCAAAATCTTGTTTTACTATAAATAAACTAGTCAGCAAAGAATGAACTGCACAATATATTAAAAAGTAGATAAATTGTAAACAGCAAGGGAGAGATAACTGTTATAACTGTGCTCCCACTGAGTGTTCATAAGGAAACAGTCACATTTTAAACAATTTAACACATCTAGTTACATTCAGGTGTACACCTCTTTCAAACCTCCCTCTTTTTTAAATATGTAGAAAGATAGATTTTTAAAGTATTGAGAGTTTCTGCAGGTACTCAGCACTGTGCCTAGACCATAGTGTAGGCTTGGTGAATGTTTGCTAAACTTTGATAGCAACACAAGTATTTAAACGAAAGGTGTTGGGTCCTATAGTGTAATTATGTCCATTCCTTCTTCTGGAGAATACTCTCAGTTTCTCTCCCCATTCTCCACACTTCTTTTCTGCTTTATCAAAGAACTGATATACGGGGGGCAAGGCCAGGCATCTCTCTTCAATCAGTCAAAGTGAAAAATGGGAGGTTTTCAGAGGATCAAATAAGAGAATGCATGTGAGACCCTTGGCATCCTATGTGACATAAGAGTACATGCTTTGTAATTTGAGATAGCTCTTTTCATTCCTTTCTAGGTAACACACCTGAAGGGTAGTAAGGTTTAAAGTGTATATAATAAAAGTGTCCAACCACAGCAGCAATTTTGAAAGTGGTTTCTTCATTCATAACTTTTAAGATCGTTTGTAAAAATAGAGACCATATTTCCTAAACAAGGAGACTCATGTTATACAGATTGAAAGTGGTAAAATATTTCATTTTGTATCTCTACTAGCTCTTTTGTAACACTACTACCAGGCAGCATTAAAGATGATCTCACTGTTAATCTTTATAGAATTGAAAAATGTTTCTATATGATGTCCTAGCTGTCTGTGAACTCTTGATTTATTACAATCTACTCCATTTAATGAAAGAGTACACAAGATGGTTTTCAATTGTCAGAATACACTTCAGACCAAAAGAAGAAAAAAAAAGTCATTGAACATGTAAAGCAGTAATTTTAATGATATTTTCCAGTTTGAAACATAATGCATAATTTTTCATCGCTATAGGAAATTTACTTTCTGCTTTGAGAAATCTTGTGACGCATTTTGAAGAAAAGGGGAGAGAGAAAGAGAATTAGCATTTACATCTTCCCTCCTTTGTGTAAACTGCATGCTAGGCACTTCATATATATTAATTATCTCAGTTAATACTACTATAAACCTTGTGAAATTGCAGTTATTTGAGTTTTACAAACACCTCAGGGTAATTTGATAACTTGCCTAAAGTTATATGGCGAATATGTTCATGACATCGGTTAGAAAACAGGCTAATTTGACTCTAAAACTCATGCTTTTTAAATGTCAGTTCTCATCTTTTCTTATCTGCATTGCAGATTCTAATTAATGTTTTAAAATGAATTCATCGTGGAACCCTGTTGTTGCTGCTTGTGGAATCTACATATGTGGGTTATGACCTAATTCATTTCCTGTGAAGCATCATAACATCTTATCAGGATACGATGCAAGAGTAGATAATAAAACCTGCCATATCTGTTCCCTGTAGGGAAGGCAAGTGTTTAATAAAATGGCTTTGGTACAAGGGGTGAGAATTTCCAGAGGAATTTCTACCAGATCCTTTTATCAACATTTGAAGACGGCTTCCCCAAACTGATGGCTCAGGTTTTCAAGGTAGTAATAACTACTGCATTTGTATACCAGATCATATACGATGTACCAGAAGTAAGCCCTTGTTAATGATTAAGGTGTGGGAGTGAGACCCAAACCTCAATCTGCTTATCATACAGTCTAGACGTTCAGAAAAGTTCAGCATAACTAAATTCAGCCTAAGAGTCAATTATTCTCTTGCACTTGACCTGGATGCAAGGTAGCATTAGTATTCTCTGCATAATTTGTGACTTCAATGATATATAATCAATCCTTTTGCTTTTAATTTATTGGTCTATAGATTAAACATTTTGCAATCTTGTTTACTCAGGTCCAATTTTCTCATTTGACCTCAGTCTTAACTGACTAAAAGAAAATGTAAGCAGAAAGCATTTTATCACATTAATGCAACACTTGCAATTTGATTTAACAATATGATAGATGAAAGGATGAGGTTATTATATCACAATGCATTTATCATCTTTTACGAATCCTCGCCTAAACAAAATTAACACTGAACCATTTCCAGTGAGGTTTCTAAAATGACTAGCCTTGCCAAGATAGGTTTTTGGCTCATAAATAACATTGGTAGAAAAAATAAAATCACTAAATGTTATAAAAATGCAGTAGCAGGAACCACTGGAGTGTGGACATTAAGTACACTGCTCAAAATGGTATGCTCAAGTGTGCAAATCATTTTTCTGTATGACAGTACTCAGACTATTGCCACAAGACAAAGACAATTAACTTTTCGGATTATTTTGATATCTGGCAAAAACTACTGCTCAAGAAAACTCAAAGCTACTCACATCCATGTTAAACAATTCTATCATTAGAAAATGCACTGACTTCTTGCTATATTTAAGACTCTCCACTGTTAACATTCCTGAGAGCAGTAACAATCCTACTATCCCTATCTCATACCAGGAAAGAAGAGATACTATTTTTTTAGTGATCAATACAAAGAAAATTCTAATATGTTTGATTAAATTTATACATTGATTTTTTTTAACCTCTCTTTCATGGTAGAAAATGTATTTTTCTACATCTTCTTCTCTCCCGTAGAATACAGCACAGCACCATGTGTGGAATTATATATATATGTATATATGTATGTATATATATATATATATATATATATATATATATATATATATATATATATATATATATTTATATATATATACTCACTGAATATATGAGTCAGTTCTATCACTCTTCTTTCAATCTAATAATATAACATAGCTTTTAATTTCTACATAGTTCATCAAGTATTTGGATTTAAGCAATATTACTTAATTTTCTGATTAATGCCTGAATATCTTTAAGATCCTGATTTTGTATTCTATTGGGAGTTTCAAAAATATCATCAATTAGGCATTTGCACAAAGACTTAACAAAAAGTAAATTGAAAGCCATGGGTTTGATCTTTCAAATCCCCTCCAGTTTTAACTTGCAGTGAGTCTCCAATTCTGCAGGGTTGCTAACTTCAGATTTCCAAAAGATATAGTAAAAGCAGCCGTTACACTTATCTCCAGTATTGAAGCTCTTCTCCTGGGTTTCGGGCCAAGGGCAACTTTAGAAAGATGTTCCTTCATTCGCATGTATCATCTGATACATTTGTGGAAACAGTTATCTGTAGAGGACCCCAGGACCTCGTCATCTCTCTCTTCTATTATAGCAAAAGTCTCCAAACTGGTCTCTCATGACTCTCCTATTTGTCCTCTACAATATCACTAGACTTATCTTCCTAGAATGCAGTTGGGCCATTTTGGTCTTTTTCTCAAAAATCAGCAAAGGCTTTCCATTTCTAGGCAATCAATATCAAACTCCTTAGTTTGACCTTGAGAGATCTCTGCAGTAGAGTACCAATATATCTTCCCTACAATACTTCATTACTCTATCCTGCTGACCAACATTATTTACCATCACTTGGGACTCCCATGGCATTTCTGTTCATGTTTATTCATTTATGCAGTTTTTCCCAACCAGGAATGTTTATTCTTCCCTTCTTGATCATCTCTACCTATATTCATTCATTTTATGAATATGTATTAAGTCAAGTGTCTTAGATGATATGATTAGGATCGTAATTGTTGATTAATTGGAAATTTTTATTAAAGTAGAACTCATAAATGCATGATACTAGCATAACAAACATTTTGTTTAATTTTAAAGTCTATACATCTACATTCACTTCAGAATATTTTCATGTGAGGCCAAACTTCTTTTTGAATAAGGCTTTTGAGTTGTTTTTCTCACATAAACACCACCCAATAATGTATCTTCTAAGAGTTCCATTTTAAAGAGTAGTGGGAACTTGTAAAGTGATCTGAATGTAGAATCCTTCACAATTTTGGTGATTTTCTCCCAATCCTTTGTAGTTGTCTGCCCACACCTAATTAATAGCATCTTTAAAATATTTTACCTTTTGTTTTTACTTTTCAAATCATTCAACATAGTTTTTTTAGAAAGAAATAGTTCTTTCACACTTAAGTTTTTTCATTTTATATAATATACAGAGATATCATATATTTTCAGAAGTAAAATTGCCATCTACAAATTTGAGAACATTACAACTGATTTTGGAAAGCGTATATCTCATCAGGCGTAATGTCTTTGGCATTGCTGGTATGATTATTCAGAGAATGAAGACAGAAAGTGCATCATAAGTAAACAGCAGGTTGATTAATTTTTATACTACTATATGCCAGGGAACTGTGACAGGCACTATTAATACAACAGTTGTATCAGTTATCTATTGATGCAAAACAAATAACCCAGCAACTTAGAGGCTTAAAATAGCAATAATTGTATTTATGCATTCTGTTGTTCAGCAATTTGAACTGATCACTCCGGCTGCTGTAATTACTCGGCAGCTAGACGGTGGCTGAATAGTCTTAGAGGGTCTCATTCACATTCTTATTTACACACATGTGGAGTTTCTGCTGCCTGAGTCTCTCTCTCCATGCATCTTTCATCCTCAAGGAAGCTAACCCAGGTTTTTTGACATGGAGGCCTCAGAGTAGAAAGAGTCAAGACTGGATGCTCTTAAGGCTATGGCTATAATCTCTGCAGTATTTTATAAGTTAAATCAAGTCATAAGTCCAGCCCAGATTCATGGAGTGAAGAAACAGATTTCAACTATTGAGGCAGAAGATATAACGTCACTTTGAAAGGGAGTTTACACAGGAGAAAGGTGTAGCATGTTTTGCAACCTTCCAAAACAAGTAACAAAGCAAATAGAATCTTCAGAGAGAGCAGTGAGAAAAAAGGCAAGCAAAGAAGCAACTGCTATTAAAAAAAAAAAAAAATCTAAGAAGGGGGCAATTATATACGAAACTGTAGGAATATATAGCAGGAGTACGTCTCTAGACCAGTAGAAAATCAGTAAATAGAAATGTAAAATGTAAACTGAGACTCCAGGAATGAGTAGGAGTTATCAGGTAAAAAAATGAGGGAATGGGCGTGAGACACTTTTGAGGTAAAGGAATAGCAGGGCAGGCACAAAGGCCTGGAAGCAAAGGAGAGCGTGGAGGAGAGAAGAGAATGTCCACTGTGAGGAGGATCACAAAATGTAGGTAGGGAAAATAAGGAGGATGCCAGAATCTCAAGAGCAATGACAATTCTGTTAGAGTTTACTTCTGAGTACAATGAGAAGCTACTAACAGATTAGAAAAATCAAAGTGGTATTCAGATCAGCTCTTCAGGAAAACTCCTCAGGGTTTAGTATGGAGCAGAGAGTGAAGTTTACGGGTCTAGAGGCAATGTAAGGAGACTCCTTAAGCAACGCAGAGGGCATAGGTTTACCTGTGGCCAGCAGCCTGCCATTGAGTAGGCACTGAGTAAATATTGGTCTAATTAAGGAACCAGCTCACTTTTATCACTGGGAATGGGAAAAGCAGTAACACAGTATCAGGTTCCTTTATTTAGTTGACAGAAAAGTTAAGTAAAGATCCATGTTAGAGAAATGTGTCAAAGGAGATTGGACCATTTGAGTAATAATTGACCTCTCGATTTTTGGGGTGCTGGTAATACTAAGAAAATCTAGGACTCAGATTATTAACAACATCAGGCTGATGATTTACGTGACTATTTTTCATAAGCTATGCTCATTTGGAGGGTGGGAGACGCCTCACTCATTTGGGGAATTGAGACAAAAGGAGAAGTCCGGGGGTGAATGAAAATGTGATTTTTATCTAATGACTACTCTTTCATAAATCTTTTAATATTAGAAAATCTGTAGTCTTAAAAACAAAGGAAAAAACATATCTTATTATTCTTTCTTACAAAACAATTATTATAATACTTTGATACAAACAATAGAGATCATTTTGACTATTAATGACTACCACCGTAGCTACTAATAAACATGTAGAGCTTAAATGGTTCTTAGAGAAACAAATGCTATTTTATACATTTAAAACTTGAAAGAAGTAATTATAAAGGTAATTGAGCTCAGTGAAACAAACCAAAAACCAAAACCAAAACCCCGGCAACTTCTAATCCTCCTTACATTTCTGCTACACACTCTTTAAGATCTAGTTTTCCAGGAAAAGAAAACAATTCCCTACACAACGCCAACTTTCACAAATCTTTGTACCTTGCCCAAGGTACTCTCTCTCCCTGAAACGCCCATAACGACGTGCTTAATGGGAGGGATGCTTAGTCACCCTTCTAATTCTACCTCCAATGGAACTTCCTCTGAGAGTCCTTCTCTGATTTCCCCAGGCCCTTAGAAGCTTCCTCAGTGTGCCCATAGCATTTTCATATACAACTGCAGTAACATTTTTCACATCGTTTTATAACTATTTGCTTACTTTGCTTTTTCACTCAACGTGACTTCCTCAAGACTCTTAAATTCTTTCTTGTAATTGTTTTCTAGTAAAAATATCCAAGTGCAAGTCAACCAAGATACACTAAACTATGTGTCCACAGTGCTGATGGTGGCGGTTAGGCTAGTCAGTTCTTTGTTGAGTTAGTATAAATTATTTTGAGGGTAACAAAATGAATACTAGAAGCAAGAGTGTTTAAACAACTTAAACCATTATCTTACCTAGGTGAGGTCTTGTAATACATATTTCATTATAACTGTAACTTTTGTGGATTTGAGAAGAAAGACAGTTTCTTGCTAAAGATAGGCTTTGTGAAAAGTATCAAGAGTAATGATGATCTTTAGGTTAAGTCGGTTTTTGTCTTTGTTTTTTAATAGGTAGGTATATATTCTGAAAGGAATTGAAGATTTATGGACTGTCTCATTGGATAAACACAGCTCATGTAATTGCCTGTAATGTTACTATATACGCGCTCTGTATTAGTTTCTTATGGCTGCTGTAACAATTTACCACAACCTAGATGGCTTAGTACAAAAGAAATTTATTCTTTCACAGTTCTGGGGGCTAGAACTTAAATCAGTATCACTGGGATGAAATAAAGGTGTTGGCAAGGTCATGATTTAGAAAAAAATTTTTTTAAAAATTATCACATAAGCCATGTTTCCTCCCCATATAATGATACAAAACCAACAAAGGCACAGACCAACAACTTAATGGTTTCAGTAGGAAGAAAGTAATACTGCTTAGAGCAAAATATTTTCTGTATTATTAAAATGACATGTGCTTCAAACTAGGTAAGATTTACATAAAACAACCTGAGACATTGAACCTGGTATTCTTTACTTCTCACCAGCTTCCAAATCTTAACCTTGCTCTCAGATCATGAAAACACATGCTTGGGAAGAAACAGCTAAGCTACAGGGAGATAACCACTTTCTGTGGATCCCTGTAGACAGAAATAAGCTTGGCCTGAAAGCAATGTTACAGAGGATTTCAGAATCACGAGAGCAAAATGGTACATTAGGTATAAGTCTACACTTATGATTCCAGGAAGAATAAGAGCCTAAACCTTCCTAAGCAGGGAGATGTCTACCTTATTTCTCAAGAGCTCCATGGAATTGGACTCCAAAAGCATCATGAAAACCCTTTTCTAGTATCACTTTCCCTTTTCCTTATATAAAATCCAAATTCCTCTCATTACAAGTATAGGTCAGTTTTTGTTTCTTATTCAGAAGTTATATTCCACCAAAAATAGCTTTGGCTATTTTTAGAAATATTCTTTAATCTCTCACTCCCTCCTCTACTAAGCCCCTCCACTGGAAATGATCTCCATTTTTCAGAGACTCTATTTTATTTTTTTAAAAACTCTGACATAATTTATACGATTTGGGTGGCCACATTTTTAACTTCACTTACTCCTTTTAAAATTTGATCTGTGGAAAAAATCCACTCAAACATCCCACCTAGATTATTTCTAAAATATAAGGGCTATGTATGTATTGGGGTTGGGAAGAGGGATGTAGGGTAGGATCTGTATACTTGGAGATTACCAAAAAGAGGTAGAAAATTAGCTAAAGTACTACCATGTGAACATAATAATTATAGTAAGGCAAACAAATGTAAAGCAGGGGAAAATATCGACACATTTGATTATTGGCAGTATTTTGTAAAAGGATACGGGAATGGGGGTTGTTATCAGCTTTAAAATGTCAAGAAACTGTGTTTATGAATACATTTGAAAAGAGTCCTTTTCAGGATGCCAAAAATCTCATATAGGATTGCTTTTTAAAATTCTATTAGTATTTCTTCTTGTAGCAGAGAGTCTCTTATTTTAGATAATACACAAGGTATCTGAATAAATTTGGGGAAAAATTTATAGAAATTTTTTAGACAAAAAAAATCTTTTTCTACTACTTTAAAATAATCAATAGTTTGGCACTACTATAAGCACTATAGAAGAAAAGAAAGCTAAATTTAAAAAATTAAACTAAAAAGTCATAGAATCACATGCTTAATCAGATGCTCCAGAATATTTCTCATTATTATTGTTAAAGTGACCAATTATTGCTGTGCCCAAATTTAGAAGAAAGGCAAACAAGCTGAATATTCTCCTATTCACCTAATTTTTAAAAATTTTTCTTCTTTCTCCAAAACACCTCTAAAACAAAATGTCAACACACAATCAGTATTCAAAGTAAGAGCTTAGCCAAAATATAATTTTGGAGGGATAAAAGCCCTATCGATATCATTTCTCCACACTGTTATTGTCATTGTTGCCTCTTCCTAGTGCTTCTCAATTTATCCTCTTTATTCTGGACTGCTATAAAATTTTCCCTAGTTAACTATCTACACTATTTTTCAAAATATCAAATAAATCAATACACAGCAACAAGATTAACTACCAGTTAATGAGATACAAGTGTGTATGTGTGTGTGTATGTATGTGTATATACATATATATATGTAATATTTATGTAATTTTCAATAGCACCATTGCAAAATCAGAATTGATTATTGATCAGGAAACTAAGGCTGAGAGATACTAGATTCTTTGTCAAAATTGTGCAGCTGGTATACCCTTGGACTAATTTATTCTGGTTCAATCTGTTAACATGTGAATCAACTCATATCCACTTCAGCCACGTCACGTATCTTAAAATAAGCATTATAAATCATTTCTCCTATGTAAATCTAGTTCTAAAAATACTCTCTACACCATTATATTTTATATTGACTATTATGTTCAAAATAATTTGAACATTAAAGAGAACATTAAAGTATTCTATATTTTAATTTTTTCCAGTTCCATTGATAATAATACCTGACACTTATTAAGGGCTTACAGTACAGCAGCCATTCTTTCACACATTATATGTACCATTTCCCTCAACAGTCACAACTCTAATGAGGTGTCATATTAGTTAGAATTAAGTTCAGTAGTGAGTGACTCAAAGAATGGAAATAACAGGCTTTTACGATGTGGACATTATTTCTCTTTTAAGTAAATATATGGGTAGGTGATCTAGGAATGGTATGATGTCAAAGACCCAAGCTCCCAGAAGCTGGCATATGATACTCCTCACATTTCATTGGCCATAAAATAGTCACATGGACAAATGCAGCAGCAAAGGGCTGGGAAATACAATCTGCATTATGGAAGGCCATTTAACTGATTAAAATTGGGGGGCTCTATCAGAAAGGGAGAAGACAAAGGATATTAAGAAAAACTACAAGCATTCTATAAATAAGTAGCCATAATTATTATCCTTCTTTTCCAAATGAGGAAAGTAAGGCATAGAGATGTTAAGTAACATGCCTAAGGTCACACAGTAACTTGTCCCCTTCAGTTTTTATTCATCGTGTTGCAAATGCTTGTTACAAGGTCAATTTTACTGTAAGTTCTAATTTATCCCTCCATCACCAAACATCTATGTTTTGCCTTGCACCAAAAACCATATCTATCTGTCATTTGCAAAGATAGATATGGTACAAAAAAGAGAAAAGATAAAACAGTGAAAAAGCCAAGGGGAAAGAGGAAAAAAAGATGAAGCCAAGACTAATTATTTATCAAAATTAAGGTAGATTCTACACAAAAAATTCTCCTCAGAAATGAAAAGGGACAAACTACTGATGCATGCAGTAACATGAATGAATCTTAAAAGCACTCTGTTAAATAAAAGTAGCCAGACACAAAAGGCTCCCTACCATATGCTTCCATTTTTATGACACTTTTGAAAAGGCATATCAGTGATAGAAATCAGATCAGTGGTTGCCAAAGGCTGGGAGTGGAGCAAGGAGACTGACTGCAGAACGGCAAGAAAGAACTCTATGGGGAGACAAAAATATCTTTATATTGTAGTAGTTTTTTGACTGTAAACATTCATCAAAAATAATTGAAATATATAGCTAAAAAGGATCAATTTTACTATATATAAATGATACTTCAATAATCATGGCTCATACAAATACATAAGCTATATAAGCTATTGGGTAGCCTTAGTTAGCTGAGGATTACAATTTGCCTCTGAATTCTGTAAACCCAGTGTAGAGATTAAAATATAATCAGTTATAAAATCATCAATGTCTTTAAAAGTAATATTAAGATAAATAATCTGGGCAAGGATGAAATGAGGTGGTAAAACTTTTTTTTTGCTTTTTTTTTTTTTTTTTTTTGCTTAAATACAGTTTGTTTTCATATATTACAGGTTGGTAATTTTGCAATTAAAAAACTATTTCATAATACCAGTATATAGATTACAAATTTCAGGTACAGCATTCAAGCAGGATTAACTCATGCCTGAGTAGTCTACTCATTAACACTCAGAGTCTAAAATTATATACTTAGATGTACTCAGAATTCTAGAGAGCTTCATCCTTTGTTTGAGTGCACAAGAAAATACATATAAACTAATCTATTCAAGGGCCATTCAAAGTTCTTATTGCCAGCTAGGTCTTGTCAACATGAATTTTGTCAGGTACCACTTTGTAAATTCATTCTAGTTTCTATGTACTTTTTTTGCCAAATCATTTTTTTCACAAGCTAATACCTTACTTAGTCTTTCTGTAGAGAACTTATGCTATTTATCATTTCTTCTAGTAACAATTTAGAAAAAAAAATCCACATATTAGAATCACATTATTTTGTTCAGGATTCTGGAAAACATTCATTTTAGAAACATTCATTCACACTGGCTCCCTCATTTACAACCTGGAACCTTGGAAAAGGCACTTTAACCCTTCTGTGCCTCAATGACCTCACAGGAAAGTGGAGCTAATAAGAACAGCTCACTCATAAAGTTCTATGTTGAGAGTTAAATTAGTCAGTATATGTAAAATGCTTAGAGCATGCCTGACACAAAGCAAGCATTATTTTAGTTGCTGCTACTATCACTCTTAAATCCTACATGACCTGAACATTCCTCAAAATACAAAATTTTATTTAGTACCTCTTTGTATAGATTCTGTGTAACCTTTTAAAGTCTTATCATCTCCCATTAGAAAAGAATAAAAATGTTAATCCCATGGTAATAATGTGACATATTAGTATTAAGCCTGTACTACATACAAACTAAATCCCTTAGGGGAAAATACATTTAAAAAATTAGAAAATTAAACCCAACAATCTGAATATAACACATTATGGGAGGCACGTTTACATTACGGTTAAAATGTAAGAAAGCGCACACACACACACACAGAGGAACAGAAACAAAACCTGTGTTGTGTTGCCAAACAGCCAAGAGTTTGAAGTTGAAAGACTGCCACTCTTCCCCCTACCCCATAACCACCATTTGGTCTAGGCTGACCTTATTTCCTTTGGTACATTCCACCTTGGGTGACTTATTTTCACTTTGGATAAAACAAGGGATCTAATTACAAATCTAGTCATTGAAAAAACTGAGTGGGAATCAAATCAGGTTTAAGACATGATAGCAGCTGTGTAAATTGAGGATATGAATGGATTCTGACAGAAAAGAACCATGAGATTATTCCCTGTAACAGAATTGCATCCTTCTCCCTTAGAAGACATTAAAAACTTGGTTTGAACAATTATTTCCATAGGAGGCATTACTTTCTCCATAATTTCATCCTAGTTTTCCTCTAGACAAGTTCATGTTCCACTTCTTAAAGGGGCATTTATCTCTGTAAGAAAAAGGGATATGTTATGGCTTTGTTGTTACACTGAATATATCAGCCCCTTGAAAGGGTTAATCATCTTTCTGTACGACACAATTAGACACAGACAAATACAGGGATCTAAGAATGCATTTCACCAGTAGATAGTCTTTGCTTTGGGAGAAGCTTCAGAAGGAGTAGAGTTCTAAATGTTTGTGGGGTAGACCAAGTAGTAAGCTGAGACATAGAGAATAACTTTTCATCAGAGTCCTAATGGGCCATGGTAGGAATGGGTCTGTAAGGAAGGCATAGAAAAGAAAGTGGATAGAGAAGCAATAGAGAGGAGAGAAGAACACAGATAAGCAAAGGTCAAAAAAAAAAAAAAAAAAAAAAGACATACAGAGAAGCTTTAAGACATCTCAGAGTATCAATAAAATAGGACTTAACATTTCTATGAAATATAAGCCATGCTTCATAACCTCAAAAAACGTTGAAGATTGGAATTTTTTTTATTCCCCACCTATAGATAATTCATCTTTTGAAATTATTTGTAACCTCTATCCATACTTTAAAATTATCACTTACCCTCATATTGTCTTGATATATATCTTAAATATTAAAATATTTAAAAGAATTAACTTTATGTAGATAAAACCAATAAAATGAACTAATGAAAGTAAGAAAGCATCTTCCAGGGATGTATTACTGTATAGCTGAGGGAAAGAATAGGTATAGTATGATAATTTTGAGCATGGTAATGCTGATTGATCGGATTACATGCTGTGAACAAAAGGAATAAGTGGTCAGGCATGAATGATAGTGCCTGAAAGGAAGACAGAGTTAAACAGACCCTTACAACCCATGGCCAAGTATGATCGGCTCTAACAAATGGAGTACAGTAATAGCAGCTGAAAGTTGTAATGATTGCCTGAAGAGGTGGGTCAAAAAACATTCCAGGACATTTGATGCCTAAAGGCATTAACATTATGGGTATAACTGGAAAAAACGACAGGCAGGATCCATTACAGGACTGTTAGAGGCAAGGACAAAGGAAACACTGAAAAGATAAAATGAAATTTCATTTTCACTGATGGTGCTTAATCAAAACTTTGGAACAGGTAAACAACTGGAGAGGCCTACTTAATAATACATCTATTCTCCAGTAGATTAATATGCGTCTTTAGTTCTCAAAAGTAGAAAAATGGATGTTGAGATAGCAAAAGTAAATTATATGACTTCATTATGTCCAATGACAACTTCTTCTATCCTATGACAATATGTCTCTTTCCATAATTGGCTTGGATGTTATAATTGTAAATGCAACATGCAATGTGAGATTTATGTTCAATTGATTATTGTATATAAGTTGGAAATAAAAAGATGAATGTTGCAGAATCTTAAGGGTCACTATTCTTCACATTTGTCACTCTGAAATTTGATTGGTTCAAATTTAGCTAAATAAAGTTCACAGAGTCAAGAGAAGACAATCCATTATGTTGAAAAAAGATACCTACGCAGACTTCCTTTTTTCCATTATTTTCAACTTCTTCTTTTCCTTTTCCTTTTCCTTTAGCCTTTCAAATCTTCCATTTTATAGCAGAGGTCAGGTTCTGGAACTTCTTAAGGGCAGATGCACTACTCACTGTATGCTATATTTGAACTGGTTCTTATTTATCCTATATTAAATACATATCTCCAAGTATATTTGTTAAAACGAACATACAGTCTCAGGCACTCTATTTCTTACCATAATGTATTTAGTATATAATTAGTTGCTTCTAACATAAAATATATTTATCACCTGTAAGTCAGATTTTTAATATGCTCACCCCTCACAATCAATCTATACATAATGATAGCAAAACCTTATAAACAATCAACATTGAGAGATGAATGTTTAAGGAAGGTCTGACATTACTCATGATCTTGCCCACCTCTGTTCTCTGTTCTGTCAGGAAAGCTTTAGACACCAACCATTATTATTTTATCTTTTAGTCACGGACAGGATGCAGGGGATAGAAATAGTGAGAGCCTCTAAGTATCAGGTAATAGGTAGCGTCTCTTCACAGGTCATCTCATTTGATTCTCACAACCACCTTAGAAGATAAATATCGTATTCTCCTCCCTGTTCAGATGTGGATAATACACTATTTAATACTTAATCATGGAGAGTAAATAGCTTTCCTTCAGTGTGGAAGCCAGTAAGAAGCAATACTGAAATTCATATTCTGGGCAGCACGTTTTCTGACAGATTTTGACCAAAAGATAAGCACCCAGATGAGAGAAACCAAGACAGTGAGGATAGTAGATGTTCTTCCAAACAAAGGAAGAATGTTTAGACTTGGAAAGAGAAGATGCATGGGGAAAATAATAATGTCTTCAAATTTCTGCAGTGTTTTTATATGCAAAGGAATTTCGTGAAATATATGCCTCTTCCGAGGACAAGACCACAGCCTCCAAATGTAGAGTTCACACAAAGAGCTTTGGTTTACTATAAAAAGAATGTTCTAGTAATCTAGCCACATAAACTTCAACTTCCTTAGAAAGTAGGAGCCTCCTTACCACCAGAAGTTCCAAACAGATGCTGCTGACTATATGTGAATCATGTTATTAAACAGATTCCAGCTTTGGGTGGGAGTTGAATCTAGGTAACCTCAAAGGTCCCCTTTCCACTTCCAGTGCTGACTTTAGAAATGATGCTAAATAGCAATTTTAAAAAGAAGAGACAATTTAGCATCTTTTTATTTAGCTCCTAAGATGATATATTTCTTTTTTACAACATGTACACTTTTTCAATTTATCCTTTGATTACATGATTCAAATTGTTATTTAGGGAGTTAAAGTGGCTACACTGAGGGGTGCTTCAAATCCTATAGCACCTGGCTGTCTACTTATAAGAATTAATATGGATATATGTGCACTCCAGTGAAGAGTTACTATGTGTTAATTATATGTTAATATATGACACATTTTAATCTTCCACAGGCAATCTAACCTAAAACCTAAAAGAGAGAGCAATAGTTTTCAACCTCGTGAAATGAAATCTGTACATTTACCTCTCAATATATATTTCATATTTTGGATGGTGACTTATGATTTGCTTAATATACCAGGGTAGAAGGATACTGTTTATTCAAATCCAAATGAGTTCCTGAGAAATCTAGTTCCTATTTATAATCTTCCATTTTTCTATATGTGGATTGTGAGCTTTGGAAAGAAGAGTCTGTGTACTGTTAGGTTTTGACTAATAGCTTGGTGGCCAGCACAAAAGGAAGTACTCAATAAATCACTCATGAATAAATTGAAAGCTGCTTAAAAGTAATTAGCTTTCCTGGAATTCACAAAGAAAGGAACCCAACATCAGCTAATGCCAGTTTTATAGGTATTTCATGCTATGGCTGTCAACTCTGGCTATATACCAGGACACTTGGTAAAGGTTTCGGTAAAATATCAATGATGAAAAGGCCACAACTACATTCTGAAACAGAAACTCCAATGTAGAGGTTAAGGCATCCATATTTTAATATACTTTATCAATGATTCTTATAATTTTGCAATTTAAGAACCACTTTTATTGATAACCATTTGTTCCTAGACAAGGAGCTAGACATTCCCTATGAATATGACTCTATCATTTATTCTATTATATTAAAAATACATATCCCTAACTGGGGACAGATTCTGCCTCTTAGGATCAACAATTACCTTTAGTGTATGTACATACTTAAAATGGAAAAATAAATGCTTCAGTGTATGTCTATGACATTACAGAACCGTTCCATATTATAAATGTCTCAGCCTAGTCAGGTAATAACATATAATTAAAATAGATATTTTCACCTTAAGTTATTAGATCACACTGCTATTTTGCTAACTCATAAATTATAAAGAGCACAGAAAACAAATTTACGGGGGTGAAGTCGAAGTGAATCCCATCATTTCTATCCCTGCCTACGTTGTGAATTTGGTGGCAAAATTTGTGAAACCAAATGCATCCCCTTCCTTCCCCAACCCCCAATAAAATAGTGAAGAAACAAAAACATTTTCTAGGTTAGGGGAAGCATATTTACAATTTGCCAGCTTGTGCCATTGCTGTTGAATCTCTTCCCATGTCTTGATTTTGCAAGATTTGATCTCTATGACATTGGAATGCTCTTCCCTGCTTTTCTGAATCTCCCCTTCTTTTCCAGAATATACAACAGCTACGTAGTGATTTCTCCTTCTATGTGAACATCTGTTTGGGTTTACTGCTTGTCCCATTGCATATGTTCTACAGAACCAACCCAGTCCTGGTCAACTCAGTCTCAGAGTATCCCAACCTGCCCATGACACTTTAAAATACTAGAAAAAAAGCCAGATATTACAAATTAAGTTTCATCATTTCCATTCGAGAAAGGATCTCATTCCCTGCTGTTTCTAGTGCCTCAACTGGAGTCTGTCATCTAGCTAGCTAACATTAGTATTTGTTTAATAAGCAGATAAATCGAGATGATAGTTTTGGTACAATAAATACAGAGAATATATCATTTGTTCTGATTCATAAGTTTAGACTCATTTTTTTTTTCCCAACCAAGTAATCTTGTGCATGACTATGACATAGGCAAGATTGATGATATCCTAAAAGACATGACTGTTCAAGACTGTCTTACTGGAGGAAGAATTGGCTGCAAAAATTTCTGCAACCTAAGAAAGAACAAAGTGTATATTCAGCAAAACTAACATTTAATACATTTAATTTTATCAGAAAATCTATCATCAAATTATAAGCAAGTCTATAGATACCAAATAAACTATTTTCTCTCCCCAAAGTAGTGAATGCATACAATTACTTGACAAATCCAGGACTTGTCTTCAAAATTATTTGTTATTAAAGCTGGAATTTGTGAAGTACCAGCCCTAATGTAGTTCCTTTACTGAATGATGTTTTTAATAATGGACAGTTGGGTATAAATCATTATTTTGAATGACACAATTATGTTTCTTCTAAAAAGCTCTGCAAAGCTTTGCATTATTGTCAAGAAGTTTTGTACTTGTTTAACAGAGCCCATTACCCACATGCTATATTTATTTATTCATGTTTTATGGTACTTATTTATACCCTCTGTAACTGTAACTACAACTTTTATCAAATTTATAGCATTTTTTAATATTAAATTTTGCTCCTCTATGGCCTAGGAATTATCCTTAAAATTTTTTGTTTTTTTCAAAAGTTATTTTCTAAAATTTCAAAATGTAAGAACTTTAAGTAGTATAAGTGAACACTGAGAATTAGAAAGTTCAGATAGTTTACTATTGTGAAACATTACTTTCTGTGGTCACATTTTGGCTTCATTTTTAAAAGTGAAACAAAACTCATGTTTCAGCACAAATTATGGTTATATATAATCATTGGTGTTTATTTTGAAACAGTACATATCTAGAATTTTTAAAACAAACTATTTTATAATACTCTTAAGTAACATGTATTTATTTAATTTATAAAAAAAGGTTAATTGCATTATTCATGTTCTGTTCCATCCTTTCCTTTGTTTACTCAACGGTGTCAACTGAATTACGTGAGCCTTTCCTGTCCTAAGTACTGGGAAAACAAAGATGAATTAGATACTGGCCTGCTCATAGTGAGCTTCTAATCTAGTAGGGAAGTCATATGTATAGAAATCAACACTTCCACTAATATCTTTATGAAAAAAAAAAAAAAAGCTTTAGTGACTCAGAGACACCAGGGAGGGCATCACAGGGCATACAAAGCTTTAACTGTGGCTTAAAGAGAAAGTAAATGTTTGCAAGCAGACAGGAGACAGCAGCACTCCTGGGAGGAGAAATAGCATATGTGAAGTCAAAGAGGAATGAAATACCACAGCATGTTTGGGAAACTGGAAGGGGTTTGTTTTTTTCAGTGGTTCAAGTTTCACGGAAGCCAAGTAATAAGAAAGGGCACAGGAGATATTAGTAAATGCCAGACATAAAATGTTGGTCTCATACCACATGTTAAGAAATCTGCCTTTTTTATCCTGAAGTCACTGGGTAGTCATCTGTAATTCTCAAGCAAATCCACCTCACAGTAGACTTACCTTTTAGAAAACTACACTATTGGTAACACATACAGCAGATTAGAAGGAAGTAGGACCAGATCTATGTTTGAGGCTACAGAAATAATCCTCATGAGAATGAACAGAATAGTAAGAAAAGAATGAAGACAACATGTTTTTGAAGTTAAAAATTAATAGAATTTGGAAAACCACTGGATGTATCAGGTAAGGAAGTGAAGCTATAGGAATGGCTCTAAATTTTCTTGTTCAGGGCCATGGAGAATTATAAACCAATTAACCAGGGCAGAGACAAAAGTAAATTTTATAAGGCAGAAATAATGATCCAAGTTTTAGGTGCACAGGTTTAAGTGTAGTGTGTAATATCCAGAGAGTATTATCTACTAGGTAGTTTGGTATGTTCAGATCCTGGTCACAGTAGAGAGTTATAGTTGGATACATAGACTTTTATGTCATTAGTTGATATATAGATGTTGAATGAGATAATGGAGATAGAAAAAGTAGTCAGATTGAGGGTAATACAGACTAGAAACTCAGGAAACTCCCACAAGTACAGACTGGAACATGTCATTACATTTTAAGAATGTAAAATTTTATCAGAGTTTCATATTATTCAGCTATAAGCAATATCATAAAAGTTCATTTTGTAACTAAATAGTAATGGTGCTCTAATAAAAGTATTAGCTCAATTAAAACACTACTGGATAATGTATGTTTGTAGTAGTTTTAAAATACCATTTTACAAATTCAGTTTTTGATAAAGAACAACCATCTTATCATTTATATCTTTTTTTTTTGCTCTGTAATAACAATAATTTGTACTTAATTTAATGACTGACAATTACTTGAATCCACTGTAGAAGAGTGGGTACAAATTTTAAAATATTCCAAAGATAGGAAACATTAACAAAAGGGATATGTAATTTCTAGTATGGAGACAAAAAAATTCATTTAAAAAATAATAATTTACCTACGTTGCTATAATCAACACTACATCAATCTCCACACATTTGGAATTGTTTCCTTGGAGACACTTTGTATTATTAACATTTACCCTATTGGACCTGCACGTACACAATATAAATAAAGAATCAGAACTTGTCAATTATTAACTTAAATATAGCTCTAGGCTGTCAAGTCTCTGGTTCCCAGGAGTAACAACCACAAAACCTATCTAATGGGGGCTTTTGCTATTAAAGTCTTCTCTGGGAAACAACTGTGTTATCTTATAATTTACCACAGATATATATTGCACCTGTTAGTGTAATAAAAAAAAAACAAAAACTAAACCACTTACTTGAACAGGAGCAGAAACTGTGAACAGCTAAAATGCAACCCATATAACTTATTTTATCTACAAGGTATTTCATCTTTTAATTTCGAGAACTGCAAATCTCTTTAGCATTGTCTGTTTCCCCATATTGGTTTAACAAACATGCCTTGAATTTTTGTCAATATAAGCTGTTTGAGGAGGAATAGGAAAGAGAAAATATTCTTTTATTACCAGAAACAAGTAGAAAATCAAGAATACAAAATTAAGCTACAACCTTGAGTAAATATAAAAATGAAACAGATGCTTATTAATTAGTGTGGGCAGGTGATGACAAGGCTTCATGGCACATCGCACCAGCTGCGAAGAATGTAGACAGCTTTTATCTTACCAGACCATTTATTTCTTATGCAACAGACACCTCGTGCACTAGAAGTCAAAACAAAACAATACGAAGAGCTAAGATTTCAGCTTTCCAAACTTTGAACATTACTTGGTTTTACCTACTTGCCTAAGGGATAATCTGACTTTCCTGTTTAAAAGTTTTAAGGATGTTCCCGTTCATTGTATTTCCTTCCACTGGAAACTGTATGACTAAAACATTATTTATGACATTCTGTTGTATACAATATGCCAAGAAGAGAGGCAGCACCGCTTTAAGTATGGAGTCTACTTTTTCAAAGAGTCCAGAATAATAGGCAGTATTAAGAAACAAAGTAAAAGATCTAGACAGAGGAAACTCTGAAAATACAGATCCACTTATCAGCTGTTTATACTCAATTTATATAAAATTAAATTTTTGAAAATAAAATTTAAAAGGCTTCTTGTGAGACACTGTGATGAGCAATCCATTCCATTTTCAATTTCCACTTCTGCTCAGATTAGCGGCAATCAAATTTCATTTCAGCAATTTGATAATGGGCCATTAAGTTAGTCTAATCAATTGAAACTATTTTTCCCCTTGTGCCCCTGCACTCTCACATAGAAATGAATTCAGTAACATTGACGGTTGACCCTTAGCTTTTTTTAGATATTTAAGTTGTGATAACTTTTGTATTTTTTGTACTATGTGATTTTATTTGGATTTAATTTTGCAGTAGTACACAGAGTACTTGATCTCATATATTTCAATTATTTTACTTACTTAAAAGAAAATAATAAAACAAAATAAATGTCCTTCAAAAGCAACTGACAACAACAAAAAATGCAGAAATGCAATTAGGAACTAAATGAAAAAGAATGTTTTCTACCTAAGTGATAAAAATATCAATAAAATATGATCTGTAAGTTTGTTACTTCCAAATTAAAGAATATTAAAGATCAGAAATGCTGAGGTAAATCTGGCACTTTTGGGTTCTTTAAGACAAATAAGTACAGTTTCTCTGGAAAGCAATTCAACCATCAGTATCAAGAATCAACGTACCATTCAAATCCTTAGTCAGTAAATATGTACCAAAAGAACAAATCACAAAAGGTGAAAGAGTATGCAAAACCTAGAGTAAAGAATAAGGAACAGTATCAGTGTCTAAAAATTTAAATAAATTTCAAATAAATTACCTGTTCAGATGATTTTTACATCAGCCATTAAAAATATAATTGTGGACACTATGGGATATGCTTTACAACTTACATTATTGGGAACTTATTAATTGCCATTTAAGAAAGTGATACCCATTGGTAAAGCCATTGGTAAAGCCCGTCTATATAGGTTGCTTCCCAAAGGTATACAGAGAAGGGGGAAAAAATAGTTGAAGAGCTCAGATAAAAGTGAGAAGAGACAGAAAGATAATATACAAATATGGGCGATGCATTTTAGTAGGAATCCAGAATCTCTGGAAACAAACTACTGATTATCCATAAATTAAGGTAGCATTTTATAGACACTCTATCAACCAGCTGGAAGATGAAATCAATACTGTCCAGTTCTTGAAGAATGGGAAAAATATGCCAAGGAGGGCTTACTGTATTTTTTTCATTCATTTTCAAAATCTAAGGAGTATCAGTGGAGCTACTCATGTAACAATAAGGTGATATTTAGAGACTCTGAATCTTAACAGGTAATCTAAAGTTTTATATATATATAAATATATATATATATACATATATATGTATACACATATATATATGAACTGTTGAACTGTTGTTGTGATACATTTTTCCATACGTACAAGTTCAGAGCTAATGTTAAACAAAGCAGATGATTCCATAAAACTGATCTCTATGTCCACAGCAAACAGAAAAATGACAAGAAGTGTGCACATGGCAAAATTTAATGATATAATTTATTTGAAAGCTACAGAAGACAATTTTGTAGTTACTATATGAATACAATTATCTTTATACCTAATATACCTAAGGAAAATGCTAGAACAGTAAAAGTGAAAACAGGAAACGGCTGATGCCCTGGGGTAAGTAATTTCTTTATTTCTTTTATTTTTATTATACTGCTGTCTGTGGAAGAAATAGAAGTTCAGAGTAACAGAAATAAAAGCCTTTGATTAAGTGCCTGAAGAGTGCTTTGAAGGCAAAAACCTAAACTTCCCAAACAAAGAAAAATAATGCATCTTCAAGGGCAAATGCATCAGAGGACAAATCTATAATGATGAAAAATTTCATGCATGACTTAGACTAAACCTGTCTTTCAAAGATGGTTTTCTAAATTCAAAACATGCAGTTGGTCATGTAGAGCTGACCTGGGCCTGAATTTCTTGAGCAGAGGATCCTGGACGAAGCAGAGAGGCATCACATAGACAAATGTCAAAAGTGTCAATAAATAAGCTGAAAGGAAAAACTCCATCAGATCTTTGGCTGCTCTCTCTCTACTGATAGAGATGATGCAGAACATACCAGACCAACTCATTAAAGATGCAGCAGGCCACCTTTGGTATGTACTTTTGCATCTTAGGATAAAATTTAAGGAGTAGATGTTGCTAAGCAAGGCTAAATACAATTTAAAGGATAGTAACCCATGGCATGACCTTTTCTATTCAACATAGTAGCCAGTGTGAAATCTGTACCTGGTACTATTCACTCAGTGATAACTTGAGAGGTTTTGACAGCCCTGATACTCGCTTAACATGGTCAAGCGATTGATCAAGTAGCCTTTGTAGATTAATATAACAGTAACTTGTCTGCATAGGCAAATGCAACAGTAGGCTGGGGAAAGAGACCATGAAAGAATAGAACACATGGAAATTGATATCAAGGTATCTCAATTTATCAGTTGGTAACAGCTGAGCATAAATGTATGGCCAAAGGTCTAATATGAGAAGTAAATGATGATGAAAAAAATGGCCATTAGACCAAAAAAAGCAAAATATATACATTCCACATGAGCAGACTGGTATTAAGACAATAATAAAAATAAAATTTAAACTGATTGTGCTATTTATTTTTTTATAGGGAGTCTCTAATTCCACCAGGAGAGTTTTACTACTCATGATAATAAAAATAATTTTCTTTAGCTTAAACGCTTCAAATCTTTAATCAAAAACAATAATTAGACATACTAGTATTCATTATGGCATGCAAAATAAGTATTTGTAATCCCTTAATCATTCTCTGGATATGTACTGTAGTCCTTTCCCTATAATCTGGGTCACCACTGATAGCCTCTGTTCAAAGCACTTTACAATCTTCTTCTTGTCAAGAGGCAGACAGTACTTTCACAGCTGAACTTGCCATAGTCTTATGAGGCTGCACCCACAGTATCACCAAGCCTACTTTTCTAACCTACACTTCCATTCCCACATGGCTTGAGTGACTGCATGTCTGAGAATATTAAGGAATGCCAACAGATGTGTATGACAGAGCTATTTATCTCAGACAGCTCTCTCAGGAATGCAATGAAGTTATTATTAAAATTTTCCACAAAGTGTTAGCTCAACCGCCATTTTATAATAGTACCCTTTATATTGTTGTTTGGCTATTAAAAATCTATTAAATGCATAACAAAGAAAGGCATGTTAAAGCTACATGTATTTCCAAGTGATAATACACCTTTGGTGTCATAGAGCAGTAAATTCTCAACATCATGAAATATGCTACTGCACATTTTTAACAAAACAAATGTATTTTTACTTGGATTTCTGTATTGTATTCACTAGATGGCACTATCAAAGTACTTCTAAATCCATAAGCTTCTCAACAATACTTTCTGATATTAAAAAATAGAATTTAGGTTTCTATGTACTTAGAAAAATATATAACACTAAAATTGTCTTTGAAAGTAGACTTTAAAAATGTCATCAAAACAACCAAGATGTCCCAAATTAGCTTCTGAAACTGCAACTCCTGAGACTGAGTATGGTATATTTTAAAATAGTCATTCTTTCCTTCTTCAGCTTTTAAAGACAATCTTTTAAAGAATTTCAAATACACCTTCAATGGGCAAAGCTATATGCATACATCTTGTAAGGTTAACAACACCATCAGAGAAGGGAGATTCAAAATACTGTTGCTGTTGCTGACTGTTTCTTTCCTAACAGGTTAAGGTAGCTTAGTGAGAGGTGAGGGAGAATAGAGAGCCTTAGGGGGAGAGAAGTAATACTTTAGAAAATATTTAACATTATTTTGAGGCTTCAATCGATTAATTTGGGATAAAACAGAGTTTAGTGTCTACTGACTTCAAATTTAATCTCCACTACTAATAAAAGTTGAATGGTATTTATAATCTCTTATAACTTCATTTCCTCTTTGTTAAAATGTATATAGTCAAAACTTTATCTTCAAGTGTTTTTAATGTGAAGAAATTTTATTAGCATACTTTGCTTTTATTTCTATTTTAACTTATGTAATCATTATATTTAAGTGGTTAATTATACTGTTAAAGGCTAGAAATATACAGAAAGTCCCATCAACAGTTATCAGTGACATCCTGCTACCTCCCTCATTTAGAACTAATAGTCTCTATTAGTTCTTATTGGAAAATTTTCTTCCATTAGGGAAATTGGCTGTAGGTGTGGCTCTCCAATAACACATTGCTCCCTAACACAAAGCCAGCCTATAAAACATAGTTCAATTCTACTGCAACAAAGCAGCTTTTATGAAGAATCACAAATCAGATGGAGCTGCCAAAATGCAGCATTTCTGTACCAAGATTTCCCTCCTTACCCTTTTCCAATTAGTCTCTTTGCCAACATTTAGCTAAGACATTAAATTGAGTCTTTTGCTGCTGGGGCAAGACTAGTGTAGATATTCTTACACTGAACACGAAAGGTCCCTGGTCAGAGGACTCCCTCTAAGAGGACTCCCATTTGGTTATTTAACCCCAGGAATATCTGTGGACATTTCAGCTTACAGCCACTGTAGGAAAATGGCCAAGTGCTGGATGAGATATTTTGGACAGGCAGGTGGAATCTTAAGTTGTACCATGTCAGAAGAAGCTGATTTCATACTCTAAGGTTAAGGAATGCCCTGCCCTTTCTCCAAATGGTTTATTGCCTCTGAAAACAACAATCTTTTCTTCCTCAAAATTTCAATGTAGATCTGCATTAAAGGTTTAGATGTAAACAGTGCATGCACCATAAATAAAAATTACTTCTAAAAACATCCCCTTATGTATGAAACTTTTATACTTTAACCTCATCTTTTCTTCCGAAACTTTAATCAGATATTTGTCAATGTCATATAAGTAAATAAAAGGTAATCTGTATTCATTAAAACAGAGAATAAATCCAGTGAAAAATTATACAAATGAGATTTCTAGAAATCTGTACAATATAGACATTTTTTAAATGTCTTAAGTATGTATGTACAATATTCATGATAGAAAGCCTATGTTTTTGAGGTAGTATTGAGGAAGTTGGATGGAAGGAGAGCATCTACTATGTAAATGTAGTGTCATCGTCTATACATAAATCATCTCGTTTTATCCTCACAGTAACTCTAAGAGAGTTAGTATTATCATCAAAAATCACAAAACAGTTGAGGAAATAGAGAACCACAAATAAGAGTCAGGAGAAAAAGCAAAACAAAACAAAACTACAGAATCAAACCAACCCAGTCAGAATATATGATAAAAGAACAGGAAACCATAAAAATTGACAAGGTGTATTTTTTTTTAAAAAAGCCAAAAATCTTAATGAAAAAATAATTAAACAACAAACTCAATAAATGAGTTAAACATTTATCACATTAGATAGTTCACAGAAAAAGAAACTGGGATGGGCACTGAAATATGAAAAGATATTCAACCTCATTAGATATCACCGAAATGTAAACTTAACCCACTGAGAGTCATTTTAAAATCCACCAGATTGGCATACTTTTGCAAAGTCTGATAACATTAAGTCAAGAATACAGAATAAGTGATTCATATAGTGCTGGTGAGAATGAAAACTGCAATAACAGCTTTGGAAAATAACTTGATATTATTTGCTATTTACAACATGGACTCATACTATTACCCAGGAACTACACACCTAGGTATAAACCCTAGAGAGGTTTTGCATATATGCATCAAGAGGCATGTAAGAATGTTCAAAGTAGCCTTGTTGATAGTATACACTGGAGACAATCTAATTGTACATCAATATTAGAGGGTCTCATTGAATTGAGGTATATATGTTTTATACTGCATATATCAACAACATGACTTTAAAAAGTATCATTTGAAGTAATAAAGAGAAAATTGAAAAAAAAATACATATACTGTGGTCCTATTTATATAAGATTCAAAAGCGATAGAGGTCAGGGATACTGCTAAACATCCTACAAGCCCCTACCACAAAGAATTTTCCAGCCCAAAAGTCAATAGTACCAACACTGAGAATCCGCTAAAGAAAAGCATAATTAATACAAATTTCAGGAAAACTTGTAAATAAAGGATCAGCATTACAATCTTTCCCTTTTAATTTTCCTTTTTACAGATACTGTCTTTAAACTCCTGGTATCTATTTCATCTTGGATTTTTTTTCATCAATTTTTATTAATTTAAAATACTGCAAAAAAAAATATTTATCTTGATTACTGAGTTTTTTTGGTGCCTCCTTAAATTTTAGGCCTGAAGAATGTGCCTCATTTGCTTCACATTAGTCCCAGCCCTGGGGAGGGGTGCAGGTAGAAGGACGGGCATATAGAGCTTCAAAAATATTGATATTCTATTTCTCAAGCTGAGTCATAGTTACAGGATTTGTTTTATTATTTTTCTTTGAATTATACATAGAGCTCACATTCATTATTTTTCATGCATAATTAAAATTAAAACAAATTTAAAAGATTTGGTTATGCTATAAAGACAAATCTTTATTATCTATATATCAATTGTTAGAAATATGCTATTTATTATGTATACATTAACTAGTATAAACTACTATTTAACAAATCAAATATACATTTATTTGGGTCAATATTAAGGGGACACTAAAATAAAGGCATATGATGTTTCCCCTTTAAATGCACAACTGTTGTAAATGCTTATAAAATATATTCAAATATTCAACTTACTTCTGCACACAACAGAGCTTCCTTGAATTTTTTCTTATAATTAGAAATATAAGGGAGGCATTTACTCCAACTGTGGTTTATTAATTCCTAAATGCTAGAAAGCAGTGACTCGACATGCAAATGTAACATTTCTATCTCTTCCTCTATTTCATTATCAAAATTCTCCAACTACCTTGTTCATTAGAGAGATAGAAGTGTTTCATTAATCCATTTCTGACTTCCATGAGGATGTTCACTCACGCAATTGTTTTCCATTCTTTCCCCCACTAGGTAGAAAATGAAAATCAACTACATATTCATTACATGATTATTTCTTCTTTATAATTAATGGCCATGAACTTGTAATCTTACAATTAGAAAAACAACTGTTACAACAAAGTATAACCTTTTTCCTTCTCATTTACTTGACTGTCTTGTTTCTTATTTCCATTAAATGCTCAAGTGGCATTGAAAGAGTTTTCATTACTAAAACTGGCTTTCCACCAGATTTTTCTTTGCTTTATCCCAAATGTCAATACAAATTGTTTTTCCTTTTAAAAAATGCAGACAAGCTGGATTTAAGTTATACTCTGCTATTGACATGTCTGGTGTTGGCACTGTATTTCACTGTTCTATTGCAGGCCATCATATATACGTGAACACACATGTGTGCCCGCACATACACACACACACACGCTCCACAAAAGTTAACTTCTGAGATCTGAAAGCTAATTAGAAACTCAACCCAATCTCATCCTCCAAACCTCAAAGCAGGTTAGTGAGTGTTGTGTGAGCCTCCCAAAGCTGAAGATGTGGAAGAGGGATGTAAACAGAGGTCAAGTAAATATATATCAGTTAACCTTTTTTCAGCAAAGCAGACATTGCGAATTGGTCACAGCAGGCTTTCCATTTAATCACGAACATAAATCAGAATATTTCTTAAAAAAAAAAAAAAACCAAGAGGAGGTCACCACCGATTCATCTGAATTGGTATTTGATATATGAGTCTAATTGTCTCCTCTGACCAATGAGAAAAGTGGCAACATCTTAAGTCTCCCTGTCAGATCAAGTCAAATCTTCCTAAGTAGTCATAATGTGGGAAATCAAACCACATGCATATAATCATGATCTATTATGTGTCCAGGCCGTGGGTGGTTAGACAACATAGATCTTCATTTAAGAAAGAAATGCAAGGGAAATATTGATAGTACAAAAATGCTATGACTAAGAAAGTGGAGCAGTTTAAAGAACTTCTAAGATGCTTAACTGGCCCTTTGGAAACTTTCTTAGCAGAAATGGTTCCCTAGCAGTAGTCAAGTGGTTTGAAACACCAACTCTATTCATAGACACTCATGTTTATAAGGTTTATTGTTTCTTTGTTTGGTTACTTATATTTTTTGATACTGTAACATAAATTTAGTGATTGAGGTATTACACTTATTAAGGAGCTTCTATTGTGGCCAGAATTTTTTTTTTTTTTTTTCATTAAACAAGAAGGAAAACAGAGAGCTAGTGCTTCTGAAAGTAACCTTTACATATTTCTGGACACTTGTTTATATATAAGACCTTTGTAAAAATTGACTTTTAAAAATACTAACAATTTAATAGATATTTAAAACAAATGAATAAATAAACAAAAACCCAAACAGTAAGCTATATCTTCTCTGTACCTCCCTATCTTAACCTGTACCTACTGTTCTCTTAGTTGTCACTACTCAAGAATTTTGAAAGAAGTAGTTGTTACATCTATTTTTAAAAAATTTTGGTTATACGATAAAATATTTTAAAATGTGGTATGTGTCTTGGGGGAGCTATTTAATTTTTCACTATTAAATTTCTAGCTTTTATTTTTTTAATTAGGCAGTGAATTTGATAAACTTTATTTACTATAAATGTCAAGATCTAAGGGGCTTCATAAACAAGGTCACTCAATCACCTTTCAATGTTAGAGATATAGTTTATACAACCTGGGATTGAAGTGAATCACTAGAAACACACCAGAGTATTTAACCTGAATCCATTCACATAATAATTAGAGTGTTTAATCTATCTATATGCATACAGGATTGTCTGGAATGATATTCATCAAACATGAGGGTTATATATGGATAAAGATTCTTGGAGATTTATAACATTTTTCTTGTTCTTTTCTACATTGCTTGAATTGCTTAACAATAATCATATATTCATTATTAAAACATTGATTGTTACTTGAATCAAAATAAAATAAAATGTGTTAACAGACAAATCTTGAAGTTAAACAATATAGTAAGAATACTGCATTTGACACAGTTAATTATATACGGGGAGAACATTAAAAATAAAACAAAAAAATCATTGCTGCATTTCATTTTCCTAGTAACCTTGTGCTGAATAACAAACTGGTGCACCAGATGAAAGATTAAAGCCCAAATTAAAAGCTGTACCAGGAGTCAAACTACTTAATCAAAGATGTTTCCAAATAATGATATATTAGAAAGAAGTGAAGGGAGGTCCAATAGGCATCTTCATTTATCTCTCAGGTGAAAAAAATGGACTGAGATGTAAGAAAACTTGATTTATGCTGTCCAAGTGAATTCTCCAACAAATAAAACTCTTAGTATTGTGTAAAGATCCATAGTTAAGGTAATTTAAGAAGAAAAGTTATTTCAAATAGTCTATCTCCAATGTTGCAGCACATTTTTTTTTAGCATTAGCATTATGAGTTCGTGTATGTAAATAGTTCTCGGTGCCTGGTCTTGCAGGAATATTCCTTAAACATGGGTGTGTCTGAAGACTTTTCCCAGCCTCAGATTTGGTAGCTAATTTGTATTTATGCTGAAATCATTGGAATTAATTGGGTTTACCTCCTTCTGATTTCTGTGTCAGCAAAGGAATATAACTTAAATTCCAGGAGGAATGAGAGGCCTATTTGTCTAGAGTTAATTCCTTCAGGGTAAATAGTTGGGAGAAAAGTTGTCTGTAAATTGTATAGCAAGTTTTAGTAAAGATTTAGAACCTAAATCGGTTCTAGATTTCTTATTAATCAGATGAATTTTTAAAACTTTAATTAAAAAAAGTAATATATGATATTGCTTATATGTGAAATCTAAGAAAAAAATTGGTACAAATGAATCTATCTAAAAAACAGAAATAGAGTCACTGATGTAGAAAACAAACTTACGGTTACCAAGGGGGAGAGTGGGGGGAGGGATAAATTGGGAGATTGGCATTGACATATACACAGTACTATATATAAAATAAATAACTAATAAGAACCTACTGTATAGCATAGGGAACTCTGCTCAATACTCTGTAATGATCTATATGGGAATAGAATCTAAAAAAGGGTGGATATATATATATATGTATAACTGATTCATTGTGCTGTACAGCAGAAACTAACACAACATTATAAATTAACTATACTCCAATAAAAATTAATTTAAAAATCTTCTAGTTTTTCCATATATAAAAATCACAAGTAATTCTAAATCTCTATCTAGTAGTAGTTTAATGTCCTTAATATACTTTTTAGAGAACTTTTATTAAATTGACTTTTAAAAAATTACACTTTACTTCTCTTGTTTTATCCTTTTGTGACTAATAATTATCTGCCACACAGGAGTGACAAAATGGTAAGCAAAACCAGAAAGCTCTTTTTCATTAAAAAGAAAATGAGACATTTGAATGTGGTAAAATAACATTATCTTAATATAAAATCTGGGTAGAAGTATGCCCCATGAGCTAAGTAGGCACCACTACTTAGGATTTACACAGAAAGAACTTACGTTTATTTATTTTATGGTTGATTGGATCTGCATAGAAAAAGACACAATATATTACATTATTATAAAGAGACTAATGGCTAATAGGATTAATAATATTATGCAAGTCCTCCTTGCCAATTTACTAGTTTTCTAAGAGATTTAAATTCCTCTTAGAAAGCTTTACAAACACCATCTTGTTTTCCCATACCCTGCTTTTTGCCACTTCACCCACCCTCAAAATTGAACTTCTCCTTTACTGTGATCTCACAGGGCCTTAGAAGAAGCACTTAACATTCTGTAATTTTTTTCTATATATCTCCCACACCAGATTTTAAGCTCCTTGAGAGGAGGCACTGTATTTATCACCCTGAATCCTTAATTTTAGCATAAGGAAGGTCACATAGTAAGCACTAAATCAATGTTTCTAGAATAACTGAATATACGAATGAATGAATGAATGAATGAACAGCATAACCACTTAATCAATCGAGTATATTTGGTTGACTTCAAGGACTCAGAAGGCTAGACATACTATAATGACTTCTCTTTAGCTAGGTTCACCCCCATCACTCAAAAGTTATCCTTTACCAGCAGCAAGATTGCCATTGCTAGGGCCTAGTATTTTAGTATAGGTTGGCCCAAGGCAGAACATTATAGGGCTGGAAGACCATATGTTATTAGTCTTGAGGTTCATTTCTCCATTTTCTCAACAATGTCACTATTCCAAATCAGATGAGATGTGCACTGTTAATAAACTTCAGCATTTAAAATGAGACTCCAACAGTAAATGTAAGAAGTGTGACACGTTTATCACCTTAGAATTTGAAACACAAATCAATCTAGTCTCTAAAACCACATGTTGAAAAAGTCTTCCAAAAGATATCCAAAACTATTTTTCTTGAAAGAATAAAAAAGAAATATACAGGGCTTCCCTGGTGGCGCAGTGGTTGAGAATCTGCCTGCCAATGCAGGGAACACGGGTTCGAGCCCTGGTCTGGGAAGATCCCACATGCCGCGGAGCAACTGGGCCCGTCAGCCACAATTACTGAGCCTGCGCGTCTGGAGCCTGAGCTCCGCAACAAGAGAGGCCGCGATAGTGAGAGGCCCGCCGCGCACCGCAATGAAGAGTGGCCCCCGCTTGCCACAACTAGAGAAAGTCCTCGCACAGAAACAAAGACCCAACACAGCCATAAATAAAAAAAAAAAAGAAATATACAAAAGCAATTCAATTTCAAAGGAGGAAAAAGAAATCCACAGAAATGTTCAACATTAATTAATTTAACATTTACTAAAGTTAAGTTGGGTATTCGTTTTAGGAGTGCCGACACAGTCTTCGAATTATTCATATTTTTATTCAATTATTCAATTATTCATATTTTTATTCAATTATTCATATTTTTATTTCTATTTTTTTCCAGGACACACCATTTAGCATAAATGTCTTTATTCTAAATAGGACAATTTGATTTAACACACTCAATTCTAGAGCATTCATGAACTAATTAATATTGTTTGGATTTTCCATGTCTTGGGTTCTTCTATTTAGATACCTTAGTTTAGACACTATAAAATCACTACAACTTTACTCCATACTATATTGGCAGTGATTAAGTTTAAAATATTAGATTTGAGTCTTCTGGCAGCATTTTTATTTTTTCTTAAACTTTGATGGAACTGTGTGGTAAAACTATGCACTAAAATTAGAAGGCTTTGTGGATAACTATGGATTATACCTATTGATACATTTCAGGTCTCCATTAGGAACTCAAAGAAACAAAAATCTGGCCTTTTTCCAAAAAAATTATTGGATGACTACTACTGAAAATGTGCTAAACAGAAAACAAGGCAAAACCTTTTAAGAGTATGAATTCAATATACTAGATTTATAGTAAAAGCCTTCTGGTTACTTATAAAGTATCATAAATGATTTCCATAATTATCAAACATATCACATAGAACAGAAAAATTCCCAATGGTTTTTAATGAATTATCAGTAAAAATGTGTGAAGATAAGCTGAAGGGCATTTCATCTTTATTTGATCCACATTTTTCTTTAATCTCTATTTAGATAGAAAAGCTGTTTTTTATACATTAGAATGTTTACTTTTCATATCATTCATAATAAAATGTTTTAGTTGAACAAAATATGAACAACTAATATTTTTGTTGTGGTTTGAACAGATAACATGGTACTTTCATACTTTCTCCATACTTAGAATTACTAATTCTAGGCTGCCAGTGTCTGGCATCTAAAACATCACATGAATAGTTTCCACGCTGATAGGCATGATGTACCCTGCCTACATTCTCTAGTTATCCCTTGCCACATTTTCTCTATTTTCTTACTCTCCTTATTCTTTGTTTTGCCCATTAGACTTTGAAGATATTTGCATTCAGTAATCTTGCTTTAGATCCTGAAGATTTCACACCTCCTATTATTTGAAAGAAAGCACACAATTCTAGAGTTGAGGGAAACTTTACAGATTTTGCAGTGTAGGTAACTTAAAGCCACTGGCCACATGAATTGAATACTATCAACAATACTTACGAAGACACTTGCAATTATATAATACATTTCTCTCCATTAACTGTAAAATCCTATTCTAGTTGTATTCTATAATGTTTAAAAAATTGAAGAAAGGAGAAATAAATCAAAATCAAAGCAAAAAGGTTCATAGCCACTGGACATTTGATTGGAATGTGATTTTAGAAAACCTACATGCATCCTTATTGACCTGTATTTATTTAAATAGTATCTCAATTTAAAGAAAAACGACCACTTTAGCATTAACAATCATTCATTTAAATATTAGCCTTATGATTTCTTCCACTTATAAACGGACTGAATAATAAATTGCAATACAACAATATAGTATACTATCACATTCTAAGTAAAAAAATGATTATTACTAGCATTTATTGAATGCTTACTACATACCAAGAATGATTATTAATTTTAAATATGTTAATAACTGAACCCCTCAGTGTAGCACTAATTACCTGCTGAAATTATGCCCATTTTAAAGACAGAAAAATTAAGAGCCAAATACTTTAAGTCATTCACCTAAGCTTACTTAAGTAGTAATTGGTAGAATCTGAAAAAAGCACTCGGACAGTGTGACTCTAGAATTTAGCTTTATCCACTGAACTATACTGTCAAAATGTAAACACTGACATTTTGGCCAAATGATTAACAAATCACAAGTTGTGGTTACAGACTAGAAATGTTAATGGACAACTGTCCTGCAATAATTATTTTAAAATTTTCGACTTCCCTGATGGCACAGTGGTTAAGAATCTGCCTGCCAATGCAGGGGACACGGGTTCAAGCCCTGATCCAGGAAGATCCCACATGCCGCGGAGCAACTAAGCTCATGTGCCACAACTACTGAGCCTGTGCTCTGGAGCCCGCGAGCCACAACTACTGAGTCCACGCACCACAACTACTGAAGCCCGCGCGCCTAGAGCCCGTGCTCCACAACAAGAGAAGCCCCTGCTCACTGCAACTAGAGAAAAGCCCACGTGCAGCAACAAAGACCCAACACAGCCAAAAATAAATAAAATAAATAAATAAACAGCAAAAAAGAGTTCTAAAAAAAAATTTATATAAGAGGATATATCTTTCATCTGCCTAAGACATATAAAATATTCTAGAACTTCATGGAAACAATAATGATACATTCTAAAAAATTATATGTGTATATATATTTGTATAATACACTTTTATTTATCTTGTTATTAAATATATAATTTATACATTATTATGTAATATATAAGTATGTGTTATATATACACTCATATGTAATTATATTTACATATGTGTGTGAATATACACACGTATAGTTATATTTATTTGTGTGTGTATATGCACGTATTAATTTATTATCTGATGCTTTGAGTTTCCTTCTTGCTGAATACAGAAATAGTAAAAGGGCATTTAGATTTTTATAATTTTGAAGGCACCGGTAAGCACTCAGAAAAGGAGGGAGAAGGTTCAAGAGAACAAGGAAAGAGTGGACAAAAGAAAGAAATAAATAAAACAATGTCTTTCTTGAACATATTAAGAGAGAAAAAAAAAAAGTACACAGAAGGGCACTCTGAAGAGCAGGAACAATGCCAAACATAAGAAGAGTCTTCGTGAGCTGCTAAGATGCTGTTTTCTTCTCCTCCACATTGATTCAGTAAGATACGGAAGCCTCTGCAATCACAGAGCCCAAACTCACCAGGAAAAGAAATTGGTAAAATATTTCCCTATCGTTGCCTTCCTTTGTGGGACACAAACATACTCTGAAGAATACTCTTTTCCTTTGTTTTTGTTTTTTTTCTCCCACTCATTGGTGTACAGATATAAATCACAGAATTTGGGGCCTGAAAGGGAGGTCTCTCTCTCTCTCTCACACACATACACACCTACATACATATACATATATGTATATATATATATGTGCGTGTGTGTGTATACATATATATTTATACATACCTGATATATATAAAAATATACATATACACATATGCATTTATACATATACATAATATACACATATATATACATATACATACACACACACACACATATATATGACTCTAGAGTCCAGTTCTTATCCATTGTGATTGTGAATTGGGAATCCCTTGAGGGATTCAGTCCTTTTTATTATAGGCTCCTAGCAGTTTGTCCTATTTTATGTTTTGTACTGACTATATTTTGTTGAAATAAAATTAATAAATGGGGAAACTCCCAAAAGATCACCCAAAAAGTTATAATAACACAAATCACCTCATATTCTCCTCATTTTTTAAGGTAAACTAATTAAAAATTGTGTGACATAAGATTTATTGAAATTGTATTGAAAGCCATATTTAAGTTTATTCTTATCGCAGGGAAATATTTCAACTCCAGTCTTTCTCTAAAGATGATTTTTCTATATATGGTCAGATGATTTCTATGGAAGCTTTAATTCATTTAAATTTGAGAGACTTTTGGGACTTAGGCATCGATGATAAAGTTTACATTTAAAACTTCATCATTTTTACATGCACCCCAGTGTTCATAGCAGCACTTATTTACAATAGCCAAGACATGGAAGCAACCTAAGTGTCCATGGACAGAGGAATGGATAAAGAAGATGAGGTGTGTATATATATACATACATATACATATATATATATACACACACACACACACACACACACACACACACACAATGGAATATTACTTAGCCATAAAAATGAATGAAATGATGACATTGCCAGCAACATGGATGGACCTAGAGATTATCATACTAAATGAAGTAAGTCAGATAAAGACAAATACCATATGATAGCACTTATTTGTGGAATCTAAAAATATGATACAAATGAACTTATTTACAAAACAGAAACAGACTCACAGACATAGAAAACAATCTTATGGTTACTAAAGGGAAAAGGGGCTGGGGAGAGATAAATTAGGAGGCTGGTATTAACAGATACACACTACTATACATAAAACAGATGAACAACAACAACCTATTGTATATAGCACAGGGAACTATATTCAATATCTTATAATAACCTATAATGGAAAAGAATCTGAAATATATATATCTGAAATATATATATCTGAATCACTTTGCTGTATACCTGAAACTAACACAACATTGTAAATCAACTGTACTTCAATAAAAAAAAAAAAAATTAATTAATGGAAAAAACCTTCATCACTTTGATAATATAGTTTATTGGAAATTTTAATAATAATTTTTCCTTTTAAGAGAGTTGACAGTAATATTTGAAACTTCTATATTTACTGCTTTTAAAGCAATCTTAGCCATATCAGTATTCTATATTTATTTGCATTGTGCTTCTTGTCTCTTCGATTTTAGTCTCCATTACTTCTGTTTCTTGTACTCAGGTAGAATAATTAATTTCTTCCTAGTAAACCCATACTATATGCATGACCCGTGAATATAAATTTCACAAACATTCAAAGAAAAGGAACGAATTGTACTGTATACTCAATATCATTTTTATATTGTAGGAAAAAGTATTAAGACTAGAAATCTATAAAACATGGATTCTAGAACTACCCTTTCATCTAGGGAATTTTTTAAGCTCCTGGTTTTCATTCTCAGTGTCAGTAAAAATGAATATGTTGAACACAATGTTTGAAAGGTTCTCTACAGTTCTGAAATAGTAATAAAAAATTTATTTATAATCCACTATTCCTTATGGTCCTTGAGCCCATAGGTATAGGTATTTATTTTTATGAATGCATTAAGACTAATACTGCATACAATTTCTTTACATAAGAGTTAAGGGATTGTTCCCTTCTGGTATGTTTATGTAGATGTATTTTTAAGAAGCATTAAGTACATCTATAGTCCTTTTTAATACATTTGTCTAATATATAAATATTATAATATTAATTAATTAATTAATTAATTAATTAATATATTATAATATATAAGCAACTAAGTTATTAGACCAGTATTCATGGTCACTATACAGTTATTTTCCTCTCACTTCCCACCTGGTATATTAGTATTATAAAACAAGTTATTTTGAAAGCAAATATTGAGCTGTAAGACCATAAATGTTTTCTATTATCTTGATGTATAAATGTTCTTCTTATAATTATTAAACTTGGAAAAATCTTATAATAAACACAATTAGAGATGTTAAAAACAACGTTCTCTAATGGACCAAACTTATTACTTATAGCAGAGACAGAAAATTGTGAGGAAAAAAATACCTGCTAAACTTTCAGGTTACAGCAGTGTAAATTACCCATTATCACAATGCATAAAACCACAGCCTGCAAAATTGTCCACTTTTCACTTATTACTGATATTTAATATTTTGAGAGTTAAATAGATGAGAAAATAATTTTATGAAGTCATTTTTAACTCAGACCTTTTCCTCTCATTTTTGACAACTTATTCTGCTATGGAAAGTTCAGATATCATACAGGATTACTCTTGTATAAGGGTATTTGCTAATACAAGGCTAATACGCTTGTTTTATTGTATTAGCCTTTTTTATTATGAAAATGCAGTAATCTTAATCTCTGTGAAACAGAACATTACTAGAAATTCCCCACATATTTGTAAAACAAAAACAAACCAAACAATATTTTTGGCCAACTTTACCTAAGTTTTCTTAGCGTTCTATGTATTTGTTATCAGTCTTTTCATTTCAATAAACCTGGCTGTCAAGCCAGTTTAATGTAGTGAAACGATACCAATGGACATTTGAAAACATCTTATGATTTAGAATATATTTTTCCTATTCACTATGGCATATCATCCTTTCCAAAACGGTATCAATACCTCTAATTTGTTTTGTAGTAACCCAAGGCACAGAAACCACAAGTGATTTGCCTAAAGGGCTCACTGAGGCAAAAAGAGGCATAAAAGAGACATGAGTTGAAAAAGAACAAAGTAAAATGACTTCATTCAGTTCCTAGTAGGTGTACTTCTGAAATATACAAAATAATTGGTAATTTTGCACTCTGTAATGACAATAAAGCAGTTTAAGAAAAAAAGAAAAGAAAAAAAAACAAGGAAGGGCACTTAATTCCATTAGATTCCTATTCACCAAATTTTGCAAAAGCTCCAAGAAAGGTGAAAAAGTGTTGTTCCATCCTGGTGGCAGGGCTGTGAGGGGGAGGGAGGCATTGCATGTTGAAAAGGAAGTGTCAGGGTTGTATGCCTGGCCAGAGAGAAAGAAGTAAAAGCCTGGTTGCATTGAGACTTGATTCAATTCTTTGCTTATCCCTTTTGCAAAAGTTATTTAAAATGGGAGTCTAAAAGCAGTGAAAAACATGGTCTGAGAGTAACACCATCCCATCCATTAATGGTCACATTAATACTGAGGATAAATGCTTCTTTGGCAAGAACATTTCTTAAGTATTAACTAAATCCAATAAATAAGGTAATGTCCCTTTTAAGAGCTAGTATTCATGGTTTTCAATTTAGGTAGCACCTGGAAATAAGTTTGGGTAGAATGGAATAAGAGATGTATGCCTATTTAACACAGATCTGGATAATGCGGTTAATGAAGGCAAATAAGAAAAGGAATGAGTCATTGGGAAGAACAACTTCACTGAGAACCTCTTTTATGCCAGGTATTATGCTAGGTACTGTGCATGTATCTTACTCAATTCCTACCACAGTTTAAGTTTTGCATGATTTCCATTCAGGGTCTGCTCTATAATTTGTGGGTTCTAGTGCAAAATGAAGATGCAGGGCCCCAACCGGGGAAGGAAAGTCAATGTCCCCTTCCCACTGGCTTGCCACTCCAATCCACAGTGGACTGATGACTCAAGGGGATTGCAACCTTCTCATTGGAATGCACTCACTACCTGGATGAGGGTGGGTGAGAGGTCCCTGTTAAATCATCTGCCGACTGTGGAGTGTTGCTGCCAGCCTAGGTGTGGTATGGCCACTGCTCTGCCGGCTCCATGTAGCACATGTTCAATCCCCTCCCACGCTGCACCCATACCTAGATCCCCAATGAGAAAAGAGGGCAGTAGTGGAACAGGGACCTCCCTGCAACTGTCACCCCCGGTGGAGGGTGGCAGCAGTCATATAGTAGGGTCCATAGAAGGAAAAGGTGAGTCGAGAGGAGGCAGATGAAAAGCCATGCAGATCCCAGGGAGACAGGAAGTGGGAGGTGGAACAGGGCCTGGGTGAGGCTCTAAGCACCCAGAGAATGCTTTGCTTCCCTTAAGACTTTACTTACTAAACAAATTCAAAGATAAAATTATTATGAATATCAAGATCACAACCACAGATCATCAAATCCTAAATGCTAAGCACAGGACCTTGTGTGACTACACTGTTCACACGCCCATGTAGTCAGCCCAGTTTCCATTGTGCAGATGGAAAAAGTGCCCAAAGTCCTGTTTGTCAGCATGAGAAAAAATGCGCGTGTGTGCGTGTGTGTGTGTGGTTGTGTATGAATAAGGGTGGAATCAGTACTAATTTTAGTTTTTTTCACTATGTCTAATTGCTCCTATATATTTACCACTTCTAAAATTAATGAAGATATTTTACAGTATACTCATTATATTTCATCTTTTTGGAGTAAATATAAAGGAGTTAGGAAAAGAAATAGATATAAAGAATATAGAGTTTATTTTGGAAGACTGATAAAATATAAATACCTTTGGCCTACCTAACAAAACTCTCTTCTATCAGCAAATAGGCAATGATAAATCTATATAAATATATAAGTATAAATATATTTTTTTTTCTCAAGTTATCAAGCTCAATGTTGACTACCATATGCAGTTCACAGGAAAAGTTATAAAATGGAAGCTAATATTTTAACTTCTCAAAAAGATTTTTCATTATACCTGCATATATGTTTTCATGTGGAAATCACTTATTCAGACTTAGTTTACTATTATCATCATCTCTGGTCTAGTATGATTCAAAAAGAAGTGAAATCACATGTCTAGAAGCACTCCACAGAAAATAGTATGATAAGTAGAGAATTACAGTTTCTACAAAGCCACTGAAATAAGGAAAGCTCAAAAACGATGTTGGATTAAAAACAGGTTGAAAGGCATTAAACAAATACACAAATCAATGGTCAAATATTCCTCAGAAGAGCATGACAGAAATAATTTAAATAATTTCTATGTTCGATTTCACATTTATATGAAAATTGTTTTAATCTTATGATTTTAAAAATACTTTTCCCCAATGAACTTTTAACTTTCCTATGCAATCTCTCAGTGGTAAAGCTATATGAGACTTGGCTCAAATATCACCTTCTCTTATTTACATTGGCTAACCACCTTTCTCCACATGCAGACTAGGTAAGTGCTGCTTCCCAGTGCTTCCTGGGAGTCCTTTACACAGCCTTCATTTAGCAATCCGGTGTTAAATGATCTTCAACCTCTCTCCTCCTCGTAGCTCTCAACAATTTCTGAAAAAGATGAATCTGTGTTCTTTGTTTGCTTGCTAGTTTCTGTATCATCTGTGTTTATTAATATGTCTAATACATACTAGAATTTCAACAACTGTAACTAGCTCTAACCATGAAGCTAACCATATTTGGTAGAAAGTGACTTTTTCAATGTAAGAAAATCTATCAGAGCTACTCCCAGAGCACAGTAAATATTTGCCATTCCATACCTACTCTTCACAATTTTAGTAAAGGTAGAATTTCTCATCTGCCATGTAATTAATTCTGTTTTCTTTTTGATAAAAAAGGGGCAATTTTTTAACAATTAAAAGCAAATGAAACTAAAGAGAATATGTATTATCTCTATACAATTTTTTTAAAAAATTAAAAGCAAATAAATCTAAAGAGAATATATATTATCTCTATACAAATTATATACTTTCATAAAATTATAATATAAATATAACTATATTATATATTTTATATATTATGTATCATATATATTCATGTTATACATTATAAATTTTATATATTGTATGTATAAATATGTTATATATAAAGAGATATAATAGATATATTGTCTATATATAAACACATATCGAACTATATGTATATATATACATACATAATATACATATACATATATTACACAGATGTGTATATTATATTATATATAAAACTTAACCTCAAATATACATATTTTTAAAATTCAAATGAACTTTATATTTACATCAGAATACTTTCAAATTGTAATTACAAAAGAGGGACTAACTAGGAATGTGAACACTAACAGAGACATTGTTTCTTACAGAGCTCCTCAGTAGTTGATATTTCAGAAGGACTAAGAACAAAGCTTGATATTTTGCAGATACATGAGATCACTACTAACCAGTTTCCAGCAATGATTGTGATATCAGAAAAAACAAAGATAATTCCTAATTGCACTCCACAAGCTTTAATATTGTCTAATTAATTTCCTGATGTACATTTTGAGTTTGCCTGTGGTTGGTGACCCATTTTGTACCTGAATAATGCATTTTATTTCTCAAATTATGCTCTTGATACTAATACCTTTCATTTACAAACTGAAGCATTAGTCAAAGACCTGATGAATGGTACTTTCCAGGTGAGAATAGTCAGTGTTTTCAGCTACAGATACAAGCCCTTAGCTTCCTTCACTCTCCGCTAAGGGATTAAGTCTTCAGTGTTACTCAAGCCTACCATGATGGACTTTCTAATGATTGTAGGGGGATCTATGTGTGTCATGGTTTGAATTATGTCCTCCAAAATTCATATGGTGAAGTCCTAACCTCTAGTACCTCAGGATGTGTGACCTTATTTGAAACTTAGTTGCTGTGGATGTAATTAGTTAAGTTGAAGTCATCCAATATGACTGATATTTTAAAAGGGGAAATTTGGACATAGGTATGCACACAGAGAGGACCCCATGTGAAGATGAAGGCAGAAATCAAGGTAATGCCAAGGAATGTGAAAGATGCTAGCAAACCACCAGAGCTAGGAGGTAAGAATGGAACAGATTCTCCCTCATAGTAATGAGAAGGAAGCAATCCTGCCAACACCTTGATCTCAGACTTCTAGCTTCCAGAATTATGTGACAATAAATTTCCTATTGTTTACAACGCTCAGTTTGTGATACTTGGTTATGGCAGACCCAGCAAACTAATATGATGTGTAACTTTGCGAACTCCCTGATCTTGGCCCTTCCTGATGGTAACATGGTTCTACTCATCTAAACCTTCATGAAGCATTGGGATCTGAGAGAGATATGTAGTTCCTTGGGGCTTAAGGTTTCAACTTTTCTACATTACTAGTATGTCCTAAACATCGAGTTAAGCCAGATTATTTTCATTTTTGAAATCAAAGTTAATTGTTTTGGTTGTTCTTTAAAGGTTCATCTTTGTTTTGTTTCATTTTGTTTAAGAATATGATATAAAAGTAATATTCAATATGGATATCAAAATGTAACAGACACTTTCAGTTTCCTAGCATTGTTACTTATTTGAGTCAGTGTGGAAAGGACTGTGTAGCCTGGAGTGATTCTAGTATTAAAGCTTACTTTACATATTTATGATAATAACTCTAGGCTACCATAAATCTTGGTAGATCATCAAGAGATCTTATCTGCTTGAGGTGCCCTTGATTCCCTAGGATGATTATGAGGAGGCATTGGGGCTGCCGGTCATGTACCTTACACAATGCCCGTGGAAGACGATGGAGGACACTACCTGAGACAGAGAAGCTTCAAAAGCTAAATCTGGTAAGTTCCAGAGTCCCTGATGAAGAGAAATTACAAACCAAAAGAGCAGTTGACTCTAAACTGAATTTTGGATTTCCTACAAGTGTGACTTACAAATGAATGGTCTCACATAAGATGAAAAAGGAAAAAATATAAAGTTGAGGTAAGAAGGGATAAAGGAAAAGAAAGCAGGAAAGGAAGCAAGATTAATAGCAAGTAGACTAGAGAGAGCCTGTGAAGGAACAAACACTCAGTGAAGAAAGAAAAAAATGGAAGAGTTCATAGGAAGGGGTAATTATTGAATAAACGGAGGTTGAGTAAGGTAGAAAGAGCAAAATCCAATTACTTAAAAAATCAAGCTAAGTATATAAAAGGAATCCTGTTATCACTCTTGTACATTTCAAGTGTTATCACTCTTGTACATATCACTCTTGTACATTTAGAGAATTATATACTCTCTATTAACCTAGGTAGTGAGTTCTTCTTGGAGAGCAGAATTGGTGTGTGCATGTGGATGGGAGCACATGCAGACGTGTACATTTATGCGTGTGTGCCTATTTTCCTCTTTGTAGCCTTAGCCTTTAGGCAAATTGCCTGACATACAGAAGTGCTTAATAAATTCTTGTTGAATGAGTCAGCTTTGGTTAGCAATTCATAGTTATTTATTTTGTTCTGATTTGCAAATCATTAGAAGAAATGTTCTTAATGAGGTATCTGGAAGGATCCACTAATCCAGAAATAATACTCTGCTCTAGAGCATTAGCAAAAAGAGAATATGACACTGGGGGCTGGATGAAATCAAATCTCTTTCTCGATGTCTCCCATTTCCCTTTTAGTTTCTTAGAAACAGAGCTCCTGGGCCACCAAAGAAAAGTCTGGCACTTGAGTAAAACAGTACAACAAAGCATCACTTTTACTAAATCTGTTTGTCTCATATTCAAACCCTGAAGGTTTGCAAAATATGCTTCCAGCAGATGGCGTTTTGCAGAGTTAATAAAGATGTTCACATCTCCAGTGTCTTGTAATTACCTTAAGAATTAGGAAAAGGAAAATAGAAAAAAAAGGAATAAATTCCTTCTGTTTCCCCTCCTTTTTAGTTTCATTATCATAATCTGTATCCCATTTCAATTTCCATTACTTTCAGAAGAGTACAACAGGACAATAGGCAATGAGAGACGTCTGTAGTGGAGAGACAATTTAATTGCTCTGTTAAGAAAGAAATTCAGTTCACACAGAACAGGGCCAACCTTTTCCATTTGATCTTACAGCTCAAATGTCAGGTATGCCATACGTTGTATGTTATTTGAAAGAGCATAAATGGAAACAAAGACTTTAAACATTCCATTCTGCCTCACTATCATTTTATCCATTAAAAAAAAATCCTCAGTGACATTTAACAAACTTAAAACAAAACAGTCCTCAGGAATATGTCAAGGTCTCTACAGACTACTCTAGTGTATGTGAAGCTGGTTGACTGTTTTTAGTCAAATTCATTGAAGGTGTTGTGTATTAAATTGTTGGAAGCTTTTCAGAATTCTGGCTTGCAAAGCACAAGGAAAATGAATAGTGTGGCTACTGTGGGTGCCTTCATTTGCATATCAATGCCGAGAATTCTGTTGGTTTCATAGAAATGATAGTGATTGAGGTCTAGGAATGAAAGTGAGTGGTTTGGATATACACAGTGGTCAACAGAATTCTCTCTGCTTGCATGCCAACATTTCAAATGATTTTCCCGGTAGGATAAGATGGGTCCTTCACTGTTTTGTGTCCTCTGAGGCAGCATTATGGGTGTCTGAATAGGGCTAAAGATGAGGATGTTTTGAATTCCCAGCCAACGATTTTTTTTCAGAGAAAATAATTCTCTGCCAAAATTTCAAAGCCCAACAGCTTGAAATCTCTGTCTCTTTTCCTTTTTGGTTTCACTTCTTTTTTTAAAAAATCAAATTAAATAAAATATGAACATTTTTGTTCAAGAAAGCCAAGTTATGAGCAATAGTTTACCAAGAAATGGACAGATTTTTTTCTTATTATATTTCACTTGCCAAAAAGAATTTTGCTATCCATAAAAATCTACAGTTCGGTATAGACATTATTAGTTCTGTCATAAATGTGAAAGAACATTGGGAAACCTTATGATAACTTTTCAGATGATATCATAATTCAGTCTGGGAATCAGTGTGGTAGAAAACCTAATACATGGGCTATTTTTAAATCCTTAAAATTAAGGAAGGGCACAATTTGAATCCATATCTCATGGGTGATATTGGCAATATCATGGGTGATAAAATGGGTGGTACTAGAAAAAGGTCTCAGGGACAAATCAAATGTTTTACCTTTAACTGAAATAAGGCCTATATGCATTCTTCAAATTTCTCTTTATTCATAAATAACCATCTAGAATGTAAGCACCATGAAGGCAGGATGTAATGTTCTCTTCACTGCTGTATCAGCAGTGCCTAGAATAGTACCCGGCATATAGTGGGAACTTAATAAATAGTTGTTGAATATAGGAATAGGTTAATGACTAAAAGCCGACCTGGAAAGAGCTTCCATTTTTGAACACATAGCATTAATGGACACCAAGGAGGTGGTTCCCGTATGTCCTTTAGCTTTAACCATTCTCCCAAGTTCCAGTTACACTTTGTCAGCTGCACCAGACATGCTAGTCCCTCTAACAAAGTCACATCAGTATGTCTCCAAATAAATTTAGCATCTCTCCTACCCTGAACATTGTCCTTCTATCACTTAATATAAACACTCTTCCTTCATTATTTTTTGATGCTCTGAATATCTGCCTTAACTTTGAAGGCTACCTCAGTGACTTTCAGGCATGCTGTCCTCCATGTCCCCTTACCCAGGCCCCTTCCTTCTCTTGCTCAGAGTTTAATTTCTTCTTCCTTAGGTCAGGATTAAACACAATTTCTAAGAATCTTACCTACCTCAAACTTTCTTCTCTTCCAATCCATTCTATATAAGAAGAACGGATGTTTGTGTGAGTATGTGTGTATTTATACATTTAATTGTCTTACTTGCTTTCCCTCTCAAAACTCTCAAGAGTACATACATTTCTACTGTATTCCTTAGCATGCTATCTAAGGCCTCAAGACAAGTGTTGAGGCATATATCCAACTGTTTTAAGGCATATATTTCTATTTGTAATGAGCCTCATTCCTTGATACTCCCCAAACACAAGATGCCAGGCTTTCTTCTCTCTCTTCCTTTGCTTTTGCCCTTTCCTCTTCCTGAAAACCCTTCTCCACTCTGTTATTCCTCTGAAAATATAATTCAGTCTTTAGGCTTAATGACCTTAGTTCAAATGGCTCCTTCACCATAAAGCATCTCAGAAGGTCCTGATTAGACGTTTCTTCTGCCTTTGAATTAGCATAATTTATATACTTCCCTTATGAAATTTATCATATCCTGCCCCACATTATAGAACTTCGCTTGTATATTCCGTATCTGTTACTACACTCAAAATTCTTGAGGACACTAATGATGCCGTACACTCAACTTTCCAGCTCTTGCGTATAGACCTGCTTATAGCAGGGGCTTAATTATTGAATTATTAAATTAATCTAACCACTTATCTTCCACAGAATGAAGCTCAATGTTTATATCAGGCATTAAAATATTTAATTAAAATATGATCTATTTTTACATTGTCATTTTGTACTTAAAGGTTACCTATTAATGTCAGTGTGAATATAGCAAGAGTTTTGCCACTTACAATTTTTAGATTATTTAAGCTAAGCTTGATGGGAGTGAACGTAACACTTTCTCGGTACCTAAGGAGTGAGAGGTACTGGTTAATATTACATGATTTTGTTGATGCAATCATTACCAGTGCAGCAAAAATAACGTAGACAGCAACATAATTTCTTCATTGGAATGAAAGTGTTCTAGAGCCTCAAGACTCAATTGATTGGACAATTATGAAATATCCACTGCGATATTAGCATTCATTATACACTGTGGTCAAGACAATGTTAATAGTTAGTATAGACTAGTGGTTCTCAAACTTTAGCATTCATCAGAATCATCTGTCTTGGAAGACTGTTAACACCCAGATTACGAGGCCCCACCTCCAGGGTTTCTGATTCAATAGGTCTATAATGGGGCCTCAAAATTTTGAATATTTTGCAAATCCCCAGTTGATGTTGATGCTGCAGGGACTTCACTTGGAGAAGCACTAGTCTAGACTAAGCAAAAAAGATGGTACACATTATTATAATTCTTGGTACATGTGTGTTAATTAAGGCTGATGAAGTCGACTGGACCTATAAGGTAAAACCAGCATCAAATGGGCAAATATAACTGAGGTGTCCCACCTAGCACCCTTTACCATCAGGTTCCCTCAGCTTCCACTTGCACCAAATATTTGAAACCTAGAGGTTAGCACAGGACAAAAAAGCAAAATCACTGTAGCATAATGGTCTTTTCTATCTTGCTAAGAACTATACTCCAGTGTAGCTCTGAGACACAGAAGGTTCTCAATATTTATATGTACAAGAATGGATGAAATCAAAAGTAAATATGGTGCTGAATTATTTGATAGTAATAATCATAGTAATTAAGAGAAGCTGAATGAAAGTATGCACCATTATTTTAAAAGACCTAAGGAAGAGTAACTCTCTTGAGGAAAAAGACTGCACGTAAAGCTGAAGCTTTTCCCTTGCTAGGAATCTTCACTGAATCTCTACAGTGGGATGTGTCTTGCTAGTAAAGTACCAAATGGTAACTTCTAAATGCTAACATCTGGCTCTGCATGTCTTTGTTAAAGACAGTACGTGTTTCCATTAAGAACAGGTATTAACTCTAAAATACATGAAGATCCCCCTCACTCTTAGAATAATTATCTTACACAACCACTTTTTAAAAGAATCTATAAAGAACACATTTAGGGATATCAAGAACATATTGTAAGAATAATCCGATAGCATTTGCTGGTCCCAAAGCGTACAAGTTTGATTTCTTTTTCTTGACATATATATCTTCTCCCACCTTCCAGATTATAAGTGACATATATTTTTAGTTCATCGATCTCGAGAATTAAGTCCTTAGAAGGCAGGGATTGTTTATATGTACACCTAAAATCAGTTTAAGAAATTATCAAAGTTGCTAAAAATTTAAGAAAAAAATATAAGCAGGAAAAATTAATATTTAATACAATCACTCAAGAAATTTAAGTGAAGACATGAAAACTGCTGGAAATGCACCACTGAATTTCAAACCTGTATTTGCTGTGAAATAATAGTTCTTCTGAATATTTTGATAAATGTTTTAATACGTGCTTAACTGTTGTTTAAGATCAAAATCTTTTATTTCTTGGATCAAGATGTAGTTGAGTGGAGAAGGAGTGAATACTAATGTTTATATCACAGCAATAATAAGAGTCAAACTGAAATACATATTAATTATCACAACAGATTTCCTAGTTTGGAGGATCAATAACTTACTATGGAAAGTCAGAAAGTTTCATTATATAGGACCTTTACTGTGTTTTTCTAATTTGTGAAAACAAGATTATAATAGTTGAGTCAGTTCATTAAAACTATTTTAAGGCAACATACATTATTATGTGTGTATATAGATATAGATATATGGGTATATATATATAAGTATAGAAACATTTAAATTAATAATTAAACTATTTTAAATATATCTTTTATATTATCAGTGACTAATTTTCTATCTATCCCTTGCTTTCTCTCTCTTGTTTTCTTTATTTAACAATGAACATGTGTTACTTCAATGGGAAACAGTTTAAATATGTGTGATAATTGATTTAATTGTAGATTATTATTAAGCATTATACTTCACTAGATTGCATTTTTCTTTTAAAAAGCCTCTAAATTTCCATGACCTTACTTTAATAATGCAGTGTACAAGGCAACAAAAAGTCCTGTGTGAAATAATTTGGGTGAGCCAAAATGTACTAGGACTACTTATAAACAATCATCACTGGACTCCATTTCCTAACAAAAATCCCCATGTTGCACAGCAGAAAGATTCAGTGCATTAATGAGTACAGCTTGCTGCTCATTGCAAAACGGGTGGTTATGGAAACCCATTTGACCATTAAGCAGTACATGTGGAGAAAACTAAAATTAGAAGACACTTGGTGATATCACTTAAGCCTATTTCTGGACTCCGGCAGGAAAACAAATGCAGGCACAATACAGAACTGCCAAATGAGACAAACACCAGCTGGTCTGAAAGCCAACATTCATGAGCTCTTAGTTTCATAACATGTCTTACATGGGAGAAAAATAAATTGTCATTAAACTCTCATATCCACAGGTGACTTCACTTTGTAGATTATATAAAAATAAATGCTTTCCAACAATATATGCATACCTAAATAATTAATGAGTTATTGCTCTTGAACATTTAATATGAAAATGACCACAGCAAGGCCACTTAAAAGATAAGTAGATTAAACCTCATGTTAGTAGACTGACATATATCTTTGATATTATTCTAGTATGTTTATTATTCTAGTGCATTCCAGTCTCTCAGAGTCTATATTTGTTCTCAAGCATAATGGCTGCAGCAAATAGTCTACTTGGAACTGGAAAAGGAGTGTTGTAATTAAATGTGAGTTTCTACTAAACAATCACGAAAACTTTCTTACCACCAATAGTGCCTTGGAAGTCTTTTTTTTTTTTTTTTTTTTTTAATTTATTTATTATTTATGGGTGTGTTGGGTCTTCGTTTCTGTGCGAGGGCTTTCTCTAGTTGCGGCGAGCGGGGGCCACTCTTCATTGCGGTGCGCGGGCCTCTCATCATCGCGGCCTCTCTCGTTGCGGAGCACAGGCTCCAGACGCGCAGGCTCAGTAATCGTGGCTCACGGGCCTAGTTGCTCCGCGGCATATGGGATCTTCCCAGACCGGGGCTCGAACCCGTGTCCCCTGCATTGGCAGGCAGATTCTCAACCACTGCGCCACCAGGGAAGGCCCGGAAGTCATTTTTAAAACAGAGCATTTTCAAAACTCCGAGGTTTCTTTCTGCAACCCATTTTATGTCCCCACCTCTGTCTATCTAGGAGATAGATATGTCTGCACTCTACAAAGAATTCCAGGGAACTAAGTCATTGCCAAGGCCATTTGAGAGGTTGAATTGGCTCCAGCTGGATGCAGATTTAATGTAACAAATCAGCCTGACTGTATTCTAGTTCTTGGTCTATCTTTTGGGCTTGCTAAGTCATTCAGACCTGGGAAAGATTCTGACTTACTAAGAATTTTTAGAAGGGGTCCCTATCTTCACAGCTAGATTTAAAATGTATGGCTTCTGACAGGAATGCTTGGAAAATAATCATTCACTTCTCTCCATCAATTCCATGTTATCCCAAGGGTTTGTTCAACAGATGGACATAATTTGCATATTTGACTACCACAGTTTTCTTAATTGCATTTTCCCAGCATACTCTATTATATTTGCAGTTTATTAGGTTTCCCTTAGAATTTCACTTTGAAAATCATACACAACATATATTAAGTTATCATATTTCCTACATAGTAGACCTCCTTGCAAAATCTAGCACTTGGAAGATTTAGGCACTTAGGATACATTGAAAATCTATTACCATACTTTAAGCTCAACTGTAACATCTCTCAAAAGTATTTAATATGTCTATTTTGTTATAAGCCTTCACATTTTAGTTAAAAATATGTCAAAATATATATATATATTTTTCAAAATATATTTTTATGTCAGAATATTACATAATTCAGTAGCTGTGTACAGTATTTCAATTTTTAATGTTAATTTTGTCTTAAAATCTATTGTCAATCTCTAACAAATGCCTAGACCATTCATCATTAGAAACTTAATTGTTTTTCAACCCAGAAATTTAAAAAAAAGATCCAAAAGAGAGCCAAGAAAAGTCATACTGCCATTAAGGGGGGAAGCGAAATGATATGTCATTACCATTATGATTTTAGTTTGCATGTGGGACCAGTCTTCTAAGTACAAAATACTTCTAAATAAATAAAGATCTTACCTTAAGACATTTCTGAAGAGGGCTCACCATATTAAAAAAGCTTGATTTTTAAAATATATTTTAAAAATATGCACTTACAACATTGTTGTATATTAATTATAGGGAAGAAACCAAGTACTCTTTTGCTATTTTTAAGATCTAGTCTCTGATTCTCAAATAAGAACAACTGGCAGTGGAGCAATTTTGTATTACTTCACATGAGACACAGAGTTGTTTTAACATTAAGTATCAAAAACGTGTACTTTTCTTTAAATGTAGAAAAATTCATCAGGATCCCCAAAGAGGCCAATTCACTTACATTTATGGGATTAATATGAAGGTAGAAAAAAAATTATTATCTAAAAATAGTGGATAACAATATATAGCCAACTATCTTACATCTAGAAATACTCTTCTAACTTACTGTGTGAATTGTGAGCTTTGAAGGAACAATTAAAATGGGATAATTCAGTAGTGTAGGTTCAAATGTAATTATTCTTTAAACTTTATTCTGGTGACTATCTACAGAAGCAGTACATCCTCCTACAGAGGATTTTGAAAATCTGGGTGGCAGTGTGTTTTTGTTTTTGTTTTTGTTCTGTCAGAATGATTTAGGGCAATACAGGAACTTTAGTAGGGAGAGCCAGGGAAGTCTTGCAATGTGTAGGACAGTCCTGCGCAACAAAGAAGGCTGTCACATCCTGTATGGTTTTGAACTTCTGGCCTGGCATCAAGAGGAAGAAAATATATATAGTTACTTGAGCCTAAACCTTAACACTCTTTGGCATATAAGCATAAAGAATTTTTGCACACTGAATCTCCACAAAGTAATCTCTATCTAAATTAAGGAAAGATTAAACTTAAGAAAGCTTTCTTTGAACCAATATTTTTTTCCATTAGACATAATCACATTACCTACATGGGAATCTGCTCATGATGTTTGAATTGCAATAAAATAAATCTGTATTTATTAAAGACATTCTATGCATAGATGTAGGCATCTGATTATTTTATTAGGTTGTCATACTAGCATAGCCCAAACATTAATAAAATAAAATCAACGTAATTATTTTATTATAAATTTCTCACCCTTTATTTCTCCTTTATGTTATCATTGTAGAATTCTATTCATGTAGTAATTTTATGTTTCATTTCCAGATAGTGAAAGAGAATTATAAAATATGTGCTAAAAAATAAAATGCAATCTAAAAAAAAAAAAATGGTTATGAAGAACCTAGGGGCAGGACAGGAATAAAGATGCAGATGTAGAGAATGGACTTGAGGACACGGGGAGGGGGAAGGGTAAGCTGGGATGAAGTGAGAGAGTGGCACGGACTTATATATACTACCAACTGTAAAATAGACAGCTAGTGGGAAGCAGCCGCATAGCACAGGGAGATCTGCTAGGTGCTTTGTGACCACCTAGAGGGGTGGGATAGGGAGGGTGGGAGGGAGATGCGAGAGGGAGGAGATATGGGGATATAGGTATATGTATAGCTGATTCACTTTGTTATAAAGCAGAAACTAACACACCATTGTAAAGCAATTATACTCCAATAAAGATGTTAAAAAAAAAAAAAAAAAGAAAATGCATCAGTTCTAGTAGGGTTGAGAATAGCTGTTATAGCAGAATAGTAATAAAAGTTTGGACACCTTATTATGCATTATCATGGCTGAGACTTTAGTGGTGTGAGTCCATAGGAAATGGGATGACTTTTGAGTCCAGAGAATGTTGAAAATAACAGTTAAAATGCTATGAAAACAAGAGCTCCAGGATAGAAATGTGAGAGTAAATATGTAAAAGTGTAGAAGAAGAGAATAAAAGCTGCGACAGAAGAGCACATAATGAAAGATTATTTATGGTGTTAAGTAGGTAAGAAATTAGCTTCTCTATGATACAAGAAAAGTAAACTACAGACCTACATCTCTCATGAGAATAGACATAAAATTAACAATATCATTTAACAATGCTATAACAGTACAAAAAATGTGAAAAAGATAATAAAACATGACCTGGTGGGTTTATGGTTTATGGAATTTAAGATAGGTTTGGCATGCAAAAATCTACCAATATAATTCATCATGTTAACAGAAAAAAAAGAAAAAAGAAATATGATTGTCTCAAAAGATGCATTAAAAGTATAACAAAAATTCAAAATCCACTCATGATAAAAACTCTCAGCAAAATATAAACAAAGAAACTCAAACTCAAAAAGGAATCTATGAAAAAACTTTACTTAACAGCATACTTAACAAAGAAAGACAAATCTTTACACTCTAAGGTCAAAAACAAATGAAGGATGTCTGTTTTCACTACTTATACTAAACATTGTACTGGTGTCCCAGCCAAAGTAATAAGGCAAAAGAAAGTAGAAGACACACAGATTGAAAAGGAACACATAAAACTGTCTTTATGTGCAGACAATATGATCATCTACATAAAAAAATTAAAAACAAAAAAGAAACTAAAGAATACAGAAGAAATCTAGATCTAGGAAGTGAGTTTAGAAAGGTTTCAGGATACGAGATTGATATACAAAAATCAACTTTATTTCTCTATGCTAGCAATGAACAATCAGAATTGAAACTACAAAACAATATAATTAAAGAAAGAATGAAAAATGAAATGCCCAGAGATAACTAACAAAAATTATGCACATCACAGTATACCTATATAATGGACTACTACTCAAAAATAAAAAGTAACAGACTTTTCTATATACAACAACATAGGAATACCTCAAAATGATGATGAGCAAAAGTAGCTGTGCAAAAAGGCAGTGCATACTGCATATTCTGATTCACATAAAATTCTAGAAAATGCAACTACTTTATAGTAAGAGAAGGCAGATCAGTGTTTGCCGGATAACCACAATTTGGGAGGAAGTAAGATTATAAGAGAGCACAAAGGAATTTTGGGGGATGATGGGTATATTCATTATTTTAATGTGCATGGTTCACAGGTGAATACATATGTTAAAATTTATCCAAACTGTACACTTTAAATAGAGGCATTTTATTGTGTGTCAAGTATACTACAATAAAGCTATAAAACTGATTATCTATGAAGGTAAATTGGTAAGAGGTCAGCTATTTATCATAACTAATGGTGAATGAAACCATGGTTGTATTTCTCATTTGCAAATTGACTCACCTTGTTGAAAGTTTATTTAAACACTGTTTTCACGTTTGCACTGAACTGTAAGACTAAAGAAACTAATGAGAGAGGAAAAATGAGGCTCTGGACTTGGGACTACGATCTGTGAAGGAGAAAATCTGAAAACATGAGCCAGTTTAAAAATAATATGATTGATTTATAATAAATATTGTTCTATCATTAGCTTTCAAATTGCTTTTTTTTTTTTTAAAGATCCCCTCTGCCTGGTGTGGCGGAATTGGGGCAAGGAGCAGGATTATTTTTAATTCTCTATCCTCTTTTCAAAAACAGAAGTGTTGCTCTTCATTTGCTTGATTTCTTTTAACTCCCATAAAAAATTTCATCTTGGCCAAAAACGTTAGGTTGAAATGCTGAAGCCATTTGACTATACTAGGCCTAGTGAGAGATTAGAATAGAGCAGTATCTCATTTGAGATACATTTCTGTATAATCAATCAATTCTCATAATAGATTACGATATGGTGATTTAGATGGATCAAATCTACAAAAAAATATTCATTTATTCATGCAACAGAAATATATGAGTTCCTACTATGTGCCAGGCACTATGCTAGATCCAAGGATATAATGATGAGTGCAGTTTTATTTGAATGTTAGTGATAGGAATTGAATCAAAATTTATCTTTGTATTGCTGATTATAACATGCTGCTTCTTTAGTATTATGTACAATCAATCAGCTTGAGGACTTACCTGATTTAAAAGAAGAATTCTACGGCTTGGATAGAATCAATGGATATTTTTCTCTCTGGTATTGAAGAAACAGTACAATTTACCTCTAATTAGGTGAGCTGATGACTACATATTTTATAAAGTTGCTACTTCTCTCTGGATGTGATCAACAGACTGACATAACATTTCTCAAGCAGAAAATAGACAGAATATGCAAAATGTCACCATGTCTATGCTGGATTAAAAAAATAGAGTCAGAAAATGGTTATGTTTCAAAAATGTAAAGTTTAATAGTTGATACAAATCTCTGACTCTAAACTAGGGCTTCTGTTTTCACAGCCTGAGGCAATTCAGTTTCCACTGTCCCTTTATACCTTATGAACAGTTTTGCCTGATACCTTTCAAAAACCCAAGGATATTCACTCTTGGGAAGGAAGTTATTCAAAGAGAATCTTCTTTAACGTCATGCTTATTTCTCCCTGAAGTTACTGCTTTGAGGATAATAGTTTTCTTTGATTATGAAAACTGAATGGTTTCCACATTTATATTCTGCCTTGTATAAGCATTTGGCCACAGCTGTAATGGCTAGTGCTTTTGAGACAAGTTTAATTTTCTTTTCATGTTAAATGGTAATGTTTTTATGTTTATTACTTTGTTTACTTAGTGTATCACAAAATCTACTCTTGGCTGTGGAGGTTTGATCATAAAATGCATTTTATTAGTCAGATCTCATATTCCATAATAGCCCAGACTTAGGTTTACTGTTTTAATTTGAGTCCTCAACAATATCCTCCCACCTGTACAATTTCAATAGCTCCACTTAACTGATTTTCAACCAACACTCTCTACTCTCTTCCCTGTAAGATCTACTCTTCAGACTGCTGCCACCACAATTCCCTTCAGAAATCCCGTAAGGTACCAAAAAAAAAAAAAGATATATATATTTTCTTCATCAATGCACATACACATAGTAGTAGTAATAACTACAAATACCTGGCATATAAACCCTTCACAATCTGGTCCCCACCACTAATTTCTGACATACAGAGAGCCCTCAATCATCATTTACTACTAACGACTTTTTTTCATTGTTGCGATCTTGGTATCCCATTCACACTTTGAGCTCTCGATGAAGAGCAACCTCTCTGTGAATCACTACTTGGCCCTCCTTAGAGGGTTAGTCATTCTATTCTTGCATTCTCAAAGTACATCAATCTTTCATGTCCACTGTGCCTTCAATGAGCTCTCATATTTGTTTCAAAGCATCCTCATTAAGCTGTGATCTCCCTCAGAGCAGAGATATTGATTAATGCAATTCTGCATCCCTGTGCCCATCACCATGCCCTGTACACAGTAAGTAGTTAATAAATATTTTTAGATACAGGATTCTGGATGCATCTTTACAAATACAGTGATGTGCATGGCAAGAGAGGACAGCCGAGCAAGTTTCTGTGGACGTTAAAGAGATATGAGCACAGAGATCTGAGTTTATGGTCAATATAGATTTTCTTTTTCAAACCAAAGCTGGTTATGAGATTGAACAGGAATAAAAATCCCCCTTGAATTCTGGATATGAATAACGAATCATCCCATCAAAAGGAAAAATTAAAAGTTTGTTTCAAACTAGTTCAAACTGTAGAGCCTCTGTTGAAAATGCAGTGGTCCATATGGATAAGGTTAGTGGAAGTGATAGAAGTTCAAACAATGTTTAAAACAGGGAGAAAAACTGTTTGCTGCGTCTAAATTGCACAATGATTTTAGAATGCTTTCCCCTCTTATCAGGGCTCTACTTTTATAAGCATTCTGCTTTCTAGGTGATTCTATATTGACTTGTCTAAGCCCAAGGCATAATCTTTTAGACTCCAGACATGTGCTATAAGTCTGCTTGACAGTTCATTACACAATTTGTTTTGATTATCAGTATATTGGGAAACTCTTCTCATCCTCCTATTTCTTAATAATTAATAATAAAAGTGAAACAATTTATCAATGAAAGCCTGTTAGAACATTAACACAGTATACCTGACTGTCCAAAGAAATGTTATTTATAATTATGTCCTAATTTAAGGTTTGACGTTTTCCACTTTATTGAAAAACATACTACCCTAAACATAGTGAAAAATAAAATGGGATTCCATCATAACCCAGCTGAGAAAAAAATAGATTCCTATAAATTCTGGACCAGTTTTCCTCCTAGGATACATTAGTTGTATGTTGTAGAACCCTGTGTTCAGCAGAGATATCATTAACGATAATAAATATATATCCCTTTAAGTACAGATAACTTGAGGTTTTGATGTAAAGTCATACGGTACATATTTAATAGGATAATCAAAATAATGAATAATTTGAAATATTTAAACAATCATGTTACCTATGATTTCCTAAATATAATCATAATAATACTTTCAGTAAAATTATTCCTTACAAAGAGCATAACTGCCTGCTCAGTTAATATTCACTAATAGCCTAGTATGTGTAAGATAAGCTAGGTGACCTCACAGACACTGAACTATATATATATATATATATATATATACATATATATATATATATATATATATATATATATATATATATATATATATATATATATATATATATACTAGCTCTTTTCTTGCATTACACACTTTGATAGAAAAAGGAGTGGCTTGTTTTTTTTTGTTTTTTTAAATTTTATTTAGTTATTTATTTTTGGCTGTGTTGGGTCTTCGTTTCTGTGCGAGGGCTTCCTCTAGTTGCGGCAAGTGGGGGCCACTCCTCATCGCGGTGCGCGGGCCTCTCACCATCGCGGCCTCTCCCGTTGCGGAGCACAGGCTCCAGACGCGCAGGCTCAGTAGTCGTGGCTCACGGGCCTAGTTGCTCCGCGGCATGTGAGATCTTCCCAGACCAGGGCTCGAACCCGTGTCCCCTGCATTGGCAGGCGGATTCTCAACCACTGCGCCACCAGGGAAGCCCAGAGTGGCTTGTTTTCTAAAGGTATGTGGTTAGTACAGTTTTGTTAGATGTGTGAATGAATGCATGAACGATGAGATAAACAAAACATGGAGTAAGAGATAGTCCTTCTAAATGAACTTATTTACAAAACAGAAACAGACTCACAGACTCAGAGAACGAACTTATGGTTATTGGGGGGGGAAGAGTGGGGGGAAGGGATAATTAGGGAGTTTGGGATCGACGTGTACACACTGCCATATTTAAAATGGATAACCAACAAGGACCTACTGTATAGCACAGGGAACTCTTCTCAATGTTATGTGGCAGCCTGGATGGGAGGGGAGTTTGGGGGAGAATGGATACATGTATATGTATGGCTGAGTCCCTTTGCTGTGCACCTGAAACTATCACAACATTGTTAATCGGCTATACTCCAATATAAAATAAAAAGTAAAAAAAAAAAAGAAAAGAAATAGTCCTTCTACCAAGGCATTTAATCTGGTGGGGTGTGTGTGTGTGTGTGTGTTGAGGAGGGATGTGGGGTGTGGCAGGGACTTGGATGAGCCCGTGAGATTGATCAAGTAGATGAGGCAGTATATAAAGGATCCAAAGTTAAGTGAACTCAAATAAGGCAGAGATAAGATCAAGTCAGAAAATCAAAAAAGGCTTCAAGAATGAGATATTTTGAAGAATTAAATTTTAATAGATATTACAAGCCAATTCAGTGATACAACACTTTCTATCATAAAGCAAGCGTTGAACATTAAAGCAATATGAACCACGTTAGGAAATGGATACTCCCTATTTTATATTTCCTTTGGTCTAGTGAGCATCTTTCTCACGGATCCTGTCCTCTAAATCTATGAACAATCATGTGGCCACAGTAGTAGTTAAAAGAATAACCTAAGTTTGAAACACAACTATGCAAATCACTAGGTATATACGCTTTGGAAGTTTATTTAGTCTTTCTAAGCATAAGTCTCCTTATCTATAAAGTGGAAGATTAACATTTAAACTGACTTGATTGTTTAAAGGATCTTCTGCAAAATGCATAAATAATAACAGGCACAGACTTAAACCTCAAGAAAGTGTAGCTACTTTTCATTTTCTTCTTCGTCTCTATCATCATCATTTAACAATATTTCTGCTGTAGGTTATTTAGTTGCACTCTGAAAGAATTAGAGGTGGGTTTTTTTTGTTTTTTTTTTAATTTTTTTGGCAGCACGGTGCAGCATGCGGGATCTTAGCTCCCCAACCAGGGATCAAACCTGCACCCCCTGCAGTGGAAGTGCGGAGTCTTAATCACTGGACCACCAGGGAAGTTCCAAGAACTATTTAAGATATATACCTTTAGACAGTTAATACTGGTAGATGTACTGTGAGCACAAAATAAATACTCATTAACTTAAGGGATACTCTGTAGACACCTAAAACTGTACTAAGGGGAAAGATTTTTTTGCATGCATAGAATGTAACTGAAACTTTATTAGAAGATTAAACATTTTTCATCTTTGATTAAAAGGTGTTACAGAAATTAAAAGTAGTTTCATTAGTCATTATTGTTAATTGGTCTTATTAATGAGAAACCTATATACCTAGAGGGACAATAGCATCTCAAATTTCCATGCCTAAATGGTATTTTCTGAGTTAGACTTCATGAAGTTGCAACTTGAACTTAATCATTTCTGATTAAGATCCATGTTTTAGAAAATTGAAAGGAATGCCATGCATATTTTCCTCCTAGATAAATTAAAATAATAAGATCCCTATTAAAACTCTATTAATTCCCTGAAAAGTTAATCCCCAAACAGTAATAAGTTGGGCACAACATCTATTTCTTTAGAGTAACGTTTAAGCAATGTTTTAGCAAAATGTTTATTTGCATAATTTACACACACATTACCATGTACTGTGAACATTTTATGAGGCAACGTTTCATGGATTTAGCATTATTCCCAGTTATAGTTGCTGTCACATTTGTGTCATTTCCACAGATGTTTCCCCCTAAATGACCTAACATTATTTGTGCATTTAATGTTGGTTTATAGGCTTGCAGAAATTAAAAAATTCACATATCTCACTGTTTTTCGTATTTATTTGTATTCTGTCTTGGATGCTTTCCCTGGAAGCCAGAGGAGAGGGAGAATAGGGCAAGAGAACGAAGAGGATTGTGTTCCAGACAACAGAGGAAGGGATACAGCAACCACATAAAACTCTAGGAAGTGATGGGGAGTGGTAGAGAGTGGAGACAAACAGTAAGGGTTAATAGTGTCAAGAGGAGGCAGAGAGGGGACTGAGGCTCTGAGTCAGTGTTTTCTGGGGTGGTCCTAGGTAATTTTTAAACAATTCTGTCCCACACTTAGGAACATAGATAGAAAATTAAGCTCATAACCTACTACAGCCTCTGGCATGAAGTTGGGATATTACTAACCCTAAGTTGGGCAGACAAAGCACGGATTGAAGAACTCCTTGGGAAAAAATGTAGGGAATTGTGCAAAAATGAGCTGCTCACCAAAGCAAGAAATTCTATTTTTCCAGTGTGGGTCACGATTATCATTAGTTTTATATAGCTTCGAAGAGAAGCTTATAGAAAAAAATCCAAAAAAACTAAAACAAAAGGAACAAAAAGAGAAAAAGAGACTGCCCTAACAAATCAGATTGAAGAGCATCGTTTTCGGATAAGAATTGAGGCACTCTAAATCTCCATGGGATTTCCTGAGGGGCCTGAGTTCTCTGGAATATGCTCTTAGACATTTCATTAAACTAAGGGCATGTACCTCTCCCATGGAGTGAGATGGTTTTGGAGAGTCTGGGTTAGGTCAGAAATCTTATGTCAGGGGATAAAAAACATGACTAAAACATGACCTTTATTCATGAGAAGTGTATGATCTTCTTTAGCAATACTGACAATTTCCACTCAAGTTCAATTTTGTAGTCTATTACAGGAAATTTATACTCCTAAGGGGGTAGTAATGTGTGGTAGCCTAGAAACTTGGTCCACTGAATCATGTAACGCATCCCTACTGCTTTTGTGTGCCTTCTTTTTCAAGTCAAGATGTTACTTCTGTAAATCTTACAAATCTGAAGTCAGCAAATTCAACCTGCATTTGAAAATATTCACCACCAGATAAGTGATTAAAAGCTATTTCAAGACATCTCTACTTTTATCTCCCTTGCAATGTTTGCTCTGTGAGTAGCATGGGGAAACTTTACAGCTATTAGTCCCTGAAGAAAAGATCAAGCGATTGTCCCCCTTGTGAAAAGTAAACTAGTTCTCTTTTCCTGTTTTGGTCAGCATATGCTCTTTACAACAAAAAAGACATGATCATACTCGATTTTTTTCTGTGACTAACACTTATGGTAACTCTCAGATTTTCTTTTGTTCCAAGACCCGCAGGAGCCATGAGAAAGAGTTGAAATTTTGACCTGGTGATAGCCAAGACTGGACCTCAAAATGTCCTTTTCTTGTGGCTGGTTTGACACCATTAGGGAAGAACAAGCTGTCTAGGTAATTACTCCATCTGTCAAGAGAAAAGGCCTCTTGAAAGTTGGACGTTTGGCTACTTACAAAGTAGGTAGAGGAACTTACCTAAAATCTAATTCATGACCAGATGTAGAAATTAACATTTTATTTTTAAATTTTCATCACATTATTTCAAACATAGTTTCCCATTTGTTTGTTTTATAAGTACTAAAATGAAGGACTTTTGCTTCTACAGTTAGGCAATATTTAAATAGTGCTACCATAAACGCTGTTTTCTTGTAGTTTAGAGACTGGTAACAAATATTATAGTTAGCCACTTACAGATTCATGTAAGTTTAGGTATTAGCAGCAAAATCTATAGATGATATGGCCTACAATAAACTATGGAAATTGGTTGCCACACTTGAAAAAAATAAATGCTTAAATATTTCCCTTTAAACACAATTAGAGACATAGGCTTACATTTGGAAATTCAGAAAAAATGTTTATTTTGATTATTAATGTGTATTGTCAGAAAAAATGGCCATATCTAAATATTTCATATATTTGTCTAAAAAGAATATTGCTGGGGAAAAAAAGAAAAACAAACCTGGGTTTTTATTCTAGTTACTGCACTTGTCAAACTCTATTTGAATGAAAGTACTTAGTATGTATTATCTGAGGATTATGATAGCTTTGGCACAGCATAAAGTGAAAATTTATTGTTCTAAAGCATTTACACGAAGAGATGGGAAATGAAGATTCTGACTCTACAAAGATTCTATGAAGATTCTGAGACTATAAAAAAGTGAAAAAGCAAGTAATTTCCTTCAAGTTTCAAGTTTTAGGTAATAAAATATATGCCATGTATGTTGTATGACCCCTCATTCATTTATATAACCAAATTTTAAATTAACCTCAATAATTTTATAAGTCATCTGAACAGTTTTTATATTTTTGGGCTCCTGCCAAGACAAGATGTTCTGGAACCAAATTTTGTAAAGCCAAAGGGCCTAGAAAGTTTTTATAAGGTTTAGATTATCATCAGATCAAAATTGGAGCCTCAAATGGAGCTTGGTTACTTTCAAGCTTTTCTCAAAATGATATTTAGCAAGAGACAATTAAGAAATAATCCCTCTTTAAACTTAATCTCAGTCCTAAAATCCTTTGATCCATCAACAGTTACTGAACATACAACATTCTAGTTACACAGGAGAAAACAAAATCTAAGTCAAAGGGAAAAGAATTCTTCATCTTCATGTCACTTAGAGCCTGCCAGGCAACCATAAGCTATATGCTGGTTTACTTCCCTTGAGCATATGTTCCAAGAATTTAAAAAGAGTCAAAGAAGAAATTGTTTATGTGTATATTATGTGTGTGTCTGTATGTATATATATCATACAATTATTACACATAATTATACATTATATATTAAAATATTTAATTATATATAGTATTTAAAGAGACAAAAAATGTTTGACCATTTATAAACTCATACCCTTCCTGAAAAAATGTCAGATTATAAAACAATATACTGCAATTTAGTGCTAAAAAACATTTTTTATTTGCCAGAAATGTAAATGTTTATATAATTATATATGATATCTATCAATAAAACAACAATTCAATTAGTAGGACTACATAGGAGACCTTGAACAAGATGAAGAGTTTAGTACTGTTCATATATTTGTATCAAATGAATTGAAACTCAAAGAAAAACATTTAAAAAATAACTAAGTAAAAAAAAAATTGTTGAAATAATGTTAAAAACATGCTATTTTGGGTAATAATTATGTGGCTAACATAATGCTAGGCACTTTTTCCAGCACAGTATAAATTAACCTTGACAATCACACTAAAAGTCCAGCATATCTAATTCGAATTTTTAGACATGAGTGTCTAAGGTGCACAGATGTAAAGTAAGTAAATCAGGATCATGTGGTTAAAGAGTAGGTCCTCTAAATTAAGATATTATACGTTTCCCAATCTATTTCTGTTGTCTATTGAGAAGCAGTATAGGATAGAGGTTAAGAACCTAGTGTCTTCTGTATCTTCAGTTCAAGCTGTGTGACCTTGAACAAGTTATTTAACTCTGTTCTCTAACCTTTAAAATGGGGCAAAAATAGTATCCATATTAAATGAATAGATGTTGTGAGATCTGAATGTCAATACATGTACATCATGTAGAACATCACAGAGCACACGGTAAGTTTACAATAAATGTTATCTAATATTACTAGGGGTTCACTCTTTGACCCTTAGGGAGTTACTTTGGCAGATTATATTTTCCTAAAACGGCCGTTACAATAAACCACTCGCTCATCTCACAATGTGACCTTGCGCTACTCCATCAAGAGGTTGAGTCTCTGTCCTCTTTTCTTGAAGCTGGGTGAAACTTTGTGACAGTCACAACCAATAGAACTTGATGGAAATGAAGTTATATGACTTACAAGGTTAGATCATAAAAGGATGATCGTGTGTCTGCCTCTCTCTGTTTCCGTGTCACTCTGATTCCGTCTCTGACTTTGTCTTCCTCTGTCTCTGTCTCTTTCTCTCTTTCTACCCTTGCTGTTAGAATCCAGTCACCAGGTTGTAAGAAAGTACCAGTCATATATATGTAGAGTATGTGTGCACATTCCAGCCAAAACCTCCAGCTAAATTCTAGTCAAGAGCCACCATCAACTGCCTGACATGTGAGTGATAAAGACTTTGAAATAACACCAGTCCATTTTCATGAGATAACCTGAGGAAGAACCATCAAGCTGAGTCCAGTCACCCCCATGATGATGAGAGATACAAATGAGCAATCATTATTGTTCTAAGCCACCGTTTGGCGGGTGCTTTGTTGTACAGAAATAAATAACCAGCACAGTCACCAGGTTTTCTTTTGAAAAAATAAATTACTAAAAATAGGATAATTGAATACATTCCTGAATTTGATTTTTTTTTTTAAATCTAGTTACTGAGCTGAAGCATCTTTTTCTCCTAAATGTATAGATCTCATGTAGATATAGAGAGTCACAGCTAGATTTAATGAAATTTTTCATTTTCTGCTACCCAGAAAGAAAGGGATGATCCATCCTTACTCTGAGCAAGGTTCGCATATGATGGTGAACAAAAACGACAAACACACATACGAAGGTCTTCCCCCTAAGGTCAAGAGAAGAGTATTTCCATGAGCAACTACCACAGTGCCAGGACTTTGGGGTCCTTCTTATGGGATCAAATGCAAAGAGTTCTGATTCTTGATAAAGAAAACAAGGCAGATAGCAGCTAACTTGCCCAGACACATTGAAGATAACCATGAGGTGCTCTGATGCTCAGGGAAATGCAACCAACCAACTCTTTCAACACATAAAACGAAACACCAATCATTGTCTTCCAATTTAAACATAATACTGGTATCTGAATTCAAAGTGTTGAATTATAATTCAGTTGCATCACCCAGCTTTACATATCAAGTCTAGAGGCTTTGACTGTTTCAAGAACAATCTGTTGGACAAAGAAAGAAAAATCTCTCAAAGAGTGCCATTTGCTTGGGTAGTATCAGGCCCCGTAAGTGGACTTCTATAAAAAGAGAAGCTCACTGAATTAATACACTGAAGAGAAAAAGAAGGGTAAATACTCCTTGAGTATAGGGCTTTACATATATATTAAAAGGCAAACCCTGTAATTTTCACAAGGAATGAAACAGGCTCATTATTCTCTCACATTGAGAAACCATTCTTCACTCAGGAAAGAAGTCCACGATAACTCTATAAAACAGAATACCACCCTTGCCAGCAATTTGGCTTTTTTCCAAAGAAAAATGCGGAAGGAAAAAAAAAACAAAACATGAAATAAGGGAAATTAATCCTAATTACATAGCTATAGAAATGTAATTATGTTGAAGATAATACAATGTTGCCATTTGACTTTAATGTTAAAGAAAGCATCTTGTCTCAGCAAAAAAAAAAAAAAAAAAAAAGTCCTAAGTAATCATAATAACATAATAATGTCTGCTGAGAACACGTCTAACTCACAGTCATAACAATCCACACCCCCACCTCATTCTAAATAGTCAATTATTTATGTTATATCATTTATAAATCGATGCATGCTATAAGCTGGTAAATCATTTGTGGGTTATATAAATGCAAAAATAAGTAACCAAACATAAAATCAGTTATTTAAAATCCAAAAGTAATAATGTAAGGCTTTGATTTACCGAAATGTGCTTAATAGTGTTTTGAATCTTTCCCCTGGTGATAAACAATATGAATTACATAATGAGATATATTTGTTTAATAGTTGGGCCAACTTATTCCAGCTTGTCAAATAGCCAAGACTTTATCTATTTTTTTACTGCTGCCGGGCTGATGGCCATCTCTGTGTATATGTTTTAAAATCTTCACTGGATGGCAAATGAATAAAGCATAAAAACAATTTAGCCCGAGATGGCTTTCTGTTTCAATAAAGTTTGTGCTTGGTAACAATCAGGATTACTGAGGACTTTTAATTATATCTATGGTCCTTGCATTACAAACAGATTAAAAGGTTCCCAGAAGAATGGGAATCCTTTTGACTGTCAGATATAGAAAGGAAAGACTGAAGTTAGAGACATCCCTCTGAACACAAACCCTGACACCATTTTCTCTCCTGCTCTGAGGTCACAAGGACCCACATGTACAGAATTTCTGTACACTACAGTTTACATGTGTTTACTCTGGCTGGTGCCTGTCTCCCAGGAGACTCCTGATAAGCATCAAGAAATGTAGTCTCTGGTGATCAAAAGGACGAAGTCTTTGTCTTCCTCAGAAAAAATTTTTTAAAAATATGCATTACAGTGTTTTTACTTTCTCTTTATATGCTCTATAAAATTCCTTATTTATTAAAATCTTAGTAGTTATACTTTGTCTTGAGAAAACATGGCTTTGTAGATATCATATAAAGAAAAGGAAGAAGAAAATAATGACACCACCACCAACAATTAGTAAGAATCTTTAATTTGCCAGGCACAGTACAAAATACTTTTCCATCTGGCCCTGCTAACTTTAAACTGTTGCTATTTAAAAGGAAGTGATCTTTTTTATGTTACTTTGTCAAGTGTTTCTTATTATTTCCTTTGGGCTATCTTTGCTATACACTTTGTGTCAATGATATGAGAAATTCAACTAATCAGTTAGGTATCTGATCAAGTCTCCTTTTCACTAAAAATAATTAGTGGCCACCAATGCCCCTATCACACAGGACAGCTCCCTAACATGTTCTACCTATTTCTCCAGGATTACTATTAATCATACCCCTCTTGAAAATGCCAAGTTTCCTCTTGCCACAGAGCTTTGCACATGGTATTTCCTTCTCCAGTTCCATCCTTCTCCAGTTCCTTCTCCAATTTCCATCCTTAATCCCTTTTGCCTGCAAATACTCCACTTCACTTAAGCCAAACTCCTTCCTCACATTTCAGCTTAATCACCTCCTCAACTATTTCTTCCTTAATATGTTCATATTATGATAAATACATATCATATACATCATTATACACTCTCATATCAATGAACTCCATACATTACAGCATCCATATTAAAGTGAATTTTGGTTAATATTTGCCTTCTCAAGACTAAAAGCTCCAGAAGGGTGGGAAAAAATATACATTTTTTTCTAATTAGTAGAGCAGCTGGCATAATGCTTAATAAATGTTATTTAAAATAAAAAAAATAAATAAATTAATGAGTGAAGGAGTTAAACTGGTTTTAGACAGGTTTTGGCTTCTCAATTGATTTCCTGAGATACAAAGAGAAAAAGTATCTTATTTCTCACACCTTGCCTATAGCACATAAGTACAAAGCACAAGTGCTACTTCCTGGTTCCACCCACATCTTTATATAATTAAGTATTAAGCCACCAACTAGGGAGGAGGTACTGATGAAGAAGGGCTCCCGGGGAACTACAGCAAACCAGGAGCATCCTACAGGGCAAAATTGTCAAGGCAAAGAGTTAGGATCACCATCAGAGAGATGCATTCATAGCCAGCAGGAAAACAGCATGCATCACATCCAATTGGTTAGGCAAGCATAGGAATATAAGGAAGAAGAATGATAGGAATATCCCAGAGAATTACAGGGGGTGCCATCTGGGCTGACTGCTTAGTTCAAAATGATTTCCATGATGCCATAATACTTTTCCTCTTCCCATACTCCTCTCTGCTAGAATAGCTGAAGGATCCACAGGGCAGACTTATCTAGACCAGTCATTGGTTTTCAAGCTCCTAACCACCTCTCCTGGTTAAAGGATCAGTAGGTTACTCAAGCCAGTCCAATACGAATTCTTCCTTGGGAATTTTAAAACTCAGAATGAGATAAACTGTTCAATTGATTAAAACCCAATTAAAATGTTAAGATGCTAACAGTCATATGCATCCATGGTATAAAAAGAAGACTGTCACTTCTGTAGTAAAAAATAATGAAACAGGCATGCACAGAGAAGAAAAGTGGTGTGTGTGTGTGTGTGTGTGTGTGTGTGTAACGAAGCAAAAGAAGGGAAGATGGGAGAAAAGAAGGGGGAGTGAGGCGAGGGAGAAGATGGAAAAAGAAAAGGAGAAGGAGAGAGAGGAAGAGAGAAGGAGAGTGAAATATGACAGATTTCAAGTCCCCTTAATACTAGCCATGCTTCAGCCAGTTCCACTCCCGACCCTTCCAAGGATTGGATATGTGAACCCAAAGTGTCTCCTTTCTTGTTTAAACTAGTTGTAGTTGCTTTAAGAGAGCACAGAAATATCAGGGTGAGATACAAATATTAACTGAGAGGTGTGATGCAGAAGTCAGGTTCTGATGAATTTCTTTTTAGGCAGTACTTCTACTTGGTTCCCTGTGCATGGTCATGGGGACTGAGGGGTTGCTAGAGGGGGGAAAAATGTCACAGCAATGTGATGTGGTTTCACCAGGTTGAGCCATTAGAAAGCCTGAAGGCATAATATCATAATGTCAAAGTACAGAGGAACATAAAGTTATAAGACGCTGTCTTGCTATAATACCTCATAGATTACTGACCACTATTAATGTGCTTAGATCGTCATGAAACTAGGCAATTTATGTAAGCAATCCAGGTATTTTTATGTACACACTTTCATTTAGTAATGCTTACAAAATAAGCAATAATTTTTTTACATAATATTGGCAAGCCAACAAACATTCATCTGGATACTCACTTCAGAATGTTTACCTGCACCTCCATCTTTTTATATACTAAATTTGTATAATGTATGCAAATTAGCAATTGAGTGTGATTTAAGTTTTGTTGTTGACTTGAAAAAGTTTTGACTTTTTCTTTCACTTTCTCTCTCTCTCTTTCCTACCCTTAAGAAAAACAATTTATGTTTAAGAATTCAAAGAGTAGGGAAAACAACTGAATGCATCCCGGTTTTTATGTTTCATGCTAATTTATTCATTCATTAAAACTATTTACTGTATGATGGGGAATGGATTACTAAACATAAAAAAGATGAAAAATTCAACTTTAAAACAGTATCGTTGAGCTTATTTGTTTAGAATGTTGAAACTATCTGCTTCCTATCTGTAGGAGTACATAGTAGGACTGGCATTCTGTCTCCTCCTCACCGGTGTATAGTAACCATTTGATTGCTGACTTCAAAATATCCTTAATATGGACCCCAGGGATAATGCCTTATTTGTCCTCAAAGTCCTCTGCTCCAATCTTGACTCCCTAGACTTTGCAAATCCTCCAAGTGGGAGCTTCAGCTGTTTTCTACCTTTAGAATCAGCTCCATTCAGTTCCTGAGCCAATCTAAGTGCAAACCATGTCAGAAGTTCACAATATATCTGGCAACGATTTTTATTTCAATCAATTAATTCCAGCCTTTCTCTATGATGCTCCCTTAAACTATAATAATATTGGCTTAATTAATAAAAAGTATGGGTCTAGCTTAGTTTCCCCCATCAAATACTCTTGTTCATTCAGTTATTAAACTGCCCAGAAATTCAGCTTTGTAGGCTGGGTCTTGATCACCTGTTTGGTTCCTTTTAGCTCCCTTTACCAGACTCTCAGGCTAACATATTTCAAGGCTACCTGCTATAATATGACAAATATTGGGACATATTTATACTAAAACCATGTTTATCTGAAATTCAAATTTAACCAGATACTCTGTTTTTATTTTTTACTTCTGGCAATGGCCATTTGGGTCCAGGATGTGAACCAGTAGCAAATAAACAGAATCTCTTGGGCAGTATCAAAAAATGGGAATAAAGGTGCAGACCTACTAGGGAATGGACTTCAGGACACGGGGAGGGGGAAGGGTAAGCTGGGACAAAGTGAGAGAGTGGCATGCACATATATACCCTACCAAATGTAAAACTGATAGCTACTGGGAAGCAGGCGCATAGCATAGAGAGATCAGCTCGGTGCTCTGTGACCACCTAGAGGGGTGGGATAGGGAGGGTGGGAGGGAGGGAGACACAAGCGGGAAGAGATATGGGGATATATGTATATGTATAGCTGATTCACTTCCTTATAAAGCAGAAACTAACACACCATTGTAAAGCAATTATACTCCAATAAAAATGTTAAAAAAAAAAAAAAAAAAAACCTTATCTAGCCCAAGAAAATACTTTGGTATGATGTCAGATCTCACTGTCCTGTTAGTCCTAACTGAGTCCCTCTTTTTCTAGTAGGTACCCCTGATGTTTTGTGGGAGACTTTACTCAAGATCTCAATTTTTTTTTTTTAATCCACAGTTTCAACTAGGTAGTTTCAAAGGTCTCTTCCAAGTCTAAACTTTATAGTCTCAAACTAAGAGTTATTTCTCCCGCAAATCCTAGCACTCCTAAATATAAATCCAGGTTTTATCATATGAGCCTAACTCCTTGGATCTCTTACTCCCATGTCATCAAGAGTTAAGCTCTTGAAGAATGCCAATGTCTGGAGTTACGCTATGTCTGTGAATGTCACCACAAGGTGACAGTTACCCTGGGAATATGAAAATATTCTATATTCCTCCAGATTTTCATAACAGAGAGCATTAAAGTTCCTATTAAGATAATTAACAAAAGGGAGGTTATACTTATACTTAGAAATTTCCTTTAAGGGTAGCATTATCCTGCACATGATTACAAATCTATACTAATAGCCTTGTTTGTCCCTTGCCAGTAGTTTAGAAAAGAATCTAAAATTTTAAGTGTGATTTTCTTGCTGCTCTTTTTAATTCTTAGGTATTCAAGAGAATTATATTACTTAGGGCATACCTATGGTCATTTTTCTAAATAAGCCATAGTCTCTTATTAAAGTGAAACTAATTTTTAAAGACCTGTTCAAGTAGATCAAAACAACTGGGGGTAAAAAAATATCCTAGAGGATCCTAGAAAATAGACATGTCCTTGCGAATAAATTAATTTTGTACCTCACATGACACATACTTTTTCAAATGAGGAAAAAAAAAAAACTAATACCAAATGTCATTTGAAATAATATATGTCAGTTATCTCAATGACTAGTATTACTAATTTTATGAATGCCTGAAACTGAGTTCCCCTGGTGGAGTATTGAAATCAGAGCACTGGAATCAGATATAGACTCAAATATAGAGAAAGAATATTACAGCATATATTTGCAAAACTAAAATAATATAAATGCTCAGTAAAATAACTGGGGAAAACTCAAAGAATGTTGTTTGTAGATAGCTGTCATTTATCCAATCCAAACTAAGCTATCATGAAGATATTACTAGTATATTTATTACTCAACTGAAATGATGGTAGGTGTTATTTCTAGAGTTTAACAAATCAAATCAGAGAATCTAAAATATTTATGCTAATTATATGGTTTAAAATTGTAAGAAAGAAATGAGATTCATTTCTTGAACTCAATTCTCCTTTATAAAAAGTAATAATGACAATAAAGCAAAAGTGGATGTACAGGAGCAACAAAGCAGAACTGTTTCTATTCCAGGTATCAAAGTCGATGGGGAACCATGAGGTATACTGGCCTACTGGGAATAAAGAAATAAGTTGTACCTTCTAGAACCCAGTAATATCAGTAGTTGCCTTGGAATATGTTGAGGTTAAATATGTAAGTCTATAGAATGTATCTGTCCAACAAATAAGGTCTCCGCTACAGAAAACAGGCCCTGATCAAACAGACAAAGTGTTCAAAGACCAAAAATGCTACTTAATATGACAAGGTCACCTGTCACATACATACTAAGGCATTTAATCAGCAAACCAGGCCCTAAATATAAAAACTGATTTTACTTGAAAATCAGTGGTCCAGAAAGGTGAAAGTAAAGAGAAACCAATTCTGGAGTTTGAAAGAAATGATGAAAAAATTTAAAGAACAAACAATATATTTGATACAAAAAAGGCACAATGAAATATGAAGTAGGAAGATAACACTAAAGTAACTAGCATCTTCTGAGTACTTACACTGATTTGGTACTATTGAAATACCTTACAGAGTTATCCCACTTACTCATCAAACTTGCTTATGAGTTAGGGTCTATCATCCTTATATGCTGAGTAGAAATACACCCAGAAGATTTAGTCACTTGTTCAAAATCACCTACAAAGTAATGAAGCCAAGATTTAAAGTGAGTTCTGAAATCCAAGTCAGTGTTGTTAGCTGCTATACTATACCATCCCTGTGTGCTATGTAATCATTTACTGATGATGAGTTGAAGGGCATCAAAAATGAATAAAAGAAATGGATGTATAGCTACTGGAAATCAGGAGAGTCTGAGTCAAGAACAGGCTTAGACAATGACTAGCTACACTGAGCACAGGCAAGTCACTTTACTTCTCTGGGCCTCAATTTCCTCATCTGTAAAATTAGGAAATCCACTGTGGTAGGTTTTGGCAGTGATAGCTCCCAATCTGTTCACGTCTTCCTGGATCCACACCTTTGGCTAGATGCTTTGCACACTGATGCTTGGCCTGCCATTGCAACTTGCTTTGGCAGAAGGGACAGTGGGAAATGTGATACAAACGGAGGCTAGAAAACTCCTTGCTCACTAGAACTTACCCTCCCTTGCTGCTTCTGGGAGTCCTGGAACAACAAGTATGTGAATAACCCAGCGTAGCCTATTAGAAACATGTAACCGAGTCACTCCCACCGCCTCAGCTGACAGCACCAACCATCAGACATGTAAAAGAGCCAGTGACTGGAGGCACAAGAGTGAGTCCAGGGAAAGCCATCAAAAGAACTGCTTGGCTGAGCTCAGCCCAAATTGCTGACTGATAAAACTGTAAGCTAACAAATGATTGTTGTTTTCAGCCAGGGGTCAGCAAACGTCCTGTATAAGGCCAGATAGTAAATGTTTTAGGCTGTGCGGTCCATAAGATCTCTATCACAGCTACTCAGTTCCATTGTTATAGCGCAAAGGCAGCCATAGACAATGAGCATATACATGGGTATGACCTTGTTCCAATAAAATTTTATTTACAAAAATAAGTCAGCAAAAAAAAAAAAAAAAAAAAAAAGACAGGACCTGGATTTGACCCTTGGGTAGTAGTTTGCTGACCCTTGTTTTAAGCCAGTAAATTTTGGCTTGGTTTGTTAAACAGCCAAAGCTAACTGATACCTTGATTAAGATGAGCTCATTAATATTAAGAAAATCAATTCTGTAATTAGAATTTGCATTACAGGTGAAATGAGCCTTACATTATTCCAATCAAAATCTGCCCCCAAAATACCAAGTTTTGTTGGTTTGTGTTAATTAATTAATTAATTTTTGGCTGTGTTGGGTCTTCTTTGCTGTGCGCGGGCTTTCTCTAGCTGTGGCAAGTGGGGGGCTACTCTTCGTTGTGGTGCACGGGCTTCTCATTGCAGTGGCTTCTCTTGTTGGGGAGCACAGGCTCTAGGCGCATGGGCTTCTTGTGGCACGTGGGCTCAGCAGTTGTGGCTCACGGGCTCTAGAGCGCAGGCTCAGTAGTTGTGGCTCACAGGCTTAGTTGCTCCATGGCATATGGGATCTTCCCGGACCAGGGCTCGAACCCGTGTCCCCTGCATTGGCAGGCAGATTCTTAACCACTGCGCCACAAGGGAAGTCCCCCAAAATACCAAGTTTTCATCAGTGAATAGAAAAGAAAATGCTTGGTTTTCTCCAATTCAAATTTATTTTTGGTGAAAGTGATTGCTTTAAAACTTTGGGTATGTTACTAAAAGTATATTAACTAGAGCAATATAAATATAACTGAAATTTCACCCAATACTTCTTCCTTGGCCCTATGAGAACAGCACTCTCTCTCTCACATGCATGTACACACACACACAGTAAGAATAAAACTTTAAAAATCACTAGTTAAGTGTGCTTTAAAAAGCATGGTTGCTAAGCAAAATTATAAACCCACTGATCTAAGGAATGCTAAGGAGAATTAAAATAAAGAAACCAAAATTTGCAAATATCTTGCTATGTATAGTATATGTATTATTCAATACATAGTGTCAAATGTGGTCCTCCCTGTGATATGCCACTTGTAAATGCAACTCTAAAATATAATAGTGAAGAGAATGGATGATGCTGAGGAACATGGTAGTACTGAAAGACCTGTGTGTCCTTGAATGCTGAATGAGGGTCATTTTGACCCAAATGTGTCACTTTTAATTTATGCAAAATATATCTCCAAAGAAATTCAGTCAATGTTATTAAGTGAGGGAAGCATTTTAGTGTAAAAGTGAACTGATAACATCAAAAGTGCATATGTATGTATGGATGGAGTGGAGGGCGAGGTTGGGATGGGGGTAAGAGAGTCAAAAAAGAAAGAACAATTAGCAAAGAGTACAGTTCCAACTGGGCTTGAGAGGAAAGTACAGTTTAAAGTAGAGTGAGAACAGTTCTGAGTTGAAGGTTAATTTTAGGGAAGAAAAAAAAAAGCCACGTCTAACCTAGAAACCTATCTGGGTTAAAAAGTTCAGAGTATTAAGACCATTAAGAACATTCTAGAAGCTGTCAAACTATGTTAGGAGAATTCATGAAGAAACTAGGGAATGCCCTTATGAGTAGTCAGGGATCAGGCAGATGGATTCAGACCAATATTTTTGGAAGTAGGTTGAATATAAATAGAAAATAGTTGTACAAATGATAGCACCTTAGTATCTCAAAAATACTTATATCTTAACACTAGGTGTTAAGATCAAAATTATGTAAAAGTAACTACAACTTAAGCAATGAACAATTTGTAGATTAATGCTTTATTAGAAACATGGTTTATGAATAAATAGATTGATTCATAATTTATTTTTCATTAATGTATAAGTTGGTTAGTCACAGATAGCAAATGATTGGAACCTATTAGCAAAATACAGGAAAGGAAGAAAATTTTTACTCAGGGTATGCCTTAGTTAAGAATTACCTTAAATTTTAAGAATTACTAGGAGTCATTTCTGTAAACTGTGGAAAGGAATATAAATTGGTACAATGTTCCTTAAAATATTTTGGCATTAAGCATCAAGATTCTAAATGTTTATATATTTCATTTAATTCTACTCATAACAGTAAGTACAATAAAATTTTATGCACAAAGATGTTCATTACAGTCCAATTTAAATTTTTTTATAAACTGCTAACAGCAGGGAGGCCTACAGTTTTAAAAATAGTTAAATAAAATATGAATTAATGCATTTTATATGGCCATTGAAAATTTTGAAGAGTTCTAACAATCTGAGAAACTTATTATTAGGTAACTAGGATAAAAGCAAAATAAAAATCGCATGTACATATTGATCTTGTCTATGTAAAACATTTGTCAAGAAAAATCTGTCAGAAAATATGCTAAATTAATAACAGTAATTATACTTGAGTAGTAGCATTTATTCCTTCACACTTTTAAAATTTTCTAAATTTGCAACTATGAACTAATACTGTTTTTATAGAAATTTAAAAATAAAATGTCAGAAAATACTATTCCTTCTAGCTGAAAAAATCTTAAATGTTTCTTCATTTGACATTCAATGATGGTCACAATCTGTTACAAAACATCTTTTTTACCCAACTGCACTCTTCCTTCCCACATAATGCAGATAGACTGATGGTACTTTCTTATTCTTAGGTTTGCATTTCTCTGGCCCAGTGCCTTTGCCCAGTTCCGTTTACCTACAACATTTCACCTGTTTCTCTCAATCTGTCTCCTTCCTGTTTTGAAATGCTCTTCCAGGTATCCTCACATCCCAGAAGCCCCACAGAACCACTGTGATGAACAGTTCTCTCAACTCCTTTTGACAATTATATGCCACCTTTATAATTTTAAGTGATAGAAACCCAATTAAACCCGTTTTTACCAGAGAGGAAAAAAAGAGGGGGAGGTTAATAAATTTGCTCATTCCAGGAAGGGTTTTTCAACCTCAGCATTATTTACATCCTTTGTCCTGCGGGCTTTGCACCCTGGGCATTGTAAGATGTTTAGCAGTATTCCTGGCCTCTGCCCATTGAATACCAGTAGCGCCCCCCAGTGTCACAAGCAAAAATGCTTCCAGACACTGCCAAATATCTCCCTGGGGGCAAAGTCACGAAAGCTGATAACCATTGGTTTAGGAATAGAAAGGCCTGCCTGGCCCTAAAGATTAAAATCACCTTCTCAAAAACTCTTCTCCCTCCATCACAAAGACTCTCACTCCACTAACCGACCACCGTCAATACCAGACTTCAAACCTATCAGATTAAATTATTCAGGGGAAAAAAAAATACACTGTCCAAAATAATAACTCTGATAAGAAATCTGATGCAGTCTCTAATTGCCCTACCCGTGAACTAATTTCCTTGGTCAGTGTGATAGACTACTGGAGAGAAGAGAGCTGGATCAGGTATTCACACTAACCTGCAGGACTGCTGTTGGCACCACTCAACCCCTTGAGGAAAGAAGATGCTTTGATTCTAAGAAGGGAGACGGAGTTCAGTTGTTCTTTAGAGTCTCTTCTCTGCTTACTAAGACTGTAAGCTACTTAAAGGTAAGCAATGCCTTTCCAACATCTTTTCTCCACCCCACAGTTCCCAGAATGCCACCTTGAAAAAGTTCAATATATAGCCCCTTATTAACTGAAACATTTTAAAGAATAAGTTACTGAAATTTTTTAAATCCCAGAGAATAAACTGTTCTCCTTTTTTTTTGTTTCACAAAGGTATCTTTACAATCTCTATAACAATCTTCTGAAAAAATATGAATTATTTTTCAATTTGTTCTGTAAAATTAAAATTCTTAATAATCTTTTAAAAATAAAAAATCTGCTTTAGTTTTCATTAATTTGATATCAGTGAACATTAAACTTGCCATCTAGATCCACCTATGCATAGGATGACAGAAGTATAAGACAGAATTAGAAAAATATAGAATAAAAGGCTAAATATATAAACTTTTTGAGAGGAGGAATTATATGTTACACTTACGCTAAATACTTTGTTGACAATATGATAAAAATATTATTTCTAATGAGTAGTATTTATGTTTGTATTTGTGCATATGTGTGAGTGTGAGTATGATTTCAACAATGATGTGTCTGGCAACAAACATAAATCTATGAAGAATTTTATAATTACATATTTTTAAAGTTTTTAATTTATCTTCCTTAATCAAACTATCCATAAGGCTTATTACATTAAAATGTTTTTTTAAAATGTTCACAACACTTGTTTGGAAATAAACATTTATAATACTGATCTAGCTCTCATATCACATCATACTTTTAAAAATAGAATGTGATAAAGCAATGAATTTCAGGTTAAGAATATGAGTCTCAAGTCAAGAAAACACAATTTCAAATTGGATTTTAAAGAGTTTGAAAGCAAACTAAATGAGCCTTGAGTATATATTTTTTGCTTCCTATAATTTTACAAAGCAATTTTTTATCCATCAGAGAGGGCTGTGCCGTATATTTAGAAAACCTAATTTGAATAAGATGGAAAATTCAGAACTGTCATGCAAAAAACAAATAAAAACCTGACTTCCATACCAGAAATATTATTTGATCTTCAACTACTTGGGAAATGTTTTGGTCTCAATAATGACAATTTACTTTAAATGGAAGTATTTTTGAGCATAAAAATATGGTATTTGATGCATATTGAATCTGTCTTGGATGCATTCTCATTACAAATACGTTGCTAGAATGTAGACTATTTTACACTCCTATGAGAAATTACCGGAAATTTACAATTCAAAGATTTTTCCTAAAGTTGCTCAAATTCTTGGGCCTAATATTTTAATAGATTATGCAAATGGTAGCAATACTTGAGTCATATTTTTTTACACTTACATTAAACTCTAAATATTAGCTATCTTTAATTCATTTACAATATAATTTTAAACATTTCATATATGTTTTTAGAAGGAAAATAATGTCTTAAGTTGAATTGTACATTTTTGGCAGTCACAAATACTTGACACTAGTAAAAGTATCCAAAAGGTATATTTAATCTATTGTTGATTTTAGAGTAATTAAAATATTAAGAGCAACTCACTAAGAATACCTTGACAACTTCTGAGAATGTAATATTTCTGAGACTATTAAACTTCACAAAAATAACAGTGAAAAATTATTTATAAAACATAACCTCAAATGTTTTCTCATAAACTAGACCACAATCACTACCCAATATTGATAAACTCAAATGTTTCTTATGATATGAAATACTTCTTTGGTTTGTTTTGTCATTGGTACTTTTCTTGATTTCTTTTGTTTTGGTTTTTTGCCTCCAGTGTGTTGTCTAGGCATTTTTTAAAACAGTTTTATTGAGATATAATTCACATACCATAAAATTCAACCATTTAAAGCATACAATTCAATGCCTTTTACTACATTCACAGAGTTATGCAACTGTAACCATAATCAATATTAGAACATTTCATATCCCCAAAAGAAAATGTCTTACTCTTTAGCCTTCAACCACTATTACTCCTTAAACCTCTTCCAGCCACAGGCAACCGCTAATATATTTTCTCTCTGTATTCATTTGCCTATTCTGGACATTTGATATAAAAGAAATCATATAATATGCGGTCTTTTGTGACTGACCTCTTTTACTCAGTATAATATTTTCATGGTTCATCCATGTTGTAGCATGTATCAATACTTCATTTTGTATTATTCTATTTTATGGATATACCACATTTTATTTATCCATTCACGTGCTGATGGATATTTGAATTGTTTTGACTTTTTGGCTATTGTGAATAGTTCTGCTGTGAACATTTATGTACAAATTTTTGTGTAGACATAATTTTTTCATATCTCTTGGGTATATACCCAGCAGTGGACTACTTTGTTTTTTGTAAACAAAAGAATGCACTGCAAAGAACGCATTGTTTTTATATTCTATATTCTTCATGTAATTTCCATTTTCTTAACAGCTGAGGAAAAAAATAACTCTCTTAAGAGACAACATCTTGTTCTTGTGACATTTATAAGACATAATTTCAGGTGACAACTTTTGCTTTGTTTTATAAACCCCACTAGCATTTGAATTCACAGAAGTAGTGGTTTACCTACTATTTTCATTTGAGATCCTGTTTAAAAAGTCAGTAAGTTAAGTAAGCTGCCATTCAGACTGACATTTTTCTCTAAACAGAAATAGGTGGCTATTTAAAATTTTAATAAATGGTTAAGAAATGGAGAGAATATCACACGTCGTGTGAGAATTCTTTGAAGTCTTCCTATCTTAACTTGTAATAAAATGTCTTTCTTCTGTGGGGTGAGCAATTGAAATGTTATCCATCAGTATTCTGTTTCAACTCAGTAGAAATGAAAAATGCCTGATGTCACTGTCAAACATACTCAGGAAGATTTGATGAGCAAGCCCATAGGAAAATTGTCTTCTCTAAGAAATGCTCTGATGACTGGCACAATTTGTGTGCAGATGTTTTCCTTTAATTTACAATTCTAATACCCAGAGAAGAAGGTACCTTTTCAGATGGCTTACCCGTAATATAATGATACAGAATTCCACAAGGGAATTATCGCTAAGGAATTATGACATACATGATGTTGTGAGTGCACTTCTGAGACCAAATATAGGTCTATAACCAGCGTCCCTCTTTGTTTCATCAATTTATAGATCCCCAGATTTCATACTGTCACACCATAATGTACATACTAGATTTTAAATAAACATCTAATGAATGACTATTGTTAAGAATACATTTCTTACAATCCTATAAGAAAATTGTATTTTAACACAATAGTAGAAATTGAGATATGACATATTAGAAGTAGATAAAAATTATAAGAGAAAAAAAGCAGATGAGTACCAATTCATGTTTATGAAGTCCAGACCAAAAATTCTGATTCAGTAGAAATGTTTTTATTTTGTCAGAACATCTCAGTGTGGCTCCTAGGTGGAAATCAGAATTTTACCAAGGTCATAGACAATCCACAATTCCCGGTCCATTACAAAGTTGCTTTAATGAGCTGATCAAAATGCAGATGGCTCCTCTACCCAGAGAACCACTAAGAAGAGAATGATGTACTCAACTGCCACAGAAATGCTGCAGATTTGTAGTGTGGAGTTGAGTTTCTGTGATCAAGATTAAATTCCTGGGTAGCATCACTGATGACTACTAGTTAGCGTCCTATGAAGGGCTAAACACGATCAAGTTAGTTATGCTGATATACTTCACTAAGGTAATAGAGTACTATTGGAGCTACCACTATTTATTTAGGAATAGGTCATGCTTTTTTAAAAAATTCAAAAATGTTTCTAGATGACTCAGTGTAACAATAGCTAAGTAAAGTCATTTAAAAAATCCTTATGCTTTAGCTCATGAGACAAATGTTCTACTTCTGGTTGTGTCTCCTTAAATGAACTTCAGCCTTGAGAAACTTATCTACTGTCTGTGGGTTTCTGTTCCTTCAGCTGTCCAATGAAAGCTCTCGCTACCAGTTGACCTCTAAAGTTCTATCCAGCTCTGACTTGCTCGTGTCACAGTGAAGAGCATGGACTAAAAATAGATGGTATGTATGTTGCATTAAGATTTGATCATTTCAGATAGAAATGCATTTGAACTGTTTATTAATAACTTTTGCATATGGAGTTCGGGGAAATGAAAATGAACTGACTCGCTAGGAATCTCCACTGAGGACAAGGGTCACAGTTAGCATGTTTGGTGGTTGTAGTCACTAAATATAGTGCCTCAAAAGCAACATTCTCCAAAATAGTTTCCTGTGACCATCAGTCCACATATATACTTCAAGTTAAAAAAAAACCAAAAAACAATTTGGTGAGCTAGTATGACCTAAATTGATAGTCAAATTAGCTAACAAGTGTGGCTCTGGCAGAAGCACACACAAATCAAACACCAAACTGACTGAGTATTGGACCTGTATTCAACCCCTTTATGGGAACTTTCTGTCTTCAAATGCTATGGTTCATAGTTACAAATGTCCAGTAGCTTAAGAAACAATGGAGTCTGATTTTTTTCTTTTCTCCTGTTTTGTGCTGCGTTCCAAAAAAAGTGTTCCATTTAAAGTTTTTAAAATAATTTAGAATCCATCCAGATCTGCATTTTGCCACAACTCCATTTACTTTGTCAACTCTTTATCTGAAATTCCTTCTGTCCTCAGGATGTTCAGGAACTAGAAAAACGACAATGGAAACGTGCCCCCAGGAGTAATTACGGTGGACTAGGATACAGGTGTGATTACAGTGACGGGATGGGGGCGAAAAGCACCAAAGAGTTTTAACTAGATAATTTACATGTACAATGTGACTATGTCTTGATTAGATATTTCTAAGTTTATAGCACAGTTAATCAGAAGGGCTGTGAACTCAGAGAACTTGTCTTCATATTCCAAAAGAGCTGCCATGCACGTTTGTACAGATTCTTGACATTACAAGGACAACACATCTAAGAAGACACCACTTAAACTGTGGCTGTCACAGACGTATTGATAACAACAACACTTTCCTGCAGGTGGCAGTAAAGCATCTTTCTTTTTAAACATATTTTCATATTCTGCTAATTTTTTTTGAAAGATGGAAATATCTTGAGTAAAGGGAGTTATTTTTTCTTTTTTCTTAATTGTACAAAGTTACCATATGGACTAGAAGTGGCCCTGCTCTGAGATATACTATTTTCAAGCAACAAATCTTCAGACAATTTAACTTCTTTGAAACTTATTTTTATCCTTGGTTAAAAAGAGAATTAATATACTTATAGGTTTATTTGAAGATTAAATCCCATTGCCTGAACACATTAAGTACTCCATAAATGGTATTAGAAACTGCTGTTGATAATACACAGTATTGTTTGGTGTTATTTTGGTAGAATGAGTGAAGGCAAGATTCTACTCCAATATTGGAATAGACTGCCAAAGAAGAAGGCAGCATCCCCTCCCTCTCCTTCAAGGTCACATGGAGGTAGTAACATATGCCAGCATCTAGTCAAGGTTGCCTGTCCCAGCATTGCACAAGATGATTGGTAGAAGCATTAAAATGTACCTTTAACAAGTCAAAGAGATGCAAGTTGGAGCCAGGAAATGATAACGTCAGAAGTAGAACATGACTTAGGAATATGTTTGGGATAGCCCAAGTGGAGAAAATCTCTGAAGAATATTACAATGAGAGAAGAGAACCTAAAACTTAATATGCATGTGGGGCTTTGAAGCCACTGTAATTGGGGTACTCTTGATTAAGTGAATAAGTGGCTCATTTTGTCTCATGCTGTAGAGTTGAGAATGTTTGCCAACATTTGACAAATTTGTAGTTATCTTGCCCCTTTCCCCCTTCAGTTGGACCCTAGTAACCCTATACTAATGCTTAGCACAGGCTTGCTGGGGATGGCTAAATTTCTGAATAATAATTTACAGCAATGACAGTTGGATTAATGACAACCTAGAAAAATTAATATTACAAAATAGTAATTAAAAATATAATTTCTATATAGCACAGGGAACTGTACTCAGTATTTTGTCATAACCTATAAAGGAAAAGAATCTGAAAAAGAATACACCTGAAACTAACACAACATGGTAAACCAACTATACTTCAATAAAAATATAAATATATGTAATTTTTACAGAGGATCTCAGGTTAAACACATGGAAAGGCCTTAATTCAGCCATTGCTTTCATTTGCATATTTAATTTTCCTTGGGAAATGTCATGGGTTCAGCTCATTAACAACTACATGACCCAAATGCACAATCCTGCACTTTCCTTCCTTCCTTTGATGTCTCTTCCACTTAGCCCCCAAGGACAAGGTAAGAAAAGAGTAGCTAATTTTCTCATTAAAAGAGAACATAGGTGAAAATGATAACTAATTCCAGCCATTTGAGAAACAATCAGATCTCAGCACGCAGAGTATCTTGGTAAATCAAGACAAAGTCATTAAAATTACTGTAAAAAATTCATTTGGGCATCAAATCCTTAGACACATTCATTGCATTAGCCTCTGGGTACTTCTATAATCTAATATAAAAAGTTGTAGCAGATAAAAGTTTGAATTTTAAGCCTATAAAATTCACTCTTGTATATCATATACCTACTGAATTGATTAAAAAGCACATATATTGTACCTGGCATATGCCTAGGAAGAAGGCAGGGGGCAGGGGAGGCACAAGTTAGAGTTGTTGGCCAGATCACCACGTCTTTCCTTTTCAATGAGTGCACGAACTATACAAAGATCAGAATTTAAATGTAATATAAGAATATATCAGTGAGATATGGTAGAATCAAAAGTAACCAAATTATATTGCCCTTGATTCTTTCAGTATGGTATATCCCAGGGATGGGCAGAGGTAAAGGACAGAAAAAGAGAGGAACTAGTAGAGGGACACCCATCAACCAGATGCCTTTCAAAGGCTTCAGTTTCACTGTGTTCCTACACCTTTTATAACTGACCTAGAGTTCACTCTCTCATGCAATGCCACTCTTCAGTTTTATAAACCTGACCTCTTGGAGTTGTTCATTTAAATCTTAAAAATCAACAACAGCAAAATCCTGAATTATAAACACACTGAACAAATAAAATATGACGATTTCTCTTCATTTAAAAACTGGAACTCAGCATACATCCCAGAAATTTAAAGCAAAGCATTTTCACAACTCATTCTGTTAGCTCTTTATAGCAAATTAACGTGATTACAAACGTCAGCCTTAAAATGTATACTTAAAAAGAAATTAATGAAGGTTTACATACTGTCTGGTCCCTCTACCATAAATCCAGCCTTCTTATTTATTTTTCTAAAATAATTTTCCATCAGAATTGAGAATTTCAGAAAGCAGAAAACTACAGTGATGAATAGCACTTGTCTGAGGACAGCCTGAACAGTCTGCGCCACTAGCTGCGCACTTTAAAGAAATCACTTTGCTTCTCTAAGTACTCAACTGTAGATTCGGTATAATCCTAGAACCTAGCATATGAGATTGTTGTTAAGTTTGAATAAGATAATCATATAAACAGTTAACTGACTGTCTGACAAAGAATGTTCAATACATGCCAGCTAATATTATGATCATACTGCAGAGGTAAAATCTCCTGGTTCTTGTACAGGTACTGCTATCTTGAGTTTGCTTAATGTCATTTCCCTGCTCCTAAATTGCTTGTGATATAATTACCGATAGATCTCCCCTCATTTTTTCTGAGATTTTCTTTATCTTTCCGGAATGAACAATCAGAACAAATTTCTGAGAGTTTCAGTGCCAAGAACTTAAGTAGAAACAAGTCTCTGCTTTACTCATTTTAATAAGGAGCAAAGGAAGCACAATACAGAGTCTTAACTCCATTTTTTGATGTTTTATAGCTGACAGCTTAAAACCTCACCACTCTCTCTTGCCCTTCTTCCCCAATTTGGGCAAACAGGAAAAGGCCTGGGTGCTCCCTCCTTTGGTCCCATTCTCTAACCACAACGAAAACCCAAGCCAATCTCCTCTACTTGCTCTCTCAAACTATTTTGGGGGCCAAACTTGGAAACCTGCCCTGCCCCACCTTGAAAGACTCATTATGTAAGAAATGAAATATATCTTTTCATATCCTCTTGGTGTGTGTGTGGCACCACTGGTCTTGATACTTGAACCAAAATTTGGGTAGTAATGCATCCTGACTACTGAGTAACCACAACAGCAAGCACACTCAATGAATCTTACTAAGTTAAACTGTAGATTATTCTTACTTATCTAAACAACTGAATTTCAGGTAAGTTATCCTAGCAATCTTTTGTGGTCAAATTATGTAAGAAAGACTTCCAGAAAATTTCTGTCTTGAAAACTTTATAGTTCTTGTACAGAATATGTTAACCTTCGAGGAAAAAAAAAATTGAAAAGAACTTTTATTTAAACTAGTTTCACAACAACATACACACAGAAGAAAGGTCATTTTGTACAACAAATATAAAAACAGATTATTTTAATGACTTTATTAGATTTTTTCTTCTTTCAGCCACAATAAAATGGGTATTATATAAGAAGATTATTTAAAATAGCATTCTGGAAGTAAAGGTGCACAGGACTTGTAGGATATTCTACCATATGTCCCCCACCCAACTATACCCAAGCAAGAAGTTTTACTAACTTTTCCAAAAGGGACATTATTAAAATTAAGTGGACTTACAAAACTTTGATTCTCCAAAATTTTAGGAATCTATCTATTGTTAAAGGTGAGATATACTTGTATATTCTCATGCTTTTAAAATTATGGGGAATAAAAGTTTTATATAGAGTCTGTTCTATATACTTTAAAATTTTTAAATATTATACTTACATTTATCATTTTAATAGAAAAAAGAGTTATAAATATGTAATGTACAAGAAAGTGATACGATTTTTAATTAAACTCCGTATCATTTGTTGAGTGCCTCCACTATGCCAAGCCCTGTGTTACATAGTGGGTATGAAATGGAAGAATAGGAAGGAAGCACCATTCCAATGGAACTAAAGCTATGATGGGCCAGTACTGCATGACCCCAGGTTCATATTCCTTACTCATACTGTACTGTAGATTCCACCGCTGCAGTAGGAAAATCCTCGTGATATCACTACAATACACTCTTTCTTGTTATTTCTGTACTCTGTGTATCCTAGCTCAATCTTTAAATCACCTACATAGTGGAATTAAATTAAATCTACATCCCTCTCCAAGGAGATTCTGGCAACTGGTCCTTAAGCAAAGTGCTTTAGAGGCACCTTAAAGGGATATTTTGTTCACCTTGTAGAGCCTAGACACAAATATCATGAAAGTTATTAGAAGATATGTATGAGAAAATAATTATAATTCACTTTTTATCTCCCATATAAGATTTTTGTTTCATTGGTATAGAGTAGATAGAATAACCCAGTATATCCTTAATATGAAAATGCAGGTTTTTCCAGCTTCCTGGGAGCCCTGTGTACAGATGAAGCATCTCAAGAGGTCCTGAGGACAGCTTGAGGTCAGCAGAGTAAGAGGCTACATCTCCTCTGCAATCAGACAACTTCTGGCTTCACCTGATTTGTACAGAGTAATTAGATTTCAATTAAGATCCCACTGTAGAAAAGAAAGGGGTTTTTTGTGGTGTGTGTGCGTGTGTGTGTGTGTGTGTGTGTGTGTGTGTGTAGGTGTGTATGTGATTGTTTTGCTGCTTTAAAAAGTTAAAACCTTTGATCTGGGTTTCGCGTTTTCCTCAGAATATAAGCAAAACTCTAATTCTTCAAAACAGTGTAAGGCTTACTATTGATTCTAACATATTATCATTTTTATGCCAATCTTTGGGTTTAAAGATATATGTAAATTTGTATCTTATCTCAATGTATGAAAAAGGTTTTTACTGTAACTCTCTCCTTCAATCTTCACTTCATTTTTGATCATCAATCATTATTTTCACCATTCCCCAATTTGTTCCTCCACTCTGGTCAGTAGTAAGGACACATAACAAGCTTATATTAAGGGCATATGATCATCCACATATACTAAAGCTTAATTGATTTTTGTAATACAGAAAAGAAAGTAAAAACAGGCATAGGCTTCATGAAAACAGATATGATTTAAAATTTTAATTGACATAGTATTTCAGTTATTTAAGAAATAAAATCAATGAATGACACATTTTTGCCCCTAGACCCTTCCCAGTCCATAAGACTTTGTTAATTACAAGTTTCCTACATGATTTCTTGGTCGTTGTCTCTTCTTCCCCTGCTCTTATCTTCCTTCCTGATATATCCTCCTTCTATAATATCATTTTGGTCCTTTCACTGATAAAGCTTACAGAATATTATCAAACTCTTTTGCTGGCAGATGGACATCATTGTCTTACTCAAGCTAGTTCCAAGTGACTAATCTTCATTATGCATTACAAACTATTTACTAGGTACCCAGTATATGCCAGACACTGCACTAGTTGGTAGGGATAGAGTGTGAAACTGAGTGAAGTCTTTTCTCTGAAGAAGTACACTCACAAATGCCAAACTTTTAGAAAAGTATATGTAATCTCAAAAACCAGAATCAAGAAGTGTGAGTCATCTACTATGAGGATTCTCGATTGGATATGCTCACAATTTTATCCCTACGCCCTTTTCTAAAAATGTCCTCTTACCTTCACCTGTATAAATTTATCACCTTTTGAAGTCCAGTGGGAATTCATTGTCACCCAAAATCCTCCTGCTAATCATATATTTCATTCTAAATACTGTTTTTAAAATCCTGTATCTCAGTGTCCTCAGATACTATGAGAATGAAAGCTACATTCTATATTTAATATAATTTTTATTGTTAGTTATATGATGATTATGATGAGCAGTTATATAGGCATAACTGAGGGAGTTAAATGAATCAGAGGGTTATGCTTGAAAACCCTCGAATTTTGTTTCTTTTTTTCCCCCATTATCCTCAATGGAATTTTTTTTTCAGAATTATATAAAGAGCTTCATAATGAAGAGTGAATTTAGTCAAATCCACTAGTGATCGATTACCTCAGGTTGGGATTATTCCTGACTCTTAGAAACAAAGCTGGGAGGATAAGAAAGGAATGAAATAGGACACAATATATACATATTCTAAGATGCCTAAAAACATAAACCAAGTCTCTGCTAATTCAGAATAATTAGAATAAATAAATAAATTCAGAATAATTAAAATAATAGAAATTAAGAAGTTCTATGGTTCTCAAACTTGAGTGTATATTAGAATCACCTGAAGATCCTATTTCTGGGTCCAACCCCCAGAATTTCTGATTCAGTAGGTCTGAGTTGGTGGCCAAAATATGAATTTCTAACAAGTTCCCAGGTGACGCTGATGCTGCTGTCCAGGAATCACATTTGAGGAGCAATGAACATAAAAGAAACAAATATTATATATAAAATTTAGCACATTTGCCTGGTAGCTTTTGCTTCATTTATGGCACTTCATTTTACCAAACAAATAGCAAACTTCCTGAAATTTTCATATCTCTAAGAACAATATTCTCTACTTAGAATACAAATCATCAGAGGAATTTTTTTAATACAATAAGTTATAAGCCAGGTGCTTCTGATGGATTCACCTTTGAGAGACAATATTTTCTCATATTATATACTCATTTTCCCATACTATATACTAAGAACTTTATTAAGTATTTCCTTATTTGATTAATATTCCCAGTGTGACTCCCATAGTTCTTCGAATGACCCTGGGCCCTGACCTAACAGGAATAACAAAAACTGGAAAAGCAACTCTGAATGGGGATAGAGAGATAAATAGAAATATATAGATATATAGGCACACATATACATATATATGAATATATGTATTTATATATATATATGTATATGTGTGTCTTTTTAAAAAGTACTAGGTTAAATGTGAACTACTAAATGAACACTATGATGAATGAATAATGAATATAAACTGTCTGCAACATCTGAAAATGGATAAAAACAAGTCATATACAATAATGGTTAAAATTACACATTGAAATGTACACTTTATGGAGAATTGTGGTTAGTTTAGATGCTAAATTAATTCTAAGCTCTATGTTGATACCAATATTCTTTTTTTTCAGTTAGATTCATTTACTACATCTTGCAGTAATGATATTTTTTAAAATATGCTGTTAATTATATTTCACATACTTAATAGTAAATGGAAGAGGTAGCCAACATTCTATGTATGCTTTGCTTTGTTGTAAATTCTAAATTTCACCTGATATCCAGCAGTTTGACTTTCTTATGAAGCCACTCACAAAGAAAAAGTGGCTGAGTAGAGAAAGGAGTTTCAAACCATGGTTCATTTTAGACTATGTATTTTCTTTTACTTACAATACTTAAACAAAAAATTGGATGGAAACCAACTGAATTTTAGACTCCATAGATGTGCAAAATTTAGCCTGAGCTAGTCATCAACCATACATATGTAACAAGTTCTGCTATTTTATACTAAAATTGTTGAATTCTTCGTAAAACTCTGAATTAAAATGACTAGCATATGAAAACTCATCCTCATTAAATTTTGAACAAACCTGTTTAACACGTACTAAAGGTCAGGATTACAATTTTAAAATGACTCAAAAGATTTTTTTAAGTGAACATCCTGAAATTTTCTAGAACAAGGATCAGCATTCCATTGCATTTATTGTATAGTATAAATTATTTTAGAACTATTTAATCCTTTGAAACTCCTAAGCAAGTACCATATGATCACACAATTACAAAAATATTGGGGTTCTAAGCAATTAAAATAATCAAAAAAAGTTGCAAAAACAAGCCTTTGAGGTAAGGCTGAAGGAATCAGCTAATTAACTGATAGCTAATTTTAGGGATAAGAGGAGATATTAGATAAGCCCATGGAAGCAATCATGGAAAGATACAGTTTTCTAATCTGGTAGAACTGGATTTGAATCCTGACTCCACCACTTATTGGCTCCATGATTTAGGGAACTTACTTAATGTCTTGGAATGTCTAAAATGGAAGGTTAAACAATTATCTTATAGGATTAGTTATTAACTTAACTGGCTTAGCACAGTCTGACTCATAGTAGACACTGACATTTTTTGAGAATGAGTGTTAATTGCTCAGTGCAGAATTTCCTATGTGGACTATGCTTAAAATAGGTTTAACTGAAAAGCAACAATGCTCCTTTTCCACCCTATATAAGTCACTTAGACAAGATGAGCCTTCAGCCTCATCTATAAAATGTAGGAGTTCAATTAGATGATTTCCCAGGGCACTTATTTATTATTCTATTATATTCTAAATAGCTTCTCTAAGAAATTCCCAATTTAAATGATATTGAGATTCTGTAGCAGATAAATTACCCTAATGTTAGATAAGAAATGTCTAAAGGCTATAGCTCTCAACTCTGGCTGTATACTAGAATCAACTGAGTGCCTTTAAAAACACTGACACCAAAAAAATCAAATTAGAATCTTTGTGGCATACAAGCCTGAGCATAAGCGGGTATTTTTTTTTTTTTCTTTTTTAGTTGCATAAAAATTCTGACTGTAGTCAAGATTGTGAACTGTCACCTTAAAGGAAAGTTGTAAGCATTTCAGGTGTAAGGAAAGTTATGAGCGGAGTTAGCAAGAATCCCATTCTATTGTCTAAGCTAAGGATTCTCTGATACAGGTTTACCTCAGAGAATCCCTCATCCAATTTTCTCACCCAAAATCTATTCTCTTATTACCATCTGTCTGGATAACAAGTAACCCCTTCAAACTTAGTTTGCTTATTTTTTTTTCTTTCTTTTTGAATTTTATTTTATTTTTTATACAGCAGGTTCTTATTAGTTATCCATTTTATACATATTAGTGTATATATGGCAATCTCAATCTCCCAGTTCATCACATAATTGAACTCATTTTCATTCATTAATACCTGTTCTTTAGCATTGTTTTCCATATTTCTAGTAAGGAAAGCTCCATTATCAATTTCCCAAGATCAAAACCACAGCATGAAATTTGAAACTCTCTTCTAGCACACATCTGTAGGTACACATACACACAGAGACCCCAACTATCAATCAATCCATTTCTATTTCACCTTTAAAAGTGACTTACCCAGGGGGCTTCCCTGGTGGTGCAGTGGTTGAGAATCCGCCTGCCAATGCAGGGGACACGGGTTTGAGCCCTGGTCTGGGAAGATCGCACATGCCGCGGGGCAACTGGGCCCGTGAGCCACAACTACTGAGCCTGCGCGTCTGGAGCCTGTGCTCCGCAACAAGAGAGGCCGCGATAGTAAGAGGCCCGCACACCGCGATGAAGAGTGGCCCCCGCTTGCCGCAACTAGAGAAAGCCCTCGCACAGAAACGAAGACCCAACACAGCCAAAAATAAAATAAATAAATTAATAAATTAAAAAAAAAAAAAAGTGACTTACCCAGGAAAACCTCCTCTGACCTCCTCAAGATTAGGTTAGATGTCTTCATATGTGTGCATAGCCCCCTGGTCCTTTTCTCCATAGGACTTAATATGGATTAAATTTTAGGTTTATTTGTGTGATCTGTTGTTCAGTGTCTATATCAAACACTAGAATATGAAGTCCATGAAGGCAAGAACAATGTTTTTGCTATTGATCTTCAGAAAGAGTACAAGTGACTAACATACAATAAACACTCAATTAATATTTGTTGAATAATGAAAAGTAAAAAATAATCTTTGTTACCATTATTTGCACTTGGTTATTGGTAAGTCTGACCCTCTTTTCATGTATCTATTGGCCCTGTGCATTTCTTCTATGAATTAGTTTTACTATGGTATGATCATTCTGACTCATTCAAACACTGTATTCATCTGAAGACAGAGATCAAGTCTCCATTGACATAGATGAAATTTCAACTGTCTGTTTGGTGTCAAAATGTACAGTTGATCATTAAGAACTGCCACACAGGATAAAAATATCCAGCTGATTGACCTAGTATCTTCAGGTTTGTGTATGTTGTGAAGTAAAATCCTTTCAGTCCTATTCATTGCAAGATTACAGAATCATATTTCTACAGATCATAAAGATGAGTTATCTGTCATTCCGTATTGGTTAGGTGCAGTCTGACTAGATTCCCCCAGTTACAACTGGTAACTTATACTAGGAAGAAATTGAGTCTGGTTCAGGGAACAAAGGCTAGGCTCTTATTCCAGCAACTTCTCTGTCAGCTTGTGTGACCCTGGACAAGCACTTCACCTTTGTGCAGCTCTTATTTCTTAACTGAAAAGCAAAGAGTTAGACGCAACTTCAGCTCTTTAACTCTGACATTCTAGGACTGTTAGAACTATTTACATGTAATTATTGAGACTGGACTTTTTCCCCAAAATTCTGAGGAGTTCGATGTCCTAATCATGCATGTGTGTGGACTTGTACCTGTGTGTTTTTGTTCATGTAAAGAAATGTCATCCAAGTTGTAGAAAAGTTTTATTGGAAAATAGCCTGCTTTTTTCCCTAAGAATTAGTTCACTATATAGCTTTCTACTGCTGTATTAAAAATCACCACAAGCTTAGCAGCTTAAAATAATACTCATTTATTATCTCATAGTTCCTGTGGGTCAGAGTTACAGGTATGGCTCAGTTGGGTTCTCTGCTCAGGGTCTCAAAAGTCTGCAGTCAAGCGTTGGCTGAGGTTGCAGTCTCATCTGAGGCACAGAGTTTTCTTCTCATCTCATGGAGTTGCAGCAAAATTCATTTCCTTGCCGCTGTACAGCTCATGGAAGCTTGCTTCTCCAAGGCCAGCAGGTGAGAGAGGCAGTGTGTCTGCTGCTTCCAGGCTCTCACTTTTTTTTTTTTTTTTTTTTTAATTATTTGTTTTTATTTATTTATTTATGGCTGTGCTGGGTCTTCGTTTCTGTGCGAGGGCTTTCTCTAGTTGCGGCAAGTGGGGACCACTCTTCATCGCGGTGCGCGGGCCTCTCACTATCATGGCCTCTCTTGTGGCGGAGCACAGGCTCCAGACGCGCAGGCTCAGTAATTGTGGCTCACGGGCCTAGTTGCTCTGCGGCATGTGGGATCCTCCCAGACCAGGGCTTGAACCCGTGTCCCCTGCATTGGCAGGCAGACTCTCAACCACTGTGCCACCAGAGAAGCCCCAGGCTCTCACTTTTTGACCCCTTTTAAAGACCCCAATTATTTGATATTATTATCAAATAATCCTTCATTTGATAAACTTAAAGGGAATTGATTAGGGACTTTAATTACATTTGAAAAATGCCTCCACTTTGCCATTTCATATGGGCTGAAGCAGTTGCAGGTCCAGTTTACACTCAAGGATGGGTGATTATACAAGGGTGTGGGGCACTGAGGTTCATCTTAGAATTCTGAATATCACATGCACACATGGTCTACAAAACAATCTGAAATGATTTTTTTATAAGAGTTCCAGTTTGAACAGTATTCCAAATGGTATTAATATTTCATTTTAACTGTCATTTTGAACATTTTGCAAAAGTTATTCATGTTTTAACTTCTTACTAAAAACCAAGAATTTACTTTTAATTGGCCTAATAACTGTAATAAAGATTTTTGTAAGTTATTAACTATAATTATCTCTTAAAACAGACTCTCAAATTAAAATGTAAATAACTTAGTTGGAAACATACCTGTTTTTATCAATTCTACATGATGCTACAAGAACATTTTAAAACACAGACTTAGCAAAAAAGACAATTTATTTGTTTTCACGTGAAAGAATAAATACATTTAAAGTACAGAAAAAAATCTGCAAAATGACTGAATTTTGGTTTATTTTCCCCATGTATTGTGAACATAAAAATTTATTTTGTTGGGGGCCAGTATGTCAGGATATTATATAATCTCACTTGAATCTCATCCTTTATGGTGAAATACCCATAAATAACATCATAACCTACATCTAAATTTCATTCTTCTTAGAAACATTATATGATAATAAAAGCACAGCATTTGGAGCAAGAATCCTGGGTTTGAATCTCAGTGTCATCACTAACCCACCCGTTCTGTACCACTGAACATATTATACATAATTTTGGAGTCTCATTAACTTCATCAATAAAATAAGCATAATAATAGCCTCAATAGGATTATGGAGAAGATTAAATTTGTTAATTATGTTTGTTTCTTTATACTTAAGAAAAAGCCTGGCACATGACATTTGTATGTATGTGTGTGTGAAATATATATTTAAATATTTAATCCATATAAACACAAAATTATGCCTTACAGGTTTGGACTTGTGTGTGTACCTGATGATAAAGAAATCCCTAAACATGTATTAAAGCACAGAGAGAAAAAAAATGACGATTGTGTTTCAAAATCCTTAATGCAAAAGGTTCTGAGTCTTGAAGCTGCAGAAAAGGATACATAATTCTACACACTAATGCAACTAACAGTATTCTCATAATCATACCACTATGAATGTTTGTTTTTAATGATTAGGATCAACCTATACCCAAAGTACTGATGACTCAAACACGACAGAAACACAGAATATAAGTTTAACAAACTTGAAAATATAAAAACCAAAGTTAGAGCTTGCAGGAAACAGGATAGCAAGTAAAGAGAGAGGGGTTGAAAAGAGGAAGGACAATAGTATTCTCATTTAATATAATGGGGGCTCTCCATATGCTGCACAGATTGATGGTACAGGAAACCAAAGTTCAAATGAGTCATGTAAATATTGAGAGGTGTGAGGAAGATTAGTAGGATAATATAATTGCACAGCACTTATTTTTCATAGGTAAGAATCAAAAGCTATTGTCAGAAGTTGATAAGTCAAGAAATAGAAGTATATGCTTACTATTTAAAGATATTTCAATAATTTGCAAAAGAAATAAAAACCAACATAAAAATCCTTCTGGAAAGTAGGATTATTGGTGGAAAATTGTGGGGACTAGAGCTACTTCTGTACTATTTTTTTGTGCCGTGTGTATCTTTATATATACATGCAATACATACATATGTATGTATTATATATATGTGCATATAAAACTATGTATATACGTATATACATATCAAGCTATCTATATCAGTACTGCTATCCAGAAAGAGAGGCAGAGAAAGATTGAAGAGAGAAAGCAGGGAACATTGTTATGTCAAGGGTATTTATCATAGGCCACCAGCCTAGTGGTGTAGTCAAGGAGCTCATTAATTGTTAATTGCACAGCAGGTATTCACGGTTCAGGGTCCTAAAATTCCTTCTTTGGGCCTAAGGTAGGAATTGACAAGACCTGGGCCATGATTAGTACACAGTAAGTTGGGATACCTTAAGATAAAGACATCCCAAAGTCGAAACAGATGCCAGCCTAGGTCCTGTAGCAAAGCTTAGTGAGTGGAGCCAAACTGACTTCCAGAACCAACTTGACCACTCAGTTGGATGCCTCTGCATAGCAAAACCCACACAGCCATAGCAGAAGTGAGTTGTCTCTTAACAGGTCATATTCCTCCTGCATCCAGACCTCCGAAGAGACTGCTTCTGGTTAAATAACCCTGTGATCCCCTGAGAATCTAAGCACCATAAAAAACAAATCCGCATACCAGTGCCACCACTGCTACTGCATACGTCCTAAACTCAGGCCTCACACTTCCCTTGGGAGGGTATCTAGGCATCAGGCAGGAGCCAGGAGAGATGCAAGAACACAGGCAGAAGCAGGAAGCCTCTTAGTGCCTGGGAGTCTGCTCGCTCTTCCGCTGGACAGGTCTCTGTTGGTTATCCTTTCTGTTTGTGCTCTGGTTCCTGCCATTTCACTGTACTTTCTCTCTCCCACCTCTAATCTCTTTTACTTTATTCTTTAATAAATTTACCAGCAACTGTCCCAATTTAGGAGTGTTCCTTAGGCGGGAAAGCCGTATGTCCTTGTCATTTCCAGATCACTGTACAATGTCCTGAAGGCCATTCCTCAGCCAAAATGATTAACGGCACATTAATGTTGCCAAATAAAGGAAGTTTTCTCCCCTAAGAGGCATTTTGTTCCCGACTCCTGATTTTTACTCCTTCAGTACCTATGTTACATGATTTATGTTTTGAGAAATTTGAGTAATCTGTGAGGTTTCAAATCCAACATTGACTAAGCAATCCTATAGTCTTATTTGGAAGATAATTATGAATCAACTAAGAATTCAAGAATTTACTCTATAATATTTTTAACAATTTGACCATAAACCCCTGTTGGAAGACTTGGAAATACAAAATTGATCTCCACTTAAAAAACATTTTTGAGGAAGGAATGGTGGTTGACTTTGCTTTTATCGTCTTTAGAAAAAACAAAACAAAACTTAGAGCTTTCATAACCATTTGAGTAGGAAAAACAAAAGTCTGTTTTTATTATTCGGTTAAAATTATTTTAGAAGGAAAATTTTCTGTTTGCTGTAGCTAATGTCTCAATTAGCTGCTGGGCCATTATGTTTAAAAACAATTATACAATTGCCTATTCTCAAATACATTATAAAACTAGTTATAAGATTAGTCTTTCTATTTTCTCCACAGAATTTAAAACATCGGTTTATTTGTCAACTTACTGACCCAAGTAAAGAAGCAACACAATTTAAATTCTGTTTTCAGGAACAAAGAAATCTAGAACTCACTTCCACTTTGAGGATAGGATGAAAGAACAAAGTCTACAATTCATAAAAGTCCATTACAAATAAAATATGATGCATACAAATACGAGATCCTCCAGAGGCCAGAAAGGACAGCAGGAGAATTTGCTTAAGGGATGCAGTTCTCTTAATTAAAGAATTAGGAGAAAAACGAAACTCGACAGTAATGACATGCTTTTGGTATTTAAAAGCATCTTTGGCATGAAAGCTTCATCACTGCCTCATTTACTTTACAATTTCTCAAATATAGACATGGCAACAGCCCAGATTTGAATTGGGAAATTAAAAACTTTTTTTTTCTTTCTTGAGGGGTTTATTTCCGAGATACTAAAATTGGGTTGTAAAAAAATATACAATACAGTGTGTCCAATGTGGATTTCATCTGTACTCAATGAAACTGACCATATGATAAGGCATCAATAAGCACCAATCAGGAATACATGGTGTGAAATAACCAAAACATTGCTCACTAACTTACTCTGAATCAAGATGGACATTTTTGTTATGTTTCTCTCTTTTTTTTTTTTTTCTTTCCTGTAGTCTCTGGAAAACCAAAGGCTAGATTCAAATTTGAAGAAAAGATTGGCAAAATGGGACTAAATTAAGAGTAGCTAAATTAATTAAACGAGGAGGCTAAGAGACTGAGGTGACTTTAATGCCCTGGCTGCCTAGTTGGCAAACCAAAATCTAAGCCAGTAGATGCCTTAAGGTTACAAAAATCAAAGCCTAAGGACAACCAGTCACAAACTAGGCTTTAAGCTATAGCCAATCAATAATTCCCTTGCTTTGCTCCTGCCTTTTCTCTATAAAAGTCTCTCCCCAGCTCCTGTCCGGGGGTGCTCCTAAGCATTTCCAGTTTGGCACTGCCCAATTCAAATAGATTTTTGCTCAAGTAGACCCTTAAAAATTGTAATATGCCTCAGTTTATCTTTTAACAGAGTCAGTGCTATAAAGTGTAAAACTTCCAGACATGAGGTAGGTTCACACACAGTTTGGGTAGATATTAATGACCTTCTTATTTATTTATTTATATTTTATTTATTTATGAATAGGCTCTATGTGACATCCTTCTATTTAAAAAAGAGCAATAAAGCAACTTTTATATTTTAATAACTTATGTTTCTATTCAATACACACCAACTGAGTGAACTAACGGGCAGAGCAAGCTCCAGTTCAGGTGTTAGAGATGTGAAGGTGAGAACAAAGACAAGAACCTTGCTCACGTTGATATGAATGTTTAACATCAGAGATGGTGTAACTGATTTCCCCAAAACCTCTATAGTCACAACAATAAGAAATTTACTTGTCTTTTGAAATCTGAAGGATAGATGGGAGTAAAATCACAAGAGTTAATCAAGACACTGTAAAAATGGGACTGAACAGGAAATCCTGCAATGTGATTTGGAACCAAACATTTATTCAATATGTATTTTAAAGTACCAGCTGTATGCAAGACACTCTATATATACCTATGAGCTTTAAAATTTAGTAATGGGATAAGATATGCATAAGACAAATTCTAATCAAGATTAGAATGTACTGGATGGGAAGAGAGGTGCAGATGAAATGTTAAGGAGTATTTAGAGACCGAGGGACTTCTTATGATATATGTGTAGGTGTTTAGGAGAAGTAGGGTAAAGAGGGTTATAGTTAAATTTTCACGTATTCGTTTGTTTCAGTGAAATTTAAAAGAGAGCATTTTAGTGAATTCAAACTTATCCTAAAACCTTGTCAGTTATCAAAACTGCAAAACAAGAGCTCTTGGTCAAATCTTCTTTCCTTGTGACAGGATGACCATATTGCATTACTGAACTTGCAATATTCATATTGAATCTAACAACCTCCGCAAAGGTGTGTGAGAAGGACAATTAAAAACACTGATCGCTAGTTGCTTCTAGCAGCAAATTTCATAAAGCATCCAAAATACTGTTAATTTATTCAACAGAAGTCAAGATTTTTCTTCCCCCATACCCCTTCCATCTCATTCCCTTTGCATGACAGGCTGGTTATTATTTTTCCAGAACTGTTAACAAAGACAATCTTAAGCTGGCTGCTTTACTCTTTTTCAAATGGCAACAATCTAACGAAGGCATTGATGCAGGCATAAACCCATAAATCAGGTTCCAACTTAAGAAAGAGAATGTCGGACATTTGCTTTCAGGATTACAGTGCTACATGAGAAAGCTGTAGTTGTACCAGTGCAGCTTAATTTTGAAAAGCTTCTCTTTTGCTTTCTTCTATATGTTTAATAATTTCACATTCCATTAATATACATTATAATGTATAAATGTATTAAGAATATAAGTTATATTATTGACTACTACATTGGATTAATCTTTCTAACACTCTATTTTTACCGTCTGTTTTAAATAATGAGACCATAAGGAGTTAAGTTATTTAAAAATATATTTATAAAGCATTTATAATCTGACAAGCATTAAGTTTAGAGTCAAAAAAACAAGTGTTCTACAGATGCTGAAGTCTAATGAAAAAGGGTCAAGGTCATAAAGGGTCAGTGCTATGAGGGAGGAATTTAATGATAGCTAGTGTAATAATTAAATAATAAATTATCTCAACAAAGAAAATCATACACACATGCACAAAACTCTACATATACTTTTGCATATGAAATAAGCTCTCTTCGTATAGAAATCCTAAGCTAATGCTAGAGAAATGCAAGAGAAGTGTTGGTTGTTTACCTAAAATTGACAGCATCTAACAGTCTGGCCGTCTATTTTTTTAACAAATGCAACTGTTTAGGGAATCTGTATTAATCACCCCTAGTTAGTGATTTATTTAGGAATGAGCACGTAGTGAGATTCCTCTTAAGTTATAAAGAAAAGCTTCTTGCAGGGCTTCTAGAAAAGGTTTCCTTGCTGATAAATAGACACGCATACACAGATAAAGGCATTTTTTTCTTCCGTTGAACACTAGTGTCTGCCTGCGCTTCGCAGAACATGCAGCCATCATGCAGCTACCATGGATGACTGCTGAAGATAAACAGCCTGGCTGAGGAAGGCCTAGCAGAAAGATTGTGTGGTAGGCTGCATGATGGCTCCAAAAGATACCAACGTCCTAATCCCTGCAACCTTTGAATGTTACCTTATATGACAAAGAAACTTGGCAAATGTGATTAAATTACAGATATTGAGATGGATAGATGATCCCGGATTATCTGAGTAGACCCTAACGGTGATCATAAGTGTCCTTATAAAAAGGAGACAAAAGGAAATTTGACCCACAGAGAGGAGAATGCAATGAGACGGAAGCACAGAGAAATTTGAAGATATTATTCTGCTGGCTTGGAAGATGGAGGAAGTAGTCATGAGGCAAGGAGCACAAGGAATGCAGCTCTAGAATCTGGATAAACCAAGGAGACAAATTCTTCTCTATGGTCTCAGGAGAGAAGATAGTCCTGCAAGTAACTTCATTTCAGCCATTGAAACTAATTTCAGACTTCCGGCCTCCGGAACAGTGAAATAATAATTTTGTGTTGTTTTCAGCCACTGGGTTTGTGGTAATTTGTTGGAACAGCCATAGGAAACTAATACAGATGGAAAGATTTGAATGAGCCATTAAATTTATTCACCTAGGAGCCACTCAACCACAGTACTGCAAAGGACATGTGGGAATTACCTGAGTGGCATAGGTGATTGTTTTCTGTAGTAAATAGTTGACAGAATATCATATTTGCTGACTTTACTGGGTCTTCAGTTTCCATCACACTTTGCCTTAGAGTAAACTCCCCCTTACTTTATTTTAGTTTTTTATATTGTCAGAAGTTCTAAGATATTGATCACAGCCCAGGAAAAAAATAAAGCATTTACCACAATTTTATATAATTAATATTAAAAGCTATCTCAATAAAAGGCAACACCATATTTTCAATTGTTCAAGTGAGAGGTACTTAGGAGCCATCTTGAATGCTTGAACGCATTTTTGTCTCACACCCACATACAATCTGTCAGTACATCTTTCAGTTCTGCCTTCAATATCTCCAAAATCAGACCACTTGTCTCTCCCCACTTTAAATGCTACCAGCCTAGTGCACACTACTTTATTTTCATCCACCCTATACTGTTAGCCTTCAACTGTTCTTCCTGATACTACACATACTATTCAGCAAGCAGAATGATCCTTTATAAAATATACAATGTATCATTTCACTTTCCTGCTCAAAACCTTCCAATGTCTTCCCATCTCTCTTGGAATAAAAGCCAAAGTCTCCAAAATTGGCTACAAAGCCCACACGATCTGTGCAGCCTAGATTCCAGAATGAAAAAAACAGAAGCCCAGAGCTGAAACTGACCTACAATGGCCCATAGACAACATGTAACATAAGAGAGGAAACCACCTTTCTTTTCTGGAAATCTTAAGGCCATTTGCTATTTGGCAAGATCTAATGAAATGTAGTAAAATATGGCAAAAATATTCCTTTTATCATTCTATCTTTACCACCTGACATTATACATTAATTTATTTACTTGACTTTTTGGTTCTCTCTCCATAGATAAACTCTATAAATGCAGGACTTTTCTGTTTTGTTCACTGTTGAATCCTCAGTACCTAAAATACGTAGTCCCTCCTATTTAATGTTGCATGAATGAGAGACACTTAATTAGAGCTACAGTGCATGTATACAAACAAATGTTACATTAATTATTTCCTGAAAGAACAAATGACTACCCAGATAGTGACCAATACTACCCACTTTTGTATTCCAGATAGTCTTACTTAAATTGAAATGTTCATTTAATCTTTGTTGAATAAATGAATGATTTCTTACAAATTAGACACATAAATCACATATAAAGCAAATAAGAATAAGAACTCTGTTCCTTTGGACTGAATGTCTGTGTTCCCCTAAAATTGACAAGTTGGTATCTAGAGGCAGGGCCTTTAGAAGAGAATTAGGTCATGAGGGTGTAATCCTCATGAATGAGATTAGTGTCCTTGTAAGAAGAGATTCGAGAGAAGATCTCTCTCCCTGCCATGTGAGGTAGCAAGAAGGCAGCATTCTGTAAACCAGGAAGAGAGCCCTCATCAAGGTCCCAATCATGCTAAGCACTCTGACCTCAGACTTCCAGTCTCCACAACTGTGAGAAGTAAATGTCTGTTGTTTAAGCCACCTAGTCTATGGCACTTTTGTTATAGTATCCCAAACCAACTAAGATATCTGTGAAGGAGGTATTATTGATCTCATTTTAAAATACTAGAATTTAATTGCCATAGTCAAGATCATGTAGAGTGGCTGATATGGGGTCCCATTCTTGAAATCTCTGGCCTCAAATTCTGTGTTTACTGCTCTCACATCAAAAGGAAGCATCACAACCAGAAAGTTCAACAAAATGTTGGGAATCTCCATAAAGAGCTATAGGCAACAAAAGCAAAAGAAACTGGAACACTTAGTATTTCTTTATCTTGTAAAAACTGATTTTATTTCTCTCAGACTAACATGTAGTTTTGTCCTCCATATTTCAATATGAAAAAAGAAAAAACATACTGAAAAACATACTGTTTAAAAGGTATACACAATTATCAAAGTTTTGGAGGAGAAGGGATCTAGTATTTGGCAAGAGACTTAGTTTAGGCCCCGCAGACAAGGAAAAAACAAAAAGGCTGAAAAAAGGTAAGTTTGAAGAATATTAAATCATGTCACATAAATTTTATTTATTCATCCTTGTTCCCTCATCAGGTTAAGAACATTCTATGAGAATTTATAAAATCTAACATTAAAATGAAAGGAATTATTCCATCTTATGCCTGGCAGTGACTTTAAGAACCTCCTTGCTCCAAAGTTAGCATATATTGAAGGTATATATTAATTTTCAAAATCTTAGAAAAATTTGCTCATAATTTAAGTTACTTCAGAATGTTTTGAGATATGATTCTAGTTCCTTTTGGTAATGAGAATAAGCACACAAGTCACACGGGTGACTGCTAAGGACTTTTTCAGACACTTCAAGGTGAGACACCGAGTTAGAGAAATCTTAGTACTAATCTAGTCGGAATGTTCCACATTCGTAATAACAGTATGGAATCAATATTGAGATGAATCGTTTTTTCTGCAATTCTTATTGTGATTGCTCAGTGATATGCATTCTGTAAACAAACAACTTAAAAAGTCATAGATTCTCACTGATTTTTCCATCACTTATGGCATGTTCTGTAATAACTATCAAGTTGATATGTATCCAGGAATCTACGAAACTCTCTCAGCGTTGTTGCAAAATACGTGAAACGTTTGACCAGAATTTGGGTGTCTTGATCGTAAATGGTCCATACCTCATTTTTATATGGAGTATTTCAGGAAACACTGCCCAAAAAACATTTTTTTTTCTGTTTTCCCATGTTTATCTCGAGAGAGTTAGAAAGATATCGGGCAGGCTAAACCTCAAATGAATTTGATAATGTTCAGTGGTTATAAATACAAAGAGATGTTCATCTATTGAAAACACAGGAAGAAAAAAATCCCATTAAGATAAAGCATCTAATTTGAAAGCAGCAGAAAGACAGGGAGAAAAAGTCTCATTATCAGGTGGCTACAAGCTAAAGTATAATAACCATTAAAAACAATTACTTTATGCGGTTTTATTCGCTATTTTGGAAAATGACTGTAAATCAAGTCAACCTAAAAGCATTGTTTTCTGGAAAACATTTGCATTTTTAACTGAGAAACAGTTGAACTCTTAAAAATGCTTTAGATATCAATTTGTTTTTATTTTATGTATTTATTTACCTGGACATTTTATTACTTTATTATAAAATTCTAAATATTTATAGTATGAAAGGACCTCAGAGACTGTTTAACCTAAACCTCTCTTTTATAAAGATAGAGAAATATGCTCAGATTGTTTAAGAGGTAAATTATGAAATTAGAATGTATCATAAATGAGATGAATTTTAATTTCTGTCTTCTGATTTAAGGCCAGTGTTATTTTCATTTTACTTTACCAACTACTTTTAATGTGTGTACCGTAAACAATAAATTGCATTTGCATTTACTAATCCTAAATGAATAAACAATAATGGAGAAGAGGTTTTGTAACACCATATGAGTTTAGCGAATGATTTTTTCATCTATTTATCTCTGTTAAGAATAAATAAAATATAAATGAAAAGAAGACATTTTAGTTAGATGAATTTTACTTAATAAATTTATGATTATTTAATATACTTGGAAAAGAGGAAAATTATTTTAATTGTTGAAAGTCCTTACAAAATACATTGTTAAAAGTCTTTAACCATTGTTGAAAATCCTGTATTGGTTGAATATATTGTATTCATATATTCATATATTGTATGAATATATTGCCTTAGTTGCAAGGATATGGAGCATCCTTGCATGGGTTTCTGGGTTATCATTTTTATCTATTAAAGTATAGAATATTTAGTAAAAATATATATCTTTATATTTTTGTGCCATAAACTGTATTTTCCTAAAAACAAAGAGCATCAAGCAATTCTGGATATTGGAAGATCTGAATGACCCTTTCATTTATATAATTAAAGATATAAAATTAGTTTTGTTGCTATAAAAGAGCATGAATCACAACATATAAGCTCCAATTTCACACAAGCTATAGGTGACTTCCAAATTCATTGAGAATTGAACTGACTACCTTTATTGCACAGAGAAATTACAAGGCAAATCAACCATAATCATTGTAAGAGAAGAAATAGTTGCTCAAGTATTTGTGATAAGCCAAAACAACAGCCCCAGCTCCACCAGCTTGACTAAGAGATACTTTCTCTTAGGTTCACTTCAAAACAAAAATATCTTATTACCATATGATTTCATTACTAGGAGTTACAGATTAGAAGTTTGACCTTCTATTTATTATGATGAATAATGATGAACTTGAGTGAAACCGAATGCCTCCTTTAATCTATTCTGGTTATTTGCTTCTCTTTTCTGAGTATACTTCTGCATTTCTCCTGTATTGATCAATTACAACTATTCCTTTCTGTGTGACTGCACAGCCTTCATACACTTTCAATAAAGAGCTTATTTGTTTACATCATTCTCTTTTTCATTAGTATGGTAGGCAGGATGGCTCCTCAATATATCCCACTATCTTAATTCCTGAGTCCTACAAATATGCTACTTTACATGGCAAAAGAGTTTTGCAGATGTGAAGTTAGGAACCTTCTGACATGGAGATCACCTGTATTATCTTTACCTAGATGGGCTCACTGTAATCACATGAGCCCTTAATACAGAGATCTTTCTGTATTAAGAGATGCAGCAGAAGTTAAAGAGATATGAAGTAGGAGAGGGGCTTTATATACCTTTGTTGTTTTGAAGATGGAGGTGGGGGTAGGACTAGAAATACAGGTGGCCTTGAGGAGCTGAGAGAGGCCTCTAGCTGACAGACAGCTAGAAATGTTGACCTCAGGCCTAAAGCCCCCAGAAACTCCATCCTGTCAACAATCTGAATGAACTTGAAAAAGGATTCTCCCCAACAGTCTCCAGACAAAAGTTCAGGCAGGCAAATGCCTTGTAAGACCCAGAGGAAAGGAACTCATAAAGCTAACACACACTTCTCACCCACAGAACTGAGAATGAATAAACGTGTGCTGTTTTAAGCCAGTGTGGTAATTTGTTATGCTAGCATGGAAAATCAGATTTAGTTTTACAAATAAACTAGATTTACTTCTTCATAGCAGAGATAATTTTTTACTCATGATGATATCCTTGGTTTCTTCCATTGCCTTTCACATAGGAGATGATCAATAAAGTTTATTGATTGAATACAATGCTCTATTATCTTCCATCCTTGATCTTATATTAACTTGATTTATTTATAATCTATCTATTTTCAAGAAGGATATAAGGTAATTTATAATAAAAGCAATGTAAAATAAGACCCAAAGACAGAGACAAACAAAACAAACTAAGATATAAAAGTGGGATTAAAAGAACAGCATATCCCTAACTTGATAGAGCCAGTAATAATATCTGAAGCCAAATTTAGCACTATGCATCCCATGAGGCAACAAAAAAGAAAACAATTTTTACACAGTTCTCACCATCTCGAATTATGAAACTATCCAATTCATCAAGAAACATGCTTTTTTATTTTACACAGCATCTGTACATAAAGAGCACTGAACATCATAATGAAAATCATCTTTTGTAATGCATGGCTGAGGGATTACATATACTTCTATTCCTTATGTCAGCCCCTAGTTATGGATAGACATATTATTTAAGTTTTTTTTTTTTTTTTTTTAATAAGCACATCTTAGATAAGACAGAGTGATAAAGCTTACCAAAACTAACAACCAGATTATGCTTAGGAAATCCTTGGACATGTGAACATGTCTATTGCCACTTCCCTTCAAGGCTGACTCTCTGGGCAGGAAGAGAAATCAGCTGCTTGCTCAGGTCCCAACCTGTCAACATTGACCAACAGAATAATCTGCTGTTTCTCAGTCTAAGGCTCCTTATAGATGGTGATAATTAAGGACAGGTCCTCATGGCAACATAAACACACAACTATGTGAATGATTATCTCCACTAAACTTGGACCACACATAGGAGAAACAATAAGTTCACGCCTTATGCAGATGACTGAAAAGGTACTTGCTCAACTTACTTCATTTGAAGACAAAGTTAAATTATTTCATCCCCAAATGCATTATTTTCTGTTCCCAAATCACTTCCAGGTTCTTCAAATTACTTACTTAAATAACATTGTTATCATAGGTAGGGGCCCTACCGCCAGGTATGTGAGATCAGACATAAGCAGATCAGCCTCTGCAGAACTCACAGTTTAATAAAGTCAAATTCCAAACATGGTCTTCACTTACTCCACTCCTGAGGTAGCAAGGACTTAAATATCATGCTGTTTCACCTGTTTTAGATTGTTTCCTTCTTCTTAAAGTGTTGTTGATCTTTTCATGTTCTACGAAGTCACAGAATTTACCTCTTTTATTTCAATTATTTAATTTTACAGCATTTCCCATCCTCCATTAGAATAGAATATGGTAATAATGCCCATTCACTTAGGTCAGTGCTGCTTAAACTTTTTGACTGATAAACCCCTAATAATGAAGTACAGTGAATTTGAGTCCCCACAATATTGGGGGCACAGCTCAAGAGGGCTTACATGAGAAAAATTGTTTCATTTCTTAGTATTTTTAAAATTGTGGGACTATCTAGAACATTATTTTCCCTAAATATTTGAGTAATGTCAAAAAAAATAAATTTTAAAAAGATGTACCATTTGATTCTTTACATGTTCCCTTGTACACCCAGTTTGTGAGGCATACATATAAATTCAGGTATAAACAAATAAATGAATCAATAATCAATCAGTCAATCAATAAACTAGATCCATATGGAGGAATATAACTAATATTTGACTGTGTGCAGAGGGTAAAACCATTACCTGCAACTTTAGCTGTTTAATTAGAGTGATGGGAAAGTGACAAAGGAACATTGGTATGGTAAATAGCTGCTTTAATATTTACTTCTGGTTATGTGGGCTTTACTCCAATGATTTTGAAACATGTCAGACATGGAAATATGGCATTTCTAAGGCAACCTTCATGTTAAAAAGCTCTACTGCCATAGTTGTCATTTCCTATGGCACAGTTCCAAAGCAAGCAGAATTAAAGAATACATGCATGAATGAATGCAATGATCCAAAACGTCAGGCAGAAAAAATGATTCCCCAAAGTAACAACATATATGAAAGCACAGAAAATGGCAGTCTGATGTTTTTTTCTTTAATTTGGGGGTTGTAGCATTAAAAATAAAAAAAATTAAAGTAATGAAAACATATCTCATGAAATTAATTTTTTCATCACTACTAAATCAAATAGCTTTATTTATTTTTTTGTTTGTTTGCTTATTTTATTTACTTATTATTTTGGGTGGTAGTTCTTAATAGACTTTTATCCTGGCAGAGAAAGTAACTGCTTGTTCCCTAAAATAGATATGTTACCTCTCTTGAAAAGTTAAACTTAAGAACACATTATAGGTTCCAATAGCAATATATTCTGAAAGATCCATCACTCAACAAGGAAGCCTATTTGCCAAATTAGAGTTCCATTGGTTCCAATTATAGTACAGATATGTTCCTTGCCAAGCCATGCATTCAATTTTCAACAACGATAAAGGGATATGTTAGATAAGTTGAAACAGAATTTTTACAGCCTGGATTTTTAAATGCACTTTTGCATTCTGCTTGTGTGCACTCATTCATTTTATATTTTTGACTCAACTGCCATAATTTTCAAACAATATTTAGTTTTTGCTATCACACAATAAATAAAATTTAAAGACCTAGATAAACTCCAAGGGAGACCCATTTCCCATGAATGGGATACCTCCTTTTGAAGAAAGAAAGCAATGAAAATTAAAAGAAACAATATGTACATATCTGTATAGTCTGAGAGGCTTACCATACTGAACAAATATAATAATGTTTTATATTACTATTATTGAAAGGCATTTTTACTAATCATATACATTTAATTTCTGATTTGCATTACAGAACTTTGCATATTAGAGCAGTGAAAATAGAGACCAGAGGTTTCTTGAAGTCAGAGCTATTTTAATCATCATTTTTGTCCACTTCATTGGTTGAAAAGTACCTAGCAACTTTCTAAAGGTTTAGTTTCTTCTTCTGTAAACTGAAGATTATAGAGAATGTAACTCATTACATTACTAAGGGAATTAGTTAATGCACACAATGACATTGCAGAATACTGGATACATTGTAAATGTCAATAAATCTTGATCACTAACATTTTATGACTTTCTGTTTTAATATTTTATTTACATTTTATTATTATTATTAACACTTTATGGTTTATTATTATAATAATTCACAAAGTAATGTGAATTACTTCTGGGTAGAATTAACTGTCATCACGATCATCAACAATAGATAACTGTTGAGAATCTATTAACTGCGGAATATTTCGGACTATTGCCTATTTTTTTAATCTATGAGTTTTAATTGTCAGAAATCTGAAATCTGTGTGCTTTGAACACTAGAATGGATATGACAAAGAACTTGCCTGGGAGGCATGACACCAAGATGCTAATTCCAGCCATCCCACAAACTACTGTGTGATTATGAAAAAAACGTTACCATCTCTAGAATTTATCATCCTTAGATATTAAAAAAAAGTAATTGAATGAAGAGATCTCTTTGGAAATATACGTATGAAGCTTCTGGCAAGGTCAAGATGTTTGTAAGGGAAGACTGGCTGGTTTACTGAATGTAAAATTCACATTTTAACTGGTAAATAAACCTCAAATTAGCCAGAAAAGAACATTCTCACCCTGAAGACCATAGACCCGATTAGGTAATTCATCAGGTTGCTTGGTAGGTCTGATGATTATAGACAATAATAGCTAGTTTTGATAGCTGAGAACAGGTATGTCAGAAATAACACTAATCCCAAGAAGATAATATTTGTACACGAATGCTTTTTTACACACTGCAGTGGACACTTCTTATATTTGCACTGCTCTAATTCATCTCCGTCACAATTGATAACTTTTCCCATTAGAGTTATTAATCCAATCAAGGAATTGATAATCAAATTTTGACAGCCTGGCCCCCATTTTCTCTCATCTAGGAAACTTAGTATATTTCCACTGTGTTGATTTTATGTACCTGTGAAGCGATAATCTTTTATTCACTGCACTATTAGCCCTGTACATTGGCTATAATCTCTAAAAAACTTCAAGTTTAAAAGTTTACAATTCTAGGGCTTCCCTGGTTGCTCAGGGGTTAAGAATCCGCCTGACGATGCAGGAGACACGGGTTCGAGCCCTGGTCCGGGAAGACCCCACATGCCATGGAGCAACTAAGCCCGTCTACCACAACTACTGAGCCTGCCATCTACAGCCCGCAAGCCACAACTACTGAGCCCACGTGCCACAACTACTGAAGCCCGTGCGCCTAGAGCCCATGCTCCGCAACAAGAGAAGCCACCGCAGTGGGAAGCCCACGCACCGCAACGAAGAGTAGCCCCCGCTCACTACAACTACAGAAAGCCCATGCGCAGCAACAAAGACCCAGTGCAGCAAAATATAAATAAAATAAGTAAATTTTTAAAAAAGTTTACAATTCTAAATGTTTCCATTCCATCTTTGATAGTCTGGGTCAATAGCTGATTTATCTTCTGATAAACTCAAGAAAATAAAACCCACTTATGAAAATTAAAAATTTCAATGAGAAAATATAATTTGTGACTGTTTAATCCTTCTTACTGGTTTCCCTGTCAGCACTCAGAGCAAGGGTTTTCACATCCAAGAACCAGTCTGTAGGAAATAAAGGAATTCCCTAATAACTAGATTTTAAACATTCTCCAAGCATTGTTTTTCTCAATAAAATTAGTAATAATTAAAAGAGAATATTTAATTGCTCAGAAATATTCCATGAGCATATTTTTTTTTTGCCCTTTACATCCCTCCAGGCTCAAAACGTTACCTCCTGCATTGAATTTACTTGCTTCAAGTATCAATAGCTCCTCATAGAATTAATTTGTGATATAATGCATATATCCTAAATAAAATCAGCTGTCCATTTTCTTCAGGTGCTAATATTGTCTCTGCTTAGTATTCTAATTCTACTGTTACTTATTAACTACTTTTTATTAAAAAATATTAAAATCTTATGTCAAAAATGCAAGCAATTAATCTCTGTCATTCTTTGTAACTGCTGCATTATATTTCACTGCACAGAAAGTAGCAGAATAGATTTAACCAGTCTTCTATAATGGACAGTAGACTGTTTCTAATTTTTTGCTTTCATAAACAATGCTGCAATAAATATCTTTGTGGATTATCACTATGTACTTGTGTGAGTATATCAATACTGATTATGGGGGGAAAAACCCTAAAAGTAGAATTGCTGGGTCTAAAAAATTACATTTTAGTCTTGATATATATAGTCAAATTTTTCTCAATGTATCATCACCTAATTCTCATACCAATAGCATATGTGGATACAAACACTAACCAACTCAGTGTCCTTTTTAAATGCACCCAGACATGGCACCTTTCACCCATATTTTAATCTTTCAACCTTCTGAATAATTAAAGAGAACTAGGGGAGAAAAAGGTGTCCCTGTCATTTTTCTCCATGTATTTCCTTTCTTCATGTCTTATTTACTTCTTCCCCTCTCCCAAAATTTGCTATACTCTAAAAAATCTCTAAGTCCATGAAATGAAAGAAATCATTTCTTAATTTTTTTAGAAAAGCTACTGCATAGATACTTCCTTTGAAATCCAGCTGATTTCTTTCTGACAATAGCTTTTCCATCTTTATCACAAGCAGCATTCTCATTCAACCTAAATTTTCTTTTCAAAATATTGGAAATGAAATACGTTTTAAAAAGAAAAGAAGAAACTAAAACTAAGAATTGTATAATTTTGCAGGCTGACATTGTATTTGACAACATTTTTTGGAGTTGGGTTAATACTTTATCACTGGGTCCCATGGATTTTACTGCCTTTCTTTTGTTCTAAAAAGTGTACCATGGCATAAAACTTTTAATGAAACGTTGTGTCCGAAGTCTAATACTTATTGAGAAAACTGGAGTTGCCCTCGGGTATCACACCATCCAGGGTGGGAATTCTTCACAATTGGTAACATGGTGTTTCACTAACAAATGATTCTCTTTTTACAGACACAAGAAGTCTATATAGAGATTTAAAATGAAGGAAGAATAGTATAAATAAATAAAATCCATAACAGGCTCTTTTAATTTGCCCCAGAGTCAAACTTATGAATCTACATATGGGATAAAAAGAGATATATGTAGCATTTAGGAGAAAACCAGTAAAAGAGAAATATTATTCACTAATGTGTAGTCAAACAAATGCCAAGACCTGTATACACTTTCTCCCAATCACTGCTAACTGATACAAATACAGAAAGAAAACATGCGATTTCAGAAGTACAGGGGCATATCAAAAGAAAAAATACAGCCCACCATTCTCGCTATTAGCCATGCCTATTTTTACAAACACGTACAACATCTATTAAAGTTCCAGAAAAAAAGTATGTGAATAAATTACAGGTTTACCAAACAGGACTGTGAAAAAAGATACGTCTCTGTGGCAAAAGAAAGGGAAGTGACATATTCACTGAGAATTAAAAAGGAAAAAAATGTGTGGTTGTTTTAAAAGGAGAGGAATAATGGAAGTTTGGATCTTTCCCAGATGTCTGGAGAAAATGTTTCCACAAATCCCAAAGGACTCTAAAGCTGCTGGCTGAAGTTCCACTGTCTCCCATTTGTCAATCAGCCTTTGGGGTATTTATGCATTCCTAAACAGACATCCCTATGATACTGTCTTCAAACAAGGGAAGGCTATCCCGGAATTTTGACAAGTATGAACGATTCTTAAACACAAAAGACTCCAAAGTTGGTTACTCCATTAATACACTGCTGCTCTGGGGCAGAGGACAGCTGAGTCCAAAACAGCCTTGAGAATACACTGCTTCTTCCACTCACCTGCTGTACCTACATTTTCAAATCTCTCTTTGTCACATAAGAAGCATGTGTGGCAAATGTGAACCAATTTCAACTGCAAACTCCATTTGGCCTCCTTCCCATAAAAGTGGGTGCAAGATCTAGTTTTGGATATTGAAATTTAGCATATTTATACTTTTTGCCTTTTTTTAGTTTTTATTTTGCTTGTGTTTTATGTAGATAAGGTTATACTTTATATTTGGTATGCAATCCTCAGCCTTTGCTCCTCTATCCTAGTGCAAGGTGTTTGTTTTTTTTAATACTGTCTTGACTTTTCCCTTCTTAATATTCCGAACTTGGAGGGAAGATCTTTAGCTTTCACAGTGTCTTCTTCCAAGCTCAAGGGCAATCTTCACACTGATTATGAAAGAACTAAGGAATCTCACAATTATATGCACTGGAATGATAAACAGCAATTTTAAAACTTGGTGAAAATCAAACACAAATGGGTGGGAGGAATTGGGAGATTGGGATTGACACATATACACTATTGATACTACGTATAAAATAGATAACTAGTGAGAACATACTGCATAGCACAGAGAACTCTACTTAATGCACTGTGGTGACCTGAATGGGAAGGAAGTCCAAACGGGAGGGGACATATGTATATGTATGGCTGATTAATTTTGCTGTACAATGGAAACTCACACAACATTGTAAAGCAACTATACTCCAATAAAAATTAATTTAAAAAATAAATAAATAAATAAAAATAAAACACCAATGCAATATGCTCTATATTCAGACCTAAACATTAGTTTTGGGCTTGCTACTCATTTTGCCAAGTAACCCTCACAAAATCCTTATCTTGCTTTAAGCTCAGTTTTCTCATCTGCAAAATCAAGTTAAATGCAACTGCATTGCCCATCTCACTGTGCTTTGTGTGTACTCATTCCATCCTCCATTCATAAATCTATTTACCACTTTATTTATTTATTTAATGAGTGTCTACTGTGTGGAAGACACATGTGCTGTGAGTATGAGGTTCACGAAAAATAAAACATATAAAACCACCTCCAAAAGTAAAAACAGTTATGCATATATCAGATAGTGCTATTACCACAACTACCACTTCTTTCCTGTAGGTATAACTATAACCATCACTGTGCAACTACTGAAAAAAAGGAATTCCATCATCTTCAAAGTAGGGCTTTTATATATGTGTGTGTGTGTGTGTATACATATATATCTATGCATTTAACATATACATACATATACACACACACTAGTGATAGTAGATGCATTGTATCATTCCTTACACAATCAGACTCTACTTCAGGCAATATAATAGGATCAGCTCATAGTTTCAGGGTAACTAGGCAACCCATAATGGCTTTCCCGTCTTCACCGTTAACCACTCACAGTAATGCTGTTACAGTAAAATGCTTCTGTCAGGAATAGCAACTGGGAGAGATGTCACAGAGTTTGACTGACCACCTTTATCTTCTCTCCCTACCTGCCACATTCACAGACACATCTGGTCTTGGCAGCTGCTCACTTGCACATCTCACATGGTGACCAATAAAAAGGTCTTATCTGTCTCAGAGTTACTGTTCACCTCTGACCTCTGTTCCTCCTTAGAGGAAATAAAAATAACCAGAGTCTAGTGATATAGAATATAGTCAGCAGTCAGACATAGTTTTGTACTCTTATTTGATGAGAGAACACTTGAATGCCTATTATGAGATTTTATGTTATAATTGATTTTTCATTACATACTCCTGTGCTAACATTGGTACAAAAAGGCAAAGTCAGTTCTTTCTGCATATTTGGGCCATTCACTCTTCCTCATCCAATTTGAGGCTATTTTGCAAAGAACATTGATTTCTTAAAAGATTGATTTTGTTCTCGATAAGGCAAGCACATATACAATTAAAATAGCATTTCAGTACTGTAGAAGTATGGAGGTATTGATTATAACTAATACGAAGTAGAATACATAGCTGTCTTCTAGTTTTGTTGGATTAGAAATGGATTTTCAAGATAGAAAGTCTTACCAGGTATTTTATAAAAACTCGGTGTGAGACATTTTAAAACGTATAAACTAACGCTTTAAAAAAAGGTATGTCTACATCCTTTACCTGAAATGGAAATGAATGACCGATAACATCCTTATTTTCTACATTTACATAACTAGCTAGTATATATCTTTATACTAGTATATCTCTATATACCTTCTCTTATGTGCTTTATATATAAAAGCATGACAAAAATATAAACAGAAAAGGGTCAGAGCCAGACAATAAAAACAAAGTCAAAGCCACCAAAAAAGTCTAAGGATGGGATTCAAAGGTACAATTCCACTGACCTTGGAAAAAGAAATTTTGTTGCATTTATCTTGAAGTTCAGGAGCAAATGTGAAAAGTGTGGGATGTAATTTTATGAAATACAACATTTCTTGTCAGCTATATTGCTTTCTGTGCAGAATAAAAACACTCTTAGGAACTATAATACATACATATATATGTATATATATGTGTATATATATGTGTGTATATATATATATATATATATATACACACACACACATATAAATAAACACACACACACGTACACAGACATACCTATATATAAAACAGATGCATCTTTTAGTCTGTCAGTGGTCCTGACTGACACATGGTGGTTGGAGATAAACAGCTGTATCATGACTACCAGTGATGAATGGATGTGTCCTCTCCATGCTCACTGTCTTCTATACAAGCTACACAGTTTGCAATCTCTGCAGGTAAAACTTTTCTGGACTCGAGACTGGGACAGGATTATGAAAAGGTGCTTCAAAGAAGAGGCAAAGTAGGGCAGAACTTTCATCATTAGGCAACTCAGTCCAAGAAACCATCCTGATTCTTACACATAGCTTCACAGGGCTAACCTAGATTGTGTCTCCCATGCACTATTCATGTAGGTTACTGCAGCTAATAATTAGAAATTTGAAGAAGAGAGAGGATGAAATCCTGAAAATGGAAGTGTACAACATGTGGACAAGAGATATATAAGTGTGTGTGTGTGTGTGTGTGTGTGTGTGTGTGTGTATATATATATATATATATATATATATATATATAATTTTTTTTCTTTTTCCCAAATTGGAAAAATAATACCTAAATTCTTCTATGGTTCACCTTCACTTTATACTGCCATTAGTATGGTTATTCCAAAACTCAACTATGATGGTTATTCCAAAATACAACTATTGATCATGGGATTTCAAAATTTTAAATCCTTCAAATAGCTCTAAATTAAGTTGAAGTAGTCATTTCTTAGCAAGAGATACATAGCCATCTCTTTCTAGCTACCGTGTTAGAGTCCTATATCAACTCCCACCACATCCACACACATAAGCCATCTAAATCTAGTCCCAGGTAGCAGAACATGCCATTCTGATGTATTTGCAAGCATTGCTCCAACTGCTTTCAATGTGTCTTCACCAGTTTTCTCTGTATGTTGAACTCCAGGCACCATTCAAAATTCAGCTAAATTAACATTCCCCATTGGAAGCCTTCCATAATAGTTTTCCTTCCTATGCAGACAGAGACTTATAAATTATGCAAGGACTATTGTGATAGATGTCATAAGAAAGATATAGGGAAAATCTGGTGATTCAGATTAGACAGGCCATTTCTCACTCCAGTGGTTTCCTGTCCAACTTCATGGAGATGTTGGTTTTTGAGCTTTGGAGATTTGATAAGTGGAGATGAAGACAGAGTGGTGAAGACAGAAGCTTATAAGGGAGAGATAAGGGTGAAAGGAAGTTTGACATCAGCCTAAGGAACTTACATTGTAATCCTGAGGGAGTGGGGAAATTCAGAATATTATGAAGCAGGGGAGAAACCTAACGACAGCTATCCTATAGAAATATTAATATGGTATATAAATACAAAGTTTATTTGTGTAAGAAAGGATATGTTTTAAGTATGAAAACCAGAGACAGAATTACTATAATAGTACAGAAAAAGGAGTCCCCAACAAGGATAATGTTGAAATGAACAGGGCAAATTTTCCAAAGGTTTTGAAACTGAATCAGTGGGATTTGTCATTTTGTTAGATGCGAATTGTGCAGGGAGATAGATGATGATTTTAGTTGTTGTCATAGAAACTTTCAGTTTATGTTGGCATGTACCATTAGAGGGGACTGGGAGGAAATTGGAAATGCATCCCTGAAGTTTAGGAGAGAACCCAAGGCTGAGATAGATAGATAGGTAGGCAAAATTATATAAAAATATTATATATGTATATATATACATACACACAAATACATATACATGCATATATGTGTGTGTGTGTGTGTGTGTATATATATATATATATATATATATATATATATATATATATATATATATATATATATATATATATATATATATATATATGATAGTAGTTTCTGTAGTGGTAATGAGAAATTATAGACAGATGGGAAAGGGGGAGAGAGTAATAGGGAAGGAGAGAGCCAGGAGTATATAATGACATAAGCCCATGGAGGAGACTTTCAAGAGAGCAACTGTCAACACTATCCAATGTCCAAGGAACCATCCATTATTAGTAGAATATTTTAAGTAAATGGTTGAGACAGGATTAGAATTTATGTCTCTGAATTCTAAATTATCTCTCTTTTGACAATACCACACTGTCCAGTATTGCATTCCACCCTTTGAAAATTGTAGGTTTGCTCTGGTATATGAGGCCTTGGTCATAAATTTCTTCTGCGCTCTGAGAAAGGTTAATTCAATGTACAGTCTAACCCTTCTTCCTCACCATCTAAATGCATCTGGGAATGGTGAGAGAGGTGGTGGGTAGAGAAGATTTGCAAACATATGGAAAAGAAAGCCCAATACCAAATTGATATTAAAACGTACACACATGTAGTTCATTTTCATGATACGAAAGTATACAATTATGATTCACTTTTACATGAGACATCCAAAATGAATGTCTTGATTATGTTTGTGTTAATTTTATCATTTAAGCTTTCCAAATTCATCCCAAGAATGTTTGTTTTTTAAATAAGGTCAATCAGAGATTCCATGATTTGGGAAGCCTGATATATGACATGCATACAAATTAAGATGAGTTAAACCTAAATCAAAAGCAGAAGAAAATCTATTTTACTTTTGCAAAATCTAGTAACCAAAATCATAAATAGCCTGATTCCATTACATTCACCAACACCTTTACTTCTTCTGAAACCATAATGTATATATAGAACTAGAGTTATAATAAGAAAAAAGTAATTGGATTATTAAAACTATAGGGTTTTATTTTTTTAATGTATGACATATAACATGGCGATAATTCAAAACCAAATTTTTGGAACTTTTGAACAATGTATTTGCATTCTATTTCTGTGTAGTTTAGTGTTTCAATCTTACTATCATAACATTTGTTTGACATTAAATTTCTCCTTAAACTTTCCCACAAGGTAAGCCAAATAATTTGTGTGGGTAAAAATAAAACATACCCTGTTCCATTAGCCCTTTATAGTTCTGTGGGGCACTGTAATCGGCCCCATGGAACTACAGAGAAGAATTAACCTTCCTTCTGCAGCCTCTCCCAATTTGTACTCAAGCTGGTTGATCCCCAGAGAGTGGCTCAGCTGTTAACTGGTGGCTTATGCCATTTATAGAAGTATATTTACAGAGTTGATTCCTGCTCAGGATAACGTCATGCCGCATCCATTTCATAATATTTTCCTCTTTGGGTTTTCCTAAGTTTTATAATACTGTCATCAGAATCTCTTTGGGGCCCAGGTAAGTCACTTTGACATTTACACGAAAACAAGAAACATTTTTAGACACAAAGTGTGCTAAACAAAATGTTTGGAGTTTTACATTTACATTGGTAATATATATTTTATAATTGCTTTAAAACATTGTTAATCACACTCCTTAATTGTCTTAACATACTGTCAGACTTTCAAAGCAAGCCTCATTTTGAGATTTTATGTCAAATACTAATTAATGTCTTTCTCTACAAGCTAGAGACAAATCTGACTAAACTCTGTGAAGGAAACCAACTCAGGACAATTCCAAAAATAGGAGAGAGAGAGACAGACCAACAGAGACAGAGAGAGAAGGTTCAGATGAGTATTGACTTAGTACTACATCGATTGCCAATACATGTGCTAATGATCACTGAGCATTATTTTACAAAGCAGAAAAATAATAGTGTAGTATTCCCAATAATTTAGCAACCAAGCATTTGCCTTTGACTATAAATGTTAAGGGCCTTTGGAATTTAGAAAAGTACAACTGTAATGATAGTAACAATAGTACTTGAAGTACAAATGACTAAGAAAAATCACCAAATGGGATGGTGCTCGCATGCGTGGGTTGCATATTATGATTCATGTTACTGAAAATTAAGTAATGGTGGATGAACAGCAGAAAATAAATGGGAAGAAAGAAAAAAGGAATGAGAGTAATTATGTGTGATTCTATGAATGGGAAAAAAATAATGAGAACTGGGAACTACATCTTTGTTCCATATTTAAAATTTTAAAATGTGAAATATTTTACTTGGTCTGATTTTTCAGAAAATTCACTACTATTTTATGTTGGAATTAGATGATTACATTATATTTCAATATATCATATTATATATACAATATATTAGATTATATTATCTTCAATCAGTACATTCCTCAAAATGTTAAATTAGGTGTTTTAATGCACCTTTTCTGACATACATTTATCTCCCCCCCCCACATATAACAGCAATTCCTATCAAAGTTATGAGGAATACATTACTCTAAATGTATAAAAAAATCTTAGCACTGCAGTTAGAACATTTTTAATCTTGGCAAGATAAGTACAGGTTCAACAACAGTAAAATAATTTCTCAGGTGAATAAGAAGCTAACAATCTACACTGTGGTGAGTGTTTTAATTAAAGATCTTAAACCTAATCCCTAGGGCTTCTTTAAACAGTCCTAACTATTAAAAACAACAACAAAAAACAAAAACAACAAACATGCATGCATTCATAAAGCAAGCACATTCTATTTTCTGAACAGATATCCTTATTAGTTTGCTAAAGCATATTTTGGAAAATGTAATTCCATACACAATGGGTTTATTTCCCTGGTGAGACTGGCTACAGAACTTCACATTTTGAGCTGTATAGAAACACTAATGCAAAAAAGCTAGGCTATAAACAGCACTTTGTCAAATAGAGGCAAAAATAACAAAAAAATAATCTGGAGGGGACTATTCTTACCAATGTTATCATCGTAATTTAATCAGTTAATTCGATTTTATGTTGTCATTTGAAATTAGATTTGAATTAGTTTCTCTTTTTTAATGATAATATGAAACCTTGCAGATTATACTACTAAAATACATCAATTTTACATTCTCTCTTAGACCAAACCAACAGTAAGTAGCACCTTTAAGTAAAAATTTCTTTTGACAAACAAAGTTTGCAGCTGAAATGTCTATGTGGACCAAAAAAAGTGAGTAAAACAGTCTGGCAGACCAGAGACAGAACCAAAAGAGTTTAAAGTAATAGGTCATGTAAGATACTACAGTAAACTAAAAATAGCATGCTGTAGTTGCTTAGCTACAGCTGAACTTTACTGGAAGGTGGGCCCAGTATTGCTAAGTCTTTCGATATTTTGAAAGATTTTAATAATCCAGATTTTTATATAAAATTGGTTGCTTTATAAATGACGCAACTTACATAAAGGTAAAAGTAATAGATAAAAACAATGACAACAACAATAACGAGCAAATAAAAATTCTAAAACTCACTTTTCTGGGCCAATCCACATGGCCCCAATGTTGCCTTCAAGCTGGCACTATACAACATCTGACTATACATCTAACTTACAAAATTTATCTTTGGCTCATGCATGTGCTCATAACATATAATGATGATTTTTAATATTCTGCAATTAACATATTCTCAATTCCAGCTCAATTTTATTTCTTCAGTTTTCAACATAGACGTGGCATTTTTACCAGAGTATAACAACCTCTTCCTTGATGCATTCTTTTATCTAAAATTTAACCTGTTAGTAATTTCACACGTCTAGTACCTGTTTAGTTGCTGTCGCTTTCCCCCAAGTGAACTAAATCAAAGTTGAAATATTTGGTGTATCATCTGACAGAATACATTCTGCTTATAAGTCATGCCCCTTGCAAAATGGTAGGACACTTGCTGTTCTTCCATTCCTCTCATTTGGATCCACGAGAATTGCAAGTGGCTGCACTTAGTTCAGTTAGCCACAGTGGCATAACCACAAAGGAGGTTATTTTTCTCACAAAAGAAGAAGTCAGAATATGTACAGTCAGAGTTTGCTTAGAAAATCACCAGAGGTCTAGGATCAACTGCCTTGATGGAGAATCCTTAATTTGTAGCTTTCATCTTTACAATCACAATACAGTGACTCCACCTCAGGTATGAAGCCAGGATGACAGACGGTAAGATGGAAGGCATAGGCAGGCTTGTCAGTCCCTCTTAGTCAGGAAGTCAATAGCTCTCCTAGGACCCCTATTCAGTATGTGTCCCCTCATATCTGGTCAGCTAGAACTGGGTTATAGGACCCTAGCTAGCTTCATGAGAGTCTAGGGAAGGGGATATTTTTAACTGGGTACATTGCTGCCCCAAACAAGATAAAATTCTGTAGCAGGAGAGAATGTATCTTTCTCAGGCATCTAGCAATATCTGCCTGCCGTGATTCCACTCATACAACTGGAAGTAGGGCTGAATTTCACTTCAAGAAGGCTTCTAAGAGCTATAAGTCAGACTAAAAGCATGTTGCTGCTGCTGCTTCCCCGCCCACCCCCCCTTCTTCTTTAGTATCATATGACCAACTCATAAGAAATCATTCATTACAGAAAAATAGAAATAAAGGTGGCAAAGCACACTGTGTCTATTGGCAAGTCACCAGCATGAGCTGGTAAGATGATTCAAAAGGATGGGCAGGGGACAGAGCCTACCTAAGTTGTAATGTATTATTAATGTGTCTCTGAAACTGTAATTACCTTCTGATTCTGTCTCATCAAGCTTGCAAACAACTGCACTTAGCCTTCTCCTTTGTGGATGAATTAGTGATTATTTCATACAGTCTGTGGTTTACAGTCTGTTACTACTTTAGATTTCACATTTGAAATTCACTTAGCTAATAAGTACATCTGAAATGTATAATATATGCGAAGTACTATCTACCCCACTATATGGATGACAGCTTCTGTGGGTGTTCCCTAGAATCTCACTTTACAAGCTCAATTATCAAACTAATTTAGAATATTTCTGGAATATATCTTTTGCAAGGGCAAACAAGTTGAAGAATTGAAATAGATATCTCTTCTTTTCCCTTCAATTACTTTTTTAAGGAAGTCAACATAAAATCAGTTTTCACAACTGAAGTTTTGCTGAATAAATGGCTGTATACAGATAATGAATGCAATAAGAAGTATAACTACTCATCTGCTATTTGTAAAACGTTATGCTTTTTCATTCCTTTTTACAATAGGACATATTTTATAACAATAAAGGATATTAAAGAGAAATCACGAGAGAAAGCTAAAAATGTTCCAAAACTGTAACAAAGGACGTGAGGGTAGGGGTTCTAGATGGAACAGTTGGCAATGACACTTTTTCCTTCCTCCTATAATTTAATTCATAGTATTATCAACCTACTCAGTTTAATCAGTGCTAACCTAAGAGATATATTTTCCAGTGAATTATTTCCAGCCACCAATTGTCATTTCCCATGGAAATTCTAATAAAAACACCTAAAATGCATTATCTGACATTTTAGTGGATCAGTAAGTAGCCTGTCAATTGAGATTCTAAAATCTTTACATGGTATGGATTTCTGCTTTATGGTCAAAACTCTTGACTTTTTACAGGATAATTTACATCTCAATGCAGCTATTTAGCAAGGGATATCTAAAAATTCAAGTCAATTATAAATAATGGTTCCAGTTACACATGTACACTGTGTTATGAAGAACCAGCAACTGAATATTTCTGCACTTAATATTGATAAATAATATCTCAGAGTTACTTAAGTCAGCAATGCCTACAGCTGAGGAAAAAACAGCTGACTACATAAGCTTGAAAATCCTCTCTCTTAATCACAGTAAGCCTTATTAATATAAAGATCGAGAATTTAGCAAAGCTTGGCCAGGTTTCCCCCTCAAAGGTTAAGATAATTTTTTTTTTTAGGCAACTGTTCTGTCATGTGCTTGGTAGATACCTTTTGCAAAAACCCATGGATCTTTTGATACTGTAACGTGTCTTTTATTAGCACAAAAATTCAGATAATTATCAACCAGGGCGGTCAACCCTAAAATCGACAGAGATCCCAAATTTTAACAACATTGTTAAAATGCAAATTATACTGTTTTCTCTTTATGGATTCCTAGAAACATCTATTTGGAGGTTCTTCCATTCATTCATTCACTCACCAAATACATATAGAGCACTGGCTAAAATGTAGGCATTGTGTGGAAAGTAAGACTGATAACCTCAAACCTTAAGCACCTTTAGTCAACTGACAGAGTTTACACCAATAACTATTTAAGCAATCAACTAATCACAATTATAATAACTGCTCCAAAGAAAAAAGAACAACTGCTGTACAACTGTATATGAAAACATTCTAACAGAATCTGTAGGATCAGAGAAAATTTCCCTAAGGAAATAATATTTAAGCTAGAATATGAAGAGTGGGAAGGGGATTAGTCCAGTGAAGCACTGAGGAAAGAATTGGAAAAGCAGAGTGAACAGCAGGTGCAACAAACAAAATAGAATTACAAAGAGACTGAAAGAAATTTAGGGCATCAAACAAAGTGAGAGAGGTTAACGTGGTTTGGAAGACAAGAGCAATAAGATGATGGCAGAAAGAGACCAAGACCAAACAGAATGTTGTATTGATAGATTGTTGGAGTGTAGACTTCATACCAAATCAGAGCAATTAAAGGACTGTGAAGGGGCTTAAAAGTGGTCTAGGGTAGGTAGGGACATAATCATTAACTATTAAACAGAAGCAACCATTTTTTTCCTAAATTTATTTTTTATACAGCAGGCTCTTATTAGTTATCCATTTTATACATACTAGTGTATATATGTCAATCCCAGTCTCCCAATTCATCACACACCACCCGCCCACCTCCCCCACCCTCCCACCCCCCCCCCCCCGGTCATTTGTTCTCTACATCTGTGTCTCAATTAATGCCCTGCAAACTGGTTCATCTGTGCCATTTTTCTAGGTTCCACATATATGCATTAATATATGATACTTGTTTTTCTCTTCCTGACTTCACTCTGTATCACAGTCTCTAGATTCATCCACATCTCTACAAATGACCCCATTTTGTTCCTTTTTATGGCTGAGTAATATTCCATTGTATATAGGTACCACTACTTCTTTATCCATTTGTCTGCCGATGGGCATTTAAGTTGCTTCCATGACCTGGCTATTGTAAATAGTGCTGCAGTGAACATTACGGTGCATGTGTCTTTTTGAATTATGGTTTTCTCTGGGTATAGGCCAACTAGTGGGATTGCTGGGTCATATGGTAATTATATTTTTAGTTTTTTAAGGAACCTCCATACTGTTCTCCATAGTGACTGTAACAATTTACATTCCCACCAACAGTGCAAGAGGGTTCCCTTTTCTGCACGCCCTCTCCAGCATTTGCTGTTTGTAGATTTTCTGATGATGCCCATTCTAACTGGTGTGAGGTGATACCTCATTGTAGTTTTGATTTGCATTTCCCTAATAATTAGTGATGTTAAGCAGCTTTTCATGTACCTCTTGGCCATCTGTATGTCTTCTTTGGAGAGATGCCTATTTAGGTCTTCTGCCCATTTTTTGATTGGGTTCTTTGTTTTTTTTAATATTGAGCTGCATGAGCTGTTTATATATTTTGGAGATTAATCCTTTGTCCATTGATTCGTTAGCAAATATCTTCTCCCATTCTGAGGGTTGTCTTTTCATCTTGTTTAAAGTTTCCTTTGCTGTGCAAAAGCTTTTAAGTTTCAATAGGTTCCATTTGTTTATTTTTGTTTTTATTTCCCTTTCTCTAGGAGGTGGGTCAAAAAAGATCTTGCTGCTATTTATGTCAGAGAGTGTTCTTCCTATGTTTTCCTCTAAGAGTTTTATAGTGTCCAGTCTTACATTTAGGTCTCTAATCCATTTTGAGTTTATTTTTGTGTATGGTATTAGGGAGTGTTCTAATTTCATTCTTTTACATGTAGCTGTCCAGTTTTCCCAGCACCACTTATTGAAGAGACTGTCTTTTCTCCATTGTATAGCCTTGCTTCCTTTGTCATAGATTAGTTGACCATAGCTGCGTGGGTTTACCTCTGAGCTTTCTATCCTGTTCCATTGATCTATATTTCTGTTTTTGTGCCAGTACCATTATTGTCTTGATTACCATAGCTTTGTAGTATAGTCTGAAGTCAGGGAGTCTGATTACTCCAGCTCCGTTTTTTTCCTTCAAGACTGCTTTCACTATTAGGGGTCTTCTGTGTCTCCATAAAAATTTTAAGATTTTTTGTTCTAGTTCTGTAAAAAATGCCATTGGTAATTTGATAGGGATTGCATTGAATCTGTAGATTGCTTTGGGTAGTATAGTCATTTTCACAATATTGATTCTTCCAATTCAAGAACATGGTATATCTCTCCATCTGTTGGTATCATCTTTAATTTCTTTCATCAGATTCTTATAGTTTTCTGCATACAGGTCTTTTGTCTCCCTAGGTAGGTTTATTCCTAGGTATTTTATTCTTTTTGTTGCAATGGTAAATGGGAGTGTTTCCTTAATTTCTCTTTCAGATTTTTCATCATTATTGTATAGGAATGCAAGAGATTTCTGTGCATTAATTTTGTATCCTGCAATTTTACCAAATTCATTGATTAGCTCTAGTAGTTTTCAGGTGGCATCTTGAGGATTCTGTATGTATAGTGTCATGTCATCTGCAAACAGTGACAGTTTTACTTCTTCTTTTCCAATTTGTATTCCTTTTATTTCTTTTTCTTCTCTGATTGCCGTACCTAGGACTTCCAATACTATGTTGAATAATAGTGGTGAGAGTGGACATCCTTGTCTCGTTCCTGATCTTAGAGGAAGTGCTTTCAGTTTTTCACCATTGAGAATGATGTTTGCTGTGGGTTTGTCATATGTGGCCTTTCTTATTTTGAGGTAGGTTCCCTCTATGCCCACTTTCTGGAGAGTTTTTAACATAAACGGGTGTTGAATTTTGTCAAAAGCTTTTTCTGCTTCTCTTGAGATGATCATATGGTTTGTATTCTTCAATTTGTTAATATGGTGTATCACATTGATTGATTTGTGCATATTGAAGAATCCTTGTATCCCTGGGATAAATCCCACTTGATCATGTTGTAAGATCCTTTTAATGTGTTGTTGGATTCTGTTCGCTAGTATTTTGTTGAGGATTTTTGCATCTATATTCATCAGTGATATTGGTCTGTAATTTTCTTTTTTTGTAGTATTTTGTCTGGTTTTGGTATCAGGGTGATGTGGGCCTCATAGAATGAGTTTGGGGGTGTTCCTTCCTCTGCAATTTTTTGGAAGAGTTTGAAAAGGATGAGTGTTAGCTCTTCTCTAAATGTTTGAGAGAATTCACCTGTGAAGCCATCTGGTCCTGGACTTTTGTTTGTTGGAAGATTTTTAATCACAGTTTCAATTTCATTACTTGTGATTGGTCTGTTCATATTTTCTATTTCTTCCCGGTTCAGTCTTGGTAGGTTATACCTTTCTAAGAATTTGTCCATTTCTTCCAGGTTGTCCATTTTATTGGCATAGAGTTGCTTGTAGAAGTCTCTTAGGATGCTTTGTATTTCAGCAGTGTCTGTTGTAAATTCTCCTTTTTCATTTCTAATTTTATTGATTTGAGTCCTCTCCCTCTTTTTCTTGATGAGTCTGTCTAATGGTTTATCAATTTTGTTTATCTTCTCAAAGAACCAGCTTTTCATTTTATTGATCTTTGCTATTGTTTTCTTTGTTTCATTTATTTCTGCTCTGATCTTTATGATTTCTTTCTTTCTACTAACTTTGGGTTTTGTTTTTCTTCTTTCTCTAGGTCCTTTAGGTATAAGGTTAGATTGTTTATTTGAGATTTTTCTTGTTTCTTGAGGTAGGCTTGTGTTGCTATAAACTTCCCTCTTAGAACTGCTTATGCTGCATCCCAAAGGTTTTGGATCGTCATGTTTTCATTGTCATTTTTTCTCTAGGTATTTTTTGATTTCCTCTTTTATTTCTTCAGTGATCTCTTGGTTATTTAGTAACGTATTGTTTAGCCTCCATGTGTTTGTGCTTTTTATGTTTTTTTCCTTGTAATTGATTTCTAATCTCATAGCGCTGTGCTCAGAAAAGATGCTTGATATGATTTCAATTTTCTTAAATTTACTGAGGCTTGATTTGTGACCCAAGGTGTGATCTATCCTGAAGAATGTTCCATACGCACTTGAGAAGAAAGTGTAATCTGCTTTTTTTGGATGGAATGTCCTATATATCAATTAAATCTATCTGGTCTATTGTGTCATTTAAAGCTTGTGTTTCCTTATTAATTTCCTGCTTGGGTGATCTGTCCATTGGTGTAAGTGAGGTGTTAAAGTCCCCTACTATTATTGCGTTACTGTCGATTTCCTCTTTTATAGCTGTTAGCTGTTGCCTTATGTATTGAGGTGCTCCTATGTTGGGTGCATATATATTTATAATTGTTATATCTTCTTCTTGGATTGATCCCTTGATCATTATGTAGTGTCCTTCCTTGTCTCTTGTAACATTCTTATTTTAAAGTCTATTTTATCTGCTATGACTATTGCTACTCCAGCTTTCTTTTGATTTTCATTTGCATGGAATATCTTTCTTCATCCTCTCACTTTCAGTCTGTAGGTGTCCCTAGGTCTGAAGTGGGTCTCTTACAGACAGCATATATATGGGTCTTGTTTTTGTATCCATTCAGTGAGCCTGTGTCTTTTGGTTGGAGCATTTAATCCATTCACATTTAAGGTAATTATCGAATGTATGTTCCTATTACCATTTTCTTAATTGTTTTGGGTTCGTTTTTGTAGGTCCTTTTCTTCTCTTGTGTTTCCCACTTAGAGAAGTTCCTTTAGTGTTTGTTGTAGAGCTGGTCGGGTGGTGCTGAATTCTCTTGCGTTTGCTTGTCTGTAAAGCTTTTGATTTCTCCATCGAATCTGAATGAGATCTTTGCTGGGTAGAGTAATCTTGGTTGTAGGTTCTTCCCTTTTATCACTTTAAATATGTCATGGGAAAAAAGATGCAGACCTACTAGAGAATGGACTTGAGGATACGGGGAGGGGGAAGGTTAAGCTGGGACAAAGTGAGAGAGTGGCATGGAAATATATACACTACCAAACGTAAAATAGATAGCTAGTGGGAAGCAGCCACATAGCATAGAGAGATCAGCTTGGTGCTTTGTGACCACCTAGAGGGGTAGGATAGGGAGGGTGGGAGGGAGGGAGATGCAAGAGGGAAGAGATATGGGGACATATGTATATGTATAACTGATTCACTTTGTTATAAAGCAGAAACTAACACACCATTGTAAAGCAATTATACTCCAATAAAGATGTTAAAAAAATAATAATAAAATAAAATTTAAAATTAAATAAATAAATAAATATGTCATGCCACTCCCTTCTGGCTTGTAGAGTTTCTGCTGAGAAATCAGCTGTTAACCTTATGGGAGTTCCCTTGTATGTTATTTGTCATTTTTCCTTTGCTACTTTCAATAATTTTTCTTTGTCTTTAATTTTTGCCTATTTGATTACTATGTGCCTCAGCATGTTTCTCCTTGGGTTTATCCTGTATGGGACTCTCTGCGCTTCCTGGACTTGGGTGGCTATTTCTTTTCCCATGTTAGGGAAGTTTTCGAGTATAATCTCTTCAAATATTTTCTCGGGTCCTTTCTCTCGCTCTTCTCCTTATGGGACCCCTAAAACGCGAATGTTGTTGTGTTTAATGTTGTCCCAGAGGTCTCTTAGGCTGTCTTCATTTCTTTTCCTTCTTTTTTCTTTATTCTATTCTGCAGCAGTGAATTCCAGCATTCTGTCTTCCAGGTCACTTATCCGTTCTTCTGCCTTAGTTATTCTGCTATTAATTCCTTGTAGTGTATTTTTCATTTCAGTTATTGTATTGTTCATCTCTGTTTGTTTGATCTTTAGTTCTTCTAGGTCTTTGTTAAACATTTCTTGCATCTTCTTGATCTTTGCCTCCATTCTTTTTTCCGAGGTCCTGGATCATCTTCACTATCATTATTCTGAATTCTTTTTCTGGAAGGTTGCCTATCTCCACTTCATTTAGTTGTTTTTCTAGGGTTTTGTCTTGTTCCTTCATCTGGTACATAGCCCTCTACCTTTTCATCTTGTCTATCTCTCTGTGAATGTGGTTTTTGTTCCACAGGCTGCAGGATTGTAGTTCTTCTTGCTTCTGCTGTCTGCCCTCTGGTGGATGAGGCTATCTAAGAGGGTTGTGCAAGTTTTGAGAAGCAACCCTTTTATTTATCTGTTGATTAAATAATTTAAAAGGAATAATGGTGGGATAATATTTATGTACTAAACATTTATGTTTGAGAATGCCATCCAGTAGGTAGATATACAGACTTAAGAACCAGCTGACTAAAGTGGCTGACCCCTAACGTATTCACAGGATCACTGCAAAAGCCTTACACAATATCGTAAGTTAAATGTTCCAATTTTTCCTAAAGATGAATTCATTTTAATCTCATAAGCATTTTAGCTTTGAAATAAATGTGCCAAGAATGCCAAGAAGGAAGATTTATCAGTTAGGGATGCCTATTAATGTAACTGAAATCCTAAATATAATAATGGAATGGTGCTATGGGGAAGACAAAGTCCAAGGATTTCAAAATATATTCATATCAAAAGACAAAGTGAGGAAAATGTATGCTCTCAGCAAACTGTGTGAGGGTTATTACATTACTGTTTCCAACAAGCTCAAACCAAAACCCCATTAAATATTTGATCAGTTTGTGAAAGACCAGCAAGTACTCTTCACAACCATGAATATGAACATCTTGCAGACAGGTTAATGTATGGCAGGCCCATAAAAAAGATTATGCATGATAAAATAGTGCAATGTTGGCATATCCTGTGTGTAAAAATAAAAATGATGAAAACCACAGAACAACAAATGAGAGCTAAAGTTAGTTATAAAATAAGCTGTGTTTGGGAGACATCCTAGAAGGTTGAGTCAGGGGGTTACAGGCTAACACTCAAATTGTACTATTTCAAATATAAACTAAGGATTTCTCTATTGTCCTAGACCAATATGTCAAACCTAGAATAAACAGTCATTTTAGGATAAATGCCCAGGTCAAGCTATTCATTTATATCTACAATTGAGCTTTAATTGAAGAAATGCCAAATCAATTTTCACCATCAAACCTCACTGTATGATTTTGCTACTATAATTGTAATCCCCACTTTTGGGGATTCTCTTTAAACTAAAATACTCAGAAATTAGTTAAAAAACAAATATATATTTGAAAAGAGGAAAGATGGACATTAACACATCAACCAATTTGCACAGTGGTACCACTTGGTTTATTATCTGAGATTTCACCCAGCAGAGAGTAAGAGGCAATAGTTTACTTTAAAAGATGAGAAATAGACATATTTAGCCTTGGGGAAGATAAGAAATCCAAGTGTGAATAGTATCAGAAGGGATTCCTTATATGGGAGCTTGCAGAAAAATGGTAACGTGGGTAACTTAAGGTGGTAGACTGGAAAAAATCATTGCAATGTGAAGAAGTGTTCTGTAATGGAAGTAACCATGGATAAGGATACTATCCAAAAATAAAACAAAACAAAAAGCACTATTACAAAATTACCAGATTCATAATTTTACTTAACAAGCTATTGAAGAGATTGTTGCTTTCATTCCTAAGCAAATTATTCGAAATCATATTTAAAGAGGAAAAACTGAACATTTTAGTAATTCACTTAACATCAAATATAAAGTCTAATTCTTCCTGCATTTGGGCAAAGATGGAGGGGCAGAAGTTTGAAGGGGTGAGATATTTTATTGAATAACTTAAAATGGCAATTTAATACTGATAATGATAAATGTTAACAGTGTAGTAACTATTCAGTTCTGATCTTATATTCTGTTTGGTGAAAGATGATATATATCTGCAGACTTGGAGTTTTTCTTTTTCAATATAGAAATATAGTACACTAATTCTGCTCATTTTACATTATATCAAAAAGAAGAAAGAACACACATATTTACAGGTGGCCAGTGTAGCTAATTAGTACCAAAAAAATGATTTAAAGACTGTATATAGAGGGACAGATCAGACCATATTCTCTAAGGAAAAAAATGATCCTGAGAATGTATTTCTTTGAATTTTCAAGAGAAATTCAAAATAAATTGGATGATTGCCTTTTATTGAATTAAGTTAGCAGAACTGGAAATATTTAAATGGGTAGATATATTGATTCATGTTTTTCTATAAGCAAAGCAAGGTCTTGATAAATTGTAACACCTCCTCTCTCATTTTCTTAGAATTTTAGGGTAAAGTATGAAAGCTCTATTATAAACCTGGGAATTGACTGACCCTTCTCTAAAGAGAAGGAATACACCATTCACAAAACACAATTCCTTTTTTTTTTTTTTTTAAGTCAACACACAATTCCTTATAGGAAGAATACTCAGTTATTAGATACTCTGATAACCCCTTCCTTAGTTGAAAAAAAACACAAATCTTTTAAACCTATGCCAGGATAGATTTTTAAAATCTCTCACAATGTCTTCCTGATGGTAGTTTGAGCAATGACTTTTATCATGTCATCTATATTCATTTTTAATGCAAAAAAATCATTGATAATTAAGTGGATATGACTTCATAGCAAGAAAAGAATCAAAGACAAGGTATACTTTCTGCCTGGCCAATAGGTAGGCTGTTGTTATTGATAATATTAGAACTAGTAAATAGATATGCAGAATTTCTATCTGAGACAAGGGTCACTTCACTGATTCCATGGTTGATCAAGCTGACAGGCTATTTAGTCAGATGCCCAAGGTTACTCCAATGGCTTTATAATCATCCCCTCCAATATCCCCATATTCCACCAAATGGAGCACATTTTCTGAGATAGAATCTTCTGTGATCAAGGGTAACCCTTCTGGGAATCCCTGCCTTCAAAGAAGCACTCAATGTCTTTTTCTCTGACCATTATTAGCCTTTGAAAACATAACTTGTATCTCAAGCTTTTGAAATACTGTACCATTAATGATGCCTCACTAACTACAAAATTTGCTACCAGAAATCTGCATGTGGCCAACTCAAAACTGTGGAAATAATTCAACAGTAAAATGTTCAACTTAAAAAGACAAATCTAATTTTCAAATTATACTAACATATCTATAATTTTAATACAAATACCATTTTGTAATTTACTTAAATGAGGCTAATAAAAACATTTTGTGGTAGATGTTGCTATTAATACACTTTATGAAAGAAACTCAGATTAATGACATGTCATTTAGATACTATGTGTTAAAGTTTGTATTTAGGCCAGGGCGGCTCTAGATTCCAAATAGGTACCCTTTCCTATTTACCTATTACTCAGACATACTACTCAGGGCAAAATGGAGAAACAGGTGTTCTAGAGCAATGCTTCTCAAATTTTAATAGGCATCAAATCATCTGAGGGTCTTGTTGAAATGCAGATTATGATTCAGTTGGGGAGGTAGGAGGGACTGAGATTCTGAAGTTCTAACAAGCTATCAGGTGATGTTAATACTTTTCTTAATACCTCTGGCCACATTTTGAGATGCAAGGATAATATTTGAAAATACTCAAAAAAATTATGTTATACCTATGCAGGCATTTAATCTCTATCCTGGCCATGCTTCTTTTTGTTTTCTGAGAAGATGGATTCTGAGTAAATACACAATACTTTACTATTTTTATATTATATGTGATCTTTATGAAAGTGATAGGGTTAAACAACACTAAATTAGGTTTACCACATTATTAAAAACAGAGAAGTATCAATAAACGAGGAACTGCCAACTGCTAAACAATGTCCTTGACTGATTTTCACACTGCTAAAATCCTTTCCTACTTTGAAAGTTTTATTAAAAGAAACTCAGAAAGTAATGAGGCATTAAAAGCTGTTTATTTTTAAAAGCAGCAAAAAATAACCAAAACTTTTGAAACAACCAAAGCTCCAAGCTGAGTAAATTTTTCAATTTTTCTCAACCTATGAGATTAATCTCACATTCAATAATAATTAGTTAAGTGTTGCCTGATTTTTTAGAATAACGACTAAAGGAAGAATCTGATCTATGTAAAATATTGATTGTTAGATAGAATATTGATGTATGGTACCACTCTCACAAAATATTAGGTATATTTTTTCATTAGTTTAACTGGGAGAGGCAAATATAAAATTCACAACCTAGTAGGTAATAGTTTTTTAATGAAACAAATGGAAACTACTTTCTGGTAATTGTGTTTTCACAGGAAACTATCAGAACAAATATCCAAAAAGAATAGTTTGTCCAAACCTGAATTTTGTTTCACTGATTAATTCTAAGGCAGATATATTTCTTCTCTGCCTATAAATCTGATCATTTCTCTAAGCTAAAAGCACAAAACAAAGCAAAATGAAAAACCCATCTACCATGTTTGACTGGAAAATTTTCAAAAATCTTAGTCCAAATGAGGAAAGCTGTCAGCTAGACTCAGCAATATTTGTGTTCTTTAATTAAAAAACTGCCAAATAATTCAGGTAAAATGCTAATGTCCAAAAAGGAGGCTCTCTATGCTGACTCAGCCATTTAGAAATCTAATTATGCACACAGACTTATGTATATTTGGGCATATTTATGTATTATGTACATCACACATTATATAAATGTATTACTGAGATTATATATGATAACATGTTACTATTCTTCAATTCTCACAGTCCAGTAGGTAATAGAGCTCAAAGACACTTTCATTTAGAGATAATGTGACCCTTTACCCTAAAAAATAATAAAACAATTTTCTCATAAAAGTTGATTTATCTGGAACAAACAGCCAGATCACTCATTACTCAGTGGGCTAACTCATGGCTGTGAGATAAATAATTATAAAATGTGCATGGTTCTGCATATTATTTTGTATCATTTCCTAAATGTTTATGATAACTGGGATTATTTTCAAGCCTTAAATTTACGCATACTAGGTAGATTTCATCAAATTAACTGCCAATTTGCACTAATCTTTGAAATATTCTATATCATGACAATGGGTTCACAGAATACTTGCTGGACAATCTAGAGTTCTTGCATAAAGTGATTCTGCATTAAAACTTTTCTTACAGCTTGAAGGAGAACGAAAGCATCCCATTGGCAAAACCTTAGAGGATTTACAAAAGGTGCTACTGGAAACTAATTTTCCCCTTTACAAATTTCCTGAGAAAGATATACAAGGAAATAATCTTTTTTCCTGTTCTTTATGCCAATACATTAATATCTAGGGCTTAAACCAATACCTAGTTGTCAAGAGGGCCCACTGTAATAACTGTCTGATAGTTTCTGGGCTCCTGCAGAGACCCAACCCCACTCCGACATCTCTTGGAAAAATGACCCTCAGGTCCTTGCAACAGGAAACATATTATACTGCTGCCACAATTTCTGGAGTTTTGGTGATAAAAATTTTCTGCCACCAGGTTGGGGTAGACAGTAAAGGGAAAGTACGATATGTTCCTGATATAAGCTCTCTGTCTCTGAAGATTAGCTTCCATTTTAAAAAAGCAAAACAGTCTTAAACAAAAAGAAACACTTTATGTAATTGGCCTCACACAGATTAGGGAAAAAAGTAGAACTCCTAAAAAATATTGAGAGCCAAACATTTTAATCAGTGACTCATCTAGCCTGGAGCCATTCCACACTACTATATTAATAGCTATTGAGACACAAACTTAGCTTTTTCTTTTTTAAAAAAATTTCATGATGATGGCTATTGAATTACACCTGGTACTCTAAAATGCTTTTCCACGAGACTGTACAATTGGAAAAAAGTAGAAAGAGTTGCAGCAAAGATGGGATGTAAGAGAAGGTTTTTACAAATTTTTCAATATTTGAGAGTACAAGAATCTCATTTTAAAAAATGCGCATCACGAACACATACACATACACAAACACACATCTACTACAAACTTCCCTCTGCCCAAAGGAACTTGTTAGCAACTTAGAAGAGTGAACAGAGTAGAAGAAAAATTCTTTTACATAAAGCCTCTTTATCTCTTGGAATCGAGTCAACAGAGCCAGTGTCAAAGAGTTTTCCTATGAGACTGAATGACTTGCTGGAGGCAAGGCTTTAGAATGTTATGCACCTGACAAAACACCTGATTAGATGTTCTGTGAGTTCTGGTCTCAATATGGGGCTAAATTCAATTCTATGCAGTAAAAGAACCATGATTTAATTAAATAGAGAAGGAGGCAATATGAAGACAGAGGTTTAACCAATCAGAAATTAAAAGTTAGAAGATAGTATCTTTTTGTTTTATGGCATCCCACTCTCTTCCAACTCTGACAAAATGTCATGTAGATAGAAGTTCTCAGACCAGGCTAGTTGTTTTGCATCTTCATTAACATGGGTTATTTTCTAGCTTCTAAAGAACATGACTGCAGTGTGGAAAATGTATGCTGTATTAGTTTTTTTAGAGTTGGAGTCTTGCTTTTTGATGATAAAACTAAGTCATGTTTTATTATTCTCACTAGTATTTGGCAAATAATAAATTTACAACACTGGGCTAATATATTGGAATTAACAGTCACGTTGCTTTTATCTGATTCAGTTAACATTGTTTTAGTTGTCACTGCCCTCTTTGCTATTTGTACAATACATGATTTATTTCAAGAAAGTGAAATGGGGTTTAAAAGAATTGTTTTATAAATCCGCATATTCCATGGAATTGGGATTAATTGAAAGTAGTATTACTATTTTGGAATATATCTTTAAAATGTTATTATATGTTTTAAACTAGTCATTTGTTATGTCCTTGGATAGCAAAGATCATAAAATGTGTCCATGAATACTTTATACTTGAACTCCTGATGGGTAAGGTACTTACGTCTTTCTCTGGTTTCTTTTCATGGGAAACAGCTTAATGAGTACTTTGCACATAGGTCTTGTGGTGAAGCTATTTTATATGAATATTTTTAAATTATAAAAGTGTGTAGGTTTATTGTATAAAAGTTGAAAACAATAGAGAAAAATGACACCTATAATCTTACAATGTGGGCATAACTACTATACTGACATTCTTACACATTATTGAGTTTACATTGAATATATCATTTTGTATATTTTTTGCTTAATGTGATGATATGCATTTTTATATTATTTAAAACTTCATAACCAGTTTGATGTACACAAAATAGTCTGTCATAAGGTATAATAATTTACTTAAGTGACTTGGCTATTCACATTTTCTATGTTTTTGATATTTGAAATAATACAGAAAAAATCATGCACATATTTGTAATTTCAGATCAGTCAATCAAGGACAAAAGTTGGACTCTACTAGACCTCTATTGAACTGCATTTCCGTACGCTTTTTTCTCTGGAAATTTCCTTTTCCTTATCTCATCCACATACTTGAGGTGGCAACTGTCATTTGTGTAACATGAACTTGCCCTCTGTCACAGTAAACTTGAATACTCTCTTAGAAATTTTAATTGGGACTGAGAGAATGACTTTTATCTGCTCTGGGTGGTTCCACTATGCAAATCTCAAGAGCTAATATTGGTGTGTTCCAACATACAGACTGAGTGTACAGAGGAAACTTGACTGGTGTCAGAAGGATAAATAAAACAAATGACAGGAAAAAAGCAGTAACAAAGAACAGAGAGAGAATATGACACAGACTCTCAAAGAGTTTCATTCCTGAGGCGTATTTACAGTCCTGATCTTGGCTTTCTAGAAGATATCTTAGGAACTTTATATATATCTATATAAAGATATATCTATATATCTTTATCTTCCTCCTTTTTTTTTTTTTTTTGGTTCATTTGTCCAGATTGGGTTTCTATATCTTCAAAAGCTTATTTTCTACTAATGGAAATGAATGTTTTAAAGACTTTTGATACACACTGCATACAGTGTCTTTTACTGTTACCTTAGGTAAGCTGAAACATTTCTCACAATTCATTCTGTGTATCGTTTTTAGTTAGGCCACAAGAAAAGCCTGCACATGATTTGGCAAGTAGAGAAGTGAGAGCCATTTTTCTCTCCAAAGTTGGGTGCAGGAAGTCAGACCCTGGGGCACATGCCCTAGTCTGCTGGCTTGCTGACATAGGGCAGCACCGAGGCATGCAGCCCCTTCAGCTTCTGCTGATTCTCTTCCTTCAGCTTCTCTGAGGTTAAATGCATGTGTGGCCCTTTGGTGAAGTTGCCGACTTCTCCTGCAGTTCATCCTTATCGTCAACATTAGTGGTGGTGAGAGACAGACAGGAGTTGAGCTCCAGCTTATCTTCCTGGGTCCTCCTTTATCCTCATGGGTTCCAGTTTTGTCCTGGCTCTCCTCCACTTCACAGCCCAACCATCTTAAAGCAACTTCAAGCTCAACATCAGATGAAGAGGCAACAGCCTTGTATAAACGTCCCCCTCAGCTGCCACAATTCCATAAAATCCCTACAATAAATCCCTTATTTCATATCATCAGAGTGATCTGCTTCTCTGACTTTGGTACAGAAAATGAGTACTATTATAACAAAAACTGAAAACATGTGGCATTGGCTTTGGGTCCAGCAGTGAAGGAAACTTGAAGGGCTTTGAGAAAACTACTAGCAGAAACCTGACTAGCTGGAAGGAGATGAGGGTTTAAAGAAGAGAGGCCAGCCCGCAACTATTTGAATCATCCCCAGTTGATCAAGTGTTCCAGGTGAGAACACTGATACTGCAGAGCCGAAGCAAACCATCCCCTCTGTGTCTGAATTCCTGATCCTCAGGCAGTATTATGCCCCTCAGGAAGGACTGGTTTGTTAGCAGTAAGATGTGATTCATGAAGCAACTGGTGCTGGAAGTGGAGCAGTCAGAGTTGCCTCTGCTCTTGAGTTCTATGCTAGAATCCTGTATACTTATAGAAATATCCGCCGTTTTTGCTTGTTAGTCCAAATTGAGTTTCTCTAATTAGCACTCAAAAGGAGGTCTGACAAATCGTACAATCTACAGAAACAAACATTCTTCATGCATATTGCTTTTCAAAAAGACTACCATACTGTTTCTTACTATTTTTTAGGCAATTTTGAATGAAGAAATGCCCCCAACTTGAAAAACCATGATCAGTTTTCATTTGATGTATAAACTTAACCAGTTCTTTTGTTCAAGGAATTATGCAGTCATCAATCATCTAGGAAATATTTTACTGAGCTCTTTAAATGTACAAGGCAGTGGGTTAAGCAAAGAGAAGGATACAAAGAATTATATAGTATCTGAGTAGTTAATCACACAGTAGCAGCAATGAGACACATGAACAGAAACTAAGACATCTCCTTGATTCTATGATGCACTTATTTTTCACATTTAAATCTGTTTAAAATCAGGGCACACCATTTAATTGATGGGTGCATTTAATGTGGGAGTGTTTCTTCCCCTTGAAAAGCTGCTATTAAATCAACACATGTGCCTTATTATCCGTGATGTTTTAGAAAGGAGGAAATGCAACATAGCACAAGCTAGTATGTAATACCATGAGCAACACCAGGAGACTTAAGATTTTCACTAGCTGGATAATGTGAGAATACGTCAAAGCATTTCAACTGGATCTAGAAGAGGAAAGGGCATGACATTTAAGAAGGATCGCCTGTGAATACATAACATGAACTTTCTTATAATCCTGACGACAGCTGTAAATGATAGGAATTAACTTAATATTCCTGATCATACAAATGAGGTTCAGGTTAGTGAGAAGAAACGTCCTTGATGTTTTCACACTTAGATATCTCTAAATTGAGGTGTACACTCTTTTCAGAACATAATAATGAATACATCATACTTACTAGGTACCTACTACATGCACTGTAGTAATGTGTACAATGTATTATGTTCTAAATCCTTTACATATAAGACTCACTTTAGAGATGGGGGAACTGAGACCTGGAGAAATCAAGTAAATTTAAGAAGGTCACACAACTAACAAGCGACAAAGCTGTATGGATTAAGAACCCCAGCAGTCTCATAAAAGAGTGTGTGTTATTAACCACTATTCTCTGTGCCTCTCTGGACAGCATAAAACACTTTCTCCCAAACTTCTGACTACCCCATGAAAAACTGTAGTCCCCTGGCTCTTGATTTCCCTTACCCCACTACATAATTGACAGATTTATGATGCAAATAACTTATTGCCTGTTTCTACTACCACCAAGTAATCTCCTTAAAGGCAGGGTTGTTTGTCTGTTTTGTTCACAGATGTATCTTTGCCTGGGACTGTGCCTAGCATTAGGAAGGAGCTCCATAGGTATTTGTTGAATAAATTAATGAATAAATCTTAAAAAGGAGATGAGAGAGTGGACTCCATGAGTGAACAGTAATTGGATAGGAACAGAGGCAGGGCAGTGGGAGTTGTGTTCTGAAACGCTGATGGGTGCGTCCGCCTAAGGTGTCAAGTGGGAGCAGAAGAAATGTGTGAGCATCCTCCCAGAGAGTGAGGTACAAGCCCCCCAGGCTCATCTGCATGAGCCTTTGCTCCCTCACGTTTTGTCTGTCGCTTGTTCAGCAATAGACACCGGAAAGGAGGGCAGGAAGACGTCAAAGTAGCTGTATTGTTCATATTTTTTTCTCCCTTTGTTAACTATTTGCTCTCTTTCCAGCTGACACTACAATTTCAGCGATTTAATGATACAATTGTTTCTGAAAACGACACAGAAACAGACACCCACTGCCATTTAATCGGCTGCCCGGACAAAGTGGAATCTGCTGTTTTGTAATTTCATTTTTGAAGTGTGTGGGAATCTGGAGAGGCTGGGAGAGGGATAACATTTACTGTCATTAAAAAAGGTAAAAACTTCAGGAGGGATATTAAACAACCTATTTAATTAAGGCCTGTCACTTCCATGGCTCACTTGGATACTATGAAGATCACTCAATCCCAGCAAAGACTGCTAAAATTGTTTATCCAATTCAGCCTGCCCATAGGTCAATGGAATTTCACTTGCCATAGGAATTCTACATTATTTTATGTCACGTTTACTTCGAAGTGGTTTGCTAATCCTAATAAATCATAGCAAGAAGCATAACTCTGTCATAAATGTCTGACCCTTTCTCCTGCACAGTTTAGGTTTGCTCTATCCAGGTCTCTGGGTTTGCTCTGTAATCAGCTCCTGCAACTCTATACCTGGTCGAGTTCTGCTTCCTTCTCAACATTTGAAGTAATGCATTAAAAACGGTGATATTTATATTTTCTGTTATTGCAAAAAATACCCCTCCTCTACCAAATGTTACAGAAATCATATCAAAGTTGACCCAAGTCTTCATCATTTTCATTTTTAACATACAAAATGAAATACTGGATTTATAAACAGGCCACTTGACATAGTGAAAAAAAACAGGGTTTGAACACAAAATATTGTGTTACTGATGCCCAGGTGCTAAAGCTAACTGTTGTATACAAAAGTAAGTGTAAACTAAAGATTGGAGAAAGTCTGAAAAGCAGTTCATCAATTTAGTTAACAAAGTCTATGAAAAGAGGTTATAAGATGATAGGCCAATATACCCATGCATTAAATCAAAATTTAAAAGGTATCCTCCCTGTGATACCTGTGAATAAAATGCTTCCAGACATCTTTTTTTCTAGGACTTATCTAGTATTACTTCTCCTCTTTCTTCCAGGAGCCTGGAACTTCTTTAAGCTAATGACACAAAAGCTCTTGTTTCACTATTCCTTTTCTTTCCAATAGCCTCACTTCATATGCCTCAGAGTTTTGTTCCTGCTTCAAAGTCTCACTTCAGATTATCAGAGCTAAGTATTTTGTAGGTCCTTCTTCCTAGCAAACTAACTTTCTCAAAATTACATATAAAATTTTCATGGAAATATAACAGGCAAGTACAATTAAACAGGTGCAACCTTCAGCATAAAGCTAATAGGGCGTCATTTGTTTTTTGTGTGTGTGTCTGTAATTAAAATGAGTGTTTGCAATGTTAACAGGATGTTTATAGAATTCTAACCAATGTGAAGCCAAAAATAGGTGAAAGCCATGACTGAATCTCAGAGTCTGGATGGAAGGAGATTAGTAAGTAGTCAGAGAAAGGAAACAAAAAGCACAAGGGTTTTGGGAGAGCGCTAACTTTATGTGGCTCCCAAAGTATCACAGGAAAGAGCATGGAAGATCATGCATGGGCCAGGAAATGTGATGAATAACTTTGCCTATGTTCTAATGGTCAATCACAAGAATTTAACAAGGAGAACAACTGGAGACAGTGGGCCATGGGTGTTCTAACAGTTAATGTCTGTCCCAGATAATGGTGTTGGGGCTCAGGGTAGGTCACCCCAAAATATGCCAAATTGGCATTTTGATTATTTTGAATTAAAGTTACTTAAGAAACAGCCAATGCAAGAGGGGCACTTTGACCCTCCTCTCTGTCTCCCAGAAAGCAGGAAATAAATTGCCCATGTGAAAGGTCCCTTCCTTTGTATCTGGGGGTAGAAGGACCTCCTTATCACTAGAGAAAGGAAATTTGGGCCAAGAAACATGTGTAAATAACCTTGCTACTTCTTTACTAATTTACTAAACAACCCAAACTCTGTTTAGATTCATCACTAATTAAGCACCAACAGCCTAAACTTCTTTGTCCTGTCAATTCCTCATAAATTCATTGTTTCTTTTGATGAAAAAGTATAAAAGCTGCCTACTTTAGCCACTTCTTCAGTCTCATTTCTATGAAGCCTTCCTGTGCATGAACTAAATTTGTTTTTTCTTCTCCTGTTAATTTGTCTTGTGTCAATTTAATTATTAGACCATTTAGAAGAAATCAAGAAGAGTAAGGGGAAATGTTCCCCTCTCTGACAATGGGAGATTAAAAACAAACAAAAAAAAATAAACAATGAAAGAAAAAAAGAGTTTCCTTTTCATTACTGACCAAAAGAGAGCTGTCAAATAATTACAAGGCAGCCACTGATAAGAGTGGTATCAGAAACAAGACACTAAGACATCACAGAGGGAGTGGAGTCCCAGTGGTGAAGTCAGGGAAGTAATATTAGAACCAGACTATAAAGGACAGCTAGAATTTGGAAGGTCATTCTCCATAAACACAGAGATGGAATTTTTCCAGATACGCAATGAAGAAATAACGAACAGCTTGGGAGGTTTTGAATGGAGGGTATCCATTTAAGGGCAGAGTTAGGGAGCCATTTGACAAAGAAGACTGGGTAAGTTGGCTTGCAGCTGCAACATCAGCAAATATAGGCATATACTGAACATTGCTAGAGTATTTAAGTCCTTTTAACAAGAGATCGTTCCTTTTCAATGTTATATCTCCTTAGTGGCTCATTTTTAGCTTATTAAATATGAGGGAAAAGTATTATATTAAAAATTATCTTTAAATCACTTTAATAAGTGCCATCTGTAAAACTGAATTTCCCCCTCAATATCACATTATTTGTATATGCATTTTATTATAAATTCCAAATAAAAATTTAATACAAAGATTCTGAAAAAGTTAGGGTTAGAAATATATATAAACAGTAAAGATATCTAGATTTATAGATATAGATACTACCAACACAGCACGCCTTACTCTTCTTAATGTCATATTCCAAGTGGACTTAGCTATAGTTGCAAAGAATGGTACTTATCAACTTACTGTGCATTTGAATAGGAAATTTATGTGGAAAATATCAGTCAGGGTGTAATGGAATATATACTAAGCAAATTAATATAGTTTTTAACATACAGAAGCTGTGCTATTGAAAACTTAAATATAAAATAAGACTTTTATATGGACTCATGCTTTACTTTTTCTATGAGGTAGATGTTTTTACAGGGGAAGAAAGTGAGGCACAGACACATTTGAAAACTTTTCCAAGGTCATATAAATAGTGGAACTTAATCTCTGTGCCAAACTACCTCCCATAATAAAATGATATATTTTATGCTCAAACACATTTTCAGTAATCCTTTTTCTTTAAAATTTTCATAGTACTACATTTATTAATTTATCCTCTTGGGAAATAAAGCAAATGTTTTCTCTCATTTCCCTATACCAGAGATTAAAGAGTTATGAAGTAAGTTGCATCTCTATCATATGAACCTCTTTCTATTTTTAGCCCAAAGACCAATTCAGAATGTATAAAAAGAAAACTATAAATGGAATACCACTGGGTCTTGCTAGCAGTATCATAGGATACTGCTAACCAAGAAACAAAGCTGAGTATGCAATGTTCATCTTCACTTCTCAGCACAATTGGCTACCAGGAGTCACTTGGAGTGCTATAGCTCAGTCACTGTGCAAACTCAGCTTTTTAGCTAATGAGTGACATTTAGGCAAGTAGAAGATTGATTCTTGAGACAGTTGCTTGAAATCTAATGCTAGATTTCTACCCAATCCAATGTCACCTTTAACTGATAGACTACAGTAATTTCACAAATAGACACTGAAAAGACCAAAGAAGTGTCAGTTACAAGCCAATAACATATATATTCACTCCACAAATAATTTTTCTGTGTACCAGACACAGTGCTATGGATATTCAGTGCTCAACCAAACCTCACAAGGTTGGCCTATTTTGACTTTTATTGCATCTATTGATAAAGGTGTACTGCTACTTTCCTTTCCCACCTAAAACTCTAACTCACCTTTTCATTTCAAATACCTGACCAAACAAAATATCAAATCCTATATATAGAATTTACTTGAATAGCCCCTATATCAAAGTGTTGCTTTCTTAGAAGTTCAGAATGTAATGTATCAGTTAGGCAAAAAGATCTCTAATGGCAAAGGTATTGCCTTTGAGAGGGATAGCCCATGTTTGGAGCAGCCTATGTTTTCTCTGAGAAAGCAGAGCAGAGATTCAACACAGAAGGGATAATTTAGCAGATGTATTGTTCATAAGACAAATGGATATAAATTAAATGAAGCACATTCTTAAAGGGAACCTGGGGTCAAAAATGCAATCCACAAAACAGGAAAAAAAAAATCTGAAGAAAATTTCACGGCTATGATGAATTCAACTGAGTAAGAAGAAAGCATATTGTTGCCATTACTTGTGGGATCATAGTTAGGAAGCAGCAGGGTATTTGGGTGGTATTGGTCAGACTCATTAATGAATGCATACAATTCCTGGAATAAGAAGGTTTCTAAAATGAGGAGTGTGCTAGAAGTTGTCCTGTATAGTTTATCTAACATGAGGGCAGAGACCTTTTAGAGCTCTTTCCTCCCTATTTGGATGTTAAAACCAAGCAGTTGACCTTTAAGAAGCTAAATGATTCTTAATTTGCATAAAGCCTTTTTTCATTTTTTTGTTGTTCCTTCATTATATGGGCAAAATGCTTTAAGACAGCACAGCTACTTCCTATTTGTTTATGCTCCTTATGAGAAAAACAAGTATCCCTTACTTTTTCCTTTCCTCCAACTAAAGTGCAAATTTTAGGCAAACTGGTATCTTCAAAGCACAAGGAAAGTTTTCACTCAGAAAGACTTCTCTAGGAAGAGATAGGTTTCCAGGATAATAAAACTATCATGACATCTGTCTTCTCCTCTACATGACAGGAATTTTCAAGGTAGAAAAGCAGATAGAAAAGAGATTTATTTATTCATTCTACAAATAGTTATCAGGAAAAGGACAACTGGGAGGAAATTGGATATTGGATCTATGGAATTTTATGTTTGTTTCTTTGAGGCAAGATTGAGCTAAGGTCTGGTACATGAGATCAGTAATATTTTCTCCTCAAAGTTACTATAGAAATCTGAGTGATTACAAGCACTGGGAAGGGGAGATGTCATTATCTTTAACAGATAAAAATAGATAGAAATTAAGGAGGAATGTTTGCCTCGTTATTTTTTTCACACCACCTACTTGGTCTCCTCACTTCTGATTTTTCATCTATGTAGTCCATCCATCATAATGCTATCATAATTTTTCCAAGGCACAGTTTCTGATTATAGGATTGCACAGATTAGAACAACAAATAAATAATAATAATAACAAAAGACCAACACCTTCAATATCCATTTTTTGTTTATATAATAAATATAATTCTTTAGATCAGGCTTCAAAACTTCCACCAAAGAATCCCAGTTCAACCTTTTGAAATAACATCTCAACTCTTCCTTATCATATTTGAAGATTCAGTCTATCCCCTATTGCCAAAATGTCCCTATTCATTCCACCTCCATGCTTCTCATACTTCCGTCTTAAAAGAAATTATTTTATCCAACCTCACATATCTATATCCCATCCAGCTCAAAAGGCCATTTGCTTTCTTCAATAATTCATTCATATTCCAACAGCTAAAATAAAGCCTCCGTTTTTTGAAATTCCCATTCTACTTTATCTTGACAAGTTAGCAATCTCTACCTGTAATGTCATTATGTATGTGTTGCAAATATTTTTCCAGTCATTTACAGATATTATTATATATAATGTCTTCATAGTAACAAGCTTTCCAAGAATTGTTAGTTTAGAGTCAATAACACGAACATATCAATCTTTACAGTGTCAACTCAAGTTGATCTTTCACTAGTTTCCTCTTGGCACTATATCATACAACTGTGTATATCACACTAGTTTGGAATTATGTACTATTTGTATCGATCCCTGTATTTGTTTAATTTCAGAATTGTACAGTACAAAAAGTGGGCACCTTTGAAGTCAGATTTAGATTTGAAACCAGCTCTGACATTAAATAGCTCTATGTACTAGGGCAAACTATCAACAACCTTAGAGCCTTAGTTTATTTCTAAAATAGGGATAAAACCCTTACAATAGTTTTTGAAGATTAAATGGAATGATTCTTATTAAGCACCTAGGACATGGCAAGTCCTGAAATGAATGCCAGATTCCTTTTGTGACACCATCTCATGAGTTACACTGTCTCTTCTAAAATGAACATCCTGTAACAGTTTCCAAAGTGTATAGCAGAACTGAACACAGGTGACATGCAATTAGTGCCAATGACCATATGTCAGGGATGGAAACAGAGTTTTATAGACTTTCCAACACTGTGTCTGAAATGAAAAGCTATTATTATGCAATGGATAGAACTCAGGTCAAACAGTCTGACATCTGACTCTAGATTTGCAGATATTACTTACTAGTACTGTGACTTTGAGACAGGTCCTTTACTTCTTTGAATCTCCATTTCTTCACCTGCAAAAATGAGGACATTGGACTAGATCCATGATTTTTAATTTAATTAATACTATAAAGTTTATTGGTTTATTCATTCTGTGAATGAAATTTTGTGGAAGTATAACAAATTAAAGCTTTAGAAGTAGAGCTACTCCAGATGATACAAAGAGGAAGTTTAGAGCCTTCACCTTTTGGTCCCTTCCTGTAAACCAGACTAAATCTGGCTTAAATCTAGTCAGAGATTTACAGAGGATTCATGAAGAATTGTAATAACTAAGCGATCACTCAGGTCTACTCAGAAAGTATGTATAAGAAATGACAAACTTTATCCATTCATTCATGGAGGATATTTAGGTTGTTTCCATATCTTTGCTATTGTGAATAACGCTGAAATGAACATAGGAGTGCAGAAATCTCTTTGAGATACTGATATCATATCCTTTGAATATATATCCAGAAGTGAGATTACTGGATTAAAACGTAGTTATATTTTTAATATTTTGAGGAAACTCCATAGTGTTTTCCCAAAATGGTTGTACCAATTTACATTCCCAAATGTTCGTTGACAGATGGATGGATAAAGAAAACGTGACTATATATTTGGCTATATATATATATGCGTGTGCGCACATACACACACACACAAGCTGAGATATTAGTCAGCCTTAAAAAAGAAGGAAACCCTGTCATTTGTGACAACATGCGTAAACCCAAAAACTTTATAAGTGAAATAAGCCAGATGTAGAGTAACAAATACTGCATGTTCTCAATCATATGTGGAATCCGAAATGTCAAGTTCATAAAAACAGAGAGCAGAATGGTGGCTCTCAGTAGCTAAGGAGAGTGAGATATGGGAAGATACTGGTCAAGGGGTACACAGTTTAGTTATGCAATATAAATAAGTTCTGCAGATTTAAGGTACAACAATGTGATTATAGTTAACAATATTGTATTATATATTTGAAATTTGTTACATTTGTAATTTGTTAAAAGGGTGAATCTTAAATTTCTCACTTTCCCCCCACCTCAAATGCTAACTAGATGAGGTAATGGATATGTTAATTAGCTTGATTGTGGTGAATATTTCACAATGTATACATATATATCAATTCATCTATTTGTATACCTGAAATATATGCAAGTTTTAATTAGTTTAAATTAAGTCAGGTAGCCTTTTTAAATTGGGGGAAAATAAATGAAAGGCCAAACTTTAAGCTACTCTTCATATTCACCAAATATTTCCTAAAGATTCACTGAAACTCTAAAAGTTTTCTTACTAGGCATGCTGCTTACATTGTCTAATTAGCTGAAAATTCCAAATTGAAACTCCACAACTCTAATGTTTAAATACAGAAAAAAAAAATAACTAGGTTTATAAAAGTTAATACAACTGACAAGTAAGAGTGATCATACACTGATGTTTTATGTTTTAAAAACCATATTGGGCACAAAACTCATGTGGATGTGCTGTCTTCACACTTTAAATATCACTTAGAGTGTGTCATGATGAACACCATATCACAGAATGGCCAGTGTGCAAATATCTTGCGAGAAATTATACAAGAAATTAAACACATGCTTTGGAGTAAGAGAGATGATTTTAACATTTTAACATTAAAGTTCTGGGAAGTTTACTTAACCTCTAAGCTGCAGCTTATCTGTAAAATGCAAATAACAATATTGATCCTCCCTGCTTTTATGTGTTTTTTTCTTTTTTTTGGTGATTGCAAAGTAATATTCACTGTAAGGAAGCACTAGCTCTTATTAGGTGCCTAATAAATATTAAGTCCCCTTTTCCTTCTCTTTTTATATAATTCCATAAATATAGTTAGCATTGTTAACATAGAGCGTGAAGCAATGTAAGCAACTCAATTTTTAATGATCTCTTTCACAGTGGTTTCTAATTTTCTAACCTTTCAAAGCTGTTAAAATAAAGTCAAATAATGACACTGCTGTGGTATAAGTGTTGCTAGGATCAATAAAGTGTGGTTGTTGGAATAAATTGCAATTAAAGGGGTAGTGCTTGATTGCTTGACAGTAGGTAGTCTTTCTGGCCCAAATAAACTCAAGTGTCAGTCTGATTTACAGGCTAATTAGTATGGACTGCACATGCATTTCATTGGGAGACCATCAGATCATATTGACTTCTATCCACATCATGAGTGTGCCCTTGACTTTGTTCAGTGTCACTAACAGGTGACATGTCCTCTTTACTTGTTTACTTTGTTTATTCAAGAATATAGTCATAATTTTTAATCAAGTAGAACATAGAAGAAATGTAATATGTTTGTAAATAAGCACTCAAACAGCTCTAAAAATTTCAGTATGACTTTCAGTATGACTTTTTCTGTTTCTATACATTTAAGATAAAAACATGCATGAATTCAGAAATGGCATAGGCATCAATATAGCAAAGAAGGATGATTATTATTGAATCTTTGCAGCAATAGAAAAATACACATAAGCAATTAATTTATAGGCTAGAAAATCTCAGGATAGGTATGTTTCATGACAAATTAGTTGAATAATCCCTTAAAAAAGAGCCAAATTTTTATTTTCCAAATAAAGAAGTATGCTTACCTAAAGTACAATTTTGTTTATTCCTAATCTTTCTATTTAATGTGGTATTTTATATGTAACATATTCCAATATATTCCCACATAATTATCTAGTGAATATAGGATATTTGTACACTACAGTGAGATAATTAAACGATCTTTTGGATTATGAATTCCATTAAGGTATATAGTGTGTGTGTGTTTTCTTCCACTATGTATTTACTAATTAGTCTAGTCCCTGCTAGAGAAATAAATTTTTGTTGAATGAACAAATAAAAAATTACAATTCTTTAATAGGAACAATGATATATATATATATATATAATTTATATATATATTTACATATATAATTAAGCATCTTTTCTATAAGCCCTACCTCCACATTTCTTGTAAATGCCACTTTAAAAAAAAAAAAAAATCAGAATCATGCAAAAATACTCTGATGCCATACCTTCTCTGTTATCCCATACTTATGTTAGATACTTATTTTAGGTGCTACTGTTACACCCAGAAAATCCCAATCATACTTATTATAGTACAATTATGTAATTTTCTGTTTCTGAACCCTATTTCCCTTTCCCTACACCTTCTAGAAAGGAAGTGTTTTGTAGGCCAAAGTCAAAAAAACTAATCTTTTTTGTACACTGATGAATTCCCATCAGAGTTTCTGACTCATAGAAAGTGCTCAATAATTATTTGTTGCATAAAGAAACTAATAAAAAATTTCTATTATAAAAAATGATCACAATATATTTGTGACTTTATACATGAAAATATATTTTGATAATTCTGAGTAATCTTTTAACAGCTTTTATATATGACAGTACAAAACTACTGATGCATTAAATTTAAGCAATTATACCAAAAACACAAAATAAAACACTAGAGTCAATGAAAGCATTTTAAAGAACAAAATAGGATCCCAAGATCAAAATGCTGATATAAATGTTTCCATGTAAAAATTAGAAGAAGTCCTTGAAACAAATATGAAAAGACAAATTAAAAGCAAAATCCATTCCCTGGCTCTTAGGTAATGTCACCCAAAACAAGAACTTGGGCTCCTTGACAGCAAAACATATGTCTGCTGACCTTGTTAGTCCAAGGATTTAAATATAATACCTGGTTCACTGTGAGGGCTCAATTCATATTTTAAATGCATTAGGAATGAATCAATCAATTACCTGATGCAGAATGTCTAAGAATTGAAAAACAGTGTAAAAAAATATCAGGAAAACAAAATAAAGACTGGAAAAATATAAAAATGTGTTATACAGTAATTTAACTAATTAATATGGCACAGACTACATGTGTTGTATTATAAAATGATGGTATTATTTTAAACTACAAGTGATATTAGAACTCCAGAAAAATAAAATATATCTGAATAGATAGGTTTAAAAAAATTCCATGATGAGCTATTACCCTTTTCCATCTTGAGTTCAGTGTCATTAACAGAGTTGAAGATAATATTTGAGAGCATCTTTTCCCCATGTCTGTAGGCAGAACTGGTGAGGAGGAGAGAGCATTTTGCTTTCCTGTCCTTGGGTTATTTGCTGAAATCAATAGTGGAAGAGGATGCACAGGTGTGGATCTGAAAGCAAGAGGCACTATAATTCTAAGAATGTGTGTCCCTGCATAGACCTTACAGCAGCTGTTCAGCTCTGACTGATCTTGGCTATGTCCAGCTGTCTGATTATCAATTTGTGTAAAATCTTGCAATAAAGAGTTACAGTTTTATCTTCTGCATCACCGTGATGTCATTAAAATAAAGGAAATGTTTAAATACTTATAGCTGTCAGGTGGTCAAATCTTAGGCTATGGGGACCTGTCTCTTCACTATGACACATACTCACCATACGAGTCTCCATCTCTTTTTATTCCCATGAGCCACAGACACCCTCACTCCCATCCAGTTGCTTTTTGCTTCGCTGCCTTGCTCCTGGCCTGCCCTAACACTCCGCTGGCTTTCCTTGGGGCTAGTTCAGGTCAATCCTGTCTTTCACGGGTACATTTTGTTCTTCCTCCAGGTAATTTTTTGTTAACTCTCAGATAAGTTTTTATGAGGCAATATTAAGATCAGTTTGACATTCTAAGTGTAAATTATGTAAAATTGCCAATCACATATGCCTATGATCCATTTTCTTACCAGGAAATGTTGTCTTCTAGATTTTTTTTTAAAGAGCACCATTTAATTTTAGGTAAAAGAAGCATCAGAAAATAGTGTTTGGGGGTATAAATTAGAACTCTAATGATTTAAAACAGGGATGATTTGCACACACTACAAGCGCTAAAACACTGCTCCAGGCATAGCATATATCATCACTCAGTCAAAATTCTATCCCTCTAAGCAACAAAATGGACTCTGACTTTTTTTTAAAAATATGTTCTTGGTCAGTTATTTCATGCAAAATAAACTTGGTATCCCTGTGTTAAAAATGTATCTTTTAGCATATGCTATTATGAAATTAAAAACAGCTTACCTCCCCCATTATGTGAATACATTGTTTGAATTCACAGAAAGGTGTACATGGTTATTTTCATTTAGTAATATCTGTTGAATTTAGGGTTAATTTTAAAATAATCATTTAGAAATGGTAGAAAATAAATTTAAAAAAGGAGTCATCTGTGGTAAGCAGGATAATTATCCCCTAAACATATTCATGTTCTAATTCCCAAAACCTGTGAATATCTTATGTTACATAGTGTAGGGGAATTCAATTGCTAATGAGGTGAACTTGAGATGGTGGGGATTATCCTGGAGTATTCAGGTGTAATCATAAGGGTTCTCATAAGCAAGAAAATGAGGCAGGAGAGTAAGAATCTGAATGATATGATCTGGCAAAGACTCTGCTGGCCATTGCCACTGTTCGCTTTGAAGATGGAGGAGATCTCTGTAATGCAGGAAGCCTTTAGAAGGTAGAAAAGACAAGGAAATGGATTTTCTCCTAGAGCTCCCAGAAAGAAATGCAGCCATGCTATAAACATTCGTGTACAAGTTTTTGTGGACTTATGTTTTCATTTCTCGTGAGTATAGGCCTAGTAGTGCAAGTGTAAGATCATATGGTAACTCTATGTTTATCATTTAGAGAAACTTTCCAACTGTTTTCCAAAGTGGATGCACCATTTATATTCATTTACATGATATATACGTTTACGATATATACATTTATATGTCAGCAATGTTTGAGGATTCCAATTTTGCTACAACCTCAAGAATACTGCTATTATCTGACTTTTTACTTATAATTATCTTAGTGGATCTGTAATGATACCTCATTGTGGTTTTGACTTGCATTTCTCTAATAACTAATAAAGTGAGCATCTTTTTGTGTGCTTATTGGCCATTTACAATCTTTTTTGGAAATTGTCTATTCAAATCCTTCATCCATGTCTAGTATCTCATTAATATAGTTAATGAATAACAACTAATTTGTCCTTGAGAGGATATTATTTATTTTTATTTTTAAAATAGACGTTACTTTTCAGAGAAGTTTTAGGTTCACAATAAAATTTAGTGGAAGGTACACATATTTCCCATATACCCCCTACCACAGCAGTTGCATAACTCCCCCTATTAACAACACCACTGACCAGAGCTGATCAGAGTGGTACATACGTCTGTTACAACTAATGAAACTACACTGACACATCATTATCACTCAAAGTCTATAGTTTACATTAGGAATCACTCACGGTATAGTACAGCCAATGAGTTTGGAGAAATGTATAATGATATATATCCATCATTATAATATAATACAGGGTACTTTCATTGCCCTAAATATCCTCTGTGCTCTATCCATTCCTCCTTCCCTGCAGTCCCTGGCAACCACTGATCTTTTTATTGTCTACATACTTTTGTCCATTCCAGAATGTCATATAGTTGGAATCCTATAGTACGCAGTCTTCTCAGATTGGCTTCTCTCACTTAGTAAAATGCATTTAAAGGTCCTTCATGTCTTTTCATGAATTGATACATCATTTCTTTTTGGTACTCAATACTATCCCATTGCCTGGATATACCACAGTTTATCCATTCACCAACTGAAGAACATCTCGGTTGCTTCCAAGTTTTGGTAATTGTGAATAAAGCCTCTATAAACATCCTGTGTACAGATTTTTTGTGGACACAAGCTTTCAGCTCCTTTTAGTAAATACCAAAGAGTATGATTGCTGGATTCTAGCATTGTAAAAGTATATTTAGTTTTGTAAGAAACTGCTGAATTGTTTTTCAAAATATCTGTACCATTTTGTATTCCCACCAAGAATGAATGAGAATTCCTGTTGTTCCACATCTTTGTTAGCATTTGGTGTTATCAGTATTCTAGATTTTGGCCACTCTAATAGGTGTGTAGTGGTATCTAATTATTTTTTTTAATTGACATTTCCCTGATGACATACGTAGAGCAATGTTTTATTTTTTTTAACATCTTTCTTGGAGTATAATTGCTTTAAAATGGTGTGTTAGTTTCTGCTGTATAACAAAGTGAATCAGCTATACGTTTACATACATCTCCATATCTCCTCCCTCTTGCATCTCTCTCTCACCCTCCCTATCCCACCCCTCTAGGTGGACACAAAGCACCGAGCTGACCTCCCTGTGCTATGCGGCTGCTTCCCACTAGCTACCTGTTTTACATTTGGTAGTGTATATATGTCCACGCCACTCTCTCACTTTGTCCCAGCTTACCCTTCCCCCTCCCCGTGTCCTCAAGTCCATTCTCTATGTCTGCGTCTTTATTCCTGTCCTGCCCCTAGGTTCTTCAGGACAGGGAGAAAGACGCAGACATAGAGAAAGAACCTAAGAGCAACGTTTTATATACTTATTTGCCATCTGTATATTTTTGAAGGTAACTGTTAAGGCCGTTGGCCAATTTTTAATAAGGTTGTTTTCTTATTGTCAAGTTTTAAGAATTTAAGAGTTCTTCATAGATTTTGGATAACAGTCTGCAATAGACTGAATTATTTGTGTCCCTCCAAAATTCATATGCTGAAATCCTAACCTCTAATGTGATAGTATTAGGAGGTGGAGCCTTTGGGAGGTAATTAGGTCATGAGAACTTATGAATGGTATTAATGCCTTATAAAAAATATTCCAGAGAGTTTTCTTGCCCTCTTTCTGCTATGCGAGGGTACAACAAGAAGTTGGCAGTCTGCAGTCTGGAAGAGAGCACTCATCATACATCAAGTCTGTTCGTGCCTTGAGCTTAGACTTCCCAATCTCTAGAAATGTGAGAAATAAATGTTTATTATTTAAGCCACCTAGTCTGTGTTATTCTGTTATAGCAGTCTGAACTAAGACACAATCCTTTATCAGATGTGTCTTTTGCAGCTATTTTCTTTGAATGTGTCTGCCACAGAGCAAAAATTTTCAATTTTAATAAAGTCCACCCTGTCAATTTTTTTTCATGGAGGGGATACTATTTAATATGGTGGTTTCAGTTATAGAGAACAAATCAGTATACCTTTAATATGATGAGAACTTGGAGAGAAAATAAAAGATACAGTATGGGACTTGGATGTCACCAGAAATTTAGTCTTACTGATAAGACTGGGAAATTTTCAGGATCATGTTGCTACAAAGCAACTCAGCATCACCCCTGTATCTTTCAAGTAATAAAAACAGAAATATTAATGATGCTCCTTAAGGCAGGTGGATGGGTAGAACTAGCCTGTGGGGTGGTATAAGTTCACAGGCTATAGAATAATATAGATTAGACAATAGTTCTTGGATTATTAAATAGACCAATTACATTAGGTACACTTTTCCCCCCCTCTCTGTATTTTATCATAGGGATGATGCACCTTGTTAAGCCCTGTCAACTTGTGTTTCAGCAATTAATTAGCAAGCAATTTCCTTTTATGGTCAAACATAGTCAAATGGACTAAGAAATAACATTCAGAATATAAAACATTAATAAACAGAAACCTCAATTAGAGTTGGGAAACCAGAATGGGGAGCTGTCACACCCTCTGATGACAGTGGAGCCTAACACGAAGAAAGACCCTTCTTCTTTCCTAGCAAGGTCTCAGCCAATGAGAAGCCAGGAACTCTTTGTTTACTAGAGCCCTCCGATTTCCTTTTCCTCTTTAGAAAAGTGTTCTCCTTCCCTTGCTGTCGTGGGACTTGGACATGGCTCCCCATGGTTGCAGACCCCAAATTGCGATTCTCTGTGATCCTGAATATACCCATTTTTTGCTGGAAAACATATGACACAGCCTATTTGTTTTAGGTCAACAAGAACCAAGCCAGTTTATCTTGGAAGCAGGCATTCTAAACAATTCTGTAATCTAAAATATTGCCTTTATTTTGTATGCCTTAATTTTATATGGTATTTATTTTACATGATAATCTCTGAAGTGGCTCATATGACCATGATTAAAATCAATGAATCATGCTTTTCCCTGGCTCTCTGCAGTGCCTATCAGATGGTCAACAATAACCAATCTGTTTCTTTCAGTGCCCAATTACACTCTGATGGAGATTAAGAGTCACACACAAAACCCTCTCTAAAGAAGGGGGAATGGATTTGTTCAAATAGAACCTCTTATTCACCCTTAATAAAGGATATTGTGTTGAAGCCATAGAGTGATTGCAGAGTGCTAAATAGGCATGTTGGATTCAATCATAGCTGGAACCCTTAGCCTTTAACTGTGCAGAAGCTTGGATCAAAAGCCATCATTTATCTAAGAAATAATACTGGGCAATAAGGGGTTAACATCTTCCAGAAGTTTGAATTCTAATTTTTTTATATTTGCACAAGAAAAAAAGCCTCATATTTCCCCTTTGTTTTTTTTCTTTTTTAAAATTTCTTAAGCTTTTTGAGGAATAAAAATTCAGGGACCTAGGAAAATTCAAAGAGGCATACAAAACAATCAACATGTTCATTTCCCAAATGGTACTTTGATAGTGAAAGTAGATGGATCAAAAATGCAGACCTGCCTAGATGGGTCAGCCACTCTCTTTAGGAAAACATAGCTTAAGAGAGAGATTGAGTTTTGAGTCAATATTAGGTAAGCATGTTAATTTTGCATGTATTGATAGGTGAAACCGATTTCATTAAGCCTCATTTTAGGAAAAGAATGTGGGGGAAAGAGGACTGAATAAGGTGGCTTCTTATTAAATCAATCTGTGGGCTCTGCTTATAGTTCCAATGCAACCCATTTTTATTTTATTAAACTTTGGCAGGTGGTCCATTTTCACCTCCTTTTTGAAACTAATTGAGGTGTGTTCACTGAATTGGTAAGAATACATTGTATTAAAATCCAAACATACAAAAATTACTTTATCCTGTTTAAGTATCAATAGATTGTTATAATTATACAAACACTCCTGCTGATCTGAGTTTTTGTTTCATAGCTGGAAGTACTTAACCCAATATTAGTGCATCGCTTCAATTGGGCAGATTCTTATACTTAATAGTTTGTTTTGACCATTCTCATTCCGATTCTTCTTCCATCCTCTCTACCACATTTCATTTGATTAGGGCTTAATTAACATGCTTTATTGCTATTCATGTAGAAATTTTACGTCACCTCTGTAGACAGAGCACTTGAGGTCCTGCATATAAAACAGACAATTGTCTTACATGTAAGATTAAAGTAATGAAATATGGATCACAAGTAGTAATAGCTGTATATGGGTGAGTATGTGGATTTATAATTCCAAGAGCATGTGTAATTGAATGTATTGCTTGTTCAAGCATTCTGAGGTGTTGGATATAAACCTTTCCAACAGTCTATTAGTATTTGACTGCATAATAATGATACTGTCCTATTTCTATTACTCTATTCACTATACTATTTATATTCAATATGTTATTGAAGTGACTTAAGTACAGAGCTTACAAAATAGGATATAACCTATTTTATGCAGGTTTTTATCCAGAGAAATCTATATTAACTCTCATTTTTCTGCTTCTCTTATACAACACCCATTATACTAGTCCTTAAATACTGCAATATCTTTAGGTAACTTTTGTATCATGAAAAGAAAGATGACCATATTGAACAGAGTCAATAGCTGGGTAAAATCCTCTCAAAGTTCTTAAGCCACAAAGAATGTGTATGTGAAGCGAGGTAATTTTCCTTTAACAAGACCCTTAAAATTACCAGAAGACCTACTTTTCACCCTATTTATCAGCTAGTTTGCCAAAAATAATAATAATAATAATGATCGTGAAATAATAATTTCCAATATGCTCAGCTATATTACACTTATATATTTGAAACTCTCCCTTTAAAAAGTCATTTAAAAAACTTTCCCTTATAATCAGGTTTGGGGGTGCAGTTGTTGTCATGTTAATGTTGTTGAGGTATTCCTAAAGTTTGCACCAGAAACAGTTTCTGCAGAAAAAAACTTGCAGTAATGACCCAGTGACACTGATGGAACCACTAACAGCAAAACCTAATGCTTTTCCCTCCCAGGCATGAGACCATCCCAGAGTTTGTTTACTCCACTTCCTAACAGTACTTTTTGGTCATCAATATTAATTGGACAAACACTTTGTTTGCATCATTATAATAAGCACTATTTAACTCCACTATCTTCTGTTTTCAACAATACAACAACCTCTCACCACTCCCTTCAACCTCAGTACTGGAGAAGAGAGGGTTTTGCGAGCATGGGGCTTAAGTGCACACTTTTAGAGGAATCATTCTGAAGTCATTAACATAAAGCCTCTTAAGACGGGAGAGTCAGAATAACCTTATGCTCTTTTAAAAAAATCAAGATTTTTCTTTACCTCTCACAAAATGAGAACATGCTCTTTAAAATCACAGTTTATGGGCTTCCCTGGTGGCGCAGTGGTTGAGAGTCTGCCTGCCAATGCAGGAGACACGGGTTCGAGCCCTGGTCTGGGAAGATCCCACATGCCGCGGAGCAACTGGGCCCGTGAGCCACAACTACTGAGCCTGCGCGTCTGGAGCCTGTGCTCCGCAACAAGAGAGGCCGCGACAGTGAGAGGCCCGCGCACCGCGATGAAGCGTGGCCCCTGCTCGCCGCAACTAGAGAAAGCCCTCGCACAGAAACGAAGACCCAACACAGCCATAAATAAATAAATAAATAAATAAATTTATTAAAAAAAAAAATCACAGTTTATGACAACCTTATGCCAAAATATTAGTCATCAAATATTCATTTCATTTATTTTAGGTCCATGTCCGAAAAAAGGAAATTTTAATCATTTGTTAGAAAATATAATTTGATAATTTTATTCTATATTACATTAGAAAGTTAGCTCCAAAACAGAATCCAAGACTATGAAAATTAAATAAACTACTAGAAATCCTTCAAGCTTTTCTCAGGGGTGAACTGAATGATTTTTTTTTTGCCTATTGTTAAATATCTGAAACATAAGAAAGACATAAAGAATAATAGAGTGAACTTCCATGTCCTTACAATCCAGCTTAAAAATTGAACTTTATCAATAAAATTAAAACCTTCTGAACTGTGTTTCCAAACTACTGTACATCGTCCCCTCACCCCCTCAGGTTACTAGTCACCTATTTAGTAGTTATATTTCCAGTGCTCTTCCTATATATATAAATATCTCTAAACAATAACAGTACAGTTTACCTGCTTTAATAATATACATGAATAGTATCATCCTTTAAGAATACTTTCGCAATTGCTCAGCTTTAAGTTTATGGAAGTCATCTAATGATGTATATTTATATATATATATATATGTATATAAATTTTGATAGACAATTAAGTTGATAGACATTTAGAACGTCTCCAGTTTTTGACTTTTAAAATGCTAATGTAGACGTATGTGTATTTGTGGATGATATACATGAAAGTCAACCTAGTTTACAGGAGAATTTCTCAGATTCCACAAATACTGTCTTTTGCCCTCTTTATAACCTTTACAATTCAAGTCTCTGGGTTTCTGGTATTGATAAATGTGCACAGAATAGCCACATCTAATTCTTACTTCCTCTTAGGATTTTGTCAAAGATTTTCCTTAAATTCTCTGACTCCTAGCCATGAGTGTACAAGAATATTTCTTGTATTTCATTCAGAAGTTGTTTTGTATACAATTAGTACTGGGAAGGTGGTTTGAAATACCTTGTGTGTCACATTGCTGTAAGGGATCATATGAAGACTGTGGATTATGAGACAACAGCTAGTATGATATCATGTCCTCTTTTATTTTGTTAGCTCCATCTTCATGTCAGTTTTTTACCATAGGGTGAAAAGTACATCAAACAATTCTGGTAGAGAGGAGGGAGGACATGAGAGGAATGTGTGCTGTGTGTCCTTTGTGTGTGTACTGCATATCATAATTGTGGATGACCTTAACATGTATTCCATTGTTAACTGACAGGAGCATGGTATGGTCAATTTAAAAATATGTTTTCACTAACCAGATGCACATTTTCTCATGGAAGGCTTATAAATATCTTATTTCTCTTAGTTAAATAATCCAAAAACAGGCATCTTAGAATTATATATTATTATACATTTATATTGTGGTAAATTTTCTTTGGGTAAAATAGCTAAGTTCTTTGGCAAAATAAAAATCTGCAAAATTTCCATTTCTACTTTGGCATTTTCTAACCATCTGATTTGAGTTACTGAAGAACTTATGAATGAGAAATCTGTATCTTGGTATTTTCCATCTTGTTTCATAAATTTTAATTCCTTCTGATGTTAGCAAACAAAATCCAAAATCTTTCTGGGTCAAATAAATTTGGGGAATATTCAAAGTACTCTGACTTCTCAGGTTCAATAATATGCTTATGTAAACTGCTATATTTTGTAAACATATTTTACCGAGAAATGTTTGGTTAACAATAGAAAGCTTACAGGACAGGTATTCTATAGATGACTCTTGGGAAATGCTTATGTATGTGTGTACTTTAAATACAGAAAGTATAGAAATTATGAAAAACTCTGTATGATATGCCTATTTTAACTAATATGCAGATGTGATATATTAAAATATAGGTTAATATTGCCAGTAGAAAGTTACTGATCATGCTTACTAAGCTAAAATCTAAAGTGGTATTAGAGAATACATTGAGATGTGCACTGGGAATGATATGGACACTTTCAGGAAAAATATGAATAACTATTAACTGGATATATTCACATCTTTAATGATTAATTCATTTAATTTATCTTTTTGATTTTCGGTGGGAGGGACCATTAAAGAAAAAACTACTTTCTTCCTTTTCAGATTTTTAAAAAATTTATTTGTTCGTTTGAACCAAGCTCAGATCTGCTTGGCCACAGGCTAGTGCAGCTTCCTAAAACCCTATTAATGCACTTGAGAAATAGCGGCAGCAGGAAGTAAAGTGGCAGAGACACTGCCTCTAGGAGATTATTTGTCTCCTAGGAATTGTCTGTTTTATGCCAGCCATGCCAAACATCAACCAGATAACTTAACCACAAAGGGGCCCAGAAGATTCCCTCCACAAAAATTTCTTTCACATGGGCTTATCCCTGATACTTGAAATGGTATTTCAAAGTGTTGGTGACTAATACTTGAGTTAATCTTAGCGGTTCTGTAGAGATTTAAGCTTTTAAGAAATTCACACGTATTTCATTTATTTAATCATTGCAGTAAAACTATAAAGGTACTTAATATTCTTAAGTACACTTAAGATGTGACAAAGTGAGAGAGTGGCATGGACATATATACACTACCAAACGTAAAATAGATAGCTAGTGGGAAGCAACCGCATAGCACAGGGAGATCAGCTCGGTGCTTTGTGACCACCTAGAGGGGTGGGATAGGGAGGGTGGGAGGGAGGGAGATGCAAGAGGGAAGAGATATGGGAACATATGTATATGTATAACTGATACACTTTGTTATAAAGCAGAAACTAACACACCAGTAAAAAGTATAAAAAAAAAAAATATATATATATATATATTCCCATCATATAGATGAGGAAATGAGGCTCAGAAAAAAAATGTGTAACTATTCTAACACATTCTAGCAAAGATTAGTATATGACTTATTACCCTATTTTTCCCTGAATTCTGGATGGTTTCTATAAGATGTTTATTTCCAAATTTTATAGCTCATATACTCATAAAAATGTTTTAAAAGTACACAGGCACCACCAAAACATATATTACTTATTTATAAATCATAAAATATACTACTATACTATAATAGGGTTTACATATTAAAAAGGAAAACACTGCCAAAATTAAGAAAGGGAGAGCTAACAAGTATAATAGAAACAGAAAATTAATATTTTTCTCCAAACTCCAGTGGATCATCTTACGTATTCCTGCACTGTACTCCAGTCACTTTTGAGAACACTGCTTTAAAAAGACGTGTGTACTACTACCAAACATAAAATAGATAGCTAGTGGGAAGCAACCACATAGCACAGGGAGATCAGCTCGGTGCTTTGTGACCACCTGGAGGAGTGGGATGGGGAGGGTGGGAGGGAGGGAGATGCAAGAGGGAAGAGATATGGGGACATATGTATATGTATAACTGATTCACTTTGTTATAAAGCAGAAACTAACACACCATTGTAAAGCAATTATACTCCAATAAAGATGTTAAAAAAATAAAATAAAAAAAAATAAAGGCAGTGAGGGTTATGCTAAATCTTATTTTGTTTAAAAAGAAAAAAAAAGATGTGTACTTGATTTTTTGCGTGTTTGATTTGATTTAACCATCATAAAACTAAATTTTTGAGAATTCTCTGCTAGAAGTAAGTGTTTTCAGGAGGATTCATCCCTTAGTGAAAATTGGCATTATTGTATAGAATGAATTCTAGTGTCCAGTGGCCTGATTTCAAAATCTTGCTCTGATTTGTCATATGGCCCTGAGAAAATTATTTATCCTCTTTGCTCAGTGCCTATAAACTGGGATAAAATGAATACCTACATCATGGAGTTACTAGTTATTGTGAGGATTAAATTAGCTAATATATTATGCAAAGTGCTTAAAGCAAGCTTGGCACATAGTAAGTGCTGCAAACGCATGGGTTAATATTATCACAGCATTATTACATCACTTTGTGACAGTAGGAAAAATGAGATTGTTTACAAATAATTAAAAGATACCTATTACACACAAAGCACAACACAGGAACTAAGTGTATACAAAGAGAAAAAGAAAGTTCCTTGACATTAAAATAATTTGTAATTTAGTAGAGGGCCATGAGATCACTGGGGATGTTTCCATTAATTAGAGGTTAGTTTTTAATGCTTAATTATAATAAAGAAAGATAATTGTGTGGAGAGAGTTTATAAAAATATTTCTAGGAAAAACTACTGACACAGCAATATTGACCATATTGATACAGTAACAATAATGATACATTTCCAGATGCTCTATAGTCAAAAGCCCCAACTACAGTGCTAAGGACTTAGATGGATTAGAAAAACCCTATTAGAAGGCCAATGTATAACATTCAAGAACAAATTATAGGGAATAGGACAAAAGAGGTTGCTGAGATAATGATATTCCACATAATAAATTAACAAAGGTTTGCCTTCATCAAAAGATCATATTCTTGTCCAGAAATTCTTCAAACAGAAAAATCTGCTACCTTAATCATGCAAAGTAGAATAAATAAAATTCATGGTAAACCTAATTGGGAATAAAGACAGCAAATAAATAATGTGCTAGTTTTATTATTTATTTATTTATTTATTTATTTATTTATTTATTTATTTATTTATTTAACATCTTTACTGGAGTATAATTGCTTTAAAATGGTGTGTTAGTTTCCGCTTTATAACAGAGTGAATCAACTATACATATACATATATCCCCATATCTCCTCCCACTTGCGTCTCCCTCCCACCCTCCCTCTCCCACCCCTCTAGGTGGTCACAAAGCACCAAGCTGATCTCCCTGTGCGATGCAGCTGCTTCCCACTAGCTAGCTATTTTACATTTGATAGTGTATATATGTCCATGCCACTCTCTCACTTTGTCCCAGCTTCCCCTTCCCCTTCCCTGTGTCCTCAAGCCCATTCTCTACGTCTTTATTCCTGTCCTGCTCCTAGGTTTTTCAGAACCATTTTTGTTCTTTTTTAGATTCCACATATATGTGTTAGCGTACGGTATTTGTTTTTCTCTTTCTGACTTACTTCACTCTGTATGACACAGTCTAGGTCCATCCACCTCACTAAAAATAACTCAATTTCATTTGTTTTTATGGCTGAGTAATATTCCATTGTATATATATGTGCCACATCTTCTTTATCCGTTCATCTGTCAATGGACACTTAGGTTGCTTCCATGTCCTGGCTATCGTAAATAGAGCTGCAATGAACATTGTGGTACTTGACTCTTTTTGAATTATGGTTTTCTCAGGGTATATGCCCAGTGATGGGATTGCTGGGTCGTATGGTAGTTCTAGTTTTAGTTTTTTAAGGAACCTCCCTACTGTTCTCCATAGTGGCTGTATCAATTTACATTCCCACCAACAGTGCAAGAGTGTTCCCTTTTCTCCACACCCTCTCCAGCATTTATTGTTTCTAGATGTTTTGATGATGGCCATTCTGACTGGTGTGAGGTGATACCTCATTGTAGTGTTGATTTGCATTTCTCTAATGATTAGAGATGTTGAGCATCCTTTCATGTGTTTGTTGGCAATCTGTATATCTTCTTTGGAGAAATGTCTATTTAGGTCTTCTGCCCATTTTTGGATTGGGTTGCTTGTTTTTTTGATATTGAGCTGCATGAGCTGCTTGTATATTTTGGAGACTAATCCTTTGTCAGTTGCATCATTTGTAAATATTTTCTCCCATACTGAGAGTTGTCTTTTCGCCTTGTTTATGGTTTCCTTTGCTGTGCAAAAGCTTTTAAGTTTCATTAGGTCCCATTTGTTTATTTTTGCTTTTATTTCCATTTCTCTAGGAGCTGGGTCAAAAAGGATCTTGTTTTTATTTCCATTTCTCTAGGAGGTTGGTCAAAACGGATATTGTTTTTATTTCCATTTCTCTAGGAGGTGGATCAAAAAGGATCTTGCTGTGATTTATGTCAAAGAGTGTTCTTCCTATGTTTTCCTCTAAGAGTTTTATAGTGTCTGGCCTTACATTTAGGTCTTTAATCCATTTTGAGTGTATTTTTGTGTATGGTGTTAGGGTGTGTTCTAATTTCATTCTTTTACATGTAGCTATCCAGTTTTCCCAGCACCATTTGTTGAAGAGGCTGTCATTTCTCCACCGTATATTCATGCCTCCTTTATCAAAGATAAGGTGACCATGTGTGTGTGGGTTTATCTCTGGACTTTCTATCGTGTTCCATTGATCTATATTTCTGTTTTTGTGCCAGTACCATACTGGTTTGGTTAATGGAGCTTTGTAGTATAGTCTGAAGTCAGGGAGCCTGATTCCCCCAGCTCCGTTTTCTTTCTCGAGATTGCTTTGGCTATTCGGGGTCTTTTGTGTTTCCATAGCAATTGTGAAATTTTTTGTTCTAGTTCTGTGAAAAATGCCATTGGTAGTTTGATAAGGATTGCACTGAATCTGTAGATTGCTTTGGGTAGTATAGTCATTTTCACAATGTTGATTCATCCAATCCAAGAACATGGTATATCTCTCCATCTGTTTGTATCATCTTTAATTTCTTTCATGAGTGTCTTATAGTTTTCTGCATACAGGTCTCTTGTCTCCTTAGGTAGGTTTATTCCTAGGTATTTTATTCTTTTTCTTGCAATGGTAAATGGGAGTGTTTCCTTAATTTCTCTTTCTCATCATTAGTGTATAGGAATGCAAGAGATTTCTGTGCATTAATTTTGTATCCTGCTACTTTACCAAATTCATTGATTAGCTCTACTAGTTTTCTGGTAGCATCTTTAGGATTCTCTATGTATAGTATCATGTCATCTGCAAAGAGTGACAGATTTACTTCTTCTTTTCCGATTTGGATTCCTTCTATTTCTTTTTCTTCTCTGATTGCTATGGCTAAAACTTCCAAAACTATGTTGAAAGATAGTACTGAGAGTGGACAACCTTGTCTTGTTCCTGATCTTACAGGAAATGGTTTCAGTTTTTCACCATTGAGAACGATGTTGGCTGTGAGTTTGTCATATATGGCCCTTATTATGTTGAGGCAAGTTCCCTCTATGCCTACACTCTGGAGGGTTTTTATCATAAGTGGGTGTTGAACTGTGTCGAAAGCTTTTTCTGCATCTATTGAGATGATCATATGGTTTTTCTCCTTCAGTTTGTCAATATGGTGTATCACATTGATTGATTTGCATACACTGAAGAATCCTTGCATTCCTGGGTTAAACCCCACTTGATCATGGTGTATGATCCTTTTAATGTGTTGTTGGATTCTGTTTGCTAGTATTCTGTTGAGGATTTTTGCATCTATGTTCATCAGTGATATTGGCCTATAGTTTTCTTTCTTTGTGACATCTTTGTCTGGTTTTGGTATCAGGGTGATGGTGGCCTCGTAGAATGAGTTTGGGTGTGTTCCTCCTTCTGCTATATTTTGGAAGACTTTGAGAAGGATAGGTGTTACCTCTTCTCTAAATGTTTGATAGAATTCGCCAGTGAAGCCATATGGTCCTGGGCTTTTGTTTGTTGGAAGATTTTTAATCACAGTATCAATTTCAGTGCTTGTAATTGGTCTGTTTATATTTTCTATTTCTTCCTGGTTTAGTCTCGGAAGGTTGTGCTTTTCTAAGAATTTGTGCATTTCTTCCAGGTTGTCCATTTTATTGGCATATAGTTGCTTGTAGTAATCTCTCACGATCCTTTGTATTTCTGCAGTGTCAGTTGTTACTTCTCCTTTTTCATTTCTAATTCTATTGATTTGAGTCTTCTCCCTTTTTCTCTTGATGAGTCTGGCTAATGGTTCATGAATTTTGTTTATCTTCTCAAAGAACCGGCTTTTAGTTTTATTGATCTTTGCTATCATTTCCTTCATTTCTTTTTCATCTATTTCTGATCTGATCTTTATGATTTCTTTCCTTCTGCTAACATTGGGGTTTTTTTGTTCTTCTTTCTCTAATTGCTTTAGGTGTAACGTTAGGCATGTTTCTTGTTTCTTGAGGTAGGATTGTATTGATATAAACTTCCCTCTTAGAACTGCTTTTGCTGCTTCCCATAAGTTTTGGGTCATTGTGTTTTCATTGTCATTTGTTTCTAGGTATTTTTTGATTTCCTCTTGGATTTCTTCAGTGATCTCTTGGTTATTTAGTAGTGTATTGTTTAGCCCCCATGTGTTTGTATTTTTTACAGATTTTTTTCCTGTAATTGAAATCTAGTCTCATAGCATTGTTGTTGGAAAAGATACTTGATATGATTTCAATTTTCTTAAATTTACCAAGGCTTGGTTTGTGACCCAAGATATGATCTGTTTGGGAGAATGCTCCATGAGCACTTGAGAAGAAAGTGTATTCTGTTGTTTTTGGATGGAATGTCCTATAAATATCAATTAAGTCCATCTTGTTTAATGTGTCATTTAAAGCTTGGGTTTCCTTATTTATTTTCATTTTGGATGACCTGTCCATTGGTGAAAGTGGGGTGTTAAAGTCACCTACTATTATTCTGTTACTGTCCATTTCCCTTTTTATGGCTGTTAGCATTTGCTTTATGTCTTGAGGTGCTCCTATGTTGGGTGCATAAATATTTATAATTGTTATATCTTCTTGGATTGATCCCTTGATCATTATGTAGTGTCTGTTTTTGTCTCTTGTAATAGTCTTTATTTTAAAGTCTATTTTGTCTGATATGAGAATTGCTACTCCAGCTTTCTTTTGATTTCCATTTGCACGGAATATCTTTTTCCATTCCCTCACTTTCAGTCGGTATGTGTCCCTAGGTCTGAAGTGGGTCTCTTGTAGACAGCATATATCCAGATCTTGTTACTGTATCAATTCAGCCGGTATGTGTCCCTAGGTCTGAAGTGGGTCTCTTGTAGACAGCATATATCCAGATCTTGTTACTGTATCCATTCAGCCAGTCTATGTCTTTTGGTTGGAGCATTTAATCCATTTACATTTAAGGTAGTTATCGGTATGTATGTTCCTATGACCATTTTCTTAATTGTTTTTGATTTGTTATTGTAGGTCTTTTCCTTCTCTTGTGTTTCCTGCCTAGAGAAGTTCTTTTAGCATTTGTTGTAAAGCTGGTTTGGTGGTGCTGAATTCTCTTAGCTTTTGCTTGTCTGTAAAGGTTTTAATTTCTCCGTTGACTCTGAATGAGATCCTTCCTGGGTAGAGTGATCTTGGTTGTAGGTTTCCCCCTTTCATCACTTTAAATATGTCCTGCCACTCCCTTCTGGCTTGCAGAGTTTCTGCTGAAAGATCAGCTGTTAACCTTGTGGGGATTCCCTTGTATGTGATTTGTTGTTTTTCCCTTGCTGTTTTTAATAATATTTTCTGTGTATTTAATTTTTGATAGTTTGATTAATATGTGTCTTGGCATGTTTTTCCTTGGATTTATCCTGTATGGTACTCTCTGTGCTTCCTGGACTTGATTGACTATTTCCTTTCCCATATTAGGGAAATTTTCAACTATAATCTCTTCAAATATATTCTCAGTCCCTTCGATTTTCTCTTCTTCTTCTGGGACCCCTATAATTCGAATGTTTGTGTGTTTAATGTTGTCCCAGAGGTCTCTGAGACTGTCCTCAATTCTTTTCATTCTTTTTTCTTTATTCTGCTCTGCGGTAGTTATTTCCACTATTTTATCTTCCAGGTCACTTATCCGTTCTTCTGCCTCAGTTTTTCTGCTATTGATTCCTTCTAGTGAATTTTTAATTTCATTTATTGTGTTGTTCATCATTGTTTCTTTGCTCTTTAGTTCTTCTAGGTCCTTGTTAAATGTTTCTTGTATTTTCTCCATTTTATTTCCAAGATTTTGGATCATCCTTACTATCATTACTCTGAATTCTTTTTCAGTTAGACTGCCTATTTCCTCTTCATTTGTTTGGTCTGGTGGGTTTTTACCTTGCTCCTTCATTTGTTGTGTGTTTCTCTGTCTTCTCATTTTGCTTCACTTACTGTGTTTGGGATCTCCTTTTCGCAGGTCGCACGTTCATAGTTCCCGTTGTTTTTGGTGTCTGTCCCCAGTGGCTAAGGTTGGTTCAGTGGGTTGTGTAGGCTTCCTGGTGGAGGGGACTGGTGCCTGTGTTTTGTTGGGTGGGGCTGGATCTTGTCTTTCTGGTGGGTAGGACCGTGTCTGGTGGTGTGTTTTGGGGTGTCTGTGACCTTATTATGATTTTAGGCAGCCTCTCTGCTAATGGGTGGGGTTGTGTTCCCGTCTTGCTAGTCGTTTGCCATGGGGTGTCCAGCACTGTAGCTTGCTGGTCATTGAGTGGAGCTGGGTCTTAGCGTCGAGATGGAGATCTCTGGGAGAGCTTTTGCCGTTTGATGTTACATGGAGCTGGGAGGTCTCTGGTGCGCCAATGCCCTGAATGTGGCTCTCCCACCTCAGAGCCATAGGCCTGACACCCGGCTGGAGCACCAAGACCCTGTCAGCCATACGGTTGCTAGTGTTGGAGGGTCTCCTGTGGAGGTGGGGGGTGGCTGTGGCTCAGTGTGGGGACAAGGTCACTGTATTTTTTTATAATCTCTTTGTTGGATATTATAATTTCATTGATCACTGAAGCAATCTTTAAATATTTTAATATCCAATTAAAGATAGTAGAGTGCACATTTACTTTAGTTTGGCACTCTTTTATGTATAAAATTCCTTAGTTTATGGCTGCAATGTCTGTGTGTTAATTTTGAAAGATATGTATTAGCATCATGTCCAGTATAACAATCTCTCTGAAAATTTTTAGACTTTATAACATAGAAGTTATAAAAATACCCTGTATTTAATTTATTATATTCCACCATTAGTACAGTATATACTGTTGTAGGAAAAGTACACCCACTACATAAACATTCTTTAATATAAAATTCTATTTGTTAACTTAAGTGCATTCTATTTCAATATAGTAATAAAATTTCATTAAATAAAGTAGTCCACTAACATTTTATATTTTGAGCTTCACTAAATAATGCATTTTTCTATCATGTAGTATATTGTTTTCTGTGTAAGTATTGTATTAAAAGTTATAATTTCTAGGATTGGGGGTTCTTATACAGTAGGCAGATGCATAGAAATACACACTTTGCCATAGAAAATCACATCATTGCCTAATTATTATTGAAATACGTAAGTCAATAATAAAATGTGATTTTGTTGCCCAGATGTGTACATATATTATAAATCTAGTACTTAATACCATGATGTGGAAAAATAATACCAATGGAAAGGGTATTTTTTCCTAAAATTTGGAAATTCTTAGGTTTCTTTATATCATTAGATCTGTCTTTAATATTTGAACATCCATTGGTCAGCCATCCATTCTACATAAATCAAAATAACAGAAATATGTAGTACCAGAAAGTGATGGGTAAACATTATTTTCTAGTATTGTGTATGTACGAGTGCATTGTCTTACATTTAATCTTTTAATCAAAGTAATACATATATGATTAACAATCAAGTAATAAAGAAAAGCTTATAATAAAAACAAAAGTTGTTGCCTTCAACTTTATCCCCCCAGTTTTACTCCCCAGAGGCACATATTATTATGTCTCTAAGCTGTTCTTCCATTAGTTTCCTTACCATCTCTTGGTAATGAGTATTTATTTTAAATAACACCCAGAAAGCATTTGGTAGCTTTTAAGTCTTGGAGAATGCTAACATTAAAATATACATAAGCTTTTCAGTAACAAGATTCTGGCACAAATTATTAATGTTTTCTTTATTTCTGGAAGCAATGAAGAAAAGCAATATTAACTAGTATATTGGGTTGAACATAAATCTCCAAAATATCTGTTTTTATAATTAAAAATAATTGTATGTGATGCTGTGAACTAAGTTCTGCAGTGTAATTAAACATATTTAACATATAACTCTATAAGTAATTTGCATAAATTATTCTGCTTAACAATTTTAGTGTACACCAGAGGATACTGTGATTTTTATCAATGCACTCTATTAACTGAATGGATAGTGATATGGTTTTAAAAGTTGAGACATAATTATAAGCCCCTTAGAATCTCCAAATGAAGAGTATTATAAGCTATTGGAATAACTTGCCAAAATTACAGGCAAAATTGCATATGCTGTTTTGAAAGGTGAAATTGAACCTCTATACCTAATCATTTGACAAGTACTAACCATTCACTCATATTTTCTCAATGTTCTTTCCAGATCTATTAGTTCATATGCTAGGCTTTTATTCAGAGATATATATAGTATTATGCATATAGTTCTATATAATTATAGTCAAAATTTATCCTAACTGAAAACATGGATAAATATTCAATTTTGTGAGATGCATGATGGTACAATAAACTAAAGGCCAAAACTTGAGTTCTGATTCTTGATTTGGTTCCTAAGAGGCCAGTGACTCAGAGCAAGTCCTATCATCAAAAATGGCTTCAGTTTCCTCACCTATAAAATGCAATAGACTTGGACTCATAAAAATCCAAAGAAGTCTCTTCAAGTACTTCACATAATCAGTCACAAGTACTCTCAGTTTTGTTATTCTAATATTTATTTTACTAAGTAAGAAAATAACATCATATCATTGTATACCATACTATAAGCATTTGATTATCTAGAAAGGAGACTTTTATCCACATAGCACCTCACATTTTCTTTGGCTTCCTCTATCACTCTATTTCCCTTCCCCCTGCAAAGACAAAGCATGATTTGGGTAGGATATAAAATTGTCCGAGTATAACTATGGGGCAAGCACTACCTTCTCCCTTGTCTCAACCATGCCAAGAAAAGAGTGTAGACGAGAAGTTTTCAAGCATCTTGGTTTTAGAACCCCTTTCCACTCTTCAAAATTACTGAAAGTCCCCCAAAGCTTTTATTTACATAGTGTTTATCTAGTGATTTTACTGTACCATAAATTAAAACGAAGATCATTGGAAATATTTATTTTTATTAACTCATTAAAATAATCTCATAAATGCTAATATATAAACATATTTTTCATTGAAAAATTATTTTCTAAGACAAAAAAAGGGAGAAGAGAGGCATGATTTTGCATTTTCATAAATCTCTATAATGTCTGCCTTAATGGTAGATAGGTGGATTCTCCTCTCTGCTTTCAATCTATTGTGAAATCACATGTCATATAGCCTCTTGAAAACTTCACTGTACACTCATAAAAGAATGAGGGTGAAAAAGACAAATAATTCCCTAATGTTACAAAAAATAGTTTCACCTCTCAGCTCCCCTGAAAGGGTTTCATGCCCAAGCCACACTTTTGAGAAATACTGGTGTAGGGAAAGCCATGGGGGTGAGAAGCAAAATGCTGGGCTTTGAGTAGCAGAGTGCCCAGGTGGGAGAGGGGAGGAGAGGTGGAGGCTCTTTGGCCAAGACCTGTCCATAATGAATTTGTATACAGTTGTGTATACAACACACCTGGTTTATATTATTCTTCAAGTTCTTGTTTTTAAGCAAAGGCTACTTCAGTAATAAACATTCCAAATGTGTGAAGAATTCGCAAGAAATGTGAATTAATTTATAGAAATACTATTTCCACTTATACAAAAAGAAAAAACAATCCTGTGACTAGAATCACTATGTGATTGATTAGGTGGCTGTACCAGTTTTGTGAGGCTTTAAATATTACTATACTATTTAATAGGAACAAGTCAGTGCTTGGAGAGATTTCACTAAAATACATGAAAAGATTAGAAAAGAAACCAAGGTAAGCAAGGATTAACTTCCTGCTCATTTACCAACAAACTTTATTAAGAGAGGAGCTGAGATTAAAGACTAAAAGCTTGGAGACATGAGCATGACTCAAAGCAAATTAGATGGGCACACACACTTTCTCTGCAGAGCACAAAAAAACCAATTATCTGTGCTTGTGCAAAATGCAGGAAGCAAATAAAGATTGAAAAATCATTATCTTCTTGCCTAGGTTTTCAGTGCAGGAGAGAATCTGTAGAAGTCAGTCTTCCCTATCAACATCTAGTCAGCATATACCACATCTTAACTAATGGAGATATTTCAAAATCCACTGATGATTTTTTTTTTAATTGAGGTATAATTGACATGTAACATTATATTAGTTACAGGTGTACAACATAATGATTTGACATTCGTATGTACTGTGAAATAATCATCACAATAAATCTAGTTACCATCTGTCACTGTACGTAAAGTAGTTATAATTTTCTTAAACTTTTTCTTATGATGCGGACTTTTGAGATTCACTCTCTCTGCAACTTTCAAACATGCAATACAGTATTGTTAACTGTAGTCACCATGCTGTACATTACATCCCCATGACTTATTTTATTGCTGGAAGTTTGTACCTTTTAACCCCCTTCACCCATTTTGCCCACTCTTCACTCCCTCACTGGTGGCTGGTTTTACCACAGACTTTTTAACATATCCCAAAACTTGAACTAGTTCCTTAAAACTCATTCAGAAAAGAGAAAGGTGCCACTAATAATTTTTCACTAACAACAACAGCAGTAAGGGTCTCTCATACTTACATAGTGCATACCAAATGCCAGGCACGGTCCTGAGTACTTTGTCTATATTAATCCCATTGATCCTCATAACAATATCCTGATGTAGACACTATGATTTCTCCTATTTTTCAAATAAGAAAACCAAGGAATAGAGGAACAGAAAGGCGGAGTGTTTTGTCTTAAGTTGGGGAGCCAGGATTTGAACCTAGGCAGTCTGGCCGCAGAATCTGAATAAGAACTAAGCAGTGACTGAATCTGAGCAATGCTATACAACAACTGAATGTGTAAAAGGTTATCAGGGAAAATTCCACATGTTGAGAGAAGCCTACTTGTTTAAATTCTTGCCTTTAAGAATTTCCTCTAGCTCTCTTGGAACACATTCAAATATTAATACCTTGAGTATAAAGAATTTTGCCTATTTTGTTCATCACTGTAACTTTAGAATCCAGAACAGCGACTAGCACAGAATAAATTCTTAATAAATATTTGTGAAATAAAAAGTGTAAAATTTATGCTTAAAAGTAGGTTTATTTCAGAAATTCAATGAAGTGGAGCTGGAGGGAGGGTAGTTTGTTTTGTTTTTACTCTCAAATAACCCTATCTATTGTCAATCTATTACTGATTTCCAGGTGTCCTTACTCAATTACTCTTGAATTTTAGTATTTTAAAATCACTTGGGAATCTTGTTAAAATGCAGACTGTGATTCAGAAGGTCTGGATGAAGCCTGAGATTCTGAATTTCTAACAGGCTCCCAGGTGAGGTCACAGCTATTGGTCTAAGAACTGCTCTTTGAGTATCAAGGTCCTTATAAGCATCTGATAGGTGTGACTTTCAAATTTTAGAAATTAAAGTGACTTAAAAGTCATAACAAGTAACAGAGATTTTAAACATTATGTGCACCATGATTCTATTTTTTCACATACTCCTTTTCTCATTTACACTGTTGCCATTATTTTAGGACAGAATGAAAAGTGACATTTCTCACTGCTACTGGAATGATTGTCACATGGGATGTTAAATTCTTCAGGTTTTACTGGGGACATACTGCTATGATTTGTTTGGATATCTCCAACTGCCAGTGTTTTTGCTATGACCTTTCCTATGGATTAAACATAAATAAACACATATACTTAACAATTTGAAAAGGCAAGCTATCATACTGTTAAGATTAGAATGGAAAAATACAGAAACATCCACATCATTTTTTGGATTCATTCATCATTCCAGAATTAAATAGATAACAATTGTCCAAAAAGCCAAAAAAAGTAATGCTGTATAGTTTTGCAAAGAAAAGGTCAGGTGTGGTTCCCTTCCTTTCATACATGTAAACAGAGGCCACAGAAAACTATTATAGTAATTAGTATTTATTTAGCAAACACTCTTACTGCATGTAATTTGTCACAGAGAATGTTCTGTGTTACATAAATATCAACTTGTTTAATATGCATAACATCCCAACAAGTAAGTACTATTATTATCTCCGTGTTTTATAGGTGATAAAACCAAGGTAAAGGGAATGAGGTCCAGTGGTTAAGATGCCACGCTTTCACTGCCAAGGGCGTGGGTTCAATCCCTGGATGGGGAACTAAGATCCCGCAAACCGTGCAGCCAAAAATACATACATACATACATACATAATACATACATACATACATACATACATACATACATAAAACCACCATAAAGTGAAGTTAAAGACATCACCCAAGGTCTCATTATCTATTTGCTATGATTCAACACCAGGCAGTATCATCTCAGAATCTGTGCTCTTAACCACTGTGCCATGGTGCCTCCCTCTATGAATTTCTAAGGAAAAAATATATGTGAGAGTTCCAAAGACTTTTCAATATTATATCCAACTATATCTTCGATTAACCTCAAGAATCAGACACCTTCCAGCAACTTAGAGTGTCACAAACAAAACAGTAGCAAAAAAATACTCAAGATATAAAATGATTGGCTTCAGGAGTGCCAAGGGAAGTGGGGCCAGGTGGGAGCTAAAGGAGGGCTGGCTTCTCTAACGTAGTGTCTGTGGTTCACATTACTTTGCACTGAGCACACTCTGCTACGATGAACCAATCTACTAACTCTATTGCCTGATACTATCTTTTTTTTTTTAAAAAAACATCTTTATTGAAGTATAATTGCCTTACAGTGGTGTGTTAGCTTCTGCTTTATAACAAAGTGAATCAGTTATACACATACAATATGTTCCCATATCTCTTCCCTCTTGCATCTCCCTCCCTAACACCCTCCCCATCCCACCCCTCTAGGTGGTCACAAAGCACCGAGCTGATCTCCCTGTGCTATGTGGCTGCTTCCCACTAGCTAGCTATTTTACATTTGGTAGTGTATATATGTCCATGACACTCTCTTAACCTGTCACATCTCACCCTACCCCCCCCCATATCCTCAAGTCCATTCTCTAGTAGGTCTGTGTCTTTATTCCCGTCTTGCCACTAGGTTCTTCATGGCCTTTTTTTTTTTTTTTTCCTTAGATTCCGTATATATGTGTTAGCATACTGTATTTGTTTTTCTCTTTCTGACTTACTTCACTCTGTATGACAGACTCTAACTCCATCCACCTCATTACAAATACCTCCATTTCATTTCTTTTTATGGCTGAGTAATATTCCATTGTATATATGTGCCACATCTTCTTTATCCATTCATCTGTCGATGGACATTTAGGTTGCTTCCATGTCCTGGCTATTGTAAATAGAGCTGCAATGAACAATTTGGTACATGACTCTTTTTGAACTATGGTTTTCTCAGGGTATATGCCCAGTAGTGGGATTGCTGGGTCGTATGGTAGTTCTATTTGTAGTTTTTTAAGGAACCTCCATACTGTTCTCCATAGTGCCTGCACGAATTTACATTCCCACCAACAGTGTAGGAGGGTTCCCTTTTCTCCACACGCTCTCCAGCATTTATTGTTTGTAGACATTTTAATGATGGACATTCTGACTGGTGTGAGGTGATACCTCATTGTAGTTTTGATTTGCATTTCTCTAATAATTAGCGGTATTGAGCATCTTTTCATGTGCCTGTTGACCATCTGTATGTCTTCTTTGGAGAAATGTCAGTTTAGGTCTTCTGCCCTTTTTTTCTTTTTTAATATTAAGCTGTATGAGCTGTTTGTATATGTTGGAAATTAATCCCTTGATGGTAGCATCGATTGCAAATATTTTCTCCCAGTCTGTAGGTTGTCTGTTCGTTTTGTTTATGGTTTCCTTTACACTGACTAATATTAATGGCACCTCAGCGTACAACATCAGCTGAAGTCTACATCATCTCTCCTTTGGACTACTGCAGCACCTTCCCAGCTTCTCATGGCTTTAACTTCTCCAATTATTCTTTGAAACACTCATCAGACCTGCATTTCTAAAGCACATATAGACAGTCTCACGACTTGTTAGCTTAAAGACCTCTGTTGTCCATTCTCTGCTTATAGATTTAAGTCCAAACTGCTTAGTGAGGTATATAAAGGCATTTCTCATTTAACCTCAGACTATGTTTCAAGCCACAGCCTCAACCATTTCTTTTCCAAGCAGCTATATAAGCTTCTTACTTCAGCAAACAATGTCTTTAAAATCTTAATATATACCTTTTGTTCTGTCCAGAATGTCCTTGTCTACATTTTAGCTTGACAATTTTTATTCATCTTTCAAGATGATAGCTTATACCTGAAGTATTTTCCTACCTTCCCTAGAAAAATGAACTTTATCGCTCTGATTTCCTGTTGTACTTTGAATGTACTTTTTATGAGTCACTCTGCATTATAGCCTTCTAGCAGGTAAGAAAATCTCTCACAGTTTTTGGTATACAGGTGAAGCTCAATAAAATTAACTGAATAAAAAAAGTGAAAACAAATAATTTGGCTTAACCAATGATTTTACATTAATAATGTATTTCATAATTTTGGTCATAACTGAATAATAATAAATTAACTATATATAATATTAATTATATAATAATAATAGTATGAAATTTTGTCTCACACATGCTTATGCCAATGATTTCTCCCTTTTGCATGAAAAAGGATGCTATTTGTAGTCAGCAAAACAATGGGAGTAAAAATACATTGATAGTATCATAAATCCCAAGAATATCCTCTATTCTATTCCCATAGTCATGGCTAGCCAGAGAGAAAAACAGTCAAATGCAGGTTGGTATAGGCTGTTGACTGCGAAGAGAAAAGAAAAGCTATTTGTGTTGAGTTCAACATGAATTTCATTATCAGGAATGTGCTAAAAAAACACTGACACTGTTGTGGTCCTTCTGTAGGTGGTCTGTCTCACATGTGGGAGGCTCACATTTGGTAGAAACATGCTGTAGTGTTGCTGATATATGACTCTATGATTTATACTTCCCCGTGCCATCCATAAATACAGGTGGTTCCTGCTTTGCATTATGATCTGGAAGCTCAACTGAAGAGAAAACAATCGCACACAGATCATTTTCTTCACAGTCACATAAACAGCTATGTATATTCAAATTTGAAAGCTTATGTATGAGAGGCTCATTCAAGTTAGGACTTTGCAGTTATCACCTCGACCTCTAGATGGCGACGCAGCACCAGTTTGACATTTGCATTACTTCAATTCACATCACTGGAGTTCCACTACAGTGTTCTCCGGGACATCCAGAAACTATGGGAAGAGCATCCTATCCCAAAGTGGAAGAAGATCTATTAGGTATTTTGAGGAGAGCAAACTAGAGAGCTGTAGAGCAGAGTAGTGAATGGTGTACTTAACACTGTAGAGTGTTATTACTGATGTATACTAAGATAATCAATAAAATTTCTATATTTTATATTCTTGATATTTTCATAATTACAATCATGGGAAGTTCCAATCATTTTCAAAAGTAGAGTGAATGATGTAATGACCGTCCATACACTCATAGCTCAGCTTGAGAAATTATCAACACATGACCTATCTTTACTCCTATACACATGTAACATGTTTTTTTTTTTTAAAGAACTCAACTTCAATTTACTTTTTTTTTTTAATTTTATTTATTCATTTATTTATTTTTGGCTGTGTTGGGTCTTCGTTTCTGCGCGAGGGCTTTCTCCAGTTGCGACAAGTGGGGGCCACTCTTCATCGCGGTGCGCGGGACTCTCACTGTCGCGGCCTCTCTTGTTGCGGAGCACAGGCTCCAGACGCGCAGGCTCAGTAACTGTGGCTCACGGGCCTAGTTGCTCCGCGGCATGTGGGATCTTCCCAGACCAGGGCTCGAACCCGTGTCCCCTGCATTGGCAGGCAGATGCTCAACCACTGTGCCACCAGGGAAGCACCATGTAACATGTTTTGATGCCACATACATGAATTCATTAAAAACCTCATGATCCCCTTCAACAAAATGACTTTGTGAAAATATTTCTACCTGATATTAACCTTTGAAGGAAACATTGGAGATGTAGTAATTACTAAGAGAGCAAGAGGGGATCTTCTTGGACCCATTTCTTGACCTGGGTGGTGAATACATAGGTGGGTTTACTTTGCTGTAATTCCCCTAGTTACAGACTTCATGTACTTTTATGCATATTTTACTTTTAAGAAAGGGAAAGAAAAAAAAACAGACAATCAGGAAAGGGACAGAAGCCTTATAAACCCTGGCCTCTAGACGGAAATGGGCATAGAGTATGGAGTTGCTTATCCTTATTGACAATGGGAAACCGCAAAGTTTAGAGAGAAATTAAGGAGAAAATTAAATTGTACCAAAGCCCTCCACAGAGATCTTTAACGTTTACTTCATGAAAAGCTCTTAAAGGCTCAGAAAGTCATCTTGATCTTTCTTTAAGGGGGAGCAGTGGAAGAATGAGCATGCCCTCTCACTTGCCTACACTTTTACCTACTGTGGTCTCCCTTGAGACAGTCACTGCCATTGACGTGGTATGCAGCTTTATGGGAGAATCACCACAAACACTTTACTGAAGTGAAATAATGATGGAAGTTTTACCTCTTGAACACCCACCAGGAGGGCTTCCCTGGTGGCGCAGTGGTTGAGCATCTGCCTGCCAATGCAGGGGACACGGGTTCGAGCCCTGGTCTGGGAAGATCCCACATGCCGCGGAGCAACTAGGCCCGTGAGCCACAACTACTGAGCCTGTGCGTCTGGAGCTTGTGCTCCGCAACAAGAGAGGCCGCGATAGTGAGAGGCCCGCGCACCGCGATGAAGAGTGGCCCCCGCTCGCCACAACTAGAGAAAGCCCTCGCACAGAAATGAAGACCCAACACAGCCAAAAAGAAAGAAAGAAAGAAAGAAGCTTTAAAAAAAAAAAAAAAAAAAAAAACCCACCAGGAGAATAAGTAATAAGCCAGAGGGCAAAATAAACGTGCAATCAATGAAAAAGTAGGAAGAGATAATGGAAATAATAAAAAGAAAAGAGAAAAATAAGAAGGTGGTGAGAACAGAGTACAGAAGAAGCTGTTCTCACTTACCCCAGAAGCCTTCCTTTACTACTCCACCGATTTCCCTCTCCTTGAAACTTCTAGAGTGTTCAAAGTGCTATTTTATGTAAGAGAGGTATAATGGGGTGCAGAGAATACCTGCTTATATTCAGATAGGTCTTGATTGAAACCTTGAGGAAAATACTTAACCTCCTTGTTTTAGCTTATCTGTAAAATGGGGTTAAAATATTTTCCTTTCAGTGATATTTTGATTATTAGACATAAAATATGTAACATAATACCAGTGCACTGCTGGTAATCAATTAGTAACAACTATGATGATAATTAGATTTGTTAGTATTGTCTTTGTACCTAGGAATAAGCCAACGTTATAACAGGTGTTAATGAATATTTTTTCAGCTTGAGAGACAATTGTGGTTTGAGTGCAAGTAAAAATAGCCTTAGGGACTGCGTATGCTGCCTTTGACCCATATTGATAAGTCTTTTCTAAAATATGTGGATGAACAGTATGATTCTTTTATATATGGTGTTTCTATTATGTATGTGACTAATAATGATTCAGTTTACACTTTACTAAGAATGAGGGAAGCTAAGTATAATACAAAAGGAAGTCATATGGCTCACAGGTAGCAGATGCTACATATCTTCTACAAATATCTAATGGGAGACTTAGAGATGGCTTGTCTCCTCTGGAAATAACGATGAAATATATAGCTCAGTTTCCCCTCTATTTCTGTTTTAAATTAGCAACTGAAAGGAAGTAACACGATTGACAGCAAACATAATTTCTCACATTTCTCTAAATAAATACAATCCAATAGATTTTGTTTAAATTGCTCAATTACAGGTGCTTCAATGAAAGCAATATGGTTAAAGTTGTAGAGTTTTAATGCAGGATAGATATACTAGAAAGAGTAGAGAGTGTTGTAACTGAGTAGTATTAGAGAATATTTTTCCCTCTTAAAGTTAGATTGTGATCACTAGATATTAGTTTCACTTATGGGAAGGATCTGAAAAGACCATTAGAGTCAAGTGTAAACTAATCCTTATAAAGACATATGATCACATTAATATTATAGAACAAAGCTTGAGCATAATTTAGACCCATTTTGGAATGGTGGTGAAAGGACATATGACACAACATGATACAGAAGTTTACTGATTCCAAGAAGGAACTTTCAGAAACATTGTTACCTAATTAAATTAGTGATCTTCTTGAGCATAAAAAAAAATAAGTAGCCAGAGACTATGATTAAACAGAAAAACACAAGACAGGGTTATCTCACTCATTTTAGTGGCTTCAGTAGTATTTGTTGTGAAAAACGTGTTTTTATTATACTGGATAAAATTAAATAAAACAATTGAGGCCATAGCATCACATGTCTCAACTTAGGTATGCAACATGGTAAAAGATTGTGCTAAACTTGGATTCAAAAAATCCACAGACAGATGGACCTACAGAACATTATGCTTAGTGAAGTAAATCAGACAGAGAAAAACATATACTGTATGATATCACTTATATGTGGAACCTTAAAAATAATACAAATGAATCTATATGCAACACAGAAACAGACTCACAGATATAGAAAACTAACATGTGGTTACCAAAGGGGAGAGGGAATGGGGGAGGGACAAATCAGGGGTTTGGGATTAACAGATACAAAATACTATGTATAAAATAGATAAGACACAAGGATGTACTATATAGCATAGAGGATTATAGCCATTATCTTGTAATAACTTGTAATGGAGTATAATCTGTAAAAATACTGAATTACTATGCTGTACACCTGAAACTAATGTAATACTGTAAGTCAATGATACTTCAATAAAAAAACAAAAGATTCACAGACTATTTCCTGTTTTGTCATTTACTAACTATTTAAACTTGTGCAAACTATTTTGCCTCTGGGAAACCACTTCCTTAATCACAAATAAGATGTTGGGCCTCAACAAATACTTTCTAAAATTCTTAGCAGTTTTAATGTTTTAGGATTCCGTTATCCTTTGTACTGTATTCAACTAGCATATTGCATCTATTTTTCTAGAAGATTAAACATGAAATGACAGGTATGCTTCAATTCTAGTAGCCAGGAATCTAGTGTCCTTGTCCTGGTGGTGTGGTGGCAGTAAGGGCGGCTAAGTGCAGAGAGAGAAAGAGAACAAAGAAAGCAGGTGAGATCTGGGTGCATTTCTATGAAACGCTGCAATTGTAAGAAGCATCTAACATCACCCTTGAAAGCCAAGCATTTGCTCTATGTGTAAGAATGAGACTAGTGGAAATGACTCCCAATGATCTTTTAAAGAAACACACCTCATAGGAAAACCTCTCTTCTGAATAGCATCCCCTTTAAATTACTTCTTATAAGTAGTAACAACTGACTTCTCTTCACCTGCCCCCATTCTCCCTCTCTATAAACAGAATATTTCACAGGAATAAAGCGTTCTGGATCAGACACCAAAAATGAAAAATTAATCAATGTCCTCCAAAAGAATAGCAATAAATGAGCTACACAGTACTTCAGAATTTTTTTCAAATGAACAACAAAAGATAACTTCTCAAGTAAGATTTAAGAAAGTGCATGTAGCATGTCATATCAAAAGGAAACATGGGATTAAGAAAAGAGCAATAACGATAGCTACTAGGGAGCTAGTGCTTTAACTATGGGCCCGACATTGTCCTAATACTTTACACGTATTTTTTCATTAACTATTCATAGCCACACCATGAGGGAGACACTAACATTATCCCTGTTTTCCACATGCTGAAACTGAGGCAAAGAAAGATCAAGTGGATTGACTGAGGTCCCACAGCTCAGAATGGCAGATAGGACTTGAACAAGGGACTCCAATCATTACACCATGCTGCTTCTCAGCAGACTGTTGTCAAGTCACATATTTCAGAAGATTCTTTATTTTCATTGTTCCTCATATGTTCTGTAGCCTCTGACTTCTTTCTTCTCATTAAAAAAAAATTAATGAATCAGTGAAAGGAAGAATCACAACATATGTTCACTAGCAAGCCACATAACCAACTGAGAGTAAATGTATTAATTTACTTTTAAATGGAAGCTTCTAAGACCATGCAATATTTTACTTTCTTGGGGCAATGCTATTTTTAGTGTAAGTATTCACTGACACAGTACAATGTTTATTGTTTCATGTCAACCTAAAAATCAAATAGTTCTCTACTATACTTCTTCATGTTTGGCCTTGGGAAACATTTATGCAGAATTTTAAAATACGTTGAATTGGACTAATCAAATCAATAATTAAATGACTCAATTTTGCATTGAGGTCTGCGTATAAAATTTCTGTAGACAGAATAGGGTTTACTTATCTAACTGTATTGGGAAATTCTCAAAAATATACTATGTTTAAATAGTAGTTGATATATTAAGAAGCCAGCACATTTTCTTAAATATTAAACATAAGTAAATGGATTCTAAGAGGCAAAATAGTTTGCACGTTTGAATAGCTAGTAAATGGCATAATAAGAAATTATGTGTGTGTTTACGACAAAAATCCATCTATTCAGCTTTTTTTTTTCCATTTTGAAATGCATTAATGCGTCTGCTTTAATTAAAATGTCTCCCCTACTCACTTATTTTTGGTTTCTTTAGTTGAATTGATTTCTTTTGTTGAACTTTGCTTATTTTTATTCTTTCTTGGTTGGTATTGAAAAATGTTTAAGCTATGATTATTCTTGTGTTCAACCTTGATTGTATCCTAGAGGCTTTGATGTAGAATGGTATCAGTAATTTTCTTTTTTCTAGATAGCTTGTGAATGAAAGAACGAATGAATGAATATATGTATATATGACTAATGTATATATGACTAAATAATGGCTTAGGAAAGAGTTTTAAATTTTCCAAAAAAAACCCTTAGTAGTTGATATTTAGTTTTGTTACCTATTTAATTAATTATTTTTATTGAAGTATTGTTGATTTACAAGTTATGTTAGTTTCAGGTGTACAGTAAAGTGATTCATTTATACATCCATTTTTTTTCAGATTCTTTTCCCTTATAGGTTATTACAAAATATTGAGTACAGTTCCCCATACTATACAGTAGGTCCTTATTGTTTACCTATTTTATATATAGTAGTGTGTATCTGTTAAGCCCAAACTCCTAATTTATCCCTCTCCCACCCTTTCCCCTTTGGTAACCATCGATGTGTTTCCTAAGTCTGTGTTACCTATTTTAAATTGTATCATTTTTCTGTCTTTTGGAAAGTTTATGGAGATTTTTTGTGCCCTAATGTATGACAATTTTTAAAAATGTAATGAAGGCATTTTTCTTTCCTGCTCATAGGCTAGATATCTATCAGTAATAGTAATATGTAATAACGTTAAACTATTCAGGTCACTGTTCTCAGTCGTTTTTATGTTTACATATTTTAAATAGATATTGATAAGAGTACATACGGTGTCACATGTCCTCATGTTTCTGTTTTTCCTTTGGTTTCCAGAAATTTTGCTTAGATAATTTTAATGTAATTCAGCATTTCAAATAGTTAATGACAGCTATCTGAATTTTAGTTCACACCCCTTATTAGTAAAAGGGGATTGTCTTATTCCTTTTTTGTACTTTTTACCTTGCATTCAACTTTATTTACCATTAACGCTTTTCATCCCCATGCCATTCTCCTTTGCCTTTTGCATTGCTGCCTATCCTTTTATTCTAAACCTTTACATGTCCCATTACATCCTCAGCACCTAGCACGGTGCTGGCTCATGGTGGGCACACAGCATGTTACAAAATGGAAGAGTGTAAGTTTCAGTCATCTCATGAGTTTTCAATAAACTAACATTTCAATCAATGTTTAAATGCATAAAACCTCATTACAAAAATTGACTAGAATATGGACCTAAAGGTAGGACTAAATGTATATATAATGCTTATCTTCATAATTTAAAATTGATAAATTTTATAAAAATTCAATACAAAGTAGTAGGCATCTACTGAGTTAAAAATGAGGTTGACATACTAAGATTGTGAGTAAAGTCAATTACAACACTCAACTTCACAGAGTCAAATATGAGATTGCATTTGATAAACTCATTTGAATTTAGTCTCTACCCAAAGCTATTTATGCTTTCAAATAATTTCCCTTGTTTTCTGTACTTGTACAACTCCGGGCATCTAATTTGCAGATTACAATGTATTTAAATACAACTAAACTTTTAGTGTATGAACTTTATCAGCCTTGCCCATATATTTATCCATCATTAATTAGATCACTTTACTCTGTGAACCAGTATGTAAGTGCATGAAATAAGTAACATAGACTGGACACTGGATCATTAGTTAAGACAATGCCTTTCAACCACTGTGTGGAGCCAAAGAAAGAATAGAGACTTGCTTCCCTTGTTGCTGGAAGTTACGGCCTTCCTCCATATCCATAATGCATCTCGATGATCTTTATTTCAGTTTCTCTTTTCTTGCTCCTTCTTTTACCAATATTTGTTCCACTTACCCTTTTTCAAATACATCACTTTTTATAGCCTTGCCATATTTCAGTTTACTTAAAAATTAGAAGATGTGGCGATATCAAGCCCACATTTGCACATGTCAACAACCTGCTGGAACTAAGCAGCAGCTGCCCTCTGGGGCCAGAAGTATACTTTCATTTTGCCACATTTGATTCCTGATCCACTTCATTTACTTCCATTATCATGATGCTCTTTTAGGCTGTTAAGGTCACATCCATCACAGAATATCTAGCCTGGTGTTTGGTCTGCTCATCTTCACAAACTTCTTTGTTTTTATCAACACTCATCTGCCTTTATTTAGTGCAAATATTTTCTATGCTTCTTTAGCTGTGAGATATTTGAAAATGGTTATGTATAAATGAGAATTCTTAGGAAAACTCCTCTTGAAGGGCTTATGTTCTCTAAGCAAACACTTCCTTATAAAAGAGTTTATCTGTCTGGTCACCAGAAGGACACTTAAATTAGTTGATGCTACAGGCTCTAAGTCACAAACAAGGTGATGCCATTGTGTTAGAATATAGAAGTTTGAATTTGTGGGCAAGAATGATTAATCATTATGATTGTTGTTAGTTTTAGTGGTACTGCTTTACCTAGAGGTTCATTGTGCATATAAATATGTGACACTTCCTGATAAACGCCATGACAGGCAAGTTAGTTACACAAAGCCTCCCCCCGCCACCTCCCCACCCCCATGCTCTTTCAGGGAGAGGCCGGTGCAACAGGAAAGCACTTTGGTTCATATTCTTGCCCCACCTGATGGAACCTGCCCAAAGAAAGACTGTCACTCCCTTGACCAGATGAGCCAGACCCTGGATTCCTCAGGGCTCTACAAACTGCTAGATCAACACTTGGATTAGAAAGCCCAAAACCCTTAATCCTTCCAGGGCTCAGAACCTTCTTCCTTCTCCCTGTTCCTCTGAAGATAGTGGAAGGTGGTAAAAAAAAAAAGTGTGATTTTGTTTTCCACACATCTGCTATTTCCACATTCCCTGTGTTCAGGCCCACTTATTAGAAAAAATTAACTTCTCCTTAGTTCAGAACTAGGACATCTGTCTTGTACAATCAGTTAATTTCATTTTTTTCTGATATATACATATATGACTATTTGAAAACAATACTGAAGTAATTTGTGAGTTCTTACTAATCATAAACAGTTACAAAATTTTGAAATCTGAAAATTTACTCTATATCCCCAAGTTTGAAGGTGCTGTGAAATATTGGTTTCAAGCAACATGGGCAGTTTAATAATTATTAAATTATATAAAAATGTATTATATTAAACTGAAGAAATATTAAACAACCAGACAAATTATCTTTTGAATTATGAATTATTGAAGCTACAGATTTACAGCTCTGGGTTGCTTACATGAGAATAGTTTTCTTATGTAAATTGTCTGAATCAATAATGGACATTTAAAAACTTTGAAAAAATAAAATAGAATACTAACTTTTTTCTGTTCAACAGGATAGATATTTCCAGATCAAAGCTAACTGGGGGGACTTCCCTGGTGGCGCAGTGGTTAAGAATCCACCTGCCAATGCAGGGGACATGGGTTCAAGCCCTGGTCTGGGAAGATTCCACATGCCGCAGAGCAACTAAGCCCATGCGCCATAACTACTGAGCCTGCGCTCTAGAGCCCGCGAGCCACAACTACTGAAGCCCGCGTGCCTAGAGCCTGTGCTCCGCAACAAGAGAAGCCACTGCAATGAGAAGCCTGTGCACCACAACGAAGAGTTGCCCCCACTCACCGCAACTAGAGAAAGCCCGCGCACAGCAACAAAGACCCAACGCAGCCAAAAATAAATAAATTAAATAAATAAATAAATTTAAATAAATAAATAAATAAAAATTCCGATTACATCATTAAAAAAAAAAAAAGCTAACTGGGGCATTCAGTGAGCAAGTGACTAAGTACCCATTCTAAGTAGAGCCATGGACTTGCATTATCATGTTGCTGGACCAAAGTGAGGCTGTGTGCTACAAATTATTTGAAGAATGCTTTTGGGGGTAATTCTGTACATACAGAATTAGATTTATTTAAAACTCTAACTCTGATCTTTTTATTTCTTTTTACTGTCTACATTATTATGTGCATTGCTGCCACAGTTTCACAAGTTACAATGTTCCTTCATGTCCTCTGAATTTTATAACCCTGAGACTACTTAATTGTCATTTCAACCTGTTTACAGCAAATGAGGAGAGGATATCTGAGATGTATTTTTAAATACTCTCTAATCAGACATGTGATGAATCCCAAAGCAAAACCATGATAGTGTGTTCTACACTTGCTAATAAGATTCCCTTGGAAATAAAAAACAGAATAGTTCAGTAATTTAAAAACTGGCACATTATTGCTTTAATAGGAACTGTGAATATTTTATCGCCATAATCCCCAATGAATAATTCTGCTTTGTTACTTTCCCTTCAAGGAGAAGAGTACTTGAAGTTATGATATGCAATGATAGAATCTCTTGAAAACCTTTGAGATCCTTTACCAAGTGACTCTGAAAATCTTTGATATTCTCCTCAGAATATTAAGGGATAGTGTTCAAAACGTGAAGCAATTATTTGTCAAAATTCTCTAAACATTGAGATTAGCTTATTGTGCCCTATATTTAATTTGCATTTTATCTTCTCATTTATTTCAAATCGGTTGCATATTAAGTAGCCTTCTTTTAAGTCTCTAGGATTTCTTCATTTACGTTGTCCCCTGCCTTTTGTTATAATGTCATACACCCTTATTCGCACATTTCCATCAAAGACACTTTATTGAGTAACTACAATGGCAGAGAAAGTAATGCTCATCAAATATTGCATGTGCTTACCTACATTTCTTGGACTACGCTGCAGTTTGTTAGAGATTATAAGACTAGTTATGGCCAATGTATGATGAGCCAAAATTTTGTCATTTTTATCAGATATTCTTAATTGCAGACATGCTACCTGTATGTTCTCTATTTTTTTCTGGCTTTATTGTGACATAATTGACATGCAACATTGTCTAAGTTTAAGGTGTGCAACGTGTTGATTTGATACACTTATACATTGTGAAATCATTATCAAAGTAGGGTTAGTTAACACTTCTATCACCACACATACTTACTATTTCTTTTTAGTGGTGAGAACAATTACCATCTACTGTCTTAGCAGTTTCAAGTATATAATACAGCATTGTCAGTGATAATCACCATGCTGCACATTAGACAACCAGAGGTTATTTATCTTATAACTGAAAGTTTACACCCTTTGAAAAACATCTCCCCATTTCCCCCATGTGTCAGTCCTTGGTAATCACCATTCTACTCTATGTTTCTATGAGTTTGGTTTCTTTAGATTCCACATGTAAGTGATATCACACAGTATATGTCTTTATCTGTCTAATCTCACCTAGCATAATGTCCTCATGATCCACCCATGTTGATATAAATGGCAGAATTTCCTTCTTTATCATGGCTAAATAATATTCCATTGTATGTGTGTATATATATGTCACATCTTTTATCGTTGATCCATTAATCTATTGACAGGCACTTAGGTTGTTTCCATATCTTGGTATTGTGAATAGTGCTGCAATGAACTTGGGAGTACACATATCTCTTCGAGATCCTGATTTCATTTCCTTTGGATATATACTCATAAATAAAATTGCTGGATCATATGGTAGTTCTATTTTTAATTTCTTGAGAAACTTCCATAGTGTTTTCCATAGTGTCTGTACCAATTTACATTCCCACCAACAGCGCACAAGGGTTCCCTTTTCTCCACATCCTCACCAACAAGTGTTCTCTTCCTTTTTTGATGGTAGCTATTCTAACAGATATAAGGTGATATGTCACTGTGGTTTTGATTTGGATTTCCTGATGATTAGTGATGTTGAGTACATTTTTATGCACCTATTGGCAACTTGTAGGTCTTCTTTGAAAAAATGTCTATGAAGATCCTCTGCCCATTTTTTAATCAGATTTTTTGTTTTTGTTTTTTGTCTGTTTGTTATTGAGTTGTATGAGTTCTTTATATATTTTGGATATTAACCCCTTATCTAATAAATGGTTTACAATTTTTTTTTCCATTCTGTAAATTGCCTTTACATTTGTTGATTGTTTCTTTTGCTGTGCAGAAGCTTTTTAGTTTGATGTAGTCCAATTTGTTTAATTTTACTTTTATTGCTTTTGCTTTTGGTGTTATATTCAAAAAGTCATTGCCAAGACCAATGTCAAAGAATTTTCCCCTATATTTTCTTATAGGAGTTTTAATATTTGGGGTTTATGTTTAATTCTTTTATCTATTTCAAGTTAATTTTTGTGAGTAGTGTAAGGGGTTTAATTACATTCTTCTGTATGTGGTTATCCAGTTTTTCCAGCATCATTCATTGAAGAAACTATCTTTTCCTCACTAAAATATTATTGGTTCCCTTTTCAAATATTAGTTGACTATATATGTGAGGGTTTATTTCTGGGCTCTTGATTCTGTTCCATTGCTGTTTGATTACTATAGCTTTGAAATCAGGAAGTCTGATGCCTCCAGCTTTGTTCTTTCTCAGGATTGCTTTATCTATTTTGGGGTCTCTCATGGTTCTATTAAAAATTTTAGGACTTTTTTTTTTTTTTTTTTTCTGTGAAAAGTGCAACTGGAATCCTGATAGAGATTGCATTGAATCTATAGATGGCTTCAGGTAGTATAGACATTTTAACAACACTGATTTTTCTGATCCATGAACATGGGATATCTTCCATTTATTTGTGCTTTATTCAGTCTCTTTCATCAAAGTCTTATATTTCTCAGTGTATGATCTTTTATATCCTTAGGTAAATTTACTCCTAAATATTTTATTGTTTTTGATGTTATTATGAATGGGATTGTTTTGTTTTTTTTCTTTTTCAGATCTTTTGTTGTTATTCTACAGAGACATTACTGATTTCTATATGTTGATTTTGTACTTGCAAATTTACTTAATTCAGTGAGCAGTTCCAACAGTATTTTGGTGAAGGTTTTAGGATTTTCTATATATAAGATAACATAATCTGCAATTAAAGACATTTTTCATTTTTTCTAATTTAGGTGCCTTTTATTTCTTCATTTTGCTTGATTGCTCCAGGTAGGATTTCCAGTCCTATGTTGAAGAGAAGTGGTGAGAGTGGGCATTCTTGCGTTGTTTCCAATCTTAGAGGAAAAACTTTTCATCTTTTTAAACTTTTAATCTTTCACCTTAAGTATGATGTTGCTGTTGTGTGTGTTGTTGTTGTTTTTTTTTCCTCTAACAGTATGCTGGAACTTCTCCACTGGAAACCTAAACTTCCACAAAGGCTCTCTTGTCTCTTGTCTGTGGGTGATTGTCTAAGATGGAGCATCCAAGGGAGTCTTGGACAGAAGTCAACAGGGGCTATACAGGTCTCATGGACCACTGCAGGATACACAGCCAAGACTGAGCTCTGTATCCCCATTAATTGATGAGCAGGGGGGTGAAACTCTTTCCCAGTCCCTTGTGTACGGTACTGGATCCCACAGAGTTCCCACAAAGGCACTTTTGCCTGTGGATAAATTTCCAAATTCCAAATTTATCCACAGGCAAAAGTGCCTTTGTGGGAGGGGTCCCTTTGAGGGAGGGGAGTGATGAGGGATGTCTACTTAGCCATGTTGCTGATGTCACTCACTGTATGTTCTTTCTTTTCCTGATGCATCAACTTTGGAAGCCTTGGATCTGGACTGTTCAGCTACTAAGGACTATCCCAATGAATACAGGCACTAATCAACACAGCATAAGTAAATGAGAACAAAGGGAAAATTATAGAATACATAAGGAATTTAAGGAGCAATATATATTCTAGCCTCCTTTGTCATAGGTTAGGTGACCATAGGTGCATGGGTTTATCTCTGGACTTTCTGTCCTGTTCCATTGATCTATATTTCTGTTTTTGTGCCAGTACCATACTGTTTTGATTACTGTAGCTCTGTAGTATAGTCTGAAGACAGGGAGCCTGATTCCTCCAGCTCCATTTTCCTTTCTCAAGATTGCTTTGCCTATTTGGGGTCTTTTGTGTTTCCACACAAATTGTAAAACTTTTTGTTCTAAGTCTGTGAAAAATGTTATTGGCGATTTGATTGCATTGAATCTGTAGATTACTCTGGGTAGTATCGTAATTTTGAAAAGATGCTTAACATCATTAATTATCAGAGAAATGCGAATCAACCTACAGTGAGGTATCACCTCACACTGGTCAGAATGGCCATCATCAAAAAATCTACAAACAATAAATGCTGGAGAGGGTGTGGAGAAAAGGGGACTCTCCTACACTGTTGGTGGGAATGTAAATTGGTGTAGCCTCTATGCAGAACAGTATAGAGGTTCCTTAAAAAACGAAAAATAGAGCTACTATATGATCCAGCAATCCCACTCCTGGGCATATATCCAAAGATAACCATAATTTGAAAATATACATATACCCCAATGTTCACTGCAGCACTGTTTACCAGAGCCAGAACATGGAAGCAACCTAAATGTCCATCAACAGGGGAATGGATAATGAAGATGCAATACATATATAAAATGGAATATTACTCAGCTATAAAAAAGAACAGGGCTTCCCTGGTGGCGCAGTGGTTGAGAATCTGCCTGCCAATGCAGGGGACACGGGTTCGAGCCCTGGTCTGGGAAGATCCCACATGCCGTGGAGCAACTAGGCCCGTGAGCCACAATTACTGAGCCTGCGCGTCTGGAGCCTGTGCTCCGCAACAAGAGAGGCTGCTATAGCGAGAGGCCCGCGCACCGCGATGAAGAGTGGCCCCCGCTTGCCACAACTAGAGAAAGCCCTCGCACAGAAACGAAGACCCAACACAGCCAAAAATAAATAAATTAATTAATTAAAAAAAAAATAGGCTAAGTTGACAAGCCTTGTTTAAAAAAAAAAAAAAAAAAAAAGAACAAAATAATGCCATTTGCAGCAACATGAATGGACCTAGAGCTTGTCATACTGAGTGAAGTAAGTCAGACAGAGAAAGATAAATATCATATGATATCGCTTATATGTGGAATCTAAAAAACTGGTACAAATGAACCTATTTACAAAGCAGAAATAGAGTCACAGATGTAGAAAACAAACTTATGGTTACTAAGGGGGAAAGGGGGGGATAAATTGGTAGATTGAGACTGACATATACACACTACTATATATAAAATAGATAACTAATAAGAACCTACTGCATAGCACAGGGAAATCTACTCAGTACATTGTAATGACTTATATGGGAACAGAATCTAAAAAGGAGTGGATATCTGTAAATGCACAACTGACTCACTTTGCTGTACAGCAGAAACTAACACAAAATTGTAAATGAACTATACTCCAATAAAATTAATTAAAAAAATAAATAAAATAGATAACCAACAAGGCCTACTGTATAGCACAAGGAACGATGCTCAATATTCTGTAATAACCTAAATGGGTAAATAATTTGAAAAAAGAATAGATACACGTACATGTATAAGTGAATCACTTTGCTGTACACCTATAATAACACATTATTGTTAATCACCTATACTCCAATATGAAATAAAAATTTTAAAAAAATAAATAAAATAGATAACCACATAAAAAGCTATATTAATACATTAAATGTATGTCTTGATAGTCTACTGACTAGAGGTAGGCCTCAAAATTAATTGTGAATTTGTAAGTAGTCAGTGTAAAAGGGAAATACAATTGGTTACTATTGTGTCCATAAGATAAAAATAAACCAGTTGACTGGGGAAAAATACCTATTATTTGTATTAAGACAGACAGAAAATTCCCCCTTTATTTTCAGACAGGGCAACATGACCTAATGACTCTGTTTATTCTTTGATGCCATTTAAACGCAGGACCATGTACTTTTACAGTCAGAGGAGATGTTTCTCAAATTTACTTTGATTATGTAAATCGTCAAAACAGATTATCTCGAGAAAAACAGATTATTCTCAAGGTTCAGTTAGGTCAGGCTTCATTTTTGCTTATTCAATATGAACTTGTCAATATCACGCATAAACTTTTAAATACATGCGTAAAATTCTACTGGAAGTGTTTACAGAAATGAGGATATTTTTTGTGTCTAATCAATTTGTGTTGTGTTTAAAGTATAACTGAGTTCAAATTAGGGTATTTGCCTAAAAAACACAAATTAATTTTCCTGCATTACTTGAAGAATTGTTCATTCACACTTTTCCATCTTTCTAGCTTGTTTACTATCAGGAATGTTAGAAGACTGTACTGTAGTTTGAGCTATGTGGCAAATTTCTCATCAATTCATTTAGAAATTCCCAAATATCTGTGTGTTTTTATGGAGAACATATTTTATGTCTGATTCATTTTTCATCAGAGTACTTCTATTTATTTATATGTGCCAAATCTTGGTGGAAAATCTGAGTCTATTCTTTCTTTCTTTATTTTTTTCCCCACTTTTTTTTTTTTTGGTAAAGCTATTTTGACATTTTGATTTCTAATTAATTTTTAAAGAGAACCAGAAAGAAACACATAGAGATGTTGCATTTTTTAAAGCATGATATCAATAAAGAAAACATTATCTTTCTTAGAAAACTTTGCTATGAGGACTTGAGATTTTATGGACACTCTGTGTAAATCAATGATCCATGAGAGCAAAACATGCACACTGGGTTCTCGGTCAATACAAATACCGAAAAACGAAAATGAGAGCAAGATGCTTTTGAACATGGTTTCAAATGTGTTGCATTCACCTGAATTTTATGGATGATATTTTTAGCTCCCTTGCATAAGAAGGATTTAGCTGGCCCCTGAAAACTAAGCACCCTGAGAAAGATATCCTTTACCAGTCACTGCAATGTGCCTCTACCATCAACTGACTGAAAGAAAAAAATGTCATCATTATATGTCTCATGGCCTTTATTAAAAAAGGAAGTAGTGTTTAGTCCAATTTAACTTAGGATTTTTTATGATATTGAGAAATTACTGGAATGTTCTCAAGTTATCTGGAACAAAATACACTAGTAATTCCTCGTAAAAACCAGTTTGAAGACTGATATATGAACATAAACATTGTAAAATTATTTCTAGGCCTCTTATCATCCCAGCTTAAATATTCCAATAACCTTCCATTTTTTTCCTAGCTTGATTTCCAGATATTCTGTGCCAAGTATATTTGAATTCAACTGTGGCTACTCCATTATGCCATGATCAGAATAGTTTTATCATCTTTATCAGTTTGAAAGATGCACTTCACACATTGGAAATAGTTTTTCACAGGTAGATTTCACACCTAGTTACTCCAAAGAGAATTGACATATGGTAGAGATGTTTTTTTTTTAATTCACAAGCTGCTTAAAATAGAGATTAGAAAAAAAAAAAATAGAGATTAGTAGAAAGTTCAACTTGATAATTATAAAATGCAGAATATTAAATCAACTAAATAAAAAGAATTAAAATACAAAGACAAAGCACAGTCACCCTTACCCTGCAATACTTCTTTTAATACTCTCAATTGCACATCATGAACAATTACCCACTCAGTAAAATCTTTTTTTTTTTTTTTTTCCATTTTGATATGGCCACATATCACCTTTAACAAAAAGAATGAAAAATAAAAAAACATTTTTCCCTTTAGTTGTAAAGCATTTTCTACTTAAACTGCCTCCATTTCTTAAGCATTTTAGTTGCCTAGGAAACATACAAAGATTTTTCTGCAATAGCAGGGATCCATTTAAACACCAAATTCCCTCTGTAAGCCTGGTTCATCATTTTTATATTGCAGAAGTCTTCAACAGAGCACTTGACTGCAGCCAACTGGCTGGCTACCATATCACACTTTCATTCTAATAAAACGGGCCAAACAGATTTTCAGAGAGTTAAAGCACAGAGTCGTGGCCCTAACAGTATGATCCAGAGTATCATTTCCTTGGGATTCTAGAGTTTGAGAAGGATTATCTATTTTCAGATGTTAATCTAATCTATTATCCGCTACAAAAGATCAGCACACATTAATACTGGAGAGACCACTATTTTCTTGTCTTAATTTTTTTAAGTGCATTAACTCTTTTAGGAAACTAGGATACCATTTATAACATACAAAGTGGTCTTCTACACATTTGTTAGCTCTGTTTGACTTTTATATATTTTATCAGTATAGCATTGGTGTAGAAGAAGAACTACGTATTTCAGGTCATACAGAGGGATTTATTACAGCAGCTAGATTGCCAGTGGAGTTGTGGGGGGAATAACAATTAATCTTTGTTGCTTCCAGGTTCCCCCATCTAGATAATGATAAAAATAAGATCTAAATCCAAAGGTCACCGTGATAGATCTAATTTATATAAAATTATCCCTTCTATGTTTCTTATCTCAGGGAATAATGCCACCATCTTTCTCATTCACAAGTAAGAAACCTAAAAATTTCTTGTCCTCTCCCTCTCTCTGTCCTTCACATCCAGTAAGTCACTTAATCTCTCTACACCACAGCCACTGTCACTATCATTTCCAAAATCGATATTTATTTGGTCTCCAAGTCTCAGTTTGGGCTGCTTTAGTTCTCAACAATGATGCCAGACTGATCTTTCTAATACCTTTCTGACCCTGTCATTTAATTTCAGCGACTCCACATAAATCTTCACATTTCTAATAAGACATTCAAAGCCCTTATCTCCCAAGCTCTTGGTGTGTTCTTGCTTGTAAACTAAGAAATACAAACACATCAATCTAGCCGCACCGAGTTATTTCTAGTTACCTTAATATTCTATGCTTTACTTTTTATTCTATTGTCTCTGCACTGGAATATCTACCTGGAACTTCTAGATTCCAGAAGGACTAACTAGCCATTACCCATTTTTGTTTCCACAACTGAAATATCACTTGATCTATGAAGAATTCTTGAACCACAATCTGAACTGGGTATTGCTGCTTTCATGAAGTAAGACAGGTTAAGACAGAGGTTATTATTTGTTCACTGTCATATGCCCATGGCTAGTTTGCATGAGACAGACATTAAGCACTTAATTTGCTTAAGATAAATTTCTTTACCATCATACCAGTATATATAATAGACGAGGGGTCTCCTATTAAAACAAAATGGAAACAAACATGTCTAGGAAAGTTGGTAGGGCAGGCAACCCTAAGATACCTATTTCTATCCATCGATTAGCTTAAAAAAACAGAATGGCATTTGTCAAGGATGATGGTCCCTGCACAAAATGCCAAGCACTTATAATGAGGCTTTTTTTTTTAGAAGCATCTGAAAGGATCTGTCCTGGGCCCCTGGTATGCAGATGTGGTATGCAGTGGAGAAAGGAATCTTCTCTCCACTTCTCCCAGGGATGTTGAGAGTTTGAATATGTTGGAGAAGGCAGATAACAGTAATATTTGAATTACTACTAGTATATGATCACATTTGAATTCACAGGCTGGTGATGTCTCAAGTCATTATATATACTTTTAAATAACATTTATACAAAGAGGTGTATGTAAACATACTGTGAACATGTTCACTAACCTTGGATTTATATTTAGTTACTTTACAAATGACAAAAACTGTGAACTTTCTGGTATTGGCTACCAGGCCTTATCAATCTAAATATCCTCTCTTTGTTCAGTTATTTTTGAAGATATTCCTATGACGTTAAAAGTCTCTTAGTGTCATTTTTAGAACATTAGTCAAAATAAAGGAACACATATTCCTGATAACTAAGCAATTTTAGGTGAAAGAGAACATTTTTCATTAAATTTACTTTTATTAGGTAATATGCATATGCTCATGCCCTAATTTTCTTGTCTCATTTATAAAGCATCTCAGGGGATATGACTACATCTCATGCCTCCTTTCCTCCTTTCCTCCATAGTTCCTTGACACAATAAATGCCATGTAAATGATATGACTGAGAAGGCTTACACTTCACTAGAGGGACTAGGTTTCTGGAACACAATTCAGTCTACATGTTCAGCTTTTATCATTTTAACTCACTTTTCTTTTGTTAGTCACGTTGAAAATGGATGACATCAGATGATCAAAGTACAGTATTAACAAAGTTGCAGTATTGAATATGTTTCACCTGCACTATTTTTGAATCACAATTCACTGCAAATGACAAGACAAAAATCTTTATTAGTAAGATTCGGGGACACAGTCTTCCTATAGACTTTGAAAGATACATAGGTATTCACCTGTCTTGCTCTAACTGGAAGTTAGTATAATAGAAAGGATTGTACAGGAAGAGTTCACATTAGCTGTTATCATTTTGGAAATGAGAAAATCAATAAATAATAATTATAGTATAAACAAAAGGGAGACTTTATTTTTCTTAAGAATATTAAGCACGGGTTTAACCTACCAGGAAGGTTTTAAAATATCATTTCAAAACCTTTATTACAGAGGGCTGAAATCATTCTAATTATTCTGAACCAGATGATTTCCTAGGATTCCTCACAGCTTTTTCATTCTATGTGCTAAAAAAGATACAAACAAAATGCTAATGGAATCAAGAATACATATTTTGAGTGAAATCAAGTCTTTTGAAATTTATGCGGAAGTACAATTTTAAAGAAAATATCAAGAACTTTACATCCCTATAAATTTAAAAGGTGGAAGAGATTGCCCTAAACCTGGTCAACAGAATAAAGAACCTCACAGTTTGCCGAAAAAGAATGAGAATTAAGAACAAAAGTTAGAGAAATTAGCAAAAGAATAGTGTAAATAAATAAGAGAGTTTATCAAAGTAAGATTTAAAAGCAAAACCCATGTAAGCATTCATGATACAAATTTATAAGCTTTGAAAAAAATGGCCAAATGGCCTCTAAATTTGTCAGAAAATGAACTACTTCTCCTTAAAGGGTAAACTACAACTTTTAAAAATTTCCAAAGGATAAAATTCTTTTATCGAAGTGTTTAATTGCTCTTTGTATTTCTTAAACCATAATTTACACTTTTATTCTAAATCCTAAATATGGACTCTCCCTGGATTTTTAATATCAATCTTGACCAAAGATCCACTTTTTTGGCTTTTCTACTCCCTGTTTATAATGTAGACAGTTCCCAATGCCATTTTTCCTTCCTCCACCATGATAGCTCACCAGTTCTAATCTTATGGGCTGATTTTCAACCTTGCACAGTCCCTTCTCACATATCTACACATTGGAATATCGAGTGTTCTTCAAAATTAACCACAAATACTATTTTCTCCAAAATGGTCGTCACTCCAGCCACAAGTGGGTTAATTCTCTCTCTTTTTAAAACATTCTCTGTGCTTCTCACTATCAAAATATAATACTTCTCTTATGTTCTTGTATATATGTGTTTGTTTCTGAGTGTATATATATATATATCTTATCTTTTACACTAAACTTTAAACTCCTCAAGAAGAATTAGAGTCTAGTTAATAGTTATGTCCTCCTGTAGCCTTTAGCATGTGTTCTTCACAGAGGGATGCCCAGATCTATCTGTGGATGATGGAAACATAATATATCTCATTCATTTATTCAGTAAATGTTTATCTATATGGTGAAGGAGCAAGAAAAAAGAGTAAACGTTTCAGGGACTGTTAACGTAAGTAAGTTAGAAGAATACGAGCTTGTGTTCAATCTATCTTTTTTTCCCTAAAATAAAGGGATATCATTATTGCAGAATATGGAGGGCATTTTTTTGTCAGAGAAAGCTGGCTTCCACTTAAATGCTACGTGGTGTTGAACAAATTAATCTCTCTGAGCTTCAGTTCGTTCACTTATAAAATAGAGATACTACTTATAGTTCATTATAAAGGGCAAATGGCAAATCTATGAGAAGTGTTCAGCTTAGTGCTTGATACACAGATGTCTATAAAAGCATAAACATGAGATTCTCTTGTGGGGGATTGAGAGATGGACAATAATGTTTGTTTTCCTTAAAGTAAAGCTTAGAACACTACATCTTATGATTACAATAGAAAATTAAGTTTTTACACATGAAAAAAAATGGCAGGGAGACCACATATTCCATCTTCTTAAAATAGTATTTTTTAATATAATTATCTATCTATCAAGTCAGCATAACTTTTTACCTTTGGAGACCTTTTAATTTTTTCTTTGAAAAATTTTTTTCAAATTTTTTTCTAATTTTTGAAATATATATTTTAATTTAAAAACCTAAAGTATGACGTTCAATCATTTAGCAAGAAGTTTTCATTATGCAGAATTTTAAATATATTGTATATGATTAATCAATGGAGACAAGCTAAGAGCCTATATTTCTGACTTACCCTGGGTGTGGGGCCCACAAACACAGACATGTAAAGAGACATTATTTACCTCAAATAGAAATATTTTCCTGTAGAAACAGGGTTTTCCCCCCTCACATTGCTATAGAGTGAACATATTGGTCTTCTGGTTTCTTCATTTTTTAGCCTAACTGGTATCCTGGGGAAAATCCCTTTTCCTATGTCTGCCTCTCCCCTCATCAGAAACCTACATCATAGAGGGGTGAAGGTGTGACTAAGGTCTGGGAACAAAAAGCATTTCATTTTGTTGCCCACATGTACTGTGCACATGAAGAAACTCAGAAAATCATAGGCAGGAACCAAGGTCACACTACTGGAAGGAATAGAATTTTTCTTTCCCTGATTGAACCTGAACCTAGCAGGCTGTAGCCTAGTAGCTGATGGTAGCCACCTTGCTGCCTTTTAGCACTTAACAGTAAAGACTTAATACAGGAAAAGAGAGCCAAAAGAAGAAGAGAGGAGACAGACACCTAGGAGACAGATACTTCTGTTGTAGGCAGAAAAATGGATCCCCAAAGATATCCATATTGAAATCCCTGGAACCTGTGGATATTTTATGTTACCTGTAGAAGGGATTAAGGTGGAATCAAGGTTGACCTTAAGATATAGAGATTATCCTTGTGGACTCAATACAATCAGAAGGGTCCTTAAAAGTTAGAAGAGGGATGAAGGAGAGTTTGTGCCAGAGTTATACAAGGTCAGAAAAGACTCCACCAGCCATTGCTGGTTTTGAAGATGGAAGGGAGCCACAAGCTAAGGAATGTGAATGGCCTCCAGAAACTGGAAAAGGCAAAAAGAAAAAAAAAAGATTCTTCCCAAGAGCCTCCAGAAAGGAAGGCAGCCCTGCCCAGTGAGACCCATTTCAGACTTCTGACTCCAGAAATGTAAGATAATAAATCTGTCTTGTTTTAAGCCACTAAGTGTGTGGTCATTTATTACAGCAGCAAGAGGAAACACAGTACTCCAAATCTTTGTATAAAGTTTCCAGTAATGCCTACGGTCTTTTCAGTGGCATGAGCCGTAAATTTATTATTTCTTTTACCTTTGTATGGTTGGTATCTTGTAGTTTACCCAGTTAGGCACTATGGCTAAATGTGGGTTAAGGAGCAGGCTTTATTGGGGAAACATACATCCCAGGATTCAGTCAGACCAGAAGGCGTAGGTTCCCTTATTCTCATTAACCTTCCAATGTGAGGCTTACTGGGGCCGGCTGGGCACATAGTAAGAATAGGTGTTCCAGGGAGGAACCTGGCCTCATCTCATCCCCCTGGGAATTGATACTGAAGATCAGAGTAACCAGGCCTTCTCCTCTTGCTGATCCCTCAATAGTAAACTTCTCCAGTAAAGCCTATTACTTTGACCATACTTTGCGTTATTGTACAATTCACCCTGAGTCTTCGCAAACAACAGGTGGAAACCTCAAAAGGACTGACTCACCTTGCCTGACATCTTCACATTTGAGACCATTTCTGTCATTTCCAGCTGAGCCATTTGATGAATATCTGATACCTGATGAATACAGTAATAAAAGGATTTTGTCTTCTTCCTAGAATTCTCTTAAGCATTGATCCAAAATTCTCTGGAGATTTCATTCATTCATTCACTCTTCCAGGCAACACAATTCACTAAGTACATGATTATAATCTAGATGCTGAAAACATAAATATAAAGAAGATACCATATCTCTCCCCAAGGAGTTCATGGATTAATAGGGCAAATGGGAAAATAAGCAGAAATTACAATGCAATATGATATATTCTCTAAGATAAGTATTTGTAAGGTAAGAGAATAGGAAGATAACAGAGAGAAGCATGATTAAAAGACTCATAGATGTTAGCTGTATTTAGAATCTGGACTCAGCTATAATTATCCTTTTCCCAAATGGGAAGGAAGAACATCCTGAGATAAAATGATTAGTAAAAAACAAGCTTCCTGACTACAGAATACATGTCTGCATTTCTTGGCAGGAGAAACGACTAAATATGTCAACTCAAGTGCAAAGGCTTGACTATAGTAGGTGCTTAAAGAATACTTGTGGAATGAATGTCTAAATGGATAATTAGCAAAAAAAATAGCTGATGGTGCCTAAATTATGTTACTAATTGTCACCACCAATAAAGTGAAGTAATTTATAATTATAGTTAGAAAAAATTCTCGTATTGAATTTAGTTTTGACAAATAGCAGCTTAAATAGTGACAAAAAGAAACTGGAGGCTTTACGGTTAAGAAAATCAGCTTTAGATACCAGCCAGCCTGGGTTAGAGTCTTGACTGTTCTCCTTATTGGCCACTGTGACCTTGGCCAGGCTACTTAACCATCCTAAATTTGTTTCCTCCTAACAGGCTAAATAACTTTGGAGCCTATTATTTAGAAAATCTGATGATTAAAGGAAGTAATATATTTGAAATGCTTAGCAGAGAGCCTAGAATTTAGTAAGCACTCAATAAGTGTTTGCTCTAATAATAACTAATAATAAATATCCATATGAAAATAACTTTTAAACATCAAGTGAGACTGTTACAGAAGTTGAAAGATTTAATCTGGAAAATATTAACTATAACATAACTATTTTTATAAGAGATCCCATTGGTGTAATCATTTATTGTGATTTTGGCCCATATGTCTATGTCAGAGGAATGGAATATGGCCAAGGATTTTTCAGTAATTGTGTAAAATTGCTCCTGTTATGTAAAATTAATTGAGGGCTTGCTCCAGCAGCTGTTATGTGTACACAGAGGCTGCAAACCCTATTAAATAGAGTGATAACCATATAATCATGTTTTTCACATATCATTTTGTGCTAGCTATCACAATTAAAGGTTTACAAATAACAGTGACTTGTTTAAATATTATTGACACAATTAGATTCTCCCAGTGTGTGAATTACACCCTAGAAATAGATCCGGCATTTTGGAAATTAGATGATCTCTATTTTAATACTATTTTAATATAACGTTACCAACTATTTTTCAAAATATCCAGTTCAACTGAAATCTATCCAAGTTAAACATCTGCACTGGCCAAATCTACAAAGAGCATTTTGGCATCACCCTTAGCTGTCTCCTTTATCACAGTCAAGAACTCTTCTACAAACACATCATGTTGTATAATGGACAAAATATTTCATATATGCTATGTAATATGTTCTGACTGGATTTGCTTATCTCTGTAGTACAGATAAAAGTTGTTAACATTGAGATGGTTAAAGACTTACACCTGACGCCATAGCGTATACCCTCAGAATCTCTTTTGACTTTGCAACCTTGACTTTCTCCACATCATACATCGTCTCCACCTCCACATCACTAGAATCAATACACCACAAAATACCTTGCAGAATCATATGTTCACATTAGTTTTTCAGTTTCCCCATCTAACTTTAAATTGTGGCAGTCGTCTGTTTCAGATCCTTTTTTGTCTAATCTCATTTGGCTTTGAGAACACCTTCTTTGGAAGAAGAAAACAGGTGAAGCTTACCATTGTTGACAAGGGCTACTTTGCTCTAACGATTGTGATATTAATTTAGAGGATCCACAGATTTTGCAGTCAATGCACAGCCAATATTTAATGAGCTTGAGTTAATTTATCTTTTTTCCCTTTAGATATTTTTTATGTGGCTCACAATTACAATTAAATTTTAGATAAATTAACCTTCAGGAGCAAACCTGGAAAATATAATAAATATAGTTCTACCTGTAAGGGACACTTCTAAATAGTATAGCTTAAATACAGAATAATTTCATATATATTATTTCATATGTCTGCCCCTTCATTTGATTATCTCTACATTACAGATAAGGAAATCAACATTTATAATAGTTACAAGACTTATACCCCAAATCATAGAATGTGGTCTTAGACTCTGTCAAACCCTTGAGTTTCACCACATTGCCTCCACTTCATTATAATCAATATATCACATCCTGACATATTTGAAATCAGGTTACAGCCCGCTGATGAGAGCAGCCTCATCTCTTATTCCCTGGATTAACCTGTGAAAACTTTGGTTACCTGGGTGGGTAAAGCAGTTAAAGAACACCCTTCATAGAAAACTGTTAAAAGGAGGCTTATCTCTGCCTAAGTATTTGCCAAAACAGTAGGCATCTTCTAGAGACTGCAAACACTGTGTATGAAACCCAAGGTAATCTCAGCAGAGTGATGAGTGTTTGACCATGAAGCTTAAGGGAATTCATTGAAGGAATAATAATTAAATAGTATTTATTTTTGACCATGATCTCTGAGATGAGAAAAGAATTTTCTATTCAGGGTAGGGAAATAAGTGCTAGAGAGGGGCTCCTGGGACTAAACGTTTACTGGCAAGAATACAGCAAATTTCTTGGAGTAGACTTGTTCCTCAGGCTTCCTTTTATCTGATTTATTCACATGATACATGTCTGCAGGCTCTAGACATAAATCTGAAATTAAATATTTTGCTAATATTTAGCATGGATCTTGCTATAGGTTTTCAGGCTTAAAAATAGGCAACCAAATTTCTCAAGGCATTATAAAATTATTGGTGTACTATCAATATCTGTCAATGCCTCCAGCCAAAGGCCACCAGGAATACTATAGTTGAACAAAGTTTGGTTTATTTCCTCTGCAATGGAGGAGAATGCTCTCCATGGGGAACTGTGGGGTTTTTCATAAGAGGCTGTTAGAAAAGGCTTACGGTATCGGGGTTTGTGTTAAATTATTTGGAGAAAGGTTAAAGAAAGTAACCTTTTCTCTAGATTGAATGTAGCCAGAAAGCAGGGGTAATTCTACTATTAGGTAGCTTAATAAAATTCTTATCTGAAGACAGAAGGTAAAAAGCAAGACTGAAACTGTGGTATAGTGACAACAGAGCAGGATTGGGGAACATTTGGTGATTTTTGTGATTTAGACAATATTCATGTATTTATCTGCATTTGTATCTGATTACAGAATGTTCTTGCATTTGTCTTGATGCATCATAATCATAGAATGACCTAATGTAGTGTGTGTCTTCTGTTACATTGTTTACGTTCAACATGAGGACATCATTATCTAGCCTTTAATGTCAGGAAACTCCAAGTAAGGTATAGCTGTTAGTACCAGGGCCATTCCCATCTCTCATGGGCTGCTTCTTTTTTTTCCCAGCTAGGACAGCTATGAACGCCTGTACATTCAATAGCAAATCCCTGTGAGCAAGTACTTTAAAATATATCCTGAATCTGACCATTTCTCAAGCCTTTCATTCTATAACCCTCATCCAAGTCAACATTATTAACTACCTGGATCCTGCTTCTACAGGATTTTTCTGTCCCCTAAAGTTTTGTCACTACTTAGCAGCCAGTGATGATCTCTTCCAATGTAAATCAGACCATGTAACTCTCCTATGTACAGACTCCAATGGCTTCCCATCACCCTCTCAGGCCAGTATCCGAAGCCTTCACCATGGTCTCACTTGGCTATTTCTCAGATATTTTTCACTGCCACCCATGTTATCTTGGTTTTTTGTACTTGCTGTATCCTTTATCAAGAATGCTTTTTTCTCCAGGTCACCAGAAGGCTCACACTCATATTTCATTCAGGTCTCTATTCAGATCGTCACCTGTTGGAGAAGCCTTCCTTAAACACTATTCTCTTTGCTTTTTATTTTCTCTACTATTTTTTTTTTCTTTTTCTTCTTCTTCTTCATAGCATTTTTTCACTACTGGATATATATTATTTATTTGGATATCTATTTATTTTCTGTCTCCTCTTCTAAAATCCAAATTCCATGAGGCTTAGAACTGCAATTATTTGACCACTGTCAAAATAAGCTCTGTATCCTCAGAGCTTAGAACATTTCCTAACACATAGTATAGGCTTAATCGTGGATAAAGTCTATATCCAGAGTATGCATTTAGTCACAAGGCACAAAAGGAGCAGGTTAATTCTGTGATTAGGTGGTATTATATTGAACCATAAAAAATAGCTGTTTCTGAAAGTCAAGATGGTTAAATAATGGCCATTTCATATCACCTCAATAGATAAGAACTCCCCCCCATTACTGTGATGTAGGGCAGTCAGCCCTACAGTGAAACAGGCCAACTTGAGCAATGAAATCTCTACTGTATGAAATGTACACCAGTCATGCTTTTATTCATTACCTCATTTAATGAACATTTATTTAGAATTTACCACCTCTGCCCTTCATAAGATGCAGCGAATATAGGGATAAACAAGGCAAAATTCTTCCTTCAAATAATACACTGAGGGAAGATAGATACAAAAGATAAAACAGAATGAGAATGGCCTCATGGAGTTACCGAAAGTATTGTACGGTAGTCCAGTGAAGGGCACTCTGAATTCGTCCAGGACACGATACCTAATTTGAGGCTTTATGAATGAGTTAGGAGTTCACCTACGACGCAGGGATTGGAAGAGAGCCATTCAGGCCGAAGGGCAAATCCTGGCTATTTGAGAGAGCATATTTTGGTTGGGAAGTATGGACATTTCCTGGAATAGAAAGAATGGACCAGTTTCCTGAGGCCTTTAGCAGAGGAATAGGCAGGACCTGGTGTATAATACAGTGATCCTTCACAGTGAGGTCTGCTGGATTCTGAGTCCTCGAAGTAGCAGAGCAAGCAGTTTGGGGGCTTTAGGAGTCTGGGTGTCCCACTGTAAGTCACATACCAGCTGTATCAATGTTCTCACCTCTTAGCCTTCCCAACAGGGTTTGTAGTTTACAATATGACATACAGCATCCTTGGAAATCTACTGTTCTATCTTTATGCCTAATATACTAATTACAGAACATTTACGTTTGAAGATCTTTGATATAAAATCCACATGATGAAACATTGCAGAGAATGGATATGATCACTAGTAAAATAAGAAATAATTTTTTTTTTTTTTTTTTTTTAGTCAGAACCACAGAGAACAGAAGCTGTGTATGTGCAGATATTTCTTATGATTTATGTCATAATGAGGTTAACAAATTAGGTCCATTTTCTTCCGGGTCCTGATTTGTATTCATTACACTGGTTTCCCTTTGATGTCAAAGAAAATGCAAAAGGGAAAGAGAAACGGTTAAGCCAGTTTCATAAGTTCCTTTTGTTTATTTCTGTGTTTTTTAAAAAGCACCAGCACAGGTTGAGATTTATAAAGAGAGCTTAATCAATATTGTTGCTTTCAGCAGCCCTTCCTACTAATGCTTTATCTTACTAAGCAGTTCATGAACTGATGATTTTACAGAATTCTCTGGGATTAAGAATGTAGGCAGATGTCAAACTGTACTTATTTAGACATATTATTTTTATTATTTACATCATCAGTTTCTTTCCTGATTAGTAGTATGTTTTCATGTTCATTTTTTTTTTCATAGCTACAATACAAATCTAAAATGTTTTGAAGATATAAAACATGTAGTTAAAGAGATGCAGGTTTTTCATATACATTTGTTTTGGCAAAGGAGGTAGGCCTTGATGGTGACATAGCTAAAGGTTGAATAAGCTGTTTCCAGGGGTTTGATTAATTGAGCTACAAACTCTGACCTATTTAATAAACCATACAAAATAGGAAAAATTTTTATTGGCCATATTTCCTAGTTAATTCACTCTTTCCCACAGTCCCTTTTTTCATTAATATTCCAATCATGGAATTTTAATTTAGTTTCTTCACTGTTTCCAGAGCATTTATTATGAGTAAAAATCTGATAATTCTATCTGGCTAGAGTATACCCTTGAATAGATGTTCGTCTGTTAATTTGTCTTATGTACAATTCTCATTTCTTTCAACATAGCATCTACTGAAAATTTGAAAGCCAGGTTTAGTTAATTAGTTACAATTTAAGTTTTCAATAACTGACTCAACCTTCTACCCTGAATAATTGGACAACAAACGAATAATTTTTTTAAAAGACTAATACTATTACCTAGTAACTGTAAAATCTTGTCAAAGTCATCTAACACCTCTGAGCATAACTTCCCTCATCAGTAGAACAAATTGCCACACGAATCAAATGAGACTGCATACAACAGAATGAGCACCGTGAACCATCATGACACAAATTTCCACACCCAGAGAGCCTGTCCAACAGTTCCCTGAATAAATAAAACACAACCTAAAAATATCACAGTATCAAGTGATAAATAACCTTTATCAAAATAGCCTTTTGTGACACCTAAGGAACAATTTTATTTAGCTTTTTAAAAAATGAATATATAATTATTTAACATAAATAAAAAGTTTGATTGACTTAATGTTAGCTAAACAGGAAAAGATTGACAATACAGATTGTTCAAAAAATTAAATTAAAAACATGAGTGACATAGAACCTTTTAGGTATTAAGAAGATTATTCCAAACACATACTTTTTTTTGTGGTGCTGGTAGAACATGGTATTAGTGAATACTACTATGCATTTATTGAATCCACTTATGCGCCACTGATCAGCTGTCAGTGACACTGGGTGACTGGGTGCTGCTGTCTGCACTTCATCAATACACATCCGTTCTACTGCCTGGGAAATGCTGAGAAATGTCTGTTTGGGAACCTCTAACTTTGCATGGCTTCTAAGGGCAATGATCACGTTCTCCATTTTTCCAAAATACTATCATCATTTAAGAACACTCAATTGAAGTGTCACTTCCTCAGAAGCAGGTTTCAAGTGAAACAATGAAAAATTAGATGTGATTACTGACCTCAAAGATATTCCTGCTTTGAGCGGTAAATGTATACACAACCGATCACTAATTGTTGCTCTGTCATCCCATATACTACAGTCAGCCTCTCAATGCCAAATCTGTGATTGGCATATACGTGAGCTGACCCAAGGTGGCTTAACAAACTATCATTCCCAGGGACTTACATTTGGGTAGAGAGATCCTAGTTCTTTCTAGAATTGATTTAAGTGAAATCGAAAATGCAGATGAAAAAGGCAAACAAAACAGTAAAAACTGTGCAATACTCAGGAGAAATCAAGGAACTAGCTGTGTATTGAGTAGCAGGCCCTAGAAACATCGTGGTCCAGAAGAGGCAAAGGGAGATGAAGATGAAGACAGGCAGAGAAAGAGAGAGGAATAAATAATTTCCTTGACCCTCCAGAACTTTCTAACTTCTGATTCCAATCCCTCCTGAGCCTGACGGTACCCTGTCAGTGAAAAACCTTCCAATCATTATATACTGTCCTATTTTATTCTAAGTAACGTAAGGTAAATTATTTACTTACAAACAATAGTTTTAAGTAAAATGAATGTGATCTAATGAGGAAAGCAGGAGGCTCTGAACTTTATCTCAGAAATAGCAATGTTATTTTAATTTCTCTGAAACCTTATGATCACAGGGAAGGTGGAGGGATGAGCTGTGCTTTGAGCGGGGAGGATGCCGAGGAAGGTTGAGAAAGCTGACTGGGCAATAGACCATGCAACTCTTTAAGATCTCTTGGAATCAAACTGTTAGGGAGGGTTGTAAAACATGTTGATTATTTAGGATCTAATGTTCTAAATTATTAATCATCCTCTGTTTTTTTCCCCCTAGTTCTATTCTGCTGCCAATTCTTTCAAAAAGAACTTTAATCCTATTAATTCCCCTGCCAGATTCCAGGAAAAGTATTACAAAAACAGTGAAACTAAAATCAATGTATCTGGTTATCTCTTAGCCACGTAGTAAAAGATTTGGTGGAAATAAGGGTAAAGTGATGTCTTAATGAGATTTGGGAAATATCTGCGGATTTCATTTATGTCTGCTCAACCTAATGGGGAACTATACATAACAATTGTCTGTAATTCAATACCGAGTAGAACTTGCTGATTTTCCCCAGAGACACTGTAACTGTTCATTACTTTACACTGCAGTATAAATTGGCCCAGTGGGGAGGCAGGCATAGACTGAAGGGAGCTGAGAACAAAATTACATAAGCTAACACTGCAGGCACCTCCCCCATACTTGAGGCCCTGGAATCCTGCTCTTGATACATTCAGCCAAACAATCTGACCCTTGCAGGTCACACATCTAGCTTTGTACCTGGAGGAACCACAGGCCAGTCTGGAGTTACCTTGAAAGTATCTTAAAAATGTATACCACTTGCCCCAACACCAATGTTAGGTAACCGTAGTCCAGAACACGCCCCTGCCTTACAGAAATAATAGTTTGCTACCTTCCTATACCAAGGGCATAAAAGCAAATGGAAAAAAATGTAATATTGACAAGAACTGCCATGCATTTGCACCCCAGCTGTACCAGTTATATACGTGACTTGAGTCAAAGTGATTATTACTCTCTTTGTAGATTTCTTATCTATATAATGGGCATGGTAGCAGTACATCTGTCTCAAGCTTGTTGTGCCAGTCTAACAATATAAAAATGTCATAGCAAATAAGTAGGTCATGGAAGCTCTGTACTTGTTACTGCTTTTATTGTTGTTTTTGCTGTTGTCAACCCATTATAATTCTGACCTCAGTCTTTTTGTTATTGGGGAGGGAACAAAGGGAAAAAAAAAAGAAAACAGTAGTGGGTGGATTAATCATAACTGGCACAATTTTGAAACTATGTGTACTCATTAGCAGCAAGTAAAAATGTAAATAGTCATTGAACTAGAACACATTTTACATTGTACTACCATCTCTCAAGTCAAAATAGTTATTTCCTGGCCTCCCTCTGCTTGCCTAGCAACATATAGAATATATTAACCAAGATACATTTGTGCATATTACAGTAGCTGAAAATAAGTATTGGGGGTTCATGAAAGAAATGAGCAACTATTCAGCGAGAAATTAAGGATTATAGTTCCTAACTTCTCTCTGATGCTGTTTTGAGGGAAACTCGGTCAATAGGTAAAAACAGAGGTTCCTAAAAGCCAACTTTCCTGAAATGTTGGCTATAGCTTTCAGGAATGGCTTACAGATCGTTCTTTGCGTTCAGTTGGGAAAATTAGGGTAGAGTTAATCACAATTCATAATTCCAGTTCTGTCTGCTCACTTTTCTTCTTCTCTCCTGAGAAGATAAGGAAGAGTGGGCCCCAGGCATGATTTGTGTTCTTTATTTCTTATATTTAGATGTACCAGCCAAATGTTTATTACTAAAAACAAACACATGGTATCTCATTATGGTTCTAATATACATTTTCCCTGAATATTAAAAAAAAAATCACATGCTAGGGGTGGCAAAAAAAAACTACTGAGTTGTGATAACATTTTCTATCTCAGTTCTTTACTACAAAAGTCCTTTATTTATTACAACATTGTAAGTACAACTTACAAATAGGAATTCTTAGATTCACTACTCCGCTCTATCTCCTGTTATAATCTGTCTTAAAATCAAGATAGGTCTTAAGTCAGTGTTAAGCCTTGGGAAGATCTGATTATCTCTGTTTCTGTTTCTGTTACGTGGATGCAAAGTCTACTCCATTAATTCAAAATTATCTTTTAACACTATGTAGTAAAGTAGTAATCTCATCCCAAAGAAAGATCTGGTCTTTGTCCTCAGCTCCTGGGAGGTAATCTCTAAGCCTTCAAGCGTTGTGCATGAAGAATGCCTTTATTTATTTGGTGGCTTTGACAACATTGGATGGTCTATGCTAACAAAGTGACTCGCGGTGGGGACTTTGGGCCATACAATAGCAGTTCAACTTCTGGAGGGGCTGGAAACTCCAGGCCATCAACCACATCTATGTGACCGGGCCCCAGTAGAAACCTTGAACACCAAAGTCTCGGGTGAGCTTCCCTGGTTGGCAATACTCCATGCATCCAGTTGCACATCATTGCCAGGAGGAGTTATTTAGCACTGTCCACAACTCCACTGGGAGAAAACAACTGGAAGCTGCACATTTGGAACTCCCCTGGACTCTGCCCCTTGTGCTTCTTCTCTTGGCTGATTTTAACCCATGACTTTCTGCCGTAATAAACCATAACCACAAGCTTAAGAGCTTTCAGTGAGTTCTGCCAATTCTTCTACTGACTTATTGAGCATGAAGATGATCTTGGGCACCCTAAACTTGCAGTTGGTATCAGAAGTGAGGATGGTTTTTACAAGCACCTACTATGTGCCTGATATTGAGCCTGAAACTATGGATGGAAACCAATGAAAAACATTTTCATCCTGACACAGCTAATAGTCCAATGTAAAAGCCTACTTCCAGCCAACTTCCATTGAATCAGAAAAAGTAATATTTATTAGCAATAACTATGATGATGATGATGATGATGATGATGGTAACAATGGCAGCCACTAATGCATATTGTGTCTTTATTATGGAAGACCTTGTCAAAGAGCTATCATATAATTCCCACAACAATTCTGTGAGGAGGATACTATTATCATCCTCGTTTTTAGAGATGAGAAAACTGAGGCATAGGGGAATATGTAACTTGACTAAGATCACACTGCTAGGAAATAATGAAACTGGAACTTAGGCTATCTAAGCCCAAAGTTGTTCTCTTACACACAGCGCTATATGAGCTCCCACATGGAAATCCCCTAACATTGTGTGTGGCACAAGGAGAGTGCTCAATAAATGTCAGAGGACTTCTTTTCTGCAGGGCTTCCCTCAGGACATGTTCTCTAGTGAAGGACCCCTAGTGGTTCCCTCCTGCAGAGATGATGCCTTTATTTAAAACAAAGAATGGTTGTTAAGGAATGTGACATCACCAAATCAAATATACTCATCAAGACCGGTGCAGTAAGAAATTGAAAGATTCTGCTATTTGTAAATTAGAGAAGGACATGTAAATATAAGACAATTGATAAAACTGGATTTAACGTGGGAAACGTTTAGATACTTTTTTTCCCATTTAAAAATTTCCACTATTGAACACTTTTATATCAAATGCTTTGAAAACTTACATGCTGTTATTCAGAGAAAACATAATAGTGATCTTAAGCAAAACTAAGACAGTAAAATTGCAGGGTATTTTTTTAAAAGAATCATAAACATTTTCAAAATCATTAATCAGTGCAAAAACATTATTAACTTCCTACAATGTGCTCAAGCAGTACTGTAGATGCTGAGGATACAAAGAAAGAATTACATGAAACTATCTTTAAAATGATTCATGAAGATACACAGGGTACCAATATCCAGCGGTGGTATAATTCATTAGAAAGTGATACATGGGGAATAAGAAGAAAAGATTAACTATGCCTGGGTGGGACTAGTTCAGGTAAGATTTTAGAGGAGACACATCTGAACTAGTTTTGAAGACTGATTAAGACTATTTAGACAGACAGTATGTGGGAGAAAGATATTCCAGGCAGTGAGAATATAAGAAAGAGCATGGAATGTTCAAGGAACTGAAAATAGTTCAGTGTTTCTACGGTGAAACCTACAAATGATGGGAGGAGAGGGAATATTTGAGCAGGAAGATGCGTGGTTAAAAAAAATAGGTAAGATTAGGACACAATGGCTTGTGTGCCATTTTAAGGAGTTTAGAATCATCCTGTTAACAGTGGGTGTCCCTAAATCATTACAAGTAGGAAAGTGACATCAGATTTGTATTTTAAAACTATCATTCCCTCAAAAATTATATTCTAGAGGAAAAACTCAGTTATTTCCTATTTTATAAAGCAGAACTCTGATACAGTGATTAAGTATATGTTCACAGAAGCCAGAAGGAATGGGCTCAATTCTTGTCTCCTCCACTTATGTACTAGCTGTGTTCTTGGGCAGGTCAATTAATCTCTGACATTTAGTCTTCTCATCTAAAGGAAGGATAAGAATACTTCCCATTCATAGGACAGTTGTAATAATTAAGTGAAATAATACATATTAAATACTTAGAGAAAGTTTTTAATGAATGCTAATTTTTAACATGGTTATTATTATATTGTTTTCTCTAGTCAATACGTTGGATATTTTAAATTTGAAAAGAAACAATTCCTCATGTATTCAATTGGCTTATTTTCCTTTTTACTACTGTAACTCCTTGTTTTTGCAAATTAATAACAGGTAAGCCAATGCTAATACCATAAGTAACAAAGTTACTTCAAAATGCATTCATGAGGGATCAAAGTAAAAAATGAAATAAATCTGTAAAAATCAGCCTTTGAATTTGTATCGCTCCAGGTAGACTAAGAAACATCAAATGGAATAGTGATGAAAATTTAGCAAGCTAGAAAGGATTAGTCAAAATTTCTGTGAATGAAAATTTCAATTGAATTTCTAAGTCAACTTAACTTTAAACATATGCTTATTAAAATAATTTTAAAATGCAAATGTGTTTTTTTCCTATTTCCTTCTTAGTTTTTACTAATATTATATTTAAGAATTTTATATATCTGGCCCCTCATAAGCAATGATATGATAATTTAATTAGGGGCTATAAGCTATTTCTATGATGATTTATTTCTTTGGATTCTCTTTTCTCCAACTCCTGTCTCTACTCCACATGCACACTCATGCATATCCAAAGTCTATTCACTACAGCTATAATTATTTGCCCCAAAAGTAATTTCCAATCTGGTGAATACCAAACAAAACTTAGTATTGCCCATTTTTGCAGGACTAGATATTTAATTTAGATATTAAGTATAAAACACTTTACTTAATATTTAAGATTAACCATCAATCAGGTATCTTATCTACATTCTAATTTCTCTTCCCATAGCTCTTATACTCCTGCCAATGTGCTTCATGGTATATATTACTTAATTATTACCATATTGCATTTGCCACTCCTCCATAGTCTGAGGGCTCCTATTACCAAAATTTTTGAGCTATCACATGTTTTGAAATCCAATTCCACATTTTAAGATTTCAGGAAGCTTTAACTTTCTATCTAAAAGTAACCTCATTTGTTCTCCATTTATTCAGTTTTGTCTAAACCATCTTACTTTGTACTTGCAGCTATGCTACTTTATTTAACGTAGCAGTATCATGTCTGGAAATAATAAATTTCTCAAGGACTGGGGTTAGGTTCTATTTTGCCTGCAGTAATTTATCTGAGGTGATCTCTAAATGGGTAAATCTATCAAGCAGACATTAATTGGAAAAAGAAATCTCTTGAGAGATAGTTAAGGACATGCATTCCCAATGGGGAGAATATCATCCTCAAAGGGATTAAATTGGTTCTTGAGGGCAAAAAAAACAAAAAATCTTAGGTATGAAGATGGTCTGTGGCCTTCCAAAGGATCACACTATATAAACAGATACTTACTATAAAGCTGTGCTATAACAGTATACCTGTGGTATTAAAATTTCATGGGTATTGGAAAGATTAAAAAAAAGGATCCCTTAGGTGAGTGATAATGAAAAAAAGATCGAGAAACACTGGTCTTGTATAATTTTTTATGTTGATATTTTTGTACACCCACAGAAGGATAATCAGATTAAGTTACAGATAAAAATTTCATATGTTTTAACTTGATAAGGGCATATGCAAGTATGAGTCATATTATGCCAATTATTTTAGAACCCTGAGTTTGGACCAAACTCTCACTTGAATATACTTATATCTAATAATCATATTTTCTGATTTATCTATTTGCCCTAAATATAAAGTTTAAATATAGAACTTGAGCATATTTCAGAGAGATGGCACTGGAATGAACTACCCTGGGACGAAGTGAGAGAGTAGCATTGACATATATACACTACCAAATGTAAAATAGATAGCTAGTGGGAAGCAGCTGCAGAGCACAGGGAAATCAGCTCAGTGCTTTGTGACCACCTAGAGGGGTGGGATAGGGAGGGTGGGAGGGAGACGCAAGAGGGAGGGGATATGGGGATATATATATATACATATAGCTGATTCACTTTGTTATACAGCAGAAACTAACACAACATTGTAAAGCAATTATACTCCAATAAAGATGTTAAAATAAAATTTAAAAAAAAAAGAAATCCAACTAAAGTGAGATTTTAAAAATATTCACTAAGTCTAAAATCAGAAATATAAAAAGACTGTAATTTGGAAGAGAAAATAAATTTTTAAAAGGTGTAAAATTTAAAAGGTGTATCTCTGTCCTTAAGGAGTAGATCATTGGTCAGCTATTGTTTTGTAAAACAATAAATACTTAAATACCACATAGGTATCTTCAGATTGACTGATACACGAATCCAGGAAATAAATAATTGTATGGAGATATATAAAAATATCTCGAGGTTGCAGAATTGATTAAAATTATTTATAACTGTTATATTTCTCCAATGAGTTTCCTGGGATTCTTAAGGGAATCCTATCACAACTCCTAGGGAACATTTTATATGGCAAAGTTACTCTGTGATCATGACATGAACATACTTGAAGATATGTTTTCATATCTACTGGGCATCAGATTAAAATTTTAACTTTTAAGATGAGGAAAGAGCAGATCCATAAAGCAATGTAAAGTATTTTCTCCAGTAACTGAAGATTTTTGGAAAGCACCTTGTGGTAAAAGTCACACTAAAATATCTTTTTATCAACTGCAGGGTACAGGAACATAAAAGTTATAAATAATGTTACCCCTGACAAGAACATAGTTGTTCCCTTCCCTGAATTTACATAGAGTAAAGAAACTAAACCAAATAAATGAAATGCCTTATTTGTTAGAGCGAATAAATCATTTTTTCCAACCTTATTTAGTCTACCTCTGACAGTTTCCAGTCTACCTTAAACTCATCTCATTTTATTGAAACTGAATTTTCTAAGGCCTCCAGTGAACTAATGTGGGGAGAATACCAAGACCTCTCTTTTGTTCAAAAGTGTAAATGTCTTTATTGCCTTAGAGCCTAAGGAGCAGGCTTCTAGACATTTATTATGTCTCTATGTAGCCATTAGATCTATTTGAATTGGTGTGCTTCTTGACTATATTAATGGCCCACTTCCTCACAGCAGATCAATTATTCAATCCTTAGAAACTACTAAGAAAACCTGTCTAAAACTAAATTCGCAGCCTAAGTCCACATCAACCTAAAAACTTTCAATCCAGCAGCACCAATATGCATGATCATAGACATAAAGATACATTTCAAAATTTTAATAACAGAAAAACAAAAGTAAACACAAAAATGAAGCCAAAATAATTCTACCTACCTACCTATCTATAGATAAATACATTTACTCATATAGATATAGATATACACATACATATACATATATCATCATCATCATCAGAAAAATATACTGAAAGCCAATTTAAGAAAGACAACCTTGACATTTTAAATAGAGTTAAAAGGATCAAATGAAAATTTAAGCACACAGAAAGGAATAGTTAAATCATAATTTATTTTAAAAGTTTACTCATTTGAGTATGTTTTTTAATTTTAAATTTTAAATAATTTTAACAAGTGGAGCTGGGGGTTCTCAACCAGGGGTTCTGAGGGGAAGCTAGTTAAAGATTTCTAAAGAGTCAATTTTGAGGTTCAAAGCACCAGCATATTCCGTAAGAAATTGTGTAATATAGGTACCTGTGCAGCTTTTAACTTTTTGAGAGAAAGCTCAAACTTTCATGCTTTTTTCCAAATAGTAAAAAACTACTGGCAGAGAGTTAATCAAGAGTTATTGGATGAATTCTTAGTTTGATTATTTTTATTTTCAGTCTATATCTATTTTCTCAAAAGGATATACTTTTTGCTAAGCTAGTTATATTAATTCAACAGTCAAGACAATCATGATATTCAAAAGATATTTATAAATGCAGCTTTACTTTAAACTTGAGGGGGTCTCTATAATATGTCAAAAATCAACCAATGAACATAAATAACAAGAGTAATTACTGAGTATAAAATTCGAGAAATTATTTCATGTTCTAGCTCCTCATTTGGAATATCAAGCTATATTAATACAAAAGGATCACTGTAAAGTATCAAATTTTAATAAGATATTTTCATACCTGAAAGTAGGAAAGGCTCAAAGTTTGCAAGCTTAGCTCAGATGCTCAGCCCTGGCAAACACATCTGCCAGTCTAAGTGTCTAGGGAAGTCTACCCTGTCCTTTGCCATAGTGAGCTAGGATACGACTCTCTTCCTCAGCCCTCTGAGGTTGAGGAGAGTTGGGTGACCTAACTGAGAGAACAGTAATTGTGAGACCACACTTCAGTCTCATCCTCCATGCTCATGCATGAAATCCACCAAACCCTGTGGCAATGGCATGAGACAGTCTGGGACTGATATAACTTCATGCCCTCTCCTTACTTGTGAACAATCAGAAGAGCAGTTGTATCACATGCTTGGATTAACCAGTGATTAACTGGCCAGGGATATATGTCTGGAAGACAAGTGTTGAAGAAACTGTAAAACCAACCTTCCAGAAAAGAAATTAGGGTCAGTGCTTAGGAGTATCCATGTAAAGATCTCAGATCACTATCTTAACTGTGAAACCTTGGCAGGCTTCTAAGGTCTTCAAAAGCTGTGATGGATCTTCATTTGATGATAGCATTATAACAGGTAACTTTTTAGTAAAAATAATCCTCTTGTTTAAGTGACAGGTACTTGGGATCTTTACTCCACTTTTTACAAATCTATTAATAGGAAAAGTAAACACTCATGACCAGGAGGGGAGAAAATAAAACAGGTAATTATATTGCAACCAGAATAACAGGGCAAGAGTTAGAGAAAAATACAGTTGCTACAGCACAAAAAAAGAAAAGTATAATTAAATCACTAAACAAGAAAATTAATAAAAGCAACTGATATTGATATTTTTTCTTCTTTCCTAATTGTCTGGTTCAGAACCTTCTGAATCACTTATAGTAGTTTATACAACTATGTTTAAAGAATAAGGAGGTGTATACAAGACAAAATTTATAAAGATCTAATAGCAGGTTTATACCTACAAGTAAATGCAATAAAATGGAAATTCAATCGTTTAATCTGGCCCAATAGAATAACTTAAACTAGTAAATATAAATAAACTTCACGGTAAAATGGTCTGGGAGAGCTTAATTACAGCAATTCAGGAGAAGTTGATAGGTATCAAGACTTTATTCAAATTAATTTTAATTTTAAAACAACTGCTTGATGATAGGAATAGATAATGTAAAAAATAGAACAATTGAAGATTGCTGTTGCTGTTACACTGTATCAACTTATCTTAATATGTGAATATTATAAGAATAAATCATGGAATGTGTTTGAAAACTATCCATTACATGATATATTAGCTCAGATCAATGTGTCTTGCTAACAGATGAAATGTTCTAAAACATATTCTTCAGAAACTACTGAAGTTTTACTATTTCCTCTAGCAGATAAATCTTAAACAAAAGTTGAAATAAGAATGGTAGTTGGCACTTATATATGGTAAAGAGAGTGCTGATTTCAGCAACTGTCATAACAATCTTAAAAAAAGGAAAATTCATTACATATTTCTTGGTCTGATAAGTGGCCCTTCAAGCTATCACATAACCTGACTTAATTATAAAATTATATGCTTTCACATTTGCATAAAATGTTTAATATTATAGTGGAGTAAAAAGGGAAAATTATAGAAATAGTGAAAATGTTTATGTCATATCTACTTATGTTTCATAGTCTTCATTTGAGTAAATACAATAAAGGTGGATTGCATATATCCTGTATAAAATCCTGACAATATTCTGATTTTGGAAGCTAGAAAAATCCATCCATATCCTATTGGGAAATTCTCTTCCCACCAACACCTGTTCTACTAGAAAAAAAAAAAACCATGAAATGCAAAACAAAATATCTGAAATTGATATAAAACACACTGCTGGTGTGTAGAGGTCTGTACATACACAGAATCTTTAGCTGTAAATATCTATGAAGGAGAATTTTCATTCTTAGCATGTATGTTTCAATTCTCTCTAAGGGTAGTTTCAGTTTAATCAGCACAAAATCATAGGTGAGAGCCAGCTTTCACACATCAGCACGGGTGATCAAAAAAAAAAAAAAAGGAATGAAGAAAAGATTTTGAAAATTATTAGACTAAAGATGTTCATAGAGTTCATTCTGATCTCATGGTCTCAAGGGTTCGCTGTGGTGATTGGGAATGGGGCAAGAGACAGATGGCATCACCCACCTACTGATTTCCTAGAAAAACAGTTGGTCATCTTCAACTGTCTCAGTAGTTAAATTAAATGGACAGCGCCCAATTATCTTTTCACCAAAATCATCAGACCAGCATCATTATTATCTACCAAATATTTCAAGGCCCACCCCCTCCTCACCAAAATAAGATTGTTACATGTCAGACTTATCAAGATAAGGTGTAGCTTCACTATAGGAAGTAGTTTGGAGTTTTAATTTATAATCATAACATTAAAATTAAAGTACTGCTCTACATGATCATGTTATTATACTCAACAAGGTCTTAGATTGTAGATTTAAAATGCATATGACCTAATAATTGCGTGAATGCTAAATGCACATATAAGAAACGTCATTAACAAACAAAGACCTTTCCTTTGTAAATTTGTTAAATTGCTTCCATTTTCTTCAGAATTCAGTTGCTCTTTGATTTTGGCTGTGTAGCACGGCTTGTGGGATCTTTTAGTTCCCAGACCAGGGATCAAACCTGGCCCCGGCAGTGAGAGTGCCGAGTCCTAACCACTGGACCCAGAATTCAGAGGCTCTTGAATTTCATTTTATCAAAAATAAACTTCCCTGTATTCACACACTGAGACCAAAACAAACAAAAAAAATGGATTAAAATATACAGCCTATCTATTAAACTATCTAGTTGACTGGTTTGTACCATTCCTAATAGATGGCAGCTGCAAACAGCTCTAATACCCCTTAACCCAAGAGATTTCCTTGGATAGAAGAACTTTCAGCTCTAAGTTGATTAGTTTTACATCTTGTTAGAAAGTTGTCAGAAATGTGGCCAACAGTAATCTCTCCAGTGAATTTAGTTTATTGATGACGGGGTTTCTAACCAGTATGTATAAATTCATGGCCTATTTTGATAATAATGACATGTGCATGCACATAAACTTTTCATATAAAATGGTAATATTCTGCTAGATAAAGGAGTAGGAAATCATGTTTTGTGCTAGAAAACTATACCTTGAAAATGATTCAATTCTTTAAGTATTAGTGAAGTGTGAATAGATATCAGTGATCAACTCATGGTAATCCTTTTTGATGGGGGAATGTATGAAAAGCACTGAAGAGCTCTCAAAAGATTGCTTTACATAATATCCTATATGATAGACCTGATATCATGTATGCATATACATGGAATAAACACACAAGGAAAGAGAGGAGTAAAAACATTACTCTTTACTCGGGTGATAAACCCCAAGTTAAGTGGAATTGCTTTTCTAAAACTATCCCTGGTTTTAGGAAGGTATTTAAATATTTTGATAAAAATGGCTTTCTGATAGTTTTTAGCTGAAATGGAGAAATACTGGTTATATGAGTGAGTATCTTCAGCTCTGTTCTCTTCTCATGTTCCACTACCACATTCCTTGCCACAAAATGACTTACAATTTTACAAATAGGCACTATACTTCTCTGCCTTGATGTCTTCTTCTGTCTCTCTTGTGACTCCCATTTCTCTAAGAACAAGTGACACCCAACCAAAGGGGCTGGTTTTGGACAAATGAATTAATTTTGGGTAATGATTTTTGGACCAGGAATGAAGCCTTCTCAAGCTCGGCACTTTCTATTCTCTCTCAAGAATGTGGTGTGGGCTGAATTTGCTTGTCTCAGTCTCTGTTATTTCCTTAGAAGAACGTCACATGAACTTTGGAGCTAAACCACCGCATAAGACCATTATCTTTCACTAAGTCCATGAAGAAGCCAAGAGCTGATGACTTGTATAAAGAGCATCTTAAATAAGAGAGTACATATCAAAGATGACATAATGAAATCTCAGAAAAGAGTTTTAATGACTCCACAAGTTTATCCAGCTGGGAATTGGGGCTAGGTGAGAACCCTGGATTTTAGGCTGACTACATTTCACCTGCCCTGCTTAATATAATGCGGACCTCTATAACTGCATTTCTAGCCTTTTTCCTGATTAAAGCGGTTCTGTTGATATTTGTTTCCTCTTACAGAGTATAGGTCCCAGGAAAACCAGTGGCAGATCTTACTCTTCTTTGTATGCTACTGTTACAGTGTTCACTGCCTAAAGACCCAGGTTTAATTCCTTGTTCCCCTACCTGGGCAAGTTACTTGATCTTTCTAAGACTCAGCTTACTCTTCTGAATTCCTACACCCTAGGCCATTGTGGGAATTACAGAAATAATGGCAAATGCCTTGCAAGGCGCCTAGTACACTTCAGTGTTCAATATATGTTAAATATTGTTATATCATGCTCGTTAGCATTTAGAAAGTACTCTGACTATAAAGCTGCTCAATAAATATACACAGGATATTAATACAAAACAAAATTAAAACTAAGACTATAAATCAGAGGATAGCAAACTGTGGACCATGGTCCAAAACTGGACTTCTGTCTGTTTTTGTACTGCCAGCAAGCTAAGTATGATTTTCACACCGTTAAGGGATTATAAAAACCAAAACAAAAACAAAGAATACATGACAGAGACTGTATGTAGGCCACAACACCTAAAATATTTACTATCTATCCCTTTACAGAAAAAGTTTGCTAACCCCTGCTATAAATAATCTATAGAATATGACTGCAGTTAAAAATACAGAAATATATTTTGAGAAAATAAATCTTAGGAAACTCTCTTGATTAGTGCATTTCTAAAATTTATAACGTTTAGTAACCACTTGTATAGCTTTAATAAGCTTCTATTCTTTCCTGTAGTTTCCCCCCTCCAATTCATCCTTCATATCAAGGTCACACTAATCATTCCGCAGCACCATTTTTATCATAGCACTCCATTTCTCACAAATACATACATAAATACATACATAATCAAAATAAAGAATCATGTTCAAATCCTTTCACCAAATATTCAAGGTCAAACAGTTTTTCATTTCTGAAATGTTATCTCCCACTTCGTTAGTAAATATGTAATTCCAGCCATACCGTACTCCCTCTAGTAATACTATGCGTATTTAGATACACTGGGGTTTTAAAATATGACAGTCTTCATTTGAAAAAAATTTTGACACTCTTCTCTTTGAAGAGTGGAGCCTAGTTTCCCTCCATGTAGGCCAGGTTGGTAGGCTTGCTTCAAATGAATAAAAGTAGTAGAACTTAGGCTGCATTGCTTCCAAGGTGCAGGCATAAAAATTATAACTTCCTCCTAGTTCTCCTTCTTTTTTGTCTAGCTCACACTGAAGGAAGCCAAGTATCATGCCTTGAATACACTCCGGAGATGCTACATAGAAAGAATCTGAGAGTTTGTACAATAGCCAGCCCCAGCATGGCAGCCATGTAAGTCATCTTGGAAGCACCCTTGCTGAGCCTTCAGATGGGTGTAACTTCAGCAACATCTTGGCTTCAGTCTCACAAGAAACCTTGAGTCTGAATTGTCCACCTAAGCAGCTCCCAAATTCCTGACTCACAGAAACTGTTGAGTTTAAATGTTTGTTGTAAGCAATAAACAAGAAAATGTATATCAAGCACTAGCCCAGAGCTTGGCACAAGGTAAAACACTGACAAATGTTGCCTGTCACATTTTTTTCTTATTGTTTCAGTACTGTTTAGAATAAGATCAACAGTAAACAGACACGACAAAGATGAACTGAGTAATACAGATTTCTAAGTGCACTTTTACTTAGGATTGGAATGTATTTTTATTCTCAGTAGGTCTTTAAATCATCTAACGTATGAAAGTTGCTAAGAAAGTAAATCCTAAGAGTTCTCATCACAAGGAAAAATTACGTTTTTGTTTTTCTTTCTTTCATATCTATATGACATTATAGCAGATGAGGGATGTTCACTAAATTTATTGTGGTAATCATTTCACGATGCATGAAAGTCAAATCATTATGCTCTACACCTTAAACTTATAAAGTGCTGTTATGTCAATTATATCTCAATAAAAATGGAAGAGATCTGGGGAATTCCCTGGCGGTCCAGTGGTTAGGACTCCTACCTTTCACTGCCAAGGGCCTGGGTTTGATCCCTGGTTGGGGAACTAAGATCCCACAAGTTGTGTGGCATGGCCACAAAAAAAAAGAGGAAGAGATCTAACTAAATAAATAAATTTAAAGCTTAAAAAAATCATCTAATGAAGAGTGATTCTACAAAAGACCTATTTTGAAAAGTACTGCTAGCTGACCATCAGAATTCTTTATTCCATATATTGACAGTAAAAGGAGTTGTAACTTGTATCTTTCTTTCCAGTTAAGAACAGAATTTTCCAGTCCCCCTCGAAAGCCTGTAAGCATATATGGAAGTTCCTGTTAATGAAATGTAACTAAAAAATGTGTAATTTCTATCTCAGTTCCTTAAGAGGAACTCTTTTACTTTGAACTTCTGCTCTTTGATTTCCAGAGTAATGATGTCCAGAGTGACTTAGGAGACAGTGTTAAAGTTGGCAGAGCCACCATCGTCCTAAATTCCTAAACTGCCCCTTGCATTAGAACTGCTTGCTGATCTGCTATATTGTGCCTAAATTTTTAAACAGGTAAAAAATTAATTTGATCTTGCTTGAGCAATTGGAGTTTTGGTTCTCTTTGTTACAGTGATTAATGATTCCTTAATACACCCTATATTGATCCAATAAGATCAATGCTTAAGCATTAGTAATTCCAGTGGCCCCTAATGACAAAGCTGAGAGTTATTAGATATTTCATGATGATAATTAGAGAAAAGCATTGACATTAACTCTCCAATATCACACATAATCACATATTTATAAATAAAAAAATGAGGTAAAAGTATTTCAAATGTTCATGATACCAAACAAGCGTGCATAAGATCTAAAAGTATTTAAATTGTTCTTAATTTTAAAAATATTTTGTGTATCAAGATTAGCATGCATTTAGATACGTGATTATAAAAACTGAGTTTTATAATTTGTTGAAGCTATGACAAGTGTCCATTCCCTAATAAATCTTATTTATGTAAAGCTATGCAGTATATTGAAAAGAGCTTAAATAAAGACTTGAAACCAAATGAGAAGAATCTGAAGACTAAATGTTCAACTTAACATATAGCCTGGACAAATCAAATAACTTCCCTATACCTTAGCTATATCTTTTGTAAACTAGTGACTGAAAATGAATATACCTCTGTGTTGTTGTGAGGACTGAAGTGAACTCTAATGCACTGTATGTAAGCACAGTGTTCCTCAGGAGACAAGAATGTTTCATACATTTACACATGTAATCTTATTTCTGCCAAAATTTTTGGCAATGTTCTGTTTGTTATATGTTCCCAGGAAAAATAAGTTTTTTAATTAGTCAACAAATGCTACTGACTCTTTTATATTTGCCATTGGAATGGTCATGTTAATATTTCCTAAAATTAACCTGGTATTAAGAATGCCAGCTAAGAGAGAAAGTCATTAAGGAAATGCTGTGCGAGAGCTTTTTTGTGACTATTTGTTGCTGTTTTAAAGGAACAATATTAAGAAAACACAATTAGATTTAGGCAGTAAGAAAGGCATCAGTTTTCTTGGAAAGTGGTTTTGGTAGAGTGACATGGTTTGAAACCAAATTGCAAAGTATTAAAAATTAATCATTGGTGAAGACATGGAAACAAAATATGTAGTTCTTTTATCCCCCAGTTCTTTGGTGTATAATGAAATAAGAGTGAGTGTTAGTAATTTCAACTAGAAAAAAAGGTCTGGGAAAAAGGAGGGCTTAGAGAGGACATAGGCAGTTATTTTTAAAGAAAAAGAGGATATCATCAAGAAGGACATTATGAAAATTAACAAGACAGTGATGGAGATAATGCACAGAGTGAGAAGGAAGAACTGAGGGAAAGAAAGAGAGAGGACATTTACAGGAGAATATGGACAGCACAAGTCCAAGATTATTATTTTTTTCTTTTTGATAGGTAAGAAATGGATTTATTTAGAGAGAAACACATTCCACAGAGTGTGGGCCAGCTCAGAAGGCAAGAGGCCCAGAAATATAGCGTGGTTAGTTTTTATGAACTGGGTAATTTCACAGGCTAATGAGTGGGAGGATTATTCCAACTATTTCAGGGAAGGAGTGGGGATTTCCAGGTATTGGGCCACCACCCACTTTTTGACCTTTTATGGTTGGCCTCAGAACTGTCATGGAACTGGTGGGTGTGTCATTTAGTTAATGTATTACAATGAGCGTATAATGAGGCTCAAGGTCTACTGGGAGTCGAATCTACTGTCATCTTGGACCTAGTTGGTTCTAAGCAGTTTTTGTCATGTCCTATGGCTATATCATTCTTTTATAGGTTGTGCCCTGCCCCCTTCCCTCCTGTTTCATTCCCCCCTCAGAGATTTCACTCTCATATTCTTATGGAAAGCAGAGGGGCAACCCTCTGTCTTCTGTAACTGCTTCAAGGCTGAGTAGGGGGCGTCGACCTGCCTGTCAGTAAAAAATCTCTGGATGCCTGATCTAGGGGCCCCAGGGGCAGGACAACTCCTTGTTTTAAGTCGGTATGGGCTGGAATCCTCGTGTAGCCCTCATCTTGATGATGAAGCACTTTTTGTAACAGCATCAGAGTGCAAAAATTTCTATAAATAACAAAAGAATTAAAAGCCATGGTTAAACATCTGGTTACATTGTAATTGATAAAGAAACTTGGTTACTATAGCGAGAATTATGAATGATTACACTTAATATACCAAATGATCCTAGCTAAATATTTCTCTTTGAGATACCTCAGGGGCCCTCTAAAGTATCCCAAAGTTAGCTGGAAATCAAAAGAACTTTAATTAAAATTTGATATTTGGGAAGTCTGTCAAAAAGTTTTAAAACACTTGGTCAAATAAGATCACAGGTCACTGTAAGAAAGAGTTGTGCATGATCAGGATTTTCTAAGATTGGATTAAATCTACTTGGGTAAATGGATTTTGTTGGGAATGAGTTAGGACAATCAGATTTGGTTTCTCCCTCCAAAGTTTTCTTGAAATCCTGCTTTTAATAACAGATAGTATGAGTTTCTTTGCCTTTAAGTGATCTGTATCGGCTTTTGAAATCTCTTGTAACTTTGGTTAAGAAATAAGTATTGTCTCACAGTGACCAAGATTAATTTTTAAGGCTTTATTGAGGTATAATTCCAAGATTAATCTTGAAAGACAACAAAGACCTTTTTTTCCCTCAAAGACAGGAAAAAGTATATTAAAAATTCATAACACTTCTGAGATAGAAATGTTCAAGATGAGTGATACTAAGATCAAAGAATTTGAAAAAAAAATGGGGAAGGGATTGAGCATTAAATAAATGTGCAGAGAATGTAAGCATATCACGCTTACTGGGAAGTTAAAGTGCATGCCCTGTTATGAAAAAGAAAGTGATAAGGCTAAGAAAGTAGATCTTAAAAGTTCTCATCACAAGAAAAAAATTTGTAACTCTGTGAGGTGAACAACCTTAACTAAACTTACTTTGATAATCATTTCTCTATAGATATATATCAAATCATTATGTTGTATAACTCAAGCATATACAAATCTTATATGTTAATTATATCTCAGTAAAACTGGGTAGGGGAGAAACTGATGAGAAAATGTTTAAGTTAAATCAAGATGCTAATGAGCAAACAAATAGTTTGAATTCATCCCTGTCAATTACAGGCTCCCAGAAAATACCACAAAATAACTGTGGATATGGCAAAAGTGAGTTTATTCTTACTTACTAAAGCAGATCACTACCTCGACAGAGACTTAGGAATTCCTGTCTTAGTAGGGAGGGCAATGTCAGGATATTTATGAGGTTTGGTGATCTGGCTCAAAGTGGGTCTTTCCATACAGGGGCTAAGTTCAGATGGGGCACAAATTCTGATATAATAGTTTAAAACTGATGAACAAAGCAAGGGGATGGTTTTGACGTGAGGGTTCAAAAAGTCTTAGAAAATAAACATTTGGTTGATGCTATCAGAAAGTTGCTCGGCCTGATGTCCACGTAAATGAATTTTACGGAAAGGCCCTGAAATAAACAAGTTTCTCACAACTTGTATCTTCCCTGGCAAGTGTTTCCCTGAAGAGTAAAGTCATGATGATGAAGTAGTGGAATTATAAGCTTGTGTTAGTGAAGACAGTAAACTGTGTGGGTATAGATGTTTCTATGCTCCATTCATTTCTTTTTTTATATAGAACTAGAAATGTTTCACACATATAGCAAGAATTCCTTTTCTAGGAACAGACGATATTGATAGAACATTAAAGATAGTTCAGCTGTAATCAATCAAGTAATAGTAAGAAAACTATTAGAAATCTTCAAAACACGATATATTCTAATAATCTATCAGTGTAGCCGTGTTCCTATAAAATTTATGAATATTTCTAAAGATTTTTAAGAATTCCTTGTTATTTGGATTTTGCTATTTTCCTCCTCTTTGAGATCTCCAAGTGATCCCTGAAGGATCCCTTGTCTTGACCGGGCATTCCTGTCTTCTTTCTTTACAATCTTAATACATTTAGTTTGTGGGTATAACTAATAAGTATAGCGAGTATAATATGCTTTTGGTAAGTTATTACAATGTGAACATTTTAGCTAAAAAGTAACTAAGTATTGTAGTTAATAATAAACAGAGTGATATTTATGTGCCTCCTTTATCAAGAATGAAACATGAAAGAATGAATTTACATTCTGAAGCATTCAATAATACATGCTATAAGTTAATATTAGAAACAAACCAGAGAATTCAACGTAAAATTGGAAAACAAAAGTGTCAAGGAAGACCCTTCCCCGTGAGGAAATAAGGATTACTGGGTCCTAAGACAAGAAGCTCTGAGTATACCCAACATGAAATTAATCACAACTAGAGAAGCATTCTAGTCTTCAATATTTGAAAATTCAAATCTTCCATTAGTTCACCAGCAGCACTTCAGTTTTAACATATCTTCGGGATTTCATTAAATGACTCTAGATTTTTTTTTTTTTCTTCAAGTTTTAAAACATTTACACTGTGATTATATCATCTTATTTACGGAGTTAAAGAGATCAGTTAATGACTTTTCTGAAAGCAGAGAAAAGAGAGAAGAAATGGGAAAGAAACCATGAAAGACAAATGATTAAGTAACGTAGATTATTTTCTATTAAAACTACAAGGCAGGATGAAATATATGGTGCTTGTTATTGTTTTAAAAGGCAGTGGAAATGAAGAAAGCATAATAATGGTATAATTATAAATCTCTGAAGTTCTTCAGCATCTAAAAGCATTAAATCTATTAATGCAGCAAGGCTATGCTCATATCCAGCTCAAGACAAATGTATTAGCATTATATGTTTTGCAATGGTATAATTTAAAACACTATAAATGAAAAATGCTTTCCCCTGGTTAATTTTGTGTGTCCCTTTGCCCTTGATTAATTAAACAGAAAGTAGGATTTAGTTGTGAGGGTTTTCCTCATACAGTGGGGCCTTCCCTGACCACACTGTTTAAAATACAGCCTCCCCTCTAACACACACACACACGCACACACACACACACACACACACACAAGTTTCCTATCCTTCTATGCATTGTCTCCACAGCATTCACCACCATCTGGTATATCTGTTCATTTTAATTTTTTTTATTATTTAATTGGTTAAGGTTTGCTCCCTCCAACTTCCACCCTGGAATGTTCAGCTCCATAATCACAGAAACATTGTTTTGTTCTTGCTTTATTCCCAAGGCCCAGGACAGTGTCTAAAACATAGTAGTGTTAATGGTAGGAAAGAAGGGAGAAGGAAGAAACAGCTGGATGGAAAAAGAAAGGAAATTATTTCTAAGGATAAATCACTACTTGGACAACAAAGCTACATGGTAGAAGGGCACCGTTAGATTTCTAAGCACTCCTGTAAGTGCGTTCCTGTCTCCTTTATCCCACACACTGACAAGGAAAGAGGGACGAGGACTGGATTCCTTCTGGGAATAGTCTTTACTCTCACTTTTCCTTGGCATGCATTTCCCTGCACTCTGATTACACCAGGATGATTTATAGGATTTATAGGAGGATGGTTAATTTTATGTGCCAACTTGACTGGGTACAGGGTGTCCAGATATTTGGTTAAACATTATTCTAGGTGTGTCTGTGATATTGTTTCTGGATGAGATTAACATTTGAATCAGTAGGCTGAGTAAAAAGCAGATTGTCCCTCCCAGTGTGGGCAGACCTCATCCATTCCATCAAAGGCCTGCATAGAACAAAAAGGTGGAGTAAGAGTGAATCCATTCTGTCTGATTGTCTTCTAGCTGGGACACTGGTTTTCTGCATTTGAACTCAGACTGGAACTTATACCATCAGCTCTCCTGGGTTCTCCAGTTTACTGACTGCAGATCCTGGGACTTCTCAGCTAACATAACCTTGTGAGCCAATGCCGTATAATAAATATCTATCTATCGATCGATCAATCTATCTATCTAACCACCCATCTCACTTAATGGTTCTGTTTCTTTGGAGAATTGAGACTAAAATTAAGACTTCGTTGATAAGTGGTCAGGGATACCACTAAGTCTGTCTTTAGTACTAAAGTTTTCTTTTCATAGCTCTTTCTACACAAAAGATGCTCCATTGTAAGGTCTCTGTTGGCTTCGAGACAAAAATGTCATAGGAATAAAGAAACTACTTGTATAAAAATCACCAACTTCCATGTTGCAAAATCTAACAGATAATTTTCAGGCCTCAAACTATGTGCTATCTTATCAGCACTCAACAAAGATGACCTAACTTCCTTTTAAGCCCTCTGTTATTTTGACTTCCATGACACCATTCTCTGCTGCTTTGTTCCTAGTCCACTGGTTTCTCCTTTCCTCTGACCTTTACTGGTGTTTGCTACTCCTACCAGACCTATGAATCATAGAAGACATACTTTTTTTTTTTTTAATCTAAAAATCTATCCATTAAAAAATAATTGAGCAAACTTCCACAGTGGTTTTATAACCAATTATGGACATTATAAATACTATACAAAAATAAAATGAAAAATATTGAGATAAAGATAAAATGACAATATTTTTAAATGCTGTCTAGTCGCAATGGCTTTATTATCAATCATTTGCAAATACTAGATAAGGGTAGGATATACATTTTGGGCAAGATATACTGTTGATGATAAAAAATGTATTTCAAATAGACTACTTGATAAATTAAAAAAAAAAAAAACAGAACAAAACAAACCAAAAAAACTTTAGACTGATCTCCTGTTTTCATCTCATGAAGTGCCAACAAAGAGGACCAATTAGGATGTACAATAGAAAGGTTCTACTGTCATTTTCTTGTTATTTCCTGTGCATGCATTATCATTATTATATGCAACCTAAAATTTCTTTGCATTAATATTTTAAAGCTGCCCATCCACTTAGTGAGGAATATTTTACTTAAAACTAGATAATTCAATATATAAACCTATTTTTAATATTTGCTATTATTTATTTGGTAAAGGTTTGCTCCTAACCACTCTCACTCCCACACTAGAATGTTTACTTCCATAATTGCTCAGTTTAACCAGTCATGGGTAATCCAATTTGTAATGCAACGTATTCACTGTGAACAAAAGATAAAGAGTACCACTTTCAACACCTTTAGATTGTTTAATTTCCATTCTCCCCTTAAGATTAAAATGATCATGAAAGTAATGGTAATAATAATAATAATAAATGATTAAAAGGGGGAGGAAAAAGAGGGAATAAAAAGATCAGAAACTACTATTTTTTGGAGGAGCTTAATATGTACCAGGAATTGTTCTAAACAGTTTACATGTAACTCATTTAGTCTTTACATTGAGCCCATGAAGTAGGTGATATTATAATTCCCATTTCATGGATGAGAAAAAATGGGCACAAGGATCTGAAACAATTTGCCCATTGTAGAGCCAGGACTCAAATGTAGGAGGCCAGGCTCCAGAGCCCATGCCTTTAACCAACATACACAATATCTCTGATACTTCTTAGACTGTGTATGATACAGGGATCTCTAACATGAGACTCAGTGAGGGTGCCAGTGATGATCTGTATAGTAATTACTATAAAAGTTTATATCCTTAGTTGTTACAGTAGAAGCAAATATAAATATGAATTCTAATATATTCTTCCTAAATTCCCGTGGATAGCATTGTATACCTCCTCAATTGTTGGCTCCTAAATTTAAAGATGATTTTTCTAATTACAACATTCCTCAAAGCTGATGTTTTCAATCTCTTTTCTGACTCAGGCTAAATTCAATATTTCTCAGAATGTGGTTCAAGGGCCATGTGCATCCTAATAACCTGAAATGTTTATAAAAATAAAGACCCCTGGACTGTACCTCCAACTGCACTGAATTAGAATCTCTAGAGGAGCAAATGGGAATCTATATTTTAAACAAAAGTCTACTGCTTTTCCATGGGCACTAAATTAAAGAACCCTTGTTATATTGATCTGGTTGATTCTTAAGGCTTAACAAAGAGGAAAATTCAACATCATAATGCTGAAATTCAACATTACAAGAATCAACAATTTACAACAACACTACAGTTTATGAACAATTAGCTATGTCATTATATAATATCCAAGCTCTGAACATAATGATAAAATGTAGTTCCGAATAATGGAAATAATGATATTAATAATTTGCATGACATTTTTAATCAACATATATTAGCTTCTAAGGATCACCAATAAATTTTCTAATTTTTACAATCTAGTTCATAATTGATTTTACACTTTTTTTTTTTTTTTCCAGGAATTAACACTGAGTTTACTCCCAGGCAGAATTCATGCTCTCTTATTCAGATGAGGAAGAGGTAATCTCTTGTCCTTTGACATCTGTAAAAATCTTTAGGATTTCTCAGGGAATATTGATAGCGGCTCAGGAATTCTGTAAATGCTTTCATTATTATGCATGGGATGCAATTAATCTAGACTTAGAGACTAGAACTAAATGAGGAAAGACTTAGAAATCTTTGGCTAAGGATGAAAGTGATTGTGAGTCAGAAACAAACTCTTGCTGAGCAATTTACTCTATTTTCACTCTTTATTTCTTGTTTTTGTCATTCAAGATATAAGTGATAGGTAGGCTGGCCCAGCTAAATGGCCAGGAGAAATGCATTGTATTCTTCTCCAAGAAATGGGTACATTACCTTATTTTCTTGCTCTGAAAAAATAATTGAACTCATATTCCTTAGCCCCAGTGGATTCAAATGTCTTTGTTATTACGTCTTAAATTTCATCAAACAGCACTTATAGTTTTGAGCTACATTTTCTTATCCATTCTCAATTATGTGTGTCCTATCCACTTAAATATGCTTTAAAAAGTTCTGTGTGCTCTCTGCCCTGTCAGAGTTAAATGCATCCCTCATTTCATTTTTTATCACTTATGATAATGAATGGATATTATTTGATTTAGCCCTACCATTCTAAGATTTCCACATTTTCTTTACTATTACAGGAGTTGCTTCATCTTTTCTTCATCTAGATCAATTTTTATTTACCATCTATAATAAAATTTACTACTTCAGAAAGTAAGTTCTACATCTCAGATTAGTGGAGGAGTTCCTTCACCAGGTCTCCATGCCATTTAGACCTCAAACTGAATTACATTTTCCTTGTGCTTCCCGCCCTAATTTTCCTCATTTCATTGTGATGGCAACCATATCCAGATAGAAGAGTTTATTTTAAGTTATTATTTTTATTTTATTTTTATTTTTATTGAGGTATAGTTGATTTACAATATTAGGTTAGTTTCAGCTGTACAACATGGTGATTCAAAAATTTTATAGATTATAATCCATTTATAGTTACCATAAAATATCGGCCATATTCTCTGTGCCATACAATATAACCTTGTAGCTTATTTATTTTATGCATAGTAGATTGTACCTCTTAATTTCCTACCCCTTCTTGCCTGCCCCCACCCTTAGCTCTCTCCACTGATAGGCACTAGTTTGTTCTCTGTATCTGTGACTCTTTTTTTTCTGTTGTTGTTGTTGTTATATTCACTAGTTTGTTTTATATTTTAGATTTGACATACAAGTGATAACATACAGTATTTTCCTTTCTCTGCCTGACTTATTTCAGTAAGCATAATACCCTCCAGGTCCATCCATGTTGCTGGAAATGGTAGAATTTCATTCTTTTTTGTGCCTCAGTTATTGATATCTATATCTATATAGATATCTATATCTTATATCTTCTTTATCCATTCATCTGTTGAGGGACACTTAAGTTGCTTACATATCTTGGCTATTGTAAATAATGCTATGAACTTTGGGGTGCCTGTATCTTTTCAAATTAGTGTTTTCGATTTCTTCAGATATATACACAAGAGTGGAATTGCTGGATCTTATGGCAGTTCTATTTTTAGTTTTTTGAGGAACCTCCATATTGTTTTCCACAGCAGCTGCACCAATTTACATTCCCACCAACACTGTGAAAGTGTTCTCTTTCTCTACATCCTCTCCAACATTTGTTATTTTTGATTTGTATTTCTCTGATGATTAGCAATGTTGAGCATCCTTCCATGTGCCTGTTGGCCATCTTTATGTCTTCTTTGGAAAAATGTCTATTCAGGCTTCTGCTCATTTTTTAAATTGGGTTGTTTGCTTTTTTGATGTTGAGTTGTATGAGCTGTTTATATATTTTGGATGTTAACCCCTTATCAGTCATATCATTTGCAAATATTTTCTCCCATTCAGTAGTTGCCTTTTCATTTTGTTCATGGTTTCCTTAGCACAGTTTAATTAGGTCCCATTTGTTTATTTTTGGTTTTATTTTCATTACTATAGGAGGTGGATCCAAAAAGATACTGCTGTGCTTTATGTCAAAGAGTGGTCTGCTTATGTTTTGTTTTTGTTTCCTTTGCCTTAGGAGACAGAGGCAAAAAAAAAAAAAAAAAAAAAAAAAAAATATATATATATATACACACATATACACACATATATATACATATACATATATATATATATATATATATATATATAGCTAAAATTTATGTCAAAGAGTGATCTGTCTCTGCTTTCTTCTAGGAGTTTTATGGTTTCCAGTCTTACATTTAGGTCTTTAATCCATTGTGAGTTTATTTTTGCATACGGTGTGTGGAAATGTTCTCATTTCATCTTTTACATGTAGCTGTCCAGTTTTCCCAGCACCACATTGAAGCAACTGTCTTTTCTCCATTGTATATTTCGCCTCCTTTGTCATACATTAACTGACCATAAGTGTGAGGGTTTATTTCTGGGTTCTCTATTCTTTCCCATTGATCTATTTGTCAGTTTTTGTGCCATTATCATACTCTTGATTACTATAGTTTTGCAGTACAGTCTGAAGATAGGGAACATGATACTTCCTATTCTGTTCTTTCTCAAGATTGTTTTGGCTATTCAGGGTCTTTTGTTTTTCCATAAAAATTTTAAAATAATTTGTTCTAATTCTGTGAAAAACGTCACTGGCATTTTGATAGGGATTGCACTGAATCTGTATATTGCCTTAGGTAATACGGTCATTTTAACAATATTAATTCTTCCAATCCATGAGAACATGTTATATCTTCCCATCTGTTTGTGTCCTCTTCAATTTCTTTCATCAGTGTCTTGTAGTTTTCAGAATACAGATCTTTCACCTCCTTAAATAGGTTTATTCCTAGATATTTTATTCTTTTCTATGGGATGGCAAATGCGATTGTTTCCTTAATTTCTCTTTCTGATAGTTTGTTGTTAGTGTATAGAAATGCAACAGATATCTGTATGTTAATTTTGTATCCTTCAACTTTACTGAATTCATTGATGAGTTCTAGTAGTTTTTTTGTTGGCATCTTTAGGATTTTGTATGTATAGTATCATGTCATCTGCAAACAATGACAGTTTCACTTCTTCCTTTCCAGTTTGGATTCCTTTTATTTCTTTTCCTTGTCTGATTGCTGTGGCTAGGACTTCCAATACAATGTTCAATAAAAGTGGTGAGAGTGGGCCAGATAGAAGAGTTGTGAACTATATTTCTTTTTAAATTCTTCAGCCATTTCTGATTGACTATAATAACTAACAAATATAAGAAAATATCACTTCTATTTGTAATGAATCATATTAAGGAGATGATGATAAATTATAACAATAGAGCTTACTGCCCAGTTTGTTTCATGATGTACACTTTAGTTTCTATACACTAGTTCTACAAGGCATTTTATATCATACATGACTTCTGTATGACTCTACATTGTCAGTATTCACAGATTTAGTTTCTTAACCACCCTTCAGCAACCATCCCTTTTGAAGACTCTTGATATTTTCTTTCACTTAATTTCTGTTTTTCTTCCCATTTGGTGCTCCATTTCAGTTATAATCTTAGTGTTCTTCCATTTTAATTTTTCTTACATTAGCTAACTGTCTCCATTTTGATGGTAACACAAGTCCTTTATGATTATTCCAAAAATCTCAGTGGAAACTCAGAAAGGTTGATCCAGACACAGTATAATAATTTAGTATGGAGACTTATTTAAGAATTTTAAAAAATGTATTCATCACATAAATATTCACTGAGTACCTACTATGCTCCAGGCGCTGCAATTAAAAGATGTATATGACTCAGTCTATGTTCTAAAAAAGGTCATGGTCACATTTTTTTACATAAAGACACACTAACATCACTCCTTCTTTTTTTTCACTTTATTAGTAAATTTATCAAAGATAGTCCCCAGTAGCATTCAAAGCATATTATAATCACAAGAGTTAAAAGCAGCAATGTTTCATGTGGTGATAAGAAGCCATGCTTCAAAGATTCTTCTCTGAATATAGAGTCATGACAATTGTTTAAAGTGATTTATTATGGCAAAAATAAGGGGAATGGAGTTTAAATGTTCAAGTATCTGAAAGTAAATGTACTCATACTTAAAAATCACACTTAAAATCAGAGTTTTAAGTCCATGACGAATATAAATACATGGTGAGTTCCTGTGTATGTCTTTAGGTTTGGAATGCATCCTTTTGATCTCAGAAAGGAGTTGGAATCTACAATTCTTTCCACTATTTCTTTTTCTTCTTCTTCTTTCAAATATGATGAAAGATTGAATCCTCTAGAAGTCTGGACTTCTCACTAAGATTTTGCAGTAGTAGATTTTGTTCCTTTTTATAAGCTGATACACTGATTGCATAAAGCTACTTCAGAGACTGAAAAAAAGTCTTGTTTGTTTTAGAAGCACAAGAATAGATTACGTTTCAAAAATGTTGTTGAAGTTAAAGGCCTACATTGGAGAGTTCAAAATGAAGAATTGATGGCAACAACATGGTCCTATCTGGGGACTTTATGAAGAACAATACATTAACATTAGATGAATGTGGCATGTACTATATTTATTGTTATGAAGCCATAATATATTGTAATTAAATATTGAGGGTTGGCAAAATAGGGTATCTAAATGAAAATAGCCTTAAATAAAGCTTAATAGTATTGTTTTCCTTTTTGCCTCTCTCACAGGCATTATGAGGTCTGTTATTATGTTTTCAGTTAACTGTTCAGAACTATTATTCCCACCACAGCAATACTGTCCATAAATGGGTCTCTGTGGCAACGATCCATCATATAAGTCTTCATTCACTATTTAAACAGGAGGGGTTGAAAACTATATATTTGTCAAAAAAGTAACACGTCAGCAGTCAGACAGGGGAGAGTCTCAATGCGGTTGCTCTCCTGGTGTTCTACTGATACTCTCTCTCTCTTACCTCTCTTACAAAGGACATGTAGATAATAAAGTGTGGAAAAATACTACAGAGTCCTATGTAGCATAACCAGAAAAAGCAAAGACGTTTGGACACCTAGAGTCACTGAGTTTCTCGTGTTCACAAGTGGTAAATGGCCACCATTCAAAGGATTTATGTGCTAACTATTCACTGCCATATTTCCCTTTAAAAACTAAAACAAACACCCTGTTGGAAATAAATAAAAGTGTAAGAGATATTAATATTTTTGCCATTATTACTGAGTAGCATGCTGGTTCTGCTTTCCTAATAATTACTTTTTAACATAAAGTGAATAATTAAATGAACAGTCTTACCCTATCAAAATAGTAGGGATTTATGCATTACAGAAATTTAGACTTGCATTCCAATTTAAAATGCAAAGACAAAGTGATTACTTTCTTTAGCTTAATAAAGGTGAAAATAGAGCTCCTATATATAGGGTTCATATTTTTATATGAAACTCCATATAATTCGAACCAATATAAAAATAAACAATTTGATAAGAGTCTTAGGACTCAAGCTATAAATAACCAGCTCCAGAGACCAATGATAATTTTATAGTAAATATAAAATGGCTGCTGAGCTTGCTGGCAGCTTACACTCAGCTCATTAGAGCTAACCAAATGTTTGCTTTATAAAGGACTTACTGAAATATTAAAGTGCTAAATAAAGGGAGCCAATCTTGTTTTATTCCCAGTCTTATACATACTTTATAACACATTAGATGAGTATTTTCTTCTTATATTACCTGTCAACCCACCAGAACATTCTTTGCTCATCTTTACAGTAATGATATTTGCCTAAATATACATCAAAACACATACACACACACACACACACACACACACACACACACACGTAACTCACTACTTTGCTCTTCAAGCAACTGAGGTATGCCCCCTATAGAGTAAAATCCCTTATAGAGGTTTTCACCCATTTAATGGCCAGTTACATCATGCTCAAACTAAACTTGTCTTAAGCAAAATGCTAATCATCCCTGGTTTCTGATGTTTTTGCACAAGTGAAAACCCATTTTTTTTAATTCTGTCTAGATGTTCATCAGATATACATTTTCCTTCTCATTACAGAACTTTAAAATGAGCCACACTTCACAGCTCAAAGTGTGGAAGATGTCATTAAACTAGCTGTCTAATCAAGAAGGTGTAAAAGATTTAATTAAACTAATAGCAGGCTGACTCAATTATTCTAAAATATATTAAAACACATGCTGTACATGTGATTACAATCATAATTCATAGACAATTTTTATTTACTTTTTTGCTCATCTTTTTAAGTTGTGCTATTTCTTTGCAGATACTAGTACTTGCATATTCAATTATATATATGCACATAAACACACATGCACATATAAATGACACAGTTATCAATACCACATTTTAAATGTGGATTATTCCACTGTTTGCATTTTTATAACAGAACATAATGTAACTATAAAGCCAATACTTAAGAGTCATTGCATACACCTCGCCTTTCATGTGGACATCACTTTCCATATTTCACTTTGGCATTTCTGCTAAAATCAGCTACTCTTTTGGCTTTTTTAAATGGTAAAATCCATCTTTACTAAAAGGTGTTAAATAAAACTCCAAGTTTAAGGTAAATCATTCACATTTCATGGGTAACCTCATTGCTTAGAGTTATTTTATTTTTCCTTAATGAGGTCCTTACTCTTGTTTTCTCTATCAGTTGTCTTGTTTGTACTTAATCTCTTCAAAAGCCTAAGAGTCTTCAAAGGATTTGTGTGTATAATTATGTGTAGTTTTACTAAAAAAACCTGTGGTTTCTACCAAAAGCAGAAATATAAAGGTTTTCCTATGAAAACTGGTTAGTATTGCTTTGTTTTAAAGCCATCAGTATATATGCATCTCTTTTCCAGATGTCTTACAGAGAGATCCATTCTCAGTTAAGGAGGCTGGATGAGATAGCAGTGTGCTTGGTAATGACAAAGGGATGTCTCCCCTACAGCAGAAACAACTGGTGATGTGCATTAATCAGAGTAAGGACCAGCTTTTCACTTCCTATCTTTTCTTCTACCTAAGTAGATTTTAGTTTTCTCAGAGGCAGAGAAGAAAATCAAAAATTATTCTTGGTTTTGAGATGTAGGCCTGAACAATATTATGGTCGTAAACATCACCCAAACTTCTATTCTTCTGCTTACATGTATGTACGATGCACATTGACAAAGGAGGACTGTCAGTGTTCCCAATAATTCCAAGGGTCAAAAATTTCAGAGCTAAGTATATTTCTCAAACATTTTTTAGATAACAAAGACGTCAAAGACACGCCAGTATGTCAATACTAAGAAAATTATTCTACGAGAGAAGTCTACACAAAGGCTCTGTATTATTGCTGAAAAGAGGCACTTGGGATCTCATTTTTCCTTTAATTTATTACTTGTTTGTGAAGCATTTAAAAATAGTAAGTATTAATAAATCTGCACTTTTAATAACAGCCTGTCCTTTGACAGCAGTGATGGTACATAAAAACTAGTGGCCATGTTCTTGGCTAGCATTCATACTATCATTTTAGCTGTGAACATCTTTCCAGTAAAATGTCTAGATTTCTCCCAAATAAATAGAATGTAGAGCTTCACATCTCTATGAAACCCATGCCTTGCTAAATATGATTATAACATGTATTGTCAAGAAAAATAACCCTTCATTATGCCTCTAAGAGACTTAATTGTTAAGGTGGCATGCTGGTTTTGGTGTGAAGGGATCAAGACCTATGCCAGTGGCTGCTGGCTCTCGCCTATACTTCTGAGTAATCTTTAGACTACTTAGTAAGCATTATTCCAGATGGCTGATTGGCAGTTGACAGCAACTCTACCCATCGTAGCATATGGTCCACTGAGGGTTGACAACTGTCATTCAGGCAAAATTCACTACAGCTACATGCCAATCATAAAACATTCACTAAAAAAGGGGATCAAAGCCTGAGCTGACATGTACTGCCTGTCCTGATTAGATACAAAATAATTAGTCACTTTGAGTGGAAAGCTCCACTTGGATATAGCAAAACAAAACCCCACTGGAGTGGAAAAAGTTTGCTAAAATATTTTGGGGGACTGACTGATGATTACAAATACCACAAACCTCCATAAGCACTCTTCTATTCCTTTAAACGTTTTTCCAGGCTGTTTACCTGGCATCATTTTTATGAAAAATGGAATACAGAAGCATGTTTTAATTTAGGCATATTCTTTCAATACCCTTACATCAGTATGCCACAATTACAAGCATGGTTGTAAAAGTATTTAAGAATACTTTAGTTAAGTAATACATTTAAATAAATACAAATTTAAGCTTCATTTAAGATTTTTTTTACTGAGGAATTTCTTTTTGATGCTTTAGTGAGATGGCTAGTTCATAACAGATAAATCTTTAAATGTCAACTTTTTTTAACTAATAAGCTACAACTTCAGGATAACATATTTTCTAAAAGTATCACATATTGCTAACAGGTATTTTTATTTTTTTTTTAATTTCAGTACTGTGATAGCTGCATTTACTTTTATGTTTTAGACAGTATTAGAGAGTAAGAAAACTTTGTGTGAAAGAAGCCTTGAAGACTCAACCTTCTTAAGATCCCAGTCTTCTCATGCCAAATATACGCTCAGAGAGGATTTTACTTTTAAGAAACAAGTATTAAATGGTCAATTTAAAGGGTCAAAATAACTCAGGAGCAAAAATCTGGAGTCATATACACTGAACCTTGCCTTGTATTAGGTGTAGCCTTAGACAATCTCCTTAAAATTCCTAAGTCCTTAATTATAAAATAAGGATGATAATAGTAACTTACAGTGTTGAATAAGGTAATGCCTAGGGCACAATAAGTCTTTAATAATTGCTAGATACTTCCATCAAATTAATTATCATTACCATCTATTTCAGCTAAGGTTTAAATTTTTCTGGAAATATAACACTACTATTTAATTTTATACAATTTGTATCAATAAAAATAGTGCCTAACTTGATACAGCAGCTATAGTTTACAAATTTCTTTTTAATACATTTTATTAATTGACCTCAAAACTCTAGGAAGTAAGTAGGGCGCTGTTCCTCCTTCTCAAATGAGGAACTTCAGGCTCAGAATGGTGAAAGAATTTGCCTAAATTCACAAAACTCTTTGTTATCAAAGGCACAACTATTTATTTATTTATTTATTTTTGGCTGTGTCAGGTCTTCGTTGCTGTGCACAGGCTTTCTCTAGTTGCAGCAAGCAGGGGCTACTCTTTGTTGCAGTGCGTAGGCTTCTCATGGCGGTGGCTTCTTTTGTTGCAGAGCACGGGCTCTAGGCGCGCGGGCTTCAGTAGTTGTGGCATGTGGGCTTAGTAGTTGTGGCTCGCGGGCTCTAGCGCACAAGCTCAGTAGTTGTGGCACACAGGTTTAGTTGCTCCGCGGCATGTGGGATCTTCCCAGACCAGGGATCGAACCCACATCCCCTGCATTGGCAGGAGGATTCTTAACCACTGCGCCACCAGGGAAGTCCCCAAAGGTACAATTAAAATCAAGATCATCCTATTTTCTATACCACTCCTCTTACCAACTCCCTGTGCCAACACCAGTTAATATATTTGCTACTCTTTATGGACCATCAGTTATGTTGTATATAAATAACTTAGCCTGAATAAATGTATAGCAGCCTTCATGTATCTCCCTCTATAAAAGACATGCTAGATGGACAAAACATCTTAGGGTTCAGATCAAGAAATTCAAGAAATGTGTAATTCTTATAAAATATTTTTATAAGACAATTTGACATCAACACCTCTCATTGCAGAAAAATATTGGTACTTTTATTTCAAAATTATTTTTAAAATTTAATTGTAAAAATAAAGGAAATTAAAACCCAGATGAATATAAACCTCAAATGATGTTTTGCAACATTTACAATGATTTAAATAATGGTCAATAATTTTATACGTGTGTGTGTGTGTGTGTGTGCGCCTTTCTCTGTCTCTTGGTCTCTCTGCCTCTGTCTTTGTCTCTCTCTCTCTATAAAATAATCTCCGTCTATATTAAGTATACACATACATAAGTACACACAAAAATTTAACATGTGAAAATATTCAGTATATCAGAAAATAAATGAACAATGTTTATTTGAAAACTAAGATTTAAATTCCTATAATTCAGAAAGTATTTTTAATTTTTAGAAGGTCTTTATATTTAAAATTAAGATATTTAATATAACATAATATCTGATTTAGTCTTTTGTATTTATAAAACATTTCAGTGAAACAAACCTGTATTAAAGAATGATTACATCAGTCACAAACAGAATAATGCTAATAAATTACGTGTGGGCGCTATAAAAATAAATAATTGAAATATATTTATAAAACTTTAGTATTAACATTAGTATTGGTAAAAAATGAAAATGGAAAACTTACAAATATAATTTTCATATTTTTAAATTATTTTCATAGTTAATAGTGGGTGGGAGGGGGAAGTAGAACTGTTTTCAAGAAGCTACCATATCCCCTTTATCCCTGATATTAATTGGAAGTTGGTAATATTTAATGATGAAGAAAAGTTTTAAACAGTTTTGATTATGTGAGATTTTAAACTTCTGAAAAGTTAGAATAATATTGGCTACCAAAATTTACATAAATTTACAAAATTTACATAAATACATAAATAAGAACCTAACCCCTCAATGCCAACTGGGTGTTTATCACAGATCAAACTAACTATAAGTATATATAAAACTACAAGGGAAAATTTTTAAAATAATAGACAATGCAGGAGTTTCTCAACTCCATCAATTCTAGCCTCCCAAGAAAGCTCTGAAAGCCTCTTTTTACTGACTGTTTTCTTTCCTTTTCCTTAGTATCCTAAATTTCATCCATTCACAATCACTGTTTGAAAGGTTTCTTTCCAACTTCAGTTTCTCAACTAATTTATCCCAATCTTCCTCCTTCCCTCCAAAACTAATCCTTCATCAAGTGCTATCATCTCTAGCTCCTTAACACCTGTTTTTCCCCTCCATTCGCATTTCTTCTTAGTTCAGAACTGAACTTGTAAAACCGTCACTGACCAGTCTTCAAATTTTTCCTATCCCTTCCCCATAATGCTACTCATATGACTCTTTAAATTTCAAAGCTGATTACCTTATTACACTGATAAAACACCAGTGCCCCTCCCCACCCACTGTTATCTAAGAATGATGTTAGAAAGTTTTATAATGGTAACAGCATAAGAGGCTCTTCTGATCTTTCATTTGCCTTCTAAATGCAGGACTGCCCTCCTAGACACTGATTCACTCAAGTGTCTCCTGTCTGTATGAATGCTGAAATTAAACAAATTACTCATATTTCCTGAGATGTCAGGCTGATTTCATACCTCTTTATTTTTGCTCATGGTGCCTGACGTTTCTTCTTTACTGAGAATGACCCCTCCCACTTTCATCTCCCATCAGATCAGCCTTCCATTGAGAACACTTGTTTGCCTTTCTTGTCAGGTCCATGCATAAGTCCATCTTAGCTCCTCCTATTTTTGTTTTATTTTCAATAATGGCATTGCATTAAGTATTCTTATATTTCAAAGTGTGCAGAGAAAACTATGTCTGTTTTTTTCCCTTTCTTCAGGGAAGATTTTGCCTGCTCTAAAGCAGCCATTATGCAATTCACTCATGTGAAAGCCCATATAGAAAGAGACCTGTTTATCTTTCCTACTCCGTTACCTAATTCTGTATATATATAAGTTTAGGTACACAGGTTCTCATGCCATTTGCTGTCTTCATTAATGTACAAATATCTTTTTAAGATGTATGCTGGCAGTTGCCATGCAGAATGCCTTTGGTGAATCTTGTTACGGACGTTTTCTGGTTCTGCTATCTAGGTATATAAAACAAACACCTATATAGGCACAGTTCAAGGATCTCATCCAATGTAAAGCCAGTCCTAACCTCATCCCTCAATTCTAGGTATGCCTGTTCTTCCCATTTCAACTATGAAGATTACAACACTATAACTGTGATTCTTTCACCTAGGAAAGCATATGCTCTCATGTCATCTATCTAATAATATCACATTTCTGTCTGTTGGATGTTACCACATAAAAAATACTTGTCACGGGCTTCCCTGGTGGCGCAGTGGTTAAGAATCCACCTGCTAATGCAGGGGACACGGGTTCAAGCCCTGGTCCGGGAAGATCCCACATAAAAAAAAAAAAAAAAAAAAAAAAATACTTGTCACCTAATTGGGAGGGTTTGATCATCAGATCTAAAAGCTGTATGGAGCATATGAAATTAATGGAGAGGGAGGAGAATTCAGAAAGAAAGCACCTAAAAATAGAATCTGATTGCTTGGCTATTTGGAAATAGCTAAAAATGATGGGAGGAAATAAAACATTATTAGGAAAAGGGTAATAATTTTATAATTACTTAAGGTACAAAACTAAAAGTTAAGCCCCAGGATCCACGTTTAGGAGATGACAGGCCATATTAGTAATGATATTTACATCATAGAGGGCCTTTAAAATAGATATTTAAAACTCTTTTTAGAAAGTTTAAGAGAAACTATTGGCAGAATAGATATAATAAAATATGGGTTAGTTTAAGCTCACAATTGATCAGAATGTTGTATTTTAATCTACTACTTATTTGGAGTGCCAGTGGCAATATAATAAATCAGTTAAATACAAAAAAAAATTGTGTTCTCAATTACAAAGACACCTATAGTAGTTCATAGATGAAAATGAACTATTTTCATAGTTGAAAATAGTTGAACACAATTAATATGCAACTTTTAAGCTCAGGAATACATTTCAAATGTCAAGGTAGAGAAGAGACATCTTAAAGCCCTTAACTACATCACGTAGCCCACAAAAATATGTTTGCAGTGATGCACAAGCACAATTACTTATTTTATTTCAAATTTAATTGACTGTTTCTGTACTTAATTAAACATCTAATGTTGGATTGGGATGTAATATTAAGGAAAATTCTTTTGAAATCCCATTAAATAGATGACTCCTGGCATGTTCATTTCAAACTGTATAAATTTCATGAATAAAAATTACCATGTGCTCCAGTTATTGTGATTTTCAAATATTTACATAGTAAATTAATGAAACATTTTAGTAAGGATCTCTTAGTATCTAGTTTTCAGTATATATAAACATGTTTAAATAAATTCCTTATGAATCTCTCAGTCACCCATACAAAGGTAACAGAAACTTGTATGATTTCAAAATAAAAATGTACATCAGGGCACTTCATAAACTGGAAATCATGATGAAAATACATTAGATGACAGCATCTAGACTACAGAAATTCAGTACTACTCTTCAATTAATAACTAAAATTAATAATCAATTTTAAAACAAATTAAATGATAAAAATTGGAGAATAATGGTCACTGGTTTTCTTAATTGTCTATTTTATACTTATTTACAGTTCTTAAAAAATATTTCTTCAGAGAAAAGGGAGCCTTGTTAGGCTGATGGGCGGGATGTAAATTGCCAACGGCCACTCTGGAGAAGTGTATGGTGTTTCCTAAAACATCTAAAAAACACAGCTAGAGAGCATAGGGCACAAAAAAAAAAAAAAAAAAAAAAAAAAAAAAAAAAAATTTCTTCAGCATATTGAGAACATTTTGAGTTTAAATATTTAACAATTTAAGAGAAAGATGTAGGGCATTCTTTCTCTGAAAAAGAATGCCCCTTTTTATTTGAATATGCTGATTAGCATGATCTATTATAACATGTCCTTATTTAGAGTAAATGCTAGTAGAATCATAACAAAGCCTATGCTTAAAATGACTGTTTGCAACTTCAAGAGGTAAGTAATTGTTAATTTCAAATAGAAATAACGCTTTCCCTTATGGTTACTACTGGTGGAGAAAATTTTTTTCTCTGCATGCAATTTATTTTGAAAGAATTTATTTTTTGCTCTGTACAACAAGAACTTTACTACCTGGTGTTATAGTCTCTTTTTATTTTCATTTTTTTTTTTAATCTTGTAAATCTGGCTACATTATGACTCCCACTAAGCGTGGCATGGGTCCTTGCACGTCTTTAGTGCACCTCAACGTTTGGACCCCATCTTCGAGTGATGCACAAACCCTATGCTTCCCTTCAAGTGCTGGACAGGTAGTAGGGGTTTGAGCAGGGAAAAATCCGAGAGCAAATATGAAACTGGAAAGTGTTTATTTTTCAATTTTATTGGAATCTAGAATGGGGATTTTTTAAGGGCAGTTTTGCTCATTATTTGCTGCAGAAGAGGCATTACTGTTTCAAGGACCCAATGAAGCCAATGCAAGCTGGCAATATTTGAAGCTAAACTTCAAAAGTACAATCTATGGAAACTAAACCAGGAAAATGATTGTTCGCTCAATTGTAGCCAATGCTAACTGTACAAATGAACAGGATCCAGCAGGAAATACGTATCTTCCATAAAGTGCTGTCTTTAAAACATTGTAATACGGCATCTTAAAGGCCCTTTACACCACTCATACATGTTAAGTTTCTCAAAGCACTTTCACACTCATTATCAAATTGCCTCCTATCTCTAATTTTATAGAAAGAAACTGAAGGGCAGACAGATGAAGTGACTTGCCTATAGTCTTATGACTAATTATGGACAGAGGCAAGTTTTCAATCCAAATTTGCTGCCTTTTTTTTTTGTTTTGTGATATCAAGTTGATCATTATTGCATTAGAACTCTATTATAAATCATTCATTTATAGCATTCTTATTTATTTATACTCTACTTTGTTCATTCCAAAAATATCTGAAGACGTTTAAAGAAATGCTTAAAGTATACTAGGAAAAACAAATGGACAACTACATGAACATAAACGGACTAATATTCATATCACATAATAAGTTTTATGAGCTTGTATACGTATTTAATAAAGGTTTTATATTTTGTCTCTTATGTAATAGTCAAAACAAAGAAATGAAAAGATGAGTTCTAAAATACACTCTAGTAAAACAAATCAAGAGTTCAGAAGCGACTTTTTTGTGGCTTAAGGCCCATACAGAGATAATGTATAATGTTGGCTTTCCTTTCCATTTGTTCCTTTAAAATTACCTATGTTTAGTTTCTAAAATGTATATACACACAAATGGAATATACAGAGAAAATAAAACATTTCTGGACTGCTTACCTTCTAAGATAATGAAAGGGGTATAGCACCAAATGAAAGTGGCTTGAAAAGTCATGTAGTATCACTGTGATCATTTGCCAAGCTTCTGAGAAGAAAAACACTTTGTATAAACTGTTCTTTTAGGACACATCTGAAGATGATAATATGTCAAAAGAACGAATGTAATGTTTTTTGTGAAAAGACAGAGCTATGGTCAAAATGCAGAATTAATTCTTCTCTTTGTCTCTGTATCTCTGCCTCTCTATCTTCATATTGCTTTCTCCATATACATACATATATATACACATATATATGAATATATATATGAATGTGTATATTCATGGGTATACAAACAAATATAAATCACATACATAAACTGTTCTCAGTGTTCTCACTTATATTAAAAATTAACAGAGAGAAAGTGTGCTCTCCTCCCATCCTTCACTGTCAAGGACCTTTCATTCAAAGTTCCTATCATACTTTGCACCACAAAGCATGAGACAGGAATTAATACAGGAATTAATATGCACCATTTTGGAAAGAGACCAAATCATTAGGAATCAATTTTCAACACATTTTGTCCTTTATATCTCAAGAATGAATCGACTCTTGCTATAATCTCCTCCATTGTCTGAAGTAAGTCTAATCAATTTAAGAAAACAAATTATTTAAAAACTCCACTCATCTTATCTCTAGTGTTTCCTCTTTTATTTGGCTGTATCTCTGTCAAAAATACTGACACAGATTTTCTGTCCATGAGCTTGTCAAGCATTCAAGAATGTCATGCACAATGGAGAATACTGCCTGACGCTTGGTTCAAGAGGGTCTTGAAAATAAAGTTTAAGAGCCAATATATTCAGGGAACTAAACATGTACTAAATGTGGGTGCAAGGTGTCCATTTACATGTGCCAACTTGTCAGTTAAGTTCCAATGCGTGGGCTGAACTTGACAGGTAGTCATTTTGGATGCATATTCTTAACTGCTAAGTTGTGCAATAACCACTACTTTCCCACAGCAACTCGACCTAATCTTATGATCTCCTGAGTTTCCCTGAGACTGATAAATTCCCAAGACCCACCATCCCTATCTACTTGCTTTCATCATCAGTGATCCTATAAGACTTTCTGATATTTGAAATATACTTTGAAATCCACATTTCAATGTTAGGTAGCCAGACTCTTTTTAGAGGGAGCATTTTTCGAAGTAAGTTCATTAAAAAACAAAACAAAACAAAACAATATGAACTCAAATAATTTGAAAACTTATGGTCAAACAAAAACTTGAACTTGGATATTTATAGCACATTTATTCATAATTGCCAAAACTTGGAAGCAACTAAGATGTCCTTCAGTAGGTGAATGGATAAATAAAACGTGCAGACAACGGAATATTATTTAGTGCTAAAAAGAAATGAAGTATTGGGGCTTCCCTGGTGGCGCAGTGGTTGAGAATCTGCCTGCTAAGGCAGGGGACACGGGTTCGAGCCCTGGTCTGGGAAGATCCCACATGCCACGGAGCAACCAGGCCCGTGAGCCACAACTACTGAGCCTGCGCGTCTGGAGCCTGTGCTCCGCAGCAAGAGAGGCCGCAATAGTGAGAGGCCCGTACACCACGATGAAGAGTGGCCCCCACTTGCCACAACTAGATAAAGCCCTCACACAGAAACGAAGACCCAACACAGCCAAAAATAAATAAATAAATAAATAAAAATCTGGGATACAAAAAAAAAAGAAATGAAGTATCAAGTCATGAAAAAACATGGAGGAGCTGTAAATGCACGTTACTAATAATGATAGAAAACAATCTGAAAGGGTTAAATACTGTATAAGCCCAACTATATGACATTCCAGAAAAGGCAAAACTATAGAAACAGTAAAAAAATCCGTGGCTGCCAGAGGTCAGAGTGAAGGGAAAGACGAATAAGCAGACCAAGGAGGATTTTTAGGGCAGTGAAACTACTCTGTATGATACTATAATGGTGGACATGGAATTTTACATTTGTCCAAACCCATAGACTGTACAACACATAAGAGTGAACTCTTAGGTAAACTATGGACTCTGGGTGGTAAGGCTGTGTCATTGTAGGTTCACCAGTTGTAACAAATGTCCCACTCTGGTGAGGGATTTTGATAAAGAGGAAGGCTGTGCATGTGTTGTGGCAGGGAATATGTGGGATGGCTCCGCACCTTTTGTTCAATTTTGCTATGAACCTAAAGCCACTTTAAAAAAAGAAAGTCTATTTAAAAAAAAAAAAGAAAAAAGAAAAGAAAAGGAAAATGTCACTCTGAAAACAAAACAAAAACAATGTGAGCCAAAAAATCAGCTATGGATCAGATTCAGATTTTTCAAATAAATTAGACTGAACAAAAAAATATATTCAAAGTATTCCAAATCGATAGCTCTTCTGAATTTACAGATACTATTTAAGGTGTTGCCAATTAAATCTGATCAGCACGAATGTAGTATTTTCAGTCTGATTTTCAGATCATGTAGCACAAAATCAGCATGAAACTTCTAATCCAAAAATTAACACAGCTGGATAGCAGAAGTTACATCAAGGATACTAGATTATGTGTGAATAATGTTTGATTATTCTTCAGGGTTTGAGATTTTCCTTTTAGTTTTGAGGGTTATTTAAATGAATGTTGTAAATATTTGTATGTCTGTGTTTATGTCTACTTTTTTCTACATATTAGTGAGCATATCTACAATGCAAGACTTTGTGCTGAGCAGTAGTTATATTTTTTTAAAAAGTGGCACAATTTCTATCCTAGAAAATTTTCCATCTATTAGGTTATTCAATTTTTATTTCACCATGCAAATAAACAAATAAGTTCTATATATACATACATATGTGTGTGTATATATATATATATATAAATAATTTCCATCTATTAGATTATTCCATTTTTATTTTACCAGGCAAATAAATAAAGTTATATATAATAATATATATATTAAAGACAAAACCAAGGTTTGGAAAAATGTTATTAAAAGTAGCATATTTATTAATTGCTAGGTCCAAGATTCAGCAAAGGTATGTCATTCTTTAAAACATACTTTTTCTTTTTAATTTTTTTATGGTTCTTTTGTAACTCATTATCAATTACCAAGTACCTATATTGTGGCAGACATCACTCTAGGCATTGACGAAACTAAGGGGACTCAGAGTTGAACACCAATGTCAAGGAATTTATGAGTCTTTGGACCCTCAGTCAATGTCTTTTCTGGGTTTTCTAGCAACTGGTTGATTTTATATTCCAATAAGACAACAGTTCTTACTTATTTTTCTTTATTTACCAGTTATTATTTCTTTTTCTTTACTAATTTCTACTTCAGCAATATAGGTGAATCTCTTTGAAGATCTCTATACTCACAGGTTAGCAGAGCATTTGGCATATTAGGGGAGAAAAAATAAATACTTTGGAATCTTTATACTATAAAGCTTATTTATTCAGATTCTTCTTACAATAGAGAGCACAGATGTCATCGTGTGTAGTAAAGGATTTATTTACCCTCTGAGTGTCTGATGGACAGCTGTCAATTACTTCACGGCCACAATCTCCCTAAATGAGCTCAAAGAGGTGGTGTGAGAGAGGCCACAGTAGCATGTGAGAACAGTGGAACCAATGAGACACATCTCTCTGTACCCATGACTTTTGTAGTCCCTTCCATCAAAAACTCTGGGTTTGACCACATAGACCAAATGACTGGGTTGCTAAATGGAACATTAACAAATATGACACAAGCACAGGTGTGAAAAGTGCTTGCCCATGGGAGCTCATCCTGTCTTGCTGCTGGGAGCTCCTTTGCCACCCAACTCTGTCAACTTATAGCAAGTCATTTCATTGATTTCTCAGCAGTGGACAACTGATACAGAGAATAGGATCCAGGCCCTGCATGTTTTGTGGCAATCATATGTTTGAGTGCTTCCCCTGGGAGGATTTTTTACAACCCAGCTAGGGAGAAAGAGCATGCCCCAGCATCATCACTACCCTTTAGGTCTAGGGCAACTGGTGTTTTGGTTATGGTGAGCTGTGAATAAACAAGCAAAAAAACCTACATCTAGATTACTTTCATTGAATTATAATTTATTCAAGGAAAAAGTCTGAAAAAGTCATAAATAGAGAATTGCTAGCATTGCAGTCAGACTGAAATATTTATGTATTTCAGTCTGACTGAAGGAGCAAGGAGCAGATGAAGGAGCAAGGTAAAAACCAACCAAACCAAAGAAATGAAGAGGAAATAGGCAGTCTACCTGAAAAAGAATTCAGAGTAATGATAGTAAAGGTGATCCAAAATCTTGTAATTAGAATGGAGAAAATACAAGAAACGCTTAACAAGGACGTAGAAGAACTAAAGAGCAAACAACGATGAACAACACAATACATGAAATTAAAAATCCTCTAGAAGGAATCAATAGCAGAATAACTGAGGCATAAGAACAGATAAGTGACCTGGAAGATGAAATAGTGGAAATAGTTATTAACTACAGCAGAACAGAATAAAGAGAAAAGAACGAAAAGAATTCAGGGCAGTCTCAGAGACTTCTGGGACAACATTAAACACACAAACATTCGAATTATAGGAGTCCCAGAAGAAAAAGAGAAAATGAAAGGGACTGAGAAAATACTTGAAGAGATTATAGTTAAAAACTTCCCTAATATGGGAAAGAAAATAGTCAATCAAGTCCAGGAAGCACAGAGAGTCCCATACAGGATAAATCCAAGGAGAAACATGCCAAGACACATATTAATCAAACTATTAAAAATTAAATACACAGAAAAAATATGAAAAGCAGCAGGGAGAAGCAACAAATGACATACAAGGGAATCCCCATAAGGTTAACAGCTGATCTTTCAGCAAAAATTCTGTAAACCAGAAGGGAGTGGCAGGACATGCTTAAAGTGATGAAAGGGAAAAACCTACAACCAAGATTACTCTACCCAGCAAGGATCTCATTCAGATGTGATGGAGAAATTAAAACCTTTACAGACAAGCAAAAGCTAAGAGAATTCAGCACCACCAAACCAGCTTCACACAAACGCTAAACGAACTTCTCTCGGCAGGGAACACAAGAGAAGGAAAAGACCTACAATAACAAACCAAAAACAATTCAGAAAATGGTAATAGGAACACACATATCGATAATTACCTTAAATGTAAATGGATTAAAGGCTCCAACCAAACACACAGACTGGATGAATGGATACAAAAACAAGACCCATATATATGCTGTCGACAAGAGACCCACTTCAAACCTAGGGACACAAACAGAGTGAAAGTGAGGGGATGGAAAAAGATATTCCATGCAAATGGAAATCAAAAGAAAGCTGGAGTAGCAAATCTCATATCAGACAAAATTGATTTTAAAATAAAGACTATTAAAAGAGACAAAGAAGGACACTACATAACGATCAAGGGATCAATCCAAGAAGAAGATATAACAATTATAAATATTTATGCGCCCAACATGGGAGTATTTCAATACATAAGGCAAAGGCTAACAGCCATAAAAGGGGAAACTGACACTAACACAATCATAGTAGGGGATGATAACACCCCACTTTCACCAATGGACAAGTCATCCAAGATGAAAATAAATAAGGAAACACAAGCTTTGAATGATACATTAAACAAGATGGACTTAATTTATATTTATAGGACATTCCATCCGAAAACAACAGAATACACTTTCTTCTCAAGTGCTCATGGAACATTCTCCCAAATAGATCATATCTTGGGTCACAGATCAATCCTTGGTAAATTTAAGAAAACTGAAATCGTTTCAAGTATCTTTTCTTACCACAACGCTATGAGACTAGATATGAATTACAGGGAAAACATCTGTAAAAAAGACAAACACATGGAGGCTAAACAATACACTACTAAATAACCAAGAGATGCCTAAAGAAATCAAAGAGGAAATCAACAAATACCTAGAACCAAATGACAATGAACACACGAAGACCCAAAACCTATGGGATGCAGCAAAAGCAGTTCTAAGAACGACAGTTTATAGCAATACAATCCTACCTCAAGAAACAAGAAACATCTCAAATAAACATCTCAAATAAACCTAAAGCAATTAGAGAAAGAACAACAACAAAAAAAAAACCCCAAAGTTAGCAGAAGGAAAGAAATCATAAAGACCAGATCAGAAATAAATGAAAAAGAAATGAAGGAAACGATACCAAAGATCAATAAAACTAAAAGGTGGTTCTTTGAGAAGATAAACAAAACTGATGAGCCATTAGCCAGACTCATCAAGAGAAAAAGGGAGAAGACTCAAATCAGTAGAATTAGAAATGAAAAAGGAGAATTAACCGCTGACACTGCAGAAACACAAAGGATCATGAGAGATTACTACAAGCAACTATATGCCAATAAAATGGACAACCTGGAACAAATGCACACATTCTTAGAAAAGCACAACCTTCCGAGACTGAACCAGGAAGAAAATATAGAAAATATAAACAGACCAATCACAAGCACTGAAATTGAGACTGTGATTAAAAATCTTCCAACAAACAAAAGCCCAGGACCAGATGGCTTCACAGGCGAATTCTGTCAAACATTTAGAGAAGAGTTAACACCTATCTTTCTCAAACTCTTCCAAAATATAGCAGAGGGAGGAACACTCCCAAACTCATTCTACGAGGCCACCATCACCCTGATACCAAACCAAACAAAGATGTCACAAAGATTGAAAACTACAGACCAATATCACTGATGAACATAGACGCAAAAATTCTCAACAAAATACAAGCAAACAGAATCCAACAGCACATAAAAAGGATGATACACCATGATCAAGTGGGGTTTATCCCAGGAATGTAAGGATTCTTCAATATATACAAATAAATCAATGTGATAAACCATATTAACAAATTAAAGAAGAAAAATCATATGATCATTTCAATAGATGCAGAAAAAGCTTTCAACAAAATTCAACACCCATTTATTATAAAAACCCTCCAGAAAGTAGGCATAGAGGGAACTTACCTCAACATAATAAAGGCCATATATGACAAACCCACAGCCAACATCGTTCTCAATGGTGAAAACCTGAAACCATTTCCTGTAAGATCAGGAACAAGACAAGGTTGTCCACTCTCACCACTATTATTCAACATAGTTTTGGAAGTTTTAGTCACAGCAAACGGAGAAGAAAAAGAAATAGAAGGAATCCAAATCGGAAAATAAGTAAAGCTGTCACTCTTTGCAGATGACATGATACTATACATAGAGAATCCTAAAGATGCTACCAGAAAACTACGAGAGCTAATCAGTGAATTTGGTAAAGTAGTAGGATACAAAATTAATGCACAGAAATCTCTTGCATTTCTATACACTAGTGATGAAAAATCTGAAAGAGAAATTAAGGAAACACTCCCATTTACCATTGTAACAAAGAGAATAAAATACCTAGGAATAAACCTATCTAAAGGGACAGAAGACCTGTATGCAGAAAACTATACGACACTGATGAAAGAAATTAAAGATGATACAAAAAGATTGAGAGATATACCATGTTCTTCTATTGGAAGAATCAATATGGTGAAAATGGCTATACTGCACAAAGCAGTCTACAGATTCAATGCAATCCCTACCAAACTAGCAATGGCATTTTTCACAGAACTTGAAAAAAAATATTCACAATTTGTATGGAAATACAAAAGACCCCGAATACCCAAAGCAATCTTGATAAAGAAAAATGGAGCTGGAGGAATCAGGCTCCCAGACTTCAGACTATACTACAAACCTACAGTAATCAAGACAGTATGGTACTGCCAGAAAAAGAGGAATATAAATCAATGGAACAGAATAGAAAGCCCAGAGATAAACCCACACACACATGATTACCTTATCTTTGATAAAGGAGGCATGAATATACAATGGAGAAAAGACAGCCTCTTCAATAAGTGGTATTGGGAAAACTGGAGAGCTACATGTAAAAGAATGAAATTAGAACACACTCTAACACCATACACAAAAATACACTCAAAATGGATTAAAGACCTAAACGTAAGGCCAGACACTATAAAACTCTTAGAGGAAAACATAGACAGAACACTCTGTGACATAAATCACAGCAAGATCCTTTTTGACCCACCTTCTAGAGAAATGCAAATAAAAACAAAAATAAACAAATGGGACCTAATGAAACTTCAATGCTTTTGCACAGCAAAGGAAACCATAAACAAGACGAAGACAACACTCAGTGTGGGAGAAAATATTTGCAAATGATGCAACTGACAAAGGATTAGTCTCCAAAATATACAAGCAGCTCATGCTGCTCAATATCAAAAAACAAACAACCCAATCCAAAAATGGGCAGAAGACCTAAATAGACATTTCTTCAAAGAAGATATATAGATTGCCAACAAACACATGAAAAGATGCTCAACATCACTAATCATTAGAGAAATGCAAATCAAAACTACAATGAGGTATCACCTCATACCAGTCAGAATGGCCATCATCAAAAAATCTACAAACAGTAAATGCTGGAGAGGGTGTGGAGAAAAGGGAACCCTCTTACAATTTTGGTGGGAATGTAAATTGATACAGCCACTATTGAGAAGAGTATGGAGGTTCCATAAAAAACTGAAAATAGAACTACCATATGACCCAGCAGTCCTACTACTGGGCATATACCCTGAGAAAACCATAATTCAAAAAGAGTCATGGAGGGGGAGGAGAGAAGATGGCGGAAGAGTAAGACGCGGGGATCACCTTCCTCCCCACAGATACAGTAGAAATACATCTACACGTGGAACTGCTCCTACAGAACACCCACTGAACGCTGGCAGAAAACGTCAGACCTCCCAAAAGGCAAGAAACTCCCCCCGTACTTGGGTAGGGCAAAAGAAAAAAGAAATAACAGAGACAAAAGAATAGGGACGGCACCTGCACCAGTGGGAGGGAGCTGTGAAGGAGGAAAGATTTCCACGCACTAGGAAGCCCCTTCGCAGGCGGAGACTGCGGGTGGCAGAGGGGGGAAGCTTCGGAGCCATGGAGGAGAGCGCAGCCACAGGGGTGCGGAGGGCAAAGCGGAGAGATTCCCGCACGGAGGATCAGTGCCTACCAGCACTCACCAGCCCGAGAGGCTTGTCTGCTCACCCGCCGGGGCGGGCGGGGCTGGGAGCTGAGGCTCGGGCTTCGGTAGGATCTCAGGGAGAGGACTGGGGTTGGCAGCGTGAACACAGCCTGAAGGGGTTAGCGCACCACAGCTGGCTGGGAGGGAGACCGGGAAAAAGTCTGCAGCTGCCGAAGAGGCAAGAGACTTTTTCTTGCCTCTTTGTTTCGCGGCGCGCAAGGAGAGGGGATTCAGAGCGCCGCCTAAACGAACTCCAGAGACTGGCGCGAGCCGCGGCTGTCAGCGCGGACCCCAGAGACGGGCGTGAGACGCTGCGGCTGCTGCTGCCGCCTCCAAAGATCCTGTGTGCAAGCACAGGTCACTCTCCACACCGCCCCTCCCGGGAGCCTAGACAGCCCGCCACTGCCAGGGTCCCGTGATCCAGGGACAGCTTCCCCGGGAGAACGCACTGCGCACCTCAGGCTGGTGCAACGTCACGCCGGCCTCTGACGCCGCAGGCTCGCCCCGCCTCCTCCGTACCCCTCCCTCCCCGCGGACTGAGGGAGCCAGAGCCCCCGAAGCAGCTGCTCCTTTAACCCCGTCCTGTCTGGGCGGGGAACAGACGCCCTCAGGCGACCTACACGCAGAGGCGGGTCCAAATCCAAAGCTGATCCCCAGGAGTTGTGCGAACAGAGAAGAGAAGGGGAAATCTCTCCCAGCAGCCTCAGAAGCAGCGGATTAAAACTCCACAAATAACTTGATGTGCCTGCATCTGTTGAATACCTGAACAGACAACAAATCATCCCAAATTCAGGAGGTGGACTTTGGGAGCAGGATATATTAACTTTTCCCCTTTTCCTTTTTTTGTGAGTGTATACGTATATGCTTCTGGGTGAGATTTTGTCTGTATAGCTTTGCTTTATAATAGCTTTATTTTACTTCACTATATTATAGCCTCTTTCTTTCTTTCTTTCTATTTTTTCTCCCTTTTACTCTGAGCCGTGTGGACGAAAGGCTCTTGGTGCTCCAGCCAGGCATCAGGGCCGTACCTCTGAGGTGGGAGAGCCAACTTCAGGACACTGGTCCACAAGAGACCTCCCAGCTCCACGTAATACCAAACGGCGAAAATCTCTCAGAGATCTCCATCTCAACATCAAGACCCAGCATCACTCAATGACCAGCAAGCTACAGTGCTGAACACCCTATGCCAAACAACTAGCAAGACAGGAACACAGCCCCATCCATTAGCAGAGAGGCTGCCTAAAATCATAATAAGGCCACAGACACCCCAAAATACACCACTAGACGTGGACGCGCCCACCAGAAAGACAAGATCCAGCCTCATCCACCAGAACTCAGGCACTAGTTCCCTCCACCAGGAAGCCTACACAACCCACTGAACCAACCTTAGCCACTGGGGACAGATACCAAAAACAACGGGAACTACGAACCTGCAGCCTGTGAAAAGGAGACCCCAAACACAGTAAGATAAGCAAAAAGAGACAACAGAAAAACACACAGCAGATGAAGGAGCAGGGTCAAAACACACCAGATTTAACAAATGAAGAGGAAATAGGTAGTCTACCTGAAAAAGAATTCAGAATAATGATAGTAAGGATAATCCCAAATCTTGGAAACAGAATAGACAAAATGCAAGAAACATTTAACAGGACGTAGAAGAACTAAAGAGGAACCAAGCAATGATGAAAAACACAATAAATGAAATTAAAAATACTCTAGATGGGATCAATAGCAGAATAACTGAGGCAGAAGAAAGGATAAGTGACCTGGAAGATAAAATGGTGGAAATAACTACTGCAGAGCAGGATAAAGAAAAAAGAATGAAAAGAACTGAGGACAGTCTCAGAGACCTCTGGGACAACATTAAACCCACCAACATTCGAATTATAGGGGTCCCAGAAGAAGAATAGAAAAAAAAAGGGACTGAGAAAATATTTGAAGAGATTATAGTTGAAAACTTCCCTAATATGGGAAAGGAAATAGTTAATCAAGTCCTGGAAGCACAGAGAGTCCCATACAGGATAAACCCAAGGAGAAACACTCCAAGACACATATTAATCAAACTGTCAAAAATTAAATATAAGGAAAACATATTAAAGGCAGCAAGGGAAAAGAAACAAATAACACACAAGGGAATCCCCATAAGGTTAACATCTGATCTTTCAGCAGAAACTCTGCAAGCCAGAAGGGAGTGGCAGGATATACTTAAAGTGATGAAGGAGAAAAACCTACAAGCAAGATTACTCTACCCAGCAAGGATCTCATTCAGATGTGATGGAGAAATTAAAACCTTTACAGACAAGCAAAAGCTGAGAGAGTTCAGCACCACCAAACCAGCTTTACAACAAATGCTAAAGGAACGTCTCTAGGCAAGAAACACAAGAGAAGGAAAACACCTACAATAACAAACCCAAAACATTTAAGAAAATGGGAATAGGAACATACATATCGATAATTACCTTGAATATAAATGGATTAAATGCTCCCACCAAAAGACACAGGCTGGCTGAATGGATACAAAAACAAGACCCATATAGATGCTGTCTACAAGAGACCCACTTCAGACCTAGAGACACATACAGACTGGAAGTGAGGGTATGGAAAAAGATAGTCCATGCAAATGGAAATCAAAAGAAAGCTGGAGTAGCAATTCTCATATCAGACAAAATAGACTTTAAAATAAAGACTATTACAAGAGACAAAGAAGGACACTATATAATGATCAAGGGATCGATCCAAGAGGAAGGTATAACAATTGTAAATATTTATGCACCCAACATAGGAGCACCTCAATACATAAGGCAAATACTAACAGCCATAAAAGGGGAAATCGACAGCAACACAATCATAGTAGGGGACTTTAACACCCCACTTTCACCAATGGACAGATCATCCAAAATGAAAATAAATAAGGAAACACAAGCTTTAAATGATACATTAAACAAGATGGACTTACTTGATATTTATAGGACATTCCACCCAAAAACAACAGAATACACATTTTTCTCAAGTGCTCATGGAACATTCTCCAGGATAGATCATATCTTGGGTCACAAATCAAGCCTTGGTAAATTTAAGAAAATTGAAATCGTATCAAGTATCTTTTCTGACCACAACGCTATGAGACTAGATATCAATTACAGGAAAAGATCTGTAAAAAATACAAACACATGGAGGCTACAAAATACACTACTTAATAACGAAGTGATCACTGAAGAAATCAAAGGGGAAATCAAAAAATACCTAGAAACAAATGACAATAGAGATACGACGACCCAAAACCTATGGGACGCAGCAAAAGCAGTGCTAAGAGGGAAGTTTATAGCAATACAAGCCTACCTCAAGAAACAGGAAACATCTCGAATAAACAACCTAACCTTGCACCTAAAGCAATTAGAGAAAGAAGAACAAAAAAACCCCAAAGCCAGCAGAAGGAAAGAAATCATAAAGATTAGGTCAGAAATAAATGGAAAAGAAATGAAGGAAACAATAGCAAAAATCAATGAAACTAAAAGCTGGTTCTTTGAGAAGATAAACAAAATTGATAAACCATTAGCCAGACTCATCAAGAGAAAAAGGGAGAAGACTCAAATCAATAGAATTAGAAAAGAAAAAGGAGAAGTAACAACTGACACTGCAGAAATACAAAGGATCATGAGAGATTACTACAAGCAACTCTATGCCAATAAAATGGACAACCTGGAAGAAATGGACAGATTCTTAGAAATGCACAACCTGCCGAGACTGAACCAGGAAGAAATAGAAAATATGAACAGACCAATCACAAGCACTGAAATTGAAACTGTGATTAAAAACCTTCCAACAAACAAAAGCCCAGGACCAGATGGCTTCACAGGTGAATTCTATCAAACATTTAGAGAAGAGCTAACACCTATCCTTCTCAAACTCTTCCAAAATATTGCAGAGGGAGGAACACTCCCAAACTCATTCTACGAGGCCACCATCACCCTGATACCAAAACCAGACAAAGATGTCACAAAGAAAAAAAACTACGGCCAATATCACTGATGAACATAGATGCAAAAATCCTCAACAGAATACTAGCAAACAGAATCCAACAGCACATTAAAAGGATCATACACCATGATCAAGTGGGGTTTATCCCAGGAATGCAAGGATTCTTCAACATACGCAAATCAATCAATGTGATACACCATATTAACAAATTGAAGGAGAAAAACCATATGATCATCTCAATAGATGCAGAGAAAGCTTTCGACAAAATTCAACACCCATTTATGATAAAAAGCCCTGCAGAAAGTAGGCATAGAGGGAACTTTCCTCAATATAATAAAGGCCATATATGACAAACCCACAGCCAACATTGTCCTCAATGGTGAAAAACTGAAACCATTTCCACTAAGATCAGGAACAAGACAAGGTTGCCCACTATCACCACTATTATTCAACATAGTTTTGGAAGTGTTAGCCACAGCAATCAGAGAAGACAAAGCAATAAAAGGAATCCAAATCGGAAGTGAAGAAGTAAAGCTGTCACTATTTGCAGATGACATGATACTATACATAGAGAATCCTAAAGAGGCTACCAGAAAACTCCTAGAGCTAATCAATGAATTTGGTAAAGTAGCAGGATACAAAATTAATGCACAGAAATCTCTTGCATTTCTATACACTAATGACGAAAAATCTGAAAGTGAAATTAAGAAAACACTCCCGTTTACCACTGCAACAAAAAGAATAAAATATCTAGGAATAAACCTACCTAAGGAGACAAAAGACCTGTATGCAGAAAATTATAAGACACTGATGAAAGAAATTAAAGATGATACAAATAGATGGAGAGATATACCATGTTCCTGGATTGGAAGAATCAACATTGTGAAAATGACTCTACTACCCAAAGCAATCTACAGATTCAATGCAATCCCTATCAAACTACCAATGGCATTTTTCACAGAATGAGAACAAAAAATTTCACAATTTGTATGGAAACACAAAAGACCCCGAATAGCCAAAGCAATCTTGAGAACGAAAAATGGAGCTGGGGGAATCAGGCTCCCTGACTTCAGACTATATTACAAAGCTTCAGTACTCAAGACAGTTTGGTACTGGCACAAAAACAGAAATATAGATCAATGGAACAGGATAGAAAGCCCAGAGATAAACCCACACACATATGGTCACCTTATCTTTGATAAAGGAGGCAAGCATACACAGTGGAGAAAAGACAGCCTCTTCAATAAGTGGTGCTGGGAGAATTGGACAGGTACATGTAAAAGTATGAAATTAGAACACTCCCTGACACCATGCACAAAAATAAACTCAAAATGGATTAAAGACCTAAGTGTAAGGGCAGACACTATCAAACTCTTAGAGGAAAACATAGGCAGAACACTCTATGACATACATCACAGCAAGATTCTTTTTGACCCAGCTCCCAGAGAAATGGAAATAAGAACACAAATAAACAAATGGGACCTAATGAAACTTAAAAGCTTTTGCACAGCAAAGGAAACCGTTAACAAGACCAAAAGACAACCATCAGAATGGGAGAAAATATTTGCAAATGAAGCAACTGACAAAGGATTAATCTCCAAGATTTACAAGCAGCTCATGCAGCTCAATAACAAAAAAACCAACAACCCAATCCAAAAATGGGCAGAAGACCTAAATAGACATTTTTCCAAAGAAGATATACAGATGGCCTACAGACACATGAAAGAATGCTCAACATCATTAATCATTAGAGAAATGCAAATCAAAACTACAATGAGATATCATCTCACACCGGTCAGAATGGCCATCATCAAAAAATCTAGAAACAATAAATGCTGGAGAGGGTGTGGAGGAAAGGGAACACTCTTGCACTGTTGGTGGGAATGTAAATTGATACAGCCACTATGGAGAACAGTATGGAGGTTCCTTAAAAAACTACAAATAGAACTACCATACGACCCAGCAATCCCACTACTGGGCATATACCCTGAGAAAACCATAGGTCAAAAAGAGTCATGTACCACAATGTTCACTGCAGCTCTATTTACAATAGCCAGGACATGGAAGCAACCTAAATGTCCATCGACAGATGAATGGATAAAGAAGATGTGGCACATATATACAATGGAATATTACTCAGCCATAAAAAGAAATGAAATGGAGGTATTTGTAATGAGGTGGATGGAGTTAAGAGTCTGTCATACAGAGTGAAGTAAGTCAGAAAGAGAAAAACAAATACAGTATGCTAACACATATATACGGAATCTAAGAAAAAAAAAAAAAAAAGGCCATGAAGAACCTAGTGGCAAGAAGGGAATAAAGACACAGACCTACTAGAGAATGGACTTGAGGATATGGGGAGGGGGTGGGGTGAGATGTGACAGGGTAAGAGAGTGTCATGAACATATATACACTACCAAATGTAAAATAGATAACTAGTGGGAAGCAGCCGCATAGCACAGGGAGATCAGCTCGGTGCTTTGTGACCACCTAGCGGGGTGGGATGGGGAGGGTGGGAGGGAGGGAGATGCAAGAGGGAAGAGAAATGGGAACATATTGTATACGTATAACTGATTCACTTTGGTATAAAGCAGAAGCTAACACACCATTGTAAGGCAATTATACTTCAATAAAGATGTTTAAAAAAAAAAAAAAAAAAAAGAGTCATGTACCACAATGTTCATTGCAGCACTATTTACAGTAGCCAGGACATGGAAGCAACCCAAGTGTCCATCGACAGATGAATGAATAAAGAAGATGTGGCACATATATATACAATGGAATATTACTCAGCCATATAAAGAACCGAAACTGAGTTATTTGTAGTGAGGTGGATGGACCTAGAGTCTGTCATACAGAGTGAAGTAAGTCAGAAAGAGAAAAACAAATACCGTATGGTAACACATATGTATGGAATCTAAAAAAAAAAAAAAAAAAAAGGTTCTGAAGAAACTAGGGGCAGGACAGGAATAAAGATGCAGACGTTGAGAATGGACTTGAGGACACGAGGAGGGGAAGGGCAAGCTGAGATGAAGTGAGAGAGTGGCACTGACATATATACACTACCAAATGTATAATAGATATCTAGTGGGAAGCAGCCACATAGCACAGGGAGATCAACTTGGTGCTCTGTGACCACCTAGAGACGTGGGATAGCGAGGGTGGGAGGGAGACGCAAGAGGGAGGGGAAATGGGGTTACATGTACATGTATAGCTGATTCACTTTGTTATACAGCAGCAACCAACACAACAATGTAAAGCAATTATACTCCAATAAAGACGTTAAAAAAAAAAAGAAATATATACAAAAAAAGGAGAAAAACAGGGAAGGAGATATAGACAATGGTAGGGCAAGACAGTAACACAGAAGCTAGTGAGAAGGGGCTAAAATTCAAAGAGTGAATTCATTAATGATGGTTCCTGAATAAACTCCAAAGCAACAGGCAATGAGAAATCAAGGTTGGATAGGTTTGTTTTTTTTTTTTTTAACCTCACAGGCCAGTGATATGAAAACACAGCCTATTTCAATACACTATCTTTCTGGGGAGGGGACAGTTTCTGAAATTAAAACAAAAATGGTAAGGCTACAAGAACAGAAAGTCTGTCTGGATCCATTTGCCTTGACCCCAATCCCCAGTGCCCTGAGTTGTTCGTAGTGTACAAATTTAGAATTAGAAGGATACTGAGAGATGGAATATAGGCTCCTAGAGATGAAACCACTGAGTCCTGAATCACTATATTCACACACTTAGTATCTCTATTTTGATAGAAATATTTCGTATGCTTGACTTCAAAGAAAGAGAAAATAAATTTCAAAGAATGGAAAATATGCACGTGTCCTCAACTTACTAAAATTATAATCTAATTCAAGACTTCATCATTTCCAACTCAGATTTCTGCTTTCCTGCCTTCCAGTTTTGCTCCCCACCAGTTCATCATCCTCAATGTTACTAAAGAGATGCATTTAAACAAAAGTCTTCCATATCACTTACTTTACAATCATTCCATTGTTTTCTACACATAAAGGTCCATAACTGGAACATAGGGTGAAAGGCCCTTCTTAATTTTATCTCTGATCACCTCTGTACAAGTACTATGGGACCAGCATGACCTCCCTCCTTTCTGTCCTATGCATCAAGCAGTCTAGCCATGTTGAATATTTTGAGTTTTCTTAGGAGTGCCAGGTTCTTCACGTTGCTTTACTTTTCAAATGTAATTTTTCTATTCAGAATGCTTTTCTTCCTTTTGCCACATAACATACTTACTACACTTATATTTCAAGCCCCTGTTTAACTGCCATAATTTCTCTGGAAACTTTCCAATCATTTCCAAGAAAGCATTCCTTCCTTTGTGTTCCCATCAGACCTTGACTTGTCCTTATTACCATGCTTATCACTTTGCTATAATCATCTGTTTAGGAGTTCATACTTCCACTTATTCACCAGTCAACGAATGGCAGTGGCAATATTCTAAAAATCTTTGCAATGTCAGTCCATGTCTGCCACATACAACAGGTAGTTAATAAATCAGAATGTATTATGAAAATATGAGTGGTTTGAGTCAAATAAACACATTAGCAACATCAGCATTATACAAAAAGCTATTCTCTAGACTGCTTGATGGTTGTGTATGCACTGCCACCAGCCAATTACAATCAGTGGCTATTAGCTGGCAAGACTAAATCTGTCTGTTGACCCAAGACAAACTGTATGATGATGACAGAAAAAGGAACTGGAGAAAAAGCTTTCAACAAAATTCAACACTCATTTATGATAAAAAAAAAAAAAAACCCTCCAAAAAGTAGGCATAGAGGGAACTTACTTCAACAAACTAAAGGCCATATATGACAAACCCACAGGCAACATCATTCTCAATGGTAAAAAACTGAAACCATTTCCACTAAGATCAGGAACAAGACAAGGTTGCCCACTCTCACCACTATTATTCAACATAGTTTTGGAAGTGTTAGCCACAGCAATCAGAGAAAAAAAAGAAATAAAAGGAATCCAAATGGAAAAGAAGAAGTAAAGCTGTCACTGTTTGCTGATGACATACTATACATAGCGAATCCTAAAGATGCTACCAGAAAACTACTAGAGCTAATCAATGAATTTGGTAAAGTAGCAGGATACAAAATTAATGCACAGAAATCTCTTGCATTCCTATACACTAATGATCAAAAATGTGAAAGAGAAATTAAGGAAACACGCCCATTTACCACTGCAACAAAAAGAGTAAAATACCTAGGAATAAATCTACCTAAGGAGACAAAAGACCTGTATGCAGAAAACAATAAGACACTGATGAAAGAAATTAAAGATGGTACAAGCAGATGGAGAGATATACCATGTTCTTGAATTGGAAGAATCAACACTGTGAACATGACTATACTACACAAAGCAATCTACAGATTTCATGCAAACCCTATCAAACTACAAATGGCAGTTTTCACAGAACTAGAACAAAAAATTTCACAATTTGTATGGAAACACAAAAGACCCCGAAGAGCCAAAGCAATCTTGAGAAAGAACAATGGAGCTGGAGGAATCAGGCTACCGGACTTCACTCTATACTACAAAGCTACAGTAATCAGGACAGTATGGTACTGGCACAAAAACAGAAATATAGATCAACAGAACAGGATAGAAAGCCCAGAGATAAACCCATGCACATATGGTCACCTTATTTTTGATAAAGGAGGCAAGACTATACAATGGAGAAAAGACAAGCCTCTTCAATAAGTGGTGCTGGGAAAACTGGATAGTTACATGTAAAAGAATGAAATTAGAACACTCCCTAACATCATACACAAAAATAAACTCAAAATGGATTAAAGACCTAAATGTAAGGCCAGACACTATAAAACTCCTAGAGGAAAACATAGGCAGAACACTCTATGACATAAATCACAGCAAGATCCTTTTTGACCCACCTCCTAGAGAAATGGAAGGAAAAACGAAAATAAAATGGGACCTAATGAAACTTAAAAGCTTTTTCACAGCAAAGGAAACCATAAACAAGATGAAAAGACAACCCTCAGAATGGGAGAAAATATTTGTAAATGAAGCAACTGACAAAGGATCAATCTCCAAAATTTATAAGCAGCTCATACAGCTCAATAGCAAAAAAACAAACAACCCAATCCAAAAATGGGCAGAAGACCTAAATAGACATTTCTCCAAAGAAGATATACAGATTGCCAACAGACACATGAAAGAATGCTCAACATCATTAATGATTAGAGAAATGCAAATCAAAACTACAATGAGATATCATCTCACACCAGTCAGAATGGCCATCATCAAAAAATCTAGAAACAATAAATGCTGGAGAGGGTGTGGAGAAAAGGGAACAAGCTTGCACTCTTGGCGGGAATGTAAATTGATACAGCCACTATGGAGAAGAGTATGGAGGTTCCTTAAAAAAATTGAAAGTAGGGGCTTCCCTGGTGGTGCAGTGGTTGAGAATTCGCCTGCCGATGCAGGGGACACGGGTTCGAGCCCTGGTCTGGGAGGATCCCACATGCCATGAAGCAACTAGGCCCATGAGCCACAACTACTGAGCCTGCATGTCTGGAGCCTGTGCTCTGCAACAAGAGAGGCCACGATAGTGAGAGGCCCACGCACCGCGATGAAGAGTGGCCCCCGCTCGCCTCAACTAGAGAAAGCCCTCACACAGAAACGAAGACCCAACACACCCAAAAATAAATAAATAAATAAATTAATTAATTTAAAAAAAAATTGAAAATAGAACTACCATACGACCCAGCAATCCCACTACTGGGCATATACACTGAGAAAACCATAATTCAAAAAGAGACATGTACCACAATGTTCATTGCAGCACTATTTACAGTAGCCAGGATATGGAAGCAACCTATGTGTCCATCGACAGATGAATGGATAAAGAACATGTAGCATATATATACAATGGAATATTACTCAGCCATAAAAAGAAACGAAATTGAGTTATTTGTAGTGAGGTGGATGGACCTAAAGTCTGTCATACAGAGTGAAGTAAGTCAGGAAGAGAAAAACAAATACCGTATGCTAACACATATATACGGACTCTAAAAAAAAAAGAACTGGAGGAAAAAGTTGAAAAGTAGAAAAAGAGTCATTTTTTTAAATGTTAATATAGGCTAGATATAAATGTTTGAGGCACCAACACAATCACCAACCATATTTGATTCTCTGATAGAATTCTAAAAAATCCAGTTCTTGATCTTAGTCAAATCCAGTTGAGTTTAATTAGTGTCAACTAAAATACCTTGAATGCAGTCGTTTATTGATTATTGAGAAAATGTGACCAGAAATGTGTTCAGTCTCGTTTTCTAACAAGATTTAATTATTCTTTGGCAAAGTCACCATTCTTTTGTTATGAGACAAAACCTAAGATCAAGGAGAAAGAGTATTAAACACAGTCAAGGAAATTTGTCCTAGTTATATAGATGTTGAGCTGTGCTTGTTAATTTAATTTGATTAGTTCCAAAACTATAGGATGATATAAATCTGAAGGGTAAGGGAACATTAGTAATGATTTGACCTATAAGGATACATTGAGTCTGGTCTTGCTTTTCAAAAAGGTATAGGGAAGGAGTAATCTAATAGATTCTGAAAGATGAGTAAGATGATTCTAAAGATATAAGAAGGTTAGCAAGAGGTCTCAGATTTGCTTATGCTTGCCCCAGCAAAAGGGTAAAATAGCACAGCAAGGGTTAATAGAGAAGGGAAGTTGGTAGCAAATAAAGAAATAGGATCACTGGCATTGCTGGATTGGTGTAAAAAAGTATCAATTTACCAATTTTGTTTATCTTGTCAAAGAACCAGCTTTTAGTTTCATTGATCTTTTCTATTGTTTTCTTGGACTCTATGCTATTTATTTCTGCTCTGATCTTTATGATTTCTTTCCTTCTGCTAACTTTGGGTTTTGTTTGTGCTTCTTCCTCTAGTTGCTTTAGGTGTAAGGTTAGGTTGTTTATTTGTAATTTTCCTTGTTTCCTGAGGTAAGGTTGTATTGCTATAAACTTCCCTCTTAGAACTGCTTTTGCTGCATCCCATGGGTTTTGGATCGTTGTGCTTTCATTTTCATTTGTTTCTAGGTATTTTTTGATCTCCTCTTTGATTTCTTCTCTGATCCAGGAACAAGACAAGGATGTCCACTCTCACCACTTTTATTCAACATAGTTCTGGAAGTCCTAGCCATGGCAATCAGAGAAGAAAAAGAAATAAGAGGAATCCAAATTGGAAAAGAATAAGTAAAACTTTTCACTGTTTGCAGATGATATAATACTATACATAGAATCCTAAAGATGCTACCAGAAAATTACTAGTGCTAATCAATGAGTTTGGTAAATTTGCAGGATACAAAGTTAATACACAGAAATCTGTTGTACTTCTATACACTAACAATGAAAGATCAGAAAGAGAAAGTAAAGAAAAATCCCATTTACCACTGCCTCAGAAAGAATAAAATACTTCCTAACCCTCTGACACTGTTGGTGCTAATGTAAGTTGGTACAGCCACTATGGAGAACAGTATGGAGATTCCCTAAAAAACTAAAAATAGAGCTACCATATGATCCTGCAATCCCACTCCTGGGCGTATATCAGAGAAAAACATGGTCCAAAAGGATACATGCACCCCAATGTTCATTGCAGCGCTCTTTACAATAGCCAAGACATGGAAGCAACCTAAATGTCCATCAACAGAAGAGTGGATAAAGAATATGTGGTACATATATACAATGGAATATTACTCAGCCATTAAAAAAATGAAATAATGCCATTTGCAGCAACATGGATGGACCTAGAGATTGTCATACTGAGTGAAGTAAGTCAGAGAAAGAGAAACATCGTATGATATCGCTTATATGTGTATAAGCGAATATAAAGAAATGATACAAATAAACTTATTTACAAAACAGAAACGGACTCACAGACTTAGAGAATGAACTTATGTTTATCGGGGGGAAGGGTTGGGGGGGAGGGGTAGTTAGGTAGTTTGGGATTGACATGTACACACTGCTATATCTAAAATAGATAACCAACAAGGATCTACTGTAATAAATAATAATAAAAAAATAATATATATATAAAAGTATAAATTCACTTTAAAATTTGAAGATGAAAAACAAAATAAAAAGGGAAAATACCAAGATGAATACAAATAAGCCTTTGTTTCTGCTTGTAACACAATTGTTAAATATTGCTTACAATAATAAGTAGTTAAAATTGGTAGTGTTATGGCATTAATTTTCCTTGCTGAGAAAAAAATGTGGTAATATTAGAATATAGTACAGAGAGCGACATCCAAATTATTTTATTATACTTTTTGTACAACTGATAAATTAGCTCTCTTGGTATGCCTTATGATATTGCTGTATGTGCTAGAGATGAATGTATACACACAGATCTGTCTTGACGTCCTTACAAGAATCATCAGGTTAAAAAAAAAAAAAAAAAAAAGAAGAAGAAAACGGTAACTGTGTGAGGTAATGGATATGTTTTAAAAAATTAAAAGAATAAGAATAAGAATGGTACTTTCATCATAGAGTTATTGTGAGGATTAAATAATTTAATATATGTAAAGTACTTAAAACAATGTTTGAGAGCAGTATGTGCTTAGTAAATGTTGATTTCTTATTGTCAAAAAAAAAAAAAAAAGAGAATTGTTTCATCTAGAAGCAGGAGACTGGAATTTATCACTTCAGGTATCAATTTAGCTCTGAAATTTTGTGATTATTAGTTCTACTCCATGGATGCTTTTATGTTTGCTAAAGAGTAAAGTTAAATTGAGAAATTTTTATGGGGAGAAATTGTATCTTAGCACCAATTAAATTTATCAGCATACAAATTTAAAAAAAGGAAACATAAGGTAGAATTTTCTCCTTTGGCACACAATTCTTCATTTCAAGATAACTAGGAAAATGGACAGAGAAATAGAAGTCTTTCTTCTAATGTAAGTAATTTAAAAAGGAAAAAAACAAACAAAAAAAACACAACCTGTCCCAGATGACTTTTGTGTTTTTTATTAGAGATATATAGTCCCTTGTTCATGTGGAGATGGAAATAAAGTCAGTCTATAATAAAATGCTTATGTTGAGGCTACATATTCTTAGATCCAGTCACATATGCCAAAAAATTAATGAAACCTGTAGCATAATTTTTCTACCTTGTGGAACTATCTGATAAAGTAATGTCTGATGATAAATTGGATTTATGGTGAGATGCTAGATTGAATCTATGGTAGTAAATCTTCTAAACTAACTTCTCTTAGCCTGCAAGCCAGATTCAATGTAGTGTTCAATAACTGTCTCTTGAATCAAAGCCATTTTCACATACTAGTATCTCCCTGTAAAATTTTCTTTTATATGAGGTCACAAAGAGTTCACAATAATACTGAGAAAAGAAATATTCTGAGCAAGGTAATTGAAATTCCCTTCCAAACACATTTCCTTACTTCAATATATATCCATTTACACCTTTAAGTTACATTACTTGATGCTTGATTTTTTTTTCCTTGCTTGGAATGCAGATAGATATTCCCAAATCAAATAAGATTTATTACTAAAGAGCTCTTCAGTGAGGTGTACTTGTCTTTCCCTTAGGATTTTGCCTCAGTATCAGTGTCCATTAGGTGCTAAATACAATGATATTTCATAATGTCCCTGGCTTTGGAATATGCAAAAAAAAAAGAAAAAAACTTAGAAGTTAGAACTACCTAGAGTTATTTGCCATAAACCCACTGGAATATTTCCACAACATCTTATGTGAAATTCTTAGTGTTTGCTTTTTATCAACTCACTTGGTATCTCATGTATGTTGCTTTACTACATTTATATTAATAGGCACACTGAGTCCTGAATGTGGCTATCTTTAAACCAGTCACTCAAAATTCACATTCCTGCCAAGTTCAGATTATATAAATTGGAGTCAAGGGTCAGTAATTATTCAGTGACCATTTAACCCAACATACTTATATTTGTGTCTTAGCTGCCAGAATATTTAGCCACCAAATAAAAACCAGTGAAAGTCATCAGTTTATGTAGGTACCTGGTATTATCTGCTCTAACTCTTTAGATGATTAGCTCTGTTTTGTTTTAGTCTGATAGTGTATGTTATTTTCTGTGAGATTTAATGTATATGCAATTTAGATATTTTCAAAATAGATAAGATATACATTTTAAATAATAAAGATATCTAATGACTCACAAAGGGGAATCTGAATAATACATAATCCTATAATGATAAGTAGATAGGTAAACCTATCTCTTAAACTCTACTCTTAAAGTAGAGTTCAATTGAGAAGATCAGTAACAGGTAAAAGGTATTCAGGATTTCCAAAATTATCAATAAGTTAAGTGCCTTGGTGAGAAGGTATTTCATGTGAAGAAAAGAAACAAAAGGGAAAGAGCAAAAAGGCATCAGAAAGCAAGAAATTCATATGGTTGGAGCAGGGATTAATTATAGGGAAGCAGTATTAGCTAAGCCCACAAAAATAAATTATAACCAGATCATAGAAGGCCTTGTCCATTGAGAAGGAGTTAGAATGTCTTTGAGTTGCAATCGTTTATTTTGAAGAACTTAAGTGGAAGATGAACATTATTGGAGTTACTCTTTAAGGCAGGAGGAGAGAGAAGCTAGAAACAAGGAAACTCATGAGGAAACGTCTGCATGAGGAGCAATGAAGTAAAGGAAGGCCTTAAACTGTGGCTGTGGACACAGATGGAAAGAAAGGAATGTATATGAAAAATATATAGAAAATCTATCCATACTGGACTCAGTAATCAATAAGAAATGGAGGAGGAGAGAAAAGTTAAAGTATATTTAGAATTGGTTTGCATGACTGGAAAAACAACAGTACCATTAAGATAGAGAGAATGAGTCAGGGGTAAAGCTTGGCTTGAGAGCAGGGGTTGAACAGATGAGGCACATTTGGGAAGTACTAACTAAACAGTCAAACAAAAACATTACCCCTAAAGGTAACTAAAGGTACCAGAAGCACAGGTGTAATGTGAAGACAAGATGAGAAGCGTGAGGAAGTGAAAACAAGAGAGGTGTACTTTCCAGAATTGTGGTGCTAAAGAAAAGAAGAACAAAAAGAGGAGACTTTGAACAGGTGGTAGCGTCTTAATGTGCTTGTTAGTTTGATGTTTGGATTTAAGAGCAGGTAACACAAAGTGCTTTTATTCAAAAGTGAAAAGAGCCAAATAGGGTGATACCAAGAATTCAATAAAGATTATTAACAACACAATGTCCACAGGGTGAGGTATCCAAAGTCAAGCCAAGATAAGTCTTTAGAAAAAGGAAAGTTGATTTTCCTGTTTTGAAATAAAGAAAGGATGTGAAGGTACAGGATAGTCTGGGATGGAAATGTCGGAAGCTAAGAGTCATGCTGGACAACTTTGACCTAATAATGTGGCAGAGTGTGTCATCTTTTAAATGTGTGGAGGGGAAAGAGGTGCAGAAGGAGATGGAGTTTTAAAGAAAGTGGAAAGGGTCTGAAATTGCAGCTCTGTGGAACGTTCAAGAAAGTCAGGAAGAGATGAATGTAAGAACTATTGAGCAGTAGTGCTAGTTTGGCTGAACTTTTTATGAAAACAATTCCTTTGCAGTGACAACCATTACAGAGCTAAAAAATGAAGTATTTTGAAATTGTCCACTTTTAGTGGGAACCAATATACTTCCCAAAGATTTCAAGAAAATCAAATAGTGTAGTAAAAATACTATACTCTAGATTAAAAAATCATAAAAGTGTTCTTTTCAAACTGAGGAGCAAGACATTATTAAATAAAATATGACCTAAGTGTATCTAAGTGAAGTTGTTAGACATTTTGTGTACATGGCGTGAAGCCATTTCACTTGATGTTTGATTTATTTGCAAGAAAACCTGCTGCCCTAATTACCCTTAAACCTCAGGAGACTTAGGCATATCAAAGAGACAAACTGTTTCAATATTATGTGTGTTTAAAAGGAAACTCTGTGAATCCATGAAGAGAGTGATTATTTTGAAAACAACCACAGAGACATTTTTAGAAATCATGGGGCCTAATGTTTATGCCATAACATACGGGCCATACTTACAAACTTCCAGTTGCATAGAATATGGAGGGAAGTCTCTGCAGGTTCAAGCAAAGACACATTTACAGAACTTGCCCTGTAATTGCAAAGGGTGTTAAGTAAAATGATTTGTTCAACTGTTCTCTGGTAAATCTAAGTACTTCACAACAGTATAATAATAATCTGCCTACATAGGTGTTGAGAATTAGTGGTTCAGAGAGAAAACGCTTAACAACTTCCATCCTATGTATCCTGGCAGGACAATTTGTGTACTGGAAGTAGCTTTTATGAAGTAGCTTTTCTAGATTCCCTGATGCCCAACAAGGTATTTGATCTTCACTGGCAGATAAAGGAGGTCCATTTGAGCTTTTGTGGCAAAATACTTTAGTGCCCTGGTTATCTAATCTAGCTGCCTCTACATGAGCACATGATACGCAGAAAAATAGATACCATGGGAATTAATGAGAAGACTGTATGTTAGGCCAACCTTGTTCTCCCTCAGATCTCTGTCAGAACTTTCATCAACCTTGGTTGAAGGTATTTTTAGGCACTCATATGCTACTCTTAATCCTCTTGGTTTTTCCATATACATACACCTCTCTCTGAACATTGTGGCTTGTATGGAACTTGGGGGAAACATGTACCTCTGCCATTGGGTACGGTTCCTGCCAGTATTCCCTAAAATCCAATCCTTCATAACAAATTGCCTTTCATCATTCTCACGTTCATTTCCCAGTATAACACATTTCCTGTTGTGGAGCACTAAGAAGCAACAATATGACTAATCACACTACCTAGAAATATTTACTTGTTTTCAGCTCTTAATGACAGAGAGGGATACAGAAAAGTGCAGGCAGGAGTGCAGGTACTAGGAACCAGGAGAGCTCCATACGGTGAGGTATGTGACCAGAGCTTCTGACCTACTTTCCAGAATTTGCTTCCTCATTCAGATGCAATTTCAGAATTCAGAATTCAATTCTCAATTTGGAAACATTGAGAAGGTTGGACTTGATGTTCTCTAACTATCCTTTCCTGCTCTATTACTTCATGTAAAGTAGTATAAGTGACATGCTGGTTCACATAAAAGAAATTGAAAAGGCCAGCTGGGCGATATTCAGACTTCACATTAATAGGAAAACTTGAAATCTTGCACAAGTTGTGTTCTGAGAATGGTGAGAACACTCACACTGTTGACCAGTCTCAGAAACAGATTTACATAGTCCTCAGGAAAAGTTAGGAGCAAACCACTGTATTAGATAAAATGTGTATATATAAATGTGTGTGTGTATATATATCCTATTTTTTTCCATAAATGAGAAAACAGAGGCCAAAATATTTTAACTCAGCTGGGGGTTACTCATAGTGCCAGAGCTGGGTCTACATATTTAAGTGTTTTTGACTCCTATGATAACATTAATTCTACTGCACTAGTCTACTTTACCAAAATGTTATCAAGAAATTCCTGACTGAAAGTCTTGAGTCCTTCACACTATTGGGCCTTGCATGACAGATAATCCATAATTAGAGGGTTGGGCATAGTCTGGATCTTGGGACACTGGTCAGATAGAGGACAACACAGAGGTGTGTTTCTGTGTATACAGACAGCCATAGCTTTCATTTTTCTCTGCAAGGACAAAAGTAAGAAGAAATTCCACAATGGTTCTAAGGACCCTTGTCCTGTCATGTTCTCTCTCGAGATCATGTAAGTCAAGTGAGCACTAAATACAATATTTGGTGAAGGATGACTCATCTGAAACATAGAAAATACAAATGATGGGAAGTGGATAAGCTGGGAACTATTAATGGACACCTTACACATACGTCACATTGTGGTACAAACTTTACATGTATGGTTTGATATCCTTTTTCACAACTATCTACTAAAATGAGAATTATTTTTATTCCTATTTCACATATGAGAATATTAGAGCTAAGAAATTTTAATTTACTTGGTAAAGGAGACAGCCTAATAACTGGCAGAGTGGGGAGAAGAGTATACTCTGCCCCCTCCCACTCCTATGCTCTGTTCAGGGCATCAAATCATACCTAAAGGCATCTTGCGTACCTAAGAGAGCTCATTCTCTCCAAGTAAAGGGAGAGGGGATCCTATAACCACATTATTATCTTCTCCTAATATTTTGTACTTTTCTAAATTTAGAATCTTTGCTAAATGTTTCATTAACTTAGTAATCTTTATACTTAATGAAAATCCTGCTCACTCATACCTTATCAAGCTTAAAAGAAAATCAACATGATTTAAAAATGCCTCATGTATATGCCACATGGAACAATATATGCTTAACTTCCTTATCTAATTGTCATATTAGTTTGCTGCTGGGAACTAGGAGCAATCTGTATTCTTGAAGTCACGCTATTTATCAATAATTCAGAGAGATCTTAAGAATGTGTACCACAATTATTTATTGCTTTATCCAAAGCCTTCCAGAATTTATAGTCCCTAATCTGTAGTATATATTTTATGAATCCTTAAGTATGCAAAAAGGAAGAGAGGAGTCCAGTTACAGTTCAAATTAAGCTATTGCCCTTGGAAAGAACTATATTATTAAAGTTTGATCATATATTTTGCTGTCATGTCATTTAGCTAATGTACTGTCCTTGAACCATGCACTGATCACTTTGTAGTAATTATTTAAAACCATTCTATTGGCGTTTGTTGGTATGAAAATGCTTGATGCAGAACACTTAAGATTTCAATAAATGTGACTGCTGCTTTACCATTAAGTCTTACTCAATTGTTGGCTGCTATTGTTTTTGGAGCGCTTAATATTCTTTGATAAACGAATAATGGTTATTTATTTAGGTTTCCATCTGTGAATTGCTCTTAACACGTTTAATTTACAGAAATCTATGAGTATTCTGAGAGGTCAAAACCTGTATTCTTGACATGCTTACATTTAATTCACTAAAGGGTATGGTAGGTGCCATTCAACAACACCTAATAAATTATTTTGACAGTTTATTCAAGAAGTCAGGGCTTTTTTTTTTTTTTTTGGCGGCGTCGCATGGCATGTGGGATCTTAGTTCCCTGACCAGGGGTCGAACCCGTGTCCCCTGCAGTGGAAGCACAGGGTCTTAACCACTGGACTGCCAGGGAAGTCCCTAGGGCTTTTTAAATGTTTTTAATTTACCATTTTTAAGAGGTTTTAAAAGTATTTAAGTATACTTGTTTTGTTATTTCTTATCAATTTGACTCGCTACACAGTTTAAAATATCTCAAACAGCAAAATATGCATTAATTTAATAAATATCAGTTTCAGACCCTCATGATCAAAACACTGCTTTAAGGTGCTCTGGGGCCAAAGAGGAGAATAAATCATTGTTCTGCTTGATTAGTTCCATTTGTTTACTTCTTCAGTTCACTAGAGAATTAGTTTATGAAATGTCTGCGGTCTGCGATTACAGATACCACCATTCTATTCTACATAATAAAGTAAGCCCCATGGCATTTATGGCTTTTTCTTTTTTAACAGTAAAATGAAGTTGAATGTGGCAGTGAGAGCCTTAACCAGACCTCCTGAGTTAGAATCCTGGCTCTTCCACGTCCCACTTGTGTGACCGTGAATATGTCTCCACCACAGTTCATTATCTGGAAACTGGTGATTAAATAGTATTTACCTTATGTTGTCATTTAAAAGATTAAATGCATCTGGTATATTCTGCACATAGATAAGTGGGTGACACAAAGCAAGTTCTTAAAGTGTCCCTATTATTTTTGTATTAAAATCTGTAAAAGGTTTTCACTAGTAGAATGGCTTTCAAAGAATTTATGTGTATTTTCCAATAGAAATTCATTCCACTTTTGTTCCTTATTCTTAGTATCAATGCTTTCTTAGTCCTTATATTAAGGCTTAAGGATTGTCTTTCTAGACTGTTCTTGAATGGCAACTAGAACATTCATCTGATTAAAATTAAACAAAACTGAACTTGACCCCAGTTATGTGCTGAATACTACAGGAATTTCACAGTGCCAGTTTAACAAGGTGTTATTTCACAGCTAACACTTATTTTTTCTCTGGGAAGAAAGAGAAACAAAAATAAAGCATACCCAAGAGCAAAATAGGCCTTTCCTATAAGCTTCTGAATTCAAAATCTCTTATATCCCTTTTTATGTCCTTTCTAATTTACAATTTCTATTTCATCAATGAAATTAGTGTAAGAAGCTACTAGTTCAAGAGCATTTTCAAAGTCTTTTGAAGAGCCCTTATTAGCAGACTATTACATTCAAATACGAGAATGAACACAAAAAAACTCTGTATTCCATAGAGCATGTAGGTTTATGTGTGAATTTTTCATTAATCAATAACTATTCATTAAATGTCCAAACTTTAAAACTTATAATATTTGGGGAACTTTCAGTTTAACTTACCAAGTGTATGCCTATAAAAATTCTATGCTACTCATTACTAATTACTTAAAGTTTTATGTATTAGAATTAGATAAGGGACAATATCTACTACAAAAAATTTATGGTATGAATTTTCATTTTTGCTTACAAAAATATTTACCACAACTAAGAGCTATTTAAGCAATAAAAGAGTAAAACAGCCTGAAAGGGTATAAGTTTAGTAAAAAGCCTTTATGCAATGACTACACTTGTAAAGAAGGAAGAGAATAGGTCCCTGAGAAGTAACAGCAGGCATATTCAAAGATATAAAGAAGGCTTCTAGCATACAACTTTTTCAGAGCAGTGAAGGAGTAGGGTTTCAAAAAAGGAAAGCAAAATAGAAGCAAAGCAGAAGAATATTAAGAATTCAATTAACCAAATGAGATTTAAAAAAAGGAAAAGATCATTAGTGAACTTCAAAAGAGCAGTTTCCTTGTAGCACTGGGAAAAAATCCAAATGGAAAAAAACATGTATGGGTGGGCAGTGAAGAAATAAAGTAAACATAACTTAATTTGGCAAGAATTCCCCAATAAAGTCTGTTTACCCTTGCAATTTCCAAATTTTCAAACCCTCCCTTCTCTCTTGTTGTTCATATCTTTCTTGACTCAACCTGCATTCCTTCTTTTGGTTTGCTTCAGATCTCCAAAGAAATAAGTCTTCTGGAAGCCAAAAATCAAAGAGGTTCAAGAAACTTCAACAGACTCATGTACACAGTTATTTAACCAACTCCATGAGGTAAGGTTTTTCCTAAGAAGGCCCGTCCATAAAATAATGCTTGTTCAGTATACCCACTGCCCACAGATATTGCCCATTGGAACCTGACACAAGTTATTTCTTTGGTTTTAGAACTTTTGCTCTTAGATTTTTAAAACAGGCTATCCCAAAACAATAGACTAATATCCACAGTCCTTTAGTGACTAACCTACATATAATATTTTCTGAAAAGAAGCATAAGGCAAGATGTTGCCCACCAATCTTTAGTGCCCTATGATGGAGGAAATACCTTGTTATTTGAGGGTTTTTTTAATGAAAAATTAGTAAACTATACCTACCAAAAAATATCTGTCCCTCAATATCCAGAATCTAGTTATCTGGATTCCTGTTTTATTATTTCAATTATTTAGTCACAAAGGCCATGTTTTATTTTCCCACTTTCCTGAATATCTGCCACCTGTTCCCACTAATAGCTATATCTGCCCTTCCCTGTTCCTTACTCATATCCTTAAACTGCTGATGGTTTTGGAGAAAATAACATGGCTTTATAGTCTGATCATGAAAAGACATGTTCTCCAAGCTCGACAGGTCACAGAAACTCTTCAAGATGCTTTTTTAACGTCTAATATTGATTTCCTATCTTTTATGATCACCGCATATAGCTATATCAAGACAAACTATTCTCAGTCATTTCCACCACCCCACCACTGTTACTCACAGTAGACCATGTTTCCTACTTGGTTGAAAAGGTACAAACCATTACATGGCAACCTCTCTTCCACCTTAAATGTATTCCATATTTTCCAACTCTTCTCTCTCATGGTTCCTGACTTAGCAGATGTGTCCATCCTGAGGCTTTCTTCTTTATGCTCTGATTTCTAGCCTTATTCAGGATTTTGCATCAATACTCACCCTTTTGGATTCTTTTTCCATTTATTTGCCTCCATGTACCCAAAGAATGCATGCATTTGTTTTTAATTCTAAAAATCTTCATATTGATCTTATTTTCTTGTCGTATATATGAAAGCATAGAGAGTTGATGTGAGGATTAAATAAGATACAACAAAACTCAGTAAGAGGTAAGAAATTGAAAGTTGAGAGGTACACAGAAATACTTTTAAAGTAATTTTTCCAGGTTGGTTTTTTTTTTTTTTTAATTAAGCTTTAAAAGTTCCCATCCCTTCCCATAGTCCAATTAACCCTTTATCACCTTGTCATTGGTTTTCTGTCTCCTTACCTTTCAGGAAAACTTCTCACTCAAAGCTAACCAGTGATCTTCTTCACATGAATTGAAGATCTAATATGTTCAGTTTTCCTTGGAACCTCTGTAGGATTGCTGACCACAGCTCTCTGAAAAAGCTTTCCTTCTTTAGCTTGGGTAAAGTAGCTCTTGTGGTTCTCCTTCTATTTCTCAACTTCGGTTATACTAGTTCTTTCTCCTTTAACTCTTAAAAACCTTTCTGTCGGGCTTCCCTGGTGGCGCAGTGGTTGAGAATCTGCCTGCCAATGCAGGGGACACGGGTTTGAGCCCTGGTCTGGGAAAATCCCACATGCCGCGGAGCAACTAGGCCCGTGGGCCACAACTACTGAGCCTGCACGCCTGGAGCCTGTGTTCCGCAACAACAGAGGCCACGATAGTGAGAGGCCCGCGCACCGCGATGAAGAGTGGCCCCCGCTCGCCGCAACTAGAGAAAGCCCTCGCATAGAGACGAAGACCCAACACAGCCAAAAATAAATAAATTAATTAAAAAAAAACAAAGACAGTGGGTTTGAGTGTCAGCCTGTGGGTTCAAGTCCCAATCTGAGGTTTTAAAAAAATAAACAAAACCCTTTCTGTCATTATGTTCACTGTTTAGTTCTGTCTCTTCACTGTCCTCCACTTGGAAATCTCTTGAGCTCAACTCTCAACTTAGGCAGAAACATCTATCTGTACATTTCTTGTCCTGATCTCTTCTTTATATTCACACGTGCATGTCCAAAGATCTTTTGGACATGTTCATACAGATGCCCCAGCCATGCCTTACACTCAACATCAACAATTCAACCCTGTAATCACCTAGGATTTGACCTTACTGTAGTTTTTCATTCCTCCTGTGCATGCATGCCTCCCTCTTGCTGGGTTTTGAGCTCGCTCTCTCTCTCTTTCTCTCTTTCCTTTTCCCTCTGCTACCCTTCACTATACAACTTGGATAGATACTTCATGGGAAGCACTATCTTTTGTTTTGGGCCAGTAAAGCTCTGCTCACTAATTTGTTCAACATTGACATGATATTCATTCTTCTTCAGCACTCATTTATAAGAAAAAAAACTATTACTCCTATACTCCTGAATAAGATTACCTGAAATAGATGATAAGAAATATATGACCAATTGTCCTTCTTTTCTTGCTTGGAATGTTGGGAAATCACAGAATAAGATTTAATGCAGAGTTATAAAATATGTAGGAGAATTTTGTCTCTAATCTCCTGATCCCGTTTTCTTTGAATACTCTTATGTGGCTTTGTTTGTTATAAGCGAACTAAAATCTGTTTATGCCTTAGGCTCACTAGAACCATGTGGAAGGAAATCTTGTGGTCTTTGTCTACTACAAACAGATGAAATGCACAGATAGATTGGACTCATTAAATAAACTACTTGAGACTGTGTCTCCATTCATAAAACTTGATAAGGCTAAGCAATTTCAACAGCAGGAGAAATGAGAACCTATAAAAGTATAACAGAAAAATAGAACAAATTAAATGGGTATAGTTTTAAAGTGCTGTTTGAAACACCATTTCATAGCTACCATTGTTTAAAAACCTGGTAATCATTTTTAAAACTCCATTTACCAAGTGAATCAAATCCTCTGTGTAATGTTTGCTGCATCCACCATGCAATCACTGAGCATGATAGCTTTGGTTAGCACTATTAGATGTGGAAGCATTTCAACTCATTTGTACAAATTTTTTTAAAGATCAAGGGAGAAGTCTAATTCCAGAGACATTAAATTCAGAGATTCAGACTATATCCTAAAGAACGAATTTTAATTTTATTTTTCTTGTTTGTTTGCTGGTTTTCATTAACAACTATTCCGGTGGGAACCAGTAGGCAACACTTTTTTTCTGGAAAAAAGAACATAAATACTGACAGAACAGTAAATGGGGTTTGATGTGGACTCAGACACACCAGATCTGTTCCAGATTCAGAGATGCGTCTCTTTAATGTTGCCATCTTTTCTTACTACCCATCTCTTGCAAGTAATGCAATGAAAACAAATTTATAGTCTATTTTACCCTTCCTTAATTTTCTTCAAACAGCTTGCAGATGATATGGCCTGTAACTCATTTCTGTTTCTAGAACTCTCCTTGTTAGGAAGTTCATTGCATATATATAGGCTGATCCCAACTTATGAACTGGTAGTAGCCCAAAACCTCATGTTTAAATCAGTAGCTAGGAATACAAAGCACATTTTCTTTTCAGAATGACTTAATATGCAGTATATTGGTCTAAAACCAACATACAAAAGCCAAAATAGCTTCATTTTTTGAAGATCTACTAAATGTTAATATTATATATTACACATATCTCAGTGTTATTCTAATCACTTTTTTGTTTTTAATTGAGCCAGTGCATACTCATAGTAAGCACATAAAGTGCACATCTTAAATTAACAGTTGGATACATTTTTACATAGATTACACCTATGAAATTGCCATCTGGATAAAGATATTGAATATTTCCATCACTCAGAAAGTTTTCTTTTGCCTCTTTTCAGTCAACACTCATCCCATTCCATGGGGGTAACCATTATTTGTACTTTTATTACCATAGATTCGCTTTGCTTGCTCATGAACTTCATATCAAGGAAATTATACATCCGATAGGCTATTAAGTCTGGGTTCTTTCTGACAGATCCTTCAATATTCTCACATGTATCATTAGTATAGCATTCTATTTTAAAAGCACACCACTCTTTATCCTTTCTCTTACTGATTTTATCTATAGCTAAAACTGCTATAAACACTTAATGCTCTAGGAGCACAACTGCTGAGTCATAAGGCAGGCATATATTTACTTTAGTGGAAACTCCCAAAGAGTTTTCCAAAATGGTTGTGGCAATCTTCATTTCCACCGTAAAAATATGAGTGTTCTAATTTCTCTATATTCTTGCCAAAACTTCATATTGCCAATAAATAAGCATGCTATTGGGTGTGCTGTTGTCATATGTAATTGTAGTTTAAATTTTCATTTATTTGTTGAAGAACTGATGTTGAAAATGGTTTTATGTGAATACTGACCATTTTGATAACCTCCATTTTTAAAAAAATATTTGTAGGTGCACTTTATATAGTCTGGAAATCAGTCATATCTATCCCAGTGACTTCTGAGAAAGGTAATAGTATCTTCACTTTAATAATGATTAAACTGAGATCCTGAGAGGTAAAATAATTTACCGAACATCACATATCTAGTAAGCGGCAGAAGAGGCAGGGGATTCAGTCTGCCTCAATCAAAAGCCTGTGTTCTTCATAGCATCCTACACTACAGAGCACATAATATTGGGTTGGCCAAAAAGTTTGTTTGGGTTTTCCATAAAATGTTACAGAAAAATCCGAATGAACCTTTTGGCCAACCCAATATAAAACATAACCAGGATATATGGCAAACTGTCCGGGGGAAACGAGGCATCCAAAACATTTCTCCCTAGCATAAAAGTATAAGACTTCCTTATTTCCCCCTTCCAGAATAGTGGGAGTGAGCTATCATTAGTAGGTCACTGAGGTAGGGGCAAGTTATCTGGGAAAAAAAGAAGGTTAATGTGGGTAAAAAAATACTGCATTTCACAAACTGTGTCTTAAGGAACACTAGTTGCAGGACATATATTTTGCTCTTCTGGAAAAAGTAGTGTAACATTCTAAAATAAATTATAGAAATTAAAAATGCACTTTAGTACATTAAAGCCTCTATAGCTTCCTCTTAAATTCATGTAATCCAGCATTTCTAAAATTATTTGACAGGAGAATTCTTTTCCAAGGAACACCTACTAAGAGTTTATGAAAACTAGCATGCAATGGAAAATACCTTCCCTAGTCCTTTTGATCATTCATTCTCCTTCTTCCTTGACCACAATGGAAACCTATGGGATATAAATCAATTCACACACACACACTGGAATTCACACAGAAACATGCAGCATATACTGAAATTAATAAAAATCTTTAGAACAAAAACCCAAATTCTTGTAAGCATTGATACAAACTACCATTCCAAGGGGAAGTGAGGCAATCATAGGAGCAGCAAATATGTGTGGAGGATAGTAGCTCAGGAAAAGTAATCATTTAGAATTTAGGCTGTGGAGGTAGTTACTGGGATGAACAACTATGTTATGATCTCAGAAACAAAATGGTAAAAGCACCCTGCAGCTTGCTCCCTCACTGCAGAAGACACTGGCATTAATCTGCCAATGTCCAAATAACTGAAGAGCAGAGGTTTGGAACTTTCACAGGCATAGGGAGGTGGGTTTTCATCTCCCTCGTGGTCAGTTGGCAAGGCAGGTTGGACTGGCCTTTTAGTTGTATGGCAATAGGCTTTCCCGTTATCCCTTGATTGTCATTCGACAGTAAATCAAGATAGTACACTGTTAGTATTCAAATGAAGTGAAGAGTATTAGAAAGAACTATTTTCTACTCCCATATCAATAAAGTATCAATAGTACACTGCAGATATGAAAAAAGCCAGAAGGACAATACAAACCTTATCATTTCGAAATATGTTTCCTAAGAGAATATGCAGAAGGCCCTGCACAGATTTCTGTTTAGTAATGTCCTTTGCAGCATTATTCATTACACACCCACACCCACACACAGACATATATTTATACGTGAATACAGGAATAGATAAAAAGAGACACTGATACATAAAAGGGCTTCATATTGACAGAGCCATGCAAATAAACACAAAGTTTATAAAGACCACAGAAATGATTAAAATATTCAATATGTTGTATCAATAAAAGTGACAGAATATAGGAACTCTATATAAATTGTATGTATATCCTCATTAGTGATACCCAGTTGAATGACAGTCATTATCTTTGGCTATGGCTATCACATATGATACTTTCCTCTTGCTTTTCTAAAATGTCTCTATTTTTATTATGCTGTAAGTAATGTCTATAATAGAATGCTGAGTCAAAAATGAATATGAAACTCTAAAACATTACATATATACATTATGACATCAGTATGTGCTTATATACTTCTGAATATGAACCAAACATAGTTTCTGAATGTTGGTTTTAGAGGGTTTTACTGTTGTGATTTAAAAATACATTTACCTGAAAAGTCATTCAGAGAATTACATATTAGAATCTATGTTGGATAAAAATGTATTCATAAAACAGAAGGTAAGCTGAAAATGCATTTAAGATTTTTATAGAGACAAAATTTAAAGAGAGACAAAAAGAATGCAAGAGGAGATGACAGATACTGAAATCACAGAATACTGAAGTAGAATTGACTTAATAATCAAGAATAAGTTGACGATTACAATTCATTTTATCTACACCTCTTTACAAAAGAATTTGGAATGGAAATATAAAATTAAAGAAAACTTTCCAGAACTTCACAGAAGTGTTAAGATTGAATTCACAATGACCTCAATAAAATTACCAAAGTCTTAAATTTCAAGAGAAAGGGGACATTTTTTCTATGTCTCTAAAAGAACAAAAGCAAAAATCTTTCAAAGAAGGTAAAACATTATTATTTCCAGGCTCTCTGCTGTGACAGTCAACAGCAGAAGGTAATAGAGAAATAACTTCAGAGTCTTACCAAAAAGGTGTAATCCAAGAACTCTTACCCAAGAAAGTTTCTGTTCATATGTGAAGATAAGAGAAAGACAGCTTTACACCTTTGAACTTTCATAAAATTTACCACAAAGATACCCATTTTATTCTGCAGAGGCTGAGAAAATAACATAAGATAAAAAATAAATGAGAATTTCTGCACATGGAAGTTGATTACTATACACAAAGATCAGGAAATAACTTTATTAATTTTTTAAAAAAGAAGCATTTGTTAGCATGAAGTAGATGTGTATAAATATATTTAAAGTTTAGCATTAGAAATAGAAAAATGTTTCTGACCATTATGACTGCTGTGAGGGGAGAAAAGCATACAAAAAGACATTCACCCCCTATAGCAAGCTATGAAGAAAGGAAGAAAGAAAAAATTTAATAAGGATGCATAATATTCCCTGTGAACTAATAGTTATGATTCTAAATTCAAAATCTAATGAAATCAAAAATTACCCTTATTAGTTGACAGAATAAAAATGTAACAAAAAATCAACAAATTAATGGTGTCATTTAATCCAGAAATGGAAAGATACTTCAGTGTAACAATGTTAATATATTAGTAGGCTAAAACATTTAAATTGTTCACTAAAAATTCAGTGAAAAGAGAAAATTTAACATCTCTCTCAATAAAATACTTAAAAAAAAATAGAAGAATTCCTTTAGAAACAGCCATATAACCCCAAACCAACAATTTAATAATGGCAAAATGATGGTGATAACCCCGTTTAATTCAGTAACAAACAAGGATATCTACTGCTATCAATATTGTTTAATATTAGAGAGGCTCTTGATAATTCAAGAGCAAGAATGGATAGGAATATTTGTCATAAAAGTAAATACTGTTATTTCTAGATAACACTGCATGCATTGGAAGGAATCAGCTAAACTCCCACCAGCAGTGTTAAAAGGAGTCAATAATGAATCCTGATAAATGGTACACAATCCGACATTTTTGTGCTTTAGCAAAGACCATTTAGGAAAGCACAAATGAAAGCACTATCACAAAAGTAAATTTACATGATGGCAAAATCTTAGCCACCCTTCCTACTAGCAGCAACAAAGTTCTTCTGAATGACTAAAAAAAAAAAGAGCTGGTGATAAAACTTTGAATTTTAGAAAAACATGTGAATAAATGAAAATATACATAATGGATGTGGATCTCTCATTAATGCTGTGTGCGTGTGTGTGTGTGTGTGTGTGTGTGTGTGTATAAGATATAGGCTTAACACAATTCCAATTACTAACAACTATATACAGAATCTAAATAATATAAACTAATTGCTACACAATTCCAAATAGTAAATACTGTATATAATATATACTTAGGTTTAGCATAATTCCAATACAATAAAAATATATTAATAGTTTTTGGAACTATAATTACTGATTAAAAAAATGTTGAAAAAATAAATGAGTGAAACTTTAAAAATAACAGTAATTACTATGCTGTTGCTGTTGCTACTACTACAAATACTATGAGGCTTCCTGCCTATGACTTGTTGAACGATGGAGTTTTTGTTTTAATCCTCCAAAAATCTGATGAGGAAGATACTATTATTATGATGGTCCTTTTTAAAATTATGTGAGAACAGTGGTCCTTAGGAAGCTTAACATCTTGCCTGTAATTACATAGGGAAAATGATGGACTCAAGATTTGAATGTAGGCAGACACCACTGTCCTGCTCAATTACTTGAAAGTGAAGAATAAATCCTCTCTGAAAACAATGCTTCTGACAATGTGGGCCTGGCACTAAAGCAGAAAATAGAAATAAAATAGAATGCAGATCGGGCATCTGAAAACCACACATAAAATTTTTAAAAAGGGTAAAGTGAGGTTTTCAAAACAAGGGGAGAATTATTAATAGTATTGTGACAATTGCATAGCAACTCAGGGAAAAGGAGAAATTAGAAGCACAGCTCACATACTGCTTTAAAATAACTTTCCTGTTGAACATCAAACTTACCACCTATTAGGTTTGAGTACACAATGTAGATGTTGAAATGTCCTACAGATGCACTTGTTCTAGCAAACTATGAGAACAAGTACTATGAAAGAGAGTACTACAGTCCCCAGATCCCCCAAGGATGGTGGTGCCAGTCTGCCATGGAGAGTTTTACCTTGTGCCCTATCCACTCTGGCCAGTGACCAATTACCCATCTGTCCTCACTCAGAACTCATGGCCAATTGCTCTGGTGTCTGCCATGCCTAAGCACTGTGAGGAGATCCAAGAAAAGGTTTCATTCTATTGTGCAGTGCTAATACTAACAGTGCATAGCGGGGAAAAGGCACACAATTTCAGTAGCAAACAGGTAGATTGAAAACTTGACTCTCCTTTCAGTAGTTGTGGGAAGTGTGATTCAGCAACTGCAAGAAGGCAATAGTATTGCCAAATTTACTGTTCTGTTTCAATAATTAGAAACAATTTGCTTATAAAACACCTGCATAATTCTTGGAACATCACTTAATAAGTTGTTTTTTAATGGTTTTATTATTAACATGTTGATGATCCAACTCATTATTATTAGTATTATTATTATTATTTAGAGACATTGCCATTGAGTGTCAATATAAAAGAGAGATGCTGAGCAAGATGTGGTAGAAGTAGAAAATTCTGCCAAAGGACCTTAAGCATATTTTCTCTTCTTTTCAGAGTATGCAAATATAATTGCTGCCCAGAAATACTCTCAGTCTCCTGCCCTTCAGTGACTCTGTTCCCTAAAATATTTACCTTCTGTTACCTTCCTATTGGGAGCACCCAAGAGCAGAGGCTTTGTGTCAGTCTCCTTTCATAAGTCAACCTTATCTACCCTCAAGTATCTACTCTTCGCCTCAACAGTTTCCACACACACTCAGCATCCTCTCCATATTACCAGTACTCCAAATAAATCACAAATTTTAATAAAATCCACACTTTTTCATTTGAAACATAGGAAAAATATGTGCATACAAATGTATCCCCGATATGGAAAATGAAAAGAAAAATAGAAAAAATATGTCTGTGAATATAGATGTGGAGGTAAAAGAGGGATAGTTGTAATTAGAAATGATCATCAGTTACATCAATATGTAAATGTATGACACAAATATCAATCCTTTAAAAAATGGGTAATACTTAGGAGCACACAGTAAACAAAGCGGAAAAACACATTGTAAGAGAGAAGGATGAAGAGGAGGAGGAGGAGGGTGGAAGAAAAGAAACATAAAAGGGAAACTATTATACACAGGAAATGTTTATCCAAAGCAAAGAAATACAAACTAAAAACAAATCTAATTTATCTTTGCAATCATTAGAGTAAAATAAATAAATAAATAAGGCTGAAGATAATATATTAAAATTGAATAACTATTCATGGATGGTGTGCCTATCTGCACAATATTTTAAAAGGCAGATAATTTAGGTAATACATAAGAAAAGCCACAAAAACGATCATTCCTTTGACACAGAAATTTCATTTTTAGGAGCGTATTTTAGGGAAATAAGATTAAACATAATAGAAAAGATAATATGTTTCAAGATGCTCTTTGCAGCATTTTTTGTAATGTCAAAATTTGGATGCAAGCTAAAATTTCAACATTAGAGAACGATGATATAAAATTACTATAAATTGATTCAACTGGGTTTTAATGCACATTTTAAAATATATTTATGAGAAAGAGAGAAAATTTTATATGACATAAAAATAGCACACTACAAAGTGCCATTTGCAGTCCAATGGCAGTTCTGATAAATGAGGGATAAATTAGGTATATATGTGGAAGAAAGTATCCAAAACATTATCATAAAGTAACCTATAATTGTGTTAGATTAATGGAATCTTGGCTGTCATAATTTATAAAACAATGTTTGGTATTATTCTATTTTCTTTTCAATAGCTACATTTAAAATATATATTATTACATATTGTTATTTGATTATACATGATCAAAAGAGTAATTCTGATTTGCTTTTCGTAGAGTTCCTGTTGCAGAAAGTTGATGAACAAATCTAGAAGTTCTCTCACTACAAGCATATAGAAATGTTAAAGTTAACTAACAACTTTTAAACTTACATAGCTAAGGGCAAGATAGAAATCCCAAGTGCCAGGAACAAAGAAATTGAAAGCAAGAACAATTAAGGGGTGAGCTGACATTCTGGGGTGGGTGACGAGGAAGTGGAAGCCATCAATGACTGGACCGGATCCTTGAAATTTAGTGTCCACATAAGGACAGGAGATAAGGTATTAGGCCTATACAAGGTTGGGAGTTGAAATAAGTCCCTACTTAAGATGGTACCCTCATTAAGCTCAAACTAAAAAAATCTGCTCACTAGCTCAGTGGAACCATAAACAAACAAACTTTTCTACCTCGGCTCTGAATGGGGAAAAAAAAGCCTCAGGGTAGAAACTGGTCACTACTTGTCTTGAACACTACTTTTCTTATGTGAAAATCAATATGCCAAAAACTTAACATAAAACTTGATTTTGAGCTAGAAATCCTCCTAGGATACCTGGCAGAAGCAAATCTACACTAGAGGGGTTATTATACAACAGACCACATAGGGTTTATAAATAGAAACAAAAACAAGTTTCCCTGAAAGTAAAATCTTATTAAAAAATAAGGAAAACAGTCTGTCTTGAGTGTCAGCAGACACAAAAATAAAATCTTCAAGCCTAAATTAATGATACAATAAAATAAAAAGGGACTATAAAACACCAGCCTAATGATTAAAAGGTAAAAATAAAATAAATTCATATGGTAAGAACTTTTCCATATGAAGCATATAATAACCAAAATAAAATTTATTATTATATTTGAAAAGAGAATTTGTGGATTGACAGACCTAAGTCACCTAGAATATGAGTATAAGGATTAAGTGTCATCAAGTAGAGAGTCCAAGATTTATCTAATGCTAGCTATCATAAGAGAGACTAGAAAAAAACAAGGGAGAAGTAATATTTCAAAGAGATAATGGCTGAGAATTTGCAGAGTTGATGAATGACATGAATTCTCAAATGGAACATTTAGAGTCTAAGAAGGACAACACCTTGACACATCTTGGTGAAAATGCAGAATACCAAAGGCAGATTATTAAAATTATCCAGAGAGAAAGGCTTATTAAAACAAAACAAAGTAACACAAAATACTTAAAAGAATGGCTCTCTTCTTAATGACAAACAAATTCAGAAGTGATTGTATGTGTATACACATGCTTACAGAAATAATGCTGTATGACCAAACAGGATTTATCCCAGGAATTCAAAAGTTTAACCTTATCCTATGTATACAGTTAATTCCTCAAAGTAATAGATTAAAGAAAAAAAGCGATATGTTCTTGCCAGTAAATAGAGAAAACCCACTTGACAAAAGTCAGTATCCTTTTATGGAATGGATATAGAAGACAAGTCCCTGAACCTAGTAAAGATTACTGAAAACTTTAGTGATACCACACTTTTGGTAAAACTGAAAAAGATCTCCTTAAAGATGGGAAAGTAGGTACACTATCCATGCTCCTGTTCAACAGTGTTCTAGATCTCAAAGCAGGGAAAAGAGATATAAAGATCAAAAAGGAAGAAACGTCTCACAGATAATGTGGTTGTCCACATAGAAAATTTAAACTATTCTGAAGCATGTTCAGCAAATAGGAATATTCAGCAAGTTTGCCTTCATAACAAAATATCAGAAAAGCAACAAAATACCAGAAAAATCTTTAAAAAGGTAGCATTTACAAAAGGAACAAAACTGTAAGGTATATGGGAAAAATTTAACAAAATAATTGGTGAAATGTATAAAACATGATTAAGGACAAAAGAAAATGTGCATAAATGGAGAAAGTAATTTTCCTTGGAAGAAAGACCATTAAAGGCATCAAAGAATCCCAATGAAATTTTTATGAAACATGAAAAACTCCAGCGAAAGCTCAGGGAACAATAAAGAGAAATTTAGCAATATAAGAATAAGAAAGGGTGAACTCACCTGTGATGTATTAAAATACATTATAACTCTACAGTAAATAATCATAGCAAATGAATTGAGTTAAAAACCTTCCTGTTCTTTAAAAAAAAGTCACCGTGATTTATGTAAACTATAAATGCATAAAATTATGCTTATTGTTGTGGTGGTATTTTTATTTTTTATTTATTAATATTTTTAATTTTTATTTTTAGATTTCTGTCTTTCTCAACAAGGTAGAAACACGAGAACCAAATTTACCACTGCGTAGATACTCAAGGGAATATCCTGGTTGCATCATCTATAAACACCTGTATTAACAGTATGAAGACTTATAGAAAGATGACTTACACCAACTTCCTGACCCTCTGGAGAGAAAGAGAATGGGAAAGAAACGGCGTAGACCAGGGTCTTTGCTGTGAAGGCTGTCCTGTGCATTGTTGGATATTTAGCAGCACCTCTTCCTCTACACATTAGATGACAGTAACACCACACCTCCCAATCATGACAATCAAAACTGTCACTAGAAATGGTCAAAAGTCCCCTGGGGGCAAAACCGCTTCCAGTTGAGAACCACTGTAAGAGACTAAATCTTTAGTATTAGTCCTCAAAATGAGAGGGAAGGGCAAGGAAGCACAAGAGAGAGATGAATTAAAATGTCAACATCTATTGAATATGAGGGGCATGAGTGTCAGTCACATTAGTTTTTGTACTTTTTATAAACGTTTGGACTTTTTGAAATTTTAAAGTGTCACCAGGTAGTGTAGCAGTACAGCTTAATTGTTAATAATGCTGGCTGTAGTTTAGGACTGTTTTGGTTTGTAATCTGACTTAGTTTTTAATATTTATATGATTTTGTACCAGTTTCCTATTTTCTCCAAGCCTCAGTTTCCAAATCTGGTAGTTGTGAAAATTAAATGAAGTAGCCCATACAAAAGTCTTATTTAGCACATTGCCTAGAACATAACAGACACTCAAAAACAAAGTTTTCCTATTTTAATTAATATGACTTTGTTTATAAAAGTGATTTATAGAAGCATTTATGATATGTGGAAAAATAAGTCATCATTAATCATAAGCATAACCATAAAATGATTTATTTTTTTAAATTGAAGAGATTCTGAAAATATTGTGTGGTCAATTTTAGCTTTAAAATGAAAATTAGAATGCAATTACTTGATTGGAAAAATATGATCAAAAATAGCACACAAAATATCAGCAGCAGTTAAATACTGAAGTTACAAGGCCAGACAGAGTCAAAGAATGATCTTTATTGTAATTCTTTCAGTTTGTGCCCCATGTCAAAATAAACAAACAAGCAAACAAAAAATACCTGTTAGCAAAACTTTAGTTTATGAAATATAAAATGTGAAAATTCTTGCTGCATACTAGTAAATGCAAGATGTTCAGCATAAATTTTAAATTACAAGATTCCTTGCTTCAATTAGAATAGGGTAATTAACTGGTTTTCTCAAGTCCTTATTTAGAAGGTGTTAGAATAAGTTTAGAAAAAAGAAAGTGTGAAAATGATGTTTGGTTTTATGTAGCACTTCATACACAATGAACCTGTTTTCCAACATTTCTTAAGTCACTGATATTGCAACTTATTTATTTTATAAAATCCATAACATCTTAAAATTAAATGTTTGTGCTATTAAATTTTTAAGGTTCACATTACAAGGAGTGGGACTTCAGCTTTCAGTAATTTAAAACTCATGTCCCAAAACTGTGGTCCACAAACCTTGAATTTCTTTAACATAGGATGTCTGGTAAACCCATTTTTAAAGCAGGATGGAGTACTGGGGGCTGGTAGGGATGCGTGGTGATGTCAGCGAAGTATCAGCAACCATAACTATAGGCTACTTTGGCTTTGACAAGCTGAGCAGGAGCTGATAGGCTAACTGTGCTGTGTGTAGTCACAACCTTCTTTTGAACATAACCCAATGCTGGGAAAAACACAAAATGTTCAGAACCAGATTTTTTCCCCTTTTTCCTCTGTGCCTATTTGTCTAGAGTTCTCTTAAACACAAAGAAAGCATTGATGACATTCTAGAAAACTCAAATTGAATGCATACCTCATATATCAAAATTAAATTGTTTCCTATTAAGAAAGCACTCATAACTATAATAAAAAGCTATTTAAAACTATTTCAAAAAGACACTCGGAGAAAAATATTTAAATAAAATATGTGTAATAGCATTTTCAAATAACTAAATGTGAGTAAAGCAAGATATTATATTACAAATAATTTGAGTACTTACTTAATTTACTACATAAAGATTATTTCATTATGTATGACCATAAAAAATGTATAGTGTCCTACAATACCCAAAATTCATTCAAGCACTTCATTATTGGCCTACATGAAAATTTGGCATCATTTGTAATCTGACACATGTGGCCACGTGAAATTGAGTCAGCTTCATGTAATTTCGGCTTTTAAGAAAAAGAAAAATTTGAAGAAAGCAGAATACCAATACTAGAGATATCCTGATGTTATTAATTCACAGCAGTATACCAGGAAGAAGAATAACCTAAAATATAATTTTCCTAATATAGAAATTGATAAGACAAAGCTTGTGTATATGTGCACGTATGCATATGTGTGTTTGTGTGTGATATTCGTAACATATGTAGCAAATTTATTCATTTTGGAAATAAAATGCCAAATGTTAATATTTGTTTATCTTGAGTAGTAGGATCATTTCTGATTGATATTTTCTTTTTTAATTCACTATTTTCCAAATCCCACCACTCTCTAAGTGGAAATAAGCAAATAAATAAAAAATAGAGAAGTTCTCAGTGATTCTAATGTTTGAAAGGTTTCAAGAGATATTAGTGGAGACTAAATATTCTTGAGAGTTGTGAAAAGGGATCATTATAAACTATTGTTCCTGTTATTTTTCCAAAAAAAGATTCAAATTAATAGCTTCTCTTAATATCAAGAAGTTAATTGTAAATTATTTTATTTAGTATTAGAACTCTCTTGAAGAGAAAATTTTAACAATTCAAGACTTCAATCAGAACACCACCTAAAAATTACAGTGTATTAAACTATGTAACATATACAAATTAGTCATCATTTGCCACTTAAAACCTAATAGACATCATCACAGTTAAAAGGAAAGTGAAAAAAAGCTTATCTTTTACTTGCAAATAACCCCATGTTGTGTAAACTAAAGGTCTAAATCTAATCTTGCTGCTTCTGTGACCTTGCACATACAATCTCAATGCCCTGAGCTATAACATTCATCTGATCAGTGTGGAAAATACTAATTTCTGTAGAGTACTTACCACTTTCCAAAGGCTGCTATCCAGAAAACCCCTTTATTTATATTTCTACCTCTAAAACATATGTTTCCATTGCACTGCGCCCATTGTAAAGATGAGATGGTTGAGGAACAGATAAATAAACTATGCAATTCATGTTATATTAGTGAACTACAGAAGTAATTGAGATTGCCTGATTTCTCTTCTAGGTGAGAGAGACAGTAAACTTTCTTTTCACCATTTCTGGTGTTCACCTTTAATTATATAACATATCAAAATTCACTCACCAAGTTTCCATAAAATCTTTCAAATTAAGCACTCATTCATCCAGGCTGAGGAAAATTTCAGAAATTACTGCCTATAGACCTGAGTGCTACATTTCCCTTATGATAACTGCAATGGAACAAGTAAGCAAAATATTGGCAGAAATTTTCCAGAGATCCTAAAATAAAATTCTGAAGCTAACATATAAATCATTTTTTATGTCTTTGAAAACATAATTTTTGATTTAAAAAAATAAAATACAGAACAAAGAGTTTTTAAAAGGCCCGTCAAAACAATAAAGACTTTTTAAACATTTCAAAACCAATAAAAAAACTTCACAAAAGACACAATGTAATTAAATCAGAAGCAAAGTTTTCTGGTAGTGATTTTACTTACAGAATGTTGAGTAGGCTAAAATAAATGGAATAAATAGAAAACTCCTTATCTTAGAGTTTTCGGAATGCTAAGAAACTATGGCACAGATTTTTTCAGCCTCCAAATTAGCATCCAGTTACATGATACACCAAACCTGTGTCCCAGGCAGGTACAAAGAGGGTAGAACAACAAACTCTAGCGCTACTTGTCTATCAGATGGACAACACTGGCTAACTTTCAGATTTCAAGATTTTAAATAGAAACACATATCTTTTGGGAAAGATGGAGACAAAAGAGATACTTATAATAACCACTCTTTGAAAGCCACTGAAGAAAATAAAGAGAACCCAAAAAGAGAAACCAAAACTTAATTTGCACTTTAACTGGGCATGACTTCAACCTTATACCACATATTTTGAAGAATAACAGGTGAATAAAGCGTACTTTGAAAAATGCCAAACAGGATACCAGGAGTCAACTCGCAACTCCACTCATCAAGACTACGTTGGGGTGAGGAAAAAGGATAGAAAATGCATGGTCTAAAGTTTTTTGGGTTTCTGAGGAGCCAAGTTTTCCATTCCCTAGTAAGAAGGGACAAGTCTGAAATCAAGTAGTAGCAGGAAGATAGATATGAATGACTATTCTTACCCTGATGAAAGTGGACTCCAATAAACAAGTTCCCATGCTAATGGTTTTATGCCCTGTTTTCCTGGAAGGAGAGTTTAAAAACAGGAGGTGAAATCCAACCTCACCTTCCCTTGAAAATGTGCCACATCCAGATGACCCATTCCAGGCCTAGTCTGATTTGTCCACAGTACAGAAGTTTCAAAGGATAAGCACAAACAACTTCCTCCAGTGTTGCTTCAGTGGTCCCAGGTTCTATGCACCCTCTATCAGGCAGCTGAGAAGGTTGAACAAAGAACAGAAACCATCAAATCCCCACCCTCCAGCTGGTATTAAGAGGAGAATGAAATAAGAAATCTCATATGCCTGACAGGATGAGTGATGTTATAATGTAATGTTATAAACACTAGTTTGGTGGCAAACTGTATAACATATTCAAAGATTAATAAATAGGAAAAAAGAGCAATAATTTTAATAAACGTCTGAGTCAGTAAAGGAGAAAGGAACATAGCATGCAGAAGACCATAAAGAGATGACTGGAAAAACAGTCCCTCCATGAAGAGAAGAAAATTAAATAAATACAATTTCAACATTACTGAAAAATGTTTCAAAAATATGGGCTCTGAGGAAATAAGGGTAAAATGAGTAAACAGAATGAAATAAAGAGCTAGCAGTCCTAAGAAAATAAATTAATAGAAAAATTAATGTAAGCATAGAACTTATCAGATTTAAAACATTAAATTACAGACTATGCATTGATGAACTGAGTCATGGAAGAGAAGCTTGAAGAAGTAAGAGTGAATTCATAGGGAAGAAAAAAGAACAAACTTATTAGTATACTGGAAAAATCTGAGGAATGTTGAAGTATGAAATTAAATTCAAATTATAGACAACAGTTGTGTCTGAAATAGTAGACTATGTACATGAAAAAAAACCTCTATTCAAAGCTATAAGAATGAATGATATAATAATACTAACAAAAACAACAACAAAAACCTTTCATGACACAGACAAAAGGTTTGAAGATTTATAGGCCCAGTCTACATTTCAGGAAGTTTTACTAAGAGATATTCAAAAGCTAAATATTGTAATAACATCACTGAATCACAAAATTTAAGAAAGAGTCTACACATATATAAGAAAATGAAGTGTCAGTTACAAAGTAGGGAGGGAAACTGTATTCAGTATTCTCCACAGCTGATTTCTATGTTAGAAAACAATATCTTACTGGAGTTTTCATGGGAACAATATATGACTCAAATTATAGCTAATCTGTTATTCATACAGAATGTAACAAAAACATTCATAGATATGACAGACTCAGGAAGTATATCATCTATTTATCCTCACTGAAAGATATAACTTGAGCAATGTGAAATGAATCACAACTTGGATATGCTTCAAGAAGATAAGGATTTGCCCACTTTATCCGTTATTAGCTTCTCTTAGCTCAGTGACATATGAGGAAGAAGTTAAAATTCATTTGCTGAGTATGAATGTGTGAATAAATGAATGAATGAATAAGCAAGTCATGACAGGCATGAAATGATAGTGAGTAGTCAGTCCATAGTTGTTAAACGTTAAAACTCTTCAGAAGTATACTATACACTAAAAACATCTGTTAATTATATCAAAGTTGGATAAAAATCCCAGAGCAGAGACTAAACCCAGGAAAAGTAGCAGTGGAGCTGGAGTAAGGATTTGTAAGAACTGTTAACTACACACTTTTGCTTATCTGTTATTGGAAATATAGTACAGTCAGCAGATTCTGCTTGCTTCTGAAGTAAAGTAATTGAAAACCAAGTGTAAGCGTATAAACCTAATTTTTAAAAGGAAGCCAAATGATATTTAAAAGAGAGACTTTATGCTTTCCAGACTTCCAGAGGGGGGCAAAATGAAAGGTGAAATAAGTGAAAAACAAAAAAAATTAATAAAAGGTAAAATGAAAAAAGTAATATTTAAAAAAACCTGTTACAACAATAAATGTAAAAGGAATCAATTCACCAAAACAAATAAACAAACAAGCAAGATGGCAATGTTATTACTTGAGTTGGGAAAAAAAAAAAAAAAAAGAATAAAAAAACCCTATATGTATATACAAGAGTCACAAGCTTAGGAAAGTGAAGTGGAAAAACTCGAAATCTAAAGGGGAATGATTATGTACCACACAAGTAAACAAGAAAGAGATATTACTGTTAATGTACATAATACATTTTAAATTTTAAAACCTCAATGTGACAAAGATACTCGATAAAAAACTGAAGCTCTAACTGCCATGGACCTTTATATGTCAAATAACAAAATAAACCATGTATTACGAATGATGTAAATATATAGTAAGAACTGACATAAATACAGTAGCAACTACAGTCAACAAACTGGAGAGATCAAGTATAACATTTTGTATATGAATGATCTGAATAATTTTTTTTTTTTAAATTGAAGTATAGCTGATTTACAAAGTTGTGTTAGTTTGTGGTATACAGCAAAGTGATTCAAATATATATATGTATATAGATATATACATATATATTCTTTTTCCTATTCTTTTCCATTATGGTTTATTACAAGATACTGAATATAGTTCTCTCTGCTATACAATACGACCTTACTGTTTATTTCTTTTATATATAATTGTTTGTATCTGCTGATCACAAACTCCTAATTTATGCCTGCCCCCTCTTCCCTTTTGGTAACCATACTTTTGTTTTCTATGTCTGTGAGTCTGTTTCTCTTTTGTAAATAAGTTCATTTGTATCATATTTTAGATTCCACATGTAAGTGATATCATATGATAGTTGTCCTTCTCTGTCTGACTTACTTCACCTAGTATGATAATCTCTAGGTCCATCTATGTTGTGGCAAATGATACTATTTTATTCTTTTTTCATCTTCTAAGCATGTATCTATATATCCTTCAAATAAAAAATGCACCTTCTTTTCAACCATATGTGATTATTCCTCAAAACCTATGCTAAATATATCATACTGCTAAGGGACCCTTAATAACTTTCCAGAACAAAACCAAAATGCATTTTCTTCATAACACAACAAAGTAGAAATTAAAAGGAAATGCAAAAAAGAATTCCATCCTTAAAATGTGTCTCTCATTCCTTAGACGAAGAATAATTTTATGCAGTTAAAAAGTATAAATGTAAAAACAAAGACATAACAATATTAAAAGAAAATATTTTATATTCTTTATCATTCTTTTGCATAGAATGATATGAAGCCAAATTTTTTTTAAAAGATTAACAAATATTATTATATACAAATCTATAACCTTTTTAAGGCAGAAAATGGTATGATCAAAGTTAAAAGACAATTGCAATGAAGAAGAAAGCAAAAACAAGTGAAATATCAACATCAAAAAACATTGCAACATATCACTTTCTCTCTCATGCCACACTCACAGCTAAAATTGTATAGAAAGAAATCTGCAAACGTGCAGCCATTTCCCCCTTTCTGTCCATCCTTAACCTTTAACCACTCCAGGATTACCTCCCCTTCCTCCATTAATCCTTGGAAGTTGTTCCTGCTGCCATCACTAATGATGCTCCTCATCCCCGTGTAAACAAAATCAGGGAAACATTTTTAGTCCTCTTTGTATTTCATTTCTCAACAGCATTTTACACAGTTCACTACTTTAAACTCTTTCATATCTTTATATACATCTCATTTATATTATGTGCTATTTTCAACAATAAAAATTAAGTATTTATTGAGTACCTGCCATAAGCAGGCACACTTTTAGACAATAAGGATATAGCATTGGCTAAGACTAAAAAAGTTCTTGCCTTCAGGAAACTTAAAGTCTACTCACAGGGACAAGCAAGAAATGAACAAATAAATATAACTATTTGAATTAGGAAGAAAACAAGACAGCATCACAAAAATGTTAAAGGAGGCTTAAAATAAAAGAAATCTGTACATCCACTAAGAGATAACCAGAATTTATTACAGTAATGGTAAACCCACGACCTCTCAAATATTAAGAGGCATGTTGATTTTTGTCACAATTTTTCTAATAAAAGTACATGATGGCATGTTTTAAATGACCATATTTGATTTTTAAAGCACAGTTTCACAAATATATTCTAAAGATTCTTCATGTTCCCAAGGGCTTATAAAAATTTGATATTCAAATTATTCCATTTCTCGCATAGTCCATTCCATCTTTTCTGTCATTTTTCTCTTTATCAAATGCCAACTTAACTCTGCTAGATCCTCAATTGTTAATGGCTTGAGTGTGAATGAAGCCATTCTCCTAAGTCTCTATGATTAACTTCATGAATATAACTTAACAGTTCCTACATAACCCTCATTAACTACTTCAAAATACACAATTTTACATGTTATATTGTTTCTTACACACGTCTACATATTTCAGATAATCTTATTTAACCAAATAAATGTGGATACTATCTATGTGACATGATGGATGTTAGTTTTAAGGAGGGATGCACATTTAAAGGGGACCTAACTGTTCAAGTGACTAATCCATTAGTAGATTATTTTTTTCTTTTTTATATCAGTCTCCTTTGCTACAAAGAAATTTAAATGGCGTATAGGAAAGGTGAACATTAGGAAACTATGGACACCCTTTAGATAAAATTGCAAAAGCAGTGTATGGCAACAGATTCTTATTTTATATAACGGATTATTTAAGTATTTGACAACCAATATATATTAATCCAACAATGGTATAGGAAAAACCTCACTTTATAAAAATAGTTTTCATAAAAACAATGATTGCCATCAACCCATTATAAGCTTTTATTATATTGTGCTTGGATTATTCATTAATATTTCAATGAGCTTCCCTGCTTATATAGACACCTCACTTGCCACCTCAAATCAGTCTGGCATAAAGTCACTGGATTAATCTGCCTAAGGCATTTTGACACTCCTTAGATTGTGTGTGTGTGTGTGTGTGTGTGTGTGTGTGTGTGGAGAGAGGAATGGAATTCAAATGAGTCTACAAAGTGGCCTCAATTTACTTGTTAAATTTTTCTCTATGATTTCCTTGTATAAATATGGTTTCCCTCTTGTATTTATGTCTGACACTCTGGTTTTTGTCCATGCAAAAAGCTCTATCTAGCCCTGTTAATTCTATTAACATTTCCCCATATATTTCAGACAGACATTCATAAATTTGGTTTGATCTCCCAGAAAATATTTGTCTATGAATCATCTGCCATTTAGCAAATTTTGCTTTTTAATATCTTTTTTTTTCAGTTGTTAAAATTTCACTACTTCTCCTAATGTGAAAATTTAGGAAGAGGTAGATGATAAGCAATGTGTCTTACTTAGTATCACTTTCACATTTCCCTATATTACTACTCTGCATAGAACTTACCATTAGCTTTGTATATAATATTTACTAACTTTAATTTTTTTTACTGACTTGATAACTCCACCAGATTGTAAGTTTCTGGAATGTAAGGAGTTTGTCATGTTCATTGTTATACACCCAGCATCTATATGCATACACAGCATATACTATGTTCAAAAAATAATTGATAAATGAGTAGATAGAAATGAGCCTTTAATTCTTAAAGGCTATATATTGATAAGATTTATGTTTGCAAGTGAGGTTACAGTGTATAATCACAATCAATTAGCTTTGATTTCATAAATTTATTAGAGCATACCTTCTTTCTTTCCCTTGAGGAATGCCCATTTCTAATTATCTTGCATGTTTATATCAATTAAGACCTAAGAATTAGATCTCTGAAGACATGAACTTTGCTGTATTTTACAAAGTCACTTTTAATTTGTATAGCAATTGTGAAGAATTAGGATGTAAAAATTAACATGGAATCTTCGGGCACAGATGCTATGTCTTTTTTAATGCAAGTCTACATGACCAACTCAAGGAGCCACCGAAATGGCCAAAATTATGAAGCTTCAGGTGAATAATAGCATATCTCCATAGATCATCTATAAACAGAGGAAAAACGATTTTAGGTCCCATAAAAAGACATTGAGGCTTACTTTTAGAGGGAGAGTAATATTTCTGATGAAGACAGCACAGCATTTGCAGTGTTTCTTTTAAGAATATTTGATCCGTTGTTGAGGACTGTAATTTATCAAATATCACATGACCTGTATCTCCCTATCCTTACATTATTATTTCTTAAAGCTTTAGAATTTGGAGATATTTATACTCTAAAGTTAAAAATATGTTTTTTCTTTTTATCTCAGAGTAAAATGATTCACATGTAACAACTTTGTCCTTCTAGACTCTCAACTCTTTAAGTATATTTTTAAAGTATGCAACATACAGACAAATACACTTCTCTCACCTATAATACTATTAATTGTCCTTAATAACTGCAATCTGTTTCAGTCATGTACACTAATGCAATAATTATAGCTTAAATAATCCAGTGAGTAAAAGTATCTATTTGACATACTGTGTTCAACATTAATCTGTTTCTTAGCTTTAGCATAAATCTGTATACCAGATGCCTTCTTGTAATTAACACGTTGGGATTTGGGAGCAGTAGATTCTGCTTGTAACAAACTTTCCATCAAGTCGACATCTGTGATTTATACCTCCAACTCACTTTCAATATATTTACATAATCAGTTCAATTTCAGCCTAGATTATACATTCTTCTTACATTTTTATAAGCAGTATCCCCTAAAGATGGTTAAAGAGTAAATCCAAGTGAAGTTTAATTCTTTCTCCTCTTTTTCTAATCAAACACATAAAATCAAATTCATTGATTACTTGAATTTATTTTATAAGAAAAAATATGTGCTTTTATTCTGATAAATGGTATATAAGGCCATAACAGGGATACTTTAATTACTACCAACATGATAAAATAACTTGTATGTACATAGACTTATATTTTAATATATTTTTAAGATTTAATAGAATTTTGCCTTACACCATTCTTTTGAAGCATGTTTAGATGTTAGTTTTCCCATTTAACCACTAATGAAACTGAGGTTCAAAGAGGTTAGATGACTTGATTAGGAGGGTTGAACTTCCAAGATCATCACTTTTTTGTTTTGTTTTCCAGTGTACTTAAGGGCAGGTTCAGGTCTTTTCTTCCCAATTCAAGGATTTTTCCACTCTAACACACTGTCATTAAAGACAGGTAATTGTAAAACTTGGAAATATTTTCAAATTATAATACAAATATAAGATATCACTTAAAATATTTTACAGATAAACCTGGTGTTGTCTAAGATTATTTTAATCACAGTATAATTAATGTCAGTTTTAGATAATGTACATTAGAATAATAAATTTTTTATATAATTTAGTTTCTAAAAGATTCTAGGTTAGGCAAATGATAGCATAAAATGTATCATTATAAAAATTCTAGAAGATATATTTGACATATTGTTAGTATGCATATCTGGTTGTAATGTATCATTGTAAATAAAAGGTACATAATTACAAAAAGCCTGCCTTAAAAAGGGAATATTGCTAATGTTTCCATGTTTTATTTCAATGCAAAAAATTGACAAATTGTGAACTAAATTTTACATAGATGAGAAATATGTACATTAACATTGTTTTTGCCTTATTCTTGTCTGCCCTTTATTTTTATAGACTATAATTACCTCTTCATTAGCAAACTTTTTAATGTCTATGGTGAATTAACAATTAAAATCTTTTTAAAAAACTAGAATAAATTTTCAGAAGAATAAAATAATTTAAAAATCTTTTAGTAGGAAAGCAGTTTCTTTGATGTCTATATCCCAGTTTCTTAATGTTGTACAATCACAAAGAAGGTTAAGAGACAAATGGAGAAGAAGAGTTACCAGGAACCAGCAAAAGCATCTTAGAATTAGAGGAGTGTATGGGGTACTTTACTGATGGAATATTTCTCTTCTGCAAAGCCAAGTCAGAAATCATCCAGAATTGAGAGATATGAATAAAGACTAGCGTTTAAATGGAAAACCTGCTTCATTTCAATACTTACTTCACAATTGTTCTATTGTTAAGGGAGGAATCTGGGCTTCTAGATGTCAGGGTTATGGTGATAAGAGAATTTCTCACCTTTCATTATTCTCTTATAGGAGTTGGGTCTGCCTAGAATTATCCTCTCTGATACTAATGTCTGATAACTCTAACAGCTTTGACTATGAACCAGGCACTATTGTAAGTGCTTTGCATTTATTATCTTGTTTAAGTTTAGGCAGGTATAATTGAGGTAAAATTTTCAACACGGATAAAAAGACTCTATCATACTTAGAAATACATGTAATTCCTAAGTAGACAGATAAAGATTACAAGAAACTCTGTAAGCTATAAATATACAGTTAAATAATGAATGCTAAAAAATAACTGGACTTCTGGTATAGGGTATTTAAAATGGGAAACAGTTAAAATGGGAAACAGTTAAATTGTGAAAAATTACAACTTAATGGTATATAATGTCATGCAGAAGCTATGTCTATCTAAAATGAGTATATTCAGTCAGTTAAAATCCTTGATTAGGAAAAACAGTGAACTTGTGTTTTTGATACCATATAGAACAGCAGTCACCAACCTTTTTGGTACCAGGGACCGGTTTTATGGAAGACAATTTTTCCACGGACCGGGGTGGGGGTGGGGGAGGGGCGGTGATGGTTTCAGGATGATTCAAGCACATTACATTTATTGTGCACTTTATTTCTATTATTATTACATTGTAATATATAATGAAATAATTATACAGCTCACCATAATGCAGAATCAGTGGGAGCCCTGAGCTTGTTTTCCTGCAACTAGATGGTCCCATCTGGAGGTGATGGGAGACAGTGACACCCGAAGTGTGTGGCTTATGTCCAGTCTACTCGGTAATCTCGTTTTGGTTGCTGTCACTGCAGAAAACCCTGCTTCACAAAGATAGGATGTTGGAAATGGAAGCAGGCTTTTCAGTGTTTTTGTGGCAATCTCAGGTTATTCCGCCTTGACTCTAATCCAGAACGTATGGCGATTTGAAGTTGTCTCAAACATACTTTTAAGGCCACCGTCATTTGCGATCTCAAGCAGATGATCCTCTTCTAGCACGGACAAAGTTGATTCACCTGGCTTATTCACAAATGGGTCGTGGAGCCATTCCTTCCCAGTTCGGGGGTCTTTTGTGGTTGGGAAGTAATGCTCAAACTCTTTTGAAAGCTGAGATAGGTGATCATGCACTAGCTGGGAGAAAAAAGGTCCTGGCTCAGTCTCTTTCAAAATCTCTCCTAATGTTTGAAACATGTCAAAAATCCCAATGTTCACTCGTCGTCCCCATAATTCCAGTTTGGCTTTGAATGCAGCCACTTTATCTGCCGACTTGAACACAGTTATCATTCTCCCCTGAAGTGACAGATTGTCGTTGAGCAGGTTGAATATGTCACACAAGTAAACAAGTTTTGCGACCCAGTCTGTGTCAATGAAATGTGCTGCCAGGGGTGACTTTTTCTAAAAGAAATCTCTGGAACAGCTCTCGTAACCCAAAAACTCTGGCCAGTGATTTTCTTTTAGAAAACCATCTCACTTCTGTGTATAAGAGAAGACATGTGTGCTCTGCGTCCATCTCCTCACAGAGCTGTGCGAACAGACGTGAGTTAAGGGCATGTACTTTAATGTGGCTGATAATTTTCATCACATCCTGCAAAACGTTGTTAAGTTCAGGTGACATTTTTTGGCTAGCCAGCATTTCTCTATGGATGAGACAGTGCGTAGACCCACATTCAGAAGCGACCTCTTTGACGCGAGTAGTGAAACCTGACAGCCGTCCAGTCGTGGCAGCCGCTCCGTCTGTGCATATACCGACACAAAATGACCAATTCAGTTTTCCTGATATGTAATCATTCAAAGACTTGAATAGGTCTGCAGCTGTAGTGTTGGTTGGCAACAAAAGTGCACATAACATGTCCTTATGAACATCCTCCTGAAAAATATATCGCACAAAAACAAGCATTGTTGCCTTGTTGTCAACATCGGTAGACTCGTCAACCTGGATTGTGTACCACAGTGACTCATTAATCCTCTCTAACCATTGTGCCTCAATATCCTCTGCTCTTTGATCAGTTCGTCTAGTTATGGTGCTAGCCGAAAGAGGAACACGTGCCCCTTTTGAACTTCAGCCTTTCCTAAAAGTTCATAACAAATGTCCTTAGCAGCAGGCACGATCAACTCTTCACCAATAGTAAAGGGCTTCTTAGCGTTAGCAATGCAGTTAGCCACTAAGGACCATGCTCTCGGTGCAGACACATTTGATGAAGTGGTGGCCTTCAATAATTCTTTCTTTTGAAAAACTCCAAAGGCTTGTCTTTTAACGCAGGGTGCTTGGTCTCCATGTGGCGAAGCAGTTTTGAAGGTTTCATGGCTTCGTTGTATAGCAGGTCGCCACATATTATATAAAGCGGGCTTGGAGAATGTGAATCACCTGTTGCAATGAACCCGTAATTTAAGTAGGACTCTTGGTATTTTCTTTTAAAAGCAGCTTTCTTTTTGTTGGCAGTCTTAGAGTCTTCTGCTGTCTCATCTTTGGGTCTCTACCCCTTTACAAAGAAGCTCTCCAGCAACATGTGTTTTTTACTCATTTTGGCTAGGGTTAGCCTGTGGGCTTACCAAAACTGTGACTGAGACAAGTGTGAAGTGCGGGAAAGAGGCACGGACAGAAGTTTTAAATAAAATAACGGGCAGGCCACGTGCGGACTAAAATAAGTGTTGGATTCTGACGTAAAGCCTGCCACCAAATGCAGCTTAATTGTCAGTTGCCACTCACTGATAGGGTTTTGATGTGCGTCTGCAAGCAATTGATTTATTATGGTCTCTGTGCAGTCAAACCTCTCTGCTAATGATAATCTGTATTTGCAGCCACTCCCCAGCGCCAGCATCACCACCTCACCTCAGCTCCACCTCAGATCATCAGGCGTTAGATTCTCATAAGGAGCACGTAACCCAGACCCCTCGCATGCACAGTTCACAGTAGGGTTCGCACTCCTATGAGAACCTAATGCCACTGCTGGTCTGACAGGAGGTGGAGCTCAGGCAGTAATGGGAGCGGCTATAAATACAGATAAAGCTTCGATCACTCGCCCGCCGCTCACCTCCTGCTGTGCGGCCAGGTTCCTAACAGGCCACAGACCAATAGCGGTCCGTGGCCTGGGGGTTGGGGGCCACTGATATAGAAAGAACACAGGTTGGCTAGCTGAGTTTTCACCTTATCAAATTTTTATTTTATAATTGTGTATGTTTGGTTACATCAATAATATCTACTTTCTAAAAAGTTTGATGGATTTATTAAAATACTTAAAATTATATCCTTAATCTAGAGTATATTGTAATATATACTAATACTTTAATATACACTAATTCTTTACTATTGAGAACAAATTCATAATTTTCACTGATTTTCGCAGAATCACAGTTTAATTTTACTGATAGTTACAAAAAAAGTTTATATAATGAAGATGAAGTGTAGGGCCCTCATCTTTGCTTTTTTTCTAGGAGCACTTTAAGCTTTTATCAGAAACTTCCAATTAAGGCAAAAACTTATTTAGAAATAAAATTTCCTGAATATGTACTACACTATTCACAATCCATTGCATTTTTGAGACATCAGGCAAAGAGAGATGACCCTTGCTTTAGAGAATAAATCAGTGAAAAAATGTGTTAACATTATTTAGCAATTAATTTTTTCAATCTATTTGTTTTAGCATTAAGAATAGTTAGCATATAAAGCATTAATATCTTAAATACCTATATTCTTTTCTGTATATTTCACCACATGACATATACATGTATACTAGACTAAGATCCACAACCAACGGCCATACCTCTCTCGTAACCTTGTACTCCCAGCCTTTGATACACTGACATACAGTATGTGCTCAAGAAGTCTTAATGAATAAATGAGTTTAATCATCCATTTTTTGACAAATATATATATAGTTCAAGTATATTTTTATTTGGGCATTTTAAAACTGTATGACTAAAGTTGGTTTGCAGAATATTCATATTTTATGAATATTTTATAGTGGAAAAATCATTCCTCTTATTTTTATAATGAACATAGTGGTGGATACACTGAATTACTTTCAAACCTTTAAGCAAGTTCATTGTTGAGGATATAAAATTATGTTTAGGGAAAAAGAAAGTATGAATTTGTGTGTATTCATATCAAATACATAATAGATACTTAGGGGAAAAAAGACAGAAAGACATGTGCCCAAAATTTAATTTTCCCTATGATGCTGTCTGTACTTTTCCATTTATCCCAAAATTAATATTTATGGCTTTATAAAAATATCCACGTTCTTATAACTAGCCATTAAAAAACTGGTATTAATAGTTGAAAATATTTTTTAAAATGTAATGTGGGAATCATTAAGTACCATGCACTGGATTGCTTACCTAGCCTGTTAATTAATAACTAGACTTTTTATTATTATCTTCACATTAAAAGATTAGCAAAAAGAAGGGTCATGACCTCAGTTAACAGGAATATTGCTAGTACGTTGCTTGCTTCATGAATAATTTATAATCCATTTGAACCAAATGAGCAGCAGAGCAAGATTACAACTAACATTCAGCTGTTCCATGGATTTGTTTTAACTCCCTTCAGGAATACTGTTTGTAATGAGTAGCAAGACATAATTTTCTTGGTTACCTAACATGGCACCCCAGATTCTAATGTTTAGCTTTTAGTAGAAAGGAAGCTCAATATATTAAAATAAAGTTATTACTTTCTCATAACGTCTTAGCAGGTGAACAAAATAAAGTGCAAGGCATATTAGAGAAAAGTTTAACTAAAAAAAATACAAACATAATTGATAATAAGCAATATAAAACACAGTAATTGTGCCTGCACACCAAAAAAAAAAATCAGCCATTAGCCTTACAGGTCCTAGCAATAACCCTATCTCTTGCTTCATGCCGATTGATTCTCTACATTAAGAGAAGTCTTCCTTGTACCTGGGTAACAACAGGTCACATAACCTTTCTCTTTTATTTCAAATATTTGCTCAAATCTGTAACATAAAAAAAGAAACATTACTTTTTAAGCATATGTATTTTTGAATGAACCAAGATTTATAATTATTTGACTATTATATATATTTTATAGCTTGAGACACAAGGAAAAATATGGAAAGAAAAATTACTATTATCTTAGAAACAGCAATTAAAATAAAATTTTCACAACAATAAACATATTAAAATAAAAAAAGTAAAATACCTGAATCTTTCCTGACCTCCATTCCCCCAACAAAAGGCATGTCAACTGCATATCTCAGTTAATATTACAAATCATTACGAAAGAAAATTCAGACAGACTCAAGGCATTTTAATGAAAGTGAACAGTCTGCCCAGCCATTATAATTTAACCCTTCATTATACAAATGAAGCTTGAGGTTTTACAATGAAAATTTCCTGATTAAACCCACTAACTTTTGATCACTAGGGATAACCAAAGATTATAGACTCAGCTTATGTCTATCTTTCTTTGGATCTGCAGAAAATCTTTTAAAAATCTCAGTTACTATTAAATATAGTGGCCAAGTTAAAGAGACACACTTCATTTTTTTTTTCTGAAAAATGTCTAGATTATTAATTTTTATAGGACTGTTATCAAGAATGACTAATAAAAATGTTTGAAATTCATTTTTTAAATGCCTGCAATTGATCAAATCCTATATGATTGCTCTGTAATTACTAAATAGAAATAAATAAGTTCATTTATAAGCCACTGGCATTAAAGGAGCAATATACACTGAGTTGTAAATTCAATTTGAGGTCTGATTTTCAAACATGCTTGAAATTTTCTCCTCATCCTTTTACTTAAGATCACCACATTTACTTCACTTCTCTTGCCTTTGCCTTTATTTTCCATTATTGAAGAAACTTTTGTAATATTTTCTCTCACATGGCGAATGGCAGACTTTTTTTCATAGTCATCTAACAGGTTGTAGATGTAACTTTTAAAATAAACTGTTACTTTTACATTCTGCCACCTATTTTTAATGGTAGAGCTTCCTGCGAACAAACGAATAGTCTCATCATTAGCTTTAGGGTATTGCCCATGACAACCATCTTCTTCCTGTGTCCCCTAAGCAAATCTACTCTTTTAAGACAACTGCTTTTTTTTTTCCCCCAAGACTAGACTTTTTTAAGTCACCAAATACATACATTTTAATAACTGATTTCTCTCATATGAAACCATGGTTTTCATGATATATTTCTGTATTATTTATAGTCCATACTTCCTTTCATACACACTTATCTCATTTTACCTTTGCAAGCCTTCTGTGAGTCAGAAAACTAACTTTCTACAATGAAAAGCATCTAAAAGCACTTCATCTTGAGATTGTTCACTCCTTTGAAGGTCACAGACTTCATTCCGAACCGAATAAAATGTATAGTTCCTTTCCTCAGAAAAAAAAATGCACACAAATTTACAAATCCAGAGGATTCATGGACAATCTGAATTCTCATATTAAGAAGATGTGATCTAGCTAATCACTCATACCCAGCAGAATTAACTAACCTTTAAGTTCACATCACTCAATAATACTGAAGATTACATGAAAGCACAGAAGAAGAAAAAAAATCTTGGAGAAGTTAAAAGAAAAGGGAAATTATCTTTGAGAATAACGAGATGAGATATTGATGCTTTCCTAATACTCATTAGGAAACAGCATATGGCAGGATATACAAACAAACTGGGACTTGAAGTATTCTTTCTGATTGAAATGACAAAAGAAATACCCTCTAATTACTTTGTTGACAAATTCATCATGGATGATGAAGACTAATACTTATCAGTCTGGAAGCACATTAGAATCCACCCAGGGAGTTAAAAACAAAAAAAGGACCCTTGTCTAGGGCCCCACCTCATGAGAGATCCTGATTTAATTGGTCCAATATAGGGTTTTGACATCACTATGTTTCTAAAGCTCCCCAGTAGATTCTAATGCGCAGAGTTGAGGACCACTGCTGTAGAACCAATAAGAATGGACTTGGAGCTTAATTTTAATGAATAATCAGTATGCTGCTGTGAAATTAATCACAACCTAGAAAAAAATCACCATTTCACATTGGAGTTCAAATTAGCAAGGAGAGGTGCCTTAAACAAATATTGTCAAATTAGTCAAAACCAATTTAAAATCTGAAAAAGGAAAAAAAAAATCCAATAGCCTGAAAATTAAACAAAATTAAAACTATATTAAATATCGTATCTATACCATTAAAATATGATAGAAAATGATACAGAGAAAGAATGTAAATTTGATAAATGCAGATTTAAACAGTATACACAAATTGCAAAGGTGAAACTTATACAAAACCCAAGCACTGCATTATTATATATTATAATTAATTTAGCTCTTTGCAAATTTAAGGTTTTATAGTACCTGGTCTTTAGTACCCAAGAAGGTAGCAAAAGTTAACACCATAAGGCAGAATTTTCACCCAACTATTTGATGGTGCCTGCCACCTCAAATATTTTTTGCCAAGAAGTCAGTGGAAAAATCTAGAAGAAACAGATTATCTCTCAAATTCAACTATCCCATTATGGTAAGCAGGCCAGAATGAAATAGTATGTGTGCACACACCCACACACACACATAACACAAGCAAGAATATTATAATCTAATATATGTAGGTACTTTTAAATTAGCACTGAAATACTCCTATACTCAAGAAATTCATTCATGAAATCATTTCAGACTTAATAGACTTACACTGCTGATTGTAGTTATCTTGCAAACAAAGTATTTGATTCATAAAAGATCCATTTGAGTGCATTTTAGAGAAGAACATGATAAAGCAATAAAATCACAGAATCTTAATTTTGAGGGGGATTTATAAGTAATACATTTAATCCTTTAAGACTTTCCTTCTGAAGCATACACAGCAAATATAAATATTCATAACAAATGATCAAGGAGTCAGTATATGTATTCTCACCATTGCAATGGGGAGTTCATTAGGTTTTGTTTGGTTGTTGTGTTTATTTTGCTTTGAAACAAATCATTGACAATCTTTGTTTTCCTTCAAAATATTAACTTCCTTTTTGAACTATGGGTACCATGACTGCAACCATTACCCCCATTTTGATCTGACCAATGTATAATGATGAACAGAATTAAAAGAATGGCTCCTCTGGAGACTGAAGAGTATAGAGTTCACTGGGACACAGGAGTGGTACAAAGAAATCTTTCTTTCTAGGAAGGTTTGGAGAGCTTAATGAATTAAGTTGATAAATCCAGGTCCCTTCATCATGAACATCAGTATTACTAAGCCATGCATAGCAAAAATGGATTTATAAGTTTGTTTGTAAATTAATGCAACACTCAAAGTGATCACACTTTCAAAGACAGTAAATACACTAATACTTTTTACCAAAAATACTAAATGAAACCAAAAGGATCAATTCAAATTTGGTTATTTTTAACATTAAGATTCCTAATAGCACCTAATGAGATTTGAAATGTTTAGTTAGGGGGAAAGTAGAGATAGAAAACGATATTTAATCTAGGTTTTTTCTTTAGTACTTTATCACTTATTTAATGAATATTTTTGAGAGGCTACTATGTCAAGCACTATTGTAGGTGCTGAAAGTATAGCAGTAAGAATGGTAGACAAAACTATCTTACCTCCTGGCCTTTACATTTTAGTTGGCCAGATGGACATTAAAGAAGGTAAAGGAATATAACATATAGTAAGTGAGAGAATTATGGGTGCTTGGGAGGAAAACAATGCCAGGAAGGGAAAAGTAAGTGTCTGGGGTGAGGAAAAGAACAATAATTTTGGAAAAGATACACAAGGAAAGTCCCATTGAAATGGTGATTTTTAAGTGCAGAGCCAGAGGAGGAGACTATTGCTAAAACAAGGAAGATATATATGTTGAACTCTCTCCTTTCCACATGTAAGCAGTTTCAAAAGGAATGTCACTACAAGCCAGTGTTAAGCTTAATATTAAAATGGACTCTCCAGCCTTTTTATTTAAAAATTTTTGAAATCTAGGAAAAAATCCAGCTCAAAATGATGGAAAGCTTGGGTTTCTTCTGCTCAGTAGGCTTCTGCATAAATTTAATTTCAGTAATAAATAAGGGCAATTTTATTTGATTGACACCTGGTATTATCACCTCAGAAATTTTGGACATTTAGGAACTTTTGGTAAAAACTGCCAAAGATGAGAACTTCGAAGTAGAAGCCAGAGGTAGGACAGCTCAGAGCAAGACAACAGCAACAGCAGCTTAAGTGTGTTTGGACTTTCCATTTTACACAGCAACTCTTCCAAATTCATTAACGCACAACCCTATGAGGTCAAGACAACAGTCCTTTTATTAGCATTTTACAAAGAAGGAAACTGAGACTGAGAACTTTAAAACGACTTCTCCACAGACATAAAGCTAAATACTGGAGAACTGAATAATAAAATCTGTGTTCTTATTTTTAATTCATGATTTTTTTTTCTATTTCATTTTACTGCCCCTGTCACATCCTTTTTCCACCCCAAAAGAAACTACTTACTGGCTACTGAGTCAGAAGGTGGACATGAGTCCTGTTCTTAGTGTTAAAAGGGGTGAGAGATGGGGGCTGCTGAGTACCTATAAAGCTGAATCACAACACTGGTGTATATGCTACAATGTTGGCTCTAAACACACATCAAGCAAGTCTGCATTGCTCAGATACCATGTCAATCTTAATGCAGGAGCTGTCATAGCTAGAGACGCTAGGATACTGTCAGAAATCGTGGGCTTGCCAAAGAAAAAAAGGCAAAACCTTAAAAGAAACAGACGTTCAAGTTTGAGTAGCAAGTAACATGTGTGCTGGAAGAATACAAATGTCCCTCACTCTGGTTTCTCAATGTGATTAAGTAGTCTAATTCAAATTCATTCAGCTTATGTAAGGTACTGCAGAAGTGCTGTTATAGTCAGCAGCAACAGTATTCCAAAGAGAGGCAATTAGACTTCACTAGATTTAAAGTTTAGGGCTCATTATATATGATATTTTTCAGCTGGCGCACAGATTGAAGTCTTCACGAAAGAGCTGCATAAAACAAGAGATCCTGTTTGAGCTCCACTGATCATTGAAGAATGCTGACTGCCAAGCTGCCAATTGTGTTCTCAAAGAATAGACGCATCAGCCACTAAATCAAACAGCTGTGAAGCTCCCACCTGCCACCAGTGGGTAATCAAGAAACATCTGAAAGATAGACCTTCAGAAAGCTAGAATAAGTGGATAGCAAGGACTGCGTTCCTATAAAACTTACATGTTTTGTAGGTCTCACCAGGCATGTCATGACTCAAAGCAAGCATACTCTAAAGCTGCGTCGTTCTCTAACAGAACAGCAGAAAGCTGAAAAAATTATAGTTGCTGACTCTACCTATCAAATAGTTATCAAACAAATACTATTTGAATTGAGCTATATATCATGGGTCATTGCTGCCCTGAGGAAGGGAAAGTGTTCATCCAGTATAAAATTATGAGAAGATTCATAATGAAAGTATGTTTTATAAAACACTTTAAAAGTTAGGTAACCCCATAATTAGAGGTATCGATGTATCAGCAGAAAAATCTCAACAAAAAAGAGGTTTGTAAAAAAAATATGAGGGAGTCAGTAACTCAGTGACTATAGCTTTGAGGTAAGTCACTTATAAGGATAATATTACTCACATTACTCCCCAGGTAGTATAAATAAATGATGTCAAATCAAGGTATCATTAAAAGACGTATACAGTACAAAAGTAATTGATTGCTTTTAGCAACATTTGTTAATAAACATTTTATAGAAGAATGTGATGATTCCCTGTAAATTCAGGAGAGTGGAAGGGCAAGGGAGAGTGGGTACTATTAAAGATTTGAGATTTCTGTTTAATTTTGAGATGATTTTAGCTTTATAAGAGTTGCAAAAATAGTTCAGAGAAGTCTCATATATCCTTCATCCTGTTTTCCCATATACATCTTATACAACCATAGCACATATATCAAAACTAAGAAAATAACTTTAGTTATTTTACTGTTAGCTAAAGTAGAGAACTTACTTGGATTTCACCAGTTTTCCACTAATGTACTATGGGAGAGTTCTCTTGTTGGTCTAAGATCTGATTCAGGCCACTACGCTGTATTCAGTTGTCACGTCTCCAGAGTTCCCTCCAATCTGTGACATTTTCTCAATCTTTCCTTGTCTTTCATGACCATGATTCTTTTAAAGAGCACTGGTTAATACATATTTAGGATGTACATTAATTTGAGTATGTGCTATATTTCCTCATGATTAGATTGAACTTATGCATTCTTGGGAAGGATTCCACAGAGGCAATGTGCCCTTCTCAGTGTATTACTTTGGGGGTATATAATGTTAATACATGCGTCCGGTAAAATTAACTTTGATCCCATGGCTAAGGTGGTATCTGCTAGGATTCTCCACTGTAAACTTACTATTTTTTTCCTTTGTAAATATGAAATATTTAGGGGAAGGGAATGTAAGTCTATATAAACCACCTGTTTCCACATAAATTTTCACTCACTCATCTTAAGACCCATGAGAGAATTTTTCCTGCAACAATTCTAATATGGTGTCATGATGAGGATTTTCTATTTCCTTCATTCATTCTATAGTTACTAATTGGAGTTCTACACAAAGAGTCGTCACTTCTTTCCCATATAATTGTTTATTCATGTTTATTTATATATATGATGTTAGATATAGATGTTTATTATATTCTTTTGATTATAATCCAATGATATGGATTATCCATGCGGTTACCCATTTTACTGCTCAAGTTGTTCCAACTTTAGTCATTGAATGTTCTTCCATGTTGGCTCGCATATCCTTTTGATATGAAATATATATATCTTCTTTACTTTCTAGTATCACAAAGTTCTCCAGGCTCATTATGCATTTTCTCTTATCCAGCTCATCTTGCATTTTCTCTGTTTAAGCTCTAGAATTAACCAGACTTCCAAGGAGCCCTGATTCTTCTTTTATGGAGGATTACATAGAATCCAAGATCTGGGTACTAGGCATGCTCCTTGTTACTGGAATGTCACTGTTTCTAGCATTTGTCATTGTATAGAGCTGATACATAAACGTGTATACCAACTCATGCATACACACACATATTTATTTCTCTATTTATTGTACGTAAATTTCCATGCCAACGTGATCACAGTTTATGCCAATCCAGGATGACAGAGTTCATTCTAGTCTTTCCCATTTCCTTATTTGCATCTTCTTTCTATAACAGAGAAACTGGGATCTCATTACCTACAATACATCTATTAATTTGTTCACCTCTAATATACATGTAAATTAGTTTCAGAATTTCTAACCCATACATGCCCCCTTTGAGAAAGAAATTTATCAACTACAGTACAGTGCTTATATACTGTTTTTTTTTTTAATATTTAGCCTTAGAATATTTAGTCAAACATCATTTTTTCCAAAATTACTTAGGTCAGCTCTTTTCTTCCCCATCCCATTCAGTGTGGTTATATGATTCATTTTAAATACAGAGTCATTTGTCACAGTCTGCATTTTATATTTCCCCCCACATTCTGATTTATTTTTTTTTAAATCTCCATACACAAATCTCACTCTTCGTGATGTACAGTCATATGGGTTTGACAAATGAATAGAGTTCACCACTACTGTTCCATATAGGACAGTCCCATCTCTCCAAAACATCCACTGCATATACCTTTATAAGCAACCCTTACCCTCAACTGCTGACAACAACTAATCTGTTTTCCTCAGTATGGTACTGGAACAAAAGCAGATACATAGATCAATGGAACAGAACAGAGAGCCCAAAAATAAACCCATGTACCTAGGATCAATGAATCTATGACAAAGGAGGCAAGAATATACAGTGGATAAAAGATAGTCTCTTCAGTAAGTGGCAATGGGAAAACTGGACAGCTACATGTAAAAGAATAAATTAGAACATCTTATCGCATCATATACAAAAATAAACTCAAAATGAATACATTTTGAGTACTGAATATGAATACAAACACCTAAATGTAAGATCAGGAACCATAAAACTCTTAGAAGAAAACATAGGCAGAACACTCTTTGACACAAATCCTAGCAATACTTTGGGGGATATGTTGCCTAGGGCAAAGGAAACAAAAGCAATATTAAACAAATGGGACCTAATTAAACTTTAAAGCTTTTAGATAGAAAAGGAAAAAAAATGAAAAGACAACCTACTAAATGGGAGAAAATATTTGGAAATGATATGACTGATAGGGGTTAAGATCCAAAATACATAAACAGCTCATACAATTCAACATCAAAAAAACAAACAACCAAATTATAAAATGGGCAGAAGAACTGAATAGACATTTTTCCAAAGAAGACATACAGATGACCAACAGGCACAGGCAAAGATGCTCAACATCACTAATGCTCTGAGAAATGCAAATCAAAACCACAATTAGATACCATCTCACACCTGTTGGAATGGCTATCATCAAAAGGAACACAAATAACAAATGTTCGCAAGGATGGGGAGAAAAGGGAACCCTTGTACACTATTGCTGAGAAAGCAAATTGGTGCAGTCATGGAAAACAATATTGAGATTCCTCAAAAAACTAAAACTAGAACTACCATATGACACAGAAATTCCACTCCTGGGTGTATATCCAAAGAAAAAGAAAACATTAATTCTAAAATATATGTGCACCCAATGTTCATAGCAGCATTACTTACAATAGCCAAGATATGAAAGTAAGTTAAGTGTCCATCAACAGATGAATGAATAAAGAAGATGTGGTGTGTGTGTATGTATGTAGGTATATGTATGTGTATATATATATATATATATATATATATATATATATATATATATATATATATATATATATACATAGTATAATGGAATACTACTCAACCATAAAAATGAACAAAATGTTGCCACTTGGAAACACATGAATGGACTTAGGGGGTATTATGCTCAGTGACATTGTCAGACAGAGAAAGACAAACACTGTATGATATGTGGAAAATAAAAAAATTAAACCAGTGAATATAATGAAAAAGAAACAGACTCACAGATATAGAGAACAAACTGTTGGTTACCAGTGGGGAGAGGGAAGGCGGGTATGGGCAAGACAGGAGTAGGTAATTAAGAGGTACAAACGACTATGTATATAAAAAAATAAGCTGCAAGGATACATTGTACAGCACAGGGAAAACAGTCAATATTTTAAAATGACTACAAATTCAGTATAAGCTTTAAAAACTGTGAATCACTACACTGTACACCTGAAACTTATATAATACTGTAAATCAACTATCCCTCAATAAAAAAGGGAAAAAAAGTATTAAAAAAGAAAAAGCATTGCAAAACAAATGCATTCTCTATTATTCTATACAGATAAGGTAAGTTTACTTGTAGGCAAGATAGGTTGTCATCTTTGAGTTTAGATTTAATAGACACCAAGATAAATCTACTTGGTTCTTAAAGAATCTGAAATTCCTATTACTAGTGACATTTGTTTAGGTTCATCATTCAGAAGACATCCATAATTTAAAATGAAAATGCTTCTGGAAGCTAGAAATATTAATAAAAAGAAGGATTAAATGAATTCACAAGAAATTTTTGATGATTTATTAGATTAACTTTTTCTGAAGATGAGAGATTAGGGCATTGTTAGTACCCAGACATTAATGTAGTAGAATCACTTGAAAATTACCAAACCAAGAGAGAATAGAGCTTTCCTACTTGAAGATTTATCTTAGCCCTTACCTTCTCAAATTCTATCTCTAATTTATAGGTCTTTCAAGATCAAAGTCATTGTCTTATACCACTTTTAACAAAGCACCAAGTTTACAACGTAAAGTGGAATCTCAACAGATGTTTACTGCTAATGTCTTCTTCTCAGACACCAATTCCCATGAACTTTGAGAGAAGAAAAACATGACTTCTTTATGCCCTGTGTCTGTTGAAAAATGCTAAATATTAAAGTTATGGGTATCTAATGATAAAGCTCCTGGGGTTCACAAACAAAATTGTGCAAATGTGGTCTGTTATTACCGTAAAAAGGTAAAATATTTGGTGATATTGACTTCTGCTAGCTAGAAGAACAGGAAAAAGTACAATGTAGGTGCTATGGTCTCATGAACAAAGTTTTTAAAATCTCTGTATTCCTTTAGCATGATTTATTTTAGGTCCATTATATTTTCTTTCATTTCTATTTTTATTCTTACTAATTTTCAAGCCAATAAAATAGAACAAAATACTTTGTGCAGTATAATTACGTATGTGTGTGTGTGTGTATATATACATATATATATATATACACAAAACTGAATCAATATCAATAGTTACAGCTATAGCTATTCACTTACACATTTATATAATACCTCTCTTTATGTATGATGGTCTTACAGTTGTTGATGATGGTACAGTGTAGAGGGACAGAGGTGAGGGTGTTTGCTGCCCAAATTGGAAATGTTAACACCAGTAATCTCTTCCCTCATGTATTTCTCCATTTCTAAGTGTTGACACTTTGGATTTAGAATGTGTGTTTAGATATGCTATATAGTTCAATAAGAGAGAAGAGTTTTACTCTTCTATATGCTAAAAGAAGTCAACTTGTTCTAAGGCACAGAGTTTAAGAGATAGTCTGGAATTTATTGAGTTTTCTACTACTAAAACATAGTGGTATAAATTCCATAACCACTTAATGAGGAGGTGATAAAGATTTCAGATCAGTGATAGGACTCAATGACCTCAAACTAAAATCCACTGTTCTAGTCCAATAAACAGAACATAGTATCACTGTAACTGAATAACTATGTACTGCTTGTCCGACAAATAATTTACATTTGATAGTAATAATGAGAAATTCAAGAGCAAGAAATTCATGCTTTAAAAAGTTAACTTCTTTCAATTACCTGTCAGATATATAAATCATGAATAAATAATGTTTTACTAGAGAAACTGAGGAGCCTGACATATGTTCTTGTACATCTCACTTGCAGAGATTGGTGAATTCACTTATCATATCTTTTAATCAGGTACAAGTAGGGACAAATTAAGCATCATGCATGAAATCAGTCATTGGAAATTGAGTTTGAAATAAAGATGTTTCATTCCATCAGTCAGAGTAAGAGATTACAAGGCAATTACATACAGCTTGGTCAAGGTTACAATTTATGTTTAGATCATTCACAGCGCTTTGTCTACTTACAAACTGGGGACTGTCATGATAATTTAAGATTTTTTAAAAAGACATTTCATAATAATTAACATAAATCCTTTTGTTCCTACAAGATAATGAGTTGGATAAGAAGCGACCTTGCTACTTTTCCTCTTCTGGGTAGACTTTTTTAATGGTCAGAAGAAATATGAACTTTTATCTCCTATTTTCAGCTAACTCTTAACTTTGCCTTCCAGTTTTTTGATACTACAAATCCAACAGCCTCTCCACATTGTCAGACAAGAAACTTGAAAGGGATTCCATATGGTGAAATCAGTTAGATAACTCTTGAGGACAAAATGGCAATGTAAGAATATCCTCTAGCAGTTTTGCCAGGATACAACAAATCTAGGTCATTCTATTCAGCAAGAAAAGTTATTAGAATAAGAACTCCTCTCATTTCCTCCATAAGAAAAGCAACCCCACAAAATCGAATGACCTGTGAATCCTCTTTTGGAGAAGGTAGCATGCCCTAGATATTCCACTAAGAATATGCACACTATTACTAAGATTACAAAAATCTGATGATTTGAAATATGTTACAAAATAATAAAAAAAAGAGTTTCAAGCATCTAGCACTTAACTAATACATGCTAAACAAAGTGCTTGGTAAAACTTGTTAAAGGATAAAAATAACACCAGTTCCATTGTAAGTAGCCTCTTGGAGCTAGTGGATGGGTCTTAGCATATATTGTCTTTTTGATCCATAAACATTTCACATGTACTGGTAGAAAAAGGGTGTGTGTGTGCATGTGTGTGTGTGTGCACGCGCGCATGCACGCACACTGGTAGACATTATATTTAAGGAATACTGAGAGATTAGGTGTGAAGGAAAGGTACAGCTAGCATGTGACTTCAACCAGCTAAAGATCTGCTCTTCCAGACTTACTAAAATACGACCTCCTCCTGTTGCTTCTCCCTGAGCTGTGGACATGAGAGGAAGAGTGCCATTTTGGAACTCATATGCTAAAGAGTCCCTGAAGCAATTATTCTTTGTAAACCATTACCAAGGCCAACGTCTGCAAAATCTCTGGGCAGTAAAATGTGGGGCTTCAAATACAAAGCCATCAGCTGTGTGTCTCACAAGAATCCTCCTCAGTTGAGCTTAGATATGATAATTTTAAATTTACACAAAGCTTATGAGAGGACCTTTTACCTTAAAGGCTGAAAAAAGCTTTTTGCTTTTTTTTTTTTTTTAAGACTTCTCACCACCTGGTGTAATTTGCAAAAACTTGAATTTTCTGAAGAAATAAAAATACCTGATTACTTACTTATGCCAGAACGTTTGAAATCTGTGCCACTTAAAAGTAATAGCAAGAAAGGTGACTTCAAATCCTACAGAAAGGATTGATTTTGTGAGAGAAGCTTATAACTGTGAAGGCACCATGACCGATGGAGAAATGGAAACTCAACTTGAACAATCATATTACATTTTAGTTCAGAATTACTGTCTAAATGATGGTATATGTTCAAGTGCATTTCAAATAATTTTCAGATTTTTCGGTCTAGGAACCTTGTTTAAATTCTTTTAAGCACAGGGAGATTGAACAAAATTTAGAAAAACTGAACATATTTTCTAAAAATATGTAAATAAAAAGTTTTTATAGTGTAAAAATACTAGCCTTCATCTAAAAAGAGTATTTCCCAAAACAGAATCTAGGTGTTTAACCATAATTTTTATTAATGTCTGTAAGGGAGCGCATAAATAAGGATAGAATATGAAATACTAGTTTAGGATCAATGTTTTTGATTAAATACCTCTCTTATAGCCAAACACCTGTTTCATGGTTGTTGCATGTATAATTAATGCAGTCTAATGAACCTGCTTCATCAAAATCTCTCTGTGGTTTACAAATAAAATCAGAGTGGTAGGTTTTACAAATTACAACATTTAAAAACTATACACTAATATTTTAAAAGCATATCTTGTGGCATTTTAGTTCAAAAGACAGTATGCCTGGATTGACAAGGTCCTGTAAGGAATCATATAAAAATTGCTATAATTTGCCAGTGCATATTACTACACACAGAGACTCATTTCATCAACACTTGTGTTGCAGGCCTAGATTCCCCTGAAGGCATGCATATTTCCAGCTTCCTTTGATATATTAGGTATCAATAACAAATCATCTGTCTCAAAAACACTTCTCCTCCTAGATCAGCAACTCTCCCACTATTCCCACTTCAGGCTTTCTTTTCACAGTCATGCTCTGCAGTCATAATGAAGGCATTCTTCCCCTTCAAACAAGCCAGATTTTTACCCTTTAATATAAACAAGTGGAGAGAATTGTAAGAAAAAAAAAATCCATAAACTCCCCAATATTTTTCAAGTATACTTATGTGTACAAAAATTAAAATAGCCCTTTAGCCAGACTCATCAAGAAAAAAAGGGAGAAGACAAATCAATACAATTAGAAATGAAAAAGGAAAAGTAACAACAGACACCGCAGAAATACAAAGCATCAGAGGACACTACTACAAGCAACTCTATGCCAATAAAATGGACAACCTGGAAGGAATGCACAGATTCTTAGAGAGGTATAACCTTCCAAGACTGAAGCAGGAAGAAATAGAAAATATGAACAGACCAATCATCAGTAATGAAATCGAACCTATGATTAAAAACCTTCCAACAAACAAAAGCCCAGGACCAGATGGCGTCACAGGTGAATTCTATCAAACATTTAGAGAAGAGCTAAAACCCATCCTTCTCAAACTCTTCCAAAAAATTGCAGAGGAAGGAACACTCTCAAACTCATTCCACAAGACCACCAGCACACTGATACCAAAACCAGAAAAAAATACTTCAAGAAAAGAAAATTACAGACCAAAATCACTGACGACTATAGATACAAAAATCCTCAACAAAATACTAGCAAACAGAATCCAACAACACATGAAAAGGATCATACACCATGATGAAGTGGGATTTATACCAAGGATGCAACGATTCTTCAATATATGCAAATCAAACAATGTGATACACCACATTAACAAATTGAAAGATAAAAACAATATGATAATCTCAATAGATGCAGAAAAAGCTTTTGACAAAATTCAACAGCCATTTATGATAAAAACTCTCCATAAAGGGGGCATAGAGGGAACCTACCTCAAGATAATGAAGGCCATATATGACAAACCCACAGCAAACATCATTCTCAATGCTGAAAAATTGAAAGCATTTCCTCTAAGATCAGGAACAAGACAAGGATGTCCACTCTCGCCACTATTATTCAGCATAGTTTTGGAAGTCCTAGCCACAGCAGTCAGAGAAGAAAAAGAAATAAAAGGAATACAAATTGGAAAAGAAGAAGTAAAACTTTTTTGCAGTTTTTTGGAGATGACATGTTTGCAGAGGACAAGAAACTATACATAGATAATCCTAAAGATGTCATCAGAAAACTACTAGAGCTAATCAATGAATTTGGTCAAGTTGCAGGATATAAAATTAATGCACAGAAATCTCTTGCATTCCTATAGACTAACAATGAAAGATCAGAAAGAGAAATTAAGGAAACAATCCCATTCACTATTGTAACAAAAAGAATAAAATACCTAGGAAATAACCTACCTAAGGAAGTAAAAGACCTGTATTCAGAAAACTATAACACACTGATGAAAGTAATCAAAGATGACACAAACAGATGGAGAGACATACCATGTTCTTGGATTGGAAGAATCAACACTGTGAAAATGACTATACTACCCAAAGCAATCTACAGATTCAATGCAATCCCTATGAAATTACCAATGTCAATTTTTACAAAACTAGAAAAAAAATCTTAAAATTTGTACAGAGACACAAAAGAACCCAAAGAGCCAAAGCAATCTTCAGGGAAAAAAACAGAGCTGGAGATATTCCATGCAAATGGAAATCACAAGAAAGCTAGAGTAGCAATTCTCATATCAGACAAAATAGACTTTAAAACAAAGACTATTACAAGCGACCAAGAAGGACACTACATAATGATCAAGGGGTCAATCCAAGAAGAAGATACAACAATTGTAAATATGTATGCACCCAACATAGGAGCACCTCAATACATAGGGCAAATACTAACACCCATAAAAGGGGAAATCGAAAGTAACACAATCATAGTAGGGGACTTTAACACCCCACTTTCACCAATGGACAGATCATCCAAAATGAAAATAAATAAGGAAACACAAGCTTTAAATGATACATTAAACAAGATGGACTTAATTGATATTTATAGAACATTCCATCCAAAAACAACAGAATACACATTCTTCTCAAGTGCTCATGGAACATTCTCCAGGATACATCATATCTTGGGCCACAAATCAAGCCTTGATAAATTTAAGAAAATTGAAATCGTATCAAGTATCTTTTCCGACCACAACGCTATGAGATTAGATATCAATTACAGGAAAAAATATGTAAAAAATACAAACACATGGAGGTTAAACAATACACTACTTAATAGCCAAGTGATCACTGAAGAAATCAAAGAGGAAATCAAAAATACCTAGAAAGAAATGACAATGAAAACACGACAACCCAAAACCTATGGGATGCAGCAAAAGCAGTTCTAAGAGGGAAGTGTATAGCAATACAATCCTACCTCAAGAAACAAGAAACATCTCAAACAAACAACCTAACCTTGCACCTAAAGCAATTAGAGAAAGAAGAACAAAAAAAACCCAAAATCAGCAGAAGGAAAGAAATCATAAAGATCAGATCAGAAATAAATGAAAAAGAAATGAAGGAAATGATAGCAAAGATCAATGAAACTAAAAGCTGGTTCTTTGAGAAGATAAACAAAATTGATAAACCATTATCCAGACTCATCAGAAAAAAAGGGAGAAGACTCAAATCAATAGAATTAGAAATGAAAAAGGAGAAGTAACAACTGACACTGCAGAAATACAAAGGATCATGAGAGATTACTACAAGCAACTATATGCCAATAAAATGGACAACCTGGAAGAAATAGACAAATTCTTAGAAATGCACAAACTTCCGAGACTGAACCAGGAAGAAATAGAAAGTATGAACAGACCAATGACAAGCACTGAAATTGAAACTGTGATTAAAAATTTCCAACAAACAAACGCCCAGGACCAGATGGCTTCACAGGCGAATTCTATCAAACATTTAGAGAACAGTTAACACCTATCCTTCTCAAACTCTTCCAAAATATTGCAGAGGGAGGAACACTCCTAAACTCACTCTACGAGGCCACCATCACCCTGATACCAAAACCAGACAAAGATGTCACAAAGAAAGAAAACTACAGGCCAATATCACTGATGAACATAGATGCAAAACTCCTCAACAAAATACTAGCAAACAGAATCCAACAGCACATTAAAAGAATCATACACCATGATCAAGTGGGGTTTATCGCAGGAATGCAAGGTTTCTTCAATATATGCAAATCAATCAATGTGATACACCATATTAACAAATCGAAGGAGAAAAACCATATGATCATCTCAATAGATGCAGAAAAAGCTTTCGATAAAATTCAACACCCATTTATGATAAAACCCCCCCAGAAAGTAGGCATAGAGGGAACCTACCTCAACGTAACAAAGGCCATATATGACAAACCCACAGCCAACATCATTCTCAATGGTGAAAAAGTGAAACCATTTCTGCTAACATCAGGAACAAGACAAGGTTGTCCACTCTCACCACTATTATTCAACACAGTTTTGGAAGTTTTAGCCACAGCAATCAGAGAAGACAAAGAAATAAAAGGAATCCAAATTGGAAAAGAAGAAGTAAAGCTGTCACTGTTTTCAGATGACATGATACTATACATAGAGATTCCTAAAGATGCTACCAGAAAATTAGTAGAGCTAATCAATGAATTTGGTAAAGTAGCAGGATACAAAATTGATGCACAGAAATCTCTTGCATTCCTATACATTAATGATGAAAAATCTGAAAGTGAAATTAAGAAATCACTCCCATTTACCATTGCAACAAAAAGAATATAATATCTAGGAAGAAACCTACCTAAACAGGCAAAAGACCTATATGTAGAAAATTATAAGACACTGATGAAAGAAATTGAAGATGATACAAATAGATGGAGAGATATACCATGTTCTTGAATTGGAAGAATCAACACTGTGAAAATGACTAAACTACCCAAAGCAATCTACAGATTCAATGCAATCCCTATCAAACTACCAATGGCATTTTTCACAGAACTAGAACAAAAAATTTCACAATTTGTATGGAAACACAAAAGACCCCGAATAGCCAAAGCAATCTTGAGAACGAAAAATGGAGCTGGAGGAATCAGGCTCCCTGACTTCAGACTATACTACAAAGCTACAGTAATCAAGACAGTATGGTACTGGCACAAAAACAGAAATATAGATCAACGGAACAGGATAGAAAGCCCACAGATAAACCCACGTACATATGGTCACCTTATCTTTGATAAAGGAGGCAAGAATATACAATGGAGAAAAGACAGCCTCTTCAGTAAGTGGTACTGGGAAAACTGGACAGCTATATGAAAAAGAAAGAAATTAGAACACTCCCTAACACCATACACAAAAATAAACTCAAAATGGATTAAAGGCCTAAATGTAAGGCCAGACACTATAAAACTCTTAGTGGAAAACATAGGCAGAACACTCTATGACATAAATCACAGCAAGATCCTTTTTGACCCACCTCCTAGAGAAATGGAAATAAAAACAAAAATAAACAAATGGGACCTAATGAAACTTGAAAGCTTTTGCACAGCAAAGGAAACCATAAACAAGACAAAAAGACAACCCTCAGAATGGGAGAAAGTATTTGCACATGAAGCAACTGACAAAGGATTAATCTCCAAAATTTACAAGCAGCTCAAGCAGCTCAATATCAAAAAAACAAACAACCTAGTCCAAAAATGGGCAGAAGACCTAAACAGACATTTCTCCAAAGAAGATATACAGATTGCCAACAAACACATGGAAGGATGCTCAACATCATTAATCATTAGAGAAATGCAAATCAAAACTACAATGAGATATCATCTCACACTGGTCAGAATGGCCATCATCAAAATATCTAGAAACAATAAATGCTGGAGAGGGTGTGGAGAAAAGGGAACACTCTTGCACTGTTGGTGGGAATGTAAATTGATACAGCCACTATGGAGAACAGTATGGAGGTTCCTTAAAAAACTACAAATAGAACTACCATACGACCCAACAATCCCACTACTGGGCATATACCCTGAGAAAACCATAATTCAAAGAGTCATGTACCAAAATGTTCGCTACAGCTCTATTTACAATAGCCAGGACATGGAAGCAACCTAAGTGTCCATCAACAGATGAATGGGTAAAGAAGATGTGGCACATATATACAATGGAATATTACTCAGCCATAAAAAGAAACGAAATTGAGTTATTTGTAGTGAGGTGGATGGACCTAGAGTCTGTCATACAGAGTGAAGTAAGTCAGGAAGAAAAAAACAAATACCGTATGCTAACACATATATATGGAATCTAAAAAAAAAAATAAAGAAAAAAAAGGTCATGAAGAACGTAGGACCTATGGGCAACACAGGAATAAAGACACAAACCTACTAGAGAATGGAACTGAGGATACGGGGAAGGGGAAGGGTAGGCTGGGACAAAGTGAGAGAGTGGCATGGACATATATACTACCAAACGTAAAATAGATAGCTAGTGGGAAGCAGCCGCATAGCACAGGGAGATCAGCTTGGTGCTTTGTGACCACCTAGAGGGGTGGGTTAGGGAGGGTGGGAGGGAGGGAGACGCAAGAGGGAAGAAATATGGGGACATATGTATATGTATAACTGATTCACTTTGTTATAAAGCAGAAACTAACACACCATTGTAAAGCAATTATACTCCAATAAAGATGTTAAAAAAAATTAAAAAAAACAAAGCTGGAGGAATCAGACTCCCTGACTTCTGACCGTACTACAAAGCTACAGTAATCAAGACCATATGGTACTGGCACAAAAACAGCAATATAGATCAATGGAATAGGATAGAAAGCCCAGAGATAAACCCATGCACCTATGGTCAACTAATCTATGACAAAGGAGGCAAGAACATACAATGGAGAAAAGAAAGCCTCTTCAATAAGTGGTGCTGGGAAAACTGAACAGCTACATGTAAAAGAATGAAATTAGAACACTTCTAACACCTTACACCAAAATAAACTCAAAATTGATTAAAGACCTAAATGTAAGACCGGACACTATAACATTCTTAGAGGAAAACATAGGAAGAACATTCTTTGACATAAATCACAGCAAGATAATTTTTGACCCACCTCCTAGAGTAATGGAAATAAAAACAAAAATAAACAAATGGGACCTAATGAAACTTCAAAGCTTTTGCACAGCAAAGGAAACCATAAACAAGACAAAAAGACAACCTTCAGAATGGGAGAAAATATTTGCAAACCAATCAACATACAAGGGATTAATCTCCAAAATATATAAACAGCTCATGCAGTTCAATACTAAAAAAACAAACAACCCAATCAAAAAATGGGCAGAAGACCTAAATAGACATTTCTCCAAAGAAGACATACAGATGGCCAAGAGGCACATGAAAAGCTGCTCAACATCACTAATTATTAGAAAAATGCAAATCAAAACTACAATGAGGTATCACCTCACTCCGGTTAGAATGGGCATCATCAGAAAATCTACAAACAATAAATGCTGGAGGGATGTGAGAAAAGGGAACCCTTTTGCACTGTTGGTGGGAATGTAAATTGATACAGTCACTATGGAGAACAGTATGGAGGTTCCTTAAAAAACTAAAAATAGAATTACCATATGACTCAGCAATCCCACTACTGGGCATATACCCAGAGAAGAAGATAATTCAAAAAGACACATTCACCCCAATGTTCATTGCAGCACTATTTACAACAGCCAGGTCATGGAAGCAACCTAAACGTCTGCCCTACAACAGACAAATGGATAAAGAAGACGTGGTACATATATACAATGGAATATTACTCAGCCATAAAAAGGAACAAAATTGGGTCATTTTGTATAGACATGTGGGTGGACCTAGAAACTGTCATACAGAGTGAAGTAAGTCAGAAAGAGAAAATCAAATATCATATATCAACGCATATATTTGGAATCTAGAAAAATGGTACCGATGAACCAGTTTGCAAGGCAGAAATAAAGACACAGATGTAGAAAACAAATCTATGGACACTAAGGGGGGAAAGCGGGTGTGGGGGGGGGTGGTAGTGGTGGAATGTATTGAGAATTGGGATTGAGATACATACACTAATATGTATAAAATAGATAACTAATTAGAACCTGCTGTATAAAAAAAATAAAAATAAAGTAAAATAAAAATAGCAAGTGGCTACAAAATATTTGCTTACAAGTAAAATTTTATGTGGCCATTGATTCCCTTTATGATTACTCTTAAAAAAAATATCATGTGCCCATTGTTAAAAACAAAAAGTCAAACATCCTGCTGCAAATTTTGATTTCAGGTGAGGCTAACTAGACTATAGATGCCTTTCTGTCATTTAACAAAAGGTAAAATGTCCTATCATTGTGCTTGGGCTACCTGTAACAAAATACCACAGGTTAGGTGGCTTTAACAATAGAAATTCCCAGTTCTGGAGCATGATTGGTTTCTGGTGAGGGCTCTCTTCCTGACTTGTAGACAGCCAGCTTCTTACTGTGTCCTCATATGGCCTTTCCTTAGTTCAGGCAGAGAAAGACAGAAAACTCACTCTTCCTCTTCTTATAAGGCCACTGATCCTATTGAATTAGGGTCTCACCCATATAACCTCATTTAAACTTAATTACCTCTTGTAGGTCCTATCTGCAAATGCAGTTACATTGGGTTTGTCAACATATGAATTTGGAGGGGGACAAAATTCAGTCCCTAGCATGTCTTGAAGCCCCTAGGAACTTGGGAACAGATATCACACCCATACGTACAAAATTTACATTTGTTTGGAGGCAGTGCAAAATATGGGGGATCTGGAATAATGCTTGCAGCATCTTGGAGAAACATCTTGTTTACAAGACACAAATACTAGTGCAAGAACATCCACTCTAAAATGGATTCTACATTAAACTTTTTCTGAGAATAAAAATTATGAAGTACAAATTCTAATTTCATTTGCTTTCAAGTAGACTTCTATTGGTTTCAAATTGCATTTTTAAATATATTATTTATATAATAAAATTGTTACACACATATTTGGCACACATAAGAAAAAACTTCTGAAAAATGTCTTCATATTTGAAAAGATAAAATTTTCATTTATTCAGAACTATTTACTGAATGCCTACTGTATGGCATACCCTGTTCTAGAAATCGTGTATATATTAATAAACAAAACAGGCAAGAATCATTACCTTTACTGAACTCACATACAAGTAAATGTATTTATTTATGCAAATATTGCAATGAATATTTTGATGCAATGCTGAATACCTTTTTCAACTAATGAGAGCTCTCAAGTTTCATACTATGAGTATTCTTTTTCTGCGCTTAATAACTAACCCCACTTCTGTGAAACAAGTGGAAAATATTATTTAGAAAGATTAGTTACATTTACCACTAGATATATTTCTAATATTCTTATCAAATATATTAAAAGCATCAAGTGAGTTTTAAGATATATTTGTGCGTAACTTGGTTCCTCAGTCCAGGGAGGTCTGCTTGATTTTGGAGCCTGAAGACTTGCGTCTGAGACCTGGTTATGCCTCTTACAGCTTCTGGGGACATACACAAGTGTTTTATCAATGAGTCTCTCTGATCTCACATATAAAATGACACCAGTAATAATATTTACCTTATTAGGATGTTGTAAACCTAAATGCATAAGGTGTGACACGTAGTTCAGTACACAATAAAATCTATTATTTAAATTGAGAGAACTCTATCTGAAGCATACACACACATACACACATATCAATCTATAACTTATTAAAATGGAAAAATTAAAATTTACTAATACCATAATACAGAAAATCAAAAAATTTTGAGGGAAACATCATTTATTAACAACCTACATCCTCCAGCAAGTTAATATCCGATTTTGTTCAAAATCTTTTGAAGAAATCAATTTTTTTGAAGAAATCAATTTTTTTGAAGAAAATATGTGTTATCTTTAAGGACTCATGTTCTTTTCAGCATTTGAGTTGAACATTTATTGAAGCAGTCAACTATTTTCTCATTAAGAAGCATTTTTCTATGTCCTAGTAACCTGTAATCTCACTTTGAGAAGTGAGACTCCAATTCATAGACAAGTACTAACAAGCAATTATCAATTAAATTCACAGTATAACATTGGCTACTTTCCATTCTTTTCTTGCATTAGAAAGTTTTCCTGTTACTATTTTTAATCTCATAACTATGGATGAATTAAAATATAGAGGTAAACTGGAAAGACAGACTAGAATATGAGAGTAAAACAAGCAAAGTCAGTGTAATGTATTCTTGGTGGGCACATAATAAGGGATATTAGAATACTAGGACTTGTACCCTAAATCTTTTCTCTGCAGGCAAATGCTTCTATTTCCAGGGTAGCAGGCTCTACTTTCTCTCTAAGGATGCTATCAGGAAGAAGAGGTATTAGTTTTGACAGTTCTTTGATTCCAACAGAACAAAGGCAGTATATAAATAAATATTATTTACCTACCTAGCATTCTCGCTATCAGATTTGTCAAACTATATAAAATACTGAATTTCTAAATATCTACTAGTATTTCTCATCACAAATTTCAAAAGGCCTGTAATAATAACACTGAAAATATCTGGATATATTTCTATGATAGCTGTTGGTTTAACCTGATGTCACAATGCAAAAAAATGCCAAATAATTTTCTTCTGCTTAGTTTTGGAATCTTAGTCTTGCTCAGAACACTTTTTTTTTTTTTTTTTTTTTAAGGTTTTCAATATAACCAGAACACTTTTTATACACGGAGCCATCAAAGTACTGTACTCTCAGTACAAAATACTGTCTATATGATATAAACCCACCAACAACGTGGTGGATTTCAGGTTATAACCTGCAAGTCTGCAATTGATTTATAGCTTTTTAATCACATAGTTCTAGTTTGATGTTATTTACTTCTTGCTTTAGGCGGGCTCTTTATTATCTTACTGCAGATTCTTGAGAAAACAAGCCCCATTCTATAAATTGTAAGACAAAATTACGGATAAAAATGCTCTTTCCACATGCACAAAGGTGGAAGCCATGTTTTTCAAAAGTCAGGAGTCCACAGAATTTTCCAAATGTATTTTTTTTCCTGAAAAAATGCTACACGAGAGAATTCATCTACCATGGAGTCATCACCTGGTTCTCTCTTCCTGTCTATACTTTTACAATTGCTCTTCTCCCACTTTAGAAAGTGTTAAGCCCACTTTTCAGTCATCCTGCACTGAATGCATTGCCTTAAGATTATGCTGTCACTAATCTCATGGGGTTACTTAAATTTTAACTAACTAAAATTAAATAAGGTTAAGAATTCTGCTCCTCAGTCCCACTGCCTATATTTCATTAAAATGCTCACTAGACAAATGTGGCTACTGTATTAGATGATTCAGATTTTAATATTCCCATTGTCACAGAACATTCTTTTGGAAAACACTGTTCTAAGATACAATGACTTGGGGGCAAAATAAAGGGACACTGGTCTGTAAGACAATAATGACTAAGAGTTTTAAGAATATTGTATGAAATACAAGATACATACAGGATATTGTATGAAATATTACTCAGTCATAAAAAAGAATGAAATAATGTCATTTACAGCAACATGGATGGACCTAGAGATTACCATACTAAGTGAAGTAAGTCGAAAGAGAAAGGCGAATATCATGATATCACTTATATGTGGAATCTAAAATATGACACAAATGAACTTATCTACGAAACAGAAACAGACTCACAGAGTTGCGGTTGCCAAGGTGCGGGGGGAGGGATGGATTGGGAGTTTGGGGTTAGCAGATGCAAACTATTATATATAGAATGGATAAACTACAAGGTCCTACTGTATAGCACAGGCAATTATATTCAATATTTTGTGATAAACTATAATGGAAAAGAATATAAAAAAGAATATATATATACATATATGTGTATATATATATATATGAATCACTTTGCTGTACAGCAGAAATTAACACATTGTAAATCAACTATACTTCAATAAAATAAATTTTTAAAATAAAATTTAAAAAGAATATGATATTGTATTTCATTCAGATAAAATTCTGTTAGGAAATAAAATTAAGTAGATATGAAAAGAGAAAATGATGTACAATTTCTGACAATTATAGCTTGGGCACATATTTTGAAGATGGTTAACTGTATCATATTGATAACGGGTAAGTATATCATTGGATACACTTAAATACAGATGTAATAGATTTTTTAAAAATATTTTAAACGCTGGAAATTATATTCATTGCCACTATTTCTCCTTTTGAAGAAAATGACAGATTTCAAACTAAATAAGTACAAGATGTACATAATTTTAAAATGTATTTTAGGGAATATTAGGGGAGAAATTTTGAAGGATCCAAAACTCTCTTCTTTGGTTTTCACACCAGAAGTTCCTTAAACCAATCTCTTCACTCCTAGTTATTCTAGGTTAGTTTCCACTAACTGCCCTCCTAACCCCAGGCCCCTGTTCTTTAACTCAATTATCTTTCATTACTCTCTCTATAAAAGAGCCTCCCAAATGTCAAGACAAATAATTTCTCCCTTGTTTATTTTCTGGCAGTGGGGATTGAGGTTCCTTACATTTACAGCATCCCAGTAAGAGAAGGAGGTGCTTTTACTGGTTGTAAACTCTCAATGATAGAATAGTCAACCAAACCTCAGAAAGAGTGGGATGGTTAAATCAAGTACCTTATATATCTCTCAGAAAAAGTCTCACGGTCTATGTGTTCATCTTGATTGCAGGTCAGCAAAATATTGAGGATCTTGGGTTCAGAAATCATGCTTTACCTTCTATCTTTTATCCAGACCCTCAGTTACACTATTATTCTTGTTCATCTGAGCCTGCTTCCATGAAAGTCTTACTCAATATGAATGCACACAATATGAATGCACAATTGAAAAGAGACTTAATTTACTTAACATATCTCTCATGAACTTCAGAATAATAAATCAGACAAAAGATAAAGACAATTGAGAAAAGTGTTATTTATCACCAAGCTATGGAATGGATAGGTAGAAATTAAGAATAAACAATTTAATTGATTCCAGGCTGTGCCATTTCTCCTCCTATTTTTAAGTCAGGTAAATATGCTCCAAAGCCTGCTCATGCCTCCCAATAAAGAGGCATGCGGATTTATGACACAATGTACTACTGATGTCAAAAAGAACAGAATCAAACAGCTCAGAGACTAGAGAACAGGTAACGGTAGACAGTGACACACCTAAGAATTCTATTTTTAAAATACATGAACTGTTAAGGCAGATGATGAATCCATTAATAAACAGAAATTAAGGATAGGAGTATAAGCTAATTCCATAGGCATTACATGAACTGGAAGAAGATGTAATTCCGAAGAAAAGCCATAAACAGCTTGCACGTTGTCATACAATTAAACAAGCATTAAGATTACTAAATTTAGATAAATTAAAAAGATAGGCCACACTGCATATGTAAGCCATTGTAAAATGGAACAGCAGGAGGTTAATTCAAGAATTTTCCCTAAAACTCAATCAAGTTTAAGGACTTACAAATATAATCAACATAAGATGATTCACACTGACAATTTTATTAACACCAACTAGAATAATTTGTTTTTTAAGTTCATGTAAAATGTAGATATATTATATCAGGGGATAGGATTTTATTTAACAATAATTACTTAGGCATATGATTCATTCCACCTGGTTCAAAATAATAATTGGCTATGCAATATTTACAGCATTATGAGACAGAGAATTATGTGGTTACCATGTGAATTAACATTTGATTATAGTTATCTTGCTTTTATTATGCATTATATCTAAAGTTATCTATAATAATTAGGGGTAAGTTTAAAACAGAAAAATTAAAACTCATCATTACCCAAAATTTTCATTGATTCAATGCCCTTCCCCACAAAACCTTCAGTTCCTTCAGATCATATCCTGCAACATACACATACTTGAGTGAAAGCTCTATGGGCACAGGCATCTGATGGAAATCTGTGCAGTGAATCCTGCTCTAAATCCCCCCAGCAAAAGTGTTCCTTTTTTTCCCCCTCGTTATGAGGTCATGGAGAGAAGCTGTTTAGAACATGGGTTCTGCAGCCAGACTTTCTGATTCCCAATTCCACCATTTACCTGCTGCGCACCCATGCATGAATTTCTCAAATTCTCTGTGCCTTAGTTTTCGTATCAGTCAACCTACCTCCTAGAGTTGTAAAGTAAGGATCAACTGAGATCAGACATATAAGTGCTTCAAACAATACCTGACATAATCAATGCTATACTGCTAGCTATTACTTTTAATGTGGGGCTGTATCTATTATAGAACTTACTACATTGTACTGTAACATCTACTGTCACAAGAATGTCAGCATATTGCTATAAATAAATAAATAAATATAAATATTCTCCTAAAACATATGCAAAATATAAATTAAAAATATAAAATTTATATAATTTGTATCTGCGGAGTCTAGCCCAATGGCCAGTGCATAATGACAATCAATGTTGTACAAACAGCTGATTGAATCCATTATCTTGATCACCTAATTTGCATGTACGTAAAAATAAGTTGACATACAATGTATCCTGTAATTTAGGAGTTAAATACCATTGGTGTATGTTCTGCACGTATAATTGTGACTTCTAAAGGCAACTGAGCCCTCACAGTAACTATCTTCAAATATTTTATAATAATTACTTCTTCCTCTATAATATTTCAAGAACACCAAATGAAGTTTTTATAATTACACTTTCACATTTGTTGTTCAAATTTTAAAAACAGATTAAATGTAATTAAAGCAGATTTATACTCCTACATGTTTGTATGAATAGGGCTGGTTTTGTATGTGCATATGGGGAGGGGAAAGGGAAAATCAAATGATGAGAAACATTTTTTCTTTTAAATTAAGATCAGTGGATAATCCTGAAAATTTTGATTGTTTAGGTTTAGTGAAGCCTCTAGTTCAGTTTTTTTAATTTAATTGTCCATGCTTTAAAATGCATTTTTTTCATGACAATGACAACAAAGGAGAACTTTTACCCTTTTAAATTTTTTGAGTGGTGTATTCAGATATCCCTTTTCTCTGCATGAACTCAACTATTCTAATAGTGATGAAAAGTCAATTTTGGCAGTTTTCACTAACATTCAAGAATATTTAGAAAACTATTTAGATAATACACCTAAAATAAAATCTATGGTGAAATTATGTTTTTCTTGTGACCTCAATTGACTGTGGCCTGACATTAGACCCCAAATCATTCTACACATCCATGGGTTACAAAATTGGTTTTATTCTAAGTCCATTATTTAAAGATGTCCAGGTGATGGAAATAGGAGAGAGTATACCCCAGTGTCCTTTTAAAAGGAAAAAAAAGTCAAAATGATTATTATTTATGGAAAACTATGGCAAAGGTTAAATAAAGGCAAAAATTTTAAATCCCATCCACATGAAATGCATTATTGTTACAAACTCACTTTTGTGTTTCAAAAAGTAAGAGTTTCAGAACAAGTGTCCATCAGAATGCTCTACAGCCACTCTTAGCAATGAGCACACGTAACACGTCTTGGTTTCTAAGTATCACTGTTAACTAAAAGCAACCAACAAAAAGGAAAGATTCTGATTCCAGAACTGATTCAGGAAAAGCATACTCAATATTCCTGGAATAGCTAGCTAAGTGAGAAAGTAAGAAAGAGCTCAGAAAATTATGGGAATATGGCAAAGAGACATAGATAGGAACAAGAAAAAAAAAGAGCTTCCAATAATCAAATTTGAAAAACACTGATTATTAAAATGAATAATGATATTAATGGACTATAGTGCATTGAATTTTAAAAATGATTCACAAGTTAAAACGTATATTAAAGAAAAGGGAAGAAGTGAAAGTTTATCCGTACAGCTGAATAGCAACTACTTAAACGTAGGATAGCTAGAAAATTGCCTATTACCAGGCAATAATCATCAATGGATGCTAAAACCATTGGGTGAAATCTTAATGGAAAATAAGATATTTACATACCCTTAAAGCATCTCCAACAGATTACAACCAATTCTACTATAATGGGATACATGTTCCTAAACATCACCATGCTCTGCAAAATTGCACAATAAAAACCATAGGGCTTATGGAAAAGGATAAATTTATCAATAGTGACATATTTTAAAAAAGAAAGCTAATAAAAATGGTAGCATATTAAGTGGTTAAGAAATACATAATACAACAATAAACATGGCACTTTAACTTGAGAAAGACTTGAAATTTGCTTCTAGTTTATGGGTGTTGAATGAGTTGTAGCTCATGAGTTACCGTGAAGTGGTAAAAGAAAGGTTATCTGATTGGGTAGAAAGTTGTAATATCAAATATGGATGAGTTTGTCTCATAACACACATGGCCAACTGAGGTAGTGGGAAGATGGTTGAGGTGTGTGCATGTGTGAGTTTTGCATATTTCTACATGGCTTGGTCCAACTGGATGCAGTTGTCTGTGTTCACCTGGTGTTTCTCCAGGACAAAATCACACATAAACAAACATGTCACTGTTATGCTCCATTAGTTCCCTGACGTATCAATCACATTAGAAAAAATTCACATTTTCAAAAGAAGTGTTATGGCAGAACTAACTGTACTCATTAACTGTAAAGTGGAAAATGGAATTTTACAGTGGAGAAATCTCACAGATGCTACCTTAACCAATTGATCAGAGGTCACATCGTTAATAATGGGACAAATTGCATTACATGCCATTTAATTTTCTGAAGAGTTGATTTTAAAAATACCCCCACCATGACCACATGAACAACGTCTGTACACCTTCTGTAAGACCTCTGTTGAAATCTAGTGGGGTGATGTAAAATCCCTTGTATAAAGACCACTACATATTTCTTTTTTTTTTTTTTTTAAGATTTATTTTTATTTATTTATTGATTGATTGATTGCTATGTTGGGTCTTCGTTTCTGTGCTAGGGCTTTCTCTAGTTGCGGCAAGCGGGGGCCACTCTTCATCGCGGTGCGCGGGCCTCTCACTATCGCGGCCTCTCTTGTTGCGGAGCACAGGCTCCAGATGCGCAGGCTCAGTAGTTGTGGCTCACAGGCTTAGCTGCTCCAGGGCATGTGGGATCTTCCCAGACCAGGGCCCGAACCCGTGTCCCCTGCATTAGCAGGCAGATTCTCAACCACTGCGCCACCAGGGAAGCCCCTACTACATATTTCTTTAATAATCTTGTACCAGAAAAACATCTCTCTTAAATAACACATTTTATTCCTTCAGACAATGAGAACCATATAATACATAATATATTTTTTTTTTACTTTATGAGGATTCTCAGAACAAAATGTAGTGCTTCATAACTATAAATCTCACAGTCACTGGTTTTCATTTATTTACCTGCTCCTGCATATTTATGGTTCTTCAAGTATATTTTCAGAAATCCACCCACCCATCCATACATCATTCATTTACTAAGCAACTCATTAGGTGCTGACATAAAAAAATATCTTCATATTGTAGCCCCTGTAATGAGAAAAGCCTTTTAGGGTAGAATTCATAGTCATGGAGAAGGTATCTACACCGCTCTCTCACTGGGTCTCACTTTGTTGATTTAGTTGTATTTTATTCAAAGCAGTCTATTTTGACAGGTAAAGTATTCTGTTGTTGTTGGGTTTTTTTCATCAGTAATGTAAATAAAGATTAAGGTATGCATGAAGTTCATATCACATAGTATAATATTGCATACATCAGAAAATAATGCACAGTTACCCCTCCAGATGCCTTATCATGAATGCAATTATAGAAATAACAGGGGATTAAGAGCTTTTCCCTAGAAGTAACAGGCGTGGGTCAATGTAATACTAAATAAAAATATTTTCAGTATTATACGTGTTTTCAAAGCCATACTTCATACATAATTTCATCTGAATACTAGTTTCTTCTCTTATCTTGAAAACACTTTTGTAAGCATCTCAGAATGCATGCAATGTAATTTCATGATCTTTCAGTAGGAAATCTTTTTAAATTAAAACTGTTCAATTAGAAGTTGTTTGTACTTGGATATTTTTCAAAGAGAGCATTTTATTTTCATAATAAATATGAAATAATTTTGTCCTTACTTCAAAATAGTAAGTGAAATTTATTTTTATTCAAAACCAATTCCATTGAAAAGTTTAAAATCTCAGGAACTCTTCTACAACATATTTTATTAAAGCAAACTCTTTCTGTCATCATCAAATTGTTCAAGGCTTATGTCAGCTCTGTGCTGTGATGAGATTCAAAGAAGGCAATACTCTTTCCATATTGAGGTACATCCTTTAAACTTCAATATCAGAGTTCCAAAAAGATGTCAAAATCACACCATGGAACCACCTTCCAGAGTTCAAGACTTAAAATACAGCAGATTTAGACTTTTATTAGAGAAATCCCTCCATCATTTCAAATTAACATGCAATGATTCTGTCTGGAAGAAAACAGATTACCTCTACTCATTATTAACTTTCATGATTTTCTTTTACTTGAATACGATTTTGTGTGACCAAATTTTATTTTTTGCTTAAAGTTATGATTTTGTTTTTGAACTTGCTGATTCACAGAACGCACTTGAAGACAAAAATAAGCTTTTAATATTAGCGTTCTGGGTAGGTGTTTACAGCCCATAAACGTAAATATGTGGTTAAAATTGTTCAGAGGCATTTAGATATGAATTTCACAAGTGGAAATGCAAAATCTTAGCACAACAGGACAAAAGTTCTGTTTAAGTGATCCCTGCTCAGTAGACACGCAAGATGTATATGCCCTTCAAGGTCCCCAAGGCAAGTGCTACTATGTACCAAGAAGAAGGGGAAAAAATGGCAGATTATTTTTAATTTGTTATTAATCATCTGCATTTCCTATTCAATTTTGAGATGCAACATTTCATTTAATTAGTTCTCTCATTATAAATATTTTCCATGGTGATTCAGTTGACACAAGTTTTCTGACACTGACTGTGCAGATGGCAGAAAACCGGTGTCTGGTCTCAAAGGAACTATTTGACCACTGCAGTAAAAGAGCAATAAACAAAATAACAACACTGCAGCCCACTTCAGTTTATGTAGGCAGTCAGCCTTTTATCGCCGTAAAACCTTGAAATGGATGTATGAGCTTTGCTGCAATAAACAAAGAGCTGTTTACAGCTTGGGGATGGCAGGTACCAACACTGGACTGGAGCTTCCGCAGCCTGAATGTCGGGAACTGACTAATGTGAAGAAACATATTGTGGCTTGTTTTATGGAGAATATGTTTTATAAACCTCAAGGGACCATTTATCACAAATTCATCCACTCTGTAGCAGATTGCTGCTTTAATGTTGAATGCTGGATTTCTTTCAGTCAGGCCCTCAAGTAAAAAAATTGAGGAAACAAATTCGAATGGTATTTGTTTCTGTTTGCTTTATCTTGATGATTCTCAAATTTTCCCCTAGGAAATCCATTTTAATTACTTATTCTCTCCTTTAAACAAACTAAATATTTCATGACTTGGGGCTAATTCATTAGAAAATTTACATCTGTTTACTGTTGTGAGCGATTTCAATGCCATTTATTTGTGATCTTCTGAGCTTGCTGCATGCCAACATCTTCAAAAAAGACAAAGTATCTAACAAGGATATGCTTTGCTAATGGGTACAGAAAAATGTACCTTATTTCTTATAAAATGGAACTATCAAATGACCACAGCAAGGATTTTTATAGCCTTGTGTTTTTTTTTTTTTAAAAAAACAGTAACTAAAGGCACAGGGATATTTTACACAGGGATATTTTACAGGGATGTTATGAGTGGTAACCATTAAATAAAAATAATATATTTGACTTTCTTCATTACATACAAAACGTCAGTGTAAGAGAAAACAGCAGCTGTTCTCACCCTTAAGAAACTATGCAGTGCAAGTTGGAAATTGATATCTACCATGTTGTCAGCAACTCTCCATGTCGTAGGTGAATCCAAGCATTCGGTATAATCTATCCCGAGATACCCTTTGACCCTTTTATGGCCTGTATTGTCACATGGTGAGAAAGCTGCCATAAGTTTCACACAGGTGTGTTTGTCTTAGTACTCAAAAAGTTGGTTTTTGGCTTCAAAAATCAAATACAAGGTGTTTTCTGTTTTTGTTTGTTTTTGTTTTGGGGGTTTATTGTTCTTTGTTTGTTTTGGTGGGGAGTGGGGGATAATAACAGTGTTGAGAATATAACCATTTTTCAAACAGTGATTAGGAATTCTCCTGCAAATGAATCACTTATGAGTGGGTAGGTTGTGGTGCTAGATTAAAGTCTATATTACTGGGCCAAACTGTAATTTATACAATCACAATTTTCCAGGGGTGGGTCCAGCGAATATGTCTGTTCAGCAAATCCCTCCTATTACTCTTATACACACATATAGGAGAACCACTGAAGCTATGAGAAAGGAAAGCATGTAAATATAAGGATAACATCATCTGTCGTACAGATATTGAACCTTTAAAAAGTTGGAGCATTCAAAGGAATTCTCCTGCAAGTCATAGAACTTAATTGGTTTCTTCTACTTCCTGCCTTTTCCCTTCCCTTTCTCTCCTTTCAATATTTCTTATGTCCTACAACTCATTTATTATTTTTTTATTTTCATGTGCATGTTTGGTAACAATAATTTTTAAAGAAACTTCCCTATCCTACTAGCATTTGGATCTGCCCACTCAAAGAGCAACCAACACAAGCAATACAAGTGGAACTAGAAAACTCAGTGTGCTTTCTGGACATGTTTTGTTGGAGCTGTTCAGTTCTGATGTAAAGAATGTACACTCCACACTGGGTAAACACAGTCTTTTCCTGCGTAAAGCAGAATGCAATGCTTGCATAAATATGGGTGCAGGATACACTGCAGAGAACAGAACACGTAAGCAAAAAGTCAGCTGTCTCATTAGATGTAGAGTTAATACCTCAGAACCCCTCTTCTTTTATCTGAGGTTTGACTGTTACCATGCAAACATGTCTTATTTCATGATTCAACCAATTTTCTTTTAAATCTAATTAGTAAAAAAAAAAAAAAAAAAAAAGATTTCTCATAAAAAAAAAAAAGAAAGCTAATGGTATATTAAAGACTGCATTGCTCTCAATTGTATTACAATAAAAGTTAAATTTTCTGTTCAAAAAAAAAAAAATCTAATTAGTAAGTGACACTGCTTTATTTCCTGCTATTTGAGTTTCACCTAAAGCAGCAACTGATGGTAAATCAGTGAAGTTTTTCAAATGAGGGCTTCAAAGCTTCTTTTCCTTTTGAACTACATTACACTATCTCATAACTGAGTTGCGCATTTCTCTTCCAAACCTGGAATAGCCTTCTGTGGAATGGACAGCATCAGTTCCTTTTTAGAGAGAAAGAATTCTAAAAAGGATAAGAGGACTATTGTCATGAAATAAAGATACATGGAAAAACCTATCAGATTATTATTACAAAGTTAGGTCATGTGGTTTAAACAACACGTTTGTATGTGAAAGATACATTTTTAAAATCTAAGTGATTTAAAACAGTTTCTTCTAGTGCTGACATGAAATCTCTCACAACTCAGCCTTCTTCACACACGGATTTGCTAGTGTCGGCTCCGATTCCGAATTTTGTTAAGGATCTCAACACCACATTCTGTTTTGTTTCCTATTTTTGTTCCTGAACTTGTTTTTGCTGCTGTTAATTTGTGTTGTTGTATTTATTTTTATAATATGACATCGAGTATGTAAAACATAATTGGCTGGAAAATAGATGGCTATGTAAAAAATCGGGCATTAATCTACGCTAAAGATTGTCAAAAATCAAACACCTATGATATTTAGTCTCTATTTCAACTCTCTTCCTTCCAACTGTTACCTCTTGGGATGTCAACTAGTCTGTTCTTTCTCCTACCTATTAACCTTTTATATTTTTCTTTCCATGTTTTCCCTCCAAACATTTAGCTAACGTATCTCTGTGCTCTCCTTCAGTGAGTCTATAATATCTACATTTATATTTCCATTATAATATCCTAAAATCATTTTATGAACTTCTAGACGTTTCCTTTTAACTAGATTCTACACATCAAAACCCAAGTAAGCATTTCATGTTCTTCAGTGTTCCTCTACACAGGTAGTCTTGTGTGGAGCAACGTGGTCACCACAAGTGGTAGCCAGACCAGCATACCTGGTCTGGAAATATTTTAAAAATACGGATTCTCAGGCTCCAAACCAGATCTACTGAATCAGAAATTATGATTTCTGATTCAACCAGAAAGCTGTGTTTTAACAAGCCTTTGAGACTAAAATTTGAGATACTCTGGTATAGTATATAAAAATGTTGTCTTTGAAGTCAGACAGATCTGATTTTGAATTCAACTTACTTGTATGATCTTCAACAAGTTGCTTAACTTCTGATTGGCCCAGCTTGAATCACAGTGCCCATCCTTAACCAATCACTGTGGCCAGATAAATGGAGTGACCTGATTGGCCTAATATTGATAATGAGCCTACCATAATGGATAGGGAGGTGGGAAAGCCCCATGTTGATCACAAGGAATAGGACAGGGGTGGTTTCCTTAAGGAGGGGAACCTGGGGGACAAACATTTTCTGTTGATCTCAAGTGATACTGTTCATATTTTTTCACTCTCCCTATTCTTCTAAACATCTGTGATCATTTACTTTCTTCCAGATTTTGATCAAAATCAATTACATTCAGGGAGTGTTCCTTGGTTCATCCTCCCCTCTCTGAACACAATTTTACCACATTTGAAAATAAAATATTTTATACAATTCCTTTGTGGTTATCCCATGCAAGTTCCCTTACGTTACTGGTTTCTTGACTAGATTATACATTCTTCTAGACGGGAAATTCTCCCCCTCAGTTCCTTCCTGTGTTTTGAGAAGTGTTCCATACACAGGATTTATATTTATATTTATATTTAATAAATATGCCTCTGTTATTAATCCTGTTATTGTTTAGATTCTAAGCTAAATCACTTAAAAGATCTGAGATCTGATTTTTTTTTTCTTTAAATGTTTAACATATTTTTAAATTCTGTCTTGAGGATATGGATCTTATAACTGAATGTCCTGAATAATATTTTGAATCTTTATGTACATTCCAACAGACTATATTAAATGAGCTCCCTCTACTTCATTCTCTCAGAAGTTTAAGCTTGTTATTAACACAAAGCTTCTAATAAAGTAGTACTTAATATACTGAGTGATTTTTTTAATCTTAAAAATAAGACTATTATGTAAATTTAGAGAGATACAAATTTATACCTGACTCTACTAGTTGTAATAAACCATTAAAGGCTTTAGAGTAAGATCCTGACACAATCAGACTGTGATTTAGAATAGAAAGGGCAAGTCACGCAAGCCCCAGTTGAGGCCATTCCTAAAAGAACCCCAATAGTTCCATATTTCTTGGTAACAAAGAAAAATCATTTTCCTTCTTTTCTGTCAGTACAATCATCATATAAACATAGAAGAAAACAGTAAATTTTCATAAAAGATGTATGATTTCAATATGAGCTACATAAAATAAGCAAAAATTGCATAACTTTTTTTAAAATTGTGAAACATTTTTAGATTTATGTTTTATTGAGGTAACACTGGTTTACAACATTATATACGTTTCATGTGTACAACATTATATTTCTATTTCTGAATACCATACCATGTGCTGACTCCCAAAAGTTTAGTTTCCATCTGTCACCATATACCAGATCCCTTTTACCATTTTTGTCCTTCCCCTGCCCCCCAGCCCCTTCAGCACCGGTAACCACTACTCTGTTCTCTGTATCTGGTTTGGTTTGTTAATTTATTTTGTTTTTTTGCTTGTGGACTTAAAAAACCGCAAAACAAAAAATATAACTGTTTTTGAAGTACTAAGAGCTCAGAACCTGAATAAATCATAAAATGAGTCCAAATCTTGACTATTCCTTTCACTGGCTTGCTAATACTCTTTGGATCTTAATTTGCTCATCTTTAAAGGCACCCACACCATCAGGTTATTTTGGGGACAAGGTGAGCTATCATTCCTAGAATGCTTAGCACTGTACTCGGCACATGGTACGTACTCCAAGTATAGAAGTCATTTATTACTCTTCATTCTCATCATTTACATTTCTCGCATCCTGTCCCAAGACATCCACGCAAGGCACCACACTGAGCTTTACAGTCATTCCCTGGGGCACCAGCCTGTGCCTCCAGGGCATTCTCCAGAGAGTCAGGTTTTGGTGTTGGCTGTTCCCCAGATCAGAAGTGCCACTCTCTTCCACATTAATGCAATTACTCCTGAGAACTGGAAACTTCCCTTCCTCACCATCCTGACCTTGTACCTTTTTCTAAAGGTGGGGTTAGGGACAATCTTTTCAAGGTAAAACACCCTTGGATTTACCATTATTGTTTAGCATTGTAATACAGTTAGCTCCACTTATCATATTTGACTTGGTGATAGCTTTCAAATCCTACCACTTCTTTCCCTTTTGCCTCACATATGCGCAAGTTGATAAGAAAAACTGGGTGCTTTCTCCTTTGGTGTCAGCTTGAAGTTAGAACTGTCAAATACCCAGGCCTGTATGCACACGGCCCCAGTTATCTTGGGCCTACCCACTAACCACCATAAAATTCCACAGCAGTGACCCATCCCTGCTCTCTCTCAAGCCATTTTCTAACCTGCTTTAGAACCTGCTCTGCTTTTCCAAGAAAGTCTCCTTATGTGGGACATAAAGGTTTTCATCACTTCTTGGTATGTGTGTGGTATCATCAGTCTTGATATTCAACCAAATTTTGGGTGAAGAGGTTAGCTCACCTCTGTGGGGTATCCACACCAATGGTCATCATCACTGTATGCCGATTAAACAACAATTTACTTTTCCCCCTCTCTGGAGCTCTTCTTCATGTTCAGACAAATTAATTCAGCAAAGTTTAGCAAACTATGTAAAAATATATATTGTTCTTTTAAATTGTATTCAATGTGAAAGTCACTGTTTCTGGGTCATCACTCCCACAGTTTGAACGTGCCTGCAAAGAACACCTGCCATCCTTCTGAATCTTGTGTGAAGGAGGGGGAAAAATGTGAAGCTATCTTTTGTTATCAGTTTTCTACGCATACTTTAAGATTGAGTTTCAGAATTTTTACCAACACTCCTGCACATATCCATTTTTACTTGATTCTTTTCATCCACTATTAAATATTCATTTTATATTTTATCCTGATTAATAGTTTACAAAGGGCTTATATTAACATTTTTAAGCCTCAAAAATAGCTCTGTGAAATATTATCTTGGTCTATACCTTCTGTGGCTGGTCCTAAATTCTTTAACGACGTAATTTTACCTTTAGAGGTATTTATGGATAAATTTGAGTGGCTTTGTCCTAGATATACATCCAATGCTTTTAACTAAATGAAAACTCACCTGATTTAATTTTCTCTATTCTTTTGATGCAGAAGGAAAATATCAATGTTATTCAAGGAAAATAAAAGAGAATGAAAATGGGAAGATTGGTAATCATCTCCAGAGTAGGTAGGGTTTTTGTCTGAGGACAGTCCTTTGTTTGGAGCCTCTGTGGGCTGGTGCAGGGCACAGAGGCAAAGGGCTGACATCAAGTCTGAGCAGGTTCCCCACCAATCTCCTCCTACTGGGAACTTGCCATGAGGCAAGAAATGCAGACTTAATCCAACTATATTACAGTAAAAACTAAAACATAAGTGACCCTGAAAGCTAAAATTTGTAGGATGTTCCAGAGACACTTGTTAAGCTATTATATTTCTCTGCTAAAAGGAAATTTTCTGTACTTTTTTTTTTTTTTAAAGTATACAATTCTCAAGACTGAGGTTGAGATTTGGCTTTGTTTAGAAGCAATATGAAGGGGTGTGTAGGACTCAAACTAGAACTTAATGGATGTTTTCACATCACAAAACCACTATGCAGTTTGGCACAATTTAAAATGACTGGCAGGCTCCACTTAGCAGAGGCCAAGGCATGAAATAGCAGGGGTGTTGCAGGTCAGTGCACCGGCAGAGGTGAATGGGGAAGCACGCCTGGCTTTAGCTCCCACAATCACTTGCTCACGTTCATGAGCAACAAAACTGAACCAAGTAAAAAAAGAAAACATTAAATATTAATGTGCAGTACACACTGACCAAGGATGGAAAAGAGGCTATTTTCCATATTCTTTCTTTACTTTTATGATTTATGTCATGAAATTGGACCTAATTATACTATCTTATTCCCAAAGATAACACCCTATTAAGAGTTGGGAAATGTACTTATCCTTTAAACGCTGATATGAGAAGAAAATTGTTATAGCATTCTAAGCTGTCTGCTGGTTAAAGATGTTAAGAAAGAATAGGCCAACCAAAAGCAAAGAAGTCAGTTCCTGCCATTTCTACAAAAAAAGCTTATCCGATTGATATAATGTATTTTTTAAATGGTAGCAATATTCATTACTGTATGGTCACAAGGTATTTTCATGTATATTATCTCATATAATCTTCAAAGGATTACATGTGTCAAATTCTTAAATCAAATGAATTTTAAATGAATATCTGTTGATTGTTAAAGTATTAAAATCATGTCTATGTGATTTTTTCCTGATTCTTATCTCTTTATATATTTTGATACAATATATAAATGAAGCAATAGTTTAAAATACCATTACTACACTTTAAATTGATGTCTCAGTAATTCTTTAATTTATTTTTTGTCTTGATGGCTAAAATTCTGTATAAGTAAATATATCAGAACAAATTAAAAAAGGCAAAAATATGACTAACAGTTTTAGCAGGGGATTCTATAATCATTTAGCTTCTATATAATAAAGTATAAGGAGATATTTATAATATATAGCACATTACACATAACTGAAGACCCTTCCAAAACGGAGAAAACATAAGTAATCAACAAATAAAATAAGATGTATACCAATAAAAATGTAAGAATGTTGACAAATTTGACTAATTGTTTTACATTTCCCCTGTGCAGATCAAACTGAAGTTCCATTAGTTGACTTGAGATAATTAATTGACATAATTATTATGTTATTTAGCTTTTTAAAATAATATGTTCCAACTTTTTTTCTAAACACACCAACTGAGAAATTAATGCACTTGGCCAATTACTTCTTTTTTTTTTTTTTTTTTTTTTTTTTTTTTTTTTTTAAATTTATTTATTTATGGCTGTGTTGGGTCTTCGTTTCTGTGCGAGGTCTTTCTCCAGTTGCGGCGAGTGGGGGCCACTCTTCATCACGGTGCGCGGGCCTCTCACTGTCGCGGCCTCTCCTGTTGTGGAGCGCAGGCTCAGTAGTTGTGGCTCACGGGCTTAGTTGCTCCGCGGCATGTGGGATCGTCCCAGACCAGGGCTTGAACCCGTGTCCCCTGCATTGGCAGGCAGATTCCTAACCACTGCGCCACCTGGGAAGCCCCCAATTACTTCTTAAATGAGAACTAAAGTCTTACACTGCAGCATTTTGTTATTCCTTCTCATCTTGAAAGATTAATAAAAAATACTTCTGATATAATAAACTTGATCAAAATCTATTTGCAGTTACAATGACAAATTTTACTTAATTAACACAACTGCTTTGTACTATGAATAGCCTTCTCCTGCCAATCTGGGGTAATTCTGCATCAGCTCATACTGTATTATAAAACAGCATGAAATTTTTATTAGTTCACTGAAAGGATTTGAAATATGGTTTTCTACTTACTATCCAGTTGGTGCTTGGCTTTAATTGCTATGTAAAGATTTAAAGAAATGTAACATCATGAATCTAAAATATTTTAATGTCAGGGTACTCTGTATTAAAACTTTGTCACTCTCAACTAAGTCCTCTACTAATTTATATAGTTCGAGATGTATTTTGTTCAATTTTTGAAACACACTCATATTGAAAAATTGTATTACATAAATAACTGGAAATGTTTTCTTATTAGTAGAATCAATTAAGATGACTTCAATGACAAGAATTCTTTACTCATCTTTCTGTCAGCTATAATAGATATTAATTGCTTGCCTTTATAATAACATGTATTTTTATAGTGAAATTTATAACTGATGATTATTTGCTATAAATTTTCATTTTGACAGAATAAAGTAGAAAGCATAGGCTAAAAGTTTGTCTGTCTTTGCATTTGGGCAAGGTGGCTAAAGTAATTTGATGTACTATTATGTATATAGTTTATTTATAGAACTGGACTTGGAAAGACCCTGGAGACCATCTAGTCAAACTGCCAAATTTTCTGGTTGAAAACTTTCGTCTTGAGTACTTTCCAGAGTTGAAAAATTTGATCACAGATTTTGTATGTGAGAAAGACCAGAATCTTCGTTTCCTTAACTTTAGAAGTTTGAGGAGTTAAAAACGTATTTCCAGGACCACAAATATATTCCTCATCCATCAGCATTATTGGAAAATAAGTTCAGGTATTATATTATTTTAAGGAATTATGCCTAAGCACAAAACGGGCTAGTTTCTCAGAGGAAGGATATCAGAACTATGGTGAGTTTCAAGGTTTAGAAAATAACTTGCCAGGAGAGGAAGAAGGCTGGTTCTGGTGCCAAGAACCACTAATGCATTGCTGCCAAACAACCTTGCACTGTTGGCATAAATGATGGTTGTACACCACCACAATGTAACATCTCAACAGAAATAAACATCAGTCTTTGAACCATAGTCCAGAGGTATGTCTAGGCTCTAAGATATGGAAGAATCAACTTGTGGTAGGAAAGAGCCAAAATGGAGTCTGACTGAAGGGTGTCAATCACAAAGAAAAGTCCCATCTTGTGAATGCATGGCTCAAGATCATTTTTCAATCACACTATGATCATTATTTCAATCACATTTTCCAAACTCCTTCCTTGAAGGACATTTTATCTTAGTAACTTTAAAAAGCAATCAAATATGATGGCAAACGGATTGTTTCCTTGACTTCTCTTTCTGATCTTTCATCAGAAAGATAGTGTATAGGAATAAACTTATCTAAGAAGGGAAAAGACCTATACTCAGAAAACTATAAGATACTGATGAAAGAAATAAAAGATGATACAAACAGATGGAGAGATATACCATGTCCTCAGATTGGAAGAATCAATATTGTAAAAATGATTATAATATCCAAAGCAATCTACAGACTCAATGCAATCCCTATCAAATTATCAATGGCATTTTTCACAGAATGAGAACAAAAAATGTTACAATTTGTATGGAAACACAAACGACCATGAATAGCCAAAGCAATCTTGAGAAAGAAAAACAGAGCTGGAGGAATCAGGCTCCCTGACTTCAGACTATACTACAAAGCTACAGTCATCAAAACAGTATGGTACTGGGACAAAAACAGAAACATAGATCAATGGAACAGGATAGAAATTCCAGAGATAAACTCACACACCTATAGTAACCTAATCTATGACAAAAGAAGCAAGAGTATACAATGGAGAAAAGACAGTCTCTTCAATAAGTGGTGCTGGGAAAACGGGACAGCTACATGCAAAAGAATGAAATTAGAACACCCCCTAACATCATACACAAAAATAAATTCAAAATGGATTAAAGACCTAATGTAAGGCCATACAGTATAAAACTCTTATAGGAAAACATAGGCAGAACACTCTCTGACATAAATCGCAGCAAGATTTTTTTTGGTCCATCTGCTAGAGTAATGAAAATAAAAACAAAAAAAGCCAAATGTGACCAATTAAACTTAAAAGCTTTTGCATAGCAAAGGAAGCCATAAACAAAACGAAAAGACAACCCTCAGAATGGGAGAAAATATTTGCAAATGAAGCAAGTGACAAAGGATTAATCTCCAAAATATACAAAGAACTCATGCAGCTCAATATTAAAAAAAAAAAAAAAAAAAAACCAAATGACCCAATCCAAAAATGGGCAGAAGACCTAAATAGACATTTCTCCAAAGAAGATATACAGATAGATAAAAAGCACAAGAAAAGATGCTCAACAGCACTAATTATTAGAGAAATGCAAATCTAAACTACAATAAGGTGGGACTTTCCTGATGGTACAGTAGTTAAGAATCTGGGTGCCAATGCAGGGGACATGGGTTTGACCCCTGGTCTGGGAAGATCCCACATGCTGTGGAACAACTAAGCCCATGCACCACAACTACTGAGCCTGTGCTCTAGTGCCTGTGAGCCACAACTACTGAGCTCACGTGCCTAGAGCCCGTGCTCCGCGACAAGAGAAGCCACTGCAGTGAGAAGCCTGTGCTCTGCAACAAAGAGTAGCCCCTGTTCGCTGCAACTAGAAAGCCCGCACGCAGCAACAATGATGCAACACAGCCAAAAATAAATAAATAAGTTAATTAATTAAAAAAAAAAAGAAAAGAAGTTTAAAAAAAAAAAAAAAAACTACAATGAGGTATCACCTCACACCGGTCAGAATGGCTGTCATCAAAAAATCTACAAACAATAAATTCTGGAGAGGGTGTGGAGAAATGGGAAACCTCCTATACTGTTGGTGGGAATGTACATTGGTATAGCCACTATGAAGAACAGTATGGAGGTTCCTTAGAAAACTAAAAATAGAGCTACCACATGATCCAGCAATCCCACTCCTGGGCATATATCCAAAGAAAACCATAATTCTAAAATATACATGTACCCCAATGTTCATTGCAGCACTATTTACAATAGCCAGGACATGGAAGCAATCTAAATGTCCATCAACAGAGGAATGAATAAAGATGTGATACATATATACAATGGAATATTACTCAGCCATAGAAAAGAACGAAATAATGCCATTTGCAGTAACATGGGTGGACCTAGAGATTGTCATACTGAGTGAAGTCAGTCAGACAGAGAAAGACAAATATCATATGATATCACTTATATGTGGAATCTAAAAAAAAGGTACAAATGAACTTATCTACAAAACAGAAATAGAGTTACAGATGTAGAAAATTAACTTATGGTTACCAGGAGGTAAGGGGGGAGGAAGGGATAAATTGGGAGATTAGGATTGACACATACACACTACTATATATAAAATAGATAACTAATAAGGACAGGGAAGAGCACAGGGAACTCTACTCAATACTCTGTAATGGTCTACATGGGAAAAGAATCTAAAAAAGAGTGGATAAAGGTACATGTATAACAGATTCACTTTACTATACACCTGAAACTAACCCAACATTGTAAATCAACTACACCCCAATAAAAATTTTTAAGAAAAGAAAAAATAAATAAATAAATACAAAAAAACAACAAAGATTAAGGAAATGTATCCCCATTTGGTTCTTCTTAGACATAAATGTGTACTGGAAAATGTGAATAAACGCTTAGCTTTGCTAAAAAAAAAAAAAAAGCAATCAATAAAACTATTGTTTATACGGAACAGTAACTGTCTTCACCTACTTTATAAATACGCTTTTTCTACATATTTATATACTTTTGTATATAAGGTAAGACTGAAATAAATGTCTTTAGTGTATCATAAACATACCTTGAAAATACTATTATCTATGGTTGGCCCTGGAAATAAAATTGCTGAAGATAAAATTGTGACAGGAATAGAGTTTCATAAAACGGTCTAAAATACGTTACTCTTTTAAAAGAAGTCTATATAAATGAGAAGACAAAAAATGCACCATCTAAAGAGAAGCAAAAATAATGTAAGAGAGTATCAGAATACTACTTAATAGAATGTTTTTTCATTTCTGCCTTTTTTCTTCAAAAGTCTCCTTAAAAACACATTTCAAATGATGATATGACTTAAATATCTCTAAGTAATAGGATAAAGCAATGTGTCTTTAGTGATTTGTACTACATCTGAAGCACAGAGAATTATCACCCATCATTTGCTTAACAGCAACCAGTATTTAAATGTTCTAGGACTACAACCACTTCCCACTTTTGAGTACTCATCAGATCAGACAATCTTTTTAAAAGATTCATCAACACCCAGATGTGTAGTCTGACAGCATCCTCTTTTTGAAAAGCATGTTTCCTTCCTAGTGACCAAAATGCACCTTGAATATAGAAGGTAACAGCCAACATCACGGGTTGGCTTTAGGGCTTAGAAGCAAAATTTCTGAAGTTCCTACATTTCAACCACAAAATAAATTTTATTTTGTTGTACATTAGTTTATAAAAATTGAAAAATAGAAAAATGTTCTTCAGATATATAATCATGTTTTAAAACTCAAACTCTGTCTTGTATCTTCCTAGGAAAAAACAAATCAAATAACCTAATTTTTTTTTCTAGTTCAGGGAATAGCTGCATCTCTCTTTTCTTTACCTTTTGTAAAGTTTAAGTTTTGGACAATTAAAAGGAGAAATGCTAAGAAACTGAACTGCAGTAGAGGCATAGTTTACTGTCTCACTTTAACTATGAACAGACTTCTAGGATGATTAAGCAGAGGGAACTCCCACACCAGGGTGGTTCCCATAGATTCCCTCTTCATACACAGCCTGTATGTGGTGCCTGACCAGGAGCTGAATGTCAGGAGATGTTTCAAAGACTCTACTCTGAAGGGTCCTGATTGAGGAATGAAGGGTGGGGACCTCCTTCTTCCCCTGACTGCCCGTAGCCCACTATGAAGATGCACAGCAAAGAAATGACCTTAGAGGTCATTTCCTGTAGATATTTTTAACATGATTTTGAAAGGGCTATTTACACTGTACACATAGACCTTAATAAAACCCAGTTTACAGGCAATTAGTTCAGCTAGTTATAGCACAGAGCTTGTAAAACTAAAGCTTATTGTAATTCCCAGTTTATTTATTTATTTTGATCCAGGTGCAATTGTTTTTCCATTCAGGGATATAGTTTTTAATTGGAGAATTATTCAAAAGTAAGTTATAAAATACATATTGACAAACAGAGACTTGCACAAATTAGTGTAAATAGAGGATTGAATGTAGAAAAATAAATGAAAAATAGTTCAGTAGTCATGTCTTCTAAAAGGTCTCTCAGAACCTCAAGCTGAGCAAAGTTCTTTTGTTATTTAACAAAAGGATTATTTGCATTTATCTCATTCTCTTTATAATATTTAATTTATGTTTGTATGTATATTTCTCTACATTAGTACCATTATTCCATGGGACACTAGTCACAGCTAAAACTCTTTGAAAATGGATTCCCTGATCAAATTAGTTTGCAGTGTTCTACTAGAGACCACTCCTAAAGAATAGAAATGCATCTTAACATATTAGAATATCTATGAAGTCATGCAGTCAAAATAATTTTTAATTTTTTAGCTCAGCATATTTTCATTAACTCTTACTTAGCAAGGGGACACCACCAATTTGCTTTATCCTGATAATATCTACAAATATCTCTTGGAACCAACTATAGTGTGGAATAGTTTGGCTCACGGGTAAATTAAAATACAAACAGACATATAAGCAAACACATATTTATTTTTTTTCCATGTGATAAAAATTCTGGAAAGAAGTATTCTTAGTTTGGGATCAGTGGCTCATCAGTTTTCCATGCAAAAGAGAGAAGGAAATGACAAGGAGGAAACAAAACTTTCTTAGAAATCTCAGCAAATTCTAGTTTGTTGCTCATGGGCCACAGCTGAGCCACATGGACACTCTTACTGCAAATAATTTTGAGAAATAGATTTTTTTCACTGGGAACACTGACACACAGAACAAATTGGAATTTGTTAGTTAAAAATACAGAGAGAATGGATATTGTACAAACAACTAATATTAGCTGACACAATTCCCTGGATCAAAATTTAGAGAGAATTTAATGTCTTTCTGATTCATTTATATCAAACATTGCTTGCTTGTCGATATGAAACCCAGTGAATGAAGCACAATAGGTAGTCAATAAACATATTAAATTGAGCCATTAAAAGAGGATTCTAGCAATGTCTTTAAATATGGTCTGGAAGAGGAACATGTGGATAACAATGTTTAGTACACTACAAAACTTCAGTGGAAAAATAGATACATGGCAAAAAGAGATAGAAAGTTCCCCATTACGAATGATTATCTAGTCACATTAAAGCTGTTAAGCACAGTTCTAGAAGCAAAATTCGGCCATGTGAATTCACCACTGTTCAGGTAAGAGTTTTCGAATCATCTGAGAGATAGGTCAAGCTGTCATTGGAGTCAGAATATCTGCTGTAGATTTCATTGAGTCTCACCAAGAATTCACCATCATAGTCCTACAAGTCATATGAGACTTCCTCTAAATACAGCCTAACAAATCAACTTTCTTATTTCAAATCAGTTTATAACGTACATCAGTATCAGTAGAAGAGCTGGGGCATGAGGTAATAGAGAATTATACTGCTTCTGTTTCTGGAAATAGTTTCTCATTCATAATTTCATAATCATATGATTGACTCATAGCATGTAATTGTGATTAATGGTTTTTACCAATGATTTATTTTTTAATCATCTCTGGATATGGTGCTAAAGTCTCATTTTCAGAACTGCGAACTTTTAACACCAGACCCTAGGCTACACTAAAGACATAAAGATACTACCATGCTCCGGGGCCTCCTGAAGAAAAAACAACACTGACTCCTTTGGTACCCTCTCAGAAGCTACAGTATTGTAGAATACAACTTTTCTTCAGAGAAACTTTGACTAGTGAGTTAAAAAAAAAAAAACAAAACTCATCCCCTCTTACCTGACACATTCATTGCAAATAAGAAATAAACATACTAATAATATATTTATAGTGCATGTCTCTTTCTTGTACAGTTGTCCCTGAGTATCTGCAGAGGCTGGTTCCAGAACCCAAAACCTACAGATGCTCAAGTCCCCTATATAAAATGGCATAGTACAGTTAGTCCTCCGTATCCATGGCTTTTGCATCTATGGATTCAACCAACTGTGGATGCAGAACCTGAGGATACAGAGGGTCAACCATACATTTTCTAACAAGTAGTAATTTGCAAATCAAGATATTTTTCAAATAATTGTAGAATTAACCAACATTTGTAGACTTATTAACACAGACTTAATGTAGACTTATTAATAAGTTTAAAAATACAGAAGACAAGGAGGAGGTAAAGCAATAGAGGAAAAACAATAACAGATCATTTTCTTTTTTACCAAGAGATGTATCCTGGCAATTTATTTTTTTATCCCTTGGTACTATACAAGGAACAATATGCTATTTGTTTGTGATAGTGTATTAATAGCGATGTAGTTGCATGTAAATTTCAGTAATGCATTTCTCCAAGATTGTAATCAATCATGAGATAAAGGTGTATTTACAGCCATAGTAATTCAGATTAATCTGAAGGGTTATTGAGGGTGAGGAAAGGCAGAGCTATAGCTGTGGATGGCAAAACATTTTATGAGCCTTCTCAGAGCTCTCAGAAAACAAACTTCAACATTGGCAAAGCTTGTAAAAAGAGGTAAACAAAATTTAAATTAGACTATTTCATGCTCATTACAAGCCTGGGAGGCTGTAGAAACTCACACATTAGTTGACTGAAGCACAAATGTAAAATGAAACTGAAGCACATATGTAAAAGGAGGTCTCCTTTTAGATTTAAGGACTCATTTACTCTCTATACAGACCTTAGCTATCAATCACACACAGAAGTAGATACTCTCTGCCACACAGCTATTAAATGGAGAAATGTACATTTTCTACTTCTTCTATCAGGCCTACTAATGTATTTTCATCTATGGCATCAATCACTATAGGAGCTTAAGTACTTGAAAATGGGAACCCATGGGGCCCAGGCACCACCAATGAGGGCTCAGCTGTTCTATGAAAGCCTTGAAAAGTCAACCATCTGAAAGACCTAAAAACACAGCTTAGAGTCTCACCATAAACCACTGACCATGTGGTGTCCCTGGCACCAGGCATCACACAGAGGATCTGAATAACCTGTGCAAATTCTAAAGACAAAGAAAAAAGTGGTGGCACTGAGATTCTCACTAGTGATTTCCAGATTGTGAACAAAACCCAGGCATCCTTTGCCACTATATTAACTTTGAGCAACATCTATAGAATGCTGGGAGGTGTGTGCACTCCAGGAGAACTGCCAAAGTCACAGACAAAAGGTTTCAGCATAATTAGAGTCTGCACGGGGGGAAAGAAGCACAATATCTCAGTGGAGAAATGCAAATGATCTTTTTTTTTCTTTTTTTTAAAGAAACTCATAATCTAAGATTTTTTTTTTTAATTAATTAATTAATTTATTTATTTATGGCTGTGTTGGGTCTTCGTTGCTGTGCGAGGGCTTTCTCTAGCTGCGGCGAGCGGGGGCCACTCTTCATCGCGGTGTGCGGGCCTCTTACTATCGCGGCCTCTCTTGTTGCGGAGCACAGGCTCCAGACGCGCAGGCTCAGTAGTTGTGGCTCACGGGCCCAGTTGCCCCGCGGCATGTGGGATCTTCCCAGACCAGGGCTCGAGCCCGTGTCCCCTGCATTGGCAGGCAGACTCTCAACCGCTGCGCCACCAGGGAAGCCCCGCAAATGATCTTTAAGACACTGCTAATGTGCATCAAACTCTGGGTAGCAACTAACTGTGAACACATAACCAGTAAATCACAAAGGAAAATAAGAAAAAAAAATTTGCATGTGATAATCTGCTTCTGAACATTTTCTACAAGCATCTTCAAGTATAACACAATTACAGCAAATTCAAATTCTATGGTCTTTGCTCAATTAAAAAAAATATATTTTATTAATTATATGAAATTATAGCTAGTTGTTCTCACCTGGAGTTCCTAATTCTTAACTATGTATACTTAATTAATGTAAGAATTTTTTAAATAGCAGTTGAATACATGCAATGGTGTGTCAACTAACTCTGGTGGACCTCTACATGCAGAGCTAACATCCTCTAACCCCTGATTAGGCTTTAGTTTCAGGAGTTGATTCTCACAAAGGCTTAGATTTTAGCTGAAGGGAAAGGGGGAATGGGAAAGTTGGGGAAATGGAGATTTTAATTTCTGTTTAGTCCAAATTAATCGCCAGCTTCACCCTCTCCTCTTCTTCCCCGCCAAGAGAAAGGGGCCGTAGGAAGAAGGTAGCAGAACTGATTCCAGCAGAGATCAGGTGCACTTTGGAGCATGAAGCCAGATAACAAAGTGACTCAGAATTACTGAGCATCAACCAGAGATCATTAGGTAGGTTTAGTCCTCTGAGGACCATGTCCCTATTCATCAGTTTACGACCATTCTCTGGATTAAGGAAAGTGTAAATCTTTAGATCTAGATAAAGCCAACTTCACCTTTATGTTCTCTGTGTTCTTCACAGAAACTGTCTGATTACTCTTGGGAATTCTCCACTACACTTGGAGAGACCAAGAGACTAGTTTCATTTTTTTTGGTTTTTTTTTCCCTTAAGAAAAAAATAACATAAAATGTTAGGATAAAGGAGCAAAGAAGAGAGAATGACTCACTGAGCTGTCTCCTGGTCCCTCCCAACTCCCTCCTGTTGTTCTTCAAAACTTTTCTATGCCTTATCAAGTTATCCACCATCATCTGCCCTTTAATTCTAGTGCCTTGAATGTTTCCAAGAATTGATGAGGATAGATAGGAGAGATTCCATAGGTAACAATCTCAGAGCAACGAAATCTAAGTGCATCACACATGAAAGAGAGAAAACTGACCCAAGGAATTGCCTAATTATAATTGCAAATACAAAGCTGCTCTTTGCTATAACCCACTGCTAATCAATTTCCCTAGAATGTTCACTACAGTTTTCTTTTCCAAAAATTCTTTGTTGTCCACAAATTCCCATTGCTAAGCTGTTTGTTGAGAAAGGAAATAAAGTACTGTCTTAATTTGGATTTCTTAAAGCAGAGCCTGACATGATGATTGGGTGTAGAAAACTTAGGAGTTAATTTCAGGAAGCAAAAGTGAGGGATTGGGAAAGTTGAAAGCCAATAAAATGTGCCTCATTGAGCTGGTTGCTGATCTGAGCAACTGGAAATCAATGTATTTGGAGATTTGTGGAGACTCTTGAGGAATTTTGTAGAGGAATCATCTCAGAATGGTCACCTTGAAGGAAAGGGAGGCTGGTGAAATTATCTACAGATCTTACTCCCCCATTAGTTGAAGATGGTCTTTGGGAGCATTAACTTCCACCCCCACCCATAAACACAGTTACATCTCTGGGCTGAGAGACTTTGTGACTTACAGAAAGCCTGAAGCAGAAAAGCAGAAATATTCCATGGAGTGTGCTTTAGGTGGGATGCTGGCAATGCACATAAAACTGTCCGTCACAGCTGCTGTGAAATCAGTTGTGCAAAGGGGGAGTGCCTCTGCCACAAGTGGCCAAATACGAGTTTCTTCTCCACCTCTACCTCTCCATCTAAAGGTTATTTATTCCCCCGCGTCACTGCCCATTTTATACAGCTTTTTATGGCCTTATTCACTTTGACACTAACTTTTATTCTTCAACTGCTATCCAAACATTTTTAAACTTGCCTTTCGTAAACCGAACTCTAGCTCTCTTCTGATAGCATGGAGGCTGGGATACACTTCTATAACTAAAATTGCACATATGCCACTGATTCATTTCCCTTGCTTCTTGTCATTGCTTCCAGACTATTTCACCTTGGGCTTTGGCATAAGCTAAATTTTAAAAGGTAACAACTTAACCCCAGAAGAACTAGTCAAAAACAACTTTATGGACTTTGATTCAGAATCCTTAGGATGGGAACATGCTGCTTTTCAGGTCCACCAGCTTTGATTACCTCTCCAAGGACTCTTTTTCCACATATCCTTTCCACCTTAATTTTCTACTTTGCATGCCAGAGCCACCAGTTTCTCTATCAGATCCTTCGGAGTCCTTAAGGCAAATAGCACCTCTGTATTTCGCTTCTTCAAAGGACTGATCTTTCATCTTGATTAAATTCATGACTGGCTCTTTTCCTGAGTACAGCCTCTTGCAGTAATTGCAAGAGGTTCACCCTCACATTCACCTTGCCAATGGTGTTTTCAGGTGGTGGTGTTCTTTGTGTAACTCCAAATTGGTGCATGTAGACCATTCCATACTAATGTCTTCAGCTGGTATTAGGCCTAACCTAACACTTTTTGTTGTGTTTTCTATTGACTAATCGATCACTTCCTTACCTGGTTCAAGAAAATGAAACCAAGTCTTTTTCTCCTTATTATGAACTTGGGCAGTTTCAACAATCAGCCGCAAAATTTCTGAATTCCCTAAACATCCATGACCTCTCACATCACTCTTTTGAACACCTACTTTGGTCTCTATACTCTCAACTTTACCATCAACAAAAACTGCTGTCATGTTGACACCTTCAACTCTACTATCTTACTGACCCAAACCTATTATTTTTTTTTTTTTTTTTTTTTTTAAAGAAGGGACATTTTATTTATTTTTATTTATTTATGGCTGTGTTGAGTCTTCGCCTCTGTGTGAGGGCTCCCTCCAGCTGCGGCAAGCGGGGGCCACTCCTCATCGCGGTGCGCGGACCTCTCACCATCGCGGCCTCTCCCGCTGCGGAGCACAGGCTCCAGACGCGCAGGCCCAGCAACCGTGGCTCACGGGCCCAGCCGCTCCGCGGCATGCGGGATCCTCCCAGACCAGGGCTCGAACCCGCGTCCCCTGCATTGGCAGGCAGACTCTCAACCACTGCGCCACCAGAGAAGCCCTAAACCTATTATTTTTGACACTGATAGCCTCATTCTTCCATTATCTTTCTTTCTACTTGATCGTGTTTGACTCCTCCGTCTGTCAAGTTTTACAGCTTTTCCTCCTGTCTCTATCCATCCAAGAATCCCATAATGTATTGTATTTAAATCTCCACCACCATCCACTCTAGATCAGTCAATTCATCTTTCCTCTCTCCCACTTCCACTCTTCTGACAAAAATAGCATGCCTGAGTGGAAGAGGGCCACTACAGATTTATGGCAGGAGATCTATTTTCTTTCAGTGCTCTAGGGACAAGAGAGAGAGAAGTGGCAATTCTCCTTCATGGAGGAAAAAGATCCTTACATTAGAGAAGCAGCAGTATCCTCACAGAGCAAAGTGACCGTAACACAGGTCCAAGTTAGTCACAGGGTGAGGCATTCCTATCTTCTCTAGAAAGAAAAGGCAACCCACCCCTGTCCTGGATTGGGTCTTGTGACTGTCCCAGTGGATGCAATCCAGTTTCTGGGACTTCAACTTATTTGCTAGAGTCATCCTTGATGATAGAGCTTATGATAATTATTTGTCCTATAGTAGGTTTAATTATGCTCCAGATGGGACACAAGATTTGAGCAGAGGTAGCATCTGTGCCTCCTGTTGACAGTGTCTTAACCCAGCACAGTGATCTCTAGCAATGTCTCTATGCAGAGAATCACCAGACCACATTCATGAGTTGTTATGTCCCTATCCATACTGCCCAGGGGGGCCAGAAATGTAGCAGGCCGCAGGACAGCCCCTAGCAAGACAGAAGGCAGTACTTAGAGATGTAAGAGTTGTAGGTGGAACATCATTTATGAACGTGTCAGGAATTTTTAAAAAATTGACAGAGGCTAAATTTCTGTGATTATGCTGAGATGGCTCAGGTCATAGATTGTGAGATTACTTTAACTATCTTTAATTTTTGTAATTAAAAAGGTAACGCATATGCACAAACAATTCAAACAGCAAAAATGGTTTGTAATAACAATTAACCTTTTCACCCCCGCACTGCAGCCCTAAAAGAAACAGCTGTATCTCATTTGTTATGTGCATGTCTGGAGATTTTTCTCCAACCATCCAGGCATGTACATAGTCTCTCCTACAGGGATAGCCATTCACAGGCACACTTCCTTTTTAAAAAGCAAATAAGATCATATTGTATGCAGTGAGTTTCACCTGACTTTATTTACTTGTCAATAAATTTTAGGACTCTTCCAATGGTCGTGGGCATAAATTCTACACATTTTGTTTAAGGATTGTGCATCTATATAATAATTAACTACTTTTCCTATCAATGGAAATTAGTGTTTTTAATGTTGTAGTTACACAAATGGGTCAGAGAATATTATTCATATAGGTTTTTACTCACTTATGCAGGTATACCTGTTGATTAGATTTATAGAAGTGGAACTGCTAGGACAAAGGATGAGTTTTACATTTTGGTAATTATTCTCAAATTTCTGGGAGAGGGCTGTTATTTTTCCCCTACCAATATTGTTCCCTTAATATCCTCTTTATTACTACCTGGAAAGGGTAGTATGGGAAACACCTATTTTATATGGCTTGCCTATCTCACTTCCAAACAAGAACAGTCATAAGGGCTCAATTTCTTAATCTCCTAGTTCCATTAAAATACCCATCCCAAATATATTTGACTAAGCTTTAATGATTAAGCTTTTTATTATATAGCTGAACCCTCATCATATGCCTCTGAACTCTACTATTCTTAATCCTTAAACTGGCTCTTTTCTCAGGATATTATTTTTTCTCCAATGGATCTTACTTCTCTGGAGAAATTATTTGATAATCTTATGGACCTTTAGTTTCTTCTCTGGGAAAAATAGGGGATGGAAACTATATATAATTTCCAGGATCATTTCCAGTTTTAAATTTCTTAGCTTCACACTCTATCAGCTCTGTGTGATTGTGAAATATATTTAGGAAGTTTTAGAGTAATATTTTACTCTCTTTCCTTATTGATTTCAATATTCCAGTTCAATATTCTGATCATTGAATATTATCCACAGTTTCTGCCTTCACCCTCTATATTCATAACAGCATCCAATATTTGAGGATTCCAATTTCCCATGACAGTATATTACTTAACAGTTGCTATTAACAGGTTTATACATTTCAAAAGACCATGGCATCTACCATCTATAAAACATTAAAGTAGTTATTAAATGTCACCCGTTCCTATTGTCCTAAATTATGAAATTGATTTAACTTCTTTTGCTGGTTCAAATATAGTCTCTATAAAAGGTCAGTCAAAAACCTTTAAACTGAAGCAAAAAACCTTTCTACTGCAAACTGAAATGACTAAAAACTCCTGATTCCAAGTCATAACATTTTACCCAATTTTACATAGGTAAAACCAAGTCTAACATGTCTGTCAAAATAAGCATGGTTTCATATGGTTTCCAGAAGGAAAAAAAAAAAGACACTTGTCAGTGATAGGTATAGGAAATAGAATTAGCAAAACATTTTATAATATAACTGAAGACTGGTTTATCCTACTTTGAATTGTATTAACAGGCAGGGAAATGTTACCTATTATACAATAGCATCTAGCCATCAGATGTGTTTGAAATTTGATTGGGGGTATTCCCTTGCAGTTCTGGGATGAAAGCCAAGCTATTAGGCGGAATTTGTTTTCTGCAGCTTTAGCATCCCTTCCACCACCTCCAAAAATATATCCAATCAAATGGCATTAGAGTAACTCAGTCTCCTACGAAAGGCAAGAGTACCCATCATTATAATTACTGGCCTTGAAAAGTGTTCTTTTCTTAATACAAAAAAAATCATTTTTATGAATTGATAACAAATGAGCTCTAACATTCGGAACAGTCAGACAGTTTAAAACATTTGAAATGTAAATTTTATAGGCAAATACTAGAAAAAAATATAAACTCAAGTCATTAGGATAAACTTGGTTAAGATATAAGGAACTAGAGACCTATAAGGTCCCTCCACTAAAAAAGGCATTGTAAAGAAGACTGAACACTAAGAAAATATCAAATTAGTAAATAAAATAAAATAGACATAGGCAGAGAGGAAGAAAGAGAGAAAAGGGTGTGGAGAAAAGAAAGAAAAAATATATTTTTTAATTTTTAATAATTTATTATAATTTATAATAATTTATGAAACTCTGGAATACATATTAGATATAAACCTTTGGAATCTTAACAACTTTCGGTAAGTAACAAAGTAGTCTTAAAAATATAAACAGCCTTTGCAACTGTTTTTTATACCTCTGAGACCCTCTCCTAAAAAATTATCTGAAACTTGAAACAATTCTTACAAACAAAGATGTTTACCAAAGACTATTTTTGGTAGCAAAAATTAGAACTGATCTAAATACCAAAAATTAGGGAAATGATTAATTATTTCATATCTATATAATGACCATCCAAAATGTTAGGTGAAAACTAAAAAGAATTCAAAATTCTATATGGAATGTGATCCTAATAGAATACAAAATGTTTAGGGAGGAAATAAGAAGCAGAAAAAAAAGAGGGAAGTATTCTGCTTCTGGTACCAGCTGGTACCTGGAATGGCTGTAATATTAGCTGAGCTGAGATTATTCAATCCAGACTCAGGTAGCCTGAGTAGAGTCATTTCCTTTTACAACAGTACCAGACCTGAAAGAGGTGATATTTTTTTGTTATTGAATCCAGGACGGACTACAACAGCATCTCTAACAGCACAGAAACAAGTGCAGACTTGTGGAATCACTAATATTACTTTTTGTTCTCAGACCTGCCACTCCCATCTCTCTTTTTCTATTCTAACTGTTCAAATTCTTTTGTGACCAATTCGCTGTACTGCCCTCCTCCCTCTTTTGAAATATGTAGAGTGGTTTCTGTTTCAATGCCTAGGTCCTGACAGATACAAATACAGCATTCTTTTTCATTTTATTTTTTTTTATAGTCATGAGAAAAATATAAATATTATTTAATAAATAACCCACTGAACTTCATCTTCTGTCTGCCAGAAATAACCAGTTGACTATACAAGGAGGTGAAGTCCAATGAGAAGGCTTGACTGAAATTGACCCTTTCTAGGCCTCAATTTTCTCCTCTATTAGATAAAGGGCTTCCTGTAAAGAATGTCTAATATTTCTCATAGGCCATATATTGATCATCACTTGCTTATACAGAAATGTATACATAAATGCAGGCCCAACTTTCTCTCTAAAGACCTAGTTCATGCAAAGGCCTTGTCATTTACCTAAATGCCCAAACCAAAAATGTAAACTTTATTCTCATCTTAGACTACTGAAATAGAATTTTAACTTGTCTCCCTGATGCTTAAATTCACCCTTATAATATTCAATATATTCTTTGTACTGTGTTAAAATCCCTCATTGGTTCTTCACTGTCTACAAGATATATTCATATCACTGAACAAATATTTTTGTAGCAATGATTATGCACCAGGCATAATGTGTTGAGAATGGTGAATCAGACATGATTCTGCCCCCATGAGGCTTAACAGTCTGCTAAAGGAGATAGGCATTCAAAAACAGCCCAACAAATAATTTAGGAAATTATGCTATAGTAAGTACTGCAAATTTTTTAAAGGTATTATGGAAATGTATAGTTTTTTTAAAACCTCTTTAGGATAATGTGTAAAAACTTCAGTAACCCGGCTTCCTCTCTTACCAACCCTTAACTTGCAACTTAGTGTCCTATAGCAACATTTTCAAAATTCCTCAGACTCCTTTATACATCTGAGCCTTTGAACATTCCATTTCTTAGCTCTGCTACACATTTACTTCATCATTTTTCCTTGTTAAACAAACGTACAGAAAAGTATATTTTTAAAAAGTTCCCATCAATTTTCACACGGCTAACTCCCACTTAACATTTAAGACTCAATTTAAGAGGTTTTATTTACTCTACAAAGAATTCTGTGAAATCCCCTCTCTCCTTCCTGATCAATCCCCATGTTACATGTCCCTCCCATGTGTTTTCATAGTATGCCTGCCTTCCTCTCTCTTGATATTTATTCAGCAGTATTGCAAGAGTCTGCGTGTCTTCTTTCTTCTGGTGGACGAGGAGTACCTTTAAGAACAAAGATTATATTTCATATTCCTAGAACCATTTTTAGAATGAATTATATAAGAATCCATTCTTTTCTAAAACTTAATTTACCTTGGTTGCAAAATCAAAATAAAATACCTTTTAATACGTTTCAAAGAAAAATCTATTACATCTTAGTAATCATACAAAAGTTCACTTTTTGGTGTTATTTAGTCAAACAGTATAGCTTGTTTAAAGATAATCAGAATATTGAAGTTCCATTTTCTTGTGATAAGATTTCTATTGTAATTTTGGGAAATATTATCCATAAGTGGTTTCCAAAGTACACTCCTGCAGTGTGACCTTCTTTCAGAAGACAGTCTGAAGCAGGTGTGGTTCTACTGGGGCGGTGGCTGAAGTCTTACCCTTTTATCTACCCTTGATACCCATGATTTGGTCTCTAAAGCCATCTATTTGTAATCCAAGAGTTGAATGCAATACAGTGCAAAATACATACTAATATATAGTACAGGAAGTGCAGACTTTAAATACACATTGCTTTTTACAAATCCTTACTTCATTTACTAACCAAAAAAATCATAATCTAAATTTTAGGGTATGCATATTTGATATTTAACTTTCTAATTAAGTATGTATATAATTTAGAATTTCAGCTGTCACAATTTAAATCAAAGCAATAGTTCCCATCATTAAACAATTGGAACCAACTGGCATGTTCTTTGTATTGTGATAAGAGTAAGTCTTTGCTCTCTTTTCCAGGAGGCTCAGAGCCAAAGTGGTACTAAACTTAACAACTATGCCAATATTCTTGGTTAACAGAGATACCTGGTCCTTCTCCCCTTCCATGCTCTAGTTTTCTGATTTTTTTAAAATATTGTTTTATTAACCTATTTGCATATGTGCTATGTGATCTAAGTTATTAAAAATTCATCCTGTATATTTGTTTTATGTATATCTGTATATAAACACAGCTTTTACTTCCATCGAATAAATGCAATAGAAATATATTGCTAATTTATCTAGCATCTTGGTTGATAAATTACAATGATTGTTTTCATTGCTATGTAATTCATTATAACAGTCTCTCCACAACCCACTTTTCCTTAATTTTCTAAATCTGTCAGTTTCAATCACAAACATATTTCTTTCTTCAAAGTGAGAACATTGTGAAATTGTGCTTTATTTGATCATGCAACAAACTCTTTTGTAGGTAAGTTATATTTTTGGAGTATTTTATCTTAAGTGAATTAAAATCATGTATATAAGTAATAAGCTCAGGCATATTTATGGATGGGAAGAAAAATGTGTTCAAAATAGTAGACAATGTAAAATGATGGAATAACATCAACATTATTCATTTGACATCCTTATTACCTGCTTTGAAGAGATGTTTTCTATGTTCTGTCCCTCTCATGGCATTCAATGCACTGTACCAGAATTGTGTGTCCACTCAGCTGCATTTCCAACATCACCCCAACGCTATCTAGATTATAACATTTTGAAGGTAGAGATATCTTGTTCACCACTGTATCAGTAGTGCCTGGCATGTTACAGTAATTCCAAAAACATTACTGAATGAATAAAGAAAAAAAGAAGATTGCTGAAATAATTCTCTCCCTCTTAAAGACTTCTACAATCCTTTCTTTAGAGCTCCCCTATAACATTTATCACATTCAAACTTCCATGGTAGATATTTCTGTATATGGCTTATATCCCCCTTTAGAGGTAATGGGAGGCACTAATTCTCACGTTTTCCTATAACCCTTGGCACTGTGTTCTATCCAGAGTAGGTACACAACATGTGTATTTTAAACAAAGAAAACATAAAATATTTTTAAGTATGTAAGGAATTTAAGTGTCTTCTCATAGTTACTCAACGAACTATTTGTTTTTAAATGCCATATAAAACAAACAACAGCTGTATGCAATAGATTAGGCCACATGTCATTTCACTAATTTAAAACAGCTTTTGAATATCTACTATATATGTCAGATTGTTCTACATGCTGGGAAAACAATAATGATGAAGACACAAGAGTCTCTGTTCTTATGGTGCTTATAGCCAGGAAGAAAGAAAAATAATGTATGTGTGATGATAAACTTGGGAAGGAAGAGCTATTGGGTTTCTCCAAGAGAGCTGGAGATTTTATAAGAAGTGACATTTCATCTGTGTGGATCATGTAGACAATGTATAGTAGTTCTAAAGGCAAAAAATTGGTAGAACACTGTTTAAAAGGTAGAAAAAAAATGCTGTGTTTAAAAAAATGGAAAATCTAAAAAATATAAAATGTCTGGGGGAAACAGAATATGCTGAATGGATTAAACTAAAACTCAACTTCTCTTTAGATCATAAAAATAGTCTTGGTGCAATATTAACATAATCAATACATCTATACAGTAAGCCAGCATTAATCTGATTGCCTACACACATTAAAGAGATCATTTTCATAGTACACTATAATATTTCCTAATGTTTAAGGTGCTAAGTCAAATTATTAACTCAGATTCTAGATTTTAAAACAGAATCTTAAGGAAATAGTCCATGGTTCTCTCTCTCATCCATCTATTCCCTTCATAAACCATTGGGCCATATGCCATCTGTTTTTGCATTGTTATCCATACCCTCATTTTGATAATCTATAAGATCCAGAAATATCCATCATATTTTACTATTCAAGAAAAAATATCAGTCTCAATTTATTAAGAACTCCACAGGATATTACACAGTGGCCACTGCAAGAAAGTGGCCTAAAGGTCAGAGATGATCATGGTGAAATTAAATTGCTAAACTGAGATGTATTTCAGCAATATACTTTCTCCCTTTCTTCCAATCCTATGAGAAGGCAACATGATTTTTTCCATCTAAATTACTACAAAAAGATACTAAAAAGAAAGATAATAGAGACGGTGTTGAGAGGAGGAATAGACTATCTTTCATCTAAATTTGGAAACCTGAAGATGAATTCAGATCAAGTGCTAGAAAAATGCATGTGTGCGTACACATATGCATACACACAGGAGGGAGACTTATTTTACACCCTGGCCTGCTTTCTTCAGGACTTTCCTAGCTAGTACTAGCTGCCAATTCAGCTCTCTCCCTCACCTAAAAATTTGCAAATGTAATCAATCCAAATCCAGAACATACATATGGTTACACTGTACTAGAGGTAGCAGGACACTATGTCTTAAAGCCCGGAGCTCAGGTTTCCTGTGCAATACTTGCTTATCATTTCCTATGTGGTCAGCATTCCTGGGTATGCCTGGAAACTTACCCACTTGTTAATAAGACAATTTTTTTTGTCTATTTGGCTACCTTTTTTTCCCCATGTACAGCTCCCTTGGCTCATAGTACTGTAGGGAGAGGAATGAATGAAAAGATTCTGGAATCAGAACTCTACTTGAAACCCATAACAACATGCAGCTGAATGTATCAAAAGGTCACACTGCTGGTTTCGGTGGCATTTTCATTCATCCGCCTTGCTATTTTATGACTATTGCATGATAGTGTAGCATTTTGTAAATATTTATGGCATTGTAGAGAGCATGCTGCACATTTTGTTATTTTTGAGAACATATAATATAGTTAAAATATGTGACATTAATGATTCATCCCAACTTTTAATCTAATTTTTCTTTTATGAAGGCACCAACAGATCACATTGGGTTATCAGTAGATATAAAAATTTAACTTAGACAGATTTACATCAGGGAGACTTTGCCACAGTTCATTAAAGTCGAATGCCACGGGGACTTCCCTGGTGGCGCAGTAGTTAAGAATTCGCCTGCCAATGCAGGGGACTCGGTCCGGGAAGATCCCACATGCCGCGGAGCAACTAAACCCATGCGCCACAACTACTGGGCCCGCGCTCTAGAGCCCGTGAGCGACAAGTATTGAGCCCATGTGCCACAACTACTGAAGTCCATGCGCCTAGAGCCCGTGCTCCGCAACAACGGAAGCCACCGCAATGATAAGCCCACGCACCGCAACGAAGAGCAGCCCCTGCTCACCGTAAGTAGAGAAAGCCCACGTGCAGCAATGAAGACCCAATACAGCCAAAAATATTAATTAATTAAAAAAAAAAAGAACTAATGCCACAGCCGTCTGACATTTACATTATGCCTAACTTCAGTACACTCATATTTTTGATACACTTGAGTATTTTCCTTATGATAATCTAAGAGAATGTTACTTTTATTTTATGTGTTGTCATCAGATATCATAAATGCTTCATTAATTTCTAAAGGCTTCTATGATATAGTAGAAAAACTAGCCTTTGGAATGTGACAGGTCTGGATTTAAATCCAGGTTCTGTAACTAATTGGATGAGTGGTCTTGGAATTGTATTGTTTTCTGTGAGCCTCAGTTTCCTCACCTGTTAAGTGGTCATAACAACTATCCTAGAGTCTTACCTTAAAACTGCATATGTAAAAAGCCAATCATATAAAAATTTTCATTCACTGTGCGCTCTCCCTAATGCAGGACCCTACTTGAGAGGGTGACAGGAAACACGGGACTTTACATTTTCAGTGCCATCTTCACAATTTTTAGAAAGTGAAACAAACTATATTTTCTCATTATGGATATATCATCTAAGAACTCATGTAGCTGTAAAGTAAAGTACAGTATTTTCTGAGAATCATTAACTCTCCCAGATTCAAGGGCCTTATGGGGAATTACAGTGAGTGTTTTAAAGCTGTGAAAAAGTTAAAATAGCCATTAGGCCAATATGTCTAAGTCACTGTACTACTGTACGTCCACAAGGGCTCACAGTTTATAGGTTCATCTCTAATAGTATTGTTCCTGGAGGAGAAGGAGAGTTCTTTGAAACACAAAGTACAGTAGAGTGAAATAAGTCACTGACGGTCAATTGTTTTCTGGACAAATCGTCTCAATACCACATTGTGAAGAAAGTTATTTAACCAACTCTTTAAACTTGTTCCTATGAGGTAAACTGGAAGGAAGGATGATGGTCCCAAGGTCCAAAACAATGATGTAAGAAGCTAATCACAAGGCATACCAACAAGTATCCAAAATATAAAGCTGTCAGCACTTGGATTGGACAGGAAGAGCTATTCTCACCAATTAAAAAATATATATTAGTTGCTCATGGCTATGAGGTATCTATAACTCATAGCAAGCAATGAATTTGAAGGCTTATTCCCATAGAACATTGTTCTATGTATTTAACACTCCATTAACTGTCAAGCGAATACATCGACTCCACATAGGAAGACGGTGAACAGCTTTTATTGATAAAAGTGTCATTTCTGGGGGAAAATTGTGTCTCCGTGGAACCAGAATGAATTACAATCAACCCTTGATATCCACAGGGGATTGGTTCCAGGACCAAAATCTGAGGATGCTCAAGTCCATTACATAAATGGCATATTTGCGTATCATCCTGTATCCTTTATATCATTGCTAGATTTCTTATAATACTTAATACAATGTAAATGCTATGTAAATAATTGTAAATACAAAGTAAATGCTATATAAATAGTTACCAGTACATGGCAAATTAAAGTTTTGCTTTTGGTAACTTTCTGGAATTTTTTTCCAAATACTTTTGATCCATGGTCAGTTGAATCTGAGGATGCAGAACCAGTGGATATGAGGGTTGACTGTACTGTCCAGTGAAAGAGTTCACCTCCTCTTTTTCACATGCTAGATCAGTTGCTATGATGCCTTTGTTTTAGAACACTTAAATTGAAAACAAGCAGGATGGGTCCATTCCAGAAAGGGTATTGTGTGGAACCACTGTTGTATTTTGGGTGGGAAATTCATCATTGAGTTGTCAACTGAAATGTGACAGAATCCGTGCAACCTCCAACAGAAGTAGTAGGTATATGACTTGTGAGTATATAAGTAGCCCCAATATACCATGCTTATGAACCAAGAAATAGGAGAACAAGATTCCAAATCCTAGAAATGAAAATACATTTTATAATTACTAAAAGGAATGATCTTACTTTATATATTCAGATATTTATATATCTCAGTGGTTTTTACTCCATTAAACAGAGGGGTGGGATAGGGAGGGTAGGAGGGAGGGAGACGCAAGAGGGAAGAGATATGGGGACATATGTATATGTATAACTGATTCACTTTGTTATAAAGCAGAAACTAACATACCATTGTAAAGCAATTATACTCCAATAAAGATGTTAAAAAAAAAAAACTACATTCAGTTATTGAACGTTATTTAATCCCAATAAACATATTTAGCTCCAAATTCCCTAAATTTGGGAAGTTCCCCTAAATCAAAATCCTTAATTCACCAAACTGACTTCTGTATACTCGTCCAGTAATTTTCCATGTTTGGGTTCAGATACACACATATTGCACATATTTCAAGTCATTTTTGTTCTGAATATGAAATATTATTTCTATCTCAAATATTTGTTGAGAGTAAGAAATAAGAAAGAATAATGAATAAATAAAAGAATGGGGGAATTCAAAGATTAGGAGAGATAAGTAAGGCATATATGGGGAGAAAAACTGTTTTGAGTAAAGCCATGAGAAGGGTTAAAAAGATGAGTATGAATAAACTCAGGAGAGTGAAGCAGGATAGAGCTGGATAGGCACAGGTCATGCATGGGGTCTGCCACTGAAGGATCCAGAATGTTGAAGTCTATAAATTGAGCTGTATAAATCAGATAGATATCTAGGTAATAAAATAAATTATGGTGGGGGGAGCATCCTGTGTATAACATCTGTAACAAATACAATGATTTTATAAATAACTCACTTAAGTTGGTGGGAAGGCAGAGCCCAGTAAGATAGATCGGTAGGTAGGTAGATAGATAGATGGATGGATAGGTAGACAGATAGATGGAGCATCAATTTAAGTATGCTGGGTTATCTTCTCTATAATGATTGTGAAATGAATTTACGACATTTATAGTTAGTTTCCTGGTCTATTTCTGTCTCTAATCCTATTTTCTAATTAATACTTCCAAGCTTTTCATTACAGAGTTTTCTCCCCAGATTTTCAGATTATAGAAGAAAGACCACTGAACTTCAAAATGCTAACTCACTCTCAATAAATTAAGCAGAACAGTATATTGGAATGATTACTGTACCCTGAGGCACCAGGTCAGGGTTGAATTCTAAATCTGTGACTATGAAGAAACCACCTATCATCTCTGCCTTCACTTTCCTATCAGTAAAAAAGAAAGATAAATTATATCATTTCTAAGATTTGGCTAAGATATGGAAAGTTTATGATTGCAATACATTTGTGAGTTAAAGTTCATTAAGCTCCTTGGACAGCTTAAGCAATGCAACACAAAGTTTTCATAGAAAAGCTGAGAAAAGGAATGAGTATATGATCTGCTCAAGAAAGTATACCTTCTATATTAATTTATATCAAATTCACATTACTTTGGATAAATTATACACAGTTCAAATGAATATTTTAGATTCTCCTCCACATTTACATGATTCATTGCCTAAATAAACTACTTTTTCTCACTTGATTCTCAACAACAGGAGTTTAAAATGACTTTCCAGAAGTTTTTGAGAATAACTCTCACAGTAAGCAACTTTAGAAAAGTGCAGTGTGGGCTAAAAAAATCAAAAAAAGCAAAAATCATCAGGGTACAAAAATTATTTTTAAAATATGGAAAATATTTATAATATTGTGATGATATTAGGCAATGTAACCAACATCCTTTAGATTAGTGAAATCACTGCCTATCTTCCCTTGGAAGATAAAACTGTTTATTTCCCTATTATTTGACACTGTAGACATCAACAAAATTACCTATATACTTTCAAATTATTAATCCTTATCATTATTAAGAATTTATAGCTGATGGAGAACAATTTCAAATACTAACTATAACTAAATATACTCTTTTGAAGACTGTGAAAGTTGGGAAAATTATTAATATTTCCTATTAAATAACATCAAATTTCAAAAGGAATACTAAAAAGATTTTTTCTGAAAATCAAATGGGAAAAAAACAATGTGCTCTACCTAGTCATTGCACTTTATGACAGCAATAACCGAATTTTTTAGTCATGGTCTAAGGTAGAAAAGGAGTTGTAAAGCACTAGTGTCTTTGTTTATGATCTAGAAATTAACCGTACACATTCCACTTGGTAATTAAGAAAAGAACATTGTCATTTAAACCACTCTTACAAAGCATGACTTTATTATACATGCAGGATCAGTAAAATGCATGAGTGTCAATCCACGTCTGCTGTATCTGTCTGCCAACAAAAGAAAGTGGTCACTTATGGTGATTACCAACCACATCAAGTGTAGTCTATATGTCACATCTTCACAAGAGACAGGTGGCAGCTTGATGAATTTTCTTTTTTTAGCGCCAGTCTCTCCCTCTGTCTGGTCCTCTCCTCCCATCCTCTTTTTGTTTCTCTCCCTCCACCCTTTCTCTCCCTAGGGGTTCAAATGTCATTGTTACATTGCTCAGGAAATGAATCAATTTTCTTTCCGCTAACTCCCCTTCCTGGGAAGATTGAGGATCTCCTCATTGATTTTGACTAGGGAATTTTTTATTTTTTTAAGTAGAACAGACTTCTGACCTTTCAAATGATCAGATTAGGATGGTTATTTTCACATTATTAAGTAATCAAGGAACAAATGTATTAGAAAAGAGTTTGGTTCACAGGCCGGTCTGTCGGCTTCTAAAGAAATATTTTGCCCTGACAGCTAACCCAGATTCCATTTCTTCCTTTGCCTGTGAACCACATGGGAAGCTAAAATGCATTTTAACATTGCATTTTGCCTAAAGGCTATCAGTAAAATTTAATTTTCTTACTGCATTGATTTTTCCATTATAAGTTGTAACAGTCTAATGATATCTCATAAGAATTTTCAGTATTGAGGAAAAGGATGTGAAAGGTTTAACAATGATAACTGCTTGGGAACATAGTGTGATTTTAAAACAAATCTTCTATGTCTCTTTTTGACCACAGTTGTTTAAAACTATGGTACATTTCATACTCTTAGTGCTTAGATGATGCTTTTAATTCACCCATTATAAAGTTTAATATGTAACATTCCCCTTAAAAAAACAGAATCCCAATATTTGAAATCAAAATATTTTATCATAGGCATCAAATTCAGTATGTAGATACAGGGCTGGCTGGTTGTTAAAAATTAATGTGCCACACTGAAATAAGGTGACTAAAAGACACTAGAGTGTAAGGCTCTTGGCTCTTAGTCTAGACTGCATTTAGTAAAGGTCGACACCTTATCCTAATTACTTCAAATATGTCAAGTTGTCATATTTTTATTTCGAGTTTGGACAAAGCAAGTATCAAAGATATCACACAGCCATGTCCCTACCAAAAAACAAACAAACAAACAGAAAAGCCTCTGATTCTTCTTTTCTTTTAAATGGTTGTCTCATTGCTGAAGCTTCAGCAAAACTTAAAATAACCATGTTGAGATAACATATAAAAAAATAGAACCAGTGTCACAGTGAAATCAACAGAGAATTCAATGTGCCATATGTTCAATAGCTCCAAGGGAATATTTTAATTATTATTTCACATTGTCATAAATACATGTGGTTATAAATATGAAATGGAGATTTGTGAACAAAAAGCTAACCAAGTTAAATACCTCATTGTTAACAAGGGTAGATGCCACCAAATGGAAAATGTCTTAATTGTTATCACTCACCCTTATCTTTAGTATGTTCATTGTAGGCATGTCTGATACTTATTTTCACGCAATTTGGTTTCCACTTTTTTTTTTTTTTTTTTTAACATTTAAAGGGCTTGAAATAGAAATGGAGAACATCTGTTTCCAAGAAATAAATTGTTATTTAAAATGTCATCAAAATAATTTAGAAAGCCAATCCTTTTCCTATTTTAAAACTCTAAATTTTAATGTTTAAGCCACTATGCATACTGAGATAACTTTATTGAAAGAATAAAGAAAATCATGCCTTCACTCTTTAATAAAGATATCCATTTCTGAGTAACTTAATAGACCCTTCCATATCAATAAACTTTCCAAATGTTTAGTTTTAGGAACTAATGTGTCCTGTGTTTAGTCAATATAAACAGACAAAATTTATAATTATCAACTAATTATTACCCCTTCATTATTCATCATCACCACTTCTGAGATATTGGTCATCCATAGTAAATGAAAAATAAAATTACAGATTAAAGGCAACATCTGAGCCAATGGTGTTAATGACCAGATTTGGCTTTTAAAATTTCCAACTTATCTTGACTGGGTCATGTTACACTGTTAACCTGTGTTCATCTAGTTAACATATTTATTTATAAGTTGTAAAAACATGGGTCACGTGGTAATTTGGAGTAGAAAACATCTGAAGTTGATTTTTCATTTTTATGTTTTGCAATTAAGAACAAGAAGTGAATTTATTCTGAATAAATAAAAACATGCCAACAAAGAAAAATTCTTTTAATCAGCCATTCACACTCTGAAATTTCTTCCATCTATGCTTAGGTTTATAAAAGTACCTCAGAGTTGTAACACTTATAAATATGCTACCTATTGTACAAGGCTCTGCTGAATGGTCACTTTACCCTAGAAGTCTTTTCCAACATTCCTAAATGGAATTAATAGCTAATCTTAATGAACAAGACATGCATTTACTGTTTCTTCTACTTCAGCTGGTTGATCTTTAGCCTGTCCCCTCCAAAATATGGTAATTTACTTCATAAAAAAAAATAAACAAAAAGCCAAAATATCCAGAAAAAGATACATACGTGTTTTAGCATGCAGTAAGTCAAGAAAATAAATGTCCTCAATGAATCACCTTTATTTGGTGAAAGTACTTTTTATTGCAAGCAAGGAAACTCACTCAACTTACTTATGCAAAGGGAAAGAAACTGACTGCAGAATCTCGGAATAAGTCTGGCTGTGTGCTAATAAATATTCAACAAGTGGCCCTCCATTTCACATTCATAGCATTTGACAATTTCCATGGTGTAAAATACTCCCATCAGGGTCGAATTCAAGCTATGAACATAATGTCATTGAATACAGTATCAGGAAGATATACATACACTTGTCTCTCAAAAGCTGGTTGTCCAGAAAACTACTAGAGCTAATCAATGAATTCGGTAAAGTAGCAGGATACAAAATTAATGCACAGAAATCTCTTGCATTCTTATATACTAATGATGAAAAATCTGAAAGAGAAATTAAGGAAACACTCCCATTTACCACTGCAATGAAAAGAATAAAATACACAGGAATAAACCTACCTAAGGAGACAAAAGACCTGTATGCAGAAAACTATAAGACACTGATGAAAGAAATTAAAGATGATACAAACAGATGGAGAGATATACCATGTTCTTGGATTGGAAGAATCAATATTGTGAAAATGATTATACCACCCAAAGCAATCTACAGATTCAATGCAATCCCTATCAAACTACCAATGGCATTTTTCACAGAATGAGAACAAAAAATTTCACAATTTGTATGGAAACACAAAAGGTGTTGAATGGCCAAAGCAATCTTGAGAAAGAAAAACTGAGCTGGAGGAATCAGGCTCCCTAACTTCAGACTATATTACAAATCTACAGTAATCAAGACAGTATGGTACAGGCACAAAAACAGAAATATAGATCAATGGAACAGGATAGAAAGCCCAGAGATAAACCCACGCACATATGGTCACCTTATCTTTGATGAAGGAGGCAAGAATATACAGTGGAGAAAAGAAAGCCTCTTCAACAAGTGGTGCTGGAAAAACTGGACAGCTACATGTAAAAGAATGAAATTAGAACACTCCCTAACACCATACACCAAAATAAACTCAAAATGGATTAAAGACCTAAATGTAAGGCCAGACACTATAAAACTCTTAAGAGGAAAACATAGGAAGAACACTCTTTGACATAAATCACAGCAAGATCCTTTTTGACCCACCTCCTAGAGAAATGGAAATAAAAACAAAAATAAACAAATGGAACCCAAGGAAACTTAAAGGCTTTTGCACAGCACAGGAAACCGTAAACAAGACAAAAAGACAACCCTCAGAATGGGAGAAAATATTTGCAAATGAAGCAACTGACAAAGGATTAATCTCCAAAATATACAAGCAGCTCATGCAGATCAATATCAAAAAAACAAACAACCCAATCCAAAAATGGGCAGAAGATCTAAATAGACATTTCTCCAAAGAAGATATACAGATTGCCAACAAACACATGAAAGGATGCTCAACATCACTAGTCATTAGAGAAATGCAAATCAAAACTACAATGAGGTATTACCTCACACCAGTCAGAATGGCCATCATCAAAAAATCTACAAGCAATAAATACTGGAGAGGGTGTGGAGAAAAGGGAACCCTCTTGCACTGTTGGTGGGAATGTAAATTGATACAGTCACTATGGAGAACAGTATGGAGGTTCCTTAAAAAACTAAAAATAGAACTACCATATGACCCAGCAATCCCACTACCGGGCATATACCCTGAGAAAACCATAATTCAAAAAGAGTCATGTACCACAATGTTCATCGCAGCTCTGTTTTACAATAGCCAGGACATGGAAGCAACCTACGTGTCCATCAACTGATGAATGTATAAAGAAGATGTGGCACATATATACAGTGGAATATTACTCAGCCATAAAAAGAAACAAAATTGAGTTATTTGTAAGTGAGGTGGATGGACCTAGAGTCTGTCATACAGAGTGAAGTAAGTCAGAAAGAGAAAAACAAATACCATATGCTAACACATATATATGGAATCTAAAAAAAAAAAAAAAAAAAAAAAATGGTTCTGATGAACCTAGGGGCAGGACAGGAATAAAGATGCAGACGTTGAGAATGGACTTGAGGACACAACGTGGGGGAAGATTAAGTTGCGACGAAGTGAGAGAGTAGCATTGACATATATACATTACCAAATGTAAAATAGATAGCTAGTGAGAAGCAGCTGCATCGCACAGAGAGATCAGCTCGGTGCTTTGTGACCACCTAGTGGGGTGGGTAGGGACGGTGGGAGGGAGATTCAGGAAGGAGGGGATATGAGGATATATGTATACGTATAGCTGATTCACTTTGTTATACAGCAGAAACTAACACAACATTGTAAAGCAATTATACTCCAATAAAGATGTTAAAAAAACAAATTAATTTAAAAAAATAACATTAAAAAAAATAGCTGGTTCTATCACACTATTGGCCTGCCATAAAACTCAAGGGCAATATAAATAGGCAGGCTTCACATGGAGTGAAACCATGAACTAGGAAACCATGAATAAATGAGGATACTCTTGTGTTTCTTAATGGCCAGGTGGGGTCCTTTCTCTACTCTTCTTTCTGCATGTGCTTCAACTTTTCTTCTGCAGGTAGAGAGGCACTCCGTGCTTTCTTCTTAGCTCATATTTCACCCAAAAGGCCTTTTCATCTGGTTTTCTTACCATATGTCTGTTCAAGTCATAGAAGATACAGATGAGCATTCTTAACCTCGCGTATATAAATTTTCTGGAGGGACAATTTTGCTCAGCTTGAATGTAATAACCATCTCTGTATTATGACAGTGATGGCGGTAATTTTCATTGTGTGTGTGTGTGTGTGTGTGTGTGTGTTGTATGTTCTTGAGAAATATTTAGACTACTGTAGAGCATGGAAATAACAGAAATAGAGGAGTACATCACTGTGGATAGAGGCATAGTTTTCCAAGACAGCAAAAAGGGCCTGGCTTAGGCAGCTACCTATATCCCTTTCTGAAAATGTCTATTGTACTCATTGGGGTAAGCAGAATAATGCCCCTCCCCACCCCCAGAGATGTTCATGCCCTAATCCCTAGAATCTTTGAATATGTTACCTTACATAGTAAAAAGAACTTTGCAGATATAGTTAAACTAAAGAGCTTGAGATGGGGAGATTATCAGGAATTATCTCATGGGCCCAATGTAATCAAAAACTTCCTTTTAAATGAAAGAGCTAGGCAGGAGAATCAGAGCCAGAAAAAGTTGCTAATGGAAGCAGAGTTCAGAGTTCAGTACTAGCAATAACAGTAATCATATTAGTAGTATTGCTAGTAACTGCCATGAAATAAAAAGTGATTCATTATATATGAATAATATCTGAAAGTTATAAATTATAACACCCATCCTACAGAGTAAGAAACTAGGTGTCAGGGAGATAAAATTATTTCCACTGTATCACATGGGTAGTGTATCTGGACACATAACCAGGAGTATCTGATCCTTAAATCAATTTTCTTTCTACAACATAATTTTATATGCTACATTTGAAGTATCATTAGACACATACAGATCTTAATATAGCATAGATATGCATGTCTAATGAGAAACAAATAGTTCACTGATTTTCCTCAAATATAGGAAATGTTTATCAGAAAAACATTGCTGTCTCAGTCAGTTTGGGCTGCTAAAACAGAATACCATAGAATGGGTGGCTTAAACAACAAACATTTATTTCTTATAGTTCTGGAGGAGAAGTCCAAGATCACAGTGCCAGCATGGTCGGGCTCTTGGTGAAGGCCCTCTTCTTGTTTTACAGACAACCAATTTATCATTGTATCCTCACATGGTGGAGACAGAGAAGGGGTTAGCTTTCTTCCTCTTTTAATAAAGTCACTAATTCCATCATGGGGTTTCCACCCTCATAACCTAATTACCACCCAAAGGCCCCATCTTCAAATACCCTCACATTATGGCTTCAACAAATGCATTTTGGGGGTTGCAAACATTCAGTCCATAGCAAGTGTTCCTACAATAAGAGGCAGCAAAACACAGGAGGCTACAGTGAAGATTTAGGTGCTAGACTGCATGGGTTCCCATCTTGCTTCTTCCACTTTCCAGATATGTACATTTACACAAGTTATATGCCACCTCTATCCTTCAATTTCCTCTTTTCTAGGATGAAGATAGAAATCATCCTTACCCCATTAAACTATTATGACGATTAATAGTCAATATTTATAAAGTACTTAGAATAGTATCTGGTGTATGCAAGGCACTGTGGAAGTATTGATATTTGTTTAACAAATGAAAGACAATATTAGGTCTCAGAAGAACTGTGTCAATCTTAAAATGAACCAGTGGATTTTAATTGTATTCCAAATTCTGAAGAAAGATTATGAGTGTGTGTTTTTTTAATAATATTTTCTATTTATTTATTTATTTATTGCAAGAAAAGATATTTGTCTTATAACCACTCTACACTTGAAAGGAGATTGACAAGTTTATAGACTGCTGATTCATTTATTCATAGACTTAACCAAACAGTTTAAACCTTCTCTTTTAATATTATGATGAATGTCATAGCAGGAGCAGTTAAAGAACTGAACTCTTTTCAAATAGTCCTTGAAGAAATATTCAATGAGTGACCAAGCAGAAGCATTCATGATTTCAGCTAATTTAGGACTATGATGCTATCCTCAGTGGTAGTAACCAGGAATCAAATTAATGCCAGTGCATTTAGCAGGGTTTGTGTATTTTGTGTACAATTACCCACCACATGCTGGAGTGAGATTACTCACTTGCTGTGTTAATTGGGTAAATCACCTTTTTTATTTCTCTATCCCTCAGTTTGGTCTCAGCAGTTCAAGTCATTTCTGAGGGATATCAGAGTATTAAATAGAATGGAAATGATATTATAAAAAGTTGAATATATTTAACTTTCTCATAGACATATAGCTTAAAATACAGGTTCTTATATTACTATTAATATTTCTCATAAGGTAATCACCAACAAGCTACATTGCTGATAAGGAAGTGGAATCCTCTAACATTTTCACCAATGGAAAAAAAAAAAAATTAAACCAAGAATCTTGGATTTAAAAGTCCTACCACACAAGGATGCATGAACTCTGGAGTTGGAAATGTCTGGGGGAGTATGGTAGCCTTTTGGCAGAAGTGAAAAATAAACACTTTTTCTAGAGATTTGGTCAAGTGCTTCTTGGAAGTCTTCTCCTTTATTCCTCACAGAAAGTAAGCCAGGTTATGTGAGATCTAACCATATATTAGAGACATGATCTAGCTCAAGATGCTTCGGGATTAATGGGCATCAGGGCAAAGCTGTTAGTCAACAATAAGCAGCATGAGCCATTATCCTTTTCATCAATGAAGGTCAATTTCTATACCTAGATTTGAATTTTTCATTCATTGCTCCTCTAATTTTCCCTTTCTCTTTTAGCTCTGCTTATGTTGTTGGCATTATGTCCCACTCCAAAACATAAGGTCTCAATGAAATGTGAAATCAATGTTATACTACTATCAACTAGAATTAATGCTACAATCCTTTTCAAAATTAACACAACAAATATATATTTGATTAGCTTATTTTTCTACTTTACCAATACTGTATAGACAAATTAATTGTTCTTTCATTTTCATCTAGAAAAAGCACAGACTCAGAATTTCAGCAAACTCTAGAAATCTCCTCTACCACGTCTCTATTGTTACTACCCAACCATTCTTGATTATGTCCATTTTGGAGCAGATGCAATATGTATCCATCCATTTAATATACATTTACTGAATGCTCCCTGTGTTCTGGATAAATGTGTAATAAAACAGACACAGGCCTTCTGGTAAAAAACTTATATTCTAAATGAATTAATGATACTAAAGAAAAATTACAGAAACAATTGTAATCGGGATAAATACTGTGAAAATTAATTCAAAGCTACTGTGAAAGTCAATAATAGCATAACCTGACCTAGTTAGCAGTGACAGGAATAATTTACTTAAGAGGAAGTAATATTTTAGTTAACTTATAAGGGAACAATAGAAGAAAATAAGATGAAGTGGAAGGAGGCAAAGGAGAGGAATATTTTTGATTAAGTCTAGCCAGGCAAGTATAGATTATAGGCAATTAAGTCTGTGAGTAGGCAATATAAAAAAAGTGATGAAAATGATAGCATGCAGATTATCATAAAAAAGTAACCAAGATAATGGGCCATAGAATCAGGGGAGTATAGATTGAGAGATAAAGATAGGGAGGATGCACCCATTTACAACTGCATCAAAAAGAATAAAATATCTAGGAATACATTTAACCAAGGAAGTGAAAAAGCAGTATATTGAAAACTACAAGACATTAATGAAGAAAAAAAACAAAAAACAAAAGAAGGCACAAATAAATGGAAAGATATACCATGCTCATGGATTGGAACAATTAATATCATTAAAATGTCTAAACTACCCAAAGCAATCTACAGATTCAATGAAATCCCTATCAAAATACCAATGGGACTTTCACAGAACTGAAACAGATAATTCTAAAATTTGTATGGAACCACAAAAGACCAGGAATAGACAAAGCAATCTTGAGAAAGAAGAATATAGTTGGAGGAATCACATAAACTCCCTGATTTAAAACTCTATTACAAAGCCATACTAATTAAAACCATATGGTATTAATATAGAAACACACATATAGATAAATGGAACAGAATAGAGAGCCCAGGAATAAACCCATGATTATACAGTCAATTAATTTCCAACAAAGGTGTCAAGAATATACAATGAGGAAAGGACAATGTCTCCGATAAATGGTGCTGGGGAAATTGGACAGCCACATGCATAAGAATCAAACTGGACCACTATCTTACACTACACATAAAAATTAACTCAAAATGGATTAAAGATTTGAACATAAGACCTGAAACCATAAGACTCCTAGAAGGAAGCAGAGGCAGAAGAAGCTTCTTAACATAGGTCTTGGCCATGAGTTTTTGAACCTGACACCAAAAGCAAAAGCGATAAGATCAAAAGTAAACAAGTAGGACTACACCAAATTAAAAAGCACCTGCGCAGCCAGGGAAACCATCAACAAAATGAAAAGGCAACTACTAAATGGAAGAAAATATTTGAAAATCATATATCTGATAAAGGGCTAATTATCCAAAATACATAAAAGACTCATACTACTCAATAGCAAAAAATAAACAAACAATCCAACTAAAATGAGCAGAAGATCTGAACAGACATTTTTCCAAAGAACACATACAGATGGCTAACAGGTATATGAAAAGATGTTCTACATCATTAATCATCAGGGAAATGCAAATCAAAACCACAATAAGATATCACCTCACCTCACCTCACATCTGTTAGAACAGCTATTATCAAAAAGACTAAAAATAGCAAGTGTTGGCTAGGATGGGGAGAAACGAGAACCACTGTGCACTGTCGGTGGGAATGTAAATTGGTGCAGTCATTATGGAAAACAGTATGAAGAATCCTCAAAAACTTAAAAAGAGAACTACCATATGATCCAGCAATTCTACTTCTGGGTATTTATCAGAAGAAAATGAAAATACTAACTCTAAAAGATATATGCACCTCCAAGTTCATTGCAGCACCATTTACTAGACAAGATATGAAAACAATCTAAGCATCTATCAATGGATGAATGGATAAGAAAACTGTGGTATATATATATGTATATATGTATACATATATATATATATATGTATACATATATATATAATGCAATATTATTCAGCCACAAAAAATAATGAGATCTTGCCATTTCTGACAAGACTGATGGACCCTGAGGTCATTATGCTAAGTGAAATATGTCAGACAGAGAAGGATAAATACTGTATGATCTCTCTTATATGTGGAATCTAAAAATGAATAATAAATAAAAATCAAACTCACAGATACAGAGAACAAATGGGTTGTTGCCTGACCTGGGAGATGAAGGATTGGGAAAAATGGGTGAGTTTTTTTTTTAGTTTAGTTAAACTTAATTTAATAATAAGAAAACAAGGAGCTACTATGAACAACCCTAAGGATACAAAATCATCAGCTTCGATGGGCTTTACTAATTCCTCCAAAAGTACAATTTACCAAAAATTCACACAATATAAAACAGGTAATCTCAATAGTTCCATAACTATTAAAATATATTGTACTTGTAATTTAAAACTTTCCAAAAAACTTATTACCACGCCTAAATAAATTTGCTGGTGCAGACTGCCAGACTTCTAAAGAAGAAATAACACCAGTTCTACAAAATATCTTCCAGAAAATATTTCCCAACTTATTTTATGACTTTTCATTATCCTGATATCAAAATCAAATGAAAATAGTGAAAAAATAAACAGAAAACAAAAACAAGAACAAAAATTACAACCAATACATCATGAACATCAGGATATAAGCAAGTGAAGCTTATCCTGGAAACACAAGGCTGGTTAAATATTCAGACATTAATCAATGTATTCCCAAAGTTTAAATTACAACAAACACATGATCATATCAACTGATAAAGGAAAATTTTTTTTAAATCCATCATCCTTCCATGATAAAAAATCTCAGTTAATTAGGAGTGGAAAAGAATCTTCAATATGATAAAGAACATCTTCAAAAAAACCTACAGATAACATCAAACGTCAAACTTAAAGATAGATGCTTACTTGCTAAGGTCAAAAACTGGTGAAGATGTTCTCTACTCTCCTCATTCCTATTCAACATCATACTGGAAGTCCAAGGCAGTGTTAAAAGAAACAAAAGGCCTTCTAATTAGAAGGATAGCAACAAAATTGTTCTTTTTCACAGGCAACATTATTGTCTATGTGTGTAATTCTAAGAAAACTACAAATAAATTCCTAGAACTAATAAGTGATTTAGCAACTTTGTAAGATCAACACCCAAAAAAATCAAATAAATTTCATTTTTTTAAATTGAAGTTGAGATATATATATATATATATATATATATATATATATATATATATATAAAATGGTATTGCTTTCCATTCATGTGTGTCATCTTCAATTTACTTCATCAATGTCATATAGTGTTCATAGTACAGGTCTTTCACCTCCATGATTAAATTTATTTCCAAGTATTTTATTCTTTTTGATGCAATTGTAAAGGGGATTGTTTTCTTAGTTCTCATTCTGATAGCTAGTTATTAGTATACAGAATCGCAACATATTTCTGTATATTGGTTTTACAGTCTGCAATTTTGTTGAATTCATGTATTAGTTCTAATAGTTTCTGTTTCTGTTTTTGTTTTTTGGTGGAGTCATTAAGGTTTCTAGGTATAATATCATGTTATCTGCAAACAGTGACAGTTTTACTTCTTTCTTTCAAATTTGGGTGATTTTATCTATTTTTCTTATCTGATTGCTGTGGCTAGGACTTCCAATATTATGTTGAATAAAAGTGGCAAGAGTGGACATCCTTGTTCCTGATCTTAGAGAAAAACCTTTCAGGTTTTCACCACTGAGTATTATGTTACCTGTGGGTTTGTCATATATGGCCTTTATTATGTCAAGGTATGTTCCCTCCATACTCACTTTGTTAAGAATTTTTATAATAAATAGATGTTGAATTTTGTCAAATGCTTTATCTGAATCTTTTGACATGATCATATGATTTTTATTCTTCATTCTGTTAATACAGTGTATCACATTGATTTGTGGATATTTAACCACCCTTGAATTCCTAAAATAAATCCCACTTGATTATGGTGTATAATACTTTTCATGTATTGTTGAATTTGGTTTGCTAATATTTTGTTAAGGATTTCTGCATGTATGCTCATCTGGGATATCAGACTCTAATTTTCTGTTTTGTGGTGTCTTTACCTGGTTTTGCTATCAGAATAATGCTGGCCTCAAAGAATGAGTTTGGGAGCATTTGTTTGTGGAGAAGGATAAGTATTAACTCTTCTTTAAATGTTTGGTAGCATTTTACTGTGAAGCTGTCAGGTCCAGGACTTTTGATTTTTGGGAGGTTTTTTTTTTTTTTTTTTCCTGACTCAGTTTCATTAATAGTGATGCGTCTGTTCAGATTTTCTATTTCTTCCTGGCTCAGTCTTGAAACATTGCATGTTTCTAGGAATTATTCATTTCTTTTAGGTTGTCCAATTTGGTGGCATATAATTGTTCATCGTAATTGGTCATGATCCTTTGTGTTTCTGGGGTGGGGGTTGTAACTTCTCCTTTTTCATTTCTGATTTTATTTATTTGGGCCCTCTCTTTTTCCTTGATGAGTGTGGCAAAAGTTTATCAATTTTGTTTCTTTTCAAAGAACTCATTCTTCTTTCATTGACCTTTTTCTATTGCTTTTTTACATCTGTATTTCATTGTTCTGCTTTGATCTTTATTATTTCCTTCCTTATACTAACTTTGAGTTTCGTTTCTTCTTCTTTTTCTACTTCCTTTAGGTGTAAGGTTAGATTGTTTATCTGAGATTTTTCTTGTTTCTTGAGGTAGGCCTTTATTGCTACAAACTTCCCTCTTAGAACTGCTTTTGCTGTATCCCATAAATTTCAGAGCATTTTGTTTTCATTTTTCTCAAGCTATTTTTTTATTTCCTCTTTGATATTTTTGTTGAGTCATTGACTTAGTAGCATGTTGTTTAGCCTCCACATGTTTGTTTGTTTTTTTCCATTTTTCTTCTCATAAATGAGTTCTAGTTTCATACCCTGTGGTCAGAAAAGATGTTTGATTATTATTTCAATCTTCTTAAACTTACTGAGATTTGTGTTTTGGCATATCTTGGAGAATGTTCCATGTGCCCTTGAAAATAACATGTATTCTGCTACTGGAGTGGAATGTCTGTATATATCTATTAAGTTCCTCTGATCTAATGAGTCACTGAAGACCAATATTCCCTTACTGATTTTCTGTCTGAATGATGTATCCATTGATGCAAGTGGGGTGTTAAAGTCCTCGACTATTATTGTATTACTGTCAATATCTCCCTTTATATCTGTTAATAAATGCTTTATGTATTTAGGTGCTCCTATGCTGGGTTGACAGATATTTATAAGTGTCATATCTTCTTTTTGGATTGATCCCTTCAACATTATGCAACATCCTTCTTTGTCTCTTGTTACAGTCTTTGTTTTAAAGTCTATTTTGTCTGATGTAAGTATTACCACCTCAGCTTTTTTCTGTTTCTATCTGCATGGTATATCTTCTCCATTCCTTCAATTTTGGTTTTTGTGTGTCTTTAAATCTGAAGTGAGTCTCTTGTTGGCACTATATATATGGGTTTTGTTGTTCTATCTTTTCAGCCACCCTATGTCTTTTGATTGGAACATTTAGTCCACTTACATTAAAGTAATTATTGACAGGTTTGTACTTTAGGCATTTTGTTAATTGTTTTCTGTTTGTTCTTGTAGTTCTTCTCTATTCCCTTCTCTTTTCTTTTCCCTTGTTATTTGCTGACTATCTTTAGTGTTATGTTTGGATTCCTTTCTCTTTATATTTTGTGTATCCCTTATAGGTTTTTGGTTTCCATGAGGTTCATATATAACAACCCATGTATACAGCAGTCTATTTTAAGTTGATGGTTGCTTGAGTTCGAGCACATTTTAAAAAACACTACAGTTTTACTTTCCCCCACGTTTTATGTTTTTGACGTCATATTTTACATCTTTTTGTGTACTGCTTACCTATTTTAAATATAGATGATTTTTTACCATTTTTGTCTTTTAACCTTCATACTAGCTCCATACGTAGTTGACCCATTACCTTTACTAAGTGTTTGCCTTTACCAGTGAGATTTTTTTTCGTAATTTCATGTTCTTAGTTATGGCCTTCTTTTTCCATTTAAAGAAGTCCCTTTAACATTTCTTGTGAGACTAGTTTAGTGGTGATGAACTCCTTTAGCTTTTGTCTGTCTGGGAAACTCTTAATCTTTAATTCTGAATGACAACTTTGCCAGGTAGAGTATTCTTCGTTAAAAGATTTTTTTTTTCCTTTTAGCATTTTGAATATATTGTGCCAGTCTCTTTTATGCTGTAAAGTTTCTACTGAAAAATTGAATAATAATCTTACAGGGGTTCCCTCGTACTTAACTAGTTGTTTTTCTCTTTCCACTTTTAAGGTTCTTTATTTTTCTGATCATAATGTTTCTTGGTATGAGTCTCTTTGAGGTCATCTTATTTGGACTCTATGTGCTTCCTGGACTTGGATGTCTGTTTCCTTCACCAGGTTAGGGAAGTTTTCAGCCATTATTTCTTCAAATAGGTTCTCTGGCCCTTTTTCTCTTTTCTCTTTCTGGGACTCCTATAATACACGTTACTATGCTTAATGTTGTCCCAAAGGTCCCTTACACAATCCTCATTTTTTATTGTTTTTTTTTTTTTCTTCTTGCTGTTCTGATTTGGTGATTTTCACTACCTTATCACTGATCCATTTTTCTGCACCCTCTAATCTGCTGTTGATTTCCTCTAGTGCATTTTTCATTTCAGTTATATTCTTCAGTACTGATTGGTTCTTTTTTATATTTTCTATTTCTTTGCTAAAGTTCTTCTCCAGAGTTCAGTCAGCATCTTTATGACTATTACTTTGAACTCTTTATCTGGTAAATTGCTTATCTGTTTCATTTAGTTCTTTTTCTGAGGTTTTGTCTTGATCTCTCCTATGGAAGGTATTTCTTTGTCTCCTCAATTGGCTAACTCTCTGTCTTTTTTCTAGGTATCAGGTATATCAGCTATGTCTCCCAGTCTTGAAAGAGTGGCCATATGCAGAAAGTGTCCTGTGTGTCCAGTGACACAATCTTCCCCAGTCAACACAATGAGGTGCTCCAGGGGTATCCTCTGTGTGGACTGTGTGCCCTCCTGTGTGGTTGGGTTGCAACTGCTGCAGGAATGTTGGTGGGTGGGGCTGGCCCCCACCCAAGCAGGCTGAGAGTTACAGGCCATGACTGCAGCAGGTGCACTGATGTTTGGGACTAGCCCCCAGCATGACTGGCTATGAGGCCCAGCCATGATGGTTGTGAGTGCACTGATGTGTGGGGCTGTCCTCCTGAAGCAGGATCCATTTTGGAGGGGTGCTGGTGCCAGCTGAGGCCACATGCTAGGTGGGGTGAGGTGAGAGCTGCTTTGGAGGACCAGGCAGACTGGGTGGGGCTAGTGCACAGGGGAACACCTCGGCAGGACACATGGTGTTGGCTTGGTTGATGCAGAGTGACAGATATGATATCTGCTAGTGCCAGGCCAGCTAGCTGGGATGGGAGTTAAAAAAAAAAAAAAAAAGGCATCCGCCAGCACTTCCATCCCCAGAGAAAGTTCTACTAGATCCATATCCTCCCAGCACATGCCCTAAAATTAGTCAATGAATCTCCTTCTTGCATGACCCAGGTGCTTCCCAAGCTGCTGCCTCTGAACTGTGACTTGGAGTGAGTGACCTTATCTGCAAGCCCTTCAAGACCTGACTCTCAGTTTTCCACAGCCTTCAGCTCTCCTGGACATAAGTCCTATTGGTTTTCAAAGCCAAATATTATCGGGGCTTGTCTTCCCAGTGCAGATGTCCCAAGCTTAGGAGTCTGATGTTTGGCTCAGAACCTCCACCTCTCAGGAGGTACCTCCAAGATTGTGATAGCCTTCCCACTTGTGGATCACCATGCCAGGGATGCAAGTTCTGACTAGACCACTTTTCTGTCCCTCCTACCTGTATTGATGCGGCTTTTTCTTTATATTCATAGTTGTAGAACATATGTTCTATGAGTCTTCTCTTCATTCTCAAAGATAGTTATTCTATGTGTAGTTGTAGTTTTGCTGTGTCCATGGGAGAAGGTGAGATTGGAATCTCCCTACTCCACCATCTTGATCCAGACGTCCCCTCAAATACATTTCTATATATGAAGCAAAGTATAATCTGAAACTCAAACCTACATATCAATACTCCAAAATAGTAATATTCATTTACCACTATAACAAAATATGTACAGGATCTATAGCTGAGAACTATAAAAATCTGATGAAGTAAATCGAATAAGACTTAAAAAAAAAAAAAAAAAGAAGACTGGGAGACTGCAAGAGGACTGATGGGCTGCTGCCACCCATGGGTTTAGCAGTCATGGTAGGAATTTTATATTGGATTTGATTAACATTTACAAGTATAATCAATATGCTAATGACTTCAACCAAGTTACTGATGAGATTGTTTTGTGATTTGCATATTATAACACTGACCCAAGCTCATCAAGCAAAATGGAATGTTGATATAGCCTCAATATTCTGTTCAGTTATATTTTCTGGCAGGTCTTTGATCAAAGTCACAAATCTCAGTATACAAGAAATAAAATTATAAGCTTAAACTAATGACTATAGCTTATCACTCACCAAAACCTCATTCCTCAAACCTCAGGTCCCAAAATGAGTATATATGTTTATATAGATACTCTTTACATCTTGCAAATAGTAAGTTATTAAAGCTATTGGGTTGGCCAAAAAGTGCGTTGGGTTTTTCCGTAAGATGTTAAGGAAAATCCCAAATGAGCTTTTGGCCAACCGAATATTTGCATCCCAACAAATGACATATACCAGTAGAGATAAACCACTGAGGGCAAGGGCCAAATCCTATTCATCTTCAAAGGTGCAACAGAGACTTGGTTGCCACAGAAGTTTGTTCAATGAATGAATATATCAATGAACAATAACAAGCATACAGCTCTAGTTGTTTAATAAGGAAAAGCCTCTTTAACTATTTTTGAACTAGAAATTTGACACCACTGCCAGAGGAACATTCATATTTTAGTTGCACCTTTGACAGCATCACCCAAACTACTCTTAGGCCAAAAATAACATGATATATAACTTAACAAATTTGAGCTTTCAGATAATAAATAACTGATGATGGTCTAAAATGTTAAACTAATTTTATCTTCCTTTGAATTGTGTTTTACAGATTTGAGCATCCTAAAGTAAACTGTGAAATAGGCTCATAATAATACTTATTATTATATTTTAGTGCTCCTTCCTCCCATTCATCACTATTTGTGCAATTCTCTCATTGATGGAAGCCCACCTATAGATAATACCTCATATTCTGTACCTTTCAGACACCCTTCTAACTCTTACCCAGACTTACCTGGTTAGGAGATAATAATTTATCTGATTAAATAAATTCATCTTTAAAAATCATAAAATGAATATATTATCCAATTTAGGAAAAAAAATACATTTTCAAGAAGGCTTTTAGAAAATGAATACTTTAAACCCAACAGAATTTTAGAGCTGGAAATTTGGTAGAGAAATCTCACATCACATAATGGTAACTACTACAGCAACAGATATATTGAATCTAAAAATATATGATTTTTTTATGTTGCTTTTTTCTTCAAATAAAAAAAAGTGGAAGAAAATTAAAGTGTCTGTAAGCCCTATGAGTACAATCAAAAGACCATTAGGTTAAAAGATAAAACACACACTCACACATACACACACACACACACACACACCTGTGTGTTGGGAAAAGGCCCCCCCCCATTAAAATACTGGAGACTTTTCAGAATACTAGCTGAGTTTTCCATTTTTGATCATTTTAATAGCTTAGATAAAAAAATAACCCATTTCACAATTTAATGCATAAAAAACTCATATGTAAATGAATTCTACTCAGTGATGTAACTAGGTTAGCAAGAAGAACCTGAAATTTAATGCTGATAAACAGAAAGTAATATAGTGGGAGCACAAAACTACAAATATAAATGCATGGTAAGATTCATACTTAACATGAGATATGTACTTGAAGCTATACAGGTAAGATGTGCTTTTTAAAACACAATCCAGTAAAAAATACATAAAAATAAATTATAAAAAAATTTAAGTAATCAAAAGTTTTTCTGAGGTTTCTGTTTTTGGCTATCAGGCAAATGTCTCTCCATATTTTGCAATAAAATATTTAGTAGAGAGACTCAATAAGGACACACAATTATTTTATCTAGGATTAAATGGCATGAGCTATGAGTATAATACAAAAAAAAAGTGAACCTTACATCTTTGTAGCATCACAAAGATGGTGAGAGGAGTTTTACAAGAAAGAATACTAAATATAGACTGGTATCATGCCAATCTCAAATTGCTGTATTCAGCTCAATAAAAAGTGACATGGAAAAGAACATTCATGGGAATGAAAATATTCAGAAAAGATGTCAAAAAGCACTTTTTTTAAAGGAAGCATAAAAATTACATGGCAATTCTACCTAAAGTAGTTTTTGAGAATAAATCTTCTGCAGTTAGTCATAAGGGAAACAAACCACAATGATAGTAAGAATCCAAAAAGAATGAACTACATTCTCATGTCTTTCATCAGGTTTGCTTGTGGGCATAAAACTTTCTTGAAAACTAAAATGCAGTAATGACTAAAGTGCAGAGAAAGACTTATTTCCTTTTACTTAATACTCAGAAAAGAGTAAGGTACTGTCAAACATGAAATGATTCTTCAAAAATTTATGGGTGTGTGTACACACACACACACACACACAACTTTTAGAACCAATGCTTTTTGTTGTTGATATAATTAAAGTTCCAGATGGATAACTACTCTTAGTTCACAAAAATGTTTCCTTATTTTCCAACCCTACAGAATGTTAACTCAACGCTCTTTCACTTATCCTTTGCATTTTATATGAAAATATCTTGCCTATATTTCTCAATGAAATTAACAGTAGACTTTAAAGGCAGGCTATTTCACCATCAAGATCCTAGAAATGTAATATCTGATAGAGAGAAACAGTGTTAAAATTTCGAGGTGATATTTATCACTAATAACAAGTCACTTGAGGTATTATAAATCGATAAAGTGGAGAACGTGGAAGCACGAAGAGACGCATTGTGACAGATGAGGCACAAACTAGCCAGGGCAGCTGACAGCAAAAGTCCTACTTTCAGCTAAAAGGAAGCTGCAGAGAACAGCTCAGGCATCTGCAGGCTTGCCGTCCTTAGGAGGCTATTTCCCTTAGCAATGTTCTCCACAAATTTGTATTGTGGAGCAAATTATATTCACTCACCAGTATTTATATAACATGTATTCTAGTGCTACATACCTAATAGAGGCTCAATAAACATTATTTATGAACTTGAATTAATGAAAATCTATGGTATATATAGCATTTGCAATTCAATGCAAACAGCGTCTACTTCCTAAACATGAACATGTAACATAATAATTATTAATAAGTATTCTTTTCATTACAATAATAAAGTATATCATTATATTTATATATTATATTAATTACATGTTACAATAATAATAATTATTATTATTATAAGGGAGAGGAGGAAAAGTTACAGGAGGAAGAAAACAAGAGGAGATAGTAGACTTTGTTAAAAGTATCTGATCCAGATTATGGCATTTAACCCTCACAACAAACTTCTGATAGCCATGCCATCCATCCTTTCAGAAGAAACTGACTTAGAGAAACTTAATGGCCAAGAGCACATAGCTTGTCACCAGAGGAGAACACATCAGCTTACACCTCCCCAATTAAGGACTATTAATGTATACCGTGTTCTCAGCACTGAACAAGGTACTCAAGATATAAACCTGAAGATGTGGCTTCTGCCTTTCACACAGTCTAGTGAGGGGACCATAGAGCTCAGGCATACATACAAATGCTCTATAAACACAGATGAAGGATGAAACATGAAGAGCTCAAGGAAAACAGAAAATGAGGGATAGAACCAAAAATTGAATGAAAGCAGATCTTGCTGACAAAAAGTTTATATTCTTAGTCTACTAGAAGGAACTACAGCTCACATATAAGGGTCATCCCTACAAAGATGAATCCAATACCTATCATACCATATATCTAATACATCATAGGAAATAATGCTTTGTAAGTTATAAAGCACTAGGTAAAACATGTTTTAGAAAGGAAATGAGATAACTCATCTGTGAGGCCAGCAAGTATTAGTTTCATGATGGTGACTTTCTAGACCCCATTTTACCCTCAGTACCTTATGCAGTGCCTGACTCAAAATAGATGCTCAGCAACAACACTGATTTATAAGTGGTCTCAGTTTTATAGCTGCGGTAACTCAAGTTTAGGTGTTTGTCAGCATGTGGTCAGACATTAAATTTAGGAGCTAAGACTGAAATCAAAAGTTTTCTGACTCCAAAGTGTGGGCTTTTTCTAAGGCAATCCAAAATAAGTGACTAAGACGGTGTTCATGAGAGAAACAAGAATTCTGGAAGTGAGGATTCTCCACTTGGTGGTGATTTTAAAAATGCTACCAAGTAACTATGCCAGCAGCCTATATGGGATCACTAAGTAGGTGTCATTGTGGCTTGCTGTACAAAAAAACACATGTTGTTGCCTAAACAATAAAACTAAAAATAGGTTAATCTCAATTATGTGGATAAATAGCCCATAGAATTAGAACTCATATTGTAATATTGATGCTAGAAGAACACCACAGTTACACAGAATCATAATGCATACTCAGTAAAGGAACATTGCTTATTACTAAAATTTTGCTACTGAACAAGAAATAACTAAGTATATTTCACTGTGAGAAATTATCATCTTTGATGCCTTCTAAACAAGGGTCTGGAAGGCACTTAAAAATTTCTCTTCTGTAAGCTTTTTCCTCATATGCTTCCTTTTGAATGAAAGCCTCTCTGATCCCCTATTTAACATTTTATACCCCACTGCCTATAGCGCCTTCATTACTTTATTTTTTCTTCTTAGCACTTAATATCTAATATATTATGTATATTTTAAATTTTTAACTTTTTTCCCCCACTAGGATATAAGTCCTACAAAAGGATATCTTACTGAATGAATTAATGAAGTAAAGTTTCTCATTTTGCAGATGGAAAAATGGAGTTGAGATGTGCTCTATGATGTCTCAGGCCTGGACCAAAAAGAATCTCTTAAGTTCATCTCCTGTATAGAATGTTATCAGGACTAAGGCCTTTAATTTTGGGTAAGGTTGGAATCATATCTGAGTGTCAGGAAACAGAGTAGGAATCCTCAATGAACCTAAACTGGGATTTCAGAAATATCTGTGTGGGTCTGATACAGAGGTCAAACAAATTGAGAAACTTTGTTATCAAAAGAAACTGAGACTATCATTGAAATAGAACATAGCCAAAGAGAAGAGGGAGCCAGACACGTTGAATTTGACCTAATAAAAAAGATTTAGTCACGGGAGAAGAAAGGAAATTATCAGTCAAGAGCAGAACCAGACACTCAAATTACCCAGGGTTGAGTTTCACATGTGAGTCCTATGGAGCAAAGAAGTGTTGCAAAGGAACTTGTAAGTAAAACTGAAGGAACTGTCTCAACAAAATGACTAAGGACTTAGAGCATAAGCAAAAACTCTATAGTAAAGTGTGACAGAAAAATTAAAGGGAGGGGGTGTGAGGAGAAGACATTCTCGTCTAGTTTGGCAATGTATTACCATGGAAACAGCCAGAGGCCTCCAGTGCTTCAACTAGGAGACAGGATGGAAACTCTGGGCCCAGCAAATGCCTCACAGAATATAGCAGAACCTGAGGGATCCAGTGGCCATGGGATGTCAGGTGGACATAGCATTACCCAGCAAAAGGCTTAGAATCAGGAAAAGAGGAAAGCATTACTATAGCCCAAGTAATAGCTGATTTGTTACCTGACTGAATTTGTGTTTGCACACATGTGAAATAACCTGTCTGGGACGCCTCAGAATACTAAGGAAGCATTTTTCCCAAAGGCTAAGAACATGTATAAACTAGAAACTTTCAATAAAAAATTAAATTTATGTTATTACTATTAATGTGACTCCATTTGTAACCACAGGAATAATGAGGCCTATAGAAACTCATGCCGGTGAAAGAAGTACGAAAATAAATTTTAAATTTTTAAAAATAAAGTCTAATTGTCTAACTTTGACATCTGTGTCAAAGGAAAAAGTCTACAATGTCATACTTTCAAAACTGAACTTTTGATGTGCATTTCACAAATATAAAGTGATAATCAGCAAGATATGAATTCAATACTTTAAGAAAATTCATATGAATCAGAGTACTCAGGTTGAAACTCAGTCCATAATATTTTGTAATAGTAGGTAGAAGTTAGAAAATGCCATGTAATTATTGCAAATACTTTTGCCACAAGAAATGGACTAGCAAATTCATTTTTAAAATATTTTTAAAATCAGTTTTATTGAGGTGTAACTCAGGTACAATTAATGCACCCATTTTAAGTGAACAGTTTAAGTTGTCAAATATATATACTCATGTAATTATTATCTCAAGATACAGAACATTTTCATTATCCTAAAATTACCAAAACGCCCCTTTGCAGTCAATATTCTGCATCTTCCCCTCCCTCACGCAGCCGCTGATCTGATTTCTAACATTTTAAGTTAGTATTGCCTGTTTTAGAACTTCATAGAAACAAAAACATATTGTAACTAATCTTTTCCTCTGGCTTCTTTCCATAAGCATACATTTTTCTGAGATTTATTTGCATTCTTAAGTGTGTCAATAGTATTTTGTATTGCTATATAGTACTCCATTACAAGAATACACTATAATGTACTTAGCTATTCTCTACTAAATTCATTTTTGAAGGAGTTTCTTCCATTACCTAAACAGCTCATTCAAAATCTCTCTTTACTTTCACAAATGTAATGCAACAACCCACCCATTATTTGTAGTGCAGAAATATGAAACTATCAGTCTGGATGCAGATTGTTTATATTGAAAACTGAACACCTGGTGGTATGCAAATTACCTAATCTGCATATGTGCCTGCCTGTGTGTGCATGGGGGGGAAGGGTTTCCAAGTGGAGGACAACTTTAAGGGAGGAAATATTATTAAATTTGTATGTATGTAAATGGCACCATTTACATGGCTTATACTACTGTGTGTTTTGGTGAATGTGAATGTTCTTGTGGATCTGTTCATTTTGTCTTGTTCTGGTTTGAAAGTTTCTTGCAGGAAATAAGAAGCCAAGATGGAAAGGCTTCAGAAATGATTCAAGGAGAGTTATCATCTAGCAGAGAAGCAGATGATTTAAAACAGTGCAAAGGTGATCCACCTGTTAATGTACATGTAGTCTTATTTACTGCACAGTATAGTGACATTGCCTTTTGGGAGTAGAGAACAAAATCATACCTTGAGAGAAGGACCACTTACCAATCACCCTGAGGAAAAGACTGTGGAAAGCAACCTCCAAGATAGCCCCAATGATCCCAGCCTCCTGGTATTCACCCCCTTTATGATTTCTACCTGTTGTGTGTGGACTGCACTCAGTGACTCAATTCTACTGAATTCAAAGAGGGAGAAGAGATGTTCTGTGACTAGGAGACTAAGTCATAAAAGGCAGCATGGCATTTCTTTCCTTTCCTCTCTCCCTTACTCTCTCTGTCTCCTGTCTTGTCACGAGCAGCAACAGTGAGCCACATGGCAAGGAATGGAGGCCTCTAGCTTAGACCCAGTCAGGTCAGAGTGACAGCATCCCTCCCTCCACCTCTGGTACTTGACTGCAGACTTGTGAGAGACTCAGCCAGAACCATCCTGCTGAAAGCTCCCAGATTCTGGACTCCAGAAACTCTTAGATATGACTGTAAGTTATTTTAAGCCACTGAGCTTTAGAGTAACTTGTTGGGCAGCAACACATAATTAATACAAGGTCTAACCTAGATCAAGAAATGGGAACTCTAGTGGTGAGCCTTAGACGGAAGTGAGTTAGAACCTTCTTATTCTGATAACACTTCCTAGGAGTTAGGTCTGAAACCCTCAGAAACATATGGTTCAATACTTATGGAAAGGGATCTTATGGCAAAGAGTTGTGAGCTAAGTGAGGAAGCATCCTACAGTCCCCTGGAGACAAGTCTGAGCCTGTGAACTAAAAGAAATGAAATGGAGCTGCCAACAGTAAGCTACTCTTTAGGTATGCTGAACTGTCATTGTCTCCAAAACTTTAAAAAAGGATGTTTAAAACTACAGCATGGTTTCTTTTTATGTGAAATTAAGGGGGGGGGGTGCTTAATGGTTGAGGGAAAGTGTTAAAAGATAGAACATTACAAACATCTCATAAGAACAGAGTTGTGACCCCAGCTACAGGTAACAGCCACGCCAGTTACAAGTGGCCAAGCAGTGACCTAATATGTCCTTTGGCAGAATATAAAGTGACATGGCACTTTGACAAGTGAACCAAATCAGAAAAACATGGAGTTGAATTCTAAAATGCTGCTTAAACTTAACAGGAACTACTTGAGGATCTTCTTAAACAAAGATGATAATTCAAAAAGCCCGGCATGGGGCCTGAGAGTCTGCATTTTGAACAGGCTTCCAGGTGATACGCATGCCACAGGTCCACAAACTATAATCTGAGTAACAAAGTTTTAGGGCATATGTGACAGTGATTGCCCATGAAGACACAAACAGAGCATTGGAACAGACATTGTTTAAGGCCCCAAATTCCTGCAACTAAAAACATGGAAGCTCAAAGCCATCATTATTTGGATATTATTACAAAAATGACTTTCCTTTATATTTACAGGCTGGTTCAACCTAGACCAACAAGTTCTGTATAGAAAAACAGAGGGATCTGGAGGTCACCAAGTGGCTTCAGAACCGTGTTTTTGTTCTAAATATGTCTATATTTCTCTACGGATACATCATGCATAATCCTGCTTCAATATATATGACACACTTCATATTAATACAAAGAGACTGGGAATTCTCTAAGAATTTTGGCAGACAGACAACATTATGGAACTTGAGCCAAAGAGATTTTAATGAACTATTTTCAAATGAAGGGAAAGCTTGAAGCAAAATATGCATTTCTATTTAAAAAAAAAAAACCCAAAAAACTTAAGGCTATTTGTAACCTTGACTAAATACGGTTCTTTTTTTTTTCTTATTGCTGAGACAGAAAATACAAAATCTACAATTTGAAATCTTACTTCTATCCAGGAAGGTGCTGCTTTTTTTTTTTTTTTTTTTCTTAATTCAAGTCATTTCTCTCTCATTGCCATTATTGCCCTCTCTTTTGTTTTTAAAAATATACATTCAGTGCATAGCAAAATCACATTATCATTAAAAGAAGTATTTAAATTTTACTCTTTCTTCCTAAAAAGAAAAATTAAACTCCTTTTTGAGTTGTGCTTCTATCTTTCCTACTTATTTTGAATTGTTTATATTAGTTGCCATCCATTGTACAGAATAAGCCTAAATAAGCAGATTATATAATTTCCTTTACTGGCAATTACAGAGGACAGTTTCCTCTAGTTTTGAGAAAGCATGTGCTCTCTATTTTCCTTAAAAATAAATAAAGGAGAAATTAAATTGCACATGTCTTGAGTACAATTCAACTGGATATTGCTTTTTTAGTGCTTTGTAGTGACAGAGGAAATGACTTTTTATATTTCAATCTTCACTCAACTAAACTCAAAAGAGTAAAGCACCTATAAAATTATGATCACTGATTAATATCAAATCAGTCTAAATGCAAGCAAGGAGCTTAATATAGCAAAAATAAAGTGATGCTATTTATACCTGAATTTTCAGTTAATTTATGTTCTTTGAACTGCTGATTGCTTTAAAAGAAGCAGATATAAAAATGTCTTCAATAAATTGCTGCATTTCTCAAACAACTTGGTATGTTGTTGGAGTTTTGTGGCTGGCAGCATAATGAGAATGAATGGCTTACAATCAACTGGGACTGACCCACTTAGTCATTCACACCATCCATCAAATGGGAGAATGCTTCAGAGATACAAGGTCACACCCTTGCCACAATTATTCTGTCTAATGAGGTATCACGAGATGTCTACTAGTTCAAAGGTGTGTGGTAAGGGCAGCTGAGATGAAATATTTTGTATCCTTACACTGAAGTATGGATACACATTTCTGAGTGGGTCCTTGTCACAATATCAAATTAAATGAAAAATGCCACTTCTTTATGAAATCATTTGCACTTTAAAGAGGTAGAAGTGATACAAATTTTACTTTCATGTTGTCTAGAAGTGAAGGAAAAAAAAAAAAACCCTCAGGAGAGGTTTGTTTTTTTTTTCTCCAACAAACTCAATGACAGGTTGACTTAATTATTCAAATGGTAATTTTTTATAGTAGATAATTAGACCATATGTTAACCTCAGAATTTAAAATAACCAATTTGCTTACATTGTGTGGTTCTTGTCTAACTCTGTAGAGGTACCATTTTCAGAGTGAAAAATGAGGCTTAGGTCAAATGAAAGCATCCATTAACATATTATTGTCTCCACAGAAATCCATAGGAGTGTATTAATTATCTAGGCAGCTGATCTAAAGAAGTTTTTTTATTGTTAATTGCTAATTAAAGAAAATGAATGGTAAAAGTAAATTAAAAAATAAAAACATAGATGAACTATAAAAGATAATGAGGCAATTTACAATTAATTGAATAGTTTTACATGAATTTTCCCTCAAATAACCAATAATTAATTCCAAATAAGTTGGAAAAATCAGTGACAATTCATTAAGCTATCTTCGCTTTAAATTTCTACAAAGTGAAGCAAACATAACCAAGCTTTTTAGAAAGATATGTTTCCTTCTCAGTTCACTCACCAAATAAGCTGATCTTCCATAGGCAATTGGGTTTTGCTTTTTAGCTCATTTTGCTGGGCAGCTTCGGGGTCATAACTATGCCTTAAATACAATTTGCCCACATTATTAATAGTTCTGGGAACTTTTTTATTCAGTCTGTGGATGTTATTAAGTATTTATATAATAAATTAAAATTAGAATTATGTATGTATCAGTGATAAGCATTAACTAATCTCCAAAGCCCACCTTAGTGTGCATTTTAAAATACTTTCCCTACAAGCTACAGCTACTTTATTAAAAACAATAAAAAAATAAAACCTAATGTACCAAGTGCTTTCTTCCATAATAAATCTAAGACTTTAAAAATTAAGAACATAACATGATGATCTCATGTAATAAGAGATAAAAAATGCATATGCATTAGTCCACTGTATATTAATTAAATACGTTCTATACATTCTAAAAGAGAAAGGATGAGATATTGCCATTACCCCTACCTCTTTATGCATATTATTTGTAGTGTGATTTTTAAAAATAATTGAAACTATTTTCCTTTCAAATATTTTCTTCTAATCCCTCATAATCACAGTCACATACATACAAACATACACCTTTATTTATACCTACATTTATGTTCTGACTTAATTCTACAAAAACACCTTGAAGGTAAGTAATAGGATTTCTGCTTTACAGAAGAGAAAACTGAAGTTTGCTGACATTAGTTACTGGCTGAAGACCAAGAATCTAATAATTAGTAGAGCTAGAATTGATCTGAGTTTGACTATTTCTAAAGCCCAGGTTCCTAATCAATGTAACTATTAAACACTATACTTAAAAAGAGTGAACTGGGGCTTCCCTGGTGGTGCAGTGGTTGAGCATCTGCCTGCCAATGCAGGGGACAGGGGTTCGAGCCCTGGTCTGGGAAGATCCCACATGCCGCGGAGCAGCTAGGCCCGTGAGCCACAACTACTGAGCCTGCGCGTCTGGAGCCTGTGCTCCGCAACAAGAGAGGCCACGATAGTGAGAGGCCCGCGCACCGCGATGAAGAGTGGCCCCCACTTGTCGCAACTGGAGAAAGCCCTCGCGCAGAAACGAAGACCCAACACAGCCATAAATAAATTAAAAAAAAAAAAAAAAAAAAAAAGGTCCACATCAAAAAAATCTTTAAAAAAAAAAAAAAAATAGTGAACTGCTTATTTTGTTACCAAATTTGTTAATCATTTATTTTGTTATAGAATGTATATTGAACAAAAAGAAGTAAAAGTTGTCAAAACTTACCAAAAGCACTTAATTATGTTTATATGTAGCATATACATCACATCCACAGCCGCATGTGTTGTGTGTTTGTGTGCATATGTATATATATATATATACATGTGTGTATATATATATACACACACATATGTTTGTTAATCTACTCACTCACGTTTAATGAGTCCATGTCATACACAATTAGATTAGGCCCTCATAGTCTAGCAATTACGAAGATAATTTTTTTCTAAAATAATATTTTTTGTGTGGTTATAAACAATGACCAAATTTTAAAGAGAGCATAAAATAAAAGGAAACAAAGAATAAGCATACATATTAAAATGATTGTATGCTATTTCTTATGGGCTTCATAATTTAATATGTACATTAATTATTTTCGTTAAATGGAGCACTGGTTAAATTTACCTTTGACTCCAAATTGGGTATAATGGTGAATACCTTGAAGAGCTGGTAAAATGTGAAAAATGAGAAGCTAGCGGTCAAGAATTGAAGTTACAGAAAAATAACTTATTTTGTTAGGAAGTATATAATTTATACATATAAGAATTAGTTAAACTATAAGTTACAAGCCTCACAGTTGTTCAGAGTATTTGAATTTACTATTAGAATAACATTTGGTTACAGTGTATGAGAATAAGTATAACATGTGCAAACATGATATATCTGACTGGTAATAAAGACCAAGTCCTAGGTAGTATATGTAACTTTTGCCAAGTAAATCAAATCAAACATGAAAAATTTATGAGTGTTTCTAAAAAGAATGATCCAAAAAGGCTAAAGACATTGTATAGCTATCTTTGTATCATGATTATTAAAGGATTTTCTCTAGTTACATCATGGTCTTTGATTTATTTTTTGCTATTATAATAGCAAATGAGACACAAAGCATTGCATGAAAAAACATGCTTCATTACCAACAGCACAGATAATAAGAATATAAAAGGCTCCCTCAAAATTTCTCCCGCAAATATGCTATTATTTGGTGGCAAGATTGTCCATTAAATTATTTAGCATATACAAATACACATGTTAAATAATTTATTTGGTACCGAATAATAATATATTTGGGGAAGAAACTTGGGGGGAGCCTTTTTAATGCCCTTACTTATTATCTGTACTATTGGTAATGAAGCATGTCATTACTTGGTACCATAATTGTCCCTGAAGGTTGTTTAGAATATGCAAATACATGTGTTAAACAGTTTATTTGGCACCAAATAACATATTTGGGGAAGAAATTTGGGGGGAGCCCTTTTATGTTCTTGCTTATTATCCATACTATTGGTAACAAAGCATGTTATTATTTGGTACCAAGACTGTCCATTAAAATTTTTAGCACATGCAAATATACTTGTTAAATACTTTATTTATAGCCTGTAATAATTTAATAACTTATTTGATTTTTTTCTATCCAAAGCAAACTGATAAAAAACTATTCTTTGTATAAACATACATTGAGCACTATCAGAGTTTCATTCTTCAAATGAATTTACTGAACTAATTCAATGAGTCACCATTTGACTCTATGAAGAAAAATTGGCATTTTATTAACATTGAAATACCAAATCAACAGAAATCAAAAAATGTAGTTGGATTCATTTAAGATCCATTTTAAAATAATGCATGACTTGAAACTTTTTTAAGACATTAAAACAGCACATTTTAGATTAGAAAATATTTTTAATTAAAGCATCCTGCACTTCAACAGCAAGTTCTATAATATAACTGCAATGGTAAGCAAAGATTTCATTAACTTCCGCCAGAAGTCCCAGATTTAGGAATATCGGCTGTAATTAGAAAAATTAAAGCTACACTTCAGAATTAATTGAAATTATTAAAGTGTTTACTCTTGCATTATTTATAGCTAGAATGTCAGCAAGAAGCATTTTACACCTTCTCATAAGTAATTCTACAGTGTATATTACCAACATAACATGACTTCCGTTGAATATTGGGTCTTTCCAGGTGGGCCTGCTATAAGTTATCATTTTATTCTGATTCCCTGGACAACTTCATAAAAATTCTTCACTGGGAAAGCATGAAGACTAATGCATTCCTGATGGATGGGTGTGATGCAAGATTCAGGCATTTGCTGCCCTCATCAAATTTACCAGCAGGATTCACCAGAAGCAAAGATAGTCTTATCAGACAACTGCACTGTGTATGAAATAACCAGCAAGCCACAGATTGAGGCTCAGTTTTCTAAAGGCAGAAAATTTTACAAAACCTGAAAAGGCATGGATTGTAACTGTAAAGTATCAATTCTATGTTTTTATTAACTCATTCTTTGATTTAATCTCAGACACTGTATACATTTTTATTGTAAGTATTACGTATTTTGAATTTCTTAGCTCAAAGTAGATGTGTCTTCAGAAAAAGGAATTGACCTACTATCATAATTTAAAGCAAATAAGACTCAGCCCATGATTTCTGTTTGTGACCTCAACCCACACAGCACAGATAAATTCACTATCATGGAAGGAAAATGAAGGTTAAAAAGAAAAAAATAGCTGCAACAATTTAGCAATCTTCTTTAAAGTTTTACATTTTTAGGTGATTCTCTGTATAAAATAAATTAAAATTTTACAGAAGTCCAGACACATTCTTTATTGAACAGAAGTCTGCAATGTCAGTTAAGTTACCTGGGTTCTAATTTCACATTTAATTCTGAAAAAATAATTATAAAAACTTGGTATTGAATATCATGGAGCCTCTTGTTCATTATTAGTAATACTAAATGTTTTCACCTAGACTTTTTCTTGCTAATCCAAACAACAGAATAGATGACAAAACATCTCATCTACCTATTTTAGATTCAGAGTATAGAAAAATTGTGCAAGATATAAAGAAAAGAAGGGAGACAATGTAAGTTCTCACCAATTTTTTTATAAGGTGTAAATAACTAAAGTGGAGAATACTAACTTCTTCAGTATCTGTTCTCCTCTTCCCCCTTTTAATAGAAGCAACTCCCCAATTTAGCTAGGTACCTGGCCACCCAGCTAGGCACTACATTGCCCAGCTTCCCTTGCAGCCAGATACGACCATATGACTAGATTCAATGGAACTGGAATGGAACTTCCCTTAAAGCAATGCTGTTTCCCTTAACTTCCTATCAATTTATTATCTAAATTTGGCCCTGAATATAAGGACTCCTCTCTAGGTAATGGCTGAGCAGCAAGATGGAAGAAACCTGGGTCCATGAATGTCCTTGTGAAATAAGTGTCATCCCATCAGCCTGGGCCACTCAACTGAGGACTATTATGTAAGAAAAATGTTTCTATTTCATTTCAGATACTTTGTTTTGGGGTCACACAGTTATAAAGGTTTAGTGTGTAATCTAACTTGTACAATGTTGAATGCTGACTCTTTATAATTATTTACTACGGATTTATTTTTTGAAGTGTACCATATGGGTTAATAAGTACTTTAAATTCATTTAATTTTAAATCAATTAGGAATACCGATAGATGAGCCAAAATGTGGGTGATGGGCTCTAGAATTCTTAGATTGGTTACTCTATGGGAAAAGACAAACAAATGAACAACCAACTGCTTACCAGGACAAATACTGCAACTTTTTTCAAAGTTTGGTCATGAATATTTTATAATTTTCCGAACTATTCCAGTGATCACGTGGCTGTTAAGTTACTTAATCAGAGAACTCAATTCTGAGATTTTGCATAGATTGCAATAACTCAAGATTACTCTATTTTCCAAAAAAATAGGCGTTTTTTTCCCTTCAGTTTTGTGAAGTTTTCAGCACTAACATCTTGATTCTTTCCGCTTCTACTCAGCTTTCCCCCTTCCCAGTCCTTCCTTCCAATCTCCCCAACAGATCAGACTCAATAATTATCAGCTTTAGTTACTGATACAAAGAAGCAGATCCAATAAAATGGGCTCTTTAGACCACAGAAATATATTAATATGGATCCAATCAATATTTTTGCAGTCATCACAATATTTTGGATGTGTAGTCTAAAAAGGGGTTCATGCAATATTTTCAAAGGTCACTAAAAATGCAGACATGGAAGCTGTGATTACATACTTACTTCATCTTAAGATATATCACCTTAAAATCTGGGGTACCTTTCCTAAGACAAAATGGATTAAAAAAATCAATGATTTTTTTCAAGCCCTTGTATAAACAAATTTTCTTTAAAAATAATTTCTACCTGGTAATTCAACAGAAAAGCAGTCATATGTTTTCTAAATATCCAACAAAGGTTTTTTGGAAGTTCTTAATATCAAAGCTACATTGTAAAAACATATCATGAACTGTTTCCCTTTTTGAGCTGCAACATTCTCTTCAAGACAGATTTCATGTTATACAATGTGTGCCACGATCCTGGAAAGTGCACCCAAATTCTTAAGATTGATGACAGTAACTACATACATGCCCTACCCAACAGATGTTACAGTAGCATTTCCAGCAACAAAGACCTGGAGCCCAGCCAAGCTGTGAGCAGCAGAGTCTGTTCTTATGAGGGCTGGGCTACAGTAAGAAACCCACACAGTTCCAGGATGGTAAGCCAAAGGAGGCTGACCACTTTGGAGTTGGCAGGGGAAACACAACATAAAATTTTGCTAGAGATCATTACTTAGTATGGCAGATACTGGCCGCTGCTGGGAAACAACAGAAAACTGATCGATTTGTTGTGCAGAAATAATATAGTAGGTGGTTCATCTTGAGCAAAGCCACAAAAAGAAAGAAGTCCCTCAAATTTGGCATTCTATTGTATATATGTCATTGGCTGGAAAGGATACTCATGATACTCTGAAATCAGATTAAAAATTAGTGTCTGAAGGACACATACATGTAATAGTGCAAAATTTGAGAAGCCTCTTCAACAAGGAAAAAGCAATTATAAATCGTCATCATCGTTATCATTTTCATCATAAGCTACCTAAATTATTCAATTGTTAACTTCAGTGTGTTTGTATGGCTTTATTATAGAGTACATAGTGCAGCAGGGGAGAAGGCAAGAAATAATGATGAAAAGGTAGTTTGCAACCTGAGTCAGGAAGGTCCGTTTATGGCACACTAAGTTTTCCTTTTAACCTTATACTCCAGGCAATAAAGAATCTTTTAATGCTTTAAGCATGATCAGATTTGCATTTTGAAAAAAAAAAAAATCTTTTGGTGGCAGAGAAAAGAATAGAGGAGATAAGGTAGAAGTAGGAAGACAGGAAGTAGTCATCCAGGTAAGATTTGTGCTATGGACTGAATGTTGCATCCTTCCAAAATTCTTATGTTGAAATCTATTCCCCCATGTGATGGTATATGGAGGTGGGACTTTTAGGAGGTGTAGGTCATGAAGATAGAGTCATCATGAATGGAATTAGTGCCCTTACAAAGAGATTGTGGGGAGCTCCCCTGCCCTTTCCACCATGTGAGAATACAGCAGGAAGAAGGCTGTTCACTAACCAAGAAATGGGCTCTCACCAGACACCAAAACTGCCAGCACCTTGACCTTGGACATGCCAGCTTCCAGAACTGTGAGGAATAAATTTCTGTTGTTTATAAGCTACCCAGTCTATGGTATTTTTGTTATAGAATGGAATATGACAATTCCATTCCATAAGCCTGAATGGAATACGACAATTTGGTAAGACCCTGAAGCAAAATTATGGCATGGGGGAAATTTTAGTAAATAATACAGGGTGGGCCTGACAGAGCTTGGTCACTGATAGTTATCATTTTTGTGGTAGGACCCCACTGAGATAAAGGTGGATGCTGGCACAAATTTGATGAGACAACCCAGACCTTTAAAAAACTTTACTCTCTTGAAGTTGCAGATTCTGCTTATTTTAGCTAATTTTCTGGACCTATTACATTTGTTTGCCTGCAGAGATCTAATCCAAGGTATCTTGTATAACCCATACTGTATATGCAAATTATACTGTATATAATGAGTATATTACATTTTAATAATAATTAGGACTACCCGTTTAAAAACACTTTGGATCTGAAGATTATGTCTTCTTTGTTCATAAATCAAAAGAAATAAAAAGATATTATTGCCAATGCGTGAAAGAGTCCAGGGTTTCTTAGTTTTTTATTCTTGACCACTGCTCCTCCTACAAGCTTTTCAGGGACAGAAGGCCAAACCCTTGCTTGTAACAAGCATTTTAACTAAACGTTTAGCAGTCCTACAAAGGTCTCCAGGGGACAAGTTTGCCCAGTTTGGCACATTTTCTACTCCTCAATTCTCACTTAGAAAGGAAAATCCATTGAATTTTCTTGGCAAGTAATCAGAACACCTTAGGGAGGAAAGACTTCAGGAAGACCTTGGGGGGAAAAGATAATCCAATAAACTTGTTCATTAAGTGTTTCCATATCTTTCACACCTGAAAGGAAGAGGTTTGTGCCTCTTGAAATATGAGTCATAAAATAACTTTAACTTTCTATTTTTGGTATTATGTATTTCCCTCAATATAGGGAACATGCAATTTTTTGTATATGCTTTGCCATATTGTGGTATTAATTAAAATTATAACTTGACAAATGTATAGCTAATATTTTATTTAGTTTGATTTTTAAAACATCACAAATTTATGATAATTTTACAGAACATCTAAGATATTTCTCATGTCCTTTCAAAATTAGGGCACCAGATGTCCACCAATAAGCATCGAGCATTTCTCATATATTAGAAACCAAATAAATGTTTACTAAGATTATTTTATTCAACCTTTTTAAATTTGGTTAATGTACAGGTAATAGTTTAACTTTTCAATTCTTATAATCTAACAATTAAATCATGATTTATGCTGTAACTCATATTCCCTCAATTTAAGTTTCAAGTAAGCAGTCATGCAAAAATTCAAGAAAAGAGATCAACACACTGGAAAAAAAAGAAAAGCAAAAGTAGTTTACTATTGCCATCAAATGAAAATTACAATGAATTTAATCCAATGTGATGCAATGGTGTAAATAATACCCAGACTACATGGCAATGAGACATAAATAGTAAGAGTTCACAAAAATAATTATTAAAATGACTCTTACAGGACCAATTTTTGGTTTTCCTCTTCTTAATTTCTTTAATGCTTATAATCAGCAACACTTATATTATACTTTGTACCAGTTAGTTATGCCAGTCTCATGTCGTTATCATGGGAAGCATTCATTAAAGCACTGGTAGATGGGGCCCTCTTGACCCTAAATCTCACTCCATGGTACATCTGAGCTCATCTTCCCTGCCTTTGCATTTCTATTCCGCTATGCCTTCTACATAAGACAAACTGACTCAAACATCTTGGTTGATTCTCAAAAACTGTGGCTCTTGGTCACCAGTCACTAAGTGTAACAAGGTATGTAAAAAACTGAGGCAGCATAAAATCTATGGCCAAGAGTCTATAGGGGCCTGCCTGTTTGGTGGGAACCACCTTGCTCAACTTACTCCTGAGAAGGGACCTGAGCTTGGAGGGACACCACTGGCAAAAACAGAGAGCACATCAGGTTCTCTTTCTACCAGATCAACACTCTCCAAGGAAGAAAAGAAATACACACTACTATATATAAAATAGATACCTAATAAGGACCTACTGTATAGCACAGGGAACTCTACTCAGTAGAGTTACTCTGTAATGACCTATATCAGAAAAGAATCTAAAAAGGCGTGGGTATATGTATATATATAACTGATTCACTTTGCTGTACAGCAGAAACCAACACAACATTGTAAATCAACTATTCTCCAATAAACATTTTTAAAAAAGAAAAGAAAAGGAATACACTCTAAAGCATTTGCACAGTCCTTACACACTCAACTTTGGCAAGAGCTATCTGGAGATAGTTGGCCTTGGTGTGGTTTGTCCTCACTTCTTTGTTTCCCTGAGCAACACTTTCACGATGTTCCATTCCTGTATGTTATCATTTACTTACAATAATTTGTGTTGGCTTCGTTTTAAAGGAATTGTGTCATAAAAGCAAAGCTGGGATACCTCATGTTTTCCACATTTGATATATAAAACCTATGCGATTGTGGAATTCTTATATACTAATGTTGTACATATGGGAGAACATATAAATCTATGTCAAAATGCCAATATAGCAAAGTGGTTTAAAATGTGGGATGTGCAGGCAGAGCACAAAGGTGCTTCACTTGATATGCTACAATGGGCAACTTTCCCTTGCTTCTATGTGCTTTAGTTTCCTCATCTGTAAATTAAAGATAATAACTGTACTGATTCCATGGGGCTGAGGTGAGAATAAATGAGTTAATGCCCATGAAGCACTTAAAATACTGACTGGTATACATTAAAGAGTCAATAAATGTTAGCTATTATTATCACCTTCTATCTTAAGTTCTTTTCAGAGCTCATGAGAAGATTCCACAGGACAAAAAAATTCCAAAACCCACGATGCCATCACTGATTAGGGACAAAAATTGCTTCTTTCTTTTAATGTAATAAGAAGTGATAATTAGAACCATAAGAAGTGATGGACTAGTCATGAAATGTAGATTGTTACATCGATGAGAGCGATGACTGAGATGTAAGGCAACTGCACGATACAAAAAATGGTGTAATCTATTAACAAGTCTTAACAATATACACTTTTATATTCTCACGTGACCAACAGAGTCATCCCTGTGTAGCTGTGGCACCAGGTTCCTACTAAGATCAAAGGAAATGAGCAAAAAAGGGAAACTTGGCAGTAGAAATAGAAATGGGAAGAGATACTCATTTCCTATTGAATAAGGGAGAAAGGAAGCCTGCTCTAGTAGGAAACACATGATCTCTTCTGACCTAGCTCCATAAACGGATTCATCTCCAGGTTCAGCCCATAAGATTTCACACCAAAATAAATATTGCCTGAAATTTCTTTCTCTGAAAACAGCATATATACAAACACACAGACACACAGAGCATATATATATATATTACAATTAGAATATTTCTTTAGATGTACTACTTCAAAAAGCCAGAAAGTATCAATGTGTCTTAGGGAATGTGTAATTTATGTTATTAAGTCTGGCAACTTTCCACAATGGAGGTGGTCTATGGGAAAATAGAAAGCACCAAAAAAAAAAAAAAAAAAACACACACACAAGAGGAAGGCATGCCATCCTGAGGGGCAGGGAAATAAGACACTGAAGTGCTGAATTCAATCCTGAGAGCACACAATTCTACCACAAGAAAGCCCTGTTGTCTTGAACCACACAGGTATAAATGATGAGGCTAAGACATGTCTTACAGAGCTAACCACATATATTTCCTAGGAGGCAACAAATGGATAGCACAAATGACACAGAATGAACACATCCATTCAGAGGAGAAGCCACCGGACATCCTTACACACTAAAATTACAAGCAATGATCCACTGAAATAAATACCATTAATAAATATTAATTAAGAACTAAGTGAGTATATTATAAAATAAAATGGAAAATAACAAGTGATGGGAAGACACTTTCCTATCTTTTTAATGCACATAGTCCAGCACTAAAATTTAGAAATGTAAAAGTTTCCTTGAAGGTGAAACAATATACTGTCTCAGGACAGTTTTTCAAATATTACTGTTGAGTAGTACAGTATCTTTGATAAGGGCTCTTAAGGAGAATAAAAACAGAAACTCTTTAAAATTAAATTAGAAACTAGAGAAATCAAGAGGTGAATTTATGGTAAATTTTTAACTCCAAAGATATCTAACAATCCAAGTAAGTTTCTAAAAATTTAAATTACACTTTTGTCTTCCTCTTTATTTGATCCAAAGTACATATTATAAGACCGCTTATGAAAATAAGCCACACATCAAAATGTACAGGTAGAATTTCCTCTCTTTTTCTCTGTTCTCTTTCCCGGTAAAACCAATACACTTCTCCAATGATGCTTTGGTTACAACTGAAACAACACGATCCTTGACTATAACTTGTATTGTACCCGATGAATTTGGAAATACAAGGGATTGGTACATGGACTATAAACTGCTACAGTGGTCTGGAGATTTATTTGTGTTTTCCATATCTTGTCAATATGAGGAGGGTAGAGTGATATGCTTATCATACCCTACTGCCTGCCTCTCTGGAACTTTGGAGAGTGGGGAACATGACCAATTAGCATTGGAGTAATCCAGCTTTGAAGATGTTGAAAGATGTCAACTTTGCAGTGGAATACAGCATAGCCTACAGCTGCTACATAAGCAAAAAGGATTCCACCCAGCTTCCAGAAGAGATGCCTCTGACTCAGGATGACAGCCAATGAGCAGGGGGAAATGATAAAAGAAGCCATGTACCGAGAAATTTTCCTGTGATTTAAGAGAAGAGGTTCTTTAGGGAGATTACATTTTCTCCATGGAATAAAAAAAAAAAAAATTCTTGATAATGGGGAAACATTTCATAAGAATATAAGATGATCGCAATTTGGGCAATATTATATTGCTACCGTACGAGTGTTTACTCAGCGTTGCTTGGCACACTGGAGACAATAAATATTTGGGGATCAAGTGTTATATGGGTTATGCCGCCATGTGGTACATATTGCATAATCCTGACTAGTGATTCGGACTTGAAAATATATCCAAGCTGGGAAACAGAAGAGAATGTAACTTCTAGGAGTAGTGCATACGGTGCCTGTATTTTCCTGTCCTTGATTTTTGTGGCAAAATCAAAGAGGAATTAATACAGATCAGGAACTGATAAACTAACCTCCTAAACGGTTCCAGATGGATACAAGGTAGCAACGGCAAAACCTGGGACTATGGCACAGTGAAGGTATGAGCCAGATTCCCTGCTAATCTGATGACCATCTACTCCAAGGTGAAAAGTCATATCTCGAAGTTTGAAACCAATTTGTGGGAAGAATAAAAAGTGGAAGAATATGGCTTCTAAGGCAAGATTAATAAGTCTCTCCTTTCTTCCATCCTCTCCGCTCTACATCCTTCATTCTACCTCTAAGTACAATCTATGATCTTGATCATATAGATTCTAGGTCACTGTACTTGGACAACATCTCAGGCATACAGCATGGATGAGTATTTTTTTTTCCTACCTAAATAAATGTCTTGGACAAGTGGCCTAGACCAGTTCATTTAAAAATAGGAAAACACACTACTGCTCTTATTTTTTCTTGATCTGTATTCTAAATTAACCTTTCCTAGGGGCTTCCCTGGTGGTGCAGTGGTTGAGAATCTGCCAGCCAATGCAGGGGACACGGGTTCGAGCCCTGGTCTGGGAAGATCCCACATGCCGCAGAGCAGCTAGGCCCGTGAGCCACAATTACTGAGCCTGCGCGTCTGGAGCCTGCGCGTCTGGAGCCTGTCCCTCGCAACAAGAGAGGCCGCGATAGTGAGAGGCCCGCGCACCGCGATGAAGAGTGGCCCCCGCTTGCCACAACTAGAGAAAGCCCTCGCACAGAAACGAAGACCCAACACAGCCATAAATAAATAAATAAATAGATAAATAAATAAATAAATAATTTTAAAAAAATTAACCTTTCCTAGAACTGGAAGGAAGCTATGTTCTAGGCCTTTGTCCCAAGACAATCTAATGAAAGAAACAGGAGTATATCCTATGATATAAATCCCATAATACATGTGTTTAGTGGGTAAGTAGTAAAGAGGTCTATGTGCACACATGCTTGCCAGGCTTTGTTCTCTGTTCTTGTAGCTGCTGAAAAGGTCTATTTTTCAACAGTACAAACTATATTTGAGAAATATAACTTTGGGTAGTCTTTGAAAAGTATAATTCACAGGGGTCCCAATACAATAAATGCATTAATAGACTTGTGTAGCTGATTGCTTACATATTTGCATTCTTAAAATGGATTTTTTGTAAAAGTTCACTAATTCTGCATTTAAGTGTAATATTTTTTGTTCTTTGACAAAGTAAATCAGATAGCATCATATATGCAATGAATCTTACAACAAGGCATCCCAGTTAAAATTATACACATTTAATTTGAGGTTAAAGATGGCTGCTTTTAAGTCACCAACCATGTTATAATCAAATACAAATTTGTTCCTTTCCTTTTTAGCACCTAATATAAGTACATACACTTAACCAGGTAAGTAAGGTCCATAACAGCACATGTAAAAGAACAGCAATCATGTTCTCTGCAATTCTATACATCTCAACCTTAAGAATATTTAATTATTATAATGTGGTATTTAGAAAATATATGAAATTATTACAAGGCAGAAGGCCTTGGTAAAATGGTATATTCTTGAAATTTCATTTGATTTAAGGACTAATCAGAGAGCAATTTGATACAGTACACCCTAATATATGTTCTCTTTGACAACTCAATTATTGTATATACACTTCTAAAATTTTAAGCACACTATTTTCACTAATTTCCATCTTGAACAGATGTATTTAAACACACACACACATACACACGGGCACGCATGCAAATACACACAAAGAAAAGCAAATACACTCTCTATAATTAATCAGCCATAATTTGCATTCAAAAGTAAACAAATTTTAAATATAGCATGATCTCCCGGTCTCCCATGATTTAAAACGTAAAACATTTATAAAAATCTAGGTCACTTGCTACCATTCAGAGATTTCTGTCAGAAAAGGAAAGGACTGGGCACACTGATTTTCTTAGAGGGGAGGAAGTTTCCGATTTCATCAGTTAAATAACATGAATTGTATCTAGATAAATTGTATCTACAATTTTTAACTGTAAAAATTATTGGCTTTTTCTATTTTAAAAACAGCACTGAAAATTAACACCATATGTATTCTTTCTCTGTGTTCATTTTCCATGATGAGAAGTTTGATCACTATAAAATATTTTTAAATGAAATGCATCCTACATCATCAATGAGATTTTTTAACTTATAATTTACTAACAGGTATATAAATGACCGTCCGTGTGTTTTCTTGCCATTGTAGTATCTTAGATACTATTGCTCTGTGATGGAAAGCCTCTCTGTGAACTTCAGAAATTTATGTCACCTTTATAGTTTTTAATCTTTGAAGTATTTAGTTTTGTCTTTAAAATATAGGGGTTGAAATAAATTTTTCTATGGTTTCTTCTAGCTGTGACATCTATAACAGGTATCACAGAAAAAAATATGAGTTGACTTCAATTGTGCATATTTATCTAAACATGACATTGTAAGATAGCTTACATGAAGTAATTAAGAGACGTAAAAAGGATGTCAAAAGAGACGAAGCAATTCCTCTTATTTTTATCTTCTCATACCCTCTGGTATTGAATACAGTAACAAATCCAAAAACACTTATTTATACAATATTCTTTCAGTAGCAAGAGGGAAGGGTGGTTTAGAGAAAATTTAATCAGCCCCCTTCCTTCCATAATCTCCATCCTCCTCCTTTAAAACCACTCCAAATAAACATTCAATCTACATAGCAACAGTGTCCAAGCACTTCCAACATGGCTTCAGAACAATTTCCTTAGCCATCCTTCAAACAAGATGGCTGCCCCAACTCCTACATAGATTCTCAAGCTGCCATAGTGTAATTCAACAATTTGCTAAACACTAATACTAACTATATTAGTAATTACATTAGCTTGTTTCTCAGATTTTGTTATTGAAATATTCTCAAATTGTAGGCCAATTTCTCTACAGAGAAGAAAACCCAGGTACAGAGAGTCCAGGTTACCTCCCTGGGGTCACACAGCCAATTATAACGGTGAGAGGAAAACTCAAAACTTCTGATTCTACAATCACATAAATGTTCACTTTGTGGGTAATGTTCATTTTTGGTTCTTCATTCATTTTCCTTCATTCAACACAGTTTTAAAGGGTTTGAAGAAACATAACCATTATTGCAAGTACAGTTAACATATACATTGTTTAATTGTACCAGTGGAAATCCATTTATTCTTCATGGATGGCAAATTGCTTTTGAAAAGCCTGATTAAAACTGACTGAACTGACAGTAGTCATAAAAAATTTGCATTTAAATATATAAGGAGATAAATGAATTCAAAAGGCACTCAACTGGATACAAAATCCAATTCATCCAATATTCACCATAACTTTTAAATTAGCATTATCAAATATATATGTTCATATAATTTGCATTGCTAAAGTTTATTAAATTCAGTATAAGTGTAAGTCCAAAAAGACATAACTGAAATTGAGGTATTTTCTCCAAACAACAGAGGAATCTTAGTTATTTGTGGTATTAAATTTGAGATTCATAGATAAAGCCATATAGATAGATATTCAATTAGGCAATTTTGCAAGTCACATATTTTTCAGAAATGTCTAAAAAGAAGATTTTGGGTGGGTGAATTTGAAATGTGTAACATGCATTTCAGGCCACCTGCTCTCAAATTACCATATAAAATCCATCCATTCCCCACCTACTCCCATAAGCCAGTCTTAGAAATGCAGAGGTATCAGAAGTTACATCAATATTACTTTTCTAACAGCAAAACAATTTACACCAGTGGTAGCCACAACTGTCATGTGCACTAGTAGCCATTCCTAAAATTTCAATAGTATCCAGCTAATTATTTTATATAAACCAGCAATATTTTAGCTTTTCTCTTATACTTAACCTCACTAAAGAAAAATGTCCTTTGCCCTTGCAGGTTGCATCTGCACCCTACTAGTAGTACACAGGAGAGAAAGGATGTCATTTCATAGAGGGAAAAACAAAGTAATTTTTAACCACAGTTTAGCCTTCCAAAATCACATCTACTTAACAATGTCTTACTTTCTAAATTAAAAGTTTTAAGAAAATAATAATCACATTTAAGGGTTCCCTAAAATGTAAGACCATGTGGTCTACAAAACCACCTTTAAGTAATGATATTTACAGGACTACATCTGTAAATTCTACGTTAATATTAAGAGAAAGAAAAGTATGTTTGCCCTCACCAACTGCAACTGTAAGCAAATGCAGGTATACAGCACTTTAGTAGTAAGAACTCCTTTAGTAAGCACACGTTTAGAGGAATTAATCATTCATTCCCTGTAGACTGCTTATGTATTTCATAGGGCCACGATCTGATCTGAATAACAAGAACAATTGCATAATAAAACACATTACTGCTGACATCAGCAACTTTCTTTTTTCAACTTTGAAGTTGCAACCACCTCTGTATTGCACAAAAAGCTGGTGGCAAAAAAACCTGACAACTGAATCGCCCCATCCAGCTTTGACTTTTTTCTCTCTTATTACATAGAGACAGTGATCAAATATAATATGTGCAAGCTTTACTAGAAATGGTTTTAATTCAGGCTATCTTCCTCAGCACTATGACATAATTAGAGACAGAATCTGTGTCAGATTAGTTTTCATGTTAAGTGTAAATCTTTCAGAAACTCAAACAGGATGAACAATTCTGTCCTGTCTTTTCTTCTGTGGAATATGTGTCTAACAGTAATATAGGTAATAACATGTTTGAATCACTCTAAAATTTGACTACCTCAGTACAAACTCACCTTTTATTTTTCAATAATTATTTTTTCAAACATCAAGTATGCTTTCAGATATTTGAGGTCACAAATGAGTAGAGGTCATTTGCTATAATTCAAATCTGATCAACCAAGGGCTTCATTTTAATTATTTAAATTCACTTTAAACCAATGATAGAAATGGCAGCTGAGAGCAGTAATACGTCTAAGAAAACACATTTGGATAGAAAATAAAGTAATATACAAGAAACAATGATATATCTATCCAAAATGATTTCCATGTATGGTAACTTCATGTCAACAAATTCATCAACTGTCCTACTGTTATTTCATTACCCCCAAAACTTATGTCCCAAGATATTCAGAGCTTCTGATATTGAATAACCATAACAACTCTAAAAAGAGCTTTCCCTTTTTTATACCACTGTACATTAGTTCACTCTTAAATTTTTAAAAATCAATGCCAAATGAATTTAGCTGCTTTTATATATTTACTTGAGTAAATATAAAGGTAATTGTTTTTCACTTTACCATCATCAGCAATTAAATATAAGAAAGCCCTCAGGTATTATTTGATAGTAAGGTGTTTTGTTAAAAATAATCTGTGAGATAAGTGATGTTAATTTTCAGTCTGGTTTCTAACTCTTGAAAGGATTTGATTAGAAAAGTGTATATTATACTAACACAGAAAGTTGAAAGTTAAAGATAAAACAGAAAAACTTTTCCTAATCACTATTCTACACTAGTCAGTATGAATGCTATTATGTCAAAGAAGTTTTAATTTGTTAAAAATCACCTCTGTTTTAACTAAACTGCAATTCCTACTGTATCTACTGTATATGTAACAATGCAAGAAGAATTAGATTCAGAATCCATTTGGCAGTGATAAAGGAAAAAAAAAATGCTGAAATGTTATTGATTCTCTCCCTCTTGTGCAAAACAGACTGACTCAACTATATTTTTCCTGACATAACACAAAGGTTTTATTTAGATATTACAAAATACTGGCAAATGTTAGACTGTATATCTCTCTTTTTTAAATTTTAAGATATTAACCCTTTCACAGAGAGAGGAAGAGTGTCCTACTTGTTTTTACAGAAATGCTGCAGCCACTTACATGGTGATGTTAGCCCCAAGAGGAATACCACCTGCAAAAGTTTTTGATGCAGAGATATTCAGCCCTAGGAGACACCTTAAACCTGTCACTGGCTGCTGAGCCCATCGCAATTTACAACCTGCTGTGTCAAAGTCACAGCCTCAGCTCCTGCCCTCTCCAAAACATTTTTCACATTCCCTCTCCAAATTAATTTCATCCAGTTTTTTACAAACTAGGCTAAAATTCCCAGATTTTCTTCCACATCTCCTCTACCTACAAGCATAAAGAAACCTCAGCAGGGTTTTATTCCAGTCTTTCAAACCGGCTATATTAACTTTCCCTTGACCCAATTTTTTCTTTTTTTTTTTAACAAGCTCTCTTCAGAACCAAAGATAAAACAAGCAACCAAGTGAAGTCAGAGAAGGATGAGAGTTGGTGTGGACTAAGGCTGAGGTTGAAGCTAGCAGTAGAAGGAAACCAGTAGGGTTAGAATGTTCAAGCTTTTTTAAGGAAACCATCCTTAAATCTTAGAACCAACCAACGTTTCACAAACCAGGCTTCCCATAGCCCTTGAACAATCAGCGTTTAAAAAATCGGATTCCCAGCAAGACTGCCGATACTGAAGTCTGCTGAATGCAATGTTCTTCCAAAAAAGAAAGAGAGAGAGGAGAGAGAGAGAGAGAGAGCCAAAGAGAGAAAGAAAGAGAATGGAAGAAAGAAGAAAGAAAGAAAGAAGAAAGAAAAGAAAGACAGAGAAAGAAAGAAAGAAAGAAAGAAAGAAAGAAAGAAAGAAAGAAAGAAAGAAAGAAAGAAAGAAAGAAAGAAAGAAAGAAAGAGAAAGAAAGAAAAGAAAGAAAGAAAAGAAAGAAAGAGAGAAAGAGAGAGAGAAAGAGAGAAAGAGAGAAAGAAAGAAAGAAGCTTAGCAATCAATTAAGAACTAGTGAAGTTATATAAATCAACTTCTTCCCCGGTAAAACGAACAAACTGCCCGCCCATACCATCGGGGGAAAAGCATTCATTCAGCATATGCCTCAATTTAAGACAAGAAATACAGAAGCACAGTTTACTTACTAAAGCAGCCGCTCCAGTCCTCCTTGGAAACCCTGAGGAGTCTTCTCGTTTCTCCCCTACCAGTCAAATAAAGAATTTTCTTTCTATTCCACACAGGCCCAGAATAAACTGCAAGAAAGGACAGCACAAGAACAGCCGCCCGTCGGGCTTTGGCTTTGGTCGGATGCTTCGGGTTCTGATTGTTTCAAAAGTGGGGTCTTCTTTTCGGGAGGGAGGGGGCGAAGACAGGAGAAAATGAGGGCGCTCCGCAAGCTCGCCGGGGTCCTACAAATTATTCTGACGGCAAAGTACCTGCACTCTCCCCGCGGAGGCTGCCTGTCAGCGCCGCGCGAAGGGGAGGACGCTGAGGGGGAGGAGCAGCCGGAGGGCTCGGGCTGGGAGGGAGCGCGGGGCGGGGGAGGCCGGCGAGCGGCGGGCGGAGAAGCCGGGGGACCAGCCGCCGTCAGGGCGAGGCGCTGCCCCACGCGCTCGGGCCGCCGGGTGTGGGCGCGGCGGGGCCGGGAGCCGAGGCGGCGGGCATCTCCCGGCAGCTCGCGCTCCCTCTTGCTCCCGCTCGCACACACAGGCACACACCCCACGTCTCCGACAACAGCCGCCCCGCCGCAAGCACTCACCTGCATTTCCTTAACAAGCCACTTGATGGCTGCCAGCGGCGCGGGCCCGGCTCCCGCGGGCGGGCGGGCGGGAGCCCAGGGCGTGGAGGACGCGGCGCGGGATGTTCCGAGCGCCCGCCCGGGAGGCGGCGGCGGCGGCGGCGGCGGCGGCGGCGGTGCGGGCGCGGGCTGGGGCGGGAGGAGGGGAGCCGCGCCGCGCCCCCGCGCTGCCCGGGCGCTGACCTGACTGACCCCGCGCCCCCGGGACCTTGGCGGGATTCCAGGGCTCGGGGGTCAAGTGGTCGGCGCGGAGAGAGGAGGACATGTCGGGCCCGCGCTATTCCCGACTACTAAGGCCACACAGGACTTGTCCAGGTGTGAATCCCGCTTGCGCTTCTTCAGGTGTTCGCGTGCTTTCGCTAATTTTGCAGGTGTTTTTGCTTTTTGTTTTGGAGGGCAGCTGGCGGTTAGGGTTAGGGGTGGAGGGTTTAAAAATGCAAGGGCTAAAGATTTAATCTGCAATACGATCGATGCTTGGGAAGAATCCCCTTTAGTGAGAGTTAAGGAAGGGGAGCGGAGGCTCCGTGGCGCCCGGGGTGTTCTGCATCTCAGATACAGGATGTATCAATAGTTGTCGTATGGGGTGCTTGGCAGCCTGGCTGCCGGGATTGAGGGAGACACTGGGCTCTGCCGAGGTGGTACTTGAGAAGGGAAAAACCTGTGAAAGAGTTGCTGGGAAACAGCCTCGCTATTGAGGAGAGGACGCGGACAGGCATTGGGGGAGCAATTTCTTCCCCACCTGCTCAGTCCCCCACCATAGAGCGGCCAACGCCACTAAGGTGGTGTACCACAGACTCGGGATACCAGGGAAGAGGAACTTAGGTCCCCTGAGCAAAGCTAGAAAAGGGGACTGGAGCTGGGGAAGAGGGTGGGCAGGATGAAAGAAATCTAGCAGAAAGCTTATCACTCCACCATCATTTATGTCTGATCAGAGCATACAGCTACGGCAACAAATGCTCTCTTTCTTGCTAAGGAGAGAGCAATGTCACTACGTCGGTGCTTTAAAAAAAAAAAAAAAGCCAAAATAATTATCCTGTTTGTAATAACGCAACAGAGAGACTTCCAGGTACCCTCTAGTCAAACGTGCTGTAAGCACTATGGACACAAACAGAAAGCAGTGAGCCATCTACTTATCTGTCCACGACCTAATAGCAGAAATGTCACTTTCTCCCAAAGAGAAACAAAGCTTAATCAATATAGGTGACATTTTCCCCAGGGTCCTTTTTCTATTCATGCCTGCTTCATTGCTTGCCATGCCCCTTTGCTCTTCAGGAGTGACCCTTCTTCTGAACCCATCCCCTACCAAGCTCCCTGCTCTGCCACCTTAAACCCTCTGAGCTCACCCATTCAAGAAGGTTCACTTGCACACAGTATCACTTAAAGCTGTTCTTGTAAATGATAGGATATAAACCAAAAAAGACTTCTGCGCGTGCAAGTGTGTGTGTATGTGTACTGCATGTCTATCTTTGCAATTATGCAAAGCACCTGCCCCCCTTATGGTGTTGTCTGTGCAAGATGATGACTAACAACTCATTCTCTCTTCCTCTCTCTCCTTCTTTCCCTCCCTCCTTCTCCCTCTGCACAAATACACACCACTCACCCCTGTCTCAGTTCCTTCCTGTCAGTGTTCAGTAATGGTTTTACATGAACTTTCTGTTAGACAGCCTCTGACTATCAAGAGCGACTTGGAGCGGATTGGTAGGAGAAATGCTGGGGCTGAACACTGCTGCTATGTTTCCTGTCATCACTCACTCATTACATACACTACTGTACCTCATGCCAAGTGGCAGCAGAAATGATTTCCGCTCTTGCTATTTGTAATCATGTATTTGCCCTCCCCCGGAAACACTTATAATTAATAATAAAAGAAATAATGCATCTTGAAACGGTGGGAAAAGCAGATGGATGCTGATGGTGGCATTAGTCACCTTTTCTGTTGCTGCTGCAAAGACGGTGTGACCACCTCTCCCTTTCTGCTGCTTCTGGCGGGTTAAGCAAAGCATCTGGCCCTTTTACTGTGTTCTCTTCTCCATCTTTCCCTTGACAATAGTTTGTGTATTTTAAATAAAGATTTCATTCTGCCAACCCGCAGGAAGCTTTTAACAAGATGCAGCTGAGTGTATCGATGTCTTATATCTTTTTACTGCTGTATGGGGGTGTTCAGCCAGTTGAAACTCATCTCAACTTCAACTCAAAGCTGGCATCTCACACTCACAGTGCTCCCTGGGGCTGATTTACTTTTACTTCTACACAACTATCTTTTGGTGTCCTCTAGAAGGACACAGGATTCTGAAAACAATGAAAGACTGAGGCTTATAATCAATCCCCTTCCTGCTGCACCTCTCCCCCCCCCCCCACTTAATGACACCACACATGTTAATTGTGATTAGCTTATTGTAGAGATTTTATTAGTGATTCATTAGAGTTGGACTGGGGTATCTTTCCTGAGGATAATGGCTCCAAGCCTGAAGAATTAAGACAATTTCATTATCTAACTACCTATCTTCACCTCCTATTATGGTTTATTTTTCTTTTTTAAATGAAAAGGCAGCTTTAAATGTCCTCTTTGGGTTATTGTTGTATATTTACTTTTAAAAGGCAGCAGCCTCTTTAGATTGGTCATTGAACCATGTGTTTAAAACAATCATAACAAATATGAAGTAGAAATTTTTTTAAAAAGTGGGATAGGGTAAAACAGGGTGGTCCTGAATATCAGTCATCTAAGATTAGTCTCTTTTGAAATTCTCTTTATTTTACCACATGATTTCATTTACCGAAACTTTAGTTAGCCATGTTACATTTAAGCTTATAACTGATTTTAAAAGCCTGCTTATGCAGAAGTCTCCAAATTTATATTTGGATTTTGGATTTTTGAGGGAATTAAGTACTTTATTATCTTAGTTTTTGAATTAAGCTTAACAGTGCAACAAAAGCAACTCTGCGGCAATAATTTCCTGTTCTAATATGTCCTTTAAATGTATTAATAGCATTGTGATAAAACTTCCTAATTATTCAGCAGTCCATATGTGGAATTGAAAATAAAGAAGATATAGATAACAGGGTAGTAAGGGAACTAGGGAGAGCAAGTAACCTGTTATAAGGGAGACAGTGATCAATAATTGAAAGAGGGTAATTCTGTGACCACCTGATGCGTGGGTTTGATTTGTCAATAGTAGTCTCTCACGCTTTACCATCTTTTTTCTTTCTTCTTCAGTCTGTATAAATGGTGTACACTTAATTTCTTCTCCCTTTTCTCAGCTTTTGCTTCTCAAGTTATGCTGACTGGCAGAAACAGTCATATATTGATAATACAGTGTGAAATCATGCACTTAATGAGTCAGACTGCTTGTACTTATCTCACCTGAGACAAGGATAATCCTCTACTCTTCAACTTTTATTTTGGTCAGTGAGGGTAGAGTTCTAATTGAGTGAATCGGCCTAATTTACCTAATTTGTTATACATGCTTTGCTGCCAAGAAATCTGCTTAGGAAACCTTAAAACACAATGAGAAAATAAAATGCCTTGGCTGTACCCAATTTAAGGGGCCTTAATGACTGGAGTCATTTGTGATAATTATCGGCTCATGGTTTAGATGTTATTCCACTGAAATTATCATGTGGCTAATGCTAAGTTACACAAAATCTAAATGCTTGGGAAATATGGGTTTTGATATAATGTATATACTTATTTTTACATTTGTGCTAATCATCTCTATTCCTCACCTACCCCCTAACCTTAGATCCCTCATTTGCCCTTCTTTGTGCCCTAGAGGTTAACCTCTAATAGGTTTCCCTTGTCTCCTGGCTTTTGTTGGGGCATTGTCAATGAGAGGTACTGGAAGAGGGTAGTAGGAAAGAAAGGGGAGGCTGTTCTTGCCCCTTTTGCTCTAGAACTTGGACTGTGGTTCTTTCTGGCAGTGGCTGCATTGCTGTACAAAGACAGTCCTTTCTTGTCACCACCCTTCTAGTTCCAGCTCAAGTGTGCCTCTAATAACATTATCTTCTCCCTTACCCCTTTAGCTTTCCACTATGGTTAAAACCTAGGATACTCAGTATCTCTCCTCAGTTCCTCCAACCCAGCCACTTCTCTGGGAAGTATCTGTTACCTAAATTCTCTCTCTCAAAAATCACTCCTGATTGTGCCTTTTGTTTCCCTCAGTTACTCTGACTGATAACATTTTTGTAACTTAAATTTAAAGTGTTCAAAGATAACAAGAAATATTTTATTCAATTATTTCAAAGTTTAATATATTGTCTAGTGTGTATAGAAGTGCCGGAACCTTACCTTTACTCAAACTGAAAATAACTTTAACATACTATAAGAAAATATGTGATGGTACAGCTGATCTATATAGCTAAGTAATACAATATATTAATATTTTCCACAGAGGTGTCAGTCTCTGTGCATTAAATGAGCCAGATTTGTCCAACGTGTAAAACTCTTTTTCTTAAACATATATCTCAATGTTTTATGGTATATGATTGCAAAATAATAATATTAGTAATATGTTTTGAAGGCTAGTATTTATTATTTGATGAAGCACACTATAGTTCAAAAGGCATTGCAATTTTCATCAATTTTAAAGAACTAAATGAGTAAGGAAGCCTATATGAATCCATTCTTCCAATTATTAAAAGAAAAACCAATAATGAGGATGTAAAGGTGACCTTGGTTACCAGTGATAACCCAAAATAAATGCCCCATGTGTATACCTTGGAAAGAGAAAAACTGGATATGAATACAAAGAATGCAATCCACTAAATTCTTTTAAGCATTAAAAAAAAATCAAATTAACAAGGACCAGAGTGAGTTCTTTAATAAAAATAAGGTATAATTTGAGAGAGAATATATAATAGTTCCTATGGATTTTTGGTCTATTTTTGACCTTAAAATTAATAAAAAAAAGGTATTGAATGCAAGATTTTACCTATACATCACTACTTAATAAAGTCATTGTAAATTTTACTTCTTCTGTATCTTGAGTAATTTTGTATTTTCTTTTATAAATTAGGCATAAGAATGATCGCAACCATATATTTATGTGCACACCCCGTGTGTGCACATACTACTTTTCTAAATTTTTTAAAGGTCATTAGCAGTACACTGTCTAAATTTTAGACCTAAGAAACATGGAACACAGAAAACTGAGGTGGATTAGCTGACCCCAGGACAAAAAGTTATATTAGCATTTATTTTTATCACAGGCTTTATGTATATTTTCAAAAATTAAAATTGTGAATTTTTAAAATAGAAGCAAAAGAAAGAAATGTGACGACCGTATCATATAGGACTCTGCTTTTTAGCAGTCTATATTTTATAGGTGACATGCAAATTAGAAACTTCTCTCTTCTTTATGGAAGGATATTTAACGTAAATCAAAACAGCAATCCTATAGAGGCTTTAAAGTTAATTTTTCCATGTAATTATCACTATCACAACACAAGATGACTTGGCGCAGCACCCTCACCTTCTTCCCCATTTTACACTACTAAACCCAGTGCAGGGGAAATGTTCATTTTTACATGACCAATGAGTGAAGTCCTGCTATTTCCAGGCAACTTTCCTCCTTATCATAATTTAAGGAATACTTTTAATGTAAGAACATTTCATATATATACACATGTGTGTATGTGTGTGTGTATTATTTAGTGTTTTTGTTATTTCAATTACAATGCGTGTGTTTTCATGAGCCCCGTCTCATTATCTTTTATGAGAAAAGTATTAAACTAAATCTTTAAACAAAATTTAAATGAGTCATTGAACAATCACTGCTATACTTAAAAGGGGAAAGAATCAGGAAAGATTTCTAGCAGGGAGCCTTCAAGAAAGGGTGAAGAGATGATATGGATAGTGAGGCATCATCTTTATGAGTTGTTTCACTACTAGTAGTAATCAAAATTCTCATCCGAGTTTCATCTAAGCTATAAAAATGTGAACATAATAGGGATATAGGTCATGAATATGAATGTGATGAGGAAAGGATTTATTAATGCTAGTGTGTTCCCCACCAAAATCTCCTCCTGCCTCTTCCTCTTTTTCTCAGACACACACATGCATACACACCCCTACAGACACACTCAGAGAATATGAGGTTATATTTTCCTTGCTCAGCTCCAGTTCCTATCCTGCCCTCTACGGCTTTTTTGCCCCCCTTGTTCTCAGGCTTCTGTCATGCAGAAACTAGAGAAGTGGAAGCAATCTGGGAATGAAAAGACTCAGATCAGGGATTTAGGGAAACAGAGAGAGATAAGATTTAACACAGTTATAAAGTAAGAATCTCCCAAGCAACTATGAGATGTGGGAAAGTTGGAAAGAAGAGAAAAACACTATGTTTTGTAGAAGTGTCACTGAGGGACATGAATCAGGGCCTCCCAATAATGCTTTTGAAGGGCCCAGTATTAAAGACTGGAATGCATTTTTACTACTTTTTTGTTTATATTCTTTGTATTTCCTCAGACAGTCAAAAGCTCTTATACCATACCATAAGGAGAATGGATTTTTTTGTGGTTTTACACACACACACACATATACATACACAGACAAATGTTTTCACCCAGACAAATATAGGTTACATAGTTTATAAGTTGATTTTAAAGTCTTAAGTTATTTTTAAAGGGTACCAGTTTGATTTTAATATAAATAGGGTAAATATATTTTCTATATTAAAATTATTTTTCCTAAATCCCATAACATAAATATATTATTTACATTGAAGTTTTAATTAAATAAATTTTCAAATCTTTAGTGACAACTATAATATCTGTTCTCAGAAGAAAATGTTTATACAGTATAAATATTAATAAAATATTATCTAATAAATAAAATGTTTTATTTTAACATTGATTTATTTGGTAAAAACGCCTATAAACACTTTTCCTCACTTTGATTCTCTAGGAGAAATGTAAAAATTATTATTGAAGGCCACATTATTTTTGAGGAATCCAATCAGTGCTTCTCAGATAGTTTTATATCCAAAGCTCTCCCCTCAGTCTCTACTTAATAAGTCCTATGCAAGCCCATGATACACAAAAATCTAGAATATACTCATCCAGACAAAAGAGATACAAACCACATTATCCATCCTTTGTTGTATTCCCATTGTGCCAATAATAGGTGGCAGTTAGGACCAAAAGTAGTACAAGACCATCATATAGTTTATTTAAATACCTCTTATATGTCTTTCGGTGTAGTAAAACGGAGGGTACCAAATTTTAACGGACTTAGTGAGAACTTATTGTATGCAAAGTAGATGAGAACACATTTGTGAGAACTTATTGTATGCAAAGTTGATGGTGTATGTGTGTAAGGGGTTGGGGAGGAAGGTGGGGGCGGAGTGCAGCTAAATGACTAATGTCCATATGCCCATAAACAAACATAATTCAGAAGTCTGGGAGCACATGATTAGATTTAAAAGATTTAACATGGAAAATTTAATCAAATTCATCAGGCAACCTTGCAACCAACATTGTAATACAGAATATTCAAAGAAATCTACGTGTCAGCAAGATGTCTAAGTACTCAGCCTGTCAAAACTCCAAACTGAAATTACTGATGAAATGCTAAATTAAAAAATATTTTTCAAAATCTCTGGAAATTTAGTAAGGGTGCTCTCAACTATTAAAATTAAAAGAAATTCATAGTCCATAAACTATGTTTGTTTATAGAATTATAGACAAATAAGATATGTATGGCTAATTTCAAATTTGATCCTTCAGAATGTAGCACAGTGTCAAGGAAAATAAGCAGGAATACTCTGGAAAAACTCACTAAAGTCCTTACACTTCTAGGGATAAGGATGGGCCATGAGGCAATAAAGGAAACTGAAAAATGGTAGGAAACAGAAAGTATCATGAATAAGCAGCATTGCTGGATGTTAAAACAAGGGAAGTAGGTTCCTCCTATTTGCAGTAGGTGGCAGCAAGGGCTAACGAGTAATAAAAGCAAAGAAATATTTTGGCCCAGTTATCAACATGCTCTTTTAAAGACGAGTAAAGAAGATTTTGTAAAATAATGGGAGGAATGTGGAGGAAGTTATCACTTGAAACAATGTTTGAAAATAAACAGAAAATAGAAAGAAATTTCAGAAACACCTGCAATAAGCTTTGTAAAATTAAGAATATAAGGTACTTTTGAAGCCACAATAAAAACAGAAAAGTGAAAGCAGATAATAGACTATAGTGTAAAACTTAAAAGTTAGCTTTCTGAGAAGGAGGGAGACAGAGAAAGAAATAGGTAAAAATTAAATTGTAAAAAGCTACAAATTAGTCAATAACATCAGAATTAGAAAGCAAAATGCAACAGAAATAGCAGAATTCATAATGCCAAAAATTACAGTTGAACACCAAGGTTTCTATTTAATAGTAAATATATTTTTTCTCAAAATTATTTAAAAACAGCATCATTTTCCCTTTATAATGTTAATTAAAATGCAAAAGATATATGTAGGTGTGTGTATATATGTGTATATATTTATATATACATATATATGTATCTGTATATCTGGATATATATATATGTGTATCGATTCATCTGTCCTAATATTGTATTATATATGCATGAAAAAGATAATATGCACTGTAATAACTAGAACTATTTTAATTTTTTGTATGTCTATATTTGCTAAAATAAAATGATTCATTTTCATTACCAGAAGTATGTTTTAAATATATATAATTTTAAAATGGCTTTGAAATATATTCTGAGAGTAGGTAAGTCCTTTTTTTTTAAGTGTTCCCATTGCTTCCGGTAGAACATATACAGAATTTACAAAAGCCGCTAAATCAAAGTAATTACTATATGCAAATTTTTACAATACTCTTAAGTAGAGTTTCATAATAACTTTTCTATTTTTCATCTTACCTTATTTTCTGCTGTATATATTAAATAGTAAAAGATGGTAAAACTAATGTTTTACCTTGTTTGAAAAGCTTTTGCAAAATTAAATTTTGAAGAAAGTCTTTTCCATATTTTCTAAATATCTCCAGAACTTCTTGCTGTAATTAAATTTGTAAAGATTCACTTTGCACATTATGTCTCTCTTGACAAAAATTTTTTCCATTCATAAAGGGAACAAATTGATAACTGAATAGTGCCAGAAATAAAAAAGTTCAAGAAAGTTCAAATATGTGGTCTTTGAATGTTTTGTACAGGCATATTGTTTTTCTAAGTTCAGTTAAATGGTACAGAATTGTGCTCCAGTAATAACCTTTAAAAAATTAAAAGGTACATTTGCATCAAACTGAATGGCCAAGTAAAATTTTAGGTTTTAACAATTCTAATTGAAAAGGTTTTAAAGTAGAAAAGAAATAGCTCATAATGTGAGTACATAAATGGTAGAACATTTAAAAATATATTTCTTTTTCTTTTAACATTTTAATAGTTAGTACTCTTAAATCTCATATAGAGATACATATCTGCACACTATTGATTGTGCATTATAGAGATTTCATAATGAAATACCATGATATAACTTATGTGAATCACTCTACATTTTCTCAACTAAAGCCTAGGGTTTTAAAGCACAGAATGAGAATCATACAGCCCAAAATACTGAGTGCATAATGGTTAAATGATTGCCTTAAATTAACTTGATGACTATGTGATTTCAAATTTAATTCTGATAAACTGAAATCACTAGTGTTCTAACTATAAAAATATGCTCCTATCAGATATTTCATAAAGAAACCCAGGGTAAAGGACAATAATTTCATTTATTTTAATTTTTAGTTTTATAAGTCATATTTGGAATCAGAGTTGTAAAGATGCCATAGTTAACTTGAAAATCATGATTTTCTGAAACAGAGAGAATGGGAGAAGGAGAGGGAAAGGAGAGAGACAGAGACTTGTTTATCCTTGTAGTTAACCTCTATTGTACTACTCCATACCATTTTACACTCAAAATGGAAATCTCTTAAGGAGAGATAATGCCACGACAGAGAATGCTTGTGGGTTATTTTTTCCCCTTTTGGACTTCTCAGTGAACTTTTTAAGTCCCTTTTCTAGGATGATTCTTCTCCATGGTAGAGGATTCCCAAGATAAGGGAACTGACATTTTCTATTACAAGTGCCAATTTTGTAAGTGGTTTTAGTGGTTTGAACATTTGTCCAAGAGTAACAAGAGAGAAACCACCAATGTGTATCATATACACCACCAAAGAGCCACCAGACCCAAGTGGCTTTCAGTCACCGTTAATTTCAGCTGTCTGAAAATACAGTTTCACAAATTTTGCTTGTTATTAACAAGACTTTCTTTCTGCCTTATTTTACTTTCCCACATTTTAATGTTTACGTACAAAGAGCAAACACTAAAGTGCTAAAATAGAGTACCAAATATTTTAAGATTGAATAATATCAACAAGCCCTATCATCAGGCAACTCTGAGTTTCCTGTTCCCATTCTACAGGTGAGTCAGCAGACGGTAAGACAAGGTAAAATTTACTTTTCTGAAAAGAATACGTAGCAATTTTACTAAGAGGGAATGATTTTCCTTAAAAACAGTATGGAAGATAATGCGATGTGAAGGTTATATGTATGCACTCAGGAGACAAACTGCCTAGGTTCACACCCCTGTTTTTCTACTTGCCAATCTGGGTAAATAATTTATGTAGAAGTAAAGTTTTTACTTCTACATAAACTTTCCTTCTCTGTAAAATGGGGATAATAATAAATTTCCTTCAGCCTCCTTCCCTTGTTAAATGTTAATAATCATAATATCCTCCTCACAGGATTGTTGTGAGGAATATCATATGTAAAGCACTAGTAAATGGTAAACAGTATATGAAAATTAACCCTTTATATTATAAACAATATGGATGAACTGTACTGCTCAGCTTCCCTTGCCAGATATTTTATCTTTTATTGCTACTCTGGTTTAAGTGTTCAGAGTAGTTAAATTTTGGAGTGCCTACCAAAATCACACCCCTGCTTTGAAAATACTCCTTACTGATAGCTCCCACTAATGGGATTCTATTTGCACCACCTTCTGGGTAACCACAGCTGATTATGCCAGGAGGGGAAAGTTGATCCATGGGCAAACAGAACATCCTCTTATTTCCTACATTCCATCTTCCAAGGATTTCAATGACAAGATTCAGAAAACATAGCCTGAAGGGGATATGTTGGGAAACTCTGAAGTCATGTAGATTTGGGGCAGACAAACCTATTCAGCCTTGCATTAGCAGAGAGACTTGGCCACAAAGGGGAAGAGAAAGAGAGAGCCTGGGAGATGGGGAGAGAAAAGAGGCTATGCAGTCACCAAGAGGTGTGTCTCAGCTCCTGACTTTCCTTCTCTACATCTAATTAAGCTTGTAATAAGACTGGCTAAAGTTTGTCTTACTACTTGAATTCTAATAAAGACATCTCACCCTAATGAACTTGAACTAGGATAAGTTCTATTCCATTTCTTTCAACTAAATGATCTCTGCCTCAAACAGATGTTTTTCTATTGCACAACTATATGCATAAAGTTCTGTAAAAAATGCATTAAGTGATAAGTGTAAGCAAACTGTGGGGGAGGGGAGGAGTGAGCTGATTGCAGGCAATGCCAAGTATCTCTGCACTGAAAATGAACCTAGAAGAATTAATTCCTCTCATATCAGCAATGGATATTTGGAAAAAAGCACATCACAAGGCACTGTGAAACAAAAAGTGATACATTTTTGCCAAAAGGGAGAGAAGCGTTTAGAAGGGACAACCCAAAATAGTAATCTCCTACAAGAGCATGTTTAAGGGAGAAGTTCACAAGATGGTATCAGTTTACTCAGAAATTTGGAAGGAAAGGAACCTAGGTAGAAGAAATAATGATAATGATGATGATGATGATAGCTGAATATAAGTGAAAAGGAGTAACATTATAGGGAGGTTGCAAAGTGTAATATAATGAGCTCAGAGGGTTACCTTTGATAGATTTGCAGAAAAACCTCAATTCTGCCTTGGACAAATGATTTCACACCTCTCCCCTCTGCCTCGTTATTCTAAAATTGGTATAGCAATGCTTACCATGCAGGGTTGTCATGAAGATTAAGAATAAGAACTTTGTCATCAAACAGACCAAAGTTCCTATCCTGATTCATAAATAAAAGCTCAAAAAATGGGTTTTGTTGGTTTGTTTTTTTTGTTTATGCTTCTCATAATGATTTTTATTATTGCTTCCCAATCACAAGGGTTATTCATAAAAGAGGAATGGATTTAGCTTGAACCATCAAGCTTTAAACAACAGGAAGATTTTACCATAATCTTTTATTGGAATTCATTATTAAATTGTTCATTGTTTATCCACATAGCAACTTGCTGTTCTTAATAGCACATGAGATACTGAGGAACAACAGACCTCAGTAATGGTTATTTGTTCATGTTTTGTAATGACATTGCTCTCAATCCTCCATGTCACTTAGAGCATAACCCCTATCTTTGTTCATGTGTCTGAACAGTTGTCATGTCCTCCCTATTCAGTTATAATAGGGACTCTTAGTTTTACAAGTAAAATCTTAAATCCTTAAAGAATTCTGAAATTAATTCATAAGGACAACTTCTATATGCTCAATAAATATCATCATCTCTCTGAACATCAGTTTCATCATCTGTGAGGTAGAATTAATAACTAACTCTTAATATGGCGTCAAGTTGTGAGGACAAACACCAATCTCTCTGGCAAAATCTTGGAAAATGTATACCAACTCTACAGCTACAATCATAAAAGAAAACAAGCATAGCTCAAAGTGCTAAGGCTTTTTCAAAAAGTCTATGTAATTAAGCCCATTTCCATATTATATATATATTTCAAACCATTTCTCTAAATTTAGCTCTCTTTATTAACCATAAAGCCTATAAAGAAGTAGTGGAAAAGAGCTTCATCACATACATTAAATAAAGTTAAACCAGAAATGAAAAGTTAATCATCAATGTGGCAAACGTGCCCTTTCAGTGATTCATGACCAGCCAATTTGCACTTGGAATCCTTTGAGAATAACATACTCAAATTCCCTTGGCACTGGTAATACATGTTGTGGTATGTGCTGCTAATTGCCTACTCAGTATCCATTCTCATTGTCTACCTTATTAACCTGAGCTTGATGGGGGTGGAGGAATATACGCAGATAAAATTAGTCATCTTACTAACACTCTTGTAGCTAGGAGTGGCCATGACAAATAATGTTGGCCAATTAGATACAAGAATCACCGGGTGGGGATTCCTGGAAATATCTGCAGAAAGAATATTGATATAGAATGAATGATTGTGTCCCCACAAAATTCATACATTGAAATCTAATCCCCATTGTGTTGGTATTTGGAGGTGGACCCTTTTGGAAGTAATTAGATCATGCAGGTGGAGCCTTCATGAATGGGATTAGTGCTCTTCTAAGAACGGGGTAGACAGCTAGCTCACCCTTCTTCTTCCATTTGAGGATCAAAAAGAAGTTGGCAGTCTGCAACCTGGAAGAAGGCTCTTACCAGAACCCAACCATGCTAGCACCCTGCTCTCAGACCTCTAGGCTCCAGAATTAGGAGAAACAAAGTTCTGTTGTTTGTAAGCCACCCAGTCTATGGTAATTTGCCATAGCAGCCTAAACTGACTAAGACAGAAACATTCAGTTGCCAATGCTCAATTCTGCCTTTTCAACTTTCATCTTCTTCTTGCTGGTAACCCAGATATGATGTCTATGAGGTTGAAAGCCACAGATAGGGATAATGGAGAAAAAAGAAAAATAAAGCTTAGGTGCCTGCTGCCATCACTGAGACACTCCTCCAACCCTGGACCAATAGATCCCTAAATTTCTTGTTTCATGAAAAAAGTAAGTCTTCATCAATTTAAGGCACTGTTGATTGGACTTTTGCCTACAGACAAAAGCCTTCATCACTAATAGTGGAGTCATCTTCAGTATTCTAATATCAAGACATAGGTGCTTCATGATTAAACATATCTTTATAAGTATGAGAAAGATAAAAAAGAAAAATACAAGATATTTGAAGACAGATGGAATTCAAGAGGTTATTTTGGGGCTATATCAAATATGAAAATGTGCAAAAGGGATTAGAAAACCAAGCAGAAACAGTGAGTCAGATTTAACTGAATATAGTTGACCCCATTTCAGTTTAAGTCTCCTTTTAAGCAGCCCCTATAGAAAACAGCAACAGAAGCAAAAGACCTTTCTTTAGTTAAGGTAATATGCACATTTTTTATTACTGATATGCACACACCCATACACATACACACACATATATATGTACTTATAAATCTATGAATTATGTTAAAATGTAAGGATGCAAAGAGAGAAATAAATAGGCACAAGATTTGAAAAGGAGGAACTGTATCAGTTACCAACTTGATTCCACAAATGTTCTGCTTATCTCATCAATTTAAGGTCACTTGCTAAATTTATGTCAGAGCAACTGCATGAATCTACATTAAGAAAATAATAGGAACATAAAAGCACTTATGGCAATTATACTTTTGAAAGAAGATTAACTGATGTGTGTTCTAAATAATATGGAAGCAATTACTATTCAGTCCTACTAAATTATATATCTTGAATCATCTCTTCATAATATTTTGAAGCTAAAAAGGAATCTTAAGAGTATGTTGTTCAAATTATTTTTTTTCCATTATGAGAAAACTGAGTCCTGGAACAATGATGGAATTACTCAATGATGCTCCTTCAATTTAATTATTTTTTTAAAAAGTTGATATCAGGGTTAACATTTCAAATTGCTAACAGAACTTGTATTGCCTTCTCCCAATTTACAAATAAAAATGTGTAATTATGGAAATTTGTATATGAAAATTGTAGCTGTGCATTATGGCTATAGAGGTTTAATACTGAAATCTAAGAAAATAAGACATTTAGGCCCATACTCTAGAATTTGGAAAACTTTAGAATTCCTTATTCACCTGAGTGTAGGAAGGGGCAAATTATCCTGAAGTACCTTATAGTTAATAAATTATTTCTTCTGTTCCCTCTCCCAAGCTAATTGTTAAAATAATAATAGACACTAAATGCAGCTTCTTGTTGTATATTAAAGGAGATTATTTTAATGTTGTATGTAAGTCTGTGTCAAATTATGATGAAATAGATATTTTATAACACTTGTTCCCTTGGCACACCTTGGATCCATGAGATCAATGAAATTAACAAAGTTCTTGCCAGTAAGATTTTGTCTCTGTCTTTTCTAGGCTTCCTGGGACACTGCAACTTCTGGGCAAAGTTTCTTTTCAGTAACACAATGAAAACTAAAGATAAGTGAAGACTGCAGACAGTATGGTTGGCAAATAAACTAATGATTACTTCTTATGGGAACAGCATGCATAACATCATCAACTCACCTATTTTGTTTTTCTTATAGACTGAACATTGACCAAAAGAGCAAGCAATAATCATCATACATCTCTCATCTTTTTTTGAGAGTAAGAGTTATGTTACTTACAACACTTTCTTCTCTCTTATCCCACTGTTCATGGCTAACTCTGTCCTTCTCTATACACTGAGGGACTCAGTGGATATAATTTCCAATATAAAGCATAACTAAGGAAATGCACATTACATAGCTGAAAAAAGAATCAGCTGAAGATAAGCATCAAAGTCAATGGTAAATATAAGAAGAGCAGTCTATGACTGGAGAGAGGTTAGGAGACATGAAGAACATTAGCTCTTTCCTGTATTAGGCAAACGTATTATTTAACAGAGACCAAAAAAAAAAAAAAAAAAAAACTGATAATCAGACTAATCACTCTTCTATACAGTGGCTCATAATCTGGGTTCCATGATGAGTTTCAAGGGTTCCAAAAATGCTTTGAAATTATATGTAAGTTTGTGTATTTGCACATATCTATATAGTACAGGACCACTTACTGAAAGCAAGAGAAATATTACAACTCAAAATTGTTTATGAAAAAAGGTGGATGCATTGCCTCATTACCAAAGCACATGAAAGGACACAGGAGAAATTCCCATTGAAACAACTAGACTGGGAACCTAGATGTCATTAAAAGATCTGTCCCTGTCACTCCCTCAACTGTTTCACTTTCCTACTGGTTTCATTATATCCCAAATAGATCAGGCACGTTGCAAAACACTGGGACATGGCTGGATTCAGGTTTGATTCACATACTATAAGCTTAGCAACTAGAGGAGAGATTCTCCACAATTCCCAATTAAAGATGCTGGGAAAGTGCTCTTGTCGGTAAAGTTTGGGTCATAAATCCTCCATATTTCAATTGCTCTATTCAAATAAAGAGAGTATTATTGTTGTCTCAGTTCAAATCATGTACACAATCAATTAATCACAGTGGCAGGAGCTATGATTGACTTAATACATTGAAGCAAATGGTTTGAAGAAGCATTTTCCATAATAAGGGAAGGGTTGTTTGGGTTCTACAGTAATGCTTTTTTTTTCTTTTGAAATTGGTCAGCCCAGCACAAGCTGACACACACAACGACATATGATAAGACAGTGTTAGGAATATTACTAAGAGTTTTGGTTACAAAATTTATATCATTTTTAAATTTTCAACTATATCTCTAATTCCTGATTAGACTTTTATTTTTCATTCTTATAGTGATTCACAGATAAAAAATTTCTAAGAATTTTAAGGCTTGAGGGGCAAAATATAAAAAAAATCGGAACTAAATATAAATTCTCTTATAAAGGATGAATAAACATTGGTAAATGATATTTGGGCTATATTTTAAGTGAAATTTTTAAGTTTTAAAAATTTTAAGTGAAATTTTTAGTTTCAGCACACATTTTTCATTTTGGCTTGTTCTTTAACTGCATATGTGTTAAATTTAATGCAGTCCTATATTATTTGGAATAATACTAATTTATTCCTTTGTTTCTTAATTTCATAAATAGAATTTTAAAAAATCAATTTGTGTTGCTATTTTAAAACTACAAGCCGAAATTCAGAACTTTTTTGAGTAATAGTGAATGCCCTCACCTTTAATCCTTTCTCATTTCCCAGAGTGTATCACTGTTAGCAGTTTATAAGCTATCTGTTCAGATATTTTTCTGTACACATGCAAATATACTAACACACTTTTAAGCTTTATTTTTACTAAAATAGCATATTAATATTTTTCTGCCTCTTACTTTTTTCATTCAACAAAAATGAAGAATTCCTTCCATTTCATTAGTACATGCTTATTTGTCTAGTTATTTTTTAATTGCATAATATCCCGTAATGTTAACGAATGCTATCAAATATTGAGTACATACCATATGTTGGTTAATATTCTGAGCACTTTAAATGTCATATCTAAATCCTTACTCACCCCAAAAATCTGTGAGTTGGGTATTATAGCTATTTTATTGACAAGGAGAAAGACAAAATAAGTAATTTTCTCAATAATTTACCTAACCATTCTTTTAGTGGTGGATATGTATCAATAGAATATCGCAGATATTTTCACCATTATGAACAAGGCTGACTAGAAAACTCAAAGTGAACTTGTTCAGTGAAAAGAACTGTAAGCTCAAGTTTTAGAATTATGGCCCAGTTGCCCTTCAAAATTGCTCACTGCCATGTATAACACAGACAAATTTAAATCGTAATGTTTTTGCCAATATGATAGGTGAAAATTTGTATTTAACTGTCACTTGACTTTATCTTTTCTTGATGAAAAAAGTTAAGTGTATTTTCATAGATTTTTTAATGGTATGAATACATTGTTTACATCTAGGTCTGCTCATATCCTTACCCATTCCTATTGAGTTATTTTACTCTTAATGATTTATATTTGTCTTTTTCTCTCCTGTCTTTTGGAATGGAAATAAAAATATGTTACTCAGATCTCCCTCTGTGGGGAGCAATACTGACTCATGGCCCCCACTGCTGCCCCTCTGGATCAATTGCCAGGTTCACTCACAGAAGGTGCTTCCCAACAAGCTGCTCTTAACCAGTGACTGAACAGGCAGGGAACTAAGGCAAGTCCATTTCAGTGAGAATTGGCAGTCTTCTATGTGTAATGCTGGCTTGAGGACTCTGTATCAGACTAGTGAAAATTATAACTGTGCAGTTGAAAGTTCAAGACCCCTCCTACTCAAACCTCCTTTCTTTGCTCTCTGCACATTGTCTCCTGAATCCTGACCTGAAGCACCCCCAATTCTGACTTAGGGTTTGCTTCTAGATGAATCTGAATTAATGCACTTTCCACTTTTGTCTGTGAGTATCTTTCACTGTATAGACATTTATAGTTGATTTGCCTTTTTTGTTGTTTTGTTTTTTATCAAATATATCTTTACCACTATGGTTTCTAAGTTTCATTCATGCCTTAGAATATTTTCTCTTACATTAGAAAATACATTTATGTTTTCTTCCAATACTTCTATGTTTTTAAAGTTTTCAATAATCCCCATATTCAAGTGAAATATTTTAATGGTGTGAGATAAGGATTTAATTTTTTTTGAATTTTTGAATTTTATTTTATTTATTTTTTTAAAACGCAGGTTCTTATTAGTTATCCATTTGATACATATTAGTGTATATATGTCAATCCCAATTTCCCAATTCATACCACCACCACCCCCACTCCCTGCTGCTTTCCCCCCTTGGTGTCCATACATTGGTTCTCTACATCTGTGTCTCAATTTCTGCCCGGCAAACCAGTTCATTTGTACCATTTTTCTAGGTTCCACATATATGCATTAATATACGATATTTGTTTTTCTCTTTCTGACTTACTTCACTCTGTATGACAGTCTCTAGATCCAATCACGTCTCTACAAATGCCCCAATTGCATTCCATTTTATGGCTGAGTAATATTCCATTGTATATATGCACCACATCTTCTTTATCCATTCGTATGTCAATGGGCATTTAGGTTGCTTCCATGACCTGGCTATTGTAAGTAGTGCTGCAGTGAACATTGGAGTGCATGTGTCTTTTTGAATTATGGTTTTCTCTGGGTATATGCCCAGTAATGGGATTGCTGGGTCATATGGTAATTCTATTTATAGTTTTATAAGGAACCTCCAGACTGTTTTCCATAGTGGCTGTATCAATTTACATTCCCACCAACAGTGCAAGAGGGTTCCCTTTTCTCCACACCCTCTCCAGCATTTGTTGATTGTAGATTTTCTAATGATGCCCATTCTAACTGGTGTGAGGTGATAACTCATTGAAGTTTTGATTTGCATTTCTCTAATAATTAGTGATGTTAAGCGGCTTTTCATGTGCTCCTTGGCCAGCTGTATGTCTTCTTTGGAGAAATGTCTATTTAGGTCTTCTGCCCATTTTTGGATTGGGTTGTTTGTTTTTTTAATACTGAGCTACATGAGCTGTTTATATATTTTGGAGATTAATCCTTTGTCCTTTGATTCGTTTGCAAATATTTTCTCCCATTTTGAGAGTTGTCTTTTCGTCTTGTTTATGGTTTTCTTCACTGTGCAAAAGCTTTTTTCATTAGGTCCCATTTGTTTACGTTTGTTTTTATTTCCATTACTCTAGGAGGTGGATCAAAAAAGATCTTGCTGTGATTTATGTCAAAGAGTGTTCTTCCTATGTTTTCCTCTAGAAGTTTTATAGTGTCCGGTCTTACGTTTAGGTCTCTAATCCATTTTGAGATTATTTTTGTGTATGGTGTTAGGGAGTGTTCTAATTTCATTCTTTTACATGTAGCTGTCCAGTTTTCCCAGCACCACTTATTGAAGAGACTGTCTTATCTCCAGTGTATATCCTTACCTCCTTTCTCATAGATTAGTTCACCATAGGTGCGTGGGTGTATCTCTGGGCTTTCTATCTTGTTCCATTGATCTATATTTCTGTTTTTGTGACAGTACCATATTGTCTTGATTACTGTAGCTTTGTAGTATAGTCTGAAGTCAGTGAGTGTGATTCCTCCAGTTCCGTTTTTTTCCCTCAAGACTGCTTTGGCTATTCGGAGTCTTTTGTGTCTCCATACAAATTTTAAGATTTTTTGTTCTAGTTCCATAAAAAATGTCATTGGTAATTTGATAGGGATTGCATTCAATCTGTAGATTGCTTTGGGTAGTATAGTCATTTTCACAATGTTGATTCTTCCAATCCAAGAACATGGTATAACTCTCCATCTGTTGGTATCATCTTTAATTTCTTTCATCAGTGTCTTATAGTTTTCTGCATACAGGTCTTTTGTCTCCCTGAGTAGGTTTATTCCTAGGTATTTTATTCTTTTTGTTGCAATGGCAAATGGGAGTGTTTCCTTAATTTCTCTTTCAGATTTTTCATCATTAGTGGAATATCCTATGGAATATCCTATGTTGGAATGCAAGACATTTCTGTGTATTAATTTTGTATCCTGCAACTTTACCAAATTCATTGATTAACTCTAGTAGGTTTCCGGTGGCATCTTTAGGATTTTCTGTGTATACCATCATGTCATCTGCAAAGAGTGACAGTTTTACTACTTCTTTTCAAATTGTATTCCTTTTATTTCTTTTTCTTCTCTGACTGCTGTGGCTAGGACTTCCAAAACTATGTTGAATAATAGTGGCGAGAGTGGACATCCTTGTCTTGTTCTTGATCTTAGAGGAAATGCTTTCAGTTTTTCACCATTGAGAATGATGTTTGCTGTGGTTTTGTCATATATGGCCTTTATTATGTTGAGGTAGTTTCCCTCTATGCCTACTTTCTGGTGAGTTTTTATCATAAATGGGTGTTGAATTTTGCCAAAAGCTTTTTCTGCATCTATTGAGATGATCATACGGTTTTTATTCTTCGATTTGTTAATATGGTTTATCGATTGATTTATGTATATTGAAGAATCCTTGCATCCCTGGGATAAATCCCACTTGATCATGGTGTATGATCCTTTTAATGTGTTGTTGGATTCTGTTTGCTAGTATTTTGTTGAGGATTTTTGCATCTATATTCATCAGTGATATTGTTCTGTAATTGTCTTTTTTTGTAGTATCTTTGTCTGGTTTTGGTATCAGGGTGATGGTGGCCTCATAGAATGAGTTTGGGAATGTTCCTTCCTCCACAATTTTTTGGAAGAGTTTGAGTAGGATGGGTGTTAGCTCTTCTCTAAATGTTTGATAAAATTCACCTGTGAAGCCACCTGGTCCTGGACTTTTGTTTGTTGGAAGATTTTTAATCACAGTTTCAATTACATTACTTGTGATTGATCTGTTTATATATTCTATTTCTTCCTGGTTCAGTCTTGGAAGGTCATACCTTTCTAAGAATTTTTCCATTTCTTCCAGGTTGTCCATTTTATTGGCATAGAGTTGCTTGTAGTAGTCTCTTAGGATGCTTTGTATTTCTGTGGTGTCTGTTGTAACTTCTTTTTCATTTCTAATTTTATTGATTTGAGTCGTCTCCCTCTTTTTCTTGATGAGTCTGGATAATGGTTTATCAATTTTGTTTATCTTCTCAAAGAACCAGGTTTTAGTTTTATTGATCTTTGCTATTGTTTTCTCTGTTTCTATTTCATTTATTTCTGCTCTGATCTTGATGATTTCTTTCCTTCTGCTAACTTTGGGTTTTGTTTGTTCTTCTTTCTGCAGTTCCTTTAGGCGTAAGGTTAGATTGTTTATTTGAGATTTTTCTTGTTTCTTTAGGTAGGCTTGTATAGCTATAAACTTCCTTCTTAGAACTGCTTTTGCTGCGTCCCATAGGGTTTGGATCGTCGTGTTTTCATTGTCATTTGTCTCTAGGTATTTTTTGATTTCCTCTTTGATTTCTTCAGTGATGTCTTGGTTATTTAGTAACGTATTGTTTCACCTCCACGTGTTTGTGTTTGTTTCGTTTTTTTCCCTGTAATTGATTTCTAATCTCATAGCATTGTGGTCAGAAAAGATGCTTGATATGATTTCAATTTCCTTAAATTTACTGAGGCTTCATTTCTGACCCAAGATGTGATCTATCCTGGAGAATGTTCCGTGCATACTTGATAAGAAAGTGTAATTTGCTTTTTTGGATGGAATGTCCTATAAATATCAATTAAATTTTTCTGGTCTGTTGCGTCATTTGAATGTTCTGTTTCCTTATTTATTTTCATTTTGGTTGACCTGTCCATTGGCGTAAGTGAGGTGTTAAAGTTCCCCACTATTATTGTGTTACTGTCGATTTCCTCTTTTTTAGCGGTTAGCAGTTTCCTTATGTATTGAAGTGCTCCTATGTTGGGTGCATATATATTTATAATTGTTATATCTTCTTCTTGGATTGATCCCTTGATCATTATGTAGTGTCTTTCCTTGTCTCTTGTAACATTCTTTATTTTAAAGTCTATTTTATCTGATATGACTATTGCTACTCCAGCTTTCTTTTGATTTCCATTTGCATGGAATATCTTTTTGCATCCCCTCACTTTCAGTCTCTTTGTGTCCCTAGAGACTAGGGACACATAGACCTAGGTCTGAAGTGAGTCTCTTGTAGACAGCATATATATGGGTCTTGTTTTTGTATCCATTCAGCAAGTCTGTGTCTTTTGGTTGGAGCATTTAATCCATTCACGTTTAAGGTAATTATCAATATGTATGTTCCTATTACCATTTTCTTAATTGTTTTGGGTTTGTTTTTGTAGGTCCTTTTCTTCTCTTGTGTTTCCCACTGAGAGAAGTTCCTTTAGTATTTGTTGTAAAGCTGGTTTGGTGGTGCTGAACTCTCTTAGCTTTTGCTTGTTTGTAAAGCTTTTGATTTCCCCATCGAATCTGAATGAGATCCTTGCTGGGTAGAGTAATCTTGGTTGTAGGTTCTTCCCTTTCATCACTTTAAGTATATCATGCTACTCCCTTCTGGCTTGTAGAGTTTCTGCTGAGAAATCAGCTGTTAACCTTATGGGAGTTCCTTTGTATATTATTTGTCATTTTTCTCTTGCTACTTTTAATATTTTTTCTTTGTCTTTAATTTTTGCCAATTTGATTACTACGTGTCTCGGCGTGTTTCTCCTTGGGTTTATCCTGTATGGGACTCTCTGTGCTTCCTGGACTTGGGTGGCTATTTCCTTTCCCATGTTAGGGAAGTTTTCTACTATAATCTCTTCAAATATTTTCTCGGGTCCTTTCTCTCTCTCTTCTCCTTCTGGGACCCCTATAATGTGAATGTTGTTGCGTTTAATGTTGTCCCCGAGTTCTCTTAGGATGTCTTCATTTCTTTTCATTCTTTTTTCTTTATTCTGTTCCACAGCAGTGAATTCCACCATTCTGTCTTCCAGGTCACTTATCCGTTCTTCTGCCTCAGTTATTCTGTTATTGATTCCTTCTAGTGTATTCTTCATTTCAGTTATTGTACTGTTCATCTCTGTTTGTTTGTTCTTTAATTCTTCTAGGTCTTTGTTAAACATTTCTTGCATCTTCTTGATCTTTACCGCCATTCTTTTTCTGAGGTCCTGGATCATCTTCACTATCATTATTCTGAATTCTTTTTCTGGAATGTTGCCTATCTCCACTTCATTTAGTTGTTTTTCTGGGGTTTTATCTTGTTCCTTCATCTGGTACATAGCCCTCTGCGTTTTCATCTTGTGTATCTTTCCTTGAATGTGGTTTTTGTTCCACAGGCTGCAGGACTGTAGTTCTTCTTACTTCTGCTGTCTGCCCTCTGGTGGAAGGATTTAGTTTTAAATTATTTTCCAGATATGTTGTTAATTGTCACAATATCAATTGTGGAATCTATGCTCTATCACCTTTAACCACTGAATTTCCATAGAAATATATATATATATTTCTTGATATTTTAATGTGTTCTACTAATTTATTTGTAAATATTTGCTGCAACTTTGAGATGAAGTTTGGTTATCTCGTATGGTGTATTTCCTTCATTTTGCTTTCTCAAACATTTTTTCCCTATTCTCCTCTTCTTGTATATTTATTTTTCCCAGCTGAACATGTGAATCAGCTTAAGTTAACAAATAATTTGGACTTATTTTTAAAGTTACCTTTACTCTATCAATTAATTGAAAGTATAGAAGACATATATTTGAAATAGTAGCTCTTCCCATTCAACAACATGAGAGACTTCCCAATTATTCAGGTGTTTCGTGGGCCCTTCTGTAAAGTTTTATAAATTTTGGCATATAGCTTTTGTTGGTATCTTGTAAAATTGATCACTAGGTATTTTATAGATTTATAGTATTGCTTAATTTACTTTTAAATTTTTGTTTTTGTTGTTAGAAACTATTGAAGTGTAACATGTTTTATATATCTTAATGGTGCTAGGTTATGTGGAACAAAAAAAGTGTTATATCTAAGCGGTATTTGAACCATAAAGCAAAATAAATATGTTAATGAAATAATCAAATAAAGACAATATGTTTTTGGACACGATATTAACAATTCATAAGCAGAAATAAACAAACGTTATTTTTTAATGGTAAAAACAAAATTAACTAAAATTATTTCAAATTAACCTTGGCTGCTTGGCTACTTAGAGTTTTTCCTAACCTCATAACTTGAGCTATCAATATCAGTAATTCCTATCTATTTGTCTCTTATTTTGATTATCCTTAAAGAACTGTAAAAATTATTTTTTCCATTATTAAGACTAACATAATATTCTTCCATATCTTAGCTCATTTTAAGGGGACTTTCTAAATTCTAGCCCTAATGCACTGTTTGGTTTATTATCAAGTGAAACATACAAATAATATTTTGACCACTTAGATTTTGGGCTTTGAAACCTATATGTGTGGAGCATCATGATAACTCTGACAAAAAATAATTGCTGTATTTAATAAAGCCTTTCATTTCCTTTTGTTTATAAAAACAAAACAAAGCAAAAATTCACTTGGAAAATCATAAATGGGAAATATTTGTTGTGGAGTGGTTAACAAAGTGTAATAAGATCGTCATTTTACATTTAAAATAGTTATTGGGTGCATTTTGGAAATAAATTTTGTGAAATAAGGCAATAGCTAATGAACACCTTACCTTAAACATTTTACTTACCAAAATGGCATATAATATAAAAATGCTGAAATAAGTGGTTGCAGGTATATGCTTAAAGAACAAAAATTAATATTTGTATAGTACTCCACAGTTTGTGACAGCATGTGTATGAACAGTTTAATATTCAGCAGTTTACTAGCTGAGTCTGGTTCTGCCCTCTTGCAGCTTGGTGACAGTGAACCAGTCACTTAACTTTTCTGTTAAATGAAGAATAGTGGATTCTCATGCCTCTCTCATAGGGATTTTTGTGAAGATTAAATAGCAATGTGCAAATGGACATTCTTTTTATAAGACACTATGCAAATATCAGTGCTGAACATTCTACAAAATCATAATTCAAGCATTTTATTTTAAAATAATTTAAACATTAAGTGAAAGCCACTGAAAACAGCTGTGCTTATTTTTCAGCTGTCACAATCCCATATTTATAAAATTAGATAAAATCAGAGAAATGTAATTTAGCACTGATGGGTAGCTATATCAGGTAAGGAAAAATAATTTGTTCAGTAAATATTTGGTCTGCCCTTGCCTCCATCCAACGAGATCTTAGTTATGGTGCATTTTTTAGTGATAGAGAAATGCATGCTTTAACCAGGCCTGAAACTAGTCTCCTAGTTAGACTTTTTTCATTTACTGGATTCCATTTTCTCCTTGATTTTCTGTTCCTCTGTCTGTGGTTATAGGAAAGACTTACTTCTTTCATACTTCCTACTCTTGGGATGGAAGAAAATAAGGGCATTAAAATTTTTAAAAGATTTACTCTTCTATGCACTCTTCAAAGGGATATATATATATATATATATATATATATATATATATATATATGTATATATATGTATACACACACATACATGTAATAGATCAAAATTCTCAACAACTCCAAACTATTTCTGAACCAGTTAGGCTATTCAGCTATTTATGAACTATCATATTACTTCATTCATTCATCCATTATTTATTATGTGTACCTGATATGTGCCAGGCATTGTTCTAAGCACTAGGGAGTGAGCAGTGATTAGATATAACTTACCTTTAAGGGTAGGGAGACTATTTAAGAAATACATACAAGATACCGATAAGAAAATATCAGTAGTAAATGCTGAGGAAATACTTATTAAGGAAAATAGTAAGGAAGTAAAAGTCATTTGTAAAAGAGCTACTGACCAGTGATGGGTGGAGAAGCTTTAGATTCAAAAAGCCTTCTGGAGTTGAGTGAGTGATTAGTGAATGATTAACTCAAGTTGAGACCAAAGCATCAGGAAGAACAAAAACAATAACAGGTACTGGGGAAGAGTGTACCAGATGGCAGGAAAAATGTCAGCGTGTTTAAGTAAAGGAAGGAAGGCTACTCTGACTGGAAAGCAGAGGATAAAGGGGTAGGCAGGAATGAGAACTTCTAGGGCCAGAGACAGGAATAAGGTGTTTAGGTTTTACTCCAAGTATGATAGAAAATAAACTTGATCAACTGCTGAACAAAGTAAAATATGCCCATTTAAATGTTAACATCTTTAAAATATTCATTCTATTTTAATGAAGCTTTCCGCGGAACAAAGCGGGAAAGGCTACAGTTTCAAACAAGATAACTCTGCTCTAAACTGCAAGTTTAAAAGGAAAAAATATGCAGCACTGCTATGTGGTTGACTACAGTCTGACTGGTAAACATACCAATGTGAGTTACACAGTCACTAAGCTCTTGGCTTGAAGCCTTACTGCTTATAATCTATTTTTAACACAGCAGTCAGCAGGTTTTCATTAACATATGTATTATATTTATTTCCTCCCTGTGGTAGCCAGAATAATGACCTCCCCCCAGAAGTCTATGTACTAATACTCAAAACCTGTAAATACATTAAGTTATGCGGCGAAGGGAAATTAAGGTTGCAGATGAGATGATGTTAGGATTGTTAATCAATTGACCCCAAAATAGTAATATGATTTTGAATTACCCAGTAGGCCCAATGTTATCACAAGGGTCTTTAACGTGAAAAACGAAATCAGAAAAGAGAACCGTCTAGATGCAGGGTGAGAAATATCAAGCCTGACATCGTTCGCTGTCTTTGAAGATGGAGGAAGGAGAGTGAGCCAAAGAAAGAGGGCAGCCTCTAGAAACTGGACAAGGGAAGGAAAAGAATTTTACCCTAGAGCCTCCAGAAAGGAATACAGCCCTTCCAACACCTTGATTTTAGTCCAGTGACCACACTGCCCTACAAACTGTAAGATAGTAAATTTGTCCTGTAGAATCCATTAAACTTGTGGTAATTTGTTGCAGCAGCAAAAATAAGCAAACAAGAAACCCCACCCATCCACTAGACTGTAATCACTAATACGGTTTGAATGTTTGTCTCTTGGATTACTGATATATTCCAATTACCTAGACTGGTGTCAGATACACATAGGCTTCCAATAAAGATTTAACAAAAGAACTGAATGAATAAGTGAATGAATGAATTATGCCAACATTCTGCTCAAAACCAGTCAATGGCTTCTTATCTCATTAAGATTAAAAGCAAAATCATTCTCCTCTAGAAAATCTATACTGCACTCTTCATGACTTCATTAACTTTATCTCCTTTTACATTTCTTCTTGAACTCTATACCTTAGCAATACTGACCTCCTTGCAGTTCCTCTGAGACTTTGCCTGTGCTATACTTCTCTACCTTGAATACTTATCCTCAGATATCCACCTTTCTCTATCACTTACTTCAGGCCTTTGCACAAACATCCCTTTAGCAGTGAGGTCATCCTTGACCATACAATTTGAATCTCCACCTTTGGCACACCCTTTCCTTTGCTTTATTGCTCTCAATTACATCAGTACCACCTGCACATATTTTTACTTATTTATTTGCTTACTATCTATTCACCTTTAAAACATAAATTCTGAGAGGACATTTTTTTGTCTATTTCCTTCTCTGCTATGCTTGGCACATAAATAGGTGTCCAACAAATACTTATTGAATGGATCATGCTATCTCAACAAAGGCCTTTTTTAAAATGCCCCATACATTGCTACAGCAAATCAAAAGATGAGTCCAGGAGAGCCTTTGGTTTATTGAAGAAAACAAAGACTGACAAAGCTTAGGTTATAGTCTGAAATCTGCAGCAGTACTCAGCCACAGCCAGTGGAAAGGCAGCCAAAATGTCTATAGAAATAAATTCTGAATGTTAATATTATTCTTTGAATTAGTAATGGTACCAAAACAAGAACTAAGCAACCCAGCACAGATTGCATGGGGCAAGTGAACCAAGGGGAACAACAGTGAACCAGAGAAAAACAAGGCTATTTCTTCAGCTCCTAACTTACATTATTATATGAGTTCTCTGATAGGAAAAAAAAGATAGTAACATAAGAAGGCACTGTACGACTATTATAGCTTACTTTATACAAGGCTGTAAACTGTCAATTTCATTCCCTAAGAATGGAATAAGTGATCCTCATCAAATCCTACTGGTATCTTCATAAAACTCCAAGCCTCTTTAGACATAAGATACTAAGATTTCTATTTGGAAGAAAATGCACCTTTTGACTTACAAGAGTCAAGATCTTACTGCTCAAGGTTCATTAAGACAAGTAGGAAGCCATCTCATCAGAATTCAGTCCCTGAGGGGGGCTGGGAAAGATGGCGGAAGAGTAAGACACGGAGATCACCTTCCTTCCCACAGATACATCAGAATTACATCTACACGTGGAACTGCCCCTACAGAACACCCACTGAACACTGGCAGAAGACGTCAGACCTCCCAAAAGGCAAGAAACTCCCCCACATACTTGGGTAGGGCAAAAGAAAAAAGAAATAACAGAGACAAAAGATAGGGACGGGACCTGCACCAGTGGGAGGGAGCCGTGAAGGAGGAAAGGTTTCCACGCACTAGTAAGCCCCTTCGCGGGTGGAGACTGCGGGTAGCAGAGGGGGGAAGCTTCGGAGCCACAGAGGAGAGCGCAGCCACAGGGGTGCGGAGGGCAAAGTGGAGAGATTCCCGCACAGAGGCTCGGCGCCGAGCAGCGCTCACCAGCCCGAGAGGCTTCTCTGCTCACCCGCCGGGGCGGGCGGGGGCTGGGAGCTGAGGCTCGGGCTTTGGTTAGATCGCCGGGAGAGGACTGGGGTTGGCGGAATGAACACAGCCTGAAGGGGTTAGTGCACCACAGCTAGCCGGGAGGGAGTCCGGGAAAAAGTCTGCAGCTGCCGAAGAGGCAAGAGACTTTTTCTTGCCTTTTTGTTTCGCAGTGCGCAAGGAGAGGGGATTCAGAGCACCGCCTAAATGAGCTCCAGAGACGGGCGTGAGCCGCGTCTATCAGCGCGGACCCCAGAGACGGGCATGAGACGCTAAGGTTGCTGCTGCAGCCACCAAGAAGCCTGTGTGCGAGCACAGGTCACTCTCCACACTGCCCCTCCCGGGAGCCTGTGCAGCCCGCCACTGCCAGGGTCCCGGGATCCAGGGACAACTTCCCCTGGAGAACGCACGGCACGCCTCAGGCTGCTGCAACATCACGGCGGCAGAGGACGGCCGCAGGCTTGCCCCGCATCCGTACCCTTCCCTCCTCCCGGCCTGGGTGAGCCAGAGCCCCCGAAGCAGCTGCTCCTTTAACCCCGTTCTGTCTGGGCGGGGAACAGACGCCCTCAGGCGACCTACACGCAGAGGCGGGTCCAAATCCAAAGCTGAACCCCGGGAGCTGTACGAACAAAGAAGAGAAAGGAAAATTTCTCCCAGCAGCCTCAGAAGCAGCGGATTAAAGCTCCACAAACAACTTGATGTACGTGCATCTGTTGAATACCTGAATAGACAACGAATCACCCCAAACTCAGGAGGTGGACTTTGGGAGCAGGATATATTAATTTTTCCCCTTTTCCTTTTTTTGTGAGTGTATATGTATATGCTTCTGGGTGAGATTTTGTCTGTATAGCTTTGCTTTCACCATTTGTCCTAGGGGTCGGTCTGTCCGCTTTTTTTGTTTTTTTGTTTTTTTTTACTTAAAAAATTTTTTTTCCTAATAAATGTTTTCTTAATAATTTTTTCCTTATTTCTATTTTTAAAAATTAAAAAAATTTTTTTCTTAATAGGTTTTTTCATATTTTTTATTTTTTAAAACATTAAAAAATTATTTTTCTTAATAATTTTTTATTTTATATGATAAAAAATTAATAAATTTATATAAAATTAAAAAAAAATTTTTCTTAATAAATTTTTTCTTAATAATTTTTTTCTTATTTTTTATTATAATAGCTTTATTTTATTTTATTTTATTTTATCCTCTTTCTCTCTTTCTTTCTATTTTTTCTCCCTTTTATTCAGAGCCGTGTGGATGAAAGGCTCTTGGTGCTCCAGCCAGGCATCAGGGCTGTGCCTCTGAGGTGAGAGAGCCAACTTCAGGACACTGGTCCACAAGAGACCTCCCAGCTCCACATAATACCAAACGGCGAAAATCTCTCAGAGATCTCCATCTCAACATCAAGACCCAGCTTCACTCAACGACCAGCAAGTTACAGTGCTGGACACCCTATGCCAAACAACTAGCAAGACAGGAACACAGCCCCATCCATTAGCAGAGAGGTGGCCTAAAATCATAATAAGGCCACAGACACCCCAAAACACACCACCAGACGTGGACGTGCCCACCAGAAAGACAAGATCCAGCCTCATCCACCAGAACACAGGCACTAGTCCCCTCCACCAGGAAACCTACACAACCCACTGAACCAACCTTAGCCACTGGGAACAGATACCAAAAACAACGGGAACTACGAACCTGCACCCTGTGAAAAGGAGACCCCAAACACAGTAAGATAAGCAAAATGAGAAGACAGAAAAACACACAGCAGATGAAGGAGCAGGGTCAAAACACACCAGACCTAACAAATGAAGAGGAAATAGGCAGTCTACCTGAAAAAGAATTCAGAATAATGATAGTAAAGATGATCCAAAATCTTGGAAACAGAATAGACACAATGCAAGAAACATTTAACAAGGACGTAGAAGAACTAAAGAGGAACCAAGCAAAGATGAAAAACACAATAAATGAAACTAAAAATACTCTAGATGGGATCAATAGCAGAATAACTGAGGCAGAAGAACGGATAAGTGACCTGGAAGATAAAATAGTGGAAATAACTACTGCAGAGCAGAATAAAGAAAAAAGAATGAAAAGAACTGAGGACAGTCTCAGAGACCTCTGGGACAACATTAAATGCACCAACATTCGAATTATAGGGGTCCCAGAAGAAGAAGAGAAAAAGAAAGGGACTGAGAAAATATTTGAAGAGATTATAGTTGAAAACTTCCCTAATATGGGAAAGGAAATAGTTAATCAAGTCCTGGAAGCACAGAGAGTCCCATACAGGATAAACCCAAGGAGAAACACTCCAAGACACATATTAATCAAACTGTCAAAAATTAAATATAAGGAAAACATATTAAAGGCAGCAAGGGAAAAACAACAAATAACACACAAGGGAATCCCCATAAGGTTAACATCTGATCTTTCAGCAGAAACTCTGCAAGCCAGAAGGGAGTGGCAGGATATACTTAAAGTGATGAAGGAGAAAAACCTACAACCAAGATTACTCTACCCAGCAAGGATCTCATTCAGATTTGATGGAGAAATTAAAACCTTTACAGACAAGCAAAAGCTAAGAGAGTTCAGAACGACCAAAACAGCTTTACAACAAATGCTAAAGGAACTTCTCTAGGCAGGAAACACAAGAGAAGGAAAACACCTACAATAACAAACCCAAAACATTTAAGAAAATGGGAATAGGAACATACATATCGATAATTACCTTAAATGTAAATGGATTAAATGCTCCCACCAAAAGACACAGACTGGCTGAATGGATAGAAAAACAAGACCTGTATATATGCTGTCTACAAGAGACCCACTTCAGACCTAGGGACACATACAGACTGAAAGTGAGGGGACGGAAAAAGATAGTCCATGCAAATGGAAATCAAAAGAAAGCTAGAGTAGCAATTCTCATATCAGACAAAATAGACTTTAAAATAAAGACTATTACAAGAGACAAAGAAGGACACTATATAATGATCAAGGGATCGATCCAAGAAGAAGGTATAACAATTGTAAATATTTATGCACCCAACATAGGAGCACCTCAATACATAAGGCAAATACTAACAGCCATAAAAGGGGAAATCGACAGTAACACAATCATAGTAGGGGACTTTAACACCCCACTTTCACCAATGGACAGATCATCCAAAATGAAAATAAATAAGGAAACACAAGCTTTAAATGATACATTAAACAAGATGGACTTAATTGATATTTATAGGACTTTCCACCCAAAAACAACAGAATACACATTTTTCTCAAGTACTCATGGAACATTCTCCAGGATAGATCATATCTTGGGTCACAAATCAAGCCTTGGTAAATTTAAGAAAATTGAAATCGTATCAAGTATCTTTTCCGACCACAACGCTATGAGACTAGATATCAATTACAGGAAAAGATCTGTAAAAAATACAAACACATGGAGGCTACACAATACACTACTTAATAACAAAGTGATCACTGAAGAAATCAAAGGGGAAATCAAAAAATACCTAGAAACAAATGACAATGGAGACACGACGACCCAAAACCTATGGGATGCAGCAAAAGCAGTAATAACAGGGAAGTTTATAGCAATACAATCCTACCTCAAGAAACAGGAAACATCTCGAATAAACAACCTAACCTTACACCTAAAGCAATTAGAGGACGAAGAACAAAAAAACCCAAAAGTTAGCAGAAGGAAAGAAATCATAAAGATCAGATCAGAAATAAATGAAAAAGAAATGAAGGAAACGATATCAAAGATCAATGAAACTAAAAGCTGGTTCTTTGAGAAGATAAACAAAATTGATAAACCATTAGCCAGACTCATCAAGAGAAAAAGGGAGAAGACTCAGATCAATAGAATTAGAAATGAAAAAGGAGAAGTAACCACTGACACTGCAGAAATACAAACGATCATGAGAGATTACTACAAGCAACTCTATGCCAATAAAATGGACAACCTGGAAGAAATGGACAGATTCTTAGAAATGCACAAACTGCCGAGACTGAACCAGGAAGAAATAGAAAATATGAACAGACCAATCACAAGCACTGAAATTGAAACTGTGATTAAAAACCTTCCAACAAACAAAAGCCCAGGACCAGATGGCTTCACAGGCGAATTCTATCAAACATTTAGAGAAGAGCTAACACCTATCCTTCTCAAACTCTTCCAAAATATAGCAGAGGGAGGAACACTCCCAAACTCATTCTACGAGGCCACTATCACCCTGATACCAAAACCAGACAAAGATGTCACAAAGAAAGAAAACTACAGGCCAATATCACTGATGAACATACATGCAAAAATCCTCAACAAAATACTAGCAAACAGAATCCAACAACACATTAAAAGGATCATACACCATGATCAAGTGGGGTTTATCCCAGGAATGCAAGGATTCTTCAATATACACAAATCAAACAATGTGATACACCATATTAACAAATTGAAGGAGAAAAACCATATGATCATCTCAATAGATGCAGAGAAAGCTTTTGACAAAATTCAACACCCATTTATAATAAAAACCCTCCAGAATGTAGGCATAGAGGGAACTTTCCTCAACATAATAAAGGCCATATATGACAAACCCACAGCCAACATCGTCCTCAATGGTGAAAAACTGAAACCATTTCCACTAAGATCAGGAACAAGACAAGGTTGCCCACTCTCACCACTATTATTCAACATAGTTTTGGAAGTGTTAGCCACAGCAATCAGAGAAGAAAAAGAAATAAAAGGAATCCAAATCGGAAGTGAAGAAGTAAAGCTGTCACTGTTTGCAGATGGCATGATACTATACACAGAGAATCCTAAAGATGCTACCAGAAAACTACTAGAGCTAATCAATGAATTTGGTTAAGTGGCAGGATACAAAATTAATGCACAGAAATCTCTTGCATTCCTATACACTAATGATGGAAAATCTGAAAGTGAAATTAAGAAATCACTCCCATTTACCACTGCAACAAAAAGAATAAAATATCTAGGAATAAACCTACCTAAGGAGACAAAACACCTGTATGCAGAAAACTATAAAACACTGACGAAAGAAATTAAAGATGATACAAACAGATGGAGAGATATACCATGTTCTTGGAATGGAAGAATCAATATTGTGAAAATGACTACACTACCCAAAGCAATCTACAGATTCCTTACAATCCCTATCAAACTACCACTGGCATTTTTCACAGAACTAGAACAAAAAATTTCACAATTTGTATGGAAACACAAAAGACCCCCAATAGCCAAAGCAATCTTGAGAATGAAAAATGGAGCTGGAGGAATCAGGCTCCCTGACTTCAGACTATATTACAAAGCTACAGTAATCAAGACAGTTTGGTACTGGCACAAAAACAGAAACATAGATCAATGGAACAGGATAGAAAGCCCACAGATAAACCCACGCACATATGGTCACCTTATCTTTGATAAAGGAGGCAAGCATATACAGTGGAGAAAAGACAGCCTCTTCAATAAGTGGTGCTGGGAAAACTGGACAGGTATATGTAAAAGTATGAAATTAGAACACTCCCTAACACCATACACCAAAATAAACTCAAAATGGATTAAAGACCTAAGTGTAAGGCCAGACACTATCAAACTCTTAGAGGAAAACATAGGTAGAACACTCTATGACATAAATCACAGCAAGATCCTTTTTGACCCAGCTCCTAGAGAAATGGAAATAAAAACACAAATAAACAAATGGGACCTAATGAAACTTAAAAGCTTTTGCACAGCAAAGGAAACCATAAACAAGACCAAAAGACAACCCTCAGAATGGGAGAAAATATTTGCAAATGAAGCAACTGACAGAGGATTATCTCCAAGATTTACAAGCAGCTCAAGCAGCTCAATAACAAAAAAACAAACAACCCAATCCAAAAATGGGCAGAAGACCTAAATAGACATTTCTCCAAAGAAGATATACAGATTGCCAACAGACACATGAAAGAATGCTCAACATCATTAATCATTAGAGAAATGCAAATCAAAACTACAATGAGATATCATCTCACACCGGTCAGAATGGCCATCATCAAAAAATCTACAAACAATAAATGCTGGAGCGGGTGTGGAGAAAAGGGAACCCTCTTGCACTGTTGGTGGGAATGTAGATTGATACAGCCACTATGGAGAACCGTATGGAGTTTCCTTAAAAAACTAAAACTACAACTACCATGCTACCCAGCAATCCCACTACTGGGCATATACCCTGAGAAAAACATAATTCAAAAAGAGTCATGTACCAAAATGTTCATTGCAGCTCTATTTACAATAGCCAGGATATGGAAGCAACCTAAGTGTCCATCATCGGATGAATGGATAAAGAAGATGTGGCACATATATACAATGGAATATTACTCAGCCATAAAAAGAAATGAAATGGAGTTATTTGTAGTGAGGTGGATGGACCGAGAGACTGTCATACAGAGTGAAGTAAGTCAGGAAGAGAAAAACAAATACAGTATGCTAACACATATATATGGAATCTGAGGAAAAGAAAAAAAAAAAAAAGGTCATGAAGAACCTAGTGGCAAGACGGGAATAAAGACACAGACCTACTAGAGAATGGACTTGAGGATATGGGGAGGGGGAGGGGTATGATGTGACAGGGTTAGAGTGTGGCATGGACATATATACACTACCAAATGTAAAATAGATAGCTAGTGGGAAGCAGCCGCATAGCACAGGGAGATCAGCTCGGTGCTTTGTGACCACCTAGAGGGGTGGGATAGGGAGGGTGGGAGGGAGGGAGATGCAAGAGGGAAGAGATATGGGAACATATGTATATGTATAACTGATTCACTTTGTTATAAAGCAGAAACTAACACAGCATTGTAAAGCAATTATACTCCAATAAAGATGTTTAAAAAAAAAAAAAAAAAGAATTCAGTCCCTGAGAAGCCAAGTACTCCCTACACTACACTAGCCGCTCACTCTGTCAACACTATGCCTGTAACAATACTCTTGTCTCTTCATATCCAGTGGAGATTGGTTCTAGGACCCTGGAGGATACCAAAATCAGTGGATTCTCAAGTTCCTTATATTTAATGGCATAGTACAGTTGGCCCTTCTTATCTGCAGGTTCTGAATCTTCAGATGCAGAACCTACAGGGATACAGAGGACCGTCTGTATCACAATGCATAGAAACCAGTTTTCCATTTGTTCCCAATGAAGAGCAGGGTTGTGCCAGTGCCCCACAGAGGAAATCCCTGAAGCTTCTCTTCTGACCTAAAAAAGAAGGCGAACATTCTCATCCTGCTCCCACGTTTCCCTCCGCAGACAGACTGAGTCTTGGAATCCAGGATTCCATGGGCTATGAGGAAATGCACGCACTGTTTTGAGGAGTCAAAATCTTGGATTAACCATTGAATGTAGTAAAGAGATCCTGTAGACAAGGAAGATGAGTGGAAGCTGCTCTGGTGTTGCCTCATGGATAGTGCTCTTAGGTCATAAGTATTTTATGTTGAGTAGCAGCAAAGCGGGGTCCTTCTGTCACTTTGTTCTAAAGTAGCTCAACACAGTTCTCCCTAGTTATGTCCTTACTCTTATCTTCTGCTAGAGTTAGTCTGATGCAATCCAAATAACATCAAATTATCAGAATGGATGGATTCTGTCTATGTTGGGTTGGTTTTGCTTCTTTGTATTTATCATGTCCAATTATTTACGTACACACCTAACAGTAATATGATGACAACCAACATTTATGTAGAGCTTTATAATTTGCAAAGTAGCTTTCTAAAAATTTCTTTCACTTAGTCATTGCAATGACTTGTGAGGTAGGTATTTACTACCTTCATTTTGCAGATGGTGAAAATAGGACGTTAGATAATTTCCCAAATTATAAATTATAAATGGCAAAGAAAAGATTTAAACATGTATTATATGATTCAAAATCAATAGCACTACATTAATTAAGGAGATAGGTCTTTCTGATGTGTTAAATGTATGTACAACAGAAGAAAAAACTTTATTGACAATCCAGTTATGCTGCATTCACCATTTCCTCATTATAGAGTAAGAGATTTCTAGCCAAACAAAGGTGAATCATGGTAATATGCATATTAAACTCAATTCTGTAGCCAATTATAACCAGAGAAAAAGGACTCATTGTATATGATAATATCAATTGTCTTAATTAATGCAAATGTATTAATATCATTTATATCAATATAGTCATCAATACCAATAAATTTTTTCTGAGGATGAGAAAGGAAGCCTCAGTTTGTTAACTAAAAATAAATGAATAAATAAACTATTTTGAAGATAACTGCAAATAAATCAAATTTTGAATGTACACATAGAGTACAAATTTTTAATCAAACACAGAATCTTTGAATTAGGTTTTTGTTTATTTGTTTTTTTCTTCAAAGGATTCAAAACTGTAAGGATGTCAAAATAGTATTCATTTTGAGCCATAGAGTCATTGACTCCTATATCAGTCTACCTAACCTGGACATCTAAATTTCCTCAGAGAATGTTTTTTGTTTCAGAATTTAGTAAAGTAAATGTTTCAACTTTACTAACCTGGAGCAAAACCACTAGGAGGAAAGTCTATGTCAAAAAATTCTGGAAACATTTAGACTTTAAATAATACTTTGAACAAGAAGCATTTTCCAAACAAATCCTTTAGCAATATTATTTGCTAAAATCTCAAATTTGCTCTCTGTTTATAGCTTTAGATTTACAGCCAGTTAAGATTTTCAGGGTTTTGAGCCATAGTCTAAATTTAGAAGAAGGGTTATATTAATTTTTATTGAATGCAATTCTTCCTTTTCTCCATAATACTGGTTATCTTTCTAAACGTCACTCAATTTTAGTTGAATCTCTTTCTTTCACACTATTTTTCCTAATAACTATAGTTTCTCAGCAATGGAGTGCTTCCAAATATTCAAATAGCCTTTAAAACATAAGACTTAACATGAAGAAAAATATGTCTAGTGTGAATAAACTTTAAAAATTATTTTTATCCATAAAATCTGTAGGAATACCAGGTACCTCTTTTGGCAAATATAAATTTGATTCACACTTAACTCCTCCACTCTGGTTTAAATGTCACTTTTTAACTTGTTCCACATTGCTCAACTAACATGAATAAAACATCTTATATTACGTAATAATCAAATCCCTGTTTTGTCAGGTAACCTTAAATGTTCCCTTAAGCTTTTCACATGCCCAGTAATATCAACTGAGAATTGAAATCAACATAATAAGTGATTATCTTTTCTCATTAATCGCTTTTTTATCATCTATAGTGGCTTAATGTCAGTAGCTACTTTAAAATGAGTTTTTTTAATAAAGATGTAAAAACAAACACAAGAGGAACTAAAGTGATAATAATAACATAACTGCTTTAATTTTGACAGTGCTTTAATATCCATTATATGTTTGACTTTCCCAATAATCTGATAGTTAAGAAAGGCAAGTTATTATCCCTCTTTTATGGAGAAGGAAACCAGGACTCATAAAGTTTAAGTGATATGTCCATGGTCGCCTTGCTAATATGGGAAGAGCAGTCATGAAAGTCAGTGCAAGAATTAGAATTCTGAGGTCAGTGTGTTTTCTCTTCTACAGAAATAAAACACACACTATAATCACCATCAAAATGCGCAAAGCCAATTAAATTCATTTCAGAGCTGAAGTGAAAATGCTTCATTTTGCTTCTTACATATAGCAACAATAAAATGTTTTCTCTTTAATTTAAATCTTTATAGATATATTTTTATGGTACACACATATATCAAGGAAGATAGCACATAATATAAAAACTCACTATCTTTATTTTTAACCAATAAACAATTATTATTTTGCTAGAATAAGGTAATTTTTTGTAATTTATTCTTATGTGGCTTATAAAACTCAAATGTTCTACAATTTTTGGCACTTAGTTTCAACATTTGCTATCTCACCTTAGTAAACATTTATCCTGAAGACCATTTCAAATATTCTTCTGAAGAGGGTCACTATAATTCTAGTGAAACACTGATCACTATCACTGAGCTAGCCATTTCTCTTCTTCCTTAGAACCTAGTAAGAAGTATTAAATCCAAAAGTCAAGTATCCAAATGTACTATTTATCTGCCAGGATTTTGGTAGCCTGAAATAAAGTAGGGGAAGGAACAGACACCTATGCCAAATTTAAATCATTACAATTATTGAAATAAAAGTTTTCAATAAAAGCCACTAACATAGTTTAGAAGGGTATATTAGCTATCTATTGCAGTAGATCAAATTACTCCCAAACTTAGCAGTTTAAAACAGTAAGCTATTATTATCTCATACAGTTTCTGAAAGTCTGAAATGCAAGTGTGGCCTAACTATGTGGTTCTGGCTCAAGGTCTCTTGTGTGGTTTCAATCAGCATCTCAGCTGAGCCTGCATCATCTGAACACTTGACTGGGGCTGGAGGAGCCACTTCCAAGATGACTCCCCGACATGCCGTAAAAAAAAAAAGTTTTCTGTTTAAGGTTTTTATTTATATTTGAAACTTTCTGACAATTTAGATATTTAAGTTAACCTAAATTGTCCTGAGTGAACTAAGAATATTTCACTCATCTGTTTCTTTTATGTAATTCTGAATATATTAAATAATCTCTCTATATACCATAACTTAGAGTTTAAGCAGTCTTAAAAAAATCCCATCACTATTCAATGTAGTAAATAATGATCCCCATATAGCATGAGACATTTGTAAGGTACCAAAATTTCAATTACTTAGATTAATACAGATCATATATTCTCACAAACTGGAATGTGGGCATATGACCTTCTTTTATATTAATCTTGTTAACTATAATTGAAGTCTGACATTTCAGTCTATAAAAGATCGGGTCACTATCTCTGCAGTATGGACAGTCATCTTGCATCATTGAAAATGTTCCTTCTGATTGTGCTCAAATTAAGGTCATTTTGAGAATCAGGTATCTTCTATCCCAGCCATTCATTTATGAAGATCCAGAGAATGCTGGATATTATAGTCAGATTGTAGCAAAAGAATCTTCCAGACATTGAAAAAGAGAAAATATTATATTTCTGAAAGAAAAGAAGCCCATAAAGAAAAGAGAGGGATAGGAAGGCTTCCATCTTGGACAAGATGGTAAACAATAACTTGAAATAGTATTAGATATTTATAAATCTGCACTTTCTTATAATGAAGCAAATATACATTCAAAAGAAGCAACGTTACAGGCAACATATTAGCATTGTACTTATTCAAAAGACGAACAAACACATTTCTTTACTTTAGTAAAATTTTGTTGCAATGTATGAGGCCTTACTATTGGACACATAATAAACCCGAAAAGTAGTCATTGGTATTAGTATCTCCATTTTGTTGGTAAGTGAACTAAAGTTCATCAACTAGCTTGCCCAAGTAGGAGCTAGACTTAGAATTCAAATAAAGGGGTATTTAACATCAGTGTGAGTGTTCTTACTGCTGTATTCTTTGAAATGACATTCTAAAACTTGTTTGCCTATTTAACAACATCTGAGCAGAACTATAGTCTGGAATATTCATTTTTACTACTGTGTATAAAAACTACATTGCATATATTTTTCATAAATTTGACTGACCTAATCTGATATTCTTCTATCTTGATTGGTATTATAGAAATGTAAACATAAAACACAAATGTGCAGTTATCTCTTTTCTACCATACTGTACTTTATAAATATATTATAGATAATAATGACTAATGAAGTTATTTGAAATTATTAAATTGATGAATAATTAGAACCTTGTCTAAAAATTAATGTGATATATACATTTAGGAATGATCCAGAAACGACATGAATTAAGTTAGGATGGTGACATATCGAATGGATATCTATACAAAGCCAGATATCCACCACACACTCCAATACGATTGAGGGTGACTGACATTAGACAGTCTGCTGACCCCAGGGATTGAGGAAAGACCACAACAACTGAGAATTAAATCAATTCTATTTCAACCAGCTCCTTCTTCCTGTGCCAAAAACTCAGAGCAGAGAGAATCTGACATTGATTTTTACATACGTGTGTGTGTGTGTGTGTGCGCGCGCGCGCACACTGAAAAGAAAAGTAGCGTAATAAGCAGTCATTAAAACATTGTAAGTCTTGTGGTTATTTACTGATTTTGGTAAACATCCAGATACATTTCACTATGCAGCTAAAAGTAACAAAAACAAAATTTCATCAGACTCTGTAGTTTTGGAAAGAACACACAGTGTGGTAACAATGGAGTTGCCTGATTGCTTAACATGTGTGCACTTTGGTTCTTCTTCCGTAGAATGCAGAGGATTATATCAAATATATTACATCACATACTACAAAATGAGATCTAGTCAGACTATCTGGATCTAGATCCAGCAGTTAAGCTATGTTACCTTGGATGTAATTTCAGTTCCTTGTCTCTAAAATGGAAGTAATTATTGTTCATCTTTCACAAGGGTGATTAGAGGCAGTGAGACAGTGTATATTATATGCTCAACACATGGCTGGCCTTCATAAGTATAAATAATAACATATATTATATCAATAAATAATAAGTGTTATTATAGTTTCTGTGGTTATCACCCCAAAACAAACACACATACAAACAAACAAATAAAATATCCATAGGCATATTTGCAAAACTTTAGTCAAAGAGAAAAATGTAAAAAGGGGTTAATACCACCTTTATCAAGATCATTAGTATTTACAGGCTGCCTAGAATACAAGTATCCAAACCCAAAGCATATTGATAAACATAGACTTATTTATTTAATAAATATGTTTATTTAATACTGTTGATGAGCTTTTAAAGGAGCTACTGAATAAAGCAGCTAATTTTCAAGAAGAATCAGTCAAAAAACATCAAGCGTTTTCATAAAAAGAGTTTAGCTCATTTTGCCTGCAAAAAAACTCCAAAAAATAACTCCTTCAAAAATTAGAATATGGTTCCAAAGCGCATATAAATTTGGAGGGGCTTGTCTTACCTGAACTTTCAAACCTGTTGAAAAATTCCTCATGAGGATCTTTGTTTCTCTCATTATTTCTCTATCTTTGAAATATTGATACTTGCTTTCCCCATTTACTTTCATTTTATTTCATCAAGCATTGCATACTTCATTTTCGTCTTACAAGAGCTTCAAATATATCTGCTATTTATTCTTCAATAGCATGGCTCTTCTGCTTAACTACGGTGACAATAAACCTGCAGAAGTACTGAAGAAATATGCCTATCTCAAAACAAAATGAGCTCTTCACCCACAAGCCCTTGATTATATCTCTCTTTCTGATTTCTGAAATTCTGCACTTATCCACTTCAATGAATTACATTAAATTACATTTGCCCTTGGAATACCATTTTACCTTTTTTCATTTCCTTTAGTACATATAAAATATGGTAGTTGGAGTGTAAATTGACTAAAAAAGACCTTAAAATATAATCAGGTGGAGAAATAATTATGTTACCTAAATTACTGTATCAATTTGTTTCATAAAAGTTCTGTCTCTTCAACTTTCCTTAAAATTATTCAGTGATGGTTGGGAAGGTGGAGAACAAACGTTGACGGAGGCAATTAACAGCTCTTTAAGCAGTTACTAAGAGATGGCCTGCTGGATGTTTGAATCAAGCTGAAAAGCTTGCTAAATGAAGAGGCTGATTCTGCTGTCTGCCTGGTTGGGCAGGTGGACCTTCCTCCCTCATGTTTCTAGATTTGCCTGATCAGTTGAAAATACCTATCTCCTCTGACAGAAAACACACACACACACACTCACACACGAAAAAAAGCATCAGCTGTTTATACCACCAGATGAGACCAACTGAATTTGTCACATTTTGTTTTAAAATAGCTTAATAAGTTGACCGATCTTTACCTACGTGGCTAAGGGTACACGTGTGTATGCATTTTGAATAAGAGAGCTGAGCCAGACAATGACACTAAATATCTCTGACCTTAAATAAATCATTTAACTTTTCTGAAAGCTGGTACCTTCAGTATTACATGAGCTCATCTCTACTCCCAATTTAAAATTATAAAAAGAAGACTGGCATATTTACTATAAATGAAAATGGTAGAGTTTATTTTTCATCTTTGAAGAAACAGTATAAAATTTACCCATTAAAAAGTATCAAAATGTTTTATTAACAAGCATTTCATCCATTCAATTGTTAGCCCTGATATTACCACACCACTCTCCCTATAACTGCATTATTAAATATTTGATAGGTGCCTAAGAAATGAGGATCCTAATAACACCACCTGCCATTGTTGCAAACTTACTAAATGCCCAGCATTATGATAATAGCTACAGGTAAATTAAAAATAAACAAGCAAATGCCTTGAAAAAGGGTCACTATGTAATTGATCATCCAAATCTGGATACTTCTGAGAAGGAAAGAAGCATTATTGATCATTATACTAGAAAAACAAGAGTAAACTAAGATTGTCATGGGCAAACCAGGGCAAAAGGTCACCTGCATATGTTGTAAATGTTTGCAAGAACAAGGAGAAAAAGGTGTTAGGACAGGCACAGGAGCATGAAAATTAACATAGTTGGATGGAATCAGAAGTAATGGTGGAGCGAAAATTATATAAGCTTTTCATTGTATTGTTTCATTGGTTACAATAAATGAATTTACTGTTTTTGAAATCGGAAGTAACATTTAAAATTTTTTTAAAGAAATGATATCCCAGTGATCTTCAGATATCAGTAAATGTTTCACTTCTCAGATGAGTAAACTATCATAAAAATGTTCAGATAAACATTGCCCAAGGACACACAGTAGGTAAGACAAAAAGCTGGAACCAGACTATGTGCAACAACACTGCCTCCTGATTATGTTTCCCAACAGAAGATTTCTAGGTTCAGCATCATGGGAATTCATGCTTCTCCATGATAGATAAGGGCTCTCTTGACAATTTCAATTATCAGAATTGTGCCCTTAGGGAATTCATCAATTAAGTAAGAGGAGCATTCCACACATCTATTACTAAAACAATCCTTTGTGGCATTCATCTCATAAATATCATGCAACTGCTGTTCCCAGTTGGAGTACAACGATATCCAGTATATGAAAATGATAAATATTTTACCAGCTTCAAAACCAAAGTTTTCAGCGAAGTTCATGGAAATATGACATTAAAGCATGTTCAAATAAACATCAAATGAGAAAAGTTACGTGAACTATAAACTATTCCTAAACTATGATTCATATCATCCTTATTGTCAAGGGAGGATTGGAACTGTGTAAAAGTGAGAAAATACTGCACATTAGGTGGTGACACAGAGTGAGTTTTTCCCTCTTCTTTTTTACATATTTGGACAATATATACAAAATTTGGAGGAAATTTTAAAACAGCATTTATCACAATACATTATCATACAGACATGTAATAAAGTGGTCAGTTGTGTCATCATGCTATTAAACACGTTTGTTTCATCTCACTGAGCAACAGAAGTGTAATTCAATAACTGGTGAATGTCATCAGTCATTTAAAATATCACTATGTTTTTAAAAGCTGTATTTGAAATAACTTCTAAAAAAACGTATTTCATGTATTAGCCAGGTATAATGTCAGGCATTCTAAACATTGAGAAATGTAAGTCTCCTAACTAGGTATATAAAATAATAAACTAGGAATGCAATCATAGACATTCATTTATTCATTTAGTCATTCATCAAATATTTGTTTAGTACCTACTGTGTGCCAGGCATCTAGCTAAGCACTAGGACTTAGTAGTGGTAAATAAAATATATACTCTTTCTTTCTTATAGAACTTAAAATTTCTTGAGAATTTAAATATGTAACAATTAACATGTTTTGTGAAAAAAAATGCAAGCTGCTAAAGGGATGCGTTACCATGAGTTGTTACTGAGTGTGAGTAGCCATTTGAGACTTCAGAAGTTCCTGAAAGTTAACCAATCAGGATTGAGAGTGTGCTTGAAAAATAAGACAGAAGAAAGTTAAAAAGCTCTGCAATGGCCTTTCAGAGGAACTGAATAGATGTCAATGTGGGTGACACTACTTTATTTCTAGGAACTTCCGTATTGCAGATTTTTAGGGTCTGCAATCTGATTGAAGGGTACCTTGCAGCAAAGCGATGTTTCTTGATACTTTATTAGCATAAGAAGCACGCTGTTTTTTAACTATACTGTATGTTTTCAGTATTCTTGGGGGTAAAGTTCCCCCAAGTCACCTTTTGTGTCATTGCTCTGAAGTAGTAGAAAAAAATGAGGGGAGAGTGGTGAGCAGTTTATGAACAAAATTGTAAGACCTCACAAGTTGGTATAACATTTTTTGGAGGATAACTAGTTAGGTACTAAATTACTTTCATTTTATTTCAAATTGTTCTTCTGCAATTATTACAGAAGACTGTACTGTTTTAAGAGTTAGTTATTTAAGAAAATCATCTCTCATATTCTATTAAGAGTATGAGTATAAAATTAAGATTCTGTAAGCAGGAAAAACAATATTGTGTACAGAAAGGCATGTAATGTCTGGTTGTCTCCCCATTAGTGATACTATTGTTGATTGTTGAGTTAGAGGGTCATTGCTCATTGTAAAATTGCACATTTCCTCTAGTAGGAAATGAAGGGTAATCTGGACTGTGAAACTATGCAATCATGCACATATATGTTATGCCCAATGATTAATCCAAAATTTAAAATATTTTCTTCAGATTGAAACAACACATAAAGGGCCAAGCAAGACTTAAAATAAAGACATATCTTTGCACATATTAATGAAACTCTGGATCATCCAATATAAAGAAAAAAATCTTAAAAAAGAAAAAGGTACACTAACAATGAAATATCAGAAAGAGAAATTAAGGAAACAATCCCATTTAACATCACATCAAAAAGAATAAAATATGTAGGAATAAACCTACCTAAGGAGGCAAAAGACTTGTACTCCAAAAACTATAAGATGCTGATGAAAGAAACTGAAGACAACACAAAGAGATGGAAAGATATACCATGTTCTTGGATTGGAAGAACCGAGATTGTTAAAATGACCATACTACCCAAGGTAATCTACAGATTCAATGCAATCCCTATCAAATTACCAATGGCATTTTTCACAGAACTAGAACAAATAATTTTAAAATTTGTATGGAAACACAAAAAACCCCAAATAGCCAAAACAATCTTGAGAAAGAAGAATGGAGCTGGAGGAACCAAGCTCCTGACTTCAGACTATACTACAAAGCTACAGTCATCAAAACAGTATGGTACTAGCACAAGACAGACACATAGATCAATGAATCATGATAGAAAGCCCAGAATCAAACCCACACACTCATGGTCCATTATTCATGACAAAAGAGGCAAGACTATACAATGGAGAAAAGACAGTCCCTTCAATAAGTGGTGCAGGGAAAACTGGACAGCTACATGTAAAAGAATGAAATTAGAACATTCTGTAACACCATATACAAAAATAAACTCAAAATGGATTAAAGACCTAAGTGTAAGACAGGATGCTATAAAACTCCTACCAGAAAACATACGCAGAACATACTTTGACATAAATCGCAGCAATAATTTTTTGGATACATCTCCTAGAGTAATGGAAACAAAAGGAATGATAAACAAATGGGACCTATTAAACTTAAAATCTTTTGCAAAGGAAAAGATTGAGAAATGCAAAGGAAACAGCAAAGGAAACCATCAACAAAACAAAAAGACAACCTCCTGAATGGGATAAAATATTTGCAAACGATGTGACCGACAAGGGATTAATTTCCAAAATATACAAACAGCTTATACAGCTCAATATCAAAAAAATAAAAATATGGGCAGAAGACCTAAATAGACATTTCTCCAAAGACATACAGATGGCCAATAGGCACATGAAAAGATGCTCAGCATAACTAAGTATTAGAGAAATGCAAATCGAAACTACAATGAGCTATCACCTCACACTGGTCAGGATGGCCATCATCAAAAAGTCTATGAATAATAAGTGCTGGAGAGGGTGTGAAGAAAAGGGAACCCTCCTACACTATTGGTGAGAATGTAAATTCGTGCAGCCACTGTGGAGAACAGTATGGAGGTTCCTTAAAAAACTAAAAAAAAAGTCACCATATGATCCTGCAATCCCACTCCTGGGCATATATTCAGAAAATACAAAAACTCTAATTCGAAAAGATACATGCACCCCAATGTTCACAGCAGCACTATTTATAATAGCCAAGACATGGAAGCAACCTAAATGCCCATCGACAGATGAATGGATAAAGAAGATATAGATATATATATATAGATATATATAGATATATATATATATACACATACACACATACATACATACATATATATACGTGTGTGTGTATATATATATATATATATATATATATATATATATATAACTCAGCCATAGAAAAGAATGAAGTAATGCCATTTGCAGCAACATGAATAGACCTAGAGATTATCATACTAAGTGAAGTAAGTCAGACAGAGGAAAACAAACATCATATGGTATCACTTATATGTGGAACCTAAAAATAATGATACAAATGAACTTACAAAACAGAAATAGATTCACAGAAATAGAAAACAAACTTATGGTTACCAAAGGGGAAAGGGGGGAGGGGTAAATTAGGAATTTGGGATTAACAGATACACACCATTATATATAAAATAGATAAACAACAAGGACCTACTGTATAGCACAGGGAACTATATTCAATATCTTGTAATAAACTATAATGAAAAATAATCTGAAAAAGAATATATATATGTATATACATACATATATAATGTATAACTGAATCACTGTACTGTGTACCTGAAACACTATAAATCAAATACACTTCAATTTTTTAAAAAAGTGTATAATTAAATTATACATTTATAATTATAATTTAAAGATATAATAATGTAATTATATATTATAATCTATAATTATAAATTAAAGAAAAAAAAAGTAAAGCAAAAGGTAAAGTGAAGAACAGAAGAGAAAAGACACAGTGGGACAGACATTATTTTAACAGCAGAATTCTCATTGGATTGAACAGATTCCAGAAGAAAATGAAGTAAAATCTTCTAAGTTTTTATGAAAAATAATTATCAATCTAAAATGGTATAGTAGCTAAGATATCACTTAAAAGTGAAGGCAAAATAAATTTTACCATCTGCATCTTTCATTGATAGAAAAACTTATGTATTCTGTTCAATAGAAATGTTACTAAAACCACAATGTAAAGTACATTATGCCAGAAAACACAAAATTGAATTATAGTTCCAGCTCTTGTAAGAATGACAGGAAGCCACCTTTCTTAGGTCATAGGGAGAGAGTGACTGTCTGAACCTGAAGACACAGTGACTCTGTGGAGAGAGTCTCCTGACCAGAGCTGTTACTTTGGTAAAAGGACTAAGCTAGGGAGGAGGGAGGAGACTGGAAAATAAATATCCTGATATCAATTTCCTCACTTTAAACTGAAGGGCATAGAAACCTATTAATGGAGTGCATATATTTCAGTCTCTAGGGACAAATAAGGGGTGAAAATGGTGGAAAGTAGATCAGGAATGGCAAACAAAAATAGCTCATCTCCTAAGACCACAGACTTGCTTTCAATATCCGGTTCTAGTATTATGTATTTAATAACATCTGTTACTCAAGCCCATTTTGAAAATGTGTTTGTACAGTTCCATGTATTAAATGGTAAGAAAATGTCTGAAGAGTTGGGGAAATCCAAGAGAAAATTAAAAAATGGGAAATGCAAGTGCATATGAAACAATTTTCAACTTCTTCTACTGCAACTTATACTTGTAAATAAATGTTTTAAAAAATTAAATGGAAACAATTTAGAAAATTAAGAAACAAAAATTCAAACACGTGAAACAACTGTCAAATCCACTATCACCAAGTTATATTAAATGATAATTAGATACTATTTTTTTTCATTTTATATTGGCAGATTCTTACATGTTACTTTGCAATAACATTCTATATTATATACTTCTCAAGCATACGTATGATAGAAATGATATGGAAATCTATATAGACAGCATAAAAATTGGTAATTGTGTCTCAGTCATTCCTCTCCTAGGAATCTTTAAAGGAATATATAAAGGATGGTTATTTATGTGCAAACATATTCACTGTCCATTGCACTAAGCTGAACAATAGTAAATTATGTTAACTCCATATAAAGGAATATAAATTTTGTTAACAAAAAATTTTAAGTGAAATCTAATAAGTGACCATTATGCAGAAAAGAAAGGAAATGTAACAAAGGGTAACAGTGGTTAAAGTAATTAGATAAAAAATATCAGTCAAATCTGTTCAGTCAAAAGGTATATATCTATGTCCATCTATATATAGATATAGATATATAGAGATATATCTTGTAGGGGAGAATAATCTGCCACGATAAAATGTGTCTCTTTGGCTTGTGGATTATTTCGAGTATTATTTCGAGCTGAAAATAATCAAAGCCCAAAAGACACAGGAGGAACCTTTAACCTTCCCCCGACTGCCTAAAAGAATTTAGACAGAGGGCTTGTTCCTGGAATAGAGCTATTACCAGAGAGATCTATAAAGAATATGAACTAGATGTAGTGGGGGGAACTCGGCAGGGCCTACAGATTAGAGTCCACTCTGTGTCCCATTGTCTCTGCAAGGCCCAGTTAACGTCTGTTCACCAAATATTTGCTTTTCCTTCTCCACGTGAATTGCCTTCCTCCCCTCTGAAGTTCCAAACCACTACTCCCAACATTCTCTCTTGTCTTTAGCTGAAGATGGTATTTAAGGTGAAGGTTTCTGCCATTTCCGCAAGTTACTCAGTTCTCCTGAGTCTCTCTCATGTATACATGTTATTAAACTTTCGTTTGATTATTTGCCTGTTAATCTGCCTCATGTCAATTTAATTTTTAGACCAGTCAGAAGACCCTAGAAGGGTGGAGGAAAATGTCTTTCTTCCTGACAATCTCCACAAACAACATGTATATGTAACCACACAGCATAGAGAAACTCTATCTGTGCAAGAAAATTGAGCTTACTAGTTTATGGTTACATCTTGTATGTGTGTGTGTGTGTGTGTGTATTTGTAGGTACATGTGTACCTTTGTGTACTTTCTGTGTAAAGGAATTTATAATACTTTTTATGGGTGGCAAGTTTTCTATGTGTCATTCAGAAAGTGCCTAGGGTTTTGTTTGTGTTCTTCTTCTTAGTAATCAAACTAAACTTCATGAACAAAGAAATATATATTTTCCCTAGCAATGCAAAACAAAGGGAAAGCTTCCTTCAAGTGTTTAAATCTCCTTTAAAAAAAATCTATTATAAGCCAGAATGCCATCAGGGTAACAGTTGCATTGCGTCAAGCATCTGATTCTTGTGGTAGACATGGTATAATGATGACTAGGAAACTATCCATCTTCTTCTTGACAGGTTACCTATTTTAGAATCAGGAAGGCCATCATCCAAGAGAAGTTACTTTAGCCATGTTGTTCCTTTAATCATCGCTTACAATTTGCTTGGATGATTTGCAGGACAAGGGCTCTTTTGTTTTCCTTTTCTAATTATATTCATATATATATATGAATAAGATTTTTCAGTTTTTAAATAACCAATTTTGGAACTGTAACAAGCAGGTTACAAATTTAATTAATTTATCAGGATGTATGATTTTCTGTAATTTTATTTTTATTTAGAGTTTATCAGTTACCACTTTTTGTGTATTTTATTTGAAGTTCACATATGCAGAACACTAGAAAGGAGGATATATATGAAAAACTACCTAATCAATTGTTAAAATTCTGCAACTGCTTTATTTTCTAAATATTTGATATCCATTAAGTTTCTAAAAATTTTCATCAATCTCATTTACGATAAATGGTCAGTCAGCAAACCATTCTCTTTTGAGATCTATATTTACATTAATATCCACAAAGCAAATGTAAGTGAGCATCAGAAGGGCCCTTGGTGTTCTGCTATTGATGTCTTAGCTCTAACATAAAGGTAGCAATTTAGCATCATGCTATAAATAGAAAAATATAGTGGACAGCATTGGCTCATCTTATGTTTTTAATATTCTCTTCAGGGTAAAGTATGACATAATTACAGTGGTGGAGTTTTCACTGTAGGGGATTTTGTTGTTATTTCATTTGACAATCAAGTAATTAGCTGCTCTACTGGATGGTTTACTGTATGTTACTAATTAAGCTATCCACTGGAATAAAAGTTTACTTAAAAGTTAGTGAAGACACTCCTGCTATAACATTAAAGAAGGCAGCAAATACAATGCAAAATTCATACTATGTGATTTTATCAACTAAACATATATACATTTCCCTCTCTAAAAATGTTACAACATATTCACTCAAGATTTACATCTAGATCATCCGAAGATATGTATGTTGTAGCTTTTTGAGTGTGTTAGGTTATAAAATCAAAGTTAAATGGCAATTATAAATGAGAAAAAATTAGTTTTTAATATTTAGTGTTTTAAACATGAAAGCAAATTTACAGGATTTATCTAAATGTCTAAATGTGTGTATTAATACCGTGGCATTCCACCTTGATGACTAGTTAATTAAAAAACCCATATTCTTTTTACTACTAAAATTCAGTGAATAATTTAATAGATTAATATAATGCAAATGATTTAGTAGTATTCTAGTTTACTGGTTTGTGGTTAAAACTCTAATTCTACAGGATACTAAGAATGATCTTGTGATGAACAAGTACAGCAAACAGCTGAACCTGAACACCTGAACATTACTGTGTCATGAACTGTGGAACTCAGTGGCCGCAAGTCCTCTTATGGAGTTCTTGGGTGTCTATCATGAAAGACAGGTGACAAACCAATTATTATAATTCATTACATAACTGCAAGTTTGAAAGTCACAAGAGATGTAAGTCTCGAGTGAATATGTTGTAACATTTTTAGAGAGGGAAATGTAAATATGTTTAGTTGAGAAAATCACATAGTATGAATTTGCATTGCATTTGCTGCCTTCTTTAATGTTATAGCAGGAGTGTCTTCACTAACTTTTAAGTAAACTTTTATTCCAGCAGATAGCTTAATTAACTGCAAGGGTGTTGAAGGGGGGATAAACAATGGGGATCTGACACAGTTTGTGATGGTGTCAGAACAGGCTTCTCTCTTGTTGGGCTTTCTAGCCCAAGAACTGAAGGATGAGCATGAGTTGGTAAATGGGGAGGAGGAAAGCATCCCATGCAGAAGGAACAGCAAGTGCTGAGGTCTAGAGGGAGGAGATCCATGGGACGTGTGCAAAAATGAAATTTCTGGTATGATTTGATAGAAGATGGTGAGTAATCATTCTAATCATTCAACCACTCACTAGCATGTGACCTTGAGCTAGTCACTGAAGCTTTCTGAATGAAATTTTCTTTTTTGAGAAACTTGAGAGTTTCCCTAGAATTTGTTATTAAATAATTTTTAGATTGAACCACACAAATTGCCCTTTGTATAGATAAAAAATAGCCAAATGTTTGCAAATTTATATGGTTTAGCCTAATGTAATTTAAATAGGTGCTACCGATTTTATAGTCAGGAAAAGTTATTGAATTTCTATAATTAAACCAGATCAATAGCAGACAAAAACGTACTTTAGAAACACATCTCCTACACTGTTGGTGGGAATGTAAATTGGTACAGCCACTATGGAGAACAGTGTGGAGGTTCCTTAAAAAACTAAAGATACAGCTACCATATGACCCAGCAATCCCACTCTTGGGCATATACCCGGGTAAAACCATAATTTCAAAAAATACATGCACCCCAATGTTCACTGGAGCACTATTTACAATAGCCACGACACAGAAGCAACCTAAATGTCCACTGACGGATGAATGGATAAAGAAGATATGGTACATATATACAATGGACTACTACTCAGCCATAAAAAAGAACAAAATAATGCCATTTGCAGTGACATGGATGGACCTAGAGACTGTCATACGGAATGAATTAAGTCAGACAGAGGAAGACACATATTATATATCACTTATATGTGGAATCTAAAAAAATGGTACATGTGAACTTATGTACAAAACAGAAACAGAGTCACATATGTAGAAAACAAACTTATGGTTACCAAGGGGGACGGGGGGGATAAATTGGGAGACTTGGATTGACATATACACACTACTAGTTATAAAATAGATAACTAATAAGGATCTACTGTATAGCACAGTAAACTGCTCAATACTCTGTAATGACCTATATGGGAAAAGAATCTAAGACAGAGTGTATGTATGTATGTATATGTATAACTGATTCAATTTGCTGTACAGCAGAAACTAACACAACATTGTAAATCAACTATACTCCAATAAAAATCAATTAAAACAAAATTTAAAAAATAAAATAAATTTTAAAAATTAAAAAAAAAATGCCTCCTCTTTTGAACTGAATGTCGCAAACTCACACTTTTAAGCTTCTGGGAGAGCTGAGCTTTATCATCATTAGACCTTGCCTCTCAGAGTCACCTGTCTGATGATGTCTGTATTTAGAAGAGTGGGTAACTGACTATTGCTGTTTTTCGCACTGCTTTGGCTGTCTAAATCAAGTCAAGACAAATTATACCTCGGCTGTGCTGGCAATAGTTGGAGCACTTTAGTGAACTATCCTTTGATAGTTGGATTACACTTGCCTTGCTACTTCAATGTAAATGTAATTTGAGAGGCTTGTTGCCTGTTCCTTGTAAGTGTTGTGACTTCAAGAAGAAAATATGTCACACTGGCTTGTTGGCTCTACTTGGAAAAGGCATAGAACTGTCACCAGCAAGAAGGAGGAAAATGTTTCACCATCTACATTAAACTCTAAGGACTTAACAAGATCTGCTGTGTAAACAAAGTTGAAGTACTTTTTGTTCACTAACTTGTTGCAACTCTAAAATAAGAGGTGCTCTGGGCCCCATTTTTTCATAGTTATTGAAGATTATTGTTTAAAAGAAAAAGTTTCCCCCTCCAGAAAAGAATGGCTTATCACTTCTGTCACATACCAGAAAAAAAGGCAAAACAAATATCCCATTTGGAAAAGAAATGATGGAAAATATTCACTATGGGATAAAACTTTATCCTCTGAAAATACATTACACTTGAAATAACTTCATTTTTAGACAAGGATGACTTTGCACTTAGAAAATAGAGAAATAATAGTAATACAACAAACAGAAATCACTTCCAAAGATCTCTTTAATTAGTCACAGGGAATATGAACATCAACTAAGTTGTGACCCTGATAAAAGGAAAGTGGATTTTATTTTACTTTCAGCTTCATGGCCATTTAAAATATGGGCTTGGAGAATGTAGTTGCACTTTATATTCAGTGCAGAATATTATTAAGGTTATTTTGTATATGATTATTATAATACCTCAAGATACCAAAAAATAACGCACACCTATTATGAAACATTTTCATTTCTTCATTTAATACTTAAAACAAAAGCAACGACAAAACCCCACGTTGGCATGGGTATTCAGATTGATGTTCAGATTACGATCTTTATCATAAATTATGATTTTTAGGTGGTTTCTTTTTAATGAGATAAAGTCATAATGTACTGTAAGCTGAAATCTAGTAGGATTGTTATTTAGGTGGTTATTTCCTGTTCTTGATATTGTTTTTCCTATTGCCAGTTTTTCCCATTTCACTTCCATCTGTATTTCAGATTTTCATAATAGATTATGTGCCAGACATAGTGTTTGTCGATGATGTGAATTTTCATTTCCTTCTGAGCTTTCATGCGTATTTTAGTGAGAAGGTGGGGGAGGTTGTATTGACAGATATAGGCAAAATGCAAATTTGAACCAGATTTCAAATATAATCTTTAAGTTATATTCAGATTTAAGAATTTTATGACTTAAGAATGGGTGGATTTAAAGATAAAAGGAATAGAATAAGTGATAGGCAATAGGAAGCAATGGTGTCACATTTACAGATAAAAAATTTAGTAATTTCAATGCATTAGAAAATATTATAAAATAATATAAAAAGAAGGGAAAAGAGAAATGACATACAATGACATGGAGAAGGAAAAAAAGTAAATTCATGGCAATGCATTATTTTTCTTTGTAAAACAGAATAGATTAGTTATGATCACTAGGCTCTAAGCCAGACTGATCAGTAAGCATGTATTTGAATTAGGTCATATTTGCTCATTTTGTAATTTTCTCTAAAAGTGCTCTTTGGTCCAGGAACTGGAGTGGGGAGCTAATATGTGAGGTTGATTCAGGATTGAATACTGGATGACAATTCAGTAAAACATTTGAACACAACAGAATTTTAATAAAAGGTAAACACTAAAATGATCGAAGCAGTAAAGTAAGCTTGAAATTGAACTATGTGGGGGACTTCCCTGGTGGTCCAGGGGCTAAGACTCCATGCTTCCAATGCAGGGAGCCTGGGTTCAGTCCCTGGTCAGGGAGCTAGATCCCCCATGCTGTAACTAAGAGTTCGCATGCTGCAAACAAATGATCCGCATGCCGCAACTAAAAAAAAAAAAAAAAAAAAATCTCGCGTGCAGCAACTAAGACCCAGCAAAGACAAATAAATAAATTAAATAAATGTTAAAAAAAAGAAATTGAGTTATGTGGACCCAGAGAGTGGGGAGATTTATTTTTAAAAAAGACAGAAAGCTAAAGTTATATTGATGATTGATAAGTGTTGTATGTGCAATGAGATTTGGGTGGGGGTGGATATGACACCACACTTGCTGGAAAGGCTGTTTGCTGACAAGTCCCTAAGGTGACTCTGTGAGGGTTAACAGCTAAGGTAGAGGAGAACTAAAGATAAGTGAATCAAAGGAGGGCAAGAAACAGACATTAGTACCTCTCAGATGGGACTTCAATTTGGATATTAACATTGCTAAGAATGACCAGTGTTGGAGAAAAGAGACTCAGGTACTGCCTTTGCTAGGGAAGTTGTAAATGGATTAGGGGAAATAAAAAATTGTGGTGAAATGATTTGGAAAGGGAGGTAAAATAGGATAGCAACCCTCCCCTCTCGCACACATATATACTGGACAACAGTGTCCTCAAGTTCTGAAATTTTGTTTTATGCATCCAAATATTCCTAATATCTAACTCAGCACTTAGGATAAGTATATTTTCAATGAAATTTAGTTGAATGAATAAATGAAAGCCTTTCACAACAGCTGAGATAATTAGTGCTTACTATGGGTTATCATTAAACTATACATTTTACATGTGGTCATTAGTGTTTTTCACTAAATATTTATAAATTTCCATCTCATCACATGCTAGAAATGCATTCCCCCCACCCTTTGTAGTTAGACATATTATATGACCTGCTGTTGCCAAAATAATGTGAGAAAAATTCTTTAGGAGCCAGAGTGTGATCTATTGCCATCTCTTTCCTTCTGACGCAGCTACTAGCAATATTTGAGTTGATGGAGGCACCACAGACTTGTTTCTCTGATTGAGGACAACATGCAATGAAGTCTCTAGCTGCTCTGCAATGGTGGAAGCTCTCTTGTTATTCTATATGCTTACAAGAACGGAGCCCTCAGCCAATTGGCAATAGACATAGAGCATGAAGCAGAAATATATCTCATTGGTATAGGCTACTGGCATTCTGGGATTAAATGTTACTGTCACATAACCTAGCCTATCCTGACTAATATATATGTAAGAGAGCGTCTGCTTACAATGTAAAAGGTGGGTATCAATGCCTTCATCATTACAGATGAGGAAACCAGCTCAATAATGCTAAGGAAGAGTGAAGGAAATGTTGGGGTGTTATTTCACCCTTTATAGCCTGAAATGTTGGCCACCTTGATGACACACTAGTCCAAACATAGTTGTGGAGTTCAGAAGCATATGTTCCAAGGATTCCTGTGACCTAGCTAGAACACATAACAGTGCCCAGAGCATTAGTAGAAGTTCAGCATCACAAATTCTGAGTATTTCTGACTAGAAGGATTTGAAATTTCTAAAACGATCATAAAGGACTAACATAACTATATGTGGATGATATGTACAGATGAGTTGAAAATTAAATATTTAGAAATATTTAGAGGAGAAGAAAAGGAAATGTTCAGAAAAAAAGAGTTGCTAACCCTGGATGTCATGACTTAATCATTTTCTGTAATGTTTAGAAAAAAATCCACATCTCACCATTTTATTACATTATACCAAACAATTATAATCTTGAAAATGTGTAATTTTAAAAGTTCTTAAAAATTCATGGCTACATTTTCCTCCACTTTCTTTATGTTCAAAAATTTACATTTAAAAGACTTCTATTTTAGATTTCAGATAGTATATTATCAAAGGAACATAAAACATTTAAATAATCCTTGCTCTCCCTCACAGGTGATTTACATGTCAGACAGTTTTATATGAATCTTTGTACATTAAAAACATGTAGATATAGGAGGCCTTATGAGATGAATTCACATTTATTAACATAGAGAGAAGGATATTAAGGACAGATGTTACAGCTGGATATTGAAAACAAAGCCATAAGAATATAAAACATGTACTTCACTTTTTCATAAAGTTATCTCATTCTCTGGCAAGCAATTTCAATTAGTGACTATTCGACCAAATCCAAGTCACTCAGATATTATAGTTTCTTAACTTAAAATTGACACTGGTAATGAGACTTCAGTCTCCAAGTGATTACTTTGTGATCATACTTATGCCATACTCTTAGTTAAGGCTCAATAAATAGATGTCAAAAAACACAGGAAAATGAAAATAACTTTTATAATTTGAGGAAGTTCTCCCTTTTTCATATCATCCTTTCTAACACTGTAAATTAAGTAAATCTTCAACTGAACCACTGAGAGTAAGCCTTAGTTTCAGGTAAAAGGATTTATACTATATCCTTACTTAATTCTTTTCTACAATCCTCAGGACCCAATTCCTGGAAGGAGCTAAAAGCAAAACTCAGCTACTGGAATTCTCTTTGCAAACTGTCTCCCAAGCAAGCCAGGATTTTGAATGCTGACACTGATTGCCATTTAAAGGGATCTTCAATGAGAAATCGTAATGCTCTCATAAATTCTAGCATCTTTCTATGACAGCTCAAGATACTTGTTAGAATTCCTGCTTCACGGTATACCTAGTAAAAGTTAATATAAAAATAATGCAAATAAATTTCAATAACATTTAAAATTGTTATTTTGGTCTAATGCTAGTGGTCATATAAAAGTTACTTTTGTACTTCTTTGAAATTCTAAAAGGTGGCCATATACTACCATAATTAAAATGTTAAATAATAACATAATTCATTACCAATCATACTTAAAGAAGAAATACTATTTAATGGTAAAGAAAAATATGACTTTTATCCTCATACATAAAAAACAAAACCTCAGTTTTAGAAACTTAGCAAAATGTGGTAAAGCAAGATAATAATATATTAACATGTTTATTAATGTCCAGAAAAGTAATGGAAACAAGGTTACAAGGAATAAGGAGAGGAACATCTTCTAACTGTTGGAAAGAATGCCTTGGTGTCTTTTTAAAGCATTCGTGTTTTATAATGGCTATTATCTTGGTCATATCTTTAAGAACACAACTATCACTTGTGGTAAGATCAGTAAAAAAAGCAAGCTCTCTTAGGTTTTGCATAAGCTAAAAGCAATTGAACCAAACATCCCATAATTATGTATGAGATTTTAAAAATATTTTTCAAATCCATAACAACTTAGTTTAATGAAACTCAAATTACAATCAAATGGAGAAATCTGATAAAATAACAACCACCTTATCTCTTTGAACTACTTTGCTCATTGTTCTTCTCATATCTTATATTAATTAGATTACAAAGATTTTTCTTGTAGAAATTACTGAAGAGAAAGTAGACAGAAACTAATAACACTCAAAGTATGAAATATGAGAATATATATATATGTCTTGGTTGTTAGATACCTGTACTTGCAAAGGAGCTAGAACTCTTGAGGTGTTATATTTGTTGTATTAGCTCTTTACTCAGTTATCTCCACTGCACAGCTTCCTTTTTTATTTTTATTTATTTTATTTAGCTTTCTAAGGTTTAAAATGTAGGTATGGAGAGAGAGAGAGACAGAGAGCACTGTAGGTTAGCACAAGGTCAAATCAATGTGTTGCAGGTTAAAACAAAGCAAGGAAGAAATCAGTGGTGTTAAATTGTATCCTGGTTACTAAAAATACTTTATTTTTCTTAGAAATAGGTTACTTATGGTGAACTGTGAAGAAAGAAAACGTGACCTAAATAAGATGCACGATGCTTGCATCATTTATTTATTCCTTAACCATTTAGAAACATCTAATAATGATCACTGTTGGTTGTTGAGAACTTACCGTGTGTCAGATGCTTTATATCTAAGGGTTATAACTACCAAGCATGGCAGCTACTGCCAGCCTCATTAGAGTGATAAAAAACTTCAGGTTTACGTATGTTACGTAACTTGTCCCAGCTCTTAGAGTTGGTATGTGCTGCAACTGGGATTTGGGCACAGGTTTGTCTGATTTCAATTCTGTACTCTTTTCTACTGTACCATGCTAGACATTAGTCACAAGGAAATTTTGCTCAAATTCTAATAGGAAGGAAAGCATAAAAATATAAGAAAGAAAAATTGTGTTGGTATAGAATAAAAAGCACAGACCTCTGAAATTTGGCCTATAAATCATGTGAACACAGTATTAGAAATGATTCTCATGTCACACGTCACATGTCACACACATAATGCAATATGTAGTCAAAATTCTAGTTCAAATTCATAGATATATGTATACAGAAGAGGTTAAAAATCAGTGGATCACCCTATGCATGAATCAGTCTTGCAATAAATCACTGCAAGAAGAGTAATCTGGAATAACAATTCCTGGTCATTATTAGCACTATTAAAACATTGAAAATCTTAAAAAGAGTAACTGGTGGTATTTTTGAAACTGTACTCACTGATCCAAAAATACTTTATTTCTCCTTTATTTACTTGTTAATCTCTTATACATTCTGATACAAGTTCTAATATTCTAATGGGGTGGCAGTGACCTTGATTTCTGAGCAGGTGACTGTGAGCTGCCATAAATCTTGGAATTACAAAAAGAGAGAAGTAAAACAGTATATTTGGTATCTGTTTAATACTTACATGACATAGATAGTCTTATTTTATTTTTATACTCAGAAAAGTTGAGGCACAGAGAGAAAGTCAATGACATGACTAAGGTCTCATAACTATTAAACATCTGAAGCTAGGTTTAGTCCATATCTACCAAACCGAAAAGAACAAGCTACGCTTACTACACTGTTGAGTCCCTTCAAAGGATATAATATCCTCAATTCCTCCAATAAAATTAAACAAATAAGCAAACAAAAAATAAGAGAAAGATAGAGAGCCAAAGAATATAGAAATAGATGACTGATCACTTTTCTCTTTTGCTGTCCTCTCTGGATATCTCTATCTGTTCTGTGAAATTCGACATCAAGGGTCACTGCCAGCATCAGGATATACATTTTAAATAATAATGATTTAAGATAGCTTAAAGAGAACTTTTTGATAATTTTAACTGCAAACATAAATTTCCCAGTGTTATAAGGCAATGGCTAGATTTTGATGATACCTTTGGTTGATTTTTAAAATGCCCATCTATTTGCATTAAAATCATTACCCCAAATCTGTTGTTTCCTGTAAAGTCTTTAACATTAAAATTTACAGTATATATTCTGTAACAAGCATATGGCCTGCAGAAGAAAAAGAATAAATTTTCTTTTTTCTGTTAGCTTCTTTGACAGTCGACAAGAAATGTACTTTCCATTTTGTCCTGATCACTAGGAAGCTTAGAACTAACTGTTGGGCTTCTGTCTTTTACTATCTTTGTTTGTGTGTGCTTATGTGGGTGCATGTATTTTTATTCTAATATACCAAAATTAATTTTAGCACTTGGTTTATACAAACAAACATGCAAAATAAATATGTGAGAAATATCTGGTGTCATAACAGATGCCCATTTTTTAAACATTCTTTGTTAATGTATTTTATTAAAAGACGTCTTAAGACAGCTCACTTTTTTCTCTCTTCGCCATTGATACGATTAACTCAAGGTTATGTATATACTAAATTCTCCTTATATTAGCTTTCCTCTTTCTTCCTCTCTAAAGGTTTAGAAACTGTGTTTATTATAAAGACATTTTAGAGATGTTTTACTATATCATCCTAAAGGATATTCTTGTGCCATCACTACTACTATCTGACAATGAACTAAGTTTGCATGTTTTGCTGCGGCACCACAGTTGCAATTAATCTTAAGTAGAATATATATGGTGGCTTCAGTTTAATTCTTAATGGGTTATACTGTACATAATAAAATCACCACAAAGAATTGATGAGTAGCATTTAATTAGCAGATGACAGCCTGATCTTAAAGACTGCAATATCTAATTTCCCAAAGACATAAATATTCTTGTGAAAAATATATAAAACATAGGAAAAACATAAAATGGATTACTTATTTAGACTGTTTAAGCACAGACCACAGTGACGAATGGAGGGGAGGTTACTGATATTTGAAGTATTCATGGACAGTAGTGGCTAAGAGCAGGTAAAGCATCTGATTTCCTGTGCTCAACTCCTATCTTCTCTATCTTAGCCTGGGTTGCCCAGATAGCATAACCTGAAGCAAAGATTTCAGCACTGCTACTTTACTAAAAAACTGAAGTGAGGAAAAAACAAAATGAATCAAAGAAAGAGGGAGAGTAAATATATGAATGTGTTACTAAGCTGGCCATCACTGTCAAACATAACTCAAATTCATGAGATTAACTTCCAAAATATAAAATAAACAAGCTTTTCTCAAGACACTTACTCATGGGATTCGAAGATTTACCTTTGGCTCTAATCTTTGATGATTAAATATCACCTCCTGGATTGTGATTTAATTTTCATTTCTGGGTTGCATGTGTGGAGGCCCTGAATAGATCCACAGTATCTCACTCATCAGGGAATAAGAGAGCGCCAAAATAGGAGACCAATGGTGTTCAGAACATCCATAAAATGAGACACTGATGGGTTGTACTTCATGAATCTTTTCAGAATCTACACAGAATGGGTTACCACAGTAGCAGCTTAGTCTGGAACAAACAGTCAAAGGTTCCAGAGATAATGAGGTTGTTGAGATGATCTGCAATAACGTATGAGAAGCATCTATATCTGACTGACCAGTTCTCAGATCTATTGATGCTCACCCTAATATCCAGGTACTTAATACAACATGGTATCTCCATAGTTGTAAGATGTCCTTACTTCTTCCCAAAGAGGTGAGATACAGGTCTGGTTAGTCACAGAATCTCATTTAAGAACAATATCTCCTTTAAGCCAATTCATCTGTGAAGCAGGCCTGATTTTATGTTTATTCTACATCGATTGTTCACAGGAAATACTCCCAGAAGGCTGTTTAGGTATAACCTTGAGGGAGAAATGCAAATGAAATAGAGGTTAGGCGATATGGGATTTCTGCCCACCAGTTCATCTAATTTTCTCATGCTTTCTACATCTGCTCAGCTCAGATCCCTTGTACCATTTCCATCGTACAATGGGTTACTGCTTCACACACTCGAAATTACAACTTGCCTGGTCTAATAATACCCAGGTTAGGATAACTAGATGTCCTTACATAGGCATAGGATGTCTGGCTACTATGGCCTCATAGTATATTAGGAGTTATTTTTTCAATGATGGTTAATTTCTCGGATGTAGAAAGCTTGAGCTTGCTCTATAGCCTAGGATTCTACATGTCAATTTTCCTGCTGGAGTGTGTCAGAAATTCAATATAGCATCCTAAATATACCAGATACATCTAGCACTATCACATCTCTGGGTCACATATTTTGAGTTACAAAGCAGCCTGCATCAGAGTCTTGACTCACTACAGAATACTTTCTTGCTCGTGGCCCTACCAAAACCTGCACTTTTTGGAGTTACCCAATAAAGGATCATAACAGTATTTTAAAACATGTTAAATGCTGCCTCAAAAATCCAAAGAGGCCCACTAAGCACTGTGATTAGGAAATGTGAGGTGTAATAAATTTTTACTCATCTTAGAAAGAATATTCTGATATGCTCCAGTTGACTTGAACCCCTAAAAGATTCACTTATATGGCAGGCTCCTATATCTTCAACAGGATTTTCTTTCACCTTCTGGCATTCTGGTGTCCTACTAGGGCATATAGAACACTTGTTAGTTCCATATCATTGAGTTCAATTAGCTTGATACATCATTATAGTAGATCAGCATGATGTCCTGCAGCATAGCAAGAGATCAGTGTTCCTGCAGAGCATGTCATGAATGTGAGCATGAGTGTTAACATAGCCCTGGGGGCAATCAGTGAATGTATACTGCTGCTCCTACTATGTGATGACAAACTGTTCTTGTTTCTCCCTATTGTCAGGAATCAAGAAGTATGCAATTGCCAAATAAATTCCTGTGTGCCAAGTGCCAGAGGTGTGTGGTACTGCACCAATAAAAATACCACACCATGCATGTAGTTGCAGTTGGGGCTACACGCTGGGTAAGTGTAACATAGTCAGTCCATAGTCATCTACCAATCAGGATCAATTTTTTAATTGATTTTTTTCAGCAGCCCAGCAGGTGAATTGAATGGGGATATCACAGGAACCACTATCCCTGCATTGTTTAAGTATTTGATGGTGGTGCTTATCATTGTAATTCCTCCTGAAATATAGTATGGCTTCTTATATATCCTCCAGGATAGAGGAGAGCTTCTGCTTTCCTTTTTCTTAACCATAATGGCTTGTACTCCACAGATAATAAATCCATGTGAGGATTCTGCCAGGTAAGTATATCACACTCAATTATCCACTTGGGGACCATGGAAATAACTGTAGAGTAGTCATGAGGACATGCTGGAATCACTGAATTGTGAGACAGTGAGACAAACCTGAGCTAAAACTCCATCTATCACCTGGTATCCAAAGCCTCCACTCATGGTATTTCAGACTCAGTTTACAATCCTTGTCAAATAGTCCTTAAAATATCTGTAATTCCTCTTTCTCAAAACACAGTTATCCTAGCATTAAGTAAGTCCCTTTTGGAAAGATAAGAGGAACATTTATCTAATTTACTTGCAGTGATTCTACAAAGTCCATTCTCAAGGAGACCTAGATTCCCCTTCAATCAATGGCTTCTGGGTCTGTGAACTGACTTAAGTCTGGAATTTTTGTGAGGAACCCTAATTTTCCATTTTGCTGGCTTATGTCAGTTATCAGTTCACAAGATCTCATTTTATTTATTTTATTATGTAGTTCACATAACACACTATTCTGCTTATCATCTATCTTTCCTCTAGGACACTAAGATTTATTTGCCATCATCACAGATACCTGTGTATCAAGACACCCTGATTTCTACTCTAGCAATATCACCCATCAGAGTAGTTAAATATATCTTGTCTCTAAATATTAAGCATTGTCACCTATATTCTTCCATTCTAGAATCCTATTATTCCTACTTGTCCTGGAAAGCACGGTTTCATGGCAACATTTCCTACTGTCATTCAAGTCCTACGTGGGATAGGAACATGATGTTTCTTAGGGATGTTTGTTCCTTCTTCATGCCCTGCCAAAGCATTATTCCATACTGCCTCAGTGAAGGAAATGGTCTCTGGCAATACTTTGGGAAAATACTTTAGTGGTGCATTCTTAAGTTGCACATAGAAATCTATTCTCAACACTGCCAGTTTCTTGAGTATTTCTTTCCTCCTTCATATTTTGGCAGGGAAGTACTGACATCCCCACCTCATTTTCTGTAGGCTATCATTGTGTCCAAGCTTTGAAGAATTAACTCAACAAATTATGAGGACTGACTCTACTTCTTGACAGAACATTGACTTTCAATTTAGGAGTGAATGCTTCAAACTCAATAAATTCTCATTTATTATAATGTTTGTTTTGGTGTGCCGCCCAGTTCTCCACTCAGGACTGAGGTTTGATTTTCCCAGCTTTGGCAGTGTTGGTTGATACCTCACAGCTGCACACTGAGAACTGTCCATGGCCACCTCCCACCTGAGGGAGTTACCTCAAACAAATTCCTCTCCCTCTAGGGGTCAGCCCACATCAAATGACTGGTCTGTGAAGAAATTCAAAGGTCTTTTCCCTTGATTCAACTCCAGACAACTTTGATAGTCACTCAACTCCAGAGCTCCTTGAGGCACTGAGACCACTTCTTCAAGTGCAGCACAGCAGTTTAGCTTCTCTCTTTGCCCAAACCTGTGTTCCTCAGCCTTTGTAAGTGCTACTTCCAAGACTGGTCCTCAGTAAAACTCTTGCATGCAAATCTCTATCTCAGAGTCTGTTTTCCAGGGAAGTCAATCTAAGATGCCTGCCAGGCCTTATACTCTTTTACCCTGCTCTGACACTTCAAAGATCCACTACACTATTATCCCCCAATTCCTACCCTGTACATATTAATCAGATCCTACAATTCCAATTTGTGATTAAATAACTTTCTCCAGTGGGAATTACTGAATTTTCATGCTTTGCAATAAGCCTAGAAACAGTAAGTGTTGGTGGGGCAGCTCCTGAAGAGCACAAACAGTATTTGGGGAGGCATTTGCCTCTATGAGGTGCATTTGCTCCAAACTAGAAAAACACTTTCTTCTGTCACAGGAGAGGAACTATTTCTGCCCTTGTTCAGGGGAATACAGAGTTCAAGATTCTCACTTCAGTCCACACAAATGTCCCCATTCCAATTCTTGAAATTTTGCTCTTTTCCAACCAAAGTCCTGAACTAAACAGAAGAGGTCTCTCAAGGCAACATATTTGGTCTCCTTTGTAGCTCTGTCATGCTTAAAATCAAATCTGGGGTCTGATTTTCTGCAGAGTGTCCTATACTCACAGATGCGAAGGCTCTGCATAAGTGAAGCCATAGAGGTCCTCTGGCTTTCGCAGAGTGCCTCAATTTGGCAATTGGCTGCTCTAAGCCTGTTATTTTCTCTTTCAAAGCTTCCAATATCATTAACAAAAGCCAGCCCAATTCACAGTCCCTATAATTATTATTATCCCCATACCACATAAGCATACAGCCACTGCACATCCTAAAGTCTTATCTTCCACCTGCACCTTATCCCAATTAACCACAAGGGAAAGCCTTAGTAATCATGATGTCACGGCATGCCAGAGCTAATCACCAGCCCCTCTTAACACTAGCACTGGGATCCTTATTGCTGTGAGAATGGTCAGTAATGCAGTTTCAATTCATTACCCTAAGGGTTCACTTTCTGGGGCCATTTCTGATACCACCTGTTTTCGACTGAGTTTCTTAGAGCCTGAAGCAAAGGCTTATGTGTTAAGACTTTATTCAACAGCACAATCCTGGGAAGCAGGGGTGAGGGCAAGGGGAAGTGAGGCAGAGAAGAAGGGAAAGCTGATAAGTGGTGCACTCCTAAGCTGACTGCTACATAGTATTAAGTGTGATTGATTGCTTGATCTCATGGGAGTATCTCCCAAGAAGCCTTATTAATGACTGCTTCTTAGGACAGGCTATGCATGGGAGAGGAATGGAGAAGAATTTATTCTCTTCTTTCAGCTATTTTCTGTTGGTCAAAGATCCACCTTCAAGGTTATAATCTCTTCTCACTTCCAGGCTACTTAGGTGTAGGCACCAAATGGTCCCATGGTGTCTTTTGCCTCAGCATCAACAGGGAATTTGGGCAAAGGATGAAAGTTGTGCATTGATTCCATGATGAAAGGAATGATAATGCTGTAGCCATTTGAATTCGGTCAGAATTCACATAAAGAGGACCTCTGTGGCTGTGGCCCAGGATGCAAAATTAGTCAAAGGCCTTTGGAATAGGTTAAGCAAAGAAGCTATGAAGGGAAACAAACGGTATCTGATAAAACTACTTACTAGCTTTGTGACCATTTAAAATTTACGTTTTCCCTTTCACTCAGTTACTTCCTCTAAAGCATGAAGCTAATAGTTATATAATATTAACTGAATGCTCTATGAATTATGATATCTTATTTGTAAATATTTTTTCACAGTTCTTGGACCATATAGTACAGTATTATTTATTATTTCTGTTTTCATGAAGAAAAATTCTTGCAACCTAAATAAAAACTTGAAATATCCCTAGGTATTGTTTAATCTTCTTATAAAGCACTGAGTACCAGGAATATACTGCTAGAGGTATTTGGATGTACGAAAAATATTAGTAAAATATTGATCCTGAATATGGTTTCTTATTTTAATTGAAAAAGAGAGATAACTAACTTGCAAGACAACCAATACAAAATAAAAGAATTTTTCATCTCTTACCATAGAAAGACAAAACCATACCTTTTTCTAGATGTAGTTTAGACTAGAAATGATTGTAAACTAGTATGCTTAGGGACTCTTTCAAGATTAAGACACCTACCCATATGCACATTATAGTAGAGATAGAATGGTTTTGCCTTCTTGGTAATAGTATATATTCTTTCTCTTCCTATCAGCAACATAATTTACTCACAGGAAACACCTGTCCTATAATTGGGTTAAGTCATTTTGGAACGATAACCTTATCCTTGGACCACAGTTGGGATGTGATGCTAGTCTGGCTAATCCATGTGTTCAGTTTCTTATGGTGACTGACTCAAGAAGGGTCACATGACCTGAGTCAGTCCAATGTGGATCAATCTCAAGATTTGTCAGAAACATTATAGATCAGGGTTGTTAAGAATACCGATGTGAGCCTGAAGATGTTACGCATACCTTCCCTCTGTGTTGGGAATTTCTGCCTGAATTATGCTAACAAAGGGAAGCAGAGCCACTCCCTCTTGTGAGAACACCAGAATCACAACTAGCTGCCGGACAATCACTGACAGGAAGACACTGGAACTCACCAAAAAAGACACCCCACATCCAAAGACAAAGGAGAAGCCACAATGAGATGGTAGGAGGGGCACAATCACAGTAAAATCTAATCCCGTAACTGCTGGGTGGGTGACTCACAGATGGGAGAACACTTATACCACAGAAGTCCACCCACTGGAGTGAAGGTTCTGAGCCCCACGTCAGGTTCCCAACCTGGGGGTCCGGCAATGGGAGGAGGAATTCCTAGAGAATCAGACTTTGAAGCCTAGTGGGATTTGACTGCAGGACTTCGACAAGACTGGGGGAAACAGAGACTCCACTCTTGGAGGGTACACACAAAGTAGTGTGGGCATCGGGACCAAGGGGAAGGAGCAGTCACCCCAGGGGAGACTGAACCAGACATACCTGCTAGTGTTGGGGGGTCTCTGGAAAGGCGGGTGGTGGCTGTGGCTGACCGTGGGGACAAGGACACTGGCAGCAGAAGTTCTGGGAAGTACTCCTTGGCGTGAGCCTTCCCAGAGTCCGCCATTAGCCCCACCAAAGGTAGGCTCCAGTGTTGGGTTGCCTCAGGCCAAACAACCAACAGGGAGGGAACCCAGCCCCACCAATCAGCAGTCAAGTGCATTAAAGTTTTACTGAGCTCTGCTCACCAGAGCAACAGTCAGCTCTACCCACCACCAGTCCCTCCCATCAGGAAACTTGCACACGCCTCTTAGATAGCCTCATCCATCAGAGGGCAGACAGCAGAAGCGAGAAGAACTACAACCCTGCAGCCTGTGGAACAAAAACCACATTCACAGAAAGATAGACAAGATGAAAAGGCAGAGGCCTATATACCAGATGAAGGAACAAGATTAAACCCCAGAAAAACAACTAAATGAAGTGGAGATAGGCAACCTTCCAGAAAAAGAATTCAGAATAATGATAGTGAAGATGATCCAGGACCTCGGAAAAAGAATGGAGGCAAAGATCGAGAAAATGCAAGAAATGTTTAACAAAGACCTAGAAGAATTAAAGAACAAACAAACAGAGATGAACAATACAATAACTGAAATGAAAACTACACTAGAAGGAATCAATAGCAGACTAACTGAGGCAGAATAACGGATAAGTGACCTGGAAGACAGAATGGTAGAATTCACTGCTGCAGAACAGAATAAAGAAAAAAAAGAATGAAAAGAAATGAAGACAGCCTAAGAGACATCTGGGACAACATTAAACGCAACAACATTCGTATTATAGGGGTCCCAGAAGGAGAAGAGAGAGAGAAAGGACCTGAGAAAATATTTGAAGAGATTATAGTCGAAAACTTCCCTAACATGGGAAAGGAAATAGCCACCACCCAAGTCCAGGAAGTGCAGAGAGTCCCATACAGGATAAACCCAAAGAGAAACATGCCAAGAAACATAGTAATCAAACTGGCAAAAATTAAAGACAAAGAAAAATTATTGAAAGCAGCAAGGGAAAAACGACAAATAACATACAAGGGAACTCCCATAAGGTTAACAGCTGATTTCTCAGCAGAAACTCTACAAGCCAGAAGGGAGTAGCATGATATACTTAAAGTGATGAAAGGGAAGAACCTACAACCAAGATTACTCTACCCGGCAAGGATCTCATTCAGATTCGATAGAGAAATCAAAAGCTTTACAGACAAGCAAAAGCTAAGAGAATTCAGCACCAACAAACCAGCTCTACAGCAAATGCTAAAGGAACTTCTCTAAGTGGGAAACAGAAGAGAAGAAAAGGACCTACAAAAACAAACCCAAAACAATTAAGAAAATGGTAATAGGAACATACATATTGATAATTACCTTAAATGTGAATGGATTAAATGCTCCAACCAAAAGACACAGACTTGCTGAATGGATACAAAAACAAGACCCATATATATGCTGTCTACAAGAGACCCACTTCAGACCTAGGGACACATACAGACTGAAAGTGAGGGGATGCAAAAAGATATTCCATGCAAATGGAAATCAAAAGAAAGCTGGAGTAGCTATACTCATATCAGATAAAATAGCCTTTAAAGTAAAGAATGTTACAAGAGACAAGGAAGGACACTACATAATGAACAAGGGATCAATCCAAGAAGAAGATAAAACAATTATAAATATATATGCACCCAATATAGGAGCACCACAATACATAAGGCAACTGCTAACAGCTATAAAAGAGGAAATTGACAGTAACACAATAATAGTGGGGGACTTTAACACCTCACTTACACCAATGGACAGATCATCCAAAATGAAAATAAATAAGGAAACAGAACCTTTAAATGACACAATAGACCAGATAGATTTAATTAATATTTATAGGACAGTCCAACCAAAAACAGCAGATTACACTTTCTTCTCAAGTGCACACGGAACATTCTCCAGGATAGATCACATCTTGGGTCACAAATCAAGCCTCAGTAAATTTAAGGAAATTGAAATCATATCAAGCATCTTTTCTGACCACAATGCTATGAGATTAGAAATCAATTACAGGGAAAAAAATGTAAAAAACACAAACACATGGAGGTGAAAAAATACATTACTAAATAACCAAGACATCACTGAAGAAATCAAAGAGGAAATCAAAAAATACCTAGAGACAAATGACAATGAAAACACGATGATCCAAAACCTATGGGATGCAGCAAAAGCAGTTCTAAGAGGGAAGTTTATAGCTATACAAGCCTACATCAAGAAACAAGAAAAATCTCAAATAAACAATCTAACCTTACAACTAAAGGAACTAGAGAAAGAAGAACATACAAAACCCAAAGTTAGCAGAAAGAAAGAAATCATCAAGATCAGAGCAGAAATAAATGAAATAGAAAGAAAGAAAACAATAGCAAAGATCAATAAAACTAAAAGCTGGTTCTTTGAGAAGATAAACGAAATTGATAAACCATTAGCCAGACTCATCAAGAAAAAGAGGGAGACGACTCAAATCAATAAAATTAGAAATGAAAAAGGAGAAGTTACAACAGACAACACTGAAATAAAAAGCATCCTAAGAGACTACTACAAGCAACTCTATGCCAATAAAATGGACAACCTGGAAGAAATGGACAAATTCTTAGAAAGGTACAACCTTCCCAGACTAAACCGGGAGGAAACAGAAAATATGAACAGATCAATCACAAGTAATGAAATTAAAACTGTGATTAAAAATCTTCCAACAAACAAAAGTCCAGGACCAGATGGCTTCACAGGTGAATTCTATCAAACATTTAGAAAAGAGCTTACACCCATCCTTCTCAAACTCTTCCAAAAAATTGCGTAGGAAGGAACACTCCCAAACTCATTCTATGAGGCCACCATCACCCTGATACCAAAACCAGACAAAGATACTACAAAAAAAGAAAATTACAGACCAATATTACTGATGAATATAGATGCAAAAATCCTCAACAAAATACTAGCAAACAGAATCCAACAACATATTAAAAGGATCATACACCATGATCAAGTGGGATTTATCCCAGGGATGCAAGGATTCTTCAATATACATAAATCAATCAATGTGATACCACCATATTAACAAATTGAAGAATAAAAACCATATGATCATCTCAATAGATGCAGAAAAAGCTTTTGACAAAATTCAACACCTCTTTATGATAAAAACTCTCCAGAAAGTGGGCATAGAGGGAACCTACCTCAACATAATAAAGACCATATACGACAAACCCACAGCAAACATCATTCTCAATGGTGAAAAACTGAAAGCATTTCCTCTAAGATCAGGAACAAGACAAGGATGTCCACTGTCACCACTGTTATTCAACATAGTTTTGGAAGTCCTAGCCATAGCAATCAGAGAAGAAAAAGAAATAAAAGGAATACAAATTGGAAAAGAAGAAGTAAACCTGTCACTGTTTGCAGATGACATGATACTATACACAGAGAGTCCTTAAGATGCTACCAGAAATCTACTAGAGTTAATCAATGAATTCAATAAAGTTGCAGGATACAAAATAATGCACAGAAATCTCTTACTTTCCTATACACTAATGATGAAATATCTGAAAGAGAAAGTAAGGAAACACTCCCATTTACCATTGTAACAAAAAGAATCAAATACCTAGGAATAAACCTACCTAGGGAGACAGAAGACCTGTATGCAGAAAACTATAAGACACTGATGAAAGAAATTAAAGATGATACCAACAGATGGAGAGATATACCATGTTCTTGGATTGGAAGAATCAATATTGTGAAAATGACTATACCACCCAAAGCAATCTACACAGTCAATGCAATCCCTATCAAATTACCAATGGCCTTTTTTACGGAACTAGAACAAAAAATCTTAAAATTTTTATGGAGACACAAAAGACCCCGAATAGCCAAAGCAGTCTTGAGGGAAAAAAACGGAGCTGGAGAAATCACACTCACTGACTTCAGACTATACTACAAAGCTACAGTAATCAAGACAATATGGTACTGTCACAAAAACAGAAACATAGATCAATGGAACAAGATAGAAAGCCAAGAGATAAATCCACGCATCTATGGTCAACTAATCTATGACAAAGGAGGCAAGGATATACCATGGAGAAAAGACAGTCTCTTCAATAAGTGGTGCTGGGAAAACTGGACAGCTACATGTAAAAGAATGAAGTTAGAACACTCCCTATCACCATACACAAAAATAAACTCAAAATGGATTAGAGACGTAAATCTAAGACCAGACACTATAAAACTTAGAGGAAAACATAGGAAGAACACTCTTTGACATAAATCACAGCAAGATCTTTTTTGATCCACCTCCTAGAGTAATGGAAATAAAAACAAAAATTAAAAAATGGGACCTAATGAAACGTCAAAGCTTTTGCACAGCAAAGGAAACCATAAACAAGACGAAAAGACAACCCCCAGAATGGGAGAAAATGTTGCAAACAAATCAACGGACAAAGGATTAATCTCCAAAATATAGAAACAGCTCATGCACCTCAATATTAAAAAAACAAACAACTCAGTCCAAAAATGGGCAGAAGACCTAAATAGACATTTCTCCAAAGAAGACATACAAATGGCCAAGCAGCACATGAAAAGCTGCTCAACATCACTGATTATTAGAGAAATGCAAATCAAAACTACAATGAGGTATCAACTCACACCAGTTAGAATGGGCATCATCAGAAAATCTACAAACAACAAATGCTGGAGAGGGTGTGGAGAAAAGGGAACCCTCTTGCACTGTTGGTAGGAATGTAAATTGATACAGACACTATGGAGAACAGTCTGGAGGTTCCTTATAAAACTAAAAATAGAATTACCATATGACCCAGCAATCCCACTACTGGGCATATACCCAGAGAAAAACATAATTCAAAAAGACACATGCACCCCAGTGTTCATTGCAGCACTATTTACAATAGCCAGGTGATGGAAGCAACCTAAATGCCCATTGACAGACGAATGGTTAAAGAAGATGTGGTACATATATACAATGGAATATTACTCAGCCATAAAAAGGAACGGAATTGGGTCATTTGTTGAGACGTGGATGGATCTAGAGACTGTCATACAGAGGGAAGTAAGTCAGAAAGAGAAAAACAAATATCATATATTAACGCATATATGTGGACCCTAGAAAAATGGTACAGATGAACCAGTTTGCAGGGCAGAAATTGAGACACAGATGTAGAGAAGAAACGTATGGACACCAAGGGGGGAAAGCGGCGGGGTGGTGGGGGTAGTGGTGTGATGAATTGGGTGATTGGGATTGACATGTATACACTGATGTGTTTAAAATTGATGGAAAAAAAAAAAAAAGAAAAGGGAAGCAGAGTCCAATTTTGACCAAAAGGAAACAATACTGGGGGCTGGATTTTGAGGACAATGTTGGAGGCATAGTTCCAACCATATTTAAAGCTTTCATTATTCTCAGACCATTTGATTATCACTACTAATAATATTAATACTACTGGTACTACTTTGATTTAGTCTTCTGTTACTTGCAATCAGATGTGTATTGGTTCATTTGTTGTATAATTTGGTTCATTAGTTTTAATAAATGTACTATAGTTACAGGAGACGTTAACAGTAGGCGGCATTTCTGTGGAGGGTATAGAAACTCTCTGTACTATCTTTGCAACTTTTCTGTAAATTTAAAACTAATCTAGAATTTTAAAAAAATATTTTAAAAAGTATCACGTGTACTACAGATCTGCTTTGCTATGTCACACTGTCCAAGGGTAAGTAGACCCTCTCGCTAATAGATCTGTGCTTAAGTCAAGAAGGTCAAGGACAAGCATTTCTCTAATATTGACACTTGGGGAACCTCTGCTTCCTGAATGTATGGATAGAAAATTTTCAAAACACAAGTCAATATGGTCAGTTTTGGGTGAAAACTTTTCAGTGAAGGGGAGATGAAAGAGGATGAAAAGATAGCATTTCAGTCAGCCATTCTGATTTATGACTGGTAAACAGTGGTCAGCTTTATAGCTTGGTTTTCTAGTCATTCTAATGTCTGCTCTACTTATACTATAAAATACTATAACTAGAAGTAGGTTCTTTATTTTTATTTTCTCTGTCAATCTCGTATCAATCAAGATATATGGGCATAAATCTGGAGAAAAGCATAATTCAAAAAGATATACGCACCCCAATGTTCACTGCAGCACTATTTACAGTAGCCAAGACATGGAAGCAACCTACACGTCCATTGACAGATGAATGGATAAAGACGATGTGGTATATTTATACAAAAGAATATTACTCAACTATTAAAAAAAAGGATGAAATACTGTCATTTGCAGCAACATAGATGGAGTTAGAGATTATACTAAGTGAAGTAAGTCAGACAGAGAAAGATAAATATCTTGTGATATTGCTTATGTGTAGAATCTTAAAAAAAAAAAAAAAAGATACAAATGAACTTATATACAAAACAGAAACAGACCCACGGACATAGAAAACAAATTTATGGTTACCAAAGGGTAAAGAGTGGGGGAGGATAGGAGTTTGGGATTAGCAGATACAAACTACTATATATAAAATAGATAAACAACAAGGTCCTACTATGTAGTACAGGGAACTCTACTCAATATCTTGTAATAACCTATAAGGGAAAAGAACCTGAAAAAAGAAAGATATATATGTATGTGTAAATGAGTCACTTTGCTGTACATCTGAAAATAACACAACATTGTAAATCAACTATACTTCAATAAAAATAAATTAATTTTAAAAACCTGGTATTAATCAAGGCTCCACTTTTAATATAGGATTTTCTTTTTGTATTACAAATTCATATAATTTTCTCCTCAAAGTATTTTTTCAGAATATTATGTTTAACTCGTAAAAACACCTCATTCCCAAATAACAGATTTTATTTTATTGTTGTTAATTCAGATATGTATCAATAATTTTCAGTGATTATTCTGTGGAGGAATCAGCCTTTAGCATATAACCTGAAGATATCCAATAACTGCAATTTCAAACAAAAAACAGAAATAGTGTAACTAAACAGAATACACTTAACTAAAAAATCTTAGCCCCCAGTCTTATACCTTGTGAAACATGACTTTTATTTAGCGTGCTTTTATTTCTTTTCTAGGCATTTTTTAACAGAAAGATCTGGTTGATTTCACAAAGGGTAGGAAGTGTGTATCAAAATTCCAGAGGCCCTCCATACTTCCAAAGACAAGCTCACGGTGTTTCTGCTAACAGCATCAACATGGTTCAGAAGGAATACAAAGGAAAAGATAGAATTTATAAACTAATATTCAAAATAGAATGTTAAAGTCTATAGGCTCAAAAACCAGGCACTGCTTTGAGAGAAGAGACTGTCTTTCCACTTTCCCATTGAACATATTATTGCCTGGGCTTGAGTGCTTAGATGATAGAGTTTGTTGTAGTAGATGTCCGAGGAAGAAAAGCAGGAGAAGTAAATGAAAATCCCACCATTTCTGACTTCATAGAAATTGAGAAGAAAAGGGTAGAGAAGCAAGGAGACTGAAAAAGTGAAGATCAGGGCAGCCACCTACTCTGATTTTCCAGCCCTGGAACTGCAAAGCATGTAAGGGTTGGAACAGCAAGGTTCAGTTTGAGTGTGAGGTCAACTCTGTGTGGGATATTGGCCAGCCACCCATTTGGGAGTTGGGGAGCAGACTCCTGCATAAAGCATCCCTGAGCTAACTTCGGAGGGCTTGGTATAGTTGGGAGGTGGAACAGTATTGTCAGGCAAAGAGAAGGTCTAACCTATACTTGCAAAGGTCTCTCTCTTCCTGCGTGTCACTGACATACAGAGGATCAAAAGGCAATATGGCCTCCTATGGTTGAGGGCAAAGTAATCTCATAGTAGATGCTACCATCAGACTATGGGTCAGATGGGAGAAGCAGCAGAAATTCAAAAGGTCAGTTCAGCTGGGAGGGTCCTGAGACACTAGGAAATAAGAAAGAATAAGAAATCATCTGCTGCAGAAATCAGCCACTATTGCCAACCCAATCAGGCAAAACAACAGCTTAGATAAATGATACATTAGCATACCAGCCAGGGCACATTATAAATTAGCAGAACAAGACCCTTTTCCCAGTGTTACAAGATCATGCCATCAGCCACGACGGTACTCCTCTACACACAGATGACATCTTAGAGAATATAAGAGAACATTGATGCATTTGAGTCATCCAAGAAGACACATTTTGTAATGTAAAAATTTTAATGATTGGATTGTACTGAGATTAGCAAATAAAAGTAAGCTTTACTTTCTTTCCCTGCTACCTAGCCATTGGAGGGTAGTGTGAAAGATGAGGCAGTTATAGATAAAATACAGAATCTTTATTTCCTTCACACATCTGAGTGTAATGTGCACCAGTCTGCAACCCTGCAAAGTGTTTGTTTTTTGACTTCTCAGCCTCAGACTACTTTATCTTCAGGTCGGTTGAGCTTCTCTCCATCTCACTTTGCGTCAGTTTCTAGATGCAAACTCCAAATTCTGATGGAATTCTGGCACCAAATCTAAACTTTCCTTACTGTTGTTTCGTTCCAGATGTCTTGAAATAGCCTCCTATAGTCATTGCCCTAGATTCTGTCACTATAGCTGCTGTATCATACTAGCTCATTCATGATTTAATTGAATCTTATTTTTAGAGATTTTTTTCCAACAAAACTTCCTCAAAATCATTCTTATAACTTCTCTTGCTTTCTCCAGTCATTTCCCACCATATTTCTCATTGCTGGACTCCAAGCCACATTCAATACTATGACGCGTGTCACACTGTTTGATCTCCTTTCAGTTAACTTTCACTCGTTATAAAACTGGCATTCCTGAGACTTGTGTGTGTATGATCATTCTAAAATAACTTTCCTGCATCCAAAAAGGCACAGATGGAAGACACATAAAATTAACTGGGAAAGTGGGTATTAATTACCAGGAAACACATACAGAGCCAACAACACAGATTTACACACAGGAATCAATTAACTAATGATTAAGGACACTCACAAGGTCTGAAAAGTGCCACATCTTCTGATATCTCTTAGGTCAAAAGCTATCATTCTTACCTCCTCACTGTCACAGCACCTTAATTGCACCTCAACCATACACATGCTTTATTCTCCTGCCATTACTGCTAGTGGTTTATTTGCCTTCCTTTTCAATATTCCTATGTTTTATTCATATTTCTCTAGCATATTTTCTAAGGCACTACTTTGCAAGATGTTGATACTGACCACTGTTTATTGAATCGAACGGCAACTCATTTTATTCTTAATGTGAGAGAAGAGGTGAGTTCTAATTCTACATCCAATATACACATACATTGTAAGCAAAATCCTTACGTATTAAGTTTCTCTAAAATGACCACATTAGCTGTGTGATTCTTGTGCGAACAGGGGAAGTGCAAAGTAAAAATAAAGGGAGAAGGAGTCCACCCAGATAGGAAAAGAGGAGAGAAAAAGCTGTTTTCATTTCCTAAGTCCCAGGCTAAGTCAAGTTCGTGACTATGGCCTCTTGTGAGAGGCACTATATGGGCAACAGAAGATCCCTGAAGGTCTAACTCTACGTGCTTTAGCATGTCTTTGAAATGAAGGTAAGGCTGACTTAAAATGTTTACCTTTATGGGAAAGAGGTAGCAAACACTTATTGTGAGCCTTCAATATGTCAGGTCTGTGAAGGGCAGGCCGCTTATATATTTTCCTCAGGGAGACATAACTGTCCCTATACCAACTGAAATATCAATGTATTTTACTAAAATAATCACTCAAGTAGCTACTTGAGAATTTACTTATTTCCATCATGGCAGTGGTTTTGCAATGACGCTTGAGGTGTTTGATTTGCAGCCCTGAGCTCAGCTGATTCTCAATATTTCCAGTAATTTATCCCTCTGGTCCATATCTCACTCCAGTTTTCCCCAGTCAATCTTCAAATTAAGAGTCCCTGATCACCATTTCTCCCAAATATGTAGCTTTTTTTTAGGTCTTCCCCTTTCTGACTTCTAATTGACGTTGGTAATCTACTATGCCTCTGAACTGGCTTTTCCCATTGTGGAGAATTCTTTCAAACTAACCCTCTTCTCAACATTTCTCCCTTTACCTCCTTGAAAGCCAATTTAACCAAATAGCAATGCTGATTAAAACTTCTGCTTCCAGATAGCACACTTTTTACACATTTTACAAGGAAGTGCACAGCATCAGGTATTATCATTCCAGGTGTAGGTTATTTCATTCTATTGTAAATCAAATTGCTGTCCAATGTATTTATTTATTACTTTTAAAAGTTTCCAAGGTACCAGGCATTATACTGCAAACTGGGATGGCTCCTAAAGATATAAAGGCAGCCATGGGTGAGCTCATAGCATGATAAGGGATTCAAATATGACTGGAGTACCAGGTGGCAAGTGCTGGGAGAGCACCACTCTGGAACATAGTGGGATGATTAACCGCCCTATGGGGGTGCAGTGGGTGCTGTGATGGGCCACCTAGAAATTCCTTCAGGTCTGAGATCCTCACTGTCCCTGCGACGGGGCTGCTAACAGGTCCCTATCTATCCTTCTCCAGGAATTATCCTCAGTGAAAGAGATCCACTGTGCCCAAGGTTATGCTTCCTCCTCAGGGAAAACGCTTATTCAGTGCTGTGCTATGATCTGCTCTCCTTTCTTTAAGTACAGAAATCTTGAACTATCCTCCCTGGCTCTAGGTCACCCCATTGGATTGGCTAAGGGTTCTTTTCCACTGTATCACATTTCAACCTCTCCTCTGACCAGTACTGCTTCCTCCATCTCTTTCATGCAGCATTGCCTCCTACCCAGAGAAAGCCATAATAGAGTCACTAGGAATCCAACCTAAAATGGGGTTGAGTCAGGGAAAGCCCACAAGTAGTTTTGAGGGTAGTCCAAATAAATAGAATTGACATGACCTGGTATTGCGTTTAAGGGATAATTAGAGCAAACATATAGAGTGTGCTTATATGTGATGGATGCACTAAAGCTTGGGGTAAGGTGGTAGTGTGGGGAGTGGCTAGCAGTGAGGTTCAAGGCGTGGGAAAATGCTGGTTGTAAAGAGCCACAGAAGTCTTGCTAAGCAGTGAGCAGAGGCTTTAACTCTGAGGAGTGACAGGAACGTATTTCTCTACGGAGGTGATTGTGACAGCCACGTGGAGAAAAGGACTGAAGGCAGAGAGATCTGTGATGGGGATTCAGTTTGACAGCTTTTATGATAGACCATAGCGAAAAAAACAAAGACTAAAAGAATGGCAATTATATTAAGATATCTAGAGTGATATCTGTAGGATTAAAGACTTGTTGTTAAAAGAGTTAAGAGAGGGTTGGTGCCAAAATAACTTTGGGAATTCCAGGTTCTGATGTTGGAGAGACCACTGACAAAGGTGATAAATACAGAAAGAGGTAAAATGAATTGGACTATATCCTTCCATAATTATCTTCCACAATCCTCAGCACCCAATGCTGAAAATATGGGAAGAACAAAATTCAGGGAATCATCAAAATGAAATAAAATAATTTATATGAAGACCTTAGAACAATGCCTAGCATAGAGAACACTACATTTATTAGTTTGATAACAGGGTGGATCTTCACTCTTTCAATTTACAGGTGGACAGATATACCACCTACTACTATTATCCCATCTCTCTTGGAGACGTCTGAAAACATATTACAAATTTCATACCATCCCTGACATATTTTACAAGCTAGCACCCAAACAAACAAAAATTTCAAAAGCAATCTTACATTTTATTTTTAAACCATTGTTACCTACTCTCTTCTTTCCAGGGGCTTGTGTCATGCTTGTGAAATCAATAGCAAGAAGCAAGTATTTCAGGAAGCAGACAGTCAAGGACAGCCTCTTATTCTGCTCTGCAAAGCGTTTCTTGCTCTAGAGGCACTCAAACACGTAATGACGTCTTTACTTTTCCGAAGCCTAAAAATATGTTAAGAAGTTTTTTAAGTATTATCATCAAACTTGGGTCTCCAGGACAGAATGTTTCTTTTTAATAATAGTAGCCATTTTTCACTGAACTCCCCCTGTGTGCCCAGCACTAAGTGAGAGACTTTATAAACATTATCTCTAATCTTGTTAGTAATCCCACAGGATTTTTATTCATGTCTTCAGTTTCCACCTCAGGCTTTGGGATGTTGAATAATTGGTTCGAGGTCAACGCAGACCTCTGGTTGCAAAGGAGGCTTTCACCTGGGGCTCTACGCCTTTACAGCTGAATAGCTAAGTCATTCCTGAAAATTATCCTGTCAATTCCAGGTGCAGGACAAAAGGGAATGATGTCTGCAGTCTTTGCTTGCTAACTCACTGGATTGCTTTCAGGTTTCATAAGAACACCAGTGAAAAGAAAGTGAGGGAGGTAGAAATGTGGCCATTATTAGGTTCATACAAAAGACTTAGGCTGCTGAAGGATACCGAGCACACTCAGTATTGTAACTACTTATGTTTCTCCGTGCAGACCAAGAAGAGGAGAGGTAGGATCTGGTATCAGTGGAATCTAAAAGGAATAAATCAGAATAAGGCAAGAAAGAAAAATCATCATCAATATGTAGATAATTCACTCTGTATCTGTGTGTGTGTGTGTGTGTGTGTGTGTGTGTGTATGTTTAGTTAAAGCATTCTATACTTTCACTTCATTTTATCTCAGATTTTTAGCAGTCTCTTCTCCCACACCCAGGAGACTGTGTATTAGATTTAGTATGATTGTTTTAAATAAGGCTGCTACCACGGTACCTGTCATTTAACTGTTAATAAAAGTACAGTTATACAACTTTTCTCTTGGGCCTTTCGCCTCTCTTCATACTATCCTGTCTTTCAAGTATGACAACAGTGGCCAGTATGAACAGGAAAAGTACTTTGAATGTCAGCTTCCTACTCACGGTGGTTTTATTGAGTTTACCAATTTTCATGGCATTTTACAGGTTTTGGAGAGATAGATGACCATTAAAGGTAATCAGAAAACAGTATCATGATTTCGTAAAATATGATATAAATGTAGAAACATCTATTAAGTGCAATAAGAGTAATTTTCATTTTATCTATAGAATATTGGTAATTGAACATCTTTACCAGATAGATGAAAATCAATAAATACAGAATAAGATAGAATGATATATATTTACTTCACATGTATTTGTTACATATAGCACTTGTAATAACAGGAACAATATATTTTAAAAGATGAGCAAAAACAGAAATAACCAACCATAACCATTTTATTAGATATAACTAGGATGATCACTTTCAGATATATTCTTCAAGACTTGTTTTCCACTAAACCCATACAAACAAAAATAATTATAAAAACTTTAAGAAGAAATTAGGTGAATTTAGGGTCAATAAGTAAATACTCATTTTTATCAGGTGCTTTTCTTATTTTTATCACTTCCATACATCACTAATGTTGTGTTTATGTTAACATGCAAAAGTTCAAATGCTGGATAGCTCTGAAGTCAATCATGCCAACATAAGTTGCATTCAACAATTGTCTATTATCTCTTGGTCAATTATGATAAAACTCAAAGAGACCCCATGATTACCATCATTATTGATTTTACAATCAAAATTAAATCGAACAGATTTCTCTTATCAAAATGAATTAACAAAGATATGTGAAACACAGGAAGAAAAACACTGACAGTCATATCCCATGTATTTCAATCTAACTTGAGAAGTATGTTAATACTATGACATTCTTTTATTTACTTTACAGAATGCAGTGGATTTTGTTGCTAAGGAGCTCAAAATGACAGTTGCCTTTCTAATCCATTAGCAAAATGTAAAATGCAATGCTGAATGTCACTATTGCCCTCTTAAACTGTACTAAGTATGGTTTTAATATTGATTCTTGCACATGTCATACATTCCCCAGCATTCAGTACTTTTGAAGGCAGGTTGTACTACAAATCACTCATATCTTTCATCCTGATCTTTAGATATACATTTTTAATACATTTTTATTATACTGCCGGTCTTCCTTTAGTCAGGATTATGAATGCATTTTACATGTTGGAAAAGATAGCTTTATTGGAGTAATGTGCCAGGAGAAATAAGAAGAATGAAAAGAGAAAAGGTTAGGAATAATGGCTATTTTATGGCCTATAGTGCAAGTATTTAAAAAAAAAAAAAAAAGATAATAATAGGAAAAGGAAATAGCCTAACCTGAAATATAATCCATTAAAACGATTTTAGAAACAATAATAATACCTTAAAGTTGTATAGCAATTTAGTTTCAAATTACTTTTTGGTAATTAATTAATTTATTTATTTATTTTTGGTTGCATTGGTCTTCGTTGCTGCGCGCAGGCTTTCTCTAGTTGCAGCGAGTGGGTGCTCTTCGTTATGGTGTGCGGGCTTCTCATTGCGGTGGCTTCTCTTGATCGGAGCACGGGCTTCTCTTGTTGCGTGCGGGCTTCAGTAGTTGTGGCACGCGGGCTCTAGAGCGCAGGCTCAGTAGTTGTGGCACATGGGCTTAGTTGCTCTGCGGCATGTGAGATCTTCCCAGACCAGGGCTTGAACCTGTGTCCCCTGCATTGGCAGGCAGATTCTTAACCACTGCACCACCAGGGAAGTCCCACTTTCAAACTATTTTTACATACATTGTTTCATTTGATCTTCAGAACCACTCTGTGATATAGAAAGAGTAGTTATTATTTTCTCTATTACCCAAAACTAGTCACTGACCAATAATTATCAGCGATTACGTGGCTTGCCCAAGGTTGTAGGGCTAGTAAATAATAGGGTCAAGATATGGAAGAATGTTCTGATTCCTGGTCCAGTGATTTTACCTTACACTCCACGAAGGATATCTTCTGTCAGAATAAATACAAAAGTAAAAAAAATATACACACACACACACACACACACACACACACATATATATATATATATATATATACATATATATGAGCCAGGAAATTTATCCTGCCCCTCTTCTCTCATTTTTTTCTTCTCTGGTATTCTGTTGGAAATGTCCCAATATAAACTTGTGCCTGGAACAGTGCTTAGCATTCATGGGAACACATTGAATGTTTTCGAATAAATGGAAAAATAAAGGAATAAATAAATCTACACTTTTGAATATAGTACCTGAAAAACTTCTGATTCCTGGTCGTTCCCATGAATACTGTGAAACGAGTTTATTTTCACTTGTCATTCTAATTGTAGTGTTTTGTCTACATGTAAAGAGTGATTGGATAAATTACCACTTGACCTTGCATATTACTGTTTACAATAAATAGTGAATAATGAATATTCAACCAAAATATAGTTACATCAAACTGATGGCTAGAACATTTTATTTTTCTTCTTGATTTTAATTTCTTCTACTATCTCAGAAATAATAGCCATAGGAGATTATACTTACTTAAGTTTAGATTAAAGGAGAATTTGATCAATTGTTCTTATAGATCTGATTTGGAGACTACTAACGCCCATTATAATGACCCATGAATCATATACTTTATATTAAATATGACTATTTCTAGCCTCATTAAGATGTTTCAAAATTCAAATAACAGAGTTATATAGGTTATATAGGTGATCCACCTAATTTGTGTAAAAACTGGATTTATTGGGTATTTGCTAATATGTCTCAAATTATCAATTAATATGAAGTCATAAAAAGCCATATAAAATTGTTTGAATGTGTGCATTGTTTTACACTATATATTGATCATTTTTTGATCCTCGTGTTAGCCTCAAATCATGCTTTATCACGGTTTTGAAGGGGTGTATGTGGGGGGGCAAAACTGGCAAGATGCTCAACAAACTCATTTCATCTTTCTGCATCTATAAAAAGACTACAGTTCCCATCTTCACCTACAGTTATTTTGTTATGTAGGGCCATATAACTGGGTTCTGTCTAATGCAATGTGGGTAGAAGGGTGTCCTATGCCTAGAAGTGTGTCCTATGCTTAGGCATAAGGCTTGCTCTGTGAGCCTCCACAATCTCTTCTACTTCAATGATGATTAGGGCAATTATATTGAAAGTAGTGACATTATATGTAGAAATAGCCTAGTTTTTCATTCATTTTTAGAATAAAGCCTCCAAGAGAATCTCTGACACCAAATGGAATTTGAATGAAGGAGAAAAAATTTTGTTGAGTTACGCCATTAAGTTGTATGATGTACTTGTTAATACATCATAGCCTAGACTTCACTAACTAATAAGGATATGGGTAATGTGAATTGTTGCTATGAAGTTACAAAAAAAGGACATTTGTAGGTTTAGAAGTCAGAGAGAAGACAAAGAAGAAACTGAAATTGGAAGCTAGAAAGCTGATGAATTGTGTCACACGGTGGCAAAATACTTGATTACCAGGGATAACTGTGAAAGCAGACCGTGGGCCTATAAAGCTTGTGGGTGTAGAGAAAGAGCTGAAAATCACGAGTTCAGCACAGTTTGTTGTTTATTATTGATTTAAATAGATAAGGAATTATAAGAAATAATGAACTTAAGGAAGAATTGAAAAGATTATGAGCAAAACTGAATAGAAAAACTGTAGAGTTTGGGGACTTTGCATTTGTAGAAAAGCCAACTACTTCTAAATCCCAAACAGTAAGATATTAAGAAATAAAATTTTCAGCAAAACCCAAGAAAAAATTTTCATTTGAATAAAGTGACCCAAGGAAAATATCAGATTAAGTTATAGCCTTCCCATTCAAGTCTGAAAGGTTCCAGATAGGCACCATTAAATTGAATGACACAGACATGGGAGTGAGAAAGTAAAAAAAAAAAAAAAAAAAGTGGATTTGAGAACTATGTCTATTAAAGAACTTTAAGTGTGGAACAGACAATAAGCAAGGGGATCTGAAGCCTACTAAGTTTTGAAGAAAACTAGGACCATAAAAAAGTTAAGACTTCTTAGGATTTAAAACAACTCTTAAGACTTCAATCTGAATGAGCAATAGACACATTTCAAAAGCTCTACAGGTCTGCAAGAGTAATTTCCTCCAAAACTATTTTATATATAATAAATAAACAATGAACTAGGAAGAACCTCCGGAGTGTGGAGCCAGGGGCCAGGGAAAACTATGGATAACACTGTTCCTCCCATAGAGCAGCTTCAGAAATAATAAAAAATCAAAGAACTCCTGGCACTTCTGGGGTTGAGGGATTACATGCAATCAGCTCAATGGTGTTTAGAATTGCCAGAGACTGATGCCTACAAGTTCTCCTTTTATTTGCTTTTTCAAATGGGAGTATTTATTCTGATTATCTGGTTCTACACATTGTGTGAGTACATGGTCTGCTATCAGGTAACTTTGTGGTCAAGGCACATGACCACTGAGATTTGTAGGCGATCATACAGGTCATCAAGACCCCATGGATATGACTGTGTATGATTTAAAAATCATGGACTTTGAACTGGATACAATAACTGGGTGGGTCTCTGTCTTGTCCCTTTTAGGGAGAAAGAAAGTATGTTCTAAGTGTAGAAAGAAAAGTGACCCATTTGGTGAATAAAAAAGAGGATTATGTCATAGAATGCCTAGATGTTCAATAACTCCAACAGTTCTTTCTGGGTACTATGTTTTCCAAACACTTGTAGTTAGTTTGGACCTTCTGACTAGATAATGGCCATGTGACCAGCTTCTTCAGTGTGGGAACAAGTGATGTGTGCAATTCCCAGGCGTGGATGTGAAACTCCTTGCACACACTTTCACTTTGTCTTTTGCTTTTGTTACAACCAGGAAGGCCACCTAAGAGATGGTGGCATAAGAGGCTGGTAGCCTGGTTCAGTTGATTACTGCTTGAGAGACAGTCAATAAGAAAATCTCCAACCTAAAACATACCCTGTGTATCTTAGAAGCAAAATTTTATTGTATGATTCTACTAACATTTGGGGGCCTATTTATTACCTGAGCTTAGCATAGCCTGCCCTACTTAATCAAATATGTCTCATTCAGCTAACAAATTTGGCAGTGTTTCATACATTTTTGAGTGTTGATCACTTAGTAGAGTTCTTGGCATTTACAATAAGTATTTGTGTGTTCAATGGGTGTTTGCTTATGAAATGAATCATCAGTTCTATGAAGAAATAAGTTCTAGGGCAGATAATATTGTTTTACAGAGAAAACAAAGATCACATACATATGCGGTAAGCTGAATTATTGCTCCCAATTCTTTACTTCCCTGTATAGCAGGATCACACACGGACAACCTCTGGCCTGTTATTTTTTAGTGTAGTGTCTCTTTGAGGTCAAAATATACTTGCCTACCCCATTGATACTGGGCTTTACCATATGACTTGCTTTAGCTAGTGGCATGCATGTGTAAGTCACAATATGTCATTTTCCAGCTGGGGAGTTAAGACGCATCCAGGTTTCCACTTGCCTCTTGGGCTTCTTTCAGGCCTTGAAGATAGTGCTGCCAGGGTGCTGCTTGTCTCAGAAGGAGACATGTAGGAGGATATGAACCCACCTTCAGTCTGGAGCCCAGCCCAGTTGAATCCTTGAAATCTAGCTAAGATTTATTAAATCTTAAGAAATCAAAGATCTGTGAGTTATTAGAAAAAAAAAGTTCTTGTAGGACAAAGAGATTCTGAGGTTGTTTTCTACATGGCAAAAACTGACATTATGGACTTCCCTGGTGGCGCAGTGGTTAAGAATCCACCTGCCTATGCAGGGGACATGGTTCGATCCCTCGTCCGGGAAGATCCCATATTCAGTGGAGCAACTAAGCCCGTGTGCCACAACTACTGAGGTTGCGCTCTAGAGCCACAACTACTGAGCCCATGTGCCACAACTATTGAAGCCTGCACACCTAGAGCCCGTGCTCCGCAGCAAGAGAAGTCACGGCAATGAGAAGCCCGTGCACCGCCACAAAGAGTAGCCCTTGTTCGCTGCAACTAGAGAAAGCCCGCGCACAGCAACGAAGACCCAACACGGCCAAAATAAATAAATAAATAAAATTTTAAAAACCAACAACAAAAAACCCCGATGTTACAGTAAATTCCATAGGTGGAAATTGAATTCAGTCTTCAAACTTCAAATTCAATGCTCTACCTACTACACAGTGGGAAAGATTTATTTTGAACTTAAGCACAAATTCTTCCATTCAACCCCTACTAAATTTTTAACTTGGAATGCATCTGTAGCTTTTAAACTCTTATTTTTATGTGTTGATATTTATTTTGCTCTGTGTAATTTATTTTTAAAAAATAAAAAAACTTTTATCTTTCTAATCTTCACTCAAAAGCAATTTGTTTCTGTAATTATAAAAACTGACAAGATAGAAAAATAATTACAAAAGGGTCATTTTCAAGGATGCTGTTTTTCTTCTCTTATGAAAATATGCAACTCTAATGAATTTTGTTAATGCCTCTCAGTTCCTCTATGGCATTTAAGAAATAATATTCACTGGAATTTATACGCTATAACTATGCAATTATTTTTACGTCTTTGATGTGTAGCATGAGGGAATGCTAATCTTTGTTTACATTTTTTTAGGTTTGCTTTTTATATTTAGAAACAAACTATTTAATAGCAAGGCCAATAAGAGTCCTAATTACTTGTATTTATTATTAGCACTTTCTTCATTACATTAGACATTAGAAAAAAGACTTTTATAACTTAATCTCATTGAATATCATTATTAATGTGCTGTTGTCCCTTCAGTAACCCTCCTGTTTTGTGTGCCTCATTGTTTATTTTACTGTAAATCTTTTAAAATAGAAATCTCATTTCCTCTTCTACTCTGAGCCAAATTTAAGACCTCTTCCTTGAAGTGACCGTTAATTTCTTTTAATTCAGTCAAAAAATGATAAAAAACTCTTGGCAGGAGGAATGAATTGACTACTCAATTATAGTTACTAGAAAATTCAGGCAAAATAACTATACTGACTGTACATTTAGACACAACCTTTGTAGTGTTAAACTTTATTACTTCATACACTTCAGCTAAGATTAGGAGAGACTACACTCTAAATTACATATACAGCACATTTTGGTGTAGTATATATGATATATTGGTATAGAATAAGATATTATGATACAATAGCTAGTGGGAAGCAGCCGCATAGCACAGGGAGATCAGCTCAGTGCTTTGTGACCACCTACAGGGGTGGGATAGGGAGGGAGACGGAAGAGGGAAGAGATATGGGGATATATGTATATGTATAGCTGATTCACTTTGTTATAAAGCAGAAACTAACACACCATTGTAAAGCAATTATACTCTAATAAAGATGTTAAAAAAAAAAAGATATCATGGTTGGAAGTTTTGGATACATTTTAAATATCTGCAAAATCACTTATCAAATTTTTTACCAGATGCATTTCTTACTATGTACTTATTAATTACTTAATAATAATTAAGAAAATAGGAAAATATTACAGAAGCAAATCATATACATTCAATAGTAGGATTTTGATATTTGTAAAGACACTTTTGATTATTGTTCCTGTGTTTTCCCAATTAGGTGTTTTTCCCTAGCAAACACAGGTGCAAATTGGTATTGACAACACGTACAACATTTAAAAGAGAATATATGTCTTATGAGAAAAATTTTTTTTAATCTGTCTATCCTTGCCTTCATAATCCTATATAACTTATCTTAAAATTTGTCAGAGGAGAGTTTCATTGTTTGGAGTTGTGAAAATGAATGTCAGACAATGATTTTCAAGTTTATTCAGTAAGGGAAAGTGCTCTCATTTTGTAAGTTTCCCATTTAAAAACCCTCCTTTTCTTTTTCTTTTGAACTTGCACTATTGAGTTAGCATGACAGATTTTATTCATTCTGAAATGGTAGAGGAAACTCTGATGTTATCTCCTGGAATATTGGAGGCTTCTCCCAAATAACTATATTTTAAGTTCAAGTTGAAATGAATAGTGTCAAAGCAGTTCAAACACAAGGGAAGGAACATTAAATAGAATAACATGATTCTGAATTTTTTACCCTGACCTGATTTTACCAATACCTGTTAGCCTATGCAACAAAGTTCTTGTGTCCTGGGACCTTGTATCACCTTTGTATCTTTAGTATAGGTTTCTCAATCTTGGCATTGTTGACATTTGGGGCTGAATAATTCTTTGTTTTAGAGTTTGTCCTGTCCATTATAGGATGTTTAACAGCATAACTGGCCTCCACCCGTATAAATGTCTCTGATTCAATGCACATAAAGCATGCTGGAGGATGACACCTCATTCTTGCAGGATATTGCCTCAAAGCTGGTGCTTTAGATTTTCCTTCAGCAGGCTATTCTAACACTATCAGGGCAGCAGCAGCTGGGTGATGCATTATGTATTACAACCAGTGAATTCTGTGGTCAGAAGCTGTCTGGGGATTACATGCCTGTGGACCAGGCATTCTGTAAGCACCTGGATAGCGGTACTGGCTGAGACCCAGCAGCAAGAAAAGGCAACCTTCAACTCAGACTAGGTATCTATTCCTGTGAAAACAAACCACACAGCCTTACCTGATAGAAGGACCCAATATAGTCAACTCGGAATCAAGTGGCCATTTAGTCTGCTCCAGGAATAATGCCTTATTGGTCTTTGCTGTAGGAATTTTGGAGATTTGGAAGTAGTGGTAACAGTAGTTGGACAAGCCTAGGTAAGTAGGAATCCATGCTTTTGGGCACATGCATAGCTTGTGTCTTTGCCGTAATAGCCTTGTTTTTCATTTACCCGTTATGATAATACTATGGTAGCAGCTGATAGTTCTGTATCAGCTAACATCAACTGGATGAACATTGCTTCCGTCTGGAAGTTTACTGCCTTTATTCTAGTGCATCTTTTCTGGTAGGCATTCACTTGTTACCATTCTCATATATCCATCCATATGCCTTTATCCCAGACCTCCTTGTGGCCAATATTCCAATCCTTTTCCTCCCAGATCTCTGACCAGCTGACCCAGTAATTTGTCACTGCCCATTAGTCTATTTATATTACGACCACAAGTTAATTCTCCTTCCACACAAAGTAAATATCCAAGTACTTATGTATTATGACTGTCTTTCAAGCTTAACCATGAGTCAGGCTCTAACAAAGCCACCATTCCTCTTCAGCTGGTTTCCATATAATCTAGCTCATATGTAAAACAAGCTTGGGAATTTGACTTCTTTTGGAGCTGTTTGGACATGATTCTTCCAATGGTCATAGGTATGAGCTGGAAGAGGGAAACTAATGCAACTGTAGGAGGAGAATAAGGGGCCTGGGCTACTTTCTCATGCAGATTCCTTGTGCTCTCTGACCGTGCTCCTGACTGCTCCCCAATACACTCCTTCTATTTTAAAAATTATTTCTTCTGATTCCACTGAACCTTACGATTTGGTGCACCTGACAGTACCAAGTTCATGATGGACAGTTACAGATAATCAAGACCTTTTCTCTACCAGTGCTCAATAGCACTCCAGGAGCTATTATTTTTTTTAACGGCTCCCATTTTTTTTATTGCAGATAGCATACTCTTGCTCCAGAGCCTCATGATCCACTGGGGCTTGTCATACACGCCACACTGCATCTTTTACAACATCCAAACTTCAATTCCATATAGTCTATTGAATCAATTGGGTCACAGTGCAGCTGATCGCACTTCAGACTGGAACTGATGCAGATCTGTGCCCTACTCAAAGCTGGCAGCCTTCATCACGGTCTACACCTTACATATATATCATTTCTATTTGTCAATTATACCTCAATAAAACTGGAAGAAAAAATAAAACAGATGTAAAAAAACAAAAAATGGTGTGGCATCCTCATCTTCCGATATGTGGTCAGAGCTCTATTCGTAGATGAAATATGTTTTCTCCAGAAAACACAGGAGACCTAGTAGGAGTTCAACTTCCTTCTTTCTAGGTGGGTATGCAAGATGCAGCAATTTATCTTTTACTTAGGAAGGGATGTCCTGGAATGTCTCTAACAATTCGACTCTTAAAAACTTTACTATAGTGACAGGGCCTTGAATCATTGTAGAGTTTATCTTCTAGCCTCTAGACTATGTGTATCCTACCGAGGCCTTCAGGGTAGGAGCCACTTCTTGCTTATCCTTCCTAATTAAAAGAATTCCATCAATGTAATGGATCAATGTGATATTCTGCAGGATGTCCAAACAGTCTAGCTCTTTTTTTTCCCTATATTATGATAGAGTTAACATAGTCCTAGGGCAAACTATAAATGAATACTTTTGTTTAATCCATGGGAATGAGGACTGTTCCTGATCCTCTGTATTAACTGAATAGCAAAGAAGATATTTACTAAGTCAGTGGATGCATACCATATACCTGAGATCTATTAATGTACTTCACCAAAGATACCATATCTGGCCTAGCGGCTGCCATTGAAAATGCTGCTTGATTAAGTCCACCCTGGGCTATAGGCATTTGCTGGGATTCAGGATCCATCTGGTGTCTGTAGGGGGCAGACTGGTGAATTAGTGGGAGATATGATAAAGACCACTATTTCTGTACCCTTTAAGTTCTTCAGTGTGGTACTTATCTCTCTTCTCTCTGGTATGTGATACATATTTTCTTTGTTTGTTTTACTGTCCTAGCTGGAGGGGCAGTGGTATTTTCTGAGACTTCACAGACATCCCCACTATTATTGCCCTTATCTCCACAGGTGAAAGACACAAATTCAACAGTTATTCCAATGGCCAAATATGTCAATGCCAAATACACAGTCAGATGTCAGGGCGATTACAAGTGGGTGGGTCTGTGGTCTCAGTGGGCCATTTTAAGTTGGACTTTAATCAGGAATTGATTACCTGAACCCATGTGACCCCACTTTATCAGAGGAGCCATAAGGCTACTTCAGCTCTGCAGGTACTAGTGTCAACTTAAACTCCGTGCCCAACTATCCTCAAAATGTCTGTGTAATCCCCTTTTTCCAGTGTATAGTAAATGACCAACAGGTAATGGCTCAAGTAAATGGCCAAAGGTCTCTGGGAAAGGCCTGGAGAAAACAATTCATTGTATCTTTGCTAACAGTGCAGCATCTTTCACTACGGGGACCCAGTGGCCCCTTCAGATAATAGTTTCTATATCTGAAACAGCGTCACATAATACCTACTTCCCTGAGTCTTTTCATTCCATATTCTACCATTTGTCATGACAATTCAGGCATATCAACACCTGAATGAATGATGCTGTGACTTAATTTTGATTATAGCTCTGGAGGCCAGGAGAGGAGGTGGCTCTCTTGAGTTCTGAGTTGGCAACTGTTGTTTTGTGGGGTAAATCCCTTTTTATTATTTTCTGATACTGGAGGAGTGCTACATTTTAATGTGACAAGGTGAGCCACTTATGAAGGCTCAGAAGGTTAAGAGAAGTCTAGGAGTCAAAATCTTCCAGGGCATCCTCTCAGATGTCCCAGTCCTGGGTCAGAGTACCAGGGTTTCCCAACTAGTGCCCCAACTTTTGTATAACAGATCTGTTATGGTTGAGCACTCAATGATCTTCAAATTTTAGCACCCTGTTTTTCAAACCCTGGGCTTAATGTTATCTTTATCTGTTTGCTCAGAGCAAGACAAGAGGGTTTATTTGTGAGCTGCCAAAGAGACTCTCTGGCTCCAAGTTTTAAAATGATTGTTAACAGCCCTCTGCTTTTCATTACTAGTCTGCTTCAGTGCAATAGCCGTACAATTCTGTTCTCCTTATATTTGCACTCCTTCTTCCACTGATACTTTTCAAATGCCTAGATCATGATACTGTATTCACCTCTACCACACACCCATCCCATCTCATCATGGGTAATAATTACCTATGCCCAAGCACAGGGTCCATCATCAATCATCTAGCGAACTTCTTGGCTTCCTAAGAGGATGAGATCTCAGCTTGAATCCTGAGGGACCCGGAAGGTGCTAAAAACTAAACTCTGTTGGCTAACCATACTCATTATAATGGGGAAGCTAATCCTTCCTTGAGGGGGAATCTGAGTGGTACATCTCTATGTCTGCCAAACCATCAAAACATGAATCTTTAGACTGTCTAAACTAGTTGTCAAGTTGATTATGTGGAAGAGATAGGAATGAAGATGAACTGTTCTGTGTAATAAACTGGAAAACCTTTTCATTTAGTTTCTTGTGAATAGAAAGTGAGAGGAGGTAAAGAAAAAAGAGAAAAGGGAAGGGGTGAGGAGCAGTGGAGAATGTGCAAGAGCCTAGAACTTATGAAGAAAAAGCCAAGAGTATCTGATTTTCAATTTTTAATCTTTTAACTGCTACAACATACATGCTGTTTGGTCTTTTGAAACCCTCAATGAAATTTGATATAAAATATAGATTAGTGCTTTATTTTGGTTGAAATCCAGTAAAATATTTTTGGTTCCACATCTGGGATAATACAATGTGGACCAAGAGAATCACAAGTGGATGCTGAGATAATCCATCCATAATTGTACCCCCTTCCACAGATGATCCTGAAATATACCTATCTCTTAACAGAGCCAAGATTTGAATCTTAATCTGTGGATGGACTGTGCACCCATCTAGAGTCATAACATGATGAAGTTCCCTTTAATTTTTTTTTTCAGTTCCCAGAAGCACAATATTGGGATCATGTTTCACTCAGGTATATATAGATATATAATCCCCAAGCAGTTGATATGATATGAGGGGTCTTTATTTACAGGAATTTTTCATAACTTTCCTTTCACCCTACTCGTATTTGCCATCACTGATATCCAGAGCCACAATCTACCAATCCCAAATCTCTGGCACGAGCCGCCTCCATTTCCTCTTCGAATTTCTTGCTTCTAAAATACAACTATTATCCTGTTATTTTAATATTCAAAAGCATTCAGAGGTTCCTCATGGCTTATTATTTTTTCAAATATTTTTGGTGATTACTAGATGTTATCAACTGTTCTAGGTGTTGGGGTACAATGATTAATAAAGGTACAGTCCTTAATATTGAGAGTGTCATATAGTTGCAAACATGGCAGAACACAGAGTTCAAGATAGAGATTTACATGGAGTGGCATTAGCCTTATGGAAAGGGAGATTTGTAATTATTACATCAATTCTGGACTCTTCTGCCTGGCTTTCAAGATTGAGATTATTTGTTATGCTGTACTTAACCAAATTTGTCCAGTCACTGCCCAACACAAATTCTGTTTCTCTTAGAAAAATACTTTAATTCGACCCCCATACATAAAGCTCTTGCTCACCTCTTTATCTTTGTTCATCCCTCCTGCCTAAAATGGCTTTTGACAGCTCATGTCTGCTTGTCCACATCCTTTTGCTAGCTTTTAAAAGATAAGTACCAAAGCCAAGGTTTTGTTTCAATCACACAGTTTTACCAAAGTCCACATAGTTTGCTCTCTTCTCTAAACCTCTTCTGCACAAACTGATTGCATCTCCCTCTTGGAATTTATCTCTATTTGTTATTGAATTCAGCATGAGAATATCATCTTTAAAATTAGCTTTTTTATTCATGAAGGACTTATTCCATCCTAAGAAGCACAATTGAACAGGCCTGTATTCCTACTATTCACATTATAGAGGAGTAGAAACTGATGGATGGTGTAGCCTATCAATGAACAATTACTTTCAGGATTCCCATCGTTTGCCTCAGAAAATGTTTTATGTGTAGGAGACAGATTGGTGAATAAGGCAAAAAGGGTTTTTGTCTTCATTAAGCTTATGATATAAAAATATAGATATATTTAAACAAATAAATATTAAAATAATAAACCTAAATCTACAGACTTTGTAATAATGGAAATAATATGTTAAAGAACAAGGATATGATAGAGTGCCGGGGAGTATGTAGCATCTTTAGGGTAATCGAAAAATGCTTTATCAGATGTGTTGATATTTGATATTTATTATGTCAGATCCTCCCTCAGATGGCAAAGAGCTAGTCATATGACAAGTACAGGAAGGAGTATTTCAGGCAGAGGAGATGATTAACACAAAAGGCCTGAGAAGCCAATGTAACTAGACAACAGTGAACAAGCCAGGGATAGTGTAAGGGGAGGCCAGAAAGATAGGTTGTTCTTGTGAGCAAATGGTGTAGTTGTTTGAACTTGTTTCTCATTGATTCTCTCATACCAAAATGCTTTGTTCTCACCGGTGGAGTATTGAACACTGTTAGTCCTTGGTGTTTTGTTGACTCTTTTACACACATATAAATTGAAAATTAGGATCAGAATTTTTTATTGAATGATGTGTTATGAAGGTTATGTCCAATCTTCCCAAAATAGCTTTTCAGCTTAGTACTCCTTAAAGTTGCACATATCAAAAATAAGGTGCTAATACTGTGCTGGCAGTTTGCAAGAGCAAACCAATTCTTGAATTTAGTTGTTAGCGGTAGTGGGACTTATTTCAATCCTTGAACAATTGTGAAAAGTCAACCCATTGACTTCATACAGAGAAAAATACAATGAATATGTTTGCTATAGCTCTGGCCCTGATGTGTTCAGGTGACATAGAACTGAAAGAGTCCACGCTCTGAGTAAGTTCATTTTTTTTCAGGTTTAATTAAATTAATCTATTCCCTGTAGTTCTCCTTTCTTCTATTAGAGACAGCCCCTGAGGTAAGGTGGAAATCTGCCAATTGTGAGGGTAGTTTAATTAATGTAACAATTATAATAATATCCAATATTTATTGAGTATTTAGTATATGCCAGATATTTTGCTAAGTATCCTATATTTATTTTTCTCATTTAATTTTCTCAAAACTGTAGGAGAGAGGTATTATGATTATCCTTATTTATAAGATTCCTAAACGGAGGTCAAGAATGTGAAAGCAACTTGCCTCTGGTCACACAATTAGTAAATGGCAGAAATAGGATTTGAATCCAGGTGGCTTAATTCCTGAGTTTAGACTTAATCATTACTCTGTCAAAACAAAACAAAACAAATCATACCAAACCAGCAGATACACTTATTTGGAAATCTGAATTATGTGTGTTTTCAATCTCCAATAATCAAATTAGATAGACAATTATAAAGACACCACATCATCTCATGCTGTATTTTAACAACAGAAGACCTATTTAAAATGTAGAATCAAGAGTCTCAGAGTATTAAATAATAGATTATGTAATTCCCGAATGATGTACAGACATTGAATATAAATTGGTGATGTAAATATGGTTTTACAAATAGAGGGTATGGTACAAAAAATTTCCAATTCCGTTTCTTTAAATAATTCCCTTTATTGAGTCAGGGCACCTTAATCAATCCTCTGTCTGAGTTTCTCTATGTATTATAAAGGCAAAAAATAACAGTTCCCCAAACATCGTAAAAATTAGTTAGTTAATTTTAGAGATCACCATGTATGTTTTCTGCATGCATAATTGTGGGGAACCCTTAACAAAGAGGATGCTTTACAATGAACTTGCTATTGTGGACAAGGAGATTTTTAGCCTTCAGAGTATTATGTACGTGCTTCCCCCATTAGACAATTATGTGCTAGTTATTCCAGGATGATTTTCTCAAATGGTGATCTAAAAAAAAATACATTAATTTTAACTGCTGGAGGACGTTCCAATTAAGAAGAGTAATCAGAAAATAAAATATAACTTACATTATTTTTCACTTTGTGTATCAATCCAATAGATTCAGGACCTTTTTAAATCTTGTTTACTTTTTTGAGGTCTTTTTTTTCCTTCAGCCTTTCCTTGACTTCTTTTTTAAAGTCTTGATATATCATGTTTGTGTTTGTGAGTGTGTGATACCATGTGAATTATCTCACCTTTTTTCTTTTTCTTGCATGTTTTCTAGCCTCTTTTCTTTGTAGCAGAAGTCTGCACCTCAGGGGCCAGAGGGTAATGTAAGATGTGAACTGATTCAGGAAGCTATAGGTAATATATAATACATATACTTACACCAGCAATGGGGAGCTGACTAACAGGAAGGACATTTTCCTTACTGCTACCTAGATTCTGCAGGTCTGTCCAGTATTGACAGATATTTGATTCTTAAAAAAAAAAAAAAAGTTTAAACTCCTTATTTTTAAAATGTCGGTCACTAATTTGAAATTAAAAAAGAAATCTGTGCCAAACAAAATATGTGCACAGCCTATCATTTGTGATTACGAAGGATAACGGGATTGACTCTGATCTAACTTACGAAGTTTGCTAACAGAATGACTATGGCAAGTTACTTTTGTTAACTGAACCTCTAATTTTCTCACATTTAAAAGAGAGATAATACTATATCACATGGTTGTTTGAGTATTAAAAGATGGACTGTAGATGAAAATTTTTGGTACATTTCCTGACTCATAGAAAGATTTAACTAAATTATAATTAACTTCCCTTTCTTCTCACACTTTTGACTAAATATATGTTACTTACTTATCTACTCCATGAATCCTCCCCAACTCCCTTTTCTTCCTCAAAGTTGTCCATCTTTTACTAATTATTATTACTATTTTAGGATAGATTGTCATTAAATGCCATAATGTCATTAAATTAAAGTAGTTTTTTGTCCCTTTGCTTTGCTGAAATTTTCATTCCAGTGTTGAAAACGAATGGAGAAAACATTCTGAACTGACCAGCAACTGCATGTGATCCACAGCAGTTTGCTGAAAAATGGATCTTCTTAACTTGCACTTGAAGAAAGGAGCCAAATAAATTAAATGTATTATTAATAAAGACATAATTGTGTGTGTTTGGATGATCCCTTTGAAAGCCTGCCCTGCCAAGCCTTTCAGGGAATGAATGTGAGGGCATACTGCTCAACAGTCATGGAAATTGTTCCTGATTTCCCTGTTTCATCTATTTGCATTTTTGCTGCGTCTTTTATCATTCTCAACATCAACTCCCACTTCATCTAATTTCTGTCAAATCTCTCCAGACCCATTATTGCCTTTGTAGTTACCAAACTTTTTCTTTTCTTAGATTTTAATAATTGTCTTTTCCATCTGACTCAGTATTCCCATGAACTGTAAACTTAAATGTCCATGCTTGGCATGGCCTGGGAGTTCTTCAATATTTTTTACTGTCCTGTGGTTCTCCTCATATTAGGTACAGTCTTGCGGGCAATGGGACGTGGAAAAGGGAATGTTACCCATCATCAAGCCGTCAGCCACTGCACAGCGCCCCACCCCTTCCACCACGCCAATGGTGCACTTTGTATACTAGCCTCAGATAGTTAAGATGCATATCTAAGGAATAATTTCAATGAGTCCAGATTCTTGCTTCTTCCCATACATAGAAAAGTGCTAAAATCATTAACTTTAGATGTCTGTTTTTCTGATTAGCAGTAATCTTTTGATGTTCAACTACATGTTTGCTTGTTTGTTTTTTTCTTCCCCAGCAAAATCTCCTATGTATCCTGGCTCCTCCCTTACCTCTTTGGAGCAGTTCTGCAGAGTTGTCTGGGAGGCTGTCTCCTGGGCCATAGTCTTCAGTAAGGTCCCCAAATAAAACTTAACTCGCAATTTTATGTTGTGTTATTTTCTTCAGTGGACAGGGAAATGAAAGATAACCACATATCCTAAGGGAAATTTAAAAATTAACAAATAAATTCACTATTCACAATTTCCTCTATAATTGTTTTCATGATTGAGTACTAAAACATATGATTAATTTATAATATTTCCATAAAAAAAGATTTTATAGTTTTCATGAATAAATTATCAAAAACGTCGTTGTGAAAAAGTTTAACTGAAATGTCTTGGATAGCTAGCTCATCATCACAAGGCCAGATGACATATACTCCATTTGATTTGTATGCACAAAAATGAATAAACTTTTACAACCCCTTATACCTGGAAATATAGGTTCCTCTAAGTGTCCAATTAAGGTCCTTACATAGTTTATCCTAAAAGTGACATTGAGGAAAACATATGCTTCATTTTTTTCTTTTATTTTTACTTGTAAAGTTCCATTTTTATTCATACACTCATCTTTCTTTCTCTCAAATGGTAGTTAAAAGAATGATTTTACTTTTTCATTTTTATAAACAGAAGTAAACATAGAAAACATATTTTCAAATGAACTGTGTCACCTCACATTTCAGGTGAGACTGTTTCATAAAAAGTTTATATCACAAGAAAATTTTCCCATAAAGCAATGGTCTCTTTTCTGCTAGCAAATTTTTAGCAACATATTAAAACAATGAATTTTAGAGATTGTTCTTATTTTACAGTTTCACTTCTCTGATATCAGCTATAGAAATTGATATTAGAACCTGAAATATATAGTGCAAGAAAATTACAGACTAATTTCACATATAAAAATATAGTAAAAACTTAAAGTAGAAGCATATAATCTATTAATAAATTAAATGGATGGTTTAATATTAGGAAATCTATTAATATAATGCATCACATCAGTGTACCAAGGGAGAAAAACTGTTATGGTCCAACTGATAAATGCCCAGCAAACAATATTCAGCATGTATTCCTAATTTTAAAAATCTTAACAAGAAATAAAAGGGTAAAAAGTCAATATCACAAAGTAAAAGTTTCTGTTATACTTAATGATCGAGCACTACAAGCAAATTAAATCAGAAATAAGGATGAAATAATATAAGGGAAACAACAAAAAGCAGTGGGATGATGAAATATCTGTGTATTTCCTTAACATAATATGTTGTTATCTAGACTGAATAAGCTTTTTATCAAATGGCTAGGCACTGGAGACCTTTCCTTTAATCTCAGGGAAGGACAAAGTTGGCCAATATAAACAATATTTTTTTAACATCCTTCACAGAAGTTCTAAAATTATTATTCAGGAAAACAAAATTTTAAAAATATATAAATTTATAATCAAAAGTGGAAAAGTAAACATAAATTGTTGATGACATGATTTTCAACTTGGGAAATTCAAAAGAATTAACTAAAAATCTATTAGAACTAATATACACAGTAGTATAGCTTGATTGAAAATAATAGAGAAATAAAAATTTCCTATATACAAATGATAAGCAGTTAAAATAAAATAAAAAATGAGTCATATATAGTAGCCAGGAAAAGTATGAAATATAAGCAATGAACTAAAATAAATTTCCCAGAACTTTATGAGATAAACTACGTAAATTTTCTATGGAATTTAAAGGAAAGATGAAAATGAAGAAACATACTTTGTTCTTCAATAGAAAGACTAGGAAGAGAGTGACAGCAAGATTTCCTAAATTAATCACATATAAGACCATTCTAACCCAAAGTTTAACTTTGGGAAGGTACCATAAACTTGACTAAATAATTCTAAACATCATTTGGGTACACACACACTTCGAATAAAAAATAGTAAAGCATGGAAAGAGTTTTCTCTCACAATCATTAAAAAGTTTATAAACATATCATTAATAAGACAGTATAGTAACAGCAACAGAGCATATGGATAGGTCAATGCAATAATGATGAAAGGTCAGAAGTAAAGATAATTATACATAAATACTTAGTTAATGAATCTTAAGTAGCCATTTTAAATCAGTAAGATGGACAAATGGATTAATCAATAAAAGGCAGTAGAATAACTGGTTAACACTACAAATACACACGTGCACACACACACACACACACACACATCCTACATCATAGTTTATACCAAAATAAATCCCTGACATATTAAAGACTTATGGCTAGCCGTTTCTCACCAGGAATTATGGTCTGAAGCGTCGGTGCAAGGCCTCTGCCCATGGCAACCTATGAGCAAGTGAAGCTAGATGGAGCACAAAGGAAAACAAAAGGTACTACAGACCGGCCTCTTTGCCCTGAAAGCACGCTTGCGGCCTGTTTCTAAAGGCCTTCAGACTTGGGTCTTGGACTGGAACTACACCACCGGCTTTCCTGGACCTCCAGCTGGGAGAGGAAATTTTCAGCCTCCAAAATTGACTGTATGGCTGACAGGGTCTTGGTGCTCTGGCTGGGTGTCAGGCCTGAGCCTCAGAGGTGTGAGAGCTGAGTTCAGGACATTGGACCACCAGAGACCTCCCGGCACCACGTAATATCAATCAGTGAGAGCTCTCCCAGAGATCTCCGTCTCAACACTAAGACCCAGCTCACTCAACAACCAGCAAAATCCAGTGCTGGACAACCCCATGCCAAGCAACTAGCAAGACAGGAATACAACCGCACCCATTAGCAGAGAGGCTGCCTAAAATCAAAATAAGTTCACAGACACCCCAAAACACACCACTGGATGCGGTCCTGCCTACCAGAAAGACAAGATCCAGCCTCATCCACTAGAACACAGGCACCCCTCCACCAGGAAGCCTACACAACTCACTGAACCAACCTTATCCACTGGGGGCAGACACCAAAAACAAAGGGAATTTCGAACCTGCAGCCTGCGAAAAGGAGACCCCAAACACAGTAAGTTAAGCAAAACGAGAAGACAGAGAAATATGCAGCAGATGAAGGAGAAAAGTAAAAACCCACCAGACCAAACACGGGAAGAGGAGATAGGCAGTCTACCTGAACAAGAATTCAGAGGAATGATAGTAAAGACGATGCAAAATCTTAGAAATAGAATGGAGAAAATACAAGAAACGTTTAACAAGGACCTAGAAGAACTAAAGAGCAAACAAAGAATCATGAAAAACACAATAAATGAAATTAAAAATTCTCTAGAAGGAATAAGTAGCAGAATAACTGAGGCAGAAGAACGGATAAGTGACCTGGAAGATAAAATAGAGGAAATAACTACTGCAGAGCAGAATAAAGAAAAAAGAATGGAAAGAATTGAGGACAGTCTCAGAGACCTCTGGGACAACATTAAACACACCAACATTCAAATTATAGGGGTCCCAGAAAAAGAAGAACAAAAGAAAGGGACTTAGAAAATACTTGAAGAGATTATAGTTGGAAACTTCCCTAATATGGGAAAGGAAATAGTCAATCAAGTCCAGGAAGCACAGAGTCCCATACAGGATAAATCCAAGGAGAAACATGTCAAGACACATATTAATCAAACTATCAAAAATTAAATACAAAGAAAAAATATTAAAAGCAGCAAGGGAAAAACAACAAATAACATACAAGGGAATCCCCATAACCCATAAGGTTAACAGCGGAACTTTCAGCAGAAGCTCTGCAAGCCAGAAGGGAGTGGCAGGACATATTTAAAGTGAGGAAAGGGAAAAACTTACAACCAACATTACACAGCAAGGATCTCATTCAGATCTGATGGAGAAATTAAAACTTTAAAGACAAGCAAAAGCTAGGAGAATTCAGCACCACCAAAGCAGCTTTACAACAAATGCTAAAGGAACTTCTCTAGTCAGGAAACACAAGAGAAGGAAAAGACCTACAATAACAAACCCAAAACAATTAATAAAATGGTAATAGGAACATACATATTGAAAACTACCTTAAATGTAAATGGATTAAATGCTCCAACCAAAAGACACAGACTGGCGGAATGGATAAAAAAACAAGACCCATATATATGCTGTCTACAAGAGACCCACTTCAGACCTAGGGACACATACAGAGTGAAAGTGAGGGGATGGAAAAAGTTATTCTATGCAAATGGAAATCAAAAGAAAGCTAGAGTAGCAATTCTCATATCAGACAAAATAGACTTTAAAATAAAGACTATTACAAGAGACAAAGAAGCACACTACATAATGATCAAGGGATCAATCCAAGAAGAAGATATAACAATTGTAAATATTTATGCATCCAACATAGGAGCACCTCAATACATAAGGCAAATGCTAACAGCCATAAAAGGGCAAATTGACAGTAACACAATACTAGTAGGGGACTTTAACACCCCACTTTCAGCAGTGGACAGATCATCCAAAATGAAAATAAATAAGAAACACAAGCTAAATGACACATTAAACAAGATGGACATAATTGATATTTATAGGGCATTCCATCCAAAAATAACAGATTACACTTTCTTCTCAGGTGCTCATGGAATATTCTGCAGGATAGATCATATCTTGGGTCACAAATCAAGCCTTGGTAAATTTAAGAAAATTGAAATCATATCAAGTACCTTTTCTGATCACAACACTATGAGACTAGAAATAAATTACAGGAAAAAGTCTGTAAAAAATACAAACACATGGAGGCTAAACAATACACTACCAAATAACCAAGAGATCATTGAAGAAATCAAGAAGAAAATCAAGAATACCTAGAAACAAATGACAATGAAAACATGACGACCCAAAACCTATGGGATGCAGCAAAACCAGTTCTAAGAGGGAATTTTATAGCAATACAATCCTACCTCAAGAAACAAGAAACATCTCAAATAAACAACCTAACCTTACACTTAAAGCCATTAGAGATAGAAGAACACAAAAAACCCAAAGTTAGCAGAAGGAAAGAAATCATAAAGATCAGATCAGAAAAAAATGAAAAATAAATGAAGGAAACAATAGCAAAGATCAATAAACTAAAAGCTGGTTCTTTGGGAAGATAAACAAAATTGATAAACCCTTAGCCAGACTCATCAAGAAAAAAAGAAAGAAGACTCAAATCAACAGAATTAGAAATGAAAAAGGAAAAGTAACAACTGACGCTGCAGAAATACAAAGGATCATGAGAGATTACTACAAGCAACTCTATGCCTATTAAATGGACAACCTGGAAGAAATGGACAAATTTTTAGAAAAGCACAACCTTCTGAGACTGAACCGGGAAACATGGAAAATATAAACAGACCAATCACAAGCTCTGAAATTGAAACTGTTATTAAATCTTTCAAAAAACAAAAGCCCAGGACCAGATGGCTTCACAGGTGAATTCTATCAAACATTTAGAGATGAGCTAACACCTATCTTTCCCAAACTCTTCCACAATATAGCAGAGGGAGGAACACTCCCAAACTCATGTTACGAGGCCACCATCACCCTGGTACCAAAACCAGACAAAGAGGTCAAAAAAAAAGAAAACTACCGGCCAATATCACTGATAAACATAGACGCAAAAATTCTCAACAAAATACTAGCAAACAGAATCCAACAGCACATTAAAAGGATCATACGCCATGATCAAGTGGGGTTTATCCCAGGAATGAAAGGATTCTTCAATATATGCAAATCAATCATTGTGATACACCATATTAATAAACTGAAGGAGAAAAATCATATGATCATCTCAATAGATGCAGGAAAAGCTTTCAACAAAATTCAACACCCACTTATCATAAAAACTCTCCAGAAAGTAGGCATAGAGGGAACCTACCTCAACATAATAAAGGCCATATATGACAAACCCACAGCAAACATCGTTATCAATGGTGAAAAACTGAAACCACTTCCATTAAGATCAGGAAAAAGAAAAGGTTGCCCACTCTCACTACTATTATTCAACATAGTTTTGGAAGTTTTGGCCACAGCAATCAGAAAAGAAAAAGAAATAAAAGGAATCCAAATCGGAAAACAAGAAGTAAAACTGTCACTGTTTGCAGATGACATGATACTATACATAGAGAATCCTAAAGATGCTACCAGAAAACTCCTAGAGCTAATCAATGAATTTGGTAAAGTAGCAGGATACAAAATTAATGCACAGAAATCTCTTGCATTCCTATACACTAATGATCAAAAATCTGAAAGAGAATTTAAGGAAACACTCCCATTTAACATTGCAACAAAAAGAAAAAAATACCTAGGAATAAACCTACCTAAGGAGACAAAAGACCTGTATGCAGAAAACTGTAAGACATTGATGAAAGAAATTAAAGATGATGCAAACAGATGGAGAGATATACCATGTTCTTGGATTGGAAGAATCAACATTGTGAAAATGACTCTACTACCCAAAGCAGTCTACAGATTCAATGCAATCCCTATCAAACGACCAATGGCAGTTTTCACAGAACTAGAACAAAAAATTTCACAATTTGTATGGAAACACAAAAGACCCCAAATAGCCAAAGCAATCTTGAGAAAGAAAAATGGAGCTGGAGGAATCAGGCTCCCTGACTTCAGACTATACTACAAATCTACAGTAATCAAGACTATACTACAAATCTAAAGTAATCAAGACAGTTTGGTACTGGCACAAAAACAGAAATATAGATCAATGGAACAGGACAGAAATCCCAGAGATCACACATATGGTCACCTTATGTTTGATAAAGGAGGCAAGAATATACAATGGAGAAAAGACAGCCTCTTCAATAAGTGGTGCTGGAAATACTGGACAGCTTCATGTAAAAGAATGAAATTAGAACACTCCCTAACACCATACACAGAAATAAACTCAAAATGGATTAAAGACCTACATGTAAGGCCAGACATTATAAAACTCTTAGAGGAAAACATAGGTAAAACACTCTATGACATAAATCACAGCAAGATCCTTTTTGATCCATCTCCTAGAGAAATGGAAATAAAAACAAAAATAAACAAATGGGGCCTAATGTAACTTAAAAGCTTTTGCACAGCAAAGGAGATCATAAACAAGACAAAAAGACAAACCTCAGAATGGGAGAAAATATTTGCAAATGAAGCAACTGACAAAGGATTGATCTCCAAAATATACAAGTAGTTCATGCAACTCAATATCAAAAAAGCAAACAACCCAATCCAAAAATGGGCAGAAGACCTAGATAGACATTTCTCCAAAGAAGATATACAAATTGCCAACAAACACATGAAAGGATGCTCAACAGCACTAATCATTAGAGAAATGCAAATCAAAACTTCAATGAGGTATCACCTCACACCAGTCAGAATGGCAATCATTAAAAAATCTACAAACAATAAATGCTGGAGAAAAGGGAACCCTCTTGCACCGTTTGTTGGAATGTAAATTGATACTGCCACTATGGAGAACAGTATGGAGGTTCCTTAAAAAACTAAAAATAGAACTACCATATGACCCAGCAATCCCATTACTGGGCATATACCCTGAGAAATCCATAATTCAAAAAGAGTCATGTACCAAAATGTTCATTGCAGCACTATTTACAATAGCCCAGATATGGAAGCAACACAAGTGTCCATCGGCAGATGAATGGATAAAGAAGATGTGCCCCATATACACAATGGAATATTACTTAGCCATATAAATAAACGAAGTTGAATTATTTGTAGTGAGGTGGATGGACCTAGAGTCTGTCATACAGAGTGAAGTAACTCAGAAAGAGAAAAACAAATACTGTATGCTAACACATATGTATGGAACCTAAAAAGAAAATGGTTCTGAAGAACCTAGGCGCAGGACAGGAATAAAGACGCAGACGTAGAGAATGGACTTGAGGACACAGAGAGGGGGAAGGGTAAGATGGGACGAAGTGAGAGAGTGGCATTGACATATATACACTACGAAATATGAAATAGCTAGCTAGTGGGAAGCAGCCACATAGCACCAGGAGATCAGCTCAGTGCTTTGTGACCACCTAGAGGGATGGGATAGGGAATGTGGGAGGGAGATGCAAGAGGGAGGGGATATGGGTATATATGTATACGTACAGCTGATTCACTTTGTTATACAGCAGAAACTAACACAAAGTTGTAAAGCAATTATACTCCAATAAAGATGTTAAACAAACAAATAAATAAATAAATAAATAAATAAATTAAAAAACCGTCCCCTCCCAAAAAAAAGGTACTACAAACAAAAATGAGCTTTTTGAAAATAGGGCTTATATCATATATTTACATTTGGATTTCTCTGACCTCTCTTCAAGATTTAAAGAGTCGTGAAGAAGGACTAGAAAAAGTCTTCCACTTCTGTATTTTTCTGCTACTTCTTTGTATTTCCTACTATTATTTTTCATGTAAATGATGATAACTTATTGATGGAAAAAGTTTCTTTACTATATACTCTTGTAATTCTTATATCCAATGGATATATAATGTATACATCCATTGTGATACAGTAACTTTGATTTAATGCCTTTGGGTCTGATTTTGATTACATTCATGCTTGTAAGGCAGAAATCACACCTTAAACAAATTACACTTGCAACCCCCCTGAATTGTTCATGTATTTCACATAGATAATAAAAAAAAAAGAAAAAAAAGACATGGCTATTTGCATCATATTTAGTCTTTTATCCTCAGGAATTTATGTTTCTAATATCCAGTGTTAGTGAGTGAGGGCACTTCCATGTACTGCAAATTGAATGTGAATTATTACAAAATTTCTGGAAAGTAATTTGGCAATACGTGTCAAATGTCTCAAAAATATTCATAATATGTGACTCAGCAATATCACGGTTAAAAATATATTCTTAAATATTCAATAACATTTAAAAGTTCTTCATTATTATATGATAATAGCAAAACTTGCAAACACTGAAAGTATCAATATGAGATTGGTTAAATAAGTTAGGGAATATTCAAACAGATAATTGGTCTGTGGTCATTCAAATAAGAATATTTTATTTATGTATAGAGGATGTTCAAAATTCCTTTTCTCTCTCTTTATCTGTCTTTTTCTGTCTGTTTCTCCATATATATATATATATATATATATATATATATATGCACACATATACATATTTACATATACAGACATACATATTACACAAACACACAAATTGAAAAAATACATAACAAAAGAGTAGTAATTGTTTGCAATATCTATTAAAATTTGTTTCCTTTTTGTTTTACTTGCATTTTCTGATTTTTTCTTTTCTCTATGGATTATCCATAAAATAGCTATTCTTAAATTATATATATAAATATATAATGATGATTTTAGTTATAATTTATTTTGTGAATAATATTTTTGTTAATTCTACTTGCTTTGATTGCTAATTAATTTTTTATAAAGCTATCTGTGGCCCTTATCAGACTGTAAACAGAGTCTTAATGTCTTAAACATTTTTGTATCCCCAATGTGTCTATAATTCTCCTAAATGATTAATAAACATTGGCTATATTACCATCATTTTAAAAGTATTCTCTTCATGCTGAAAATACAGAGTTTAACAAACATGAACTTATGGCCTCTGCCTTTAAAAATCACATCAAATATAAAATAACAGACGCAGGATCAATTAATATGATATGAGTAAGCAAATTGTACTATGGCAGAAGGTCATGCAAAGTTTTCTGGAGAAACAAGTATCAGAACTACATTGTAAAGAAGACTTAGAACTTAGCCAGGTGAAGAAGCTTTCAGAAATGAGTCTGTTGCTGAAATGAGGCAGGATGTAAAGAGGCCTAGAAACAAGAAAAATCAGCTTAAAAAATTTTTTTTTGAAAAGTTGATTTATTGGATGCAAGTTGGAGTTGGGATTTCTAAGGGGTAAGCGTGGGTAGTAAAGGTGTCTAGATCTCAAAGAGCCTTCGATGTTGTGCTAACAAATTTAAATTTTATCTTTAAAATAATGGAAGCCTTTGATGTACATTAACTGTGAAAAGAGGAAATGGCCCATAGTATTAGAGAGCATTTTGAGATATATTTCATGTGTATAACATGTCGTAGTTCCTTGGAAACTTTGGTAATATATTCTGGCCCGTGGCATACTTGAGTTTTGAAACTGACAAGATCTAATTCATCCACTTTAAGTAATGTATAGTATTTCACATACAGTATATTAATATACTATAATAATTTTTTCAGAGAGACAGAGAGAGATAACAAATAAGGCTATTTTTCACAAAAATTCTCTCTGATACATGTTGGCTCTCTTTCATTTAATGTGTATTAGCCTTAAAGCATATTTTATACACATAAAGACAAAATTAAAAAGATGAATTAATAAGCATCAAATAATACTGTGAAATTGATAGTCATAAATACTCAATAATGGTATAGCATAAACACAATTCAGGTGTAGATTTCCTGGGTGAGATAACTTTGAAGACAAGACTTGAAAGGAGCTCTATATTTTACTTCACTGTGATGAACAAGTATACTAATGTAAGAAGATATGCACAGTTTGGATAACAGGAATTGACTCATGTATGGGTTCTTGATACATGATGGAGAGACCTTACAGATGAAGGAGGAAAGAGCTAAGACAATCACCTTTCCATATGGAAGTGGAAAAATATAAATATATTAAAGATATAAATGTAAAAAATCAAAACTTTACAAAAATGATCATATAAAATATAGATGAATGTCTTTCTTACATATGTAGAGGAAAAGTAAGAAAGACATAAAATAGAAATAATTAAAGAATGATGAGACTATCACAATTAAAAACTTTATTACAAAAGACATAAAAATCAGACTAGGAGAAGGTAAATACAACCTACAAAAATTTTAGTTAGCAGAACACATACATAAATCCTTCATATAAAAAGAAAGCAAGCCAAAAAAAGAAATGAATGGAAATAAACAGTTCAAAGAAGAAGAAACCTGAATGACCAAGAAACAAATCTCCTTAATGTCCCTAATAATCAGTACAACATAATTTAAAATAATAATCAGATATCATTGCACATTCATCAATTAGGAAATGCTCAAAAGTCTAACCATATCGATTGACAGAGGAAGTAAGGAACCAGATACTCAAGATAAATCTGTTGGAAGTATAAATTAGAACAACTTTAAAGAGCAACTGAATATATACAAAAAAACGACTGTACATATACCATGCCACCCAGAAATCTCACCTCTAAGAAAATCTCTTGCACAAGTAATATAGGAGATACATAAGAGATGTTATCTGAATAATTATTTATAATATATTGGACATGGAAAGATGGATAACATAGGATAAGTTGAAAAAAGTACTATAGCATATCCATATACTATACATGAGATACTGTACACCACTTAAAATGAATGGATTAGATTTTACCAATCCTAAAAGATGCTGAATAAAGAAACAAGTTATAGATGCATGTGTATAATGTGCAAGCACATGATTTTTGTAAATGTAAAGCCATTTATATATAAGTAGTAAAAGTATATCAACAGGGATGAGCTACAGATCAAATTTGTGGTAACTGTGTTTGGGGATGGAGAGGTATGGAACTTGGTAGGTGAATATAGGGATTTCAACTTTAATTTCTATAAAAATAAATTAAAAATAAGTACATCAAAATGACAGCCATTTTCATTTGCTTACTTGAAGAGGTGAGTACATGGATGTTAGTCGTAATTTTCTGTTTTATAAAAATATTATTATTTTTCCTCTTCATAGGAATGAATAGCAAAATGATACATCATTCTTGTGGATGTAGGATAAAATAGCATTCCTTCTTCTAGCTCATACAATACCAGGCGTAGGAAATGGTTTTACTAACTAGATTTCAGCCCTCATTGATATCTCTAGCCAGTAGCTTTTGTGCAGAGCACAAATTTCATTTTTAGTCATGCTACTTAGGGGATTTTATAACACAAGAAAGGATAAATTCATGTTGTACTTTTTGGCTTGAGCCTACATTTTATGTCTTATGAAATGTATCCTCTAATCTAAGGATATATAAGTTTGGAGTTTATATTAATGAGTAATCCAAGTTTCAACCACTTTATTATAATCTCTACCAGGCCCTAGCCATAGAGAAGGCAAAGCCTATACCAGAAAAATTGTCAGAATTAACCTAAAACTCTTGTTTCTATGAGTTTTGTCATATTATAGTCAATCTACCAAAGTTTACTTTCTGGGGTATGTCAGCCAACCAAAAAAAAAAAAAAAATAGCATGTTGGTAATGTGGACAAGATAAGCTTCAGGTACCATCTTTGAACTCACTAGTGAATGGCTTGTGATATCTTATATTCACTTATATTGTTCAAAGTTGCAACCTCTTAAGCCAACAACAAAAGATGTACTATAGTACCCCCATTGTCTGTAATGTACACAATTACACATTGCACAAAAACACACCCTTTGTGTATGAACACAATCAATACTTGAAATTAATAGACCCACAGCTTTTTCATAAGCCCTTTTTCTATGTCAACACAGTGTGACTGACTGTACATTTCCAAATACAACTGTAATGTTATTGTATATAATATATACATACACATAGATACATGCATACACATGAACTAGGCTACAGCAAATATCTGACGGTTAAATCCAGCAAGTTGGCCATAAATAATATAACTATTCCACAAGTACTTTGGGCCAAAATGTAGGGAAGGCAAACTAAGTCCTAGAAACCCATGAGGACAGATGTCAGGGAAGGGTGATAAATAGTTAAGTTTTAACACTTAAACCTCTGTGCCCAGGCAAGCTGAATTGTATACAGTGGAATAAAAGGGGAGCAAAAGGAATTGAGTGCAGATGGAAGAAAAAAAATGAGAGGTGGGAAGCATAACATTGGAATGTGCCTGCCCTGAGGAATGCCTTTACCTTGGTCAGCAACCCAAAGTCAAGTATGGAAAGAACACTATTCTAGAAGTCAGGAGACAAGGATTCTAAACCTGGCTATACTACTACCAAGTTGTTGATCCTGGGCAAATTATCTCCCTTTTCTGGGCCTTGGTTTATTCGTCTCACTGCTGTTGAATCTCTACATTCCTCCAAGATACTGTAAGCCCTTTTAGCCCTTTTTCATGGTACTCAGGAATTACTGTTAATGAACTACAGCATCCTGTAACCTCACCTATGTTATATCAGCTCCACTTCTTGGTTTAAATCTTTTTTGCCATAGCATTACTAAAAGCTGGCCATTGAAAAAGTTTTTAATCTATCAATGGACGAGACTCCCAGGAACGCATGTTATGGGCCGTATGCTCCGATGAAAAACTGCTTTTTAAGACATCCTAAGGCCTTAGTCATCTACAACCCTGGTGTCAGCAGAACAACTTTGGCATTACAGAATCATCATCTTTCCCTTCACTCTCTTAGTACTTTCTCCACAGAATTTTACCATAATGGGTCTGATTCTTTATGTAAGTCCCACCCACTAGTAGAATATTGTTTTGATAAATGTTAAGAACAAGTTCAACATAGCAGAGAGATCAACATAGGTATCACTCAGGTAAAGGACAAAATTAATTGCAAAATAAAAAGACAAAAGAAGTGTTCAGATCAGTCACAACACCCGGAAGAGAGACTAGCAACATTTTTCAAAGTAGATGCACAGGCTTCCCTGGTGGCGCAGTGGTTGAGAGTCTGCCTGCCAGTGCAGGGGACACGGGTTCGAGCCCTGGTCTGGGAGGATCCCACATGCCGCGGAGCGACTGGGCCCGTGAGCCACAATTGCTGAGCCTGCGCGTCTGGAGCCTGTGCTCTGCAACGGGAGAGGCCGCGATGGTGAGAGGCCCGCGCACCGCGATGAAGAGTGGCCCCCGCTTGCCACAACTAGAGAAGGCCCTTGCGCGGAAACGAGGACCCAACACAGCCATAAATAAATAAAAATAAATAAATTAAAAAATCATCCAGAATCTTAAAAAAAAAAAAAAAAAAAAAGTAGATGCACAGATGTACACCTGTGGACCTCTGAAACCCTCATCCTAGGGTTCACCATTGGGACTGTTAAAATCTGAATGAATGGGGACTATCTCAGATGTTCAGAAAGCTCAATTATCCCCTCCAAATCTCATCATACAGGAGCAGTTCTAGTGGGTTTGATGAATACTTGCTGGAAACCACCACACCAAGCACTTCATCAGTCTCAGGGTCGTATAACATGAAATATAACTGAAGTGAGATTCAGAACAGTTAGGCCTGAGTAGGGCCTCAGTTAACACTCTCAACCTTCACAAAGTGAAACAGCCTGGTCAGGATAATTTTCTGAATCCAGAGCTATAGTATTAGTGCCAGGGCCAGTTTCCCAAATGACCTTGGGAATCGTACCAACAGTCCCTCAAACCTACTATGTAGCCTAACCTACCCAGGATCAAATTCAGGAAGGCTGGAGCCTGAAGCACATGGGGGACCCAGTACCCTACACTGGTACAGAGTAAGGCATGCTGGTCCTTTTATTTCAGGGCATCACGTAAGGATGATCAAAAACAAAAACATGATCAACAGCAAAACACATTGTTAGAATGGTAACAAAAAAGGAAGTCAGCTAGGCTGGGGAAGGGGGGGAGTGCTAGGGAGGGGACAGTTCCAAAGAAGACATCGATCCAAAGATGACCCCAAGAGCGTGATCTGAACTGCATAATTCAGGCAGGTGGTAAATGGATAAATGAACTGGAAAGCCATGGCTGGAAACCCATGAAGGATTCTGAGTACACTGAAGAGAAGAGATATCTTGGAACGCCTAGCATATAGTTAGGTAAACCTCAGTTAGGCATTGCTCTATCTGCCAAGCCTTCTTTAAAAATGTGATTATAAAGCTCATGCATATATTTTCTCTAGCCAAGATAGATAGATGATAGGTAGATTAAATAGATGATGGATATTCATGGAATTACACACAAAATACTTTTATGTGTATATCATGACTTGCTTTATTGTCTGAACTATATTTAAAAGCATTAACATGAAACACTTTCAGTCAGGAAGTTCTGCCAAATGTTTGCATTGTTAATGACGTGGCCAGCGAGGTGGTTAAAGGTTCAAGTTCTAAGGAGTCAGAGAGAAATCCCAGAAGATTCGAAGTTAACTGTGTGGTATATTTTAACATATGAATGCTTCTAGATAAGTTTTCAAAGTTCTTATGGATTGACTGTCCCTCTGAACTTCTTAGAGTAATTCTTAGTGTTGCAGTAGAAAGTGTTGACTTTGGATTTAGATGGATCTGGCTTTAAATTCTTGTACTGACATTTTCTAGGTGTTTGACCTTGGGCTATTATCCTAACCTCTCCCATCAGAAGTTTACTTCATCTACAAAATGGAAGCACTAATGTCTTGGTCACAGAGTTTTTATAGAAATTAGTGAGATGATTCACGTAATGCATCTAATGTGTGCTTGCCACATAAAAGATGCTATATAAATGAATTTTTATGACTTAATTTATGAACTTCCAGAAAAAGGTAGATGGCATTTATAAATGAACAATGAGATGGGGATTACAGAATCAGAGAACTAATATTATGAGCCAAATTAATAGAAAATGTAATTTGATATATCAAGATATGAGGGACACATTCAAAACAGAGAAAGTATTTTACCAATATATTCTATGACACTGCTATAATTTTAACACAAATGACGTCATAAGGTCTAAAGGACCATGGCTCTCTAAATACTGTGAATCACTAAGTTAAACAATTTTTTAAAATTGTATTTAAACATAGCCTTGTTATAAATATTCTCTGCTCTTCATTATTTCTTTATTATACAAGTAACATATGTAATTACAAAAAATGTGATGAGTGAAAGTATATCTTCATAACTCACCTGTTATTCTACTTCTCAGCAATAACTACTGCTAACATATTGTGAATAAATTTCTACACCATAGGTACATGCATTTATGTATATGCATACACATACAGGTATAATTTCTTTAAAAAAATAGAACCATATAATCATGCTATAAATACTCTTTTGTATCCTTATTATTCAACTACACATTCATTTTCTTAATATCCTTAATAACTTTAAAATAAAATATGCTACAATATTCTGTTCAATATGGTGACTGAACAAAACTGTAGCTATTCTAAAATGCAGTTATAAAGAAGCTGCTCTAGAGACCAAAGGCTTCTGGAAGCTGCGTTATAATTTTATAGAATAGAACACCTCATTCTATTTAAGTTTTTCGTCTAATCCTGAATCCATATTTTTATTCCATTTTGAGACCATGACATACTGGTTTGTAAAATACCTTGTGATCTTTTGTTGAAAGTGCTGAATATTATTATAACCATTTATCTTCACATAGTACAAACCCTTGACTGGAAAAGGTATTGTTTTATTTTCCTAATGCACTAGGGGAAGTTGTTACATTTTTGGCTCTAGCTATTGCTATTAATTCCTCAACTTTTATGACCATGAACCACGGCCCTCAAATTCTTTTCTTCCCATTTTCATCAATATAGCTATATATAATCTTGCTTTTGCAATGAGAAAACAGACCAACAGTGCATTACAACTGGTTGGCTTATGCAAAATTAAATATTACCTGTTGACTTGAGGAGACCTTTACACCAGCCCTGAATTTATAATTATTTTTCATATGGACCCCATCCATTGATTTAGGTACTTGAAGACAATCAGTAAAACAATAGTAGCATCATGCATTTTCTTTATTAATAAGTAATAGGAAGAATGAAATTTCCCATGCTTTAGCATTCCAAGTCACCAAAGCCTTTATATACCTGGGATGGATGACAAATAGTTTCTTGTATCTTAGTAATATAAAAATTACCTTCTAAAATTTTTTTTAGTATTTCATAAACACAGTCTGAGAATTAACTCTAAGAGGATCACTATATAAAGAGAAAAATTGGCATCTAAGTCATGTAAATATAAACTATCCTCTAAAGAATTTGTATCATATCATCTGTCTCTACTTTGTCCTATCCCCATCTATAGCAAGTTTTCTATATCATTACCATTATTCCGATTATTTTCTTTGTTCCAACATGGGTTTTGCTGTTTCCTATGGCCGCTTCTTCATCAGGTACCTATTAGTTGTTAAGATATTAGACTTGTTGCCTAAATCTTAGAGTCTTAAAAAGAAAAACAAAACAGAGAACTAAGTACTCCCTGTGCTGGGAAGGTACAAGAGAAAAACACCTATAAGGAGATGACATTTTATATTGGGTCTGAAGAGATCATAATTTCTTTTACATCATGGTGGCTAATCTCGTCCTTAAGTTTTCTGAATGTCAGTGCCATTGATCATTGTGTTGCAGTAGAAAAGACACTCCATGGTAATGTAACACAGGACATTCAAATTCTCCTCCTGCCACTGCTGTGTGGATTGAAACCACTGGCAGAGGCAGTAAGACCTTAATTTAGAGCCTGAGTCTCATTTATTTGTCATGTGCCCTGGAAAAGCTACTTTCCCTTTTTGTGCATTAGTCTCCTCATTTCTAATAAGGGAAAAACAAGACTTTTCTTGCTAAGTTGTTGGGAAGATTACAACTGCTGCATATACTGTCTAGACTAACACCCAGTACACCTAATAGCTACTCAAGGAAGGGTGTCTGTAATTATAATAGTTGTCATTAATCACGATCCTCAGATTTTCTGAGAAACAGGCTAGAGAAACTTTTGTTTCTTTCGCACCCCACCCCTTTACAGATCCCATCTGCATTTTAAGACAGAAGAATTTATAATACTTGTTAAGGCAATTGAATGCTATAGAAGAAAACAGTACAATAAAATATTTCCTGTAGAAAGTACTTGATTGGACATTTTTAATAAGAACTTATTCTCTCTCTCTCTCCCCACCCTTTCTCATTTTTTACTTTTTTCTCTTTCACTTTTACTTCCCTCTATACACACATACACACATACATGTATACTCTCACCATTTACTCCAAACCCATTTTTTCTCATTCTCCTTTTTGCCTTTATAGATATTCTGAAAGTTCTTTAGGATTTTTGTGCTTAGAAGAAAGAATATCAGTGTCTCTCACTTAAATATTTGAAGAATTAGTAATTTATGCTTATTAGAAATTTGTGTATATAAAATCTCATATAATAGTCTCAGATAAGTGAAAGTATAAGATTTTAATATAAAATATGTAGAAGAATGTCTTCAGTTAACTCCTGATAAATTCTGAGGATAATTTATTACATATATTCCTTAGGAACCATTTTGTAAACTACTATAGTAATGTGGATAGCATACTTTTAAATCAATGTATATGTGGTTAAATACTTAGGGTCTGTTTACATATTTTTTCTAAAGGCCCTCTTACCCATATGAAAGGATCTACTTTTATTTCTCTCTCTCTATTCTGTCCCTTCTTAATGGAAGGAATGGTATTTCTGAGCTACACACATCCTATTTTTGCATTAAGGAAGAGTTGTCAGTCTATTTATGGAATCCAAGTGTTTTTGTTTTTGTTTTTGCTATGTTCCCTTCTCTAGTGATACAAAACTCCCAAAATAGTTAGGTTAAAAATCTGGTGCTTAGATTCCAAACACTGTGAGGATTAAATAATCAGTTGTGATGATTAAGCCCTTTTCTGCCTTCTACTCTCCTATCTGACATCAGCTTTGACATTTGTTTTGAAGCCTCTGAGTTTTGGGTGAAGTCTCCGTCAAGGGTGTTAGGTATTTAGATTTTCCATGAAATGAAAGGAAATGCGAAGAATGAAATCTTCCAACTGATATGCTTCCCAAAGTTGGAACATCAGGATTCACACAATAATATACTGGAAGAATGCGGCAGTATCACATTGTTCTGCAGCATCTCAAACAATCTGAATTGTAAGTGATGTACAGTGACCTCAGCTTGTCCTTGAGGCTCTAGCAAAAAGATAGTGTTGCAGTTAGAGCCCTGGCAGCAACCAGAGCCAAGTTTAAAATAAAGAATGCTGCTGTCTTCTATCTCTACAAAACCAAGCTTGTAGAGCTAATGTATTAAAATGATTTTTGGTAGTATTCTGCCCTTTTATGAAACTTAATGAATTATTTTCTCACAATTAGATAACAACTAAATAACCCTGTGTGCTTTTAGATATTCAAATAGACTTAAAAACCCCTTAACCTTTTTTGGATGCAGTTTTCTGTTGAGGAAAGTGGATAAAGTAAAAGATCATTAAAAAGATTGACAACTCCCAATGTACTACTAAAAAAAAAAATAAATGGTTTGAAACTACTTTTTATCCTTGATTTACCAGAAGTTGTTCTAGCTTTTTCAAGGGAGCAAAATAGAAAAATCTATTTGCATCCTTTAGAGATTAACGTGAGTTGAAGGTTTGTTTTTTTTTTTTTTTTTCCTTTTTAAACTTCAAGTAAAACTGAGTTGTTATGAAGGATAAAGTGTGTTGAAATAAACAGACTTGCTATAGTTGTAGGAGTTGAGGATCCACAATTCTGTTAACATAAATTTATTATAATTCCTACTTAGGAATGTGCTCTTTAATGATGTTAAAGATAAAATTTGTTTGTTCTTATTAAATTTATATTATTTATATTATGTGTGATACTCAGGCATGAGAAATATCCTTTGAACATGAAGACATAATTCTTTTCTCATTATTAACTTTCAGTGATAGAATAGATCAAGATATTTTAACCAGTCGTTCAAAAAAACTCTCAGGTTAAACTTTGCATGCAAATTAGATGCAAAGCCTTCGTAAAACAGAACTCTGCAATTAAATACATTGGAAATATTCATTAATAGATTCAAGGTAGCTCTTTTACACTTACCCTGAAGTTACTCCCAGTTTAGCAGAGACTTGAAAAGACTAAGTTAGCTACGGAAATAGATCAGGAAATGTATATGTGTTTTTAGTTGCAAGGTAATAACTCAGTGAGATACATGTTACTGACTGAGCGTCTCTAAACTATTGTTTCTTAGTTTTGTTTATGGATTCAAATGTTATTGTTCAATATATGCAAGAGCCACATAAATTATTGTAGTGCAGAGGCAGTATGAAACCACCAATTTACTTCACCTCGCCATAGCATTAAATGTCAAGGTGTCAAGTTGTCCCTTCAGGTTTCATTGGAAAACATAAATTATTGCTAATAGAACGCACCAGTGAAATTTCTGAATAACAAATGACTTCGCAAAGCATCACTTCAAGAAGGAACTATACGACACTTGAGATAATTTATGATACAAATAGTTTCAAAAGCTGGTCTGCCTGGAAGGTTAATTTCTAAATGTAAAATAAATAGCTGACTGAGTTTCCTGTGTTCAACTCATCCTCCTGCAATTTCCGTCAAATACATTCTTAAAGAAGTCGTAGCTCTGACTGCAAACCTGAAGTGCCCTTAGGGCATCAGTGGTACAAAGGAGAAGATTCAGCTTCAAATTAATAGCTTGAGTTCTTCCAAACTAACTTTCCCTTTTTTACGGATTCAAATGTTATTGTTTCATAGAACATATAGTGTCTGTTTTACCCCCTCAAATACTCTTAGCTCAAATAGGATAGAATTTCTGAAACTCTAATATCCTGAGTTTATTCATTTTGCTGTACTGCTTCCTTCCCATTTTTATGAGGAACATATAGAGGGGCAAAAAATGTATCTCTACATATTTTTAAAAAATTTATTAGAATTTCTGGCAAAATCATTAACATTTGTAGAAGATTCTGAAGGTAGTTTCTACCAAAAAATCTTATAAAGAAAATAATCAGTAAAAAAATCTGTGATGGAACAAAACAACAGATCTCCACCATTTGCAATAGAAACTTGTGTATTCTTTCATATGGGCTCAGACAAGGCAAGACTTGGGTAGGTTAAGTATAGATACAGCTAAGAGAATCACATAGGCCTGCACATTTCCTCTGTAAGTTGACTTTTCCTTCTCAGGAGCTTGTATCATGAAAAAGTAACCCTAACATGTATCTAACATGTGAAAGTTGATATCATTATCAATACTTTAAAGTGTTATATTTAGGAAAATATCATAACGGTCACATCTACATACCTACATGGGATATTAGAAGTAAATTGTTTAGGAAATATTTTGAATATCTCAATATCTATTTATACTTTATTATTCTCTGTTTTTGCAATGTTTCTCATCCATTTAGCTCACGGATATTCATGCACTAACAAACTCAGCATTTATTAGTGATTTTCAGAATACTTGTCTTTAAAGAAAAAAATAAACTATATCAAATAGATTACCTATAATAAGAAGCAAAATTATTCCTAGGCTTCAATGTAGAAAACATTTCAGTTCTTTTCAGTGCAGAAACACACATTCTAAAAACAACACAAGTTAACCTTGGAAGAAGGCCTTTGGAAAAAATATTTTAATCCTCAAAATTTAATTTGCTATCATTTAATTTATTTTAATATCTTACATTTTTTCCTATCAACCCCTTTATAAAGAAAAGTTAGATTCCTCACACTTGTATTATGTGACCCTAAGTTTGCTTTCATAACTTTATTGTTTAATAGCATGTTAAAATTTTTATGCCTATTCTCTTTCTTCTTTACAAACAGATAAATTTGGCTGAATACATAATTCTAGATCTTATGACAGGGTTTCTCAACACTGGTGGACCACAAAAATTATTTGGAGGCTTTATTAGAATGGAGATTGTCCCCTCCGTCTCCAGATATTCTAAATCATGCCCTAAGTGTAGCATGAGGCCCACAAAACTACATTTTAATAAAATCCCATATGACTCAGTTGTTGGTGTTGTATGGACCACACTTGGATTAAAAATACCCTGAGCGTCACTTGGCAAGAGATTTTTAGCAGTTAAAAATTACCTAATATTCTTAATATTATTCAACTTTTGAATCTGAAATTAAGAATGAGGGGATGCAAGGAGATGTAAGGAATTTTGTGAACTTTGGAATCAGATATGCCTGGATTGAAGTCCCAGCTCTGTCACTTACTAGCTGTGCAGCCTCAGGCAGTATTCTTTTCAAATGACAAAACTGTATAAATTTATTTATTTATTTATTTAATTTTTGGCTGTGTTGGGTCTTTGTGGCTGCGCATGGGCTTTCTCTAGTTGTGGCGAGCTTGTTGTGGTGCAGGGGCTTCTTATTGCAGTGGCTTCTCTTGTTGCGGACCATGGGCTCTAGGCGAGGGGGCTTCTGTAGTTGTGGCTTATGGGCTCTAGAGCGCAGGCTCAGTAGTTGTGTGGCACACGGGCTTAGTTGCTCCGTGGCATGTGGGATCTTCCCGGACCAGGGCTCGAACCCATGTCCCCTGCATTTGCAGGCAGATTCCTAACCACTGTGCCACCAGGAAAGTCCGAAATGACAAAACTAATAATAACTACATCGAAGGGTAATTATGAAGGATAAATTAAATTTTTGTATATGCATGTAACCAGTAGTACAGCATCTATAAATGCTTCATAAAAATCTGTAATTATATTACTTTATCCTGTTGTAGGAAAATATACAATGGTTGTTTGGTTTTCCTAGCAAATAAGCATACCCTTCTACTGGCTAATTTATTAAATTAGCTGTCAGATCCACTTGCTCCTTTCTAAGGTCAGGCCACCATTATTTCTTACCAGGATTACTAGAAAACCTTCCTAATTATTTTCCTTGACTCCAATCTTACCCCCTTTTCAATCTGTTTTCTGCAGTGTATCCAGGCTTATTTTACTAACATCCAAATTTGGTCAGCCTGCTGAGTCTTTCACGATATGGACATTGCTTATTTCTCCTGTATTACTTCTAGTCATTCCTACTTGACTCTACACTCTAGACATACAGAAATTAAATATTCCATTAAGAAACTAAGCTCTCTCTTACTAATCCCTATCCACCTTACTCGATCCTTCACCTGGTTCAACTATACATGCATTTTAGGTCTCACATTAGACATTATTTTCTTCTTAGATGCTTTTTGCTTTCCTAGACTCTCAGGTTACACTTCTCCAGAAGTCTTTCTATAACATTTATAACAAGTATCATGCTGTATTGTAGTTGTTACGCTTGCCACTCTCTTCCAATATATCATGAGCCCCTTGAGAATAGTTAATACATTTCTTTAGTTATCAGATTCCAGTGCCTAACACAGTGCTTGGCTCATAATACTTCCCCACAAAAATATTTATTGGGAGAATTAAAGCATGTATTCAATGACCTTATTGAATTCTACAGTGTCAGAGGAGTAGTTCCTAGCTCTGGACTTATCTAAAACTGACAGACATGGTAAAGAAGGGGATGTGGTAAGGTTAAAGGCCAATAGGAAACCGTAAGACAATCAAGCGTCTAGATAATGTGAAGGGGTGCTCCAGATGAACACAGGCAGTGAAAGCTTTGCAGCAATCCTTGTATGACTGCAGCTGGAGCATATCAACATATTCTCTGTAATACAATATATTTCACAGTGTCGTTCTAGCTCTGAAGTAACAGGGGCTAGTATCTTCATTATTCTTCATTTCACTCCATCTTGTATACATTAACATTAAAGGAGAAAAATGCCCCAAATTCAGAAAATAGAGGACTCTAGTAATTGGGGTCATATTTGCACCCCTTTTAAAAATAAAAGTCATTTTCGTTTAAACCAAAGTTTTCTCTAATGTATTAAAGACATTATTGAACATGGTAAGAAATGTTTCACACATATGTGTAATATGTACCTAAAGATTTTATTTTACCAAAACAAAATACAGCCCTAATTATTTTATTAATTTTTGTCATTATAGATATTAATTTCAATATTAGCAATGAAGACAAAGTCAAAACTCTTCTAGGCACATGTGATCATGACACAAATTTACATTCAGTACAAGTTGTATTTTCAGCAATTATTCTGAAGCATTCTTTATAACTTTTGTTAAGTTTTTCTTTAAGGGAATTTGTCAGGTTGTTGTAAATTGGCTCTGATAAAAGACAGTATATACACTTTTTTGTAAGGAATTTTAAGTATAAAATTTACCAAGTCTTTATATTTGGAGGTATTCTATGCCTAGTTAAAATACTAAATAAATAGGTAAAGTTTGAATTGTTCAAACTCTTCATGTCAGAATTAGTGTTAAGTCATGTATCTGATTACTACTGTAATGCAAACCAGTAAGTGTATTATTATTATTATTTAAATTCAGTTGGCAATACAGCAGGCAGATTGACAAAATGCTTGAACAGTGAGAATAGATTTTTCTATAATTATAGTATAAAGATAAGGGGAGAAGCCGTAAACATATATTAAATACCTGTTGTGTGTCAGACAGAGTGCGAAGACTTTGACATATGCTATTTAAGCCACATAGATGTTGTGGATATTAAATTAATATTGAAAAAATACACAAATTACCTACTACAGTGTTTGGAATACAACAAGCGAATAATAAATTAAAATATGATTATTTTACTCTTTACAAGCAGGCTGAAAGAAAAAAATTTCCCCCATTTTACAGATGAGGAAAATGAACTTCAGAACATTGCTTCTTGCTCAAAGTTCCTTCATTTGTAAGTGGCAAGCCAGGATAACCCATTTCTACTTGCCTTTGTTTTATGCCAAAATCACGTCACTAAAGCTGACCTTTTGGACTAAGGGGTCTTGAATGTAGTGAAGGGTATATGTTTCCTTATGTAACAATCTTTTATTTTTTTTTTTTCTGAAGCATTGTTCAGTTATTTTTCTTGCATAATGATAGTACCCTGATTTTCAAGGCCATTTACTCAAAGTAAAGACCTGAGGACACACTGCAAACGTCTCAGTGATGGGTGCTCTATAATACAAGAAATCAGGAAGAGGATGCAGAGAGTACAGTGTCAGTCATTAAGGAAGACATCTTCTCATAGACAGGGAGAAAGAATAGGTAAGTTAGTCATGGTAAAGCTGCTTTGTAGACTAAAGTAAGAATTTGGATCTTGGAAGAGAATAGTTAGTTTGAAAGACTACACAGATATATGTATGCATAAACATTTTCCAAATGTAAGACAATAGAAAATATTACTTACCATACCCAACAACAAAAAAAGTTAAAAGTACAACGTTCAATTTCTTTTTTTTTTTTTTAAATTACATTAGGCACTGGATAAGGGGCATGGTTCAATAGCAGTTAATTTGAAAAAGGTTTGGAAAGTACGTATGTGTCTATATAAGTATACATACATATATATATATGCACACACACAAATAGCAAAAACAATTGCTAACACTTTAGTGTTACGCTTAGCTGATCAGCTAATAGCACTATAGCAAGGAAGCTAAAAACATAAATGCACCCATAATCTGTCTTAATCAAGACAAGGAAAGCAAGAATTTCCCTGAACCTCATCAGGGATATTATGTTCACTTTTGTTCAACATTAAGGTGAATATTGGTTAAAGAGTTGAAAGACTGAGAAATTCTTGGCTTTGGAAAGATGAACTTGGGAAGACTAGCATAACAGATTGGAAGAGTTACCTAAGGATTTGACTTCCTTGTACCATGTGATTGTCCAGAATTGGCACTAAATAGGAGGAGAGTGGGGAAGTATATTTTTGCTCAACATATGAAAAAGTGTTTTAGCCATTAATACTAGGTAATAATATATGAACTATACACTTCTATTTCTGCATATTTTCAAGGAAAGGCTAGATGCTTTTCTGTCAGGTACATATAAAAGACACTGCTATAACTGGCTAGATCAGATGGCCTTAAGTTCCTTTGTAACTCTGAGATGTGTGTTTAAATGTAGATTTTGCCTTTAATTGCCTTTATACTGCAGAACATGAAATAATCTTTCACCAATAGTTTAGGATATAGCAGGGTTTTTTTTTTTTTGTTTTTGTTTTTTAACCTTGGAAAAAAAATGTCTAGTCTTTACCTTACTATTTCCTTGTAAGTAACAAAACATTATCCAGGGACAACATTTCTTTCCAGGGACATTATCTTTTAAATAGTTATTTGAGAGGAAGTCTTTTAAAAATATTTCTGGAACAATTTTGTTCCCAGTGTTCTACTTATTTATATGTCTTTCCTCTTAAATCCATTCATGAAACAAATTCCCTTTTCTATTGATAGGAATATATACATTTTATTTGGCTAGTTTAATGATGAGGTGGACCATTGATTATAAAAGATGCTTTGATCAAACAATCTTCACTAACAGCTTAGAAAAGAAAAGTCTTCAGTACCAGAGTTAAAAGATGTTGAGGTTCTTCAGGGAAAATATCCTATCTGGAGAAAGAAGATTGTGGCCATTTACTGTAGTAATAAGTACAGTAAAGACTTGGAAAAAAGTTATCTTTCAGTTTTAATCAGCTTACTCAAGTAGAACAGCTTCAAGCAGAGATTGCTGTTTAAGCTGAAAATGGGAAAGACTGTCTTATAAAGTATAATGCTGTAGGGTCATATATGAAAAGTGGGACCCTTCTCTGCTCTTTACATAACAAAGCATAAAAGCATGTTTTAACCGGCTTGGGTTCTAACTGGGTATTGATTAATATCACCAAATAATTGCCCAGATACACTTTCAAGGACAAAGGTGGATAAAATAATCAATGCCATCACAAAATTCATTCTTCTTCATACATCTTATTTTCTTTGGATTATGATTTCCAAATTATTAAAAATCATGAAAATTAGAAGTTTGAATGAAAGATTCTTTAAATCTCTAAAATACTGTCTTTGAGTGAGGTTCTAAGTTGCAACAAACAACAAAAGCTGTTTCTAAAGTGAATCTTGCCTAAACACTGAAGTTTTTAATATTCATTTTTTTATTTGGGGTAAGTGGAGATGCATTAATTGACTCATGATGTTCTTTTTTTTCTTCTTTTAAAGGAGGAATCAAAAAAAATCAGAAGCATGAAATAGTTCCATCATGATTTAATTAACATCGATCTAATGAAGTGATATGTAAAATGTCAATTTTCTTTAGCAACATCAAAGCGATGCCTAGGTTTAATCCTGCAAGTGTTTAAAACTATATAAGCTGTGATGAGCTAAGATTTCTTTTTAAGAAATTGAAATAAAAGACACTTCCTTCATCTACTCATCCTTTGAAGCATGAGAGGAATCAAATTAACTGTTCTGGGGCCATAACTGACATTCATAAATAACCTGCTGTCTACAGACACTGCCCTTCTTGTTTAGCTGATTCTCCCTGTCTTCCTAGAGGCAAAAAAGAGAAACTTCTTGTAGAAGGAATATTTTCAGTGCATAATGATCTTCATCCCAAGAGCTCTGCTTTTCACTCCAGAAGTTATTGTCTGGCTGTATTTGCCACTCTTTGCTGGACAGCCTGATCACAACTCTGCTTGAGAGATGTTCAGTAGTGGCAGACCATTTCTTCTCCATCGGTACAACCCTGGCACATCATCTGTCATTATAGTAACAACTCTTGGAGCTTTTGAAGCTTATATAACAAAAATTCTAATAAACTTTAATGTATTTTAATAGGCTGTAATGGACTAGAATAACCCAGTTTATTTTATTTCAAGATCGTCCTACTGACGAAGGGAAATGTGTTGTACAACAGAGAACAGGCAGAAAGAAAAGAATTTAGGTCAATTAGAAATGTCTGTGCACTGCTGTTTAAGATTTGAAATATGTGTTTTCAAGGATATGGAGCAACAGGCATGCTCAAGCAATGTTGGTGCTAGTATAAGTGTGTGTAAATACCTGTCTTTGGGACATATTTTCAACTAAGGAAAAACATAACCCCTTCCCGTCTTAATGCCTTACACACTGGCTTCAATGACTGGCTCAGTATCATCCCCCGTCCTTAAGAGTTAGTCCTTTTTAAAATTTTTTCAAAGAACTAAAACAAATAATCCTAAAATTTATATGAAATCATAAAAGACCCAGAATTGCCAAAGCAATCCTGAGGAAAAAGAACAAAGCAGGAGGAATAACCCTCCCAGACTTCAGACAATACTACAAAGCTACAGTTCTCAAAACAGCATGGTATTGGCACAAAAACAGGCATATGGATCAATGGAACAGAATCGAGAGCCAAGAAATAAACCTACACCTACACACCTATGGTCAATTAATCTTCGGCAAAGGAGACAAGAATACACAATGGAGAAAAGACAGTCTCTTCAGCAAGTGGTGGTTGGGAAGGTTGGACAGCTACATGTAAAGCAATGAAGTTAGAACACACCCCCACAACATACACAAAAATAAATTCAAAATGACTTAAAGACTTAAATATAAGACATGACACCATAAAACTCCTAGAAGAGAACATAGGCAAAACATTCTCTGATATAAATTGTACCAATGTTTTCTTAGGTCAGTCTCCCAAAGCAATAGAAATAAAAGCAAAAGTGAACAAATGGGACCTAACTAAACTTACAAGCTTTTGCATAGCAAAGGAAATCATAAACAAAACGAAAAGACAACCTATGGACTGGGAGAAAATATTTGCAAATGATGCGACAGGCAAGGGATTAATTTCCAAAATATACAAACAGCTCGTACAACTCAATAGCAAAAGAACGAACAACCCAATCGAAAAATGGGCAGAAGACCTAAATAGACATTTCTCCAAAGAAGACATACAGATGGCCAACAAGCACATGAAAAGATGTTCAACATCACTAATTGTTAGAGAAATACAAATCAAAACTACAATGAGGTACCACCTCACACCAGTCAGAATGGCCATCATTAAAAAGTCTACAAATGATAAATGCTGGAGAGGGTGTGGAGAAAAGGGAACCCTCCTACACTGTGTGGGAATGTAAATTGGTGCAGCCCCTATGGAAAACAGTATGGAGAGTCCTCAAAAAACTAAAAATAGAGTTTCCATAAGATCCAGCAATCCCACTCCTGGGCATACATCTGGACAAAACTATAATTCAAAAAGATACATGCACCCCTATGTTCATAGCAGCACTATTCACAATAGCCAACACATGGAAACAACCTAAATGTCCACCGACAGATGAATGGATAAAGAAGATGTGGTATATTAGACAATGTAATACTACTCAGCCATGAAAAAGAATGAAATAATGCCATTTGCAGCAATATGGATGGACCTAGAGATTATCATACTAAGTGAAGTAAGTCAGAAAGAGAAAGACAAATACCATATGATATCACTTATATGTGGAATCTAAAATATGACACAAATGAACTTATCTACAAAATAGAGACAGACATAGAGCACAGACTTGTGGTTGCCAAGGGGGAGGGATGGATTGGGAGTTTGGGGTTAGCAAATGTAAACTATTATACATAGAATGGGTAAACAACAAGGTCCTACTGTATAGCACAGGGAACTATACTCAATATCCTGCAATGAACCATAATAGAAAAGAATATGAAAAATAATATATATGTATAACTGAATCATTTTGCTATACAGCAGAAATTAATACAACACTGTAAATCAACTATACTTTAATAAGTTTTAAAAAAGAGTCCTTTTTATTTTACAAGAATAATATATTAACTAGCACATCATTAACAAACTATGAATGTATCATTGTCATACAATAATAAGAGAGTGTTGCAAAGCAAGACTCTAAGGAAGTGATGCAAGAGAAGGACACCTGATATCACAAATATTTGATAGACACAGTATTTAAGCACTTGAAGTTTTTTCCGACTGGTGAGTCAATTCACTTGTCAGCACAAAAATGAGACACACCTGCCAGACAGTAGCAGAACTAGGAAAAGATGGGAGAAAAGGCCCAAAGACCAATTTAGCCCTTCATAATATATGGATATTTGTAACTCTAATTTGGCCATTGGATTTGTGAATTGAAAAAAAATATGAAATAGAAAAAGGAGTTTTGACATTTATTAACCATAATTTTCTTCATTTAAATGATATGTGAGCCTATATACACTACCAAATGTAAAATAGCTAGTGGGAAGCAGCTGCATAGCACGCAGAGATCAGCTCGGTGCTTTGTGACCACCTAGAGCGGTGGGATAGGGAGTGTGGGACGGAGACGCAATTGGGAGGGGATATGGGGATATATGTATACATACAGCTGATTCACCTTGTTATACAGCAGAAACTAACACAACATTGTAAAACAATTATACTCCAATAAAGACGTCAAAAAAAACACAAAGTTTCCTTAAAAAAAAATATGTCAGTCAAAAGTATAAAACACACAATGGGGAAAGGCTCTGGTTGATGCTAGAACATTGCAATGGGTCGTGATAGGTCCTGTTTACGGGAGCTTGTAAGTGCACAGGATTAGAAACTTCTTGGGTCCCCTCACCCAAGAGCACATAAGAAAAGCTGCCTAAATATGGAGCAGCAAGAATTCAGAACCCTGAATTCAGACACCAGGTCCTGACTTGTTGTTTTACACGGTAAAAAGTTATTCCTGGGGTATTTTAAGATCTTCAGGGCAGGAGGAGATAACAAAACCAGGGAAGTCTTGTTTGGGATGCCTAAGATACAGTTTCAGTGCTTCTTGTTGATGTTATTTTGCTTACTTCTCCCTGAGGAACAGAAGATGAACTGTGGGACTTGCAATTGTTGCCTTTGTCTATGCTGTGCTTGTATGCTTTTGATGCAAAATAAAGCTTGTCAGCTGAACAGATTTATTCTGTCAAGTATTGCAGTTAGTGTCATTCTTTCACACTTGGACTCAAGAATGGCACCATAAAACTACTAGACTTCCAAAATACATTGGTAGGAAGTCATTGTTATATGAAAAGGCATACATTGTTTAGGGTTTTAGTGACTTTACAGAACTAGGACACTTTCTCTAAGTTGTATTCATATTTTAGTAGGCAGAGTGCCTGATATAAATTTTATTGTGTAAATGCTTGGATTTAAAATTCTTCAGAATTATGTAACAAATTTGTTAAGTAAATGGTGTGGGGCAAACAATAGCAGCAGCACTTGGCGGGGTCTGGAACTCATGAGAAGAACAGTCAACAAGCTCATCCATCCCCAGATCTCTCAGCACCATACACAGAGTGATGCTGATTTGTAACTGTTGTATCCCAAGGCTCTGCCTCTTATTTCTCTTCCTCTGTGTACGTATCCAAGAGGAAGATCTCCTGAGCTGGAGAACAAAGGACCTGATCTTGGTATTGGGGATCCTGGAGAGGAAGGACAGGAGACTCAGTCCCAACCTTAGTCTTCTTTTGACTGAAAAAGTTTCACATTTGGGAATTAGTCTCCTACGTTACTTTTTATTCAGTGGTGAAAGCATCTACAATATATTATAAGTGACTCTCTCCCCTTTTCTCTTCCCCTAAATCTCTAGTACCTCTGGAGACTGTTGTGACTTCCTGGATGGAAAGCAATTGAAAATCATCTCTGGAAGGGAATCTAGCCTAGGAGTCCTTCCACACTCACTGCTCTAGATGCTCCCCAATTTTTTTCCTTTTCAACCAACCATCTGGATGATTTTTTCCTCCTTGCACAGTCTTCTAGATAATGCTTTCCTTTTCTAATAATGGTTCCTAGCTTCTTACCTATTACTTCCACCCAGATTTTTAAAATAACTTTTTAACTTAACTTCTCATAGATACCATCCCAAGCATCAGCATCCAGCAGACTAATGAGTGTCACCTACAGTAGGCACAGCCTCCTACTGACAATTCATCATATAACTTTCTTAAGACTCTGCCCAGGCTATGTGACAGACTGCCAGTTCCTGAAGCTGTGTTCTACTAGGGCCTCCAGACTATAGACTTGGTTTTCCTGTCTTTGCTCCTCTCCCCCACTTTCCCTGACTTGCTTGCAGTCAATGCACCCACCTATTTATAGGATATCCAGAGAACTACCCTTGTCCCCTGGGTGAATGTGTCCCACCTCTGGGAATTACAACTGAACACCCTCCATGCCCTGAAACACTGTGTGCTCCATGTTGGGTGTATGATTTAAGCAAAATCTTGAAATTAGCACTAGCATTATCACTTGGTTAAGGTCAGAACTCATACTTCACAGCAAGGTACTTGGGCCAAGGTACAGCTGTACAGGCCATGTGGTAGGATTCCAGAAAAGATTCCCTCCTGTTTTCCTTAACAATGAAAATCAGAATTAGTGTGGCCTTGTCATTGAGGGATGGATATTTAGGGCTTGGCCACTGTGATAGATGTGAAGATACACAGCCCAGATTCCCCATTAAGGAAGAAATTACAGCCCAGGTATAGGGGATGTGGTCCAGGAACAACATCTAGCTGTCAGCTCCTTCAGGGTCTGCTTCAGCTGAAGACAGCCTCCTCAAATTAGGTTACACCCTTCCCACAACTACCTGCCTCCTACAATTTAAGACTAAGCCGGGGCTAGGGAGAGAAAGCCAGAGTAGGACCAGGGATCTAATCTCATCCCATTGCCATTTAGCTACTTGGAATGTAAGGAATTTTAGAAAATTCTAAATTCAAACCTTTCATTCCATGTCATTATACAAGTATATCTGTCAAAACAAAAGTATAGAATATATTCTATTTGAAATTTTTAGCCAGATTTAAAATTTTAAAATATTTATACATATTATGCTTTTAATCTTGCCCCAGGCCAAGCAACTGCACACTTGGACACTTGGTGTGCAAGTGAAATACTGAAATGATCTAATGATGACCAGAGGACTTCTTCTAGAGCATAGAGCAGTCATACATTCATGTTTAGTATTTGAGAGAACAATTTGTTTTTTACTGTGTATATACACTTCTGGACTTTCAATTGAATGTTTCATGAATGACTTGAAAGAGTCTGAACTCAGATTATCAGCTATTATCACTGTTGAGCAAAGGTCTTTGGCAAACATGAGGAGCATCACTTGATATAGACTAGAATTCACAGGCAGAAGCGTTAATAATGGGTACACGTGTCTTTCTTTCTTTGTCATCCGGTGGAGACATTGTGGGCTGTGCACGATCAGAGGTACCTCCATCTCCCTGCTCTCCCTTTGTATGGCTCTAAAATGAAAGTGGTCTTGCATGGGGGGGCTATGTATTTTGGGCTCAGGCACCAAGCTGTCTGAGATTATACGTCAGATAATTCAGGAGGACCTTAGGGAAAAAAAACCTAACTTCCCCAAACCTAGAAACCTTGGGGGATCCCAGTTTCTGTGGAGACATGAGCTGCCTGTGTGCAGTCTCTATGGTGGAGAGATAGGTGCTGAGTCTTTGGTTCCAGCTGGCTTGTTACAGGCGAGACAATGACTTGGATCTTATTTTTCTTTACAGTCTACAGAATGAGTAAATAGGTAAGAATGGAACCCATGTTTCCAAAAGTAAGAAGTTAATAGGTAAAATATTTACAGAAAAGGAAGGGTTTGTATTCTAGCAGCCAGTCTAAATTAGAGTTGCTTTTCTCTTTAGTTTAGCAGTATACTCATTTGAATAAGGAACATAATTCCTCTAAATTACAATGTGATTTTCTGGTTACCTATAAACCCTACATAAGTCCAAGAAAAAAAAAAATTTTATGTTAAATAAGTATTTAAACTTCACATTTTATAATTAGAGAAATTCAATTTTAGACCTGAAGTTTCTCTAGTGTTCATCTAGTGTAAGTATGTGACTTTTAAATATTAACTGCTTTAAGTATTATGTATATTTCTTGAGCCAAGGCATTTCTATAACGTAAGTGTTTTTATATGATTAAAGTAAGCGGTAAAATTTAGTTCACACATAGTCATTGCTTAATAGGGGTGTAAAATATTCATAATTGAAAAAGTGAAACAAAATATAATATTTAAAAGGAAACAGCTCTTGTTGACAGCATTTTTTTTTTAAATAACAAAACTGCTTGATACAATTATAAGAAAAAAATAAACTCTCATTGTTCAGACTGGCCTCTAAAGGTCCAACTTACTTTTACAAAATAGGCGTTTAATCTTCTAATAATCCCAGACAACCGATCAAGAAATAACTTACTGGATTTTTAGAAATCATGTTTCTTATTATTCTTAATACACTGTGTTCTCTGGCTTTTCTTCTGGGAAACATTAGTGGAACACCCTAGTATCTACCCTTGCAAATTCTTGAGGCTATCTTTATAGAGGCAAATATGATAGCACCTAACATTCAGGAAAGCTTAGAACACTCCTTTAAATTGGAATGTAGCGGCCTAAACTCCAATGCCTGGCTCTCACATGTTTTCTCAATTTTCTTGATGCAAATCAGAAGGGGTTTAAAGTCGGCTAGGGTCATTTTGCTATCATTAATGCCTGTTTCAAGACAGTATAGTACAGGGGTTAAAAGTGAGGACTCTGGGGAATAGTGGCCTCAATTCATGAATGGGTTCTAGGATTTACTGTTAGCCCCCTACCCCAACAATTCATAGCACAGTGCCTGACACACGGTAAGCACTAAATTAAAGTATTTTGAGTCCACAAATTAATATTATATCTTAGACTAGATTTTAGTTCACTGGGCTTACCTTTTAAAGCAATTAGTTCCTCCTCATCTTTTGCAAGGTCCTATGGTTTAATGAAAATAAATGAACTTTGGAGTTAGATATCCATGGGTTGTTTACTATGTTCCCCAAACAAGTTGTTTTATATCCTTTCAGAGCCTCAGTCCTCAATCTTTTGAAACAAAGATAATATGAAATTATATTGTGCCAATTAAGATAGATTATCTATATAAGATAATGCCCATCCATGTTAGTACTCAGCCAGGGTTATAGGGTCCAGCCTAGCTCAGCTCACTGTTCCCTTGACCCATCCACGCAGCTAAAGCATGCTGAGTTGCCACTGTCTTCGTTATTAATCCTGACAATTTCAAAAATCAAAAAAAATTATCTTTGATCTTTCTAATTAAATTGGAAAGCCATGTTTGAACTCTGAAACCTATAAATTGTAAACCCCAACATTTAGTTAATAACAATTATTCTAATTTTTAGTTTTGTCTCACTACAGAAAATCAAACCTTTTCATCACAATAATAAATATTTGTTTCGCTTCTTCATTCATTTACAAATTTCTTGAAGACATTTAAAGGATTTTGTTTATGTTTTTTTTCCCCAGGCCATAAACACTGTTTCATGATACTGAAGTCAAATCTTTAACTTACTAGTAAGATGTGAAAAGCATATTTAATGAGGTGCTAAATACTGGTCTAGTTCAAAAAATGCTGCTAGTCACCATTAACATTAGAGATCTACAGTAGCTTAATATGTTACATATAATTAGTACTAATCTTCAATCATTTGGCATTTAAAGGCATTAAAAGCTACTCAAACTATCTAGCTAAGAAACAGCTGGTAATTGATAATATCTACCTCTAGCTTTAGAAAACTGTAATCTCAGTTGGAAGTCTCCAGAAGGGGTGAGTAAAAAAAACAAAACCAAAAAAAGTGTTCCTCAATGGTCTCAGTATAGTCTGAACTTCAGATCAAACACAGAGAAAGAATATGGAATGCTAAGAATTAAAAAATGAATTTGTCCATCACTTTGTTATCCTGATATTTTCATTAAATTGGCTGAAAAAAAAGGAATCGTACTACGTCTAGAGGAGAAAGAAATTAACCAACAGATCTATTTAATTTTTATAGACAAATGTTAGCTCTTCTAGTTCCATAGCTAGTAATTTAACCCTACAATGTTCTTCTTAACAACAAACAACACTCAGGTTATAGGAATACAGATTTAGAGGAGACAGAAAAATTCCTTGTAAATACAGATGGGATCAATGAAACTCAAAGATTATCAAGATGTCACACTTTCAGCAAGTCATAAAAAAAGACTGGCTTACACTCAGATTTTTAAATTCCTGGTAGAGCCATCCTTTCACCAAACTATAATACGTCAATGAAACTTAAATAGCGAAAACCCAAATTTCTCTATCATAAAGCAAATAATAATCAGTATGTTAAGTTTGATGAACTAAAAGTTGGAAATTCTCTAATTTTTACTTCTAGGCAAGATAAAGCAGCTTTGAAAGCCTAAGGTGAATACTAAGACTTTAAAGACAAAACCAAATCCATCATTCAATTGTGTCATTAAAGCCTAGATGTGCACTCAGGAAACAATTTCTAAAATGATTCAGATAATTATTTGATGGTAATCTGAAACACTTTAACTGGAGATTAGTTATGAAACAAAAAAACTGTTCTCCTGTGTATTTTTTTTCTTTACTCCAGGAAATACATAAAAATACTTAGTAAGTGGGGGAAGGGAAGAAAAAGAGAAACAGCAGGATGTTTCAGAATATTTTTTCCTCCCATGCATAAAAAGCAGAGTAAAATAAAAACTAAAGTCCTCTAAAGAATGGGACTGTCCTGTCCCTCCTGCCCCCAAGCTCCAGTTTTTCTTAAGCCCTTCATCTGAGAAGCCTGGAGATAAAAAGAATTGGTTATCTTAGTAGATAAAGGATGTCATTGGAAAGATTTTGAGATGGTCAAAACTGTGTGGATGGCAAAAGACAGCTGGACAGAATGAAGTCTTTTAAAAAGTGTCAATGAATTTAGTGGAAAAAAAATGTAAAAAAAGAGGCTTACAGACGATTTTACTTACACAAAGCTCTAAGATTTCCTTCTCCAGAGAAAGTTTTCATAGTCGCTATTGTAAACCCTCTCACAAATTGGCTCTTTTGTAATGTGTCACTGGAAACATTTTACATGAGAAATGCAAAATTCAAATATAAACAAATATTAGCTGTGTTGCCAAAGTTCTCCCATGACATAACTTAATATATTTCCTGTAATCATTTATTGTGTTTCCCTTCAAAGATTGCCAAGCTGAATCAGTCAACGAACTAAAAAATATTTGAAAAGTATGAAATATTACTCTAATTCTGTGCTAGGCAACAACTCCTCACTTATCTGTAGCGCACTGATTATGAGAACATAGCTTAAAACCAGGATAAAGAGAAAAAGGACTGCATAAACAACCAAATCAGATCACACACCTTCTAAGTATTTCATTCTAAAGACAGCTTTCCAGAATCTTAGGCACTTTTACATTATACGCAATTCGAATATACATGATTGTCTTGTTCCTCAATTTGTAGAAAACAGGAGGTAACAACATTTAAATTACAAAGTAGGATTCCCATTTGGAAGCTCCTAGCCCTTGACGCAGCAATACCATATCTAGAAACTCATTATGCAGATATATCTTTTTGCAATTGTGTAAGTATAAGGATATTTACCACTCCTCTACTTTTTTTAAGTAGCAAAAACGTTGTAAACAAAACAATTCCTATTCTGAGGTTAAAAAAAGGATGGGTCATTCACACAATGGAGTAGCATGTGCCGGTTTTTAAAAAAAAAGATTGTGTTCTATCATACTAATATGGAAGAATTGAAAAAATATATCAGTAAGCGAATCAGTAATTTTTAAATGTTTAAATCCATAAATATTTCTGAAAGTTTATACGAGAAAATGTTTAATTGATTACATCTGGAAAATGAGAGTAGTGGTGAGGAGTAGTATGCCAAATCACACCCATTTTACAGAAGACACCGAAGCCAGGAGAAGTTAAAGAACTTGCAAAAGTTCTCCTGTTTGAATTCTGTATTCAAACCCAGGAAGTCTAGTTCCAGAGTAGGTGCTTTTAATCATTTCACAATGCTGCTTTTCATGAGAATAAAAGTAAGCCTGTATATCATATATTAAAATGCCAATTTGATAGCTAATGCATTTTATCCATCTAGTCGCTTATTTAATTTTATTCAAGATTCACTTTAAAACAAAACAAAATAAAAACACGAAACAACAAAAAATAATTCTCTTCTCTCAGATGCTCATCTCTATGTCATGTAGTGTGTATTTGTGTGTTTCACAAAATAGTCCAAGGTTGTAGAGTCTTTCACAGAATAACTTTACCCTCTAGAATTCCCAGGCACACAGTGTCTCCAACTGCCACTGGTGGAAAAAGCAGTGATCTATGAGTAGAAACAGGTTTAGAGGCCGTTCACCAGAGCTCTGCAATCAGTACTAACTACTATAGGCTTCAGAGTAAAATTCACATATTGATTTTAATTTATAAATCCCAGCGTTGCCTTACAGATTACCTCTGCACCTGTAAATCATCCCACAGCTGGGATTGGTTGTACCACTCATAAACCTAATTCTTTGATTTAAATGTTAGGGGACTGGAGGCAGATATTTTCATTAATCTTTTATGTATTTTTTCTTACACATTTTTCTTCAGGATAATATGAAGATAATTATATAGTTTTAACCCTCCTTGATTTATAATTTAAGATATTTGGCTTATAGATAGTACAGTGTAAGAAAGGTTAGCCCGGGGCAAATTTGTGAAATACGTATTTTTAGAAATCTCAACTTCCTTATTTGACTTCTTTTTTTCACCCTTTAAGACTTCTCTCCCACTCCCTCAGGCACCTACTGCTTTGACTGTTTTCTCCTCTTAAACATTTTAATATCAATTTACATTGCTATAAACTGCATGCAACTATTGCAAGTTTTTAAATGCTATTTCCACCCTAATGTTTAAACATTGACAAGGATCAGCCCCTTTAAGGGAAGCTTTAAGGTTACCTTGAATTGGAGGTGCTTCATGTGAGGTAGCCAGTTTTGGGAACATCCACCAAGTTCATAATAATGTCTTTAACTATCCTTCCGGTAGTCACTGGTAGAGCTATGGTAGCCATATTTATTCTATCCAACCTTGCCCAGCTACAGCCAGTTGGATGAGGCGTGACCATTTGACACTGGTTGGTCCAATCAAATCCTTTCAGCTAAGACGCTTCACTTGAGAATATGAGTTTCTAATTGAGATTTGAATAGTGATATAAAATCTTGGGAGTTGTGACTCTGCATTCAACTGCCCAGGGATTGAGTATGAGAGAAATCAGGGCTGCAAAAACAAAGAGTGAAGATTTTAACTGAGAATCAGAAACCAGAGATGGAGAGACACAAACTGTTCAAAAGTCCCTCTTCCATTCTTACCCTTGAATTCGAGACATTTTTATTTTCTTGTGAAAATTAGCCCATTTCAGTTAAGTTAAACTAAACTGGTTTTTGTTACTTGTGACAACACCTGCCATCCCCTTCCCTTTTAGGATAAGATTATTCAATATTCTCTGAGGAAATAAACTTATTTCACCCACAGTCCTTTGGCTCAGATAAAACTGCTTCCACTTCTAGCTCCAGGGTTTAACTTTTAATCTAAGTTAACCAGAGCATCATTTTTTCAGTGAGTATGATTGTTTACAGATTGGAACATGGTACATTGAGAGTCAATGGAATGAAGGGAAACGTTGATGGAATTTCTGAGACAGCCTCATTTTCCTTTAAAATTTGAACCTGCAAGTTCATAGTCTAGAACAACTTGAACTCCCTTGCTCTGAACAAGAGCTGGTTTATATGAAATCGAGTCAATCTAAAGAAGTGGCACCTAACAAAAGAAAGAAAAAACAGGATTTTAGTGGCTTCAGCTGAGCCCCAGGTTCAAACCCTATGATACGTTATATACTTTGGTTGTACTTTTCAACCAAAAGCCTCTTAACTGATATAAACCACCCCCCACCCAAATACCACTGTGCCATTGTTGCCTTCTTTATCTAAATTATGTCTTACTCTTTCAAGTAAAGGAAAAATTTCCATTGGTAAGATCATTTCACATTTAAATTTCTGTTTTCTATATGCAAAAAAGACAGCATTTATTTAGTTTTACATTAATTTTTATAACAAAGGCAATTTATTAATTTTATATTCCATCTTTCAAATTACAATATTTTGGTAAATGCTCTGTATCACACAGAGAAAAAGCAACAGATGGGAGATCAGAAGACCTTAGCTTGCCCCTGATTTTACTATATACTAGTTATTTAAAGACTAGGAAATCTCTTTCTCTTGCTTTCAAGAAATAGATAACATGTCTGCCCAGGTAATCCATAAGATTCCCGTGCAGCTAAAAGTGACAAGTTGTAAATTCAAAGCTCTTTGGAAATATCTGCAGTGGTATACATATGTGCCTGTGTATTCTTTGGAAATTAAAATATAAATTCTTAGATTTGTAGACTGTGATTTTCTCCCAAACTTAACACCTAGCATATAATATCAAGTTTCATGTAGTCTCAAATTTCCATCCCAATTACTAGAGTTCAGGTAGGGCTTCTCTTCTACTTGAGTATTGTCCTAGTTCAATATTATGAAGAGTCAGATTGTTTGAAGAAGTATAACAAAATACTGGCCCTAGGAAATGTGCAATACTTACAGGCAAGGGATATTCCAGCGTTAGCAGGTTCTAATTGTGACAAAATTTTTAATTGTGAGAAAACGAAGATGCATAAAGTCAAGGAAATTACCTTTTAACCTCCAATCAATAGCATGGTTCTTTGAATTATTGAGACCATTCCTACTCATTTGTTAAAAATTAGATAATGCTAACTTTTGTTGCCATAGTGTGTATTTTCAGAATATTTGCTATTTTAACAATTGAGTATAAATTTAGAGTATATTGAAAAGTCAAAAATGGTTTGGTTTGATAATTCATAGAGTAACAGTTTGTACTCCTAAGTTTCTTAAAACTCTGCTAGGTACAAAATAATAAAATCTGATCACTGAAGGGTAGATAAGAATTCATTTAGCATTACAGCCCTTTCTGGGGTTACATTGTACTTGGTTATGCTATGATACTCATTAATTAGAGCACTGCAGGAGTAGTATTCCGTTCAGTGTTTTATCTATTTGTTTCTGCTATAAATTTTGATTCTCCTATGTGGCAAAGCCTATATTTTAATTATTTTATGATCCCAGTGTCTAGCCTTTAACAGGTCCAATAATTGTTTGTTGAATGAATGAATAAATGTCAAAGATTGCTTATGGAGTATCAATACCTTCCTGGTTATGAAGAAGAACATCAAGCTAATTATTTGGTTTATCAAATATTAGTGCCACTAATAGTCTTTGAAAATTTCAAATAAACTTATTCATATGTTAAGGAGCAAGTTGCATTGGACTTTTAATGGAATACAGCAGAGAGAATTTTAAAGGGTTTTCTGTTTATTAATATTAACAGGGAAATGGAATGGGACTGATACTTAAATTTACTTTAAAAACTAATACTTTTTCTCCTGAATTAAGTATGATCATATGTTCAAACTTTAGCAAATAAAGAAACTGTTAAGATAATATTAAAAGGATCCCTTATGTAACCATCCCAACAATAGTTGATGGTATTTGTTAAGCTGTTCACAATACTTTTCACGCACACACACACACACACACACACACAGAAATGCACATATGTAGTAAGATGCTCATTGATAAAAACTGAACAACCCATGACTTGGGAAATATTTCAGTCACATTTATTTTTGCTGTTTTCTCTTAGAATTCTGGTGGCTAGATATATTTAATGCCAAACATGCAGAGAAATGGCTAGATATATTTAATGCCAAACATGCAGAGAAACAGTTAACACTGAGGAAAGAATATTATGATATTAATTCCAGGGAAGGGAGAGACTCCTCAGCCTCTCCTCAAATCCAGTCTTCTGGCACAGGTAGGATTTGGAGGGGAGGGTAGTATTCAAGGTAAGTGGTCAAGTTGCTTGGCTTGCCCAGGAAAGGGTGGGACTCCCAAAACTACCTTTTCCAGTGATAAAAGTGTTCGTAAATCCTCTGGCCTCCAGCTACCTTGGTTCAATTCTGGTCTCATTAGACTAGTAGAAAGAGGTCTGCAGGCAACTGAGTATAGAAGAGGGATCATTAGTACACCAGGAAGTCCTATATCTGGTTCCAGAGTATTTGTTCTCCTGACAGATGGCAAGAAATGAGCTAGTGGTAACTGATCAATGGGCCAGTGTGAGTAAATAATAGATTTCCTTGGGTATATTTGGAGATGAGAAGCCCCTAAGAGGGGGAAGAGGTACTCCTGTTAAATTCTATAAATGGAACATTACAGCTAATGTAACTTTAGTTTGACCTCAAGTTGTAAAGCTCTTTATACAGTGACACATTTAATATTTTGTCTGGAAAAGTACATGTTGAACATGATTTCTCCAATTTTTCAATTGTTAGCATTATAGGATTTTATATAAGTTTTGTTCTTTAGAATTAGTCCTATCTACCATTATTTTCTCTTATGGTTTCTTATTTTGCTTTTATGCATTGAGAGATATTTCCATCCCAAGTTTTTCTTTCCTTTTGTTTCCTTTTAAGAGACTCTTTTTTTATTACTGAGTTTTCTATTAAATAAGTGATAAAAAATAGATATGTTATTTGATTTTCTCCATAAGTATAATGGAAGCAAACATCTGTTTTTATCAAACCTCTGAAGATCTACCCATTTATGGTTACTGACCAATAGAGTAAAATTATAGAAAATAGTTTAAATATACAATTTTTCCTAAAATTTTAAAATATTTTACTGGTAAATCTTGATTTCTTTAAATGGTCTCTTACAAATCTGAGGTATTTCTATCTGTCTACATTCCTGAGTAAATTTAGGACACACTATAAGTTTTTACCTCATTTTTCAAGTAGATGAGAATCATCATTAGAACAGATATGAATGAGATCATGACATGACAAATAAAATCACTGGTGAAGCTTAAAATGCGAGCTTAAAGATAATAAGCAAATATTGGATTTCTTGGAAAGAAATAAAAATGCATTGACTAAAGAGCTAAATATCAAGAATTTTATTCCAATGAAAAAATTATTATACTAACTATATGAAATCAAGCCCTATATAATAGAGTAAGGAGGAAGAAAAGCAAACTCTTATTGGTAAACAATAATTTTATCAAGAATTTTTGAAACAAAAGCACAACTAATTCTTACACGTAAGTAAATATTCACTAACAAGAATATAATGTAAATATCAATATGTAAAAGAACACATTTGGAGCTATACTGATATAACCAGGCATGAATTATAAGTAAAGTGGTAATCTTGTTAATTTAAAATGAACAAATTTTAAAGAAAAGTGACCATTTATGGGCTTAAAGGCATTTAAATAAGACTACATATCATCATGACAAGTGAAAATATTAATACAAATTATCTTTATTTAATACAAATGGAAGAGACATGACCAATTCTGATATAAAAGTTATCTTTAAACACAGATAAGCTAGCTGAAATGATTAGAGCTAACAATATAAAGGTATGCATATGTAAATTAGCTTCCTTCTATAAACACTAAACTTTATTGTATATTATTTACAATATGTATATTGTGATGGAAGTTGTGTTAATATTATGATGGAAATATTGACAGTCATTAATGTTTTATTATTTAATTCCCTGGTACAACTCCTCAAAACTCTTTATAATCTCTGTCTCTTTCTTCAAAAATACAACTGTCCCCTGTTTTCTCTCACCCTCTGTACATGATTGTGCTTCCAAAAATATCGATTCATCATGGCAAAATATCTGAAAATCCCTGAATTAATTTTGTGTCTATTTCAAATTGTCTTCCTGTTTTCACTCCCCCTAAATGTAAAAACCTTTCACTCATGTACCTTTGCTGTATTCCATCTTACTCCTGCTTTTCAGGCTCTATCCTCGTATGCATAGTCAGCTTTTCTCTCTTCATGTCCTTTAGAAAAATACCTATGTATCTGCTCCATTGTACGTAAAGGACTGCCCTCCCATATCGTATCAAGATTGGCCTGGGTAAGCAATAACATTCAGTGGAAGTACTAGTGTGTCACTTCTGATATTAAGCTGTGATAGAATGTGCCTTACATTTTGAGCGCTCTCTCATTTCCCCTCTTTCTCTCAGAGCACTTGCTGGAGGAAGCCAGCTGCCATGCAAGGCTATGGAGGCACTCATGTGATGAGGATCTGCAGCCTCTTACCTAAAAGCCACTGAGTGAGCTTGGAAGCCAATACTGCAACCCTGTAGCTGACAGCTTGACTGTAACCTCATGATAGACCCTGAGCCAGAAGCACCCAGCTAAGCTGCTCCAGAATTCCTGACACATAGAAAGTATATGAGATAATAAATGTTTGTTGTTTTAAGCTGCTAAGTTTGGGGATAATTTGATAAGCAGAATATATAACAAATGAAGTCACCAAATGACTCTATATGTTAGCTTATTTATGGACTCTCCTCTGTTTCACTGGCTTATTTTTCTTTCTTTGCACTACTACTACACTGAATAATTACCATAGTTTTAAAATAAATCTTTCTATCTGGTGTAAGTACTCAAATGCTGCAGTTATTCTTTAAGACTGCCTTTGGTATTTCTGGTCTTTTAAATTTTCATGTAAATTTTAGAATCATCTTGTCAACTCCCATACACTCATAGGAGCACATGAGCGCGCTCGCGCTCACGCACACACACAATACCCACAGTGATTTTGATTGGGATTTAATTGAATCTATATATCAACTGGGCAGAATGGACCTCTTCCCAATACTAAACACTCCAAAACCATGAACATTCTTCAATATCTATCAGTATTAGTACTATACGTTGTAGAGATCTTACACATTTTCATTTAACTTAAAAGTTTTTGATGCTATTGAAATAAAAATACACCAGATTTTTTTTCTATTTATGGGAAATACAAGTGTATTCTGTTACCTTACAATATCATTATTAATTCTAACAGTTTTTCTTGTAAGTTCCCTTGGGTTTCCTCTAGCACAATCACATTAACTGCAAAAAGTGACATCTTTATTTCTTCCTTTCAAATTATTATCCCTTTTATTTCTTTATGGCACTGGCCAGGACCTTGGTTCAATGTGGAATAGAGGTAGTTATATTACATATCAATTTATTTCCCTTTATCACTATTATATGTTTAAACTCAGAGGGGAGTCTTTCAACCCATCCATATATAGGATGTTTGACATAGTTCCCCCCCCCCCGCCTTGGTACATCTTCTTTATCAAATTAAAGACATTGCCTTTTATTCTTACTTTTATGAGAGTTTTTAAGCATGACTGGATGTTCAGTTTTGTTAAATAATTTTTCTAAATCTATTGAAATCTTCATATAAGTTTTTCTTCTCTTTCCTTTCCCTATATATAGTGATGAATTTCAGTGGTTGATGTTTGAAATTGTATATTTTTTCAAATAGTTTCATAAAAAATTCCAAACATACAGATAAGATGAAATAATTTTACAGGGAACACCTATATTACCACCACTTACACTTTATAATTGTTAAGATTTTGCTATAATTGCTTCATCACATAATTATCCATCTCTCCATGCATCAATCCATCATTTAAAAAATATTATTATTGACTGTTCAACCAATCCTGAACTAAATTCCCCTTGGTTTCATATGTCATCTTTTCTTTTTTAATATTTCTGGGAAGATTTATCACTATTTTGTTAGGTATTTGCATCTGTCTTTGGAAATTATACATTTTCTTTTTTTTGCAATGTCCTTTGTCAGGTTTTGGAACTCAAGATATATTAACCTCATAAAATAAATCACCAAGAGTTGCCCTTTCTCCTTGCTGAGGAAAGTTTATATAAGATTCTAGATATATCCTTTTTAAATTTGGGGGGCAGTTCAGTAATATAGTTAGCTGGGACTAGAATTTTCTTTTGGGGAAGGTTTTCTATAATGGATTCAATTTATTTAATAAATGTAACTATTTCGGGTTTCTATTCTTTTTTTAGTTTTAGTAGGTCATGTTTTTCAAAATATTTGCCCTTTTCTAAATTTTCAGCTTTAATGGAGAGAAGTTATTCATCATATATTTCTACTGAGTTTTTAATGTCTACAATATCTATAGTGACACTACCTTTTTCTTTCTTGTTATTTATAATTTGTGTTTTCTTGATTTGTTCATGACTGGTCCTACTATAATTTTATCAATTGTTTTAAAGAACAAGGTCTTGGCTTTGTTGTTTTACTACCCTTTTCTTTTCTATGTTTTTGATTTCTGTTCTTATCTTTATTTCCTTCTTCTAGTTACTTAGGTTTGAGTCACCATTTTTTAATTCACTTCTTAAGAAGCTTCCTTTCTAATAAGTGTATTTAAAACTATAATTTTTCCTCCTAGCACTGCTTTAAATGCATTCTACATGTTTTGACATGTTCCGTTATGACTATCCAATACAAAACAGTTCTTACTTTCTTTGTGATTTCTTCCTTAAACAATGGGCTATTTTGAACTATATTGTTTCATTCCCAAACTGTTGGGTATGATTTAGTTTGTTGTTGTCATTATTGTTGTTTATTTCTAGTGATTCATAAAATATTCTGAATCATTTTATATTTATTAGGCTTGTATTATTACTCATTCTATTGGCAGTTTTGGTAAATATCTCATGTGTACTTCAAAATAATGTGTATTCTGTTATGTTGGGGTAAAATATTCTTTAAAATAACTAAGTATAGTTTGTCAATTATCTAATTGCTTGTTTTTTTTTTACACCTTCTCTAATCTCACTATTTTTCTTGCTTGCCCCGGAAGCAGTGTTTAAATACACTTCTCAGATTATGGATTCATCTTGTCTTCCTTTTAATTCTATGCATTTTTGCTTCATATATTTTGAAGCTATAGCATTTGATACAGCTAGATTTAGAAACGTTTAACTTTTCTAGTAGAATGATCTTCTTACCATTTCAAAATATTTCCCTTAGTCTCTATTAATACTTCTTTCCTTGAAGTCAATTTTAATATTAGCATAGCTTCAACCAATTTTTTTGTTGGTTAATGTTTGTGAAGTGTATCTTTCTCCAGCCTTTTACTTTCAGTATTTTCATGCCTTATATTTAAGGGGTGTCTCATTAAGTAGAAAATAGCCAACTATCATTTTTTAGTCAAACTGATGTTTTTTTCTTTTAATTAGACTATTTTTAATGTAATTAATGATAGCGTTGGTTTACATCTACCATCTGACTATTTGTATTCTATTTGACCCAGTTTAAGTTCCATTTTTATTCCATTTCTTATGTACTAATCAATATATTTCATATATTTTTCAATTAGACTATAAATTACATTTTTTATTATTTTATATGTTGACCTAAGGGGTCACAATATGCATCCTCAATTTATTACAATCTTATACAAATCATTCATATTCTACTTGCCCAATACATTAGAACCATAGAACCCTTTGTTTCCACTTATCTTTCACCTGTCTTTGTATTATTGTTGTCAAGTCTACACTTACATTTTAGTTTGCACAGCATATTACACTTATTGTTTTGTATTGCTATTTCTTATTTAAATTTGTCCATGTATTTCCTTTTTCCATTAATCTTCATTCCTTTATGAATTTGAGTTTCCTGCTGAGAGCATTTTTCCTCTGCTTTTAGTAAAGCTATGCTGAAAACAAATGTTCTCAGTTTTTGTTGTTGTTGTTTGTTTTTTGGTTTGAAAACACTTTATTTTGCCACCTTTATTGAAAGTGTATTTTCACTACGGATGGTCTGTTGATTGGATTTTTCAGCTCCCTTAATATATCATTCGATTTGGTCTACTGCAAGCAAAAAATATAAAACAAAACAACAAACAAACAAGAAAAGAGAACAAAAAAATCAAAAACAAAACCTATCCAATTTTAATTTAACTCTTTCCATCCTACATTTCTCCTTATTCTCCTCTTTACCAGACTACTACCTAGTTTCCAAAAATACCTTCCTCATCCTTGCCTTTGCATCTTTGCCTACATTCCTTACTTTATTTACAAAAACCTTTATTAATATTTATTTTGACTACTTAGTATATATATATATACACTAAGTATATACTAAATATATATATATACACTAAGTATATACTAAATATATATATATACACTAAGTATATATATATATGTATATATATTCCCTGTCTTCTATATACTAATAGCATTCTTATTCTCTTTTAGAGAATCCTTTTTCTTTTGCAAATGACTTGGATGGGATGTCAATCAAAATGAATCATCTTCTCTCCATCAAGGATGACTACATAATCCAGTCAAGGCCAAACATATTTTTCTTTGAAATATGAATCTTGAGCTTAGCTGCTTAAAGACTGAAAATGATTAGAATTAATTCTTCCTGATGATGATACATTATAGAAACACTATAATTGTCCTTGTGGCCTTGATATTTTCTACTGTTTTTTCCAAAACTAATGCTTGTACATAGTAACTAGAAGAGTAAAGGTAATATATTTTGCATTGGTAAGACCTACTATAGTATTTAACTAAAAGATGATTATAGTGGAGTTTCTGTAAGGGAACAACCAAAAAGTTGAGGGGACTTTAATCCAAGATATTTGAAGACTAGGCAAAAGAAGATTGAGGACACCAAGATTACACACCAAAACTGCTGTCTTTTGAAAAAGTATTCCCTTCTGCATGTTTATAGACTCAATCTGAATACGGAAAAGAAACAGGGGTACATTTTTAATATCTATATTTACTTATTTTGCCCAGAAAGCAAACATGAGGTTTCTAGATCTAAGGAGACATTATTATCACTAATAACAATGACTGTATTGGTTCCCGATATCCCCTTCTCTTCCTTTGGGTAAGAGAATGAGAGCCAGATGGCTGGGCATGTGTATAAAGGGGTTTGTATTTCAAAATTATGAATCTGGAGCTTATATAAAAACTAATAGTGAGAGTGGGAGAGAAACTCTGAGAGTGGGAGAGAAACCTTATCTCCCTAATGTATTCTCTGTGAAGAGAAGAAGTCAGTCCATAGTTTACAACTCTTTTGAATATAAATAAATCACCTCTAGTTTTACTATGTTTTGAAATGTATACCTATGGCTCCAGGTAGCTATAAATCTCTTTATCTCTCTAGAGGCCTCTCTATTTTATTAACCCTCTAGCTTTCAAATATTTTCCTTTACCCCAGGTTGCAGTTTTCCACATTCAGAAAGCTCTAACCACGCAAAAACATGAAAATATTTTCTCTACAGTTGCACAAAGAGTTAACTGCTATATTGCTATAAATAAGAGATTAAATTCAGTTAGATACTGATTAAGGAGCGAGCAGGCTGTCTCAGGGAGTAATGAGTTCCGTGCTACTACATTCATTCAAACATATGTTCAAGTTGACCATTTAGAAGAAAAGTTATAATGGGGATTCAAGCATCCAACAAGTCCATTGTATCCTCAGGACATGGCAAGAAACAGAATGGCACACTCAAATAGGGATATTGCCAACACTTTAATGAATAAACTCTTTGCAAAAGCATGGTTAGGTTAAAGGGAAACTAACGAGATGGTAGAGCGTCTTGGGGCTAAGAACGATGGTGAGACAGTACCAACCTCGAGTTGAAGGGGTAAGGGGAGTGATTGGTTGCCAGAACTCAGAGATCCCTATCCCTCCCTCTGGGAGAGGGCCACACAACAGGAAATAAGGCCTAAGATGAAGAGCATAACCACTGCAACCTCCTGCAGCCTGGCAGACAGAAAGCTGGGGAAATAAATATCTTGACTACTCTCTGATATCCTCAACCCACCAACTTCAGCCTTCTGCTGGTGATCTTCATTTGTCTAAACCAACAGGAGACCAGAAGACAAGAGAGCCCGGTCAACTCAATCCACAGAGGCCACCCAGCCACTCAGAGCACAGATTCTTCTGGTAAGAGGGCATCTGGTGAGTAAGGCAGCAAATATGCAGCCCAAACACTTCCAGGTGAATGTGAACTTAACTAAACCCTAAAAGTCTCTGATTCTTTGAAAGGTTAATCCTAATACATTCTTTCAAGAAAAGTCTCATAGCCTGAAAGAAACACTTAAGGAATGAATGAACAATTGCTGTATAGAAATGGATATTTAGAAGTCAGCCATTAAATACAAGTTGATATAATTTGATGTCAAAGGTTAAATAAACCTCTGCTAATGGAGAAGGCTAAGCTTTACTTGTTGCTGGCTCCTTTGACCCATACATGCTATTCTGAAATCATCAGGATAGACCATCAGCCAGTTTGCTTTCAATTATTTTCTTATCTCAGGCAGACACTTCAAGAGTCAGGGATCCGTACCATCTGGGCCAGATGAAAGGAGACCCAGTGCTGGGTGCCAATAGCATACTGATGACACTACATTATGAAACATCTCACTCTTTCCCTGTGAGGCTTCACTGAAAAGACTTCACAGACAGTACCATATGTCAGTGAGAACTGCAATATCTAGTCAAGAGTTTGGAGAAGCAAGTGTAAAAGCTAGTAGTTTCTTGTGTGTTTAGTTTCAAATCTATACTCTGATAGGTATAGCTGATCTAAAAATGCTTTTATCTGTCACTTTTTGTTTCATTTCAAATTTTGACTGGCAGTCAATAGTAATGCAATCCAGATATTCAAAGCAATTTTATGCTGTCTTCTGTCATAAATTAAAATGTTCCATTAACTAAACAAATTCTCAATGCCATAAATCAGCCCACACTAAGTAAATCACAGTTAGTGAAAACCAAACTGTAATTCCATAAGAGTGATTAAGTGCTGGCAAGATATAGTGAGATATATTATCTGTGGTGGAGAGCATGATTATTCAATATCTGTATTCTGTTTTTTAGACTGGCTAATTTCCTCCATAATAGGTATTTTTACTGGAAATATTTAAAGAAGAATATATATCACATAAAACTGTGTATTTTGTTCTTGTTTTGGAATGTTTTGTTATAGCCTCCTCATTAGAGCATACTTTGAAATATAACTGATGGCTAGTTTACAAATTTGAAAACCTATAATGGATAATGTATTTACCCTAAGATGGAAATAACCTTCCTGTCAGTAGAGTCAATCATTTCTAAATTACAAAATTTATTCTCTCTGATATGCTATGAACACTGTTGGACTGCTTTCAGTTATTCCTTTCAGAAACTCGGGTTTTTTTTCCCCTTATCAATTTGCTGACTGCTTAAAGGATGGGAATTTTACAGATTAATATGTGGATATGGTAAATTTATATTTAATAACTTCTAAGAAATATTGATACAATTACTATATAGATATAAAACACAACAGCAAATAATTATAAAGTACTTATTTGTACAAAGCACTAAGTTTAACTGTTTACATTTTTTACCAGGTCTTAGTTGTGGCAGGCGGGCTCCTTAGTAGTGGCATGCAAACTCTTAGTTGTGGCATGTGAACTCTTAGTTGCGGCATGCGTGTGGGATCTAGTTCCCGGACCAGAATCGAACCTGGGCCCCTGCATTGGGAGTGCAGAGTCTCATCCACTCCGCCACCACAGAAGTCCCGAACTGTTCACTTTTGATGAACTTTAACAAATTCATCACATAGTCTATGATAATACCATCCTAAGTAATCTCCTTGTTTCCAGGTTTAACATCACCATTTTATTCTTTACAAAACAATCAAAGCAATCACATTTTAAAGAAATGTGAATGAGGTCATAGTATTCTTCACTTAAAATCCTCTAATGGCTTTCCATCAAAATTAACACAAAATAGGGAATCCTCTAATTGTCCAAGATGCTATATCCTCCTGTCATCCTCAAGCTTCATCCCCGCCTACTCTCACAGTTGCTCAGTGTGCTTCTTATGTAGTCTTCACTGTTATTCTTTAAAGCTACCAATTAACTTGACTGTGGTAATCATTTCACAATGTATACATGCATTAAATCATCCATGTACACTAAAAAAATCACATATAACAGACATGTTTAACTTTATGTATCTTCTGATCCATTCCTCAATACTCTGCAAGCAAAATGGAACATGTCCACCTAGTTACTGTAGGATGGCATCATGTCCAAACTTTAAAGACACATGCTGGTAGAGCTTTAGGACTGACTCCAGATTTATTTGTCAGGATATTAAATTCTGAGGCACAACATGAGACTCCTCACATGTTAATAAACTTTTCACTACTAGGCTCGTATTTTACCCGTATCTTCTATTTCAAAATGTCCTCAAAATCTAAATCTACCCACATTCCACTGTTTCTGCTATTACTTATTAACTAGTTGCCATAACTCTTTTTCACATATGCCCCATTCAGGCTATGCAGAGATCTGACATCAGTTACTGTCTATAGGCATTGAAAGAAGTCAGGAGAAGATATTTTGGAGAAAAGGCATCATCTTCTATAGAAATAATGGTATGTGAGTTCTTTGCATAGTCTATAGGCAGAGAGGAAGAATGAGAGGGTTACTTCTGCTGGTTTATACTGTTAGTGGAATCTATTCTCAGGCACATCCACCCAAAAGTCCCTATCCCTGTTCTCAGGGTTTTCATCATTCCCTATAAAGACATGATTTTTATGAGAGTCCTGTCAAGGCTGTGTATTGCGTCTCCTTAGCAATTAGATTAAATTCTTGGCTTATCAGAACAATCTTCACTGCAGCTGCAAAAGATGAGGGGCTCTTTTAATATGGTCCTGGAGCCCTTCACATTTTCACAGCACACACAGAATAGAGAACTGGCTAACCTGTAGCTGTTAGTCCTTGTAAAAGGCTTTTACAGATATTAACAAATCCAAGCAACTGACAATCTTTATAATTACCATTTTTCCCATTACCTCCAAATGCTAGAGAGCTTCTACACAAGTCAATTTTACCTCTTCTTCCATATCTCCTAAGCCATAATAGGGGGACAGATTAGTAATTTTTATTTGACAGTATGCCAGGAGTTAATAGTACCCACTTATATAACAGTAATGGGGTCCTTGTGGCTATCTAATCAGGAAGTGATCTAGATCTACATTCCAACCTGAGGGTTGTCTTCCAAGGACTCTTCCATAATCACATGTACTCATTTGCAGCTCCTAAAAGCAAAGCCTTAGAAAAGGATTTAGATGTGGTAGTTTACTTGGGAGGAGATACCTTGGAAAAAAAAAAAAAAAGTGAGGAAGATAGTAGAGTGAGAGAGAAAAGCAGTGAAAAGCAACTAAAGATGTCTTATTAAACTGGTTACCACTATGTGCAACTGGAATTAACCCCCTCTGGGTATCCTCTAGATCACTCTGTAGAATATACTTCTGGTTAATTCCTATGCACAAGGAGGCTTCAGTTTTACCTCTCAACTCCCTCTTCAACTGGTGGAAGAATAACTCCCCCACAATTCTTGTCTGGGCCCCTGCATGGAGTAAGAGAACTTCTATGGTTTTGGAGACAGGGAAAAACAGATAGAATGATCTAGAAAATTATCAAACTCAGCTGCAGCTCAGATGAGCTGAGGGAATGTTGTTTGTAGCATCACAGACATCTGCCACAAGACTCAAGCAGTTTTAAATACAAAGATTTCTAAACTTTCAATGAACAGTCATCATTTTACACAAAATATTTCAAAGGAATGAAAAAGAATAGAGATACCAAATTTATTTATGAAGCTAGTAAAACCTTTAAAAAAATTAGGAAAGAACAAGAATAGAAAACCATACACCCATTTTGCTTGTGAACACAGATAAAAAATTCTAAACAAAGATTACAAGTTGCATTTGGTCATGTATTAAAAATGGTACTACCCAATGGTCAAGTATACATTATTATGACTGCAAAATTAAAAAAACCTATGAATATAGTTCAACATATTAACCAAAATGAGTGAAAAGTTCATATCATCATTTTATTAAATGCAGAAAAATCATCCAATAAAATGCAGTACTCATTCATGATAAAATAATAATTAGAAAATTAAAAATACAAAATAACTTATTTAACCTTTTAAAGATATATGCCAAAATCTCACAGGAAACATGGTCTATGTTACTATTTTAGAAGTATTTCCACTAGAGAAAAAGGGAGCTATTGTAGCCCCTATTTATTTAATATTTTACTAGAAGTTCTAGTTACTACATCAATTAAAAATAGGAGTAGGCAGATAAATTGTAAAAAAGATATGAATTTGCTCTTATTTGCAAACAATATAGTTGTTTGGAGATAGTTCACCAGGGCTGTTTATTTGTTTGCCAGTGTATAAAAATTTAAACTATTTATACACAACAGGAATGACTGATTAGAAAATGCAAAAGAAAAATATCCATTTATAATAGCATAAAAACATATGTGAAGCGAATCTAACAAATATGAATAGGATCTTAATAAAAACATTATAAAATATTATGAGTAAAAATAGACCCGAATAAATGGAACATTATAGCATATTCATGAAAGAGAAGATACAACTTCATAAAGATGTAAATTTTCCCCATATTATCCTATAAACTTAAGGCAATTCCAATCAATACCACAAAATGATTATTGTGGAACTAAGCAAATATTCTAAAATTCATATGGAAATTTAAAACCTAATACAGTTAAGAAAAGACAGACAAATAGTAAGACATAAGGACATTATACATAATAGGTATCAAAATGAAGCGTAAAACTATAGTATGGTTTGACCTACAGACTATAAATATGTTGATCAGAGTTAAAAGCCCAGAAACATAACAAAGCCTGTATAAGAATTTTTTATAAGAAGAACACTACCAATCAATGAATAACGATGAACTAGCTAAGCAGTGGTGTTAGAATAACTGAATTTTCATATTAAGAAAATGTCATTGAACCCTACCTCAGACTTTATTGGAGTGTAACTTCTACAGAGATAAAAGACAGAAATTTAAGGAAAAAATGTACAAGGTAGTTGTTTTGACCTCTGAGAAAACAAAGAACATCATGATAGATTTGATTAAATCAAATTAATATTTTACAGGACACAAGATATCATATATGATGTTAAGGACCAGTGTGAGATTAGAAGATATTTGCAACACAGACAATTGATGTAGCATTAGCATAAAGCCTTCAATTTGTCAGGGAAAAGGTAATAGAAATGGGCAACATATATGAAAGCACATCATAAAAGAGGAAACATGGACAATAGCATAGGAAAATATACTCAACTACTTTAGTTACCAGTTGTTAAATGTTAAGAAAAAATTTTATTAAAAAGAAACAAACAATGTTATACTATTTTTGGATTGGTAAAAAACTCATATAATCCTGATGGAGATTAGTAAAATTAAAATGTTATGCATATTGAAACTCCTAAATTCTGATTGTAGGTGGAAGAGAGAAACCATAAAGAAGTTTTTGTTGACATACACTAGAAAACAAATCAAAACAAAAAAAAAATTTTTTATTGTAGGAAAAACTAAAACAATTTAAATGGGAAAATGTAAATGAAGCATATTCATATAATGCAATATACAGAAAAGTTAAAAGTAATAAAACAGATATATATATAAATCAATATGTATAATTATCAAAATTAACAATGAATGAAAACAGTAATTTGGAAAATAATAGCTAACATATATCATTAATGTAATTAAGAAAAGCTCTGAAATGATATTATATGTTGGTCATCAAATATATATTTAATAAATTATTATCAAATAATATGGCTTGAAACAAAAATAAAGAAAGTTATGATCTTTCACTACAATTAAGAAAGTAATTTGGGATAGTAGGCATTTGAAATAAATTGGCTGAATAATTGTAGTCCTTTGTTGAATTTATACTCCAGTAGAAAAAAAAAAACAAAGAGAAGAATCTAATTTTAATGTTAGGGCAATGGCCTTGATGCTATGGTATCAAAAAGAGAGCCAACTGACAGAGCTGTGTGGAGTATGTGGGGTGAGCATGTTGACATAAAAAATCCATTTCTTATTTTTTGACTTTTTGAGCCACTTTATTTTATACTTTACAATATACAAAGGAAGTTCTAGCATTCCAACTTCTCAGTGTAGGCCACCACTGGGCACAGTTTTCAGTCAAATGACAGAGCAAACAATAGAGACACTCCCAGTTTAGCTGCTCACACTAATATGTACTAAATTCAGAATCTCTGAGCCATTCCTCCTTATCAGTAATTTGGCTCAATCCACCAGGATTTTCCTTTTTCCCTGGTGAAATAGTTTTACCATCCATTCTTAACATATTCCCTAAGTTTCTACAGATATTAAAAAGATAATAATTATAAAAATATTGGAATTCTTTTGTTGAGTATAGTACCTCATCCCAGCTCACATCATGGTGTGTAACTCGTCCTGCTGTGGTGGGTATTTACTCTCCTGTGGTCTGTTAATATCTGAGCCTAGTTAAAGGATCTAGGAACAATGAAAGGTGGTAAGGTTAGGTCTTAGGGAGGGTTGGTATTCACCTAAATGCAGTTAACTCATACTTTAGTGATTATATTTTTCAGACAAGGTGAGATAGGGCTGCTTCTGCTGGCCAGGGAGGCTTGCACCCCTGAATAATGAGTAGAGTTTAGGTAAGAGTATGAGTGAGGGAAGGAATTCTATGAGGAGTCAAGACAAGGCAAGAGATCAAGTGCATGAAAGAGCATGGTCAGTGTGAGAGTATCCCCCCATCTATATAGCTGAGTACACAATAATACAGCAAAGCCTGAGACATGGATTGGTAGTTAAAGGAAGACCAGATCTCAAGTGTCCTTGCACACATGTAGGGTTTAGATTTTGGACAGAGAGGTATCAAATACTTTTGAGCAGGGGAGAGACATGGTCATATTAGAAATTTAAATGTAACACTGGCTACAATGTAGAGGATGGATTTGAGAGAGAAAAAATACATCAGATATCAGTATTATCTCAGTCCAAAGTTTGATATTTCTGATGCTAATATCTGGAAATGCATTTTTCAAAAAAATAAGAGCATTTATAATTGATTTAATATAATAAGGAAGATATCACTTGCCAGCAGAAGCTTAAAATTAAGTGGCATGGTAAAAAATCTGCTGAAATAGGTGTTAGGACACCTTTTGTTCGGAATCATCTGTTAACTATCTGACCTTGAACACTGACTCAAAACAAAACAACAAGATATGTAGTTATTTGGTGACTACTGTGTGCCAACCTCTAGGCAAGAGAATAGATAAAGGAAGCAAGTAGACTCAGGTGAAATAAAAAAGAAACTGGGGATATGGCTATTTCATAACTAGTGAGTTTATAGCACAGATTTTTGAATGAACATGAATTTGCTCGAAGAAGTAGGGAGAAGTTGTGTGCTTTTATTGTTAAAAGCAATAGCGAATGAACCCAAATGTCCATCAACAGATGAATGGATAAAGAAAATATGGTACATATATACAATGCACTATTAGGCAGCCTTCAAAAAGAAGAAAAACCTGTCAAATGCTACAACATCACTGAAACTCAAAGACAAATGATGTATGATCTCACTCACACAAAGTATCTTAAGGAGTCGAAATCGTAGAAAATTGGTTGCCAAGGATTGGTGGGGAGGGACAGTTAGTGTTTGATGGGTATAAAGTTTCAGTTTTGAGAGATGAAAAATTCTAGAGATCTGTTGCACAACTATGTAAGTATACTTAACACTACTGAGCTGTACACTTAAAATGGTTAAGATAGTAAATTCAATGTTATGTGGTTTTTACCACAATTTTTTTTAAAAAAAATAGAGAATGTAGTGTAGAATTTGTGTCCATGCTCAGCATGCCAGACTGATTTTGATCCCTTTTGCAGAAAGAGTTCATCCAGAGAGCTGTATTAATTATTTTCCTGAAAGATATTTGAGGCTCTGGATAAAACAAAACCCACAAAACCATGGTAAGAATAAGGAGCGGCAGCACTTATACAGCTGGGCAGCGTGGTAGGGTAGTGCGAACCTCACAGAGGGCAAAGCTGCCTTTGCAGTGGCGTATTACCTCCCGCAAACAAAAACAATGAGGCCAGAGAGAAAGAAAAGGAATAGACTCTGAGATACTCCTTAGGACCTCCTGGGGAACACTCTGAGAGGGGAGGTAAAACCTGTGTATTTTAGGCATAATTGTAATAATGGTGAAGAGCTTGGGCTTTGGACCCAGACTGCCTGGGTTTGAATCTTGGCTTTGCTATGAGTGACCTTGGGTAAGTTCCTTAAGCTCCATACCTTCATCCAGGAAACATGGATTATTATAGTATCTATACCATAAAATTATTTTAAACATATTTTAAAAGAGATACTGTGTGTGAGGTACTTAAAACAGTGTCTGGAACCTATACACATATCAGCTATTACCAGTTTCATTTATAATCTTTATCAGGGAGTCTTGAATTTATATGGGATAATAGTAAGCTAAAAAGTCCACGTTTTCCAGGGACTCAGACTAATTGTAGAGAAAGACATTTAACCATCCAGACTAAGACAATTAGATAAATGATATAACAAAAGGTAAGTGCAATGAGAGGACATGTGAAGGGACTGTATTTTAAGTCTTTTTGGGATATTGTCTCATCTAGGTTGGGAAAGATGAATAAAGATTGCCAGAGGACCAGTTGTTTAAAGTTATAGTGCCTTTAGACTGCATGGATATTGGGGGATGTTGTGGAGTTAAGTGTGTTGTAATGGAATTTAAAATGTAGGGATGAGGGAAACGGAGCAGAAATATCAGGACAGAAGACTGAAGGGGCCAGAAACCATAAAATGCAAACATTGTAGTTCACTGCAAACAAACTTTAGAAATTAGACCATATTAGTGGTTTTAAAACTTTAATGCGTATTAGATTCACTTGAAGAAATTTCAAAATACTCATTTGTAAAGATTTCTCCCTCTTTTATGAGATACTGATTCAGTGGGCTTGGAAGAAGGCCAGGCACTAAAACAGGTGTTCTGGTCCCCACAATATTTTGAGAACCAGGGCTGTAGACCAGTGGTTCTCCAACTGCGGCATGTGTGAGAGTCTCCTGCAGTGCTTGTTAAAACACAGATTATCACACAGCCTCAGGCTCTCTGATTCAGTACCTTTAGATGGAGCCTAGAGATTTGCATTTCCAATAAATCCCATCCTGTGAAGTGAGGCTGATGTGGGGACATATTTTGAGATCTACTACTGTGGATCATTGATTTAGAGCTCGTTTAGAAATCCACAACAGAAGCACTAGAGGATCTTACTCAAACTGTCTACATACAGGACCCAGGCCCTGTACTTCCACTTTCTCCTAACCCCTTGCTGCCCCTACCTCACCCTTACCTCGACCTATGATATGCCTGAGAATAGGAGATGTGTGGTTTAAAGCACTTTCTAAGTTCAATTGTTACAAAATCAAATGTGATGCCATAACTAAAAGTGCTTTGTAACTGCAAAGGGCAATATGTATGGAAGATATTAATTTTGTTTCTAACTCAGTACACCGATACTGCTCAACACAATCTCAAGTTCAGAACAATTCCTAGGTGGCCCATGTTACCAAGCTGTATATTTAGAAAGAGAGGGAAAAAAACCTTAGAGAGAAACAATAGAAATTCAATAGACTTTAGAAATAGTTATTGAGGATCTATTCTTATGCCCATTTCTGTAAATGTTAGTTTGTTCCTTACATTGTGGGCTAGGCAGAGAACAGCAGTATTTGATAACTATGTGCCCTCGTATGCCTAGTTGCCTGATATTTAGAATTACTTTAGTGCAAAACATAACAGACCCTGAGGGTGCTCAGTAGAGTGGGAATTGTTTTCACAGGCACTATATGATAAAATCTTGATAGAAAACCAGAACTACCTCACATTCTGTAATCATTACGGAGAGCTCAATGGAAGAAAAAGGGGCAAAGACTAGCATTTCAAATATTACCTACTGAACAAAAGCAATCTCTCTGTGATAAATTGAAGAAGTTAATTGTGGGGTAGAATAAGTGCTTTGTTCAGAAAACCCCTCCCTACACAATGATAATTCATGGAGAACTCATATAAAAGGTGTCAGCTGGAGATGGTCATAGTATGAGGTTATTATTATACTTTCTCAAGTTCTAGTAAGAAATAAATAAAAACAACTACTTGTAACTTACTGTGATTACATTTATGGGAAATTAAAGAAATAAACTACTACTACAATAAAACGACTGCTTTTGGTGAATTTCCTCATTAAAACTGTTTTATAAAACAATATTCAAAATACATTTTCCTTCAAAATATTTTGGATAAAATATAAATTTCTCAGTATTGCCTTTGTCTTTTTTATGGAAATTTTCATATCTGTCTTAAAAAGCAAAGAGTGGAGGAAAGAGGCAGGTAAGAGAGAAAATAGGCAAATGCCCAAAGAACTCAAGGTAGGCAGGGGAAATAGGGAACTTTTATATTCAGTCACTGACAAATCTGCCCTCAGTGATACAAGCATAATATTTTATAAGTTTATTTAGTTTTTGTTTTAAGCCCTAGAAAGATGAGGCTGTTAATACATTTTTAATGAATATTTATTAAACTTCATTTGATGTTGAATGAATATGCAGACACTAAGATGGTTAAAACTAGAAGGTAAATGGGTGTCATACTCTTGCTTTTAAGATTACTTCCAATTGCAATCAGACCATACCAGAGGTCAACACCTTTCCAGACTTGATGAACTCACTTTGAGATAGGTAAAGTAGAGTAATTAAGTTAATGGCTTGGTTCCCGTATCTCAACATGTCAAAGAGCAGGCGAACTATCAGGAAATAAGCAGGCCAGAGCCAGGAGAGCATAAACCATTCTAGAAGACTGCAGCTGTAAAAGTAAGGGTGAGTGGAACTAGATTAAATCAGTCTAGGTTAAGATGAGTAACTATTGGCAACTGTCTCTAGGAGAAATGAGCTAAACATAATTATGACAAATTACAATGTCTGGTAAGGTATATTCATTAGAATCTTTCTTTAAAACTATTACCACTTTACCCTTTCTATAGTGAATAGATTATTTCCATTTCTGTTATATATAAAATGACTTCATGAAAGTAACCTCTTGCTCATTTCTGTCAGAAAAAGGCAAATATATTTACCAAAAAAGTGTTTCATATAGTACAACTTTGGCCCCATTTCCAATTTTTGTTTTATAAAAAGTACGAATAAGTCTTCCTTCAACCATACAGAACACAACACTTGGAAAATTCACAGTACAGTCTTGAATGGACTGTCATGCTATATATTAAAAGTGTATCTGAGACTGTGATCTTTAAAGAAGATGTTCAAAGAGATCAACAATTCAACTCTAAATTCTTCCCTTAGATTGAGATAGACTAGCAGAATATTGTGTATTTAGAAAAAAGTGGTTAGTTCCACACAGTATCACCTTCTCTGCGGTCATTTCTAATGTAACATCCTCTGCTTTTGCTAAAGGCTATTATAAGAAATAGCCATGTGGAAACGAATTTGTCATTCACCATAAAGCTGTTGTAAGGAACGTGGAAAACTATATTTCTTATATAAGATCCCAGGTGAAATGTTTCTTTGGGATTTAATCCTGGCAAGAACTTTTTCTTCAACTAAGTAACTTGTTTTCTAGGTAACCTTTCCCCAAGGACATATAGCTGAATGGCTAAGGGAATAGATTGTAGAGACTGGCTCTATGAGCATATATCCTAGATATGATCTAGGTAAGGTGTTTGTGTTTTATTTCTGTTTTTTAACCATTTAAAAGGAATAGTATCAATGGTTCCAATTTGTGTTTGCTTCTGAAGATGAAATTCACCTTCTGTTTGTAAAGAAATATGGCTTCTGGCAGTTTCTTGACTCCTCTTATTAATTAGTCAAGACTCATATAATATTTCTCTACTAAATTATTTATATTTTCTATATTATATTCCTCCTTCCCTTTTCCTCTAACCCACAACAGTATTCCTCACCACAATTTCGGGGCTTTCTGACTCAGAAAGTTTGCTCCGGATATTGTCAAATCAATATAGCAATGAACACAATAATTCATAGCATTACATAATATTAAAACAGTGGGCTTAGAAGAAGACATAAAAGTTATTTAAATCCAATCACTTGATAGAAGCCTATCCAGAACATCTATAGCATGCAGCTTTCTACCTATGGATTTTAACATCTCCTAAGGCTGCCCAATTCACTTTGTTATACTTCTGTATAACCTACCCACCACTATAGTTATACCACTTCAGAATATTTATTTAAAAAGTAGTATAGCAGTCTTTTAGGTATTAAAAGCTAGTTATTTTCTACCCAAGGAAGGTAATTGATAATAAGTATATATATATATAAAGTTTATGTACTATATATTTAGATATATAATTTAAAAAAATATATATATATGTTTATCAGCTCGGTGCTTTGTGTCCACCTAGAGGGGTGGGATAGGGAGGGTGGGAGGGAGACACAAGATGGAGGAGATATGGGGATATATGCATATGTATAGCTGATTCACTTTCTTATACAGCAGAAACTAACACACCATTGTAAAGCAGTTACACTCCAATAAAGATGTTAAAAATATATATATGCTTGATAAAGTCTTTTAAAATAAAAAAAGAAAAGATAATGATCCTGATGACAAAAATAAAAACAAAACAAAAATAAAAACCCCTCAGTAGGACAGCAACATTTTCTGATCTAGTTCCTGTTGACTTTTCTAGCATAATCTCCCACTGTTTTCTCCACAACTTTGCTTTGTTTCAGTAATGCCTCCTTATTTGATATTTCCAAGTGCACTATCCTTTCTTAAGCCCAGTTGCTTTTATATATGCTATTACCTCTGCTGGGAAAGATCTTAATCCCAATTCTTATTCTGTTTTGAATCTTTTATCCATTCTTTCAAGTTCCAATTTATGAACCACTTCTGGGTATATGCCCTGACTACCCTCTACCTTCATGAATCTCCCCTCCCCATGAGGACCTATGACACATACACACAATCAGGCAGTTAGGCACTCATCCTTTAGTGTGTATTCTTTTCGTAAAGACATTGTTAAACTTGCAGTTTTATATGTGTGTTTTCTTCACACCCTAAATTCCTTGAGGGCTGAAATCATGCTTTGTCAATATTTATATCCCCAGGTCCTGCCACATGAAGTGTTTTCAATTCCTTTCTCCAGTTTTCCCTCTCTCTAATCAAGTCCTGTGGAGGTATCTTTCTAAATATAGACTTGGTCATGCTACTCCACAACTTAAAAAATCTTCATTAAACCTTCACCCTTAGTGAAAGGCCCGCGCACCGCGATGAAGAGTGGCCCCCACTTGCCGCAACTAGAGAAAGCCCTCACACGAAAACTAAGAGACCCAACACAGCCATAAATAAATAAATAAATAAATAAATAAAGTATTAAAAAAAAAAAAAAAACCTAATCTTTAAAAAAAAAAAAAAAAACAAAAAAAAAAAAAACCTTCACCCTAACAGATATGTGCTAAACTCCTTAGCATGACATGAGAGATCCTTCAAAATGTGGACCCAATATCATCTCCTCTTACTTTCAGCACATCTGACACCATTCCTCAGACATACCACCGGCTATCTAAAACTCATATTTCTATTCATGCTATTCACTTTGTCTCATTTCATCTTTGTATTGTGAAAGTTGCTTAGAAAATAGGGATAGTAAATAAGTATTTGCTAAAAAGAAGAAATAAATGAAATATTGAATATATTAACTTGTTTCAGACGATATACATGGTAACAACGAATAGCTGTAACAATATATTTCCACTTTGAAACTGACAACTCACTATTTCTACAGAATTGAAATTTTGACAACACAGGCAATTCTACCACAGAATCCTAAAGTAATGAGGGAAACAGAGATAAATCATGGACTGAGAAATGTTTTTCTCCTTTGAAACACTTGTGAGTTTTCCAGGTGATTCAGGAGTACTTGGTATAGTTTCAAGAGTTGAATCATCTTTTAGCCTAAAAAATAATGTTTTTTGTCAGCACTTTTGCTCTGACAGGTTATATATGGAAAAAGTGAATTCATGGCTTGTTCATTAAGATAACAATGAAGCAAACTTTAGTGTATTAAGTATAAAATGTAATGCTATTTTCCTGTGTAGCATCATTAACTATAATATTGGATTATTATTTTATTATTATGTAATGCCATATATTTCGAAATGCGTGATTTTGGGGAAGGGGGTTTCCAACATAAAGAAAAATTATTACAAACCTATGGAGACTGAGCTTTTAGTTTTAGCTCCTGAATGACAAAGTCTAACTTAGAAATCTCTCTCTCTTCCTCTAAACCCCTATCTAGGACCTCATTTTTTTTTTAAATTTCTGACTGCATTTAGTAAATGCCTGAGTTCAATTGGTTGTAAGAACTTCATACTAGTAACTAATGTACAAAGGAAAAAAAAGCAACAGAAGGTGCATGGGGGATAATTTAGTGATAATCTTCTCATTAGTTCTCCTTCTGAAAAGGACTGAGGACAAAACCATAAATGGCTCTAGATTACAGCATGAGTGATTTAAGTTAACCATAAGGAGGATTTCCCTGAAGGGCAATGGTTGTTAAACACTGGAATAAGTTTCCAAAAAGAGGTTGTAGAACAGAGCAGAAAGGGCATAACTTTAAATATGATCTACATTATATTCCAAAATGTTGGCTGAATAATACTTCTGACTAATGAAAAATATGTATGCACGTGTGTGTGAATGTGTGCGTATGAGAGAGAGAGAGAGAGATTGTCGGGGAAGGCATTTTGAAACTCTTTCAATCCTTATTGTGTTTATAATATGACTTGTGATATTCTGTTCCTTGAAAAAAAAGTCAACAACACAATAAACATTGATTAAGACTACTTAATATTGGTCTGTTTAAAAAATTAATATTATATCTAAAATATTATTTTAAGTATACTAAATGCATTTTATTATAAATATTTGGGGCTAAATTTCAACTTTGTTATTATGTAAATGAAAGTCATGCTTTTCTAAATAATGCCTATCTATTAAAATATTGTTTTTAATGGAGTTTTAAAAGATGCATTTTCCCCCAAATCCACATTTATAATGGATTATTGCTCTAGATATATTCTATTTTACTTACAGCACAGATGAGGTGAAGCGTCAGCCAAAATGTTAACAAAAAGATAATAAACTATCTGGATCGGACTTTCCTTCAACATTGAGCTCTCCAGGCTCCACAGAGAGAACAGTGGAAATGGCTTTTTAACCAAGCTCATGAATGCAATCCTTTTGCCCAAGAACTGATGTTCCAAGTGCCTGGGTAGAATACAACTTGAGAAGCATATAATGAGCTTTTCCCTCAGAAACACTAACTATGGCCCATTCTCTTCAAACCAAATTTCTCTCACTCAGCGTGGTTTACTTTCTTGTAAGTTTATCAACTTTCACATGAATGAATCCCAGCAATCACAGCAATCCGCTAGCATGATGTCATTATTGGCTTACATGAGTATAAATAAGCATCTTTTAAGTACATTATAATAAGAAGTTTGGAAAACAACAATTGGATTTTAGAAGAAAAACATAGGGTTCTTTAATGCCAATGCAATAAGATTTAGTTGAGAAAAATGGGGTGAGTTCTTTTTTTCATAATTCTCATAAGTGGAATCAGGAATGAAATGTCAGGAATGGAACTAATTTTCTACAGGGGAAGAGTACACACACAAACCATTATAATTCCTATAAACTTCTAAATCAGCTAAAATATATTCCAAATAAAAAAAATATTCAAGAATGAATATTTTCTGCTGAAATTCTCAAGTGCATTGGGCAAACACAAAGTCTAGTAATACACAGGTAAAAAACTTTGTTTCTTCTAAGATAAAGGAAGTTATTAAAAACAAAAAAAGAACTCTCTAATCTTTATTTTAAAAAATCATTAGAATCTGGTTGATTTTTTTAATTGACTTTAAGCAATAAATTCCATAATATAAAAGAGGATTTACTAAGACATTTTAATTATGAACTCATTTATCAAGATACATTTAATGAAATCCACATCATTCTTCTCTTGTTTCTCCATCCACTTTTCTCTCCCCCCACCCATTCCCCACATATAAAAATTCACCAATGCTTATTAGCAGATTGCCAGGCTAGGCATGATTTGGTCTACATATTTATCCTGAGGACAAAATAATTAATAAAAAAAAAAAATCTTATCACTCAAAAACGAGTAAATGTTGCATAATGGAAACCTAATCTAGTATAACTGAGAAATCTGCCCTTCCTTGAAGCTTCTTATAAAATCAAGTTTTACAAGATTTTCCCTTCACTAAATTATTTTCAAAAATATCCTTATTTGACAATAATTTCTCCTAGATAGAAAACAATTTTTTTCTTCTAAACCTAGAATTATTGAGCTGTCTTTAACTTTGACACCACCTTCAGCCTGATCCGATTCATTCATTTCATCAAATTTTACTGAGTGCCTATGAAGCACCAAGTAATGTGCTAGTTCTAGAACTAAAACTCATAGTTCTCTTCCAGCGAGCCAAGATCTACTGTGTGGCAGGCACATCAATAGACAACCACAAAGTAAGATGCAGGCACAAATAGCTAAGGAAACAATCAGGAAAGAACCTTAGCAAGGTCAGGTCCTGGAAAGACTCACAAAAGAAATAAAGCCTGGTTTGAACTTTGAGGGATATGAGGAAGTGAGAGCAATACAAGTCTGTTGGGTTGGAAGGGAGATAAGCTCTAGATCTCTCAGGCAAGGCATGAAGGATATGCCAAAGCTAGGAGGAAACAGGGATCAGGGTTTTTTTTCTGGAACCCACAAGTAATTAACTATAGGTGTAACTCAGTGCAGAGAGCACAAAGTTGATGGATGGTACTGGAGAAGTAGGTAAAAACTGAATCTTGCTTTAGATTTTATGATTTAGCAGTAGGGAATAATAGAAGGATTTTAGGCAGGCATGTGATGTGATTACATGACCCAATTAGAAGTATGACAAATGGTTTAGAAGGGGCAAAAATGGTGAAGAGATTATTCCACTTATCAATTGTACAAGCTTGCTAAATTGCATAACTTTTCTGAGCCTCAGCTTTCTAATAAAAAACAAACAAACAAACTAGTGGCTACATTTTAAAGTTGTTGTGAAGGTTAGAGGATATGTATATTAAGCAGCTAGTATAGTGACAGAAATCTATTAGGCACTTACTAGTAGATTCCCTTCACTAGCTCCTAGCCTCTGGAAATTTAGTCTCCAATTTTGTAAGGAAGATGATTTTTCTCTACAACATAATTCCTCTCTCTCCCTCATGACAACCCACTCTTTCATCTGAGCAAAGAATGAGGAGGTAGCTCTCTTGCTGGGAACTGATTAACGTGTACATGTATGTGGTTAGAAAAGGAACCAAGTCATTTTTAAATAGGTATCTCAAAGGAGATCACACATTGCATGCATTATGCAGCTTGGACTAAAAATCCAGGCAGAAATAGTGATTCAGAAAAACTCTAATACTGCTATTTTGCCATACAATCACAAAGGAGATGTGTTTGCTAGAGCCATCTCAGTGAAGAACGCTAGCTAGCACTGAGCAGATCTAAATATATTTTTGCAGGTGGATAGATTGTTAGTTTCCAAGTTGGCTTGTCATGGTGAGCGATATTTAAGTGTGAAGATCAGCTGCGAAGTTGTTCACATTACCAGCTTCTCTTTCTTGGCTGTCATTTCACAAGACAAAGTCAGTGAACCAGATAAGGGAAAATGTGGATATGTATGTTTGCATATGTTTGTCTTTTTTACCCTTTCCTTCTGTATCCTGTTCTCCAGTTGGTTTATCTCCCCTAAATTAGTGCTACATATTACAAAGAAAAATGCTTTCACATAAACACTTTCTGTTTGACCTCAAATTAGTCTTTGAAGGAGAAAAAAGCATTTTCAAATGATTTCAGAAAAGTAAGATTCCTATGTTGAAGCTTTAACATTTTTTTCAAAGCTATGCCTAAGGAAATTTTCAGAAAATAAGCAACTGGACAGACTGGTTGTAATTGTCTCCCTTGTGGAACACAGTGTTAATTTCAGGAAAATTTAACTGTGTAATTGAGTGGCAATTAAGTGGTGTAGAGACTGCTAGTCGTGGGTTAAAATAATTTGTAAGGCTTAATTAATTGCTAGAACAACTGATAGCCCTGTCAACTTGGCAAGTAAGTTCACTGACCTTAAAATTCAGCTGAGCTCAAGAGAAAGACTGACAAAATAATTTGTAGAATGTGACAGAGATAGCTAGAGATAAGTAACATTTGAAGGTAGAGGATATACCACCAGAAAAGATAAAATAGAGATGGTATTTTCAAAAACTTTTATGCCCACATATCTCCAGAGACAAGACCCCAGGAGCCAAATATCTATCCTGCTCATGTATTGCACATAAGATTTTTTTATACTTTTAATGACTTCTTACTTTTCAGTTTGCACTGAGCACATGATAAATAGGTCAAATCCTGTGCCATGTCCACTTAATCTCAAGTTTTGAGAAAAGAAATAGCCATAAATCCAGCCGAGTATACAGCACTAAGTGTCTTCCTTCCCATTAACTGCCAACATTTAGGCTTCCATGTAATCCTCTCAAGGTTGAAATAATGCCACTCCATTCCTCTTTTTTATATTAGGGACAAATGGGTATTTTTTTACCCTGTAGTTTGGAGAACTTTTAAAAACTCAAGACTCCCTGACACCTAAAATAACAGGCCACCCCTCCTTGATGTTCACTTGTCTTTAATTGATGGAATGAGAGACAAAGGAAAACAATGGGCAATATCTTTACCTCTTCCAAAGTTTTATAAATGAGAAAAGCCAATCCTTGAATGAAGTGACTGAACTGTGGTACAGAAGTTCTAATCATTTCAGCTATTCCTAAAAATAGAAGCAATCTTCTGATTTGTCAGGGGATGTACTACATAATCCACAGAGAGGGCTAAAGTAATCACATAAGCTATGTTACATTTTATAATTTTGCAGTCATAGAGTATATAGGTAGTAATGATCCAGAAAGCAATAATTAGAAAGAAGGAGAATACTGACTATAGCGAAGCAGTTCCAGAAAAAAGAATCTGGATAAAACTTAGATACTTTGTATCAGATACATTTTAAGTGCCATATCAGATCATCTCAGCATCATGTGTCTCCTGTCTTGGGGACCTCTTTCACTTCCTACAACCATTGCATGACTACTGTGCTCAACTCTGATTAAGTTATTCTCCAAATTCCAATATCTGTCTAAAGAGAAAGTCATGTCTGTGGCCTTTCTGAAGATGATCATGCAAAGTTGAACAACCAGTCACGACTGATACCAGTAACTGGTCTTCGATTTGACTTTCCTCTTTCCTGTTTCAATCCCCTTTGCCCTCGCTTCTGCTCTATGGAATTTCATTCCACTGTAAGCTAACAGTAGTCTATAAACCTTTTTCTTGCATCTGCTTTCCAGTAATCCATAGTAGAACATAATTCCTTTCAGAAGTAGCAAAAGAAAAATAAATTCTTAAGTAAAAATGGAATAGCATGGTGTCAATAAGATATAAAAACTAAAATACTATGAATTCTTTTTACTGAAACACAGCTCTAAGTCTTCCAAGGCAATAATGAGATATTCAGGAGTTCTACGTTACTCATATATTTAACTGGGACGAACTATTTGGGCAACGAGGATGTTCATACTATTGTCAATTTCAAAAGGAAGAATATAAGATGTGTGAATTGCTGCAGTCTGTCATAGCTAGGGCACTTTGTCTTTGTGTATTGATGCCTCTGCTTTAGAACTAAGAATCCTTAGTTCTAGTGAATATGTTCATATCCATAACTTCAGTTATTAACAGCCTCAATAGTTGTAGCAGAAATCATGTTTCAGAACCTACAGGCTGTACTGTTATCTCCTCTATCCATTTCTCATACTCTTTCAGAGTTATCTTGCCTGAAGGGCTTCTTTCCACTGGTGTGAAACCAAATTTTTTATTTCTCATTTAAACTGGCAACGCACTACTTTTAGTCATGACTATCTTTCCAGTGGAGTGTTTTTAAAATCTCTAAGAGTCAAATCTAGTGGAAATTAATGAACTGGAGCTTTCTGAGTTTTTGTTTAAATATATGTAATTTCAATGTGAACTCTAATTGCAAAAAGGCAAGATCAAAGAACTAGGGAAAATATCAGACATTTGCAAACACTGGAATCAATGATATTTCCCAGTCCTTGACAAAACGTCGAAGATGTAGTTAAGCTCTCTCTAGAGAGTGATAAATTAGGATTACACACGATCAATGAAATATGCTGCTATATTTTCATACCATTTATTTGTTTTATTTCTAATAAATTATTGGGTTAACTTTTGTGTGTGTAGGCATTTCAGTTGGAAAAAAAAGGGAAAATGTGATGCCATACATGCCATATTAATGCTTAACTTTTAAAGTTTTGTTTACCAAGTTGATTATTATTTTATCACATAAACATTTATCAGGCAATTTTGAAATGCCAGTTTCATCCTTGACATTAAGCTTCTAAGGACTACTTAAACATAGTTTTAATGTTCAACAACCTAACATCTAGTATCTGGAGTCAAAAAAGTAAATCAAACATGACAGTTTATTATAATCCAAGTTATGAGAGATTTATATGTGGAGGATTACTGGATCATGGGGTAGAAGCACTTATATTAGAAACCTTGGGGATAAGAGTTGAGGATCAAGGGAGATTTCTCTGAGAAAATAAAAGTTCAGTCTTTAAGGATGAGTTGGAGTTATATGGGCACATACTGGGTGTTGAGTTTGTAAAAAGAGTGTATTCCATATAATGTTAAGAGCCATGCTGGTGTTAAATGGTATCATGCAAATAAAGAATCTGCAAGTAATTGCTCATGGCTGGATCAAATGTTGAGGGGTAAAGTGGTATGAGACAAAGCATGCAAGATAGGAGCACAAAGCTAAACTAGTAGTTCTGAAATCTGTGGGAAGCACTGGAAGCCTTTTTTAAATAAGTGTATATTGTGATTAGGTTTGTGTTGGAAGAGATCTCTTGATCAGTGTCAGGGAGGAAGAAATTGTCCTATACCCTTCTAGGTTTTTCTGGCTGACTTAAGAATTCAATTGACATGAGACAGATTAACAGGAAAAAAATCAAACAAAAGTATAATAACATGTAAACATGGGAGATACCCAGGTAAACTGAGTAACTCGCCAAAATGGCTGAAATCCTCACCTTAAATACCATCTTTAGCTACAGACAAAAGAGGATGTTGAGGGTAGTGGTTTGGGACCTTAAAGGCAAGGAAAACAATTCACATGGAGATGGAAAAGCAAATATTTTGAAAGCAAATATTTGCTGGGCCACGCAGTTTACAATGGGACACAGAATAAACTCTGATATCCAAGCCCTGCAAGTTTCCTCCACCACACCTAGATCCATATTCTTTTTGGGTATCTCTGGTAATAGCTGTATTCCAGGACCAGGCCCTGTTTTGAAATTCTTTATGCAGCTAAGGGGGAAGTAAAAAGAAAGACTTCCTGAGTCTTCTGTTTCTTAAAAATAATCAGCCTAAATTAATTCTCATGCCAAAGAGACATTTTGGGGTTGCAAATTTTGCATCCCAACATCAGTATGTAGGAAGACTGGAACAGAGCCCAATTGCAGACAGAGACCAGTTAAGCATCTATTGCTCCACTCTAAGCAAAAAAACGAGTGTTAGAAGAAAAGCAGTGGGAGTGGAAATAGCAGGCGATCAATAGGATAGATTTTAGGAGGGAAAGTTAATTGGTCTTGGTGACAGAATAAAGGAAGTAATCAAGATAATGTTATTAAGTATGAATAATAAGTTTCTAGCTGAGGCAACCTGGTGGTGGGTGTTGGTACCTCTAACTAAGAAAGAAAAACCAGGCCTACAAGGATGTTTGGGAGCAAGAAGCAATTTCGAGTTCATTTTTTAAATATGTTGAACTTGAGAATTATTTGGGGGAATACAAATACTTGTATTGTAAAGTCTGAGAATGCAGGTAGGTGTATGGTTCTGAAATTTAAAAGAAGGAATTGAACCCAAGATATGTATTTGGAAGTCATCACTATTTAAGTGACAACTGAAAGTATACAAGTGGATGAGGTTTCCCAGGCAGAGATACAAAATTTTAAAAGTACAATAGAACATTTCAGAAAATCTGAGCACAGGAAGGACAAGTATTGAGGAAAACTGAAAAGGAGCAAGTGTAGTGGAAATAATGTCAAAGTTGTATAATGTTAGCAGCTACCAAGTACTGAACGTTTAGCATGTGTTAGACACTGAGTTATATGCCTTAAATGTTATCTCACAAAAACTTTGCAACAAATATAGAATTATTATCACCTATATTTAAAATGAGAAACTAGGGCTCAGAATGGTTGTCAATTATGTAGATGTAACAGCTAATATGAGGTATACTGAGTGGGACAGACTGTATTTTCCAAAATAGTTACAAAAACAGTCCTCATTCCAAATGTTGTCCTAGAAATGTGCTGTCTCTCCATCAGAAGAAGGCTATGCCCCATCCCTTTAAACCTGGGCTTTCTTTGACATCTGCCTCCACCAAGAGCTCATGGTGAAAAGGATACAATGTGACTTTGGAGACAAGGTGATCAAAATGTCATGCACTTTCTCCTAGTTCTTCTGAAATGGTCACTTTTAGTAATAGTCTGCATGGTGTGAGGAAACCCAAGCAGCAGGTGTAGAGCTCCACATGAAGAATTAGAACCACTGGTCCATAGTCCAGGTGAATTCTCTATTGGCAGCACCAATTTGTTAGTTACATTAAGTGAAGCATGATTGTTGTTTTAAGCCACCAAGTTTTGGGTTGGATTTTTAAGCAACAATAGACAAACTACATAAATTTGGGTACCTAGAAGTAGGGAGTTGACATAACAACACCTAAGACTGTGACATTGGCTTTGAAACTGGACAATGAGTGGAAGCTGAAAATGCCTCAAAGAGATTCTTAGAAAAGGCCTAAAGGACCCTCAAGAAGCTATAGGTGAGGGCAGAAAAGTAATGAAAATGTGACCAGAAGTTAGCTGAAAGGAAATAATTGTTATGTACTTGTTGAGTTTTGAGAGTTCTTTATATATCCAAGATACATTAAGTTCTTTCTTAGACAGGTGATTTGCAAATATTTTCTCCCAGTCTGTGACTTTTATTTCCAATCACTGTTTGCTTTTTAGTGGAACAGTGACTTCCAAAGAGCAGGCATTCTTAATTTTGAAGAAGTACAATTTATGAATAATTTTTCATTTTTGGAATGTGACTTTAGTGTTATATCCAGGAAAGTGTTGTCTTGTCAACATCACAAAGATTTTCACTTATGTTTTCTTTTAGAAGTGTTTTGCATTTATGTCTTACATGTCTACAATCCATTTTGAGTTAGTTTTTGTGTATGATGTAAGATCAAGAACTGAATTAAGTTTGTTTTGTTTTGTTTTTGCATATGTATACCAACTGTACCAGCACCATTTATTTAAAAGACTATCCTTCTCCATTCAATTGCCTTTGCACATTTGTGAAAATCAACTGACCAAGTATAAGTGGCTCCATTTCTAGACTCTCTATTTTGTTGCATTTATCTGTTTTCTACCTTTCACCAATACCACACTCTCCTGATTGCTATAGCTTTATAGTAAAAGTTTTGAAATCAAGTTGTGAGAGTCTTCCAACTTTATTCTACTGTTTAAAAATTCATTTTGGCTTCTAGTTATTTATTTTTCCATATAAATTTTCATATTAATTTGAGTTCTACAAGAAACCCTGTTAGGCCTTTCAATGGAATTTTGTTGAATCCATCACTTTGAGAAGAAGTTATATCTTGACAATAAATAGTGAGTCTTCCAATCCATGAAATGGTATGTCTCTCCACTTATTTTGGTCATATTTGATTTTTGTTTATTGGAGTTTTGTAGTTGTGAGGCTTATAGATCTTGTACATATTTTGTATCATATTTCTGATACTATATAAATGTTAGTTTGAAAATCAATTTTAAATTGTTCATTGCTATTATATAAACATACAATTGATTCCTGTATTTTGTTTGTATACTCTAATCTTGCTAAACTCACTCATTATTTATTGTCATACTTTTTGTAGATTCTTTGAATTATTCTACATAGATAATCATGTTGATACAGAGATAGTTTTATTTCTTCCTTCCCAATCTGTATGCCATTGCTTTCTTTTACTTGTTCTATTGCTCCAGATCAGAGCTACAGGAAAATGGTGAATAGCAGTGGTAAGATTGGACATCTTGCCATTTTCTTGATGTTAGGAAGAAAACATTCAGTCTTTCACCTTTTACATTAGCTGTAGGTTTATGGTACATGCCCTTTCACACACCGATGAAATTATTTTCAATTCCTTGTCCACTGAGATTTTCTATCATGAATGGATACTGAATTTTGTCAAAATTTTTTTTGCATCTATTGGAATGTTCATATAGTTTTCTTCTTTATTCTGTTGATATGATAAATTAATCTGATTGACTTTCAAATGTAGCACTAATCTTGCATTCCCAGAATAAACCCACTTTGCCACACAATGTTTTCCTTTTTATACATTGTTGGATTTTATGTACTAAAATTGAGTAAGAAATTGGAAGATAGATATTTTTCTCTTCCAATGCCTTCCACTGTTTTTGGTGTAAGTGTAATGATGACTTCAATGAATAAACAGGGATGTGTTTCCTCCTCTTCAAATTTCTAGAAGAGTTTTTTATAGAATTGCTATTATTTTTTCTTTAATGTCTGTTAGAAACCACCAGTGAAGACATCTGTGTTTGACTTTTTTTTTTTTGTGGGAAAGTTTTAAACTACAAATTCAATTCCTTTAATAGATTTAAAGTTATTCAGGTTATTTATTTCTCCTTGAGTGTCGGTAATTTGCATCTTTCATGGAATTTTTCCATTTAATCTAAGTTTCAAATTAATTGGTATAAAGTTTTTATTACTTATCTATTGCTGTGTAAGTAATTACCTCAATGTGTAATACTTAAAACAACAAACATTTATTATATCCAGTTCCTCTGGTTCAGGAATTCAGAAGCAGCTTATCTGGATGATTCCGGCTCAAGGTCTCTCATTTGGTTGCAGTCAGCTGAAGGCTTGATGAGTCACAGTATCCAGTTCCAAGATGGATCATTCACATGGCTGTTGGAAGAAGAGCTCAGTTCCTTGATGACTCTTGGCAAAAGGCCTTAGTTCCTTACCACATGGGCCTCTCCATAAGCTGCTTAAGTATTTAAGTTTCCTATCAACATGAAAATTTCTCCGAGAGCAAGGAATATAGGACAGAGTGAGAGAGGAGGAAGCCATAGTGCCTTACATTCGCACAGCATCATTTCCACTTCATCCATTTGTTAGAAACAAACTGCTAAATCCAGCTTACAACTGAAGGAGAGGGCAATAAGACTCCACTTTTTACTTTTTTTTTTTTTTTTTTACAGACAATTATTGAAGAATTTTTATTTTGGTAAAAGATACACATTTTGCCACCTAATAGTTCTGACATTTTTAAGTGTATCCCTATGAAGCAGTTCTTTTTTTTTTTTTTTTAGAATTTTATTTTATTTATTTTTTTATACAGCAGGTTCTTTTTAGTCATCAATTTTATACACATTAGTATATACATGTCAATCCCAATCGCCCAATTCATCACACCACCCTCTCACCACGGTGCCGCTTTCCCCACTTGGTGTCCATACGGTTGTTCTTTACATCTGTGTCTCAATTTCTGCCCTGCAAACCGGTTCATCTGTACCATTTTTCTAGGTTCCACATATATGCGTTAATATACAATATTTGTTTTTCCATTTCTGACTTACTTCACTCCGTATGACAGTCTCTAGATCCATCCACGTCTCTACAAACGACCCAATTTCATTCCTTTTTATGGCTGAGTAATATTCCATTGTATATATGTACCACATCTTCTTTATCCATTCGTCTGTTGATGGGCATTTAGGTTGCTTCCATGACCTGGCTATTGTAAAGAGTGCTGCAATGAACACAGGGGTGCATGTGTCTTTTTGAATTATGGTTTTCTGTGGGTATATGCCCAGTAGTGGGATTGCTTGGTCATATGGTAATTCTATTTATAGTTTTTTAAGGAACCTCCGTACTGTTCTCCATAGTGGCTGTATCAATTTACATTCCCACCAACAGTGCAAGAGGGTTCCTTTTTCTCCACACCCTCTCCAGCATTTGCTGTTTGTAGATTTTCTGATGATGCCCATTCTAACTGGTGTGAGGTGACAGCTCATTGTAGTTTTGATTTGCATTTCTCTAATAATTAGTGATGTTGAGCAGCTTTTCATGTGTTTCTTGGCCATCTATATGTGTTCTTTGGAAAAATGTCTATTTAGGTCTTCCGCCCATTTTTGGACTGAGTTGTTTGTTTCTTTAATATTGAGCTGCATGAGCTGTTTATATATTTTGGAGACTAATCCTTTGTCCGTTGATTCGTTTGCAAATATTTTCTCCCATTCTGAGGGTTGTCTTTTCATCTTGTTTATGGTTTCCTTTGCTGTGCAAAAGCTTTTAAGTTTCATTAGGTCCCATTTGTTTATTTTTGTTTTTATTTCCATTACTGTAGGAGGTGGATCAAAAAAGATCTTGCTGTGATTTATGTCAAAGAGTGTTCTTCTTATGTTTTCCTCTAAGAGTTTTATAGTGCCCGGTCTTACTTTTAGGTCTCTAATCCATTTTCAGTTTATTTTTGTGTATGGTGTTAGGGAGTGTTCTAATTTCATTCTTTTATATGTAGCTGTCCAGTTTTCCCAGCACCACTTATTGAAGAGACTGTCTTTTCTCCATAGTATATCCTTGCCTCCTTTGTTATAGATAAGTTGACCAGAGGTGCGTGGGTTTATCTCTGGGCTTTCTATCTTGTTCCATTGATCTATGTTTCTGTTTTTGTGCCAGTACCATATTGTCTTGATTACTGTAGCTTTATAGTATAGTCTGAAGTCAGGGGGTCTGATGCCTCCAGCTCCATTTTTTTCCCTCAACACTGCTTTGGCTATTCGGGGTCTTTTGTGTCTCCGAACAAATTTTAAGATTTTTTGTTCTAGTTCTGTGAAAAATGCCATTGGTAATTTGATAGGGATTGCACTGATTCTGTAGATTGCTTTGGGTAGTATAGTCATTTTCACAGTATTGATTCTTCCAATGCAAGAACATGGTATATCTCTCCATCTGTTGGTATCACCTTTAATTTCTTTCATCAGTGTCTTATAGTTTTCTGCCTACAGGTCTTTTGTCTCCCTAGGTAGGTTTATTCCTACGTATTATATTCTTTTTTGTTGCAATGGTAAATTGGAGTGTTTCCTTAATTTCTCTTTCAGATTTTTCACCATTAGTGTATAGGAATGCAAGAGATTTCTGTGCATTAATTTTGTATCCTGCAACTTTACCAAATTCATTGGTGAGCTCTAGTAGTTTTCTGGTGGCATCTTTAGGATTCTCTATGTATAGTATCATGTCATCTGCAGACAGTGACAGGTTTACTTCTTCTTTTCCAATTTGTATTCCTTTTATTTCTTTTTCTTCTCTGACTGCTGTGGCTAGGACTTCCAAAACTATGTTGAATAATAGTGGCGAGAGTGGACATCCATGTCTTGTTCCTGATCTTAGAGGAAATTCTTTCAGTTTTTCACCATTGAGAATGATGTTCGCTGTGGGTTTGTGTTGTATGGACTTTATTATGTTGAGGTAGATTCCCTCTCTGTCCACTTTATGGAGAGTTTTTATCATAAATGGGTGTTGAATTTTGTCAAGAGATTTTTCTGCATCTATTGAGACGATCATATGGTTTTTATTCCTCAATTTGTTAATATGGTGTATCACATTGATTGATTTGAGTATATTGAAGAATCCTTGCATCCCTGGGATAAATCCCACTTGATCGTGGTGTATGATACTTTTAATGTGTTGCTGGATTCTGTTTGCTAGTATTTTGTTGAGGATTTCTGCATCTATATTCATCAGTGATATTGGTCTGTAATTTTCTTTTTTTGTAGTATCTTTGTTTGGTTTTGGTATCAGGGTGATGGTGGCCTCATAGAATGAGTTTGGGAATGTTCCTTCCTCCACAATTTTTTGGAAGAGTTTGAGAAGGATGGGTGTTAGCTCTTCTCTAAATATTTGATAGAATTCACCTGTGAAGCCATCTGTTCCTGGACTTTTGTTTGTTGGAAGAGTTTTAATCACAGTTTCAGTTTCATTACTTCTGATTGGTCTGTTCATATTTTCTATTTCTTCCTGGTTCAGTCTTGGAAGGTTATACCTTTCTAAGAATTTGTCCATTTCTTCCAGGTTGTCCATTTTATTGGCATAGAGTTGCTTGTAGTCGTCTCTTAGGATGCTTTGTATTTCAGTGTTGTCTGTTGTAACTTCTCCTCTTCATTTCTAATTTTACTGGTTTGAGTCATCTCCCTCTTTTTCTTGATGAGTCTGGCTAATGGTTTATCAATTTTGTTTATCTTCTCAAAGAACCAGCTTTTAGTTTTATTGATCTTTGCTATTGTTTTCTTTCTTTCTATTTCATTTATTTCTGCTCTGATCTTGATGATTTCTTTCCTTCTGCTAACTTTGGGTTTTGTTTGTTCCTCTTTCTGCAGTTCCTTTAGGCGTAAGGTTAGATTGTTTATTTGAGATTTTTCTTGTTTCTTGATGTAGGCTTGTATAGCTATAAACTTCCCTCTTAGATCTGCTTTTGCTGCATCCCATAGGTTTTGGATCTACGTGTTTTCATTGTCATTTGTCTCTAAGGATTTTCTGATTTCCTCTTTGATTTCTTCAGTGATCTCTTGGTTATTTAGTAATGCATTGTTTAGCCTCGTGTTTATTTTTTTTAACATTTTTTTCCCTGTAATTCATTTCTAATCTCATAGCGTTGTGGTCGGAAAAGATGCTTGATATGATTTCAATTTTCTTAAATTTACTGAGGCTTGATTTGTGACTCAAGATGTGATCTACCCTGGAGAATGTTCCATGCGCACTTGAGAAGAAAGTGTAATCTGCTGTTTTTGGATGGAATGTCCTATAAATATCAATTAAATCTATCTGGTCTATTGTGTCATTTAAAGCTTCTCTTTCCTTATTTATTTTCATTTTGGATGATCTGTCCATTGGTGTAAGTGAGGTGTTAAAGTCCCCCACTATTATTGTGTTACTGTCGATTTCCTCTTTTATAGCGGTTAGCAGTTTCCTTATGTATTTAAGTGCTCCTATGTTGGGTGCATATATATTTATAATTGTTATATCTTCTTCTTGGATTGATCCCTTGATCATTATGTAGTGTCCTTCCTTGTCTCTTGTAACATTCTTTAAAGTCTATTTTATCTGACATGAGTATTGCTACTCCAGCTTTCTTTTGATTTCCATTTGCATGGAATATCTTTTTCCATCTCCTCACTTTCAGTCTGTATGTGTCCCTAGGTCTGAAGTGGGTCTCTTGTAGACAGCATATATATGGGTCTTGTTTTTGCATCCATCCAGCAAGTCTGTGTCTTTTAGTTGGAGCATTTAATCAATTCACGTTTAAGGTAATTATCGATATGTATGTTCCTATGACCATTTTCTTAATTGTTTTGGGTTTGTCTTTGTAGGTCCTTTTCTTCTCTTGTGTTTCCCAGTTAGAGAAGTTCCTTTGGCATTTGTTGTAGAGCTGGTTTGGTGGTGCTGAATTCTCTTAGCTTTTGCTTGTCTGCAAAGCTTTTGATTTCTCCATCAAATCTGAATGAGATCCTTGCTGGGTAGAGTAATCTTGGTTGTAGGTTCTTCCCTTTCATCACTTGAAGTATATCATGCCACTCCCTTGTGGCTTGTAGTGTTTCTGCTGAGAAATCAGCTGTTAACCTTATGGGAGTTCCCTTGTATGTTATTTGTCATTTTTCCCTTGCTGCTTTTAATAAGTTTTCTTTGTCTTTAATTTTTGCCAATTTGATTACTATGTGTTTTGGTGTGTTTCTCCTTGGGTTTATCCCGTATGGGACTCTCTGCACTTCCTGGACTTGGGTGGCTATTTCCTTTCCCATGGTAGGCAAGTTTTCGACTATAATCTCTTCAAATATTTTCTCGGGTCCTTTCTCTCTCTCTTCTCCTTCTGGGACCCCTATAATGCGAATGTTGTTGCGTTTAATGTTGTCCCAGATGTCTCTTAGGCTGTCTTCATTTCTTTTCATTCTTTTTTCTTTATTCTGTTCCACAGCAGTGAATTCCACCATTCTGTCTTCCAGGTCAGTTATCCGTTCTTCTGCCTCAGTTATTCTGCTATTGATTCCTTCTAGTGTATCTTTCATTTCAGTTATTGTATTGTTCATCTCTGTTTGTTTGTTCTTTAATTCTTCTAGGTCTTTGTTAAACATTTCTTGTATCTTCTCGATTTGCCTCCATTGTTTTTCCGAGGTCCTGGATCATCTTCACTATCATTATTCTGAATTTTTTTTTTGGAAGGTCGCCTATCTCCACTTCATTTAGCTGTTTTTCTGGGGTTTTATCTTGTTCCTTCATCTGGTACATAGCCCTCTGCCTTTTCATCTTGTCTATCTTTCTGTGAATGTGGTTATTGTTCCACAGGCTGCAGGATTGTAGTTCTTTTTGCTTCTCCTGTCTGCTCTCTCTCAAGACTACTTTTTAAAAGGGAATTAATAAAGAATTATCGATTATATTTTAAAACTACCATAAAGTTATTCACATTTCTCCCTTATTATTTTATCTGATTTGTAGGGCTATTCACTCTCTCAATATTGATCTTGGTAATTTTGCCATATCTTTTGGAAGTGGATTAGATTTACCGATCTCCACAAATAACCAGTTTTTGTTTCATTGATTTTTTTCAGTTGTCTTCGTTTTCTATATCATTATTTGTGCTTTCATCTTTACTATTTTCTTTCTTCTATGAAAATTATCTTTCCTCTAAAATTGGGCTTGATTACTATTTTGTTGTTGTTTGCTTTATTATGTGTAAGATTAAGTCAGTAGTTTGAGAGCTTTATAGGCATTTAGTACTATAAATTTCCCTCTAAGCCCTATTTTAGTTAACTCTCATTAATTTTGACATGTTGTGTATTCATTCTCATTCATTGCAAGATATTTTTCTAATTTTTCCTTTATATTTTGGTGTTGGTTTGGTTAGGAATCTGTTATTTCATTTTCATGTACTTGGAAATTTTCAAAATATCTTCCATTATTAATTTTGAATTTATTTCTATTGTAATCAGAGAGCATACTTTATATAGTTTGAGTACTTTTAAATGCATCGAGAGTAGTTTTATGGCTCAGAACATGGTATATTCTGATGAAAGTTCTTTGGGGCCTTAAAAATATTATACATTCTACATTGTTGTGTATCAGTTAAGTCAGATTGGTTGATAGAGTGTTTAAGTCTTCTACATTCTCACTGATTTTGTGTCATTGTTTTCTCTTAGTTATTGAGAGAACAGTGTTGATGTCTCCAACTATAATGGTGAATTTGTCTATTTCTTTTTGCCATCCTATCCATTTTTGCTTGATGTATATTTAATCTCTGTTATTGGGTTCCTAAATCTTTAGGATTTATGTCCTTTTGATGAATTTATGATGGTTTTATCAATATTAAAATTTTTTTTGCTCTCAAATCTAATTCATGTGATACTACTATAACTACTCAATTTTATTTTTCTTTTTTAACTTCAATTTTCTTTTGATAACTTTTTGCATGGTATATATTTTCCATGTTTTTACTTTATACCTTTAAATTTAATTAGGTTTGTTGTATTTAATGCATAATCAGATATAGATTTTTCCAATATGACAGTCTCTATTAGGGTATTTACCATTTAAATCTAATGTGGTTATTGACATGGTTGGATTTAAATCTAGCAGCTTGGTATCTGTTTTCTATTCTTCAAATGTCCCTTTGTCCCTTTTTGCCCCTATTTTTCTGCCTTCTAAGGAATAAATGAGTAATAAATGAGAAATATTGCAAAATGACAAATGCAACTCTAAAGTAATTTGAAAATTCAGACTGAAGGTGAACTCTCTTTCTAGGATGACTGCAAAAAAATATTATTTAGAATCATAGGAAGAATTCAGCCAGCCCTATGATTTAGCGTGAGCAGGATGAAATAGTTAATCACTCAACAGATATTTATGAAGCTCCTTCTAGGTAACTACCATTTAATAATGCATTTTCCTCTACTCACATACAAAAACGTATAATTTAACTTTGTCAATCAAGCAGAATACTGTGTATTTCTTGATACCCATTTGTCAAAGATAAAACCAAAAGCAGTAAAATTATGAATGATGAAATTCACAAAAGTTATGAAGCACTTTTTAGACCAGTTATTATGTTTATAGTTAATTCTATTGTCCAGTAAGATATTTTCTAGTCAATATCTTTTTGGAATAATTCAAACTACAGCTCTATTTCTCAATCTTACGTATTATTACTATTATTATTATCATTATTATCAGTTGTTGTAATAAACAAGTTGTTCCAATGACACACACTGTAAAAATTCTAAACACATCTTGAAGTAAACAGTACTTTAAGTTATACATTCAATATCATGGCAAACAAAATTTACTTTCTCAGCTCTTTCAATTGCTGTCTGCTAATTCTGAAGCTGCTTAGTTATTATGTTTATTTGTTTATCTAGATCAGAATAAGGTCTAAAACACAACTGAGGACATGATTGTCCTGGGCAAGGAGTATCCTTTCATTGGTACAATAATGAATGCATCTGAAATACCTTTCTTAACTCTCATTTTGGGCTATACTAGGCAGGGTTAAAGGATTTCAATCTGGATTAAAGGATTAGGTAACTCATAAACTAGTGTTTCATCTTAGAAAAGAAGGAAACATTCACTTAAATTCTTTGTGTCAAGGGATGAATGACTATTTATGCTTTGCAAGCATGCTTTTTTTCCATTTAAGCTACAATAGCAATATTTTTTTTTTCAGCCTTTTGCCATGTTGATCCCCTGCTCATCTTTCATACTGAATGCTTAGATATGCCTTATGGGCTACAAAAAGTACACTGCATTTAAGTATCACTTCCTCTGATGATAATGTTCTTAGGTAATCATTGTTGTAAGTCACAAGAAATATGATAGCAAAAACAGAAAAAAAAACTGAAGAGAAGTATAAAAATATTCCCTAAATATTTGTATTTCTAGGAAAAAAGAATAAAGAATTTTTTTTTTGGACGTTTGCATTTTCAGCATGGGTTAAAGACTTTGCTAAGGCTTAAAACTCCAAAGACTGTTTCCCACAAGTGATACATCAAATAACCTCCTTGCATGGTGTTCACTCCTCCCTTTATTCTTAATGCACAAGCCTTTGATAACTGGCAAGGACAGCCTTGGTTAATTACTTGGTTGGACCATGGTGTTGAGCTGCCAAATTTTCTTAGTCTAAGAGATCCTACAAAGTAAAACTTCCTGCTCTTGCCATCATATTCAGATCAGAAACCATCCAAAAATTCAAACTGGGTTCCGTGACAGATTTTGACTCTTCCATGGCTAAAAGCCAATAGGCAGTACTGGATGAACTATAACCTCATACAACTGCATAGTGGTTTATTTGCGGAAAGCCATTCTAGACTCATAAATCTCTGAAATGCAAAATTTGATCACATTTCTAATTCTGTTAATTCAAATCTTTCTGCCTTCTTCTGTCCTTTTCTTTTCACTCTTAGGAGTGCCTCTCTCAAAATCACTGTGAAGATTTAAAAAGTTACCCATCAGTTGTCCTATCTCATATATTCCCAGTCTTTCCTATTCTTTCATTAGAAATTTCAACCCCAATAGACCACACTGGAAGCTTACATCTGGTCATTGCCTCCAAAAGGCACCTAGCTACTATCTCCATTTCTTTGCTTATCCTCATATTTATCTTCTTATTTGGAGAAAATGATGCTTCTATACAGAAGAAACCCCATTGCTAACCAAAGTCACTATAAAATACACCTGGTAATTAATATTTGCTCATACCTTTAGTTGTAATAGGAACTGTTGTTCAAGAAGTAGTAGTTCAAAACAGATAAGAGCATAGAAAATGGAGCCAGAGAAGTTCGATACACCTCATTTGACCAACTACTATTTGTATGATCTTGACAGCTTGTTTAGCTTTTCTGTGCCTCAGTTTCCTTATTTGTAAAGTGAGGAAAAGCATCATGTTTAGAACAATAGCTGGCTTGTAATAAACACCAAAGAAGTGCTAGTATTCTATTTACAAGAAAGCGAAATATAATCATTAAGGCTTTACTCAGAGACATCTTCTCCATTGAGTTATTTCTGGTTCTCAGGTAAGAACTGATTGATTAAGAAGACTCCTGGTAATATATCTTTCATCAAAAACCAATTCAATATAAATAAATTAATTAAAAAATTTTATTGGAGTAGAGTTGCTTTACGATGTTGTGTTAGTTTCCACTGTAAAGCAAAATGAATCAGTTATATGTATATATATATTCCCTCTTTTTTGGATTTCCTTCCGATTTAGGTCACCACAGAGCACTGAGTAGAGTTCCCTGTGCTATACAGTAAGTTCTCATTAGTTATCTATTTTATACATAGTATCAATAGTGTAAATATGTCAATCCCAATCTCCCAATTCATCCCACCCCCCCTTTTTCCCCCTTGGTATCCACACATTTGTGCTGTACATCTGTAATTTTGTGTACTACACAGTTTTAAAGTTTCCTTGGATATGTGTTTGGAAATATGTTATGGTAGTAGGTTTAAGATATATGAATTAGAAAACAATGCTCAGCCTGTGGTTTTAAATGTTCTTCTTCAGGTTTGTTTTTTAGCAGTTGGTAGCTTCCCTAAAATGCTAGAAAACCATAGCAGATATAAATCAACAAAATATAATTTCATTTTCTTCTACTGTACTACTCAGGGAAATGAGTTTGAAAGAAACTGAATAATTATTGTACTAATTTTTGTTTAGATAATATTTCCTGTTTCATATATTTTGTAATATAAATAAAAATTATGAAACTGCTTGATATTTTTCTACCCCAAGCATTTTTGACTTTTAAATTTTAAACACTGCCATTTATATAGTTGCCAGACACAACTATTTACTGAACATCTAATATATGTTCAGCACTTTCCTAAATACTACAGGTCATTTTCAAAACAACACTGATGATCAAGAAAAAATTTGTGGAAAATGTGTAATACAATGTAGAGCCATCAAATAAACAGAATGTACAGAAGTAATTAGTGAGTTGAGGAAAATATGTGATACTTAAGGTTTACTACATTATCGTTCATTATTGGAGCCCCCAAATATGTAAGTAGAAATTCAAATTGGACCCAAATATATACAGATATTTATATAGATAGATAGATAGAGATATCTGTAATACATTTTCTCTGTGAAAATGCAACCAGCAATAGAAAAAACAGGCCCACTTCCACTTGCTTACCTTAAAACCACAGACACTTAAACTTCTATTCCTAATCATTAACTACTTTAGAGGGGGGATAAAAATTGAGGATGTTCACAGAACTTTCTACTCCCTCAGAAAAATAAATTATGCAATTCATTACATTCAATGGGAATAAATTTGAGTTTCTCTTGAAAATGTATTTTTTTTTTACTTTCTTCCACAAATTTTCAAAAAACCAAATGAAAAGAAATATCAAGGGTATTTGTAACTAAATAAAAAATCCTCAAATCAATGTTCTTAGTTAATTAGTGATGGCATTTCTAATCCAAATTACATATATAGATCATATTTTTGTTATTAAACTATAACTATTTTCATTAAAATTATTTCATGTCTAGTTTCATAAACCTTTGCAAAAACATCATTTAATACATTTCCAATTCTGTTAATTCAAATTATTCTGTCATCTTTTTTCCTTCACATTTTTTGGTTGTTTTTTCCCCATTATTTTGACCAACTTGATTGATACAAGACAAAAAAACTGTGACTATTTTGATTAATATTATGTGCACATGTATTTAGTATAAATAATTTTTATTCTTTCCTCTTAAAAGTATCTATATTATTTTTTTAATTTCCATTGCATAATATTTTCTTTCCTAAGAAAGTAGAGAATGTTAATAATAGAACCTCAGGACTTCTCCTAGTAAATTCTAGTAAATGTGTCAGATTGACATCATGGTTAAAGTAAAGCAAAACAAAATGCAATGACCCAAAATTGCTGACAGAAAAGAAGAAAAGACAGTGACAATTTTAACAAATTTTTAGAAGTAAAAATACGAAAGGAGAAGTGGTATGCTCATTGCTGTTAGCTCTCCAGTCATATTTCCTTTGATCCCCTTACCTTTTTCATGGACACTGGCTCTGTTTGACACTTCATCCCCTTTAGCTAATACTAGCATTTCTGTCAGAGAACTGTTTCTCATGTGGGACTGAACTAAAAAAGTTTCTGGGGCACTCTACTTGATACAATATCCTTGTTTCACCTCCTTCCCTTCCCAGTCCCACTGCCTCAACTGACTACTGTTTTTCCCTGGGAACACTTCCTACTAAACACTTTCAAAAAATTCCTCATCTTGGGATCTGCTTTTGGGAAAACACCCCAAATACAGTGATAACTGATTTAGCCCATTTGATAAAATCACCACTTAAGTTTGTGCAGAGAGACACATTAATGATAATCCATCATCAATAATAAAATCCTTCAGAACCTCTGAAAATCTCAACACTGGAGACATTGGAAATAGCTTAATGTAACTAACTTAAAAAAAAAAGAGAGAGAGACTGGTTGAAAATCTCTTTAAAAAGCATTTGGACTTTCATGTCTCACATCCTCATATATTTATCCTCTGCCAAGAAAACAGAGTGGACCTGGAGATATGTGGAACTATAGAAAATAGGAGGAGTAGGGATTAGATAAAACAATGCATAAAGAATTGTAAGACCCTCAGCTTTCTCTCCCTATCTAGTTCCCAGAAAGTTAGTATATGTCACCCACCCCAACTGTATACCCCCACCAAGGTTTAGAAAACTATCTTAACAAAATAAATAATTCTGGGGAAAGGAGTTTCAGATACTAACAGTTGGAAGTCTTCCACTGAAAAATGTAAGACTGACATTTAAACACCACCAGGTGACCTGCTCTGTCAATGCAATCAACTCACTCTTGAATACGGAGGGACAAATGGGCTCCCCAGCAATGCAGGGGAAGCCTCCACCAAAAAGAGGGTCCAAAAGAAACAGATAAAAAAAAAAGTGCCTAGGAAACAAACTAAAGAAAACTTCATAAAAACTAATTTATTTTGAGAATAAGTAAAATGTTGCAGCAAGCATAAAGACTGATATGCTATAAACAAGAAATTCAAAGAAGGAAGCCCTTGGAAATTAAAAAGATAGTTTTTTTCTATGCTTCAGTGTCCTCTGGGAGGGTGAGAAGATAAATTCAAGGAAATCTCTTCAAGTGTAGGAAAAGGTAAAAACAATGTGTTAGAAAATAGAGACAGAAGTAGCAATTTGGAGTATCCAATCATAATCTTCAACATCTTTCTAACAGGATTTCCAAAAAGAGAGACAGGGAAAAAGGGTAGAGGAAATTGACAACAAAGGGATAGAAAATAGTCCCCCACCAAACCAAAGATCCCCGTCTCTAGAATAAAAGGACCCACCAAATTTCCTGTATAGTGAAAGAAAAGAGGGCCACACTAAGGTACATTGCACTGCAATCAAAAACAAAGAAACAAAGAAACAAACAAAAAACAGAATAAAAGATTTTAAGAGTGTCCATAAATAAGGAGAGGAAAAAAAGTCACACTAACATAAAAGGGGAAAAAGTGACATTTCCTAATAACACACTGGATTTTATGAAATAGTGCCTTCATTATTATTCCAAGCATGGGTGGGTGATTTATTCAAGACATTTTCTTACATACAAGCTTTCAAATAATACTTCTTATAGCACCTCGTTAGAGATTTACTAGAAAATAAGCTTTAACAAAACAGGTGACAAACTAAAAATGAGAAAGTGATAGGTTCCATAAAGTAATGAAAACTTCCTTCATTGAGTTTATACTCTAATAAAAGAGAGGCAATAAGTAAGTAGAAAACAGATGGTGATAAACGTTAAATAAAAAGGGAAAGCAGGGTAAAGAGACATAATGGTTAAGAGGATACTTTCGTTAAGGTGCAAGAGAAACTTCGCTGGGACCTGAATGAAAAGCAGAAGAGCCAAAGAATACATGGACGATAGTGCTCTAGGCAGAGGGTGCACCATATGTCCCTGAGAAGGGAGCATGTTTGGCTTGTTCAAGAACAGCAATGAAGCCAGAGCAGCTGAAGCAGAGATGAGCTGGGGCGCACACAGAGAGACCAAGTGGGAGAAGTAGTAAGAGCTTATGTCATGTGGGACTCTTCAGTCTTGGAAAGGACTTCAAATTTTATTCTAAATATGACTGCCCATGAAAATCTGCTAGAGGAGTTTGATCAAGGGAGTAGTATGACCTGATTTACATTTTAAAACTCTGCTGTGTGGGGAATAGCTAGTAGGAAATCATGCATAAAAGCAGAAACACCAGGTAGGCTACTGTACTTGTTTATATACCTCCTTATGTTTCAGTACTTAATATGACTCTTTTGTTCTCAGAGTAATATTTTACATCAGCACCATTGCCTTATCATTTCCACTTATATTTGGGACATTTTGGCACATATATCTATCAGTGTGACAGGAACAATAAACAACCAAAAATCCCAGAGATGATTTCCCTAGAAACCTACTCTGATGCAATATGATGATTTTCTCATTTGTAACGATTCATTATGACTTCTGTCAATAAAGAATACATGGAAAAAAAAAAAAAAGAATACATGGAAACATAAAATGGCTAAAGTGTATTTATAAATTTTTGAACCAGTTATTAAAATTGCTGAAATATTTTAAGAGCATGTGGTCAGATATGACATTTCGAAACTTTGAAACTAAATAATTGAGTAGGAGGGAAAAGAAAAATAATGAGTGATTTGTTTGCACACTTCAGATTTTTAACTCTTGCAGGAACAAACTTCAGTAATAGACAATCATCACCCTAGCATATCATCATCTTCAGCACATAAAGTTAACCTGATAGTCAAATTAAATATATGAACAATTGCCTACTTGATATGTACTCCAATTTTCTTTTATTTTGTTTTTTTCTTTTTTTTCATGGATGCCATTTGATTTTCTTTTCTCACTAGAGAAGACAGAATATTTTTAATTAAAAGAAGTTTGTATTTCTTAAGTGGAAGAAATGTCTGTATTAAAGCAGCCATTACTACATTAAATTTACCCTGGGACCTATGCTAAAAATGGAAGATGGTGTCATAATGTGCCTCTGGTCCTTTGGGAAACTTTTCTTTTTAACTCAACAGGCTATGAAGATCATTATAAATCCTTAGGACAGTAATTCAGAAACTGATAATGACTGCATTCTTGCATGTTAAAGAAGATGTGCAGGGTCAGCAAAGAGCTACTAATGACAAGCATGAAGAAGATGGAAATCATGACCTGCCTGCACAAGGGAATCTTTACACGCAGACTATGGTTTTCAAGCTTAAAACTTGTCAAGAAGCTCCACTGTCATATATCCCAAATGATGCACTGATTAAGAAAGGTCAGTATGTCTTTTGGGAAGTTAACAGTCATGATATAGTAACTATGCAAAGCTGCAAGTCTCTGGAGTAGTATTTGTGTCTAATATATATGGTCACAGGAAATATAACTGCCAAGGATGCCATATTCATCATCTTGAGTAGTTTTATCAGCACTACCTGATGTCACACTCAAAAGAAAAATCACCAAAAATCTTCTTGGCTATTCAATCACGCATCCTTTGTGAGATGTGCTTGGGGTAAACTCTGTGCCTGGCTATCAGGATATAAAGATGAAAATAATACAATGTCCGTGCCCTCACAGTGCTCTAAAAAAATAAGAGGTAAAACAAATAAGGAAAATATTACAACATAGTGTGGTAATTGCTATACTAGAATTAAAATAAAAACATTAGGGGAAGTGCTAAATTGGCTTTGATGAGTTTCCATAAAAAGTATATCTATAACCTGTGATTCAAGGAGAACTTATGGAAGATATAATTAAAATGCTTATTTTTGCATGAGAAAAAAAGAAAATATTTTTCGCATTCTCTAAATTCTTTATACGAAGATATGGTACTAAAATCTCTCAGTTCTGACTGTAACTGTTACTTTTTTGATAAACTACACAAGCAAAGGTCATTTCTTCATTAATTTACACATCATATAAATATTTATTATATGTCCATTATATATGATTGCATTTTCTAGAATCTGGAAATAACATTGCAAGCAAAAATAGACATTTTTACTGCAATCAGAGAAGAAAAATAAATAAAGGGAATCCAAATCAGAAAAGAAGAAGTAAAACTATCAATGTTTGCAGATGACATGACACTATACATAGAGAAGCCTAAAGATGCCACCAGAAAACTACTAGAGCTAATCAATGAATTTGTTAAAGTAGCAGGATACAAAATTAATGCACAGAAATCTCTTGCATTCCTATAGACTAATGATGAAAAATCTGAAAGAGAATTTAAGGAAACACTCCCATTTAACATTGCAACAAAAAGAAAAAATACCTAGGAATAAACCTACCTAAGGAGACAAAAGACCTGTAGGCAGAAAACTATAAGACACTGATGAAAGAAATTAAAGATGATACAAACAGATGGAGAGATACACCATGTTCTTGGATTGGAAGAATCAACATTGTGAAAATGACTATACTACTCAAAGCAATCTACGATTCAATGCAATCCCTATCAAACTACCAGTGGCATTTTTCACAGAACTAGAACAAAAAATTTCACTATTTGTATGGAAACACGAAAGACCCCAAATAGTCAAAGCAATCTTGAGAAAGAAAAACGGAGCTGGAGGAATTAGGCTCACTGACTTCAGACTATACTACAAAGCTACAGTAATCAAGACAGTATGGTATTGGCACAAAAACAAATACAGATAAATGGAAGAGGACAGAAAGCCCAGAGATAAACCTACGCACATATGGTCACCTTATCTTTGATAAAGGAGGCAAGAATATACAATGGAGAAAAGACAGCCTCTTCAATAAGTGGTGCTGGGACAGCTACATATAAAAGAATGAAATTAGAACACTCTCTAACATCATACACAGAAATAAACTCAAAATGGATTAAAGACCTACATGTAAGGCCAGACATTATAAAACTTTTAGAGGAAAACATATGCAGAACACTCTATGACATAAATCACAGCAAGATCCTTTTTGACCCACCTCCAGAGAAATGGAAATAAAAACAAAAATAAACAAATAGGACCTAATGAAACTTAAAAGCTTTTGCACAGCAAAGAAAACCATAAACAAGACGAAAAGACAACCCTCAGAATGGGAGAAAATATTTGCAAACGGAGCAACTGACAAAGGATTAATTTCCAAAATATACAAGCAGCTGATGCACCTCAATATCAGAAAAACCAATAACCTAATCAAAAATGGGTGGAAGACCTAAATAGACATTTCTTCAAAGTAGACATACAGATTGCCAATGAACACATGAAAGGATGCTCAACATCACTAATCGTTAGAGGAATTCAAATCAAAACCACAATGAGGTATCACCTCACACTGGTCAGAATGGCCATCATCAAAAAATCTACAAACAATAAATGCTGGAGAGGGTGTGGAAAAAAGGGAACCCTCCTGCACTGTTGGTGGGAATGTAAATTGATACAGTCACTATGGAGAACAATATGGAGGTTCCTTAAAAAACTAAAAATAGAACTACTATATGAAACAACAATCCCACTACTGGGCATATACCCTGAGAAAACCATAATTCAGAAAGAGACATGTACCCCAATGTTCATTGCAGCACTATTTACAATAGCCAGGACATGGAACCAACCTAAATGTCCATCAACAGATGAATGGATAAAGAAGATGTGGCTCATATATACAATGGAATATTACTCAGCTATAAAAAGAAATGAAATTGAGTTATTTGTAGTGAGGTAGATGGGCCTAGAGTCTGTCATACAGAGTGAAGTAAGTCAGAAAGAGAAAAACAAATACTGTATGCTAACACATATAGATATGGAATCTAAAACAAAAAACAAAAAAAGTTCTGAGGAACCTAGTGGCAGGACAGGAATAATGACACAGACGTAGAGAATGGACTTGAGGACACATTGGGGGGGAGGGGAAGGGGGAGCTGGTACAAAGTGAGAGAGTAGTATTGCCATATATACACTACTAAATGTAAACTAGATAGCTAGTGGGATGCAGCTGCACAGCACAGGGAGATCAGCTAGGTGCTTTGTGACCACCTAGAGGGGTGGGATATGGAGAGTGGGAGAGAGGTTCAAGAGGGAAGGGGTATGTGGATACATGTACATATATAGCTGATTCACTTTGTTATACAGCAGAAACTAACACACCATTGTACAGCAATTATACTCCAATAAAGATGTAAAAAAATTAGACATTTTATGATATAGCTTTTATTCCGTAAGAGAGGCTAGTTAAGTTTATTTTTAGAAGTTGGCGAGTTGATTCTTACACATATATATGTGATAAGTCAACAACCTAAGAATAACCAAAGCAATAACTGGAGAAAAAGAAAAGTTTAGCACATATACCATGTGAATTCAAGACTTACTGAACATCTGTTTTTATCCAGTAGTGTTATACTTGCACAAGGTTATACATATAGATGAACAGGACCAATAAAGTCTAGAAATAGATCTGCACATATATGGTTAATTCACTTTTTTTTTTTAACATGAAGAGGCAATCAGTGGGGAAATAAAATTCTTTTCACAAATGGTGCTGCAACAACTGGATATCCAAAAGGAAAAATAAAATGAACATCTACTCTTCCCTCACATGAAACATAAAAATTATGGATCATGAGTCTAAAAGTAAAAGTATAGTACTTTTAGAAGAAAACATAGAAAATCTGTGACTTTGGTGTAGGCGAAGATTTCTTAAATAGGACATAAGGGCATAAGCAATAATAGAAAAAAATAATAAATTAGGTATTATCAAAATTGAAAAAACTTGCTCTGGAAAGAACTCAGTAAGAAAGAAAAGGCGAGTCACACAGCCTGAGAGAAAATATTCATAATACATACAGCTGACAAAGGACTTATACCCAGAATATATAAAGAACTTTTACAAACCAATCATAAGAACATAAATTCCCCAATAAGAAATGGGCATATCTGAACAGATGTTTCACAAAAGAACCTATGCAAATGGCTAAGTGCATGAAAGGCATGTGTGACACAATTTCTCATCCAGCAAATGCAACTATTACACACCCAAGAGAATGGTTAAAATTAAATAGCTGATAATGCTTACTATTGATTACATGGAGCAACTTGAACTCTCATACACTGCTAACGTGACTGTTAAATATTACAACACACTGGAAAACTAAGAAACACGAAAGTTTCTTAAACTGTTAAACTTTCACCAACCATCTGATCCAACGTATGTATCCAAGATCCATGCACACATACCTCAATCAGGTTGATGAAATAAAGACAGACATAGACAACAGGTAGATAGGTAGATACATACATATATACATTCACACACATACATATATACATACGTACATACATCCACCCTTACATAGATAGGTGATGGACAATTGAAAATCTCAGATCTTATGGGTCAAAGTACAGTTTTAAAGCCATTTTTGACGAAACAAGTAGGCTGACCAACATTTCCCAGGATTAAACAAAGTAGAGGAGTGCATTTGAACTACAAAACTGCTATCATGTCATCAAAAGCAATATATTGAATTGAATAAGCAAGTCGAAAATGGAACAAGTAACTAGAAGCCACATGCTATACAGATACTATAAAAAATAAATATTAGGTGTCAAGGAATACGTCTGTTGATTAATACTAGAGACAAGGTTAGGCGTAAGGCCTAAGGTCAAAAGAGAAGTTGCTGTTAACTGAGAACAAAGAAACCTCGAAAGGGAAAATATCTACTTCAGATTAGAGACACATATTTCTGTCTGGGGAAGAAAGATCAAATGTGTTTAGCCCAAGGCTTAATCTACCCAGAGCAAGGGCAAGTATAGATACCTGACTAGAGTAAAAAGTAAGGACTGAAAGAAAAAAAGATGGATTGTAACAAGATGCTACTTATTCACAGACCAGAAAAAAAAAAAAGAAAGAAAAAAAGAATAGAGCAAAGTAGATTGGGTTTAAACAGGAGGGTGCTAAAGTAAATTGGAGTAATTCTAGGAGCCATAATCACAGAAGTCAGGGCCTAATTAAGCTTTTAGACTACAGAGGAATAACCAAAAGCAAGAACCTAAAGAGTGTGTGTGTACTTTATCCAAAGAGATTTAAATCCTTATGTTTCTAACTAGCAAATCACAAACTACAAAGAATCTGAACATGAAAGCCACTACACCTATCCCTTCTCTGGGGGAACCTCCCTGCTACTGCAGGCATTGGGCCTGTTAAGAAAATATTGAACATTCTTAAAGAATTTGTAGATTCTGAAATAGAGAAAGGAAAAAAAATAGTATGAAAAGCAGAAAGAGCACATATGGAAGCTAGTTCCTAGGTGTAAATTCCAGGGAAGTCTTGTCCTGTCTTTTGGGATCTCCGCCCAAATATATATCTTTCCACAATACCTGAGTGTTTATTTTTCCTTGCTACAAAGACTACAGTTTTACAAAATAAAAATTCAATTGGCCAGTATGAGGAACTGAATATCATTCCCACATAATGTGGGTAAACTTAATAATTAATAGATATCATAGGAATTTTTATAAATAATTAGTTGAGTTGTGGAAGTTTTGATTAGGTGGAGGCAAATGATTTGGAAGAGTAGTACCAAAGAGAGATAGTGAGAAAATAGTAGTAGAACAGAAGATAGAGAAAAAATATAGGAAAGTGACAAAGAAAAATTACAGAAAATTTCCTTATCCTTTTCCAAATCAAAAGCGTGTGGAAAGGGAATGGGGAGGTATCTTTATTTTCCTTCCTATATCACATGACCAACTGCTCTTAGACACCAGAAATAAGCTAGTTATGGTTCTATAGTTGAATCTCATTGTAGATTAAATGGCCTTTAATAGATTGTTTAGGGGAACCTTGGTACCCATTACAGCATTCCTGTGTTTTTATGTGACAAATATGTGTTTTATATAAAGAAATAATTTATAATTTGGGAATGTGGAGAATGGTGACATACTTCAATTACTAGTAGTGGCCACCTATCCTTTAAGAGTTAGCTATGGTCTTTAACTCTCTCTGTTTGAGATAAGGCTAAGAAATGCCAAATCTTAAAGCAGAAATTGTATCAGAACAATAGAAACAGAATATGTCATTGCTGACCTGGGGTAACTCCAAAGGAAGCAAGACAGTGGCTTCGAGAACAACTATTGTGAGCACAAATATCACTAGTGTTCTGGCATTCCAGGAATTCTGTATCATTGGTACCAAGAAAAGTTTAGGCAGTGAGATATAAAGGCCTAATTTTAAAGAAGTCCAAAAATGTATAATCAATTTAAGCATCTGTTAGGTAAAAATTTGACACTCAAAACTGATATTAAAAATATAATAACAATGGTTGAATTATGTTTATACTTTGGTGGATGCTTTTTCAAATCTGGTGGCCATCACCTAAAATCAAAGACTTTATGAGCTTTTGAAACAAAGTCCCCCTAAAACCAAGTTCCACTGTTGAGTTTATGATTCACCTCTCTATCCAAAACTTTATTCCCTTTCTTGTCCTGCCCCTGTTCCCCTCAGGATTGAGAAGTATAAAAGAAAAGGGGAGATTGAAACCAAGCAGGACCCCGCAGGGCCCTCCTGGGTAGAAAAGCCCCTCCATGTCCCCCATTTCTTGTTTGTTGAAAAGGCTTTAGTCTCCTAGGTCTTCCCTGAGTTCCAAAAAGCAGGCCCAAGTATTTATTAATCAGGGAAATGAGGGGATGCAGAAACAAAGGGAAATCAGTTAATAAGAAAAGCAACAATAGTTCAGTGAAAAACAGAGTCCTAGTTTCTCCTCAAGGGATATACATAACAATCTGACACATATCTTTGAATTGCTCTGTAGGAAGTTAGAACCCCTGCCCAAGTGGCGAATGGTGACCACATTCTGAGCACAAGCACTAGACCCCAGACTGGTTGGAACCAGAAGCTTGATGATTAAGATTCCTGAAACATCACCCTGTTACCTCACCACCAACCAATCCAAAGAAAGTCATACACCCTGCAGTCTTACCCCAAATGCTGCCTTTAAAAAGCCTTCTCTGAAAGATAACAGGGAATTTGGGTCTTTTGAGCATGAGCCCCCTGTTCTCCTTGCTTGGCACCCTGAAAATAAACACTGCACTTTCCTTCACTACAACCTAGTGTCTGCAGATTGGCTTTGCTGCATGGCAGATACTCAAGTTTGGTTTGGTAACACTTCTGAGTTTAGAAGAGTTTCCTTACTGATCATAATCCCGTTCTAACAGTTTTGTCTTGTGAAACAGATCCCAATTATTTTTCAAGAGAACAACACTACTCAAAACATTTCTGTGTCCTATATTTCTGAACATTTTACCAAGTAGTTTGACATTTTATAGAACGGGAAAAGTATTCCAAGAAACAGCATCAAGCTCTTTCCTGCTATGGCTAAAATTCACACTAGAGAGGGTAGCTAAGCTTTTAAAAAATATTCCAAAACAGGAATCTCCAGAGTAAAACCTATCAGGCTGTTCCTGTGTACAAAGATAGATAAAAGTCTGGGGAAAGGAAAGAAAAGGGTATGTTGGAGGAAATTAAGTTATATAGCTGGTCAAAAATGTACATAGAGTTTTATAAAAAGATCTTAGTTCCTATATTGATATCCAGTACATTTATTGTCAAAATATTAAACTTCACATTTGAGTTCCTATTAACTGAATTACTGATGGCAGCACCCAAATCTTGCAACAGGAGTAAATTTCATCTTGAAACTACCTGCTGGATAAGAGTCTTGAAATTGTCAAGTAACCGGAATGCTGTTTAACACCTTTGCCAAACTGATCAATTCTTCACTAATTTGTTTCAAATTCGAACAGGTTTTATCACAGTATGTTTATATTCAAAGACTAGGGGCATGAATCAAAATGTCTGTGGGCCCATGAATTAGTGAGAGGTGGTGCAATATGCCAGCATTAAACTGGTGAATAGCAGCAGCAGGAATTATCTACATGAGGATCAATATTGCTATTAGACTTAATGCTACAAATATTTGTCCTTATAGGTGCTAACTATCCTCAGATTACTTTTATCTAATCCCAGGCCCAGATCATGAAAACCTGGTTGGAGTAACATTATTTTATTGTTAATGATTATACTTTTTCATGTGTACTAAATGAAAACTGATTAACTAAAACATCATTTACGTTCACACATATCTACATTTTATAAAGGAAGAAATTCTTTATCATTCATAGATACTTATGTATATAAAATTATATATTTATGTCATATATCAATTATTATCAAATAAACAATGAAAAAGTTTACCTATTTATAAGTCTATATCCTTATACACATATACATATATCTATATACATAGTACATATGTATGTATATACATACACACAGATCTGTAGAGTTGACACTTGAACAACTTGGGGATTAGGTGCACTGACCCCCTGCACAGTCAAAAATCTGTGTATAATTTATAGCTGGTTCTCTGTATCCATAGCTCCTCTGAATCAGTGGGTTCAACCAACTCCAGATCATGTGGTACTGTAGTATTTGCTATTGAAAGAAACCTGTATATAAGTGGACCCATGAAGTTCAAACCCCTGTTGTTCAAGGGTAAAGTGTATATATACACATATATACTCATACACATATGTGATTAAAACATACATGTATGCAATTTTACTAGACCCTAAATTCTGTCTAGATTCAGGATCATTAAAAACCAATGACAAGAAGGACCTTCAAGATGGCACAGGATTAAGACATGGAGATCACCTTCTTCCCCACAAATACATAAAAAATACATCAACATGTGGAACAACTCCTACAGAACACCTACTGAATGCTGGCAGAAGACCTCAGACTTCCCAAAAGGCAAGAAACTCCCCACGAACCTGGGTAGGGCAAAGGAAAAAACAAAAAACAGAGACAAAAGAATAGGGACGGGACCTGCACCTTGGGGAGGGAGCTGTGAAGGAGGAAAAGTTTCCACACACTAGGAAGGTCCTTCACTGGCGGAGACGGGGGTTGGACGGGGAGAAAACTACAGAGGAGAGCGCAGCAACAGGGGTGCAGAGGACAAAGTGGAGAGATTCCTGCACAGAGGGTTGGTGCCGACCAGCACGCACCAGCCTGAGAAGCTTATCTGCTCACTCGCCGGTGTGGGTCAGGAATGGGAGCTGAGGCTCAGGCTTTGGAGGTCAGATCCCAGAGAGAGGACTGGGGTTGGCTGCATGAACACAGCTTAAAGGGGGGCTAGAGCAACACAGCTAACTGGGAGAGAGTCCAGGAAAATGTCTGGAACTGCCTTAGAGTCAAGAGACCATTGTTTCGGGGTGTGCAAGGAGAGGGGATTCAGAGCACCCCTTAAAGGAGCTCCAGAGACAGGCGTGAGCCGTGGCTATCAGCGTGGACACCAGAGACAGGCACGAAACACTAAGGCTGCTGCTGCAGCCACCAAGAAGCCTGTGTACAAGCACAGGTCACTATCCACACCTCCCGTCCCGGGAGCCTGAGCAGCCCACCACTGCCAGGGTCCTGTGATCCAGGGACAACTTCCCCAGGAGAACACACGGCACACCTCAGGCTGTTGCAACATCATGCTGGCCTCTGCCACCACAGGCTCACCCTGCATTCCATACCTCTCTGTCCCCCTGGCCAGAGTGAGCCAGAACACCCTAATCAGCTGCTACTTTAACCTCATCCTGTCTGGGTGGGGAACAGATGCCCTCAGGCGACCTTCATGCAGAGGCAAGGCCAAATCCAAAGCTGAACCCCAGGAGCTGTGCGGACAAAGAAGAGAAAGGGAAATTTCTCCATGCAGCCTCAGAAGCAGCGGAATAAATCTCCACAACTTGAAGTACCCTGCATCTGTGGAATATCTGAATAGACAACAAATCATCCCAAAATTGAGGCAGTAGACTTTGGGAGCAACTGTAGACTTGGGGTTTGCTTTCTGCATCTAATTTGTTTCTAGTTTTATGTTTATCTTAGTTTAGTATTTAGAGCTTATTAGCATTGGTAGATGTTTATTGATTTGGTTGCTCTCTTCCTTTATATATATATATATATATATATATATATATATATATATATATAGTTTCCTTTTTCTCTTTTTGTGAGTGTGTATGTGTATACTTCTTGTGTTATTTTGTCTGTATAGCTTTGCTTTTACCATTTGCCCTAGAGTTCTGTCTGTCCTTTTTCTTTTCTTTTTTTTTTAGTATAGTTTTTAGCACTTGTTATCATTGGTGGTTTTATTTTTGGATTTGGTTGCTCTCTTCTTTCTTTCTTTTTATTTTATTTATTTATTTATTTATTTATTTTTAATTAATTAATTTATTTATTTAGCTGTGTTGGGTCTTCGTTTCCGTGCGAGGGCTTTCTCTAGTTGTGGTGAACGGGGGCCACTCTTCATTGCGTTGCGCGGGCCTCTCACTATCGCGGCCTCTCTTGTCGCAGAGCACAGGCTCCAGACGCGCAGGCTCAGTAGTTGTGGCTCACGGGCCCAGTTGCTCCGCGGCATGTGGGATCTTCCCAGACCAGGGCTCGAACCCGTGTCCCCTGCATTGGCAGGCAGATTCTCAACCACTGCACCACCAGGGAAGCCCTTTCTTTCTTTTTAAATTGTTTTATTACTTTTATATTTTAATTTCTAAAAATATTTATTTTTTACTTTAATAACTTTATTTTATATTATTTCACTTTATTTTTTTCTTCTTTCTTTCCTTTGTTTTTTCTCCCTTTTCTTCTGAGTCATGTGGCTGACAGGGTCTTGGTGCTCTGGCCGGGTGTCAGACCTGAGCCGCTGAGGGGGGTGAGCCGCGATCAGGACTTTGGACCACCAGAGACCTCCCAGCCCCACGTAACATCAATCGGCGAGAGCTCTTCCAAAGATCTCCATCACAACACTAAGACCCAGCTCCACTCAACGACCAGCAAGCTACAGTGCTGGACACCTTACGCCAAACAACTAGCAAGACAGGAACACAATGCCACCCATGAGCATAGAGGCTGCCTAAAATCAAAATAAATTTGCAGATCCCCCAAAACACAGCACTGTATGCGGTCCTGCCCACCAGAAAAACAACATCCAGCCTTATCCACAGAACACAGGCACCAGTCCCCTCCACCAGGAAGCCTACACAACCCACTGAACAAACCTTACCCACGGGGGGAAGACACCAAAAACAACAGGAACTAGAAATCCGTAGCCTGCAAAAAGGAGACCCAAAACACAGTAAGTTAAGCAAAATGAGAAGACAGAGAAATACACAGCAGATGAAGGAGCAAGGTAAAAACCCACCAGACCAAACAAATGAAGAGGAAACAGGCAGCCTACCTGAAAAAGAATTCAGAGTAATGACAGTAAGGTTGATCCAAAATTTTGGAAATAGAATGGAGAAAACACAAGAAATGTTTAACAAGGACCTAGAAGAACTAAAGAGCAAACAAACAGTGATGAACAACACAATAAATGAATTAAAAATTCTCTAGAAGGAATCAACAGCAGAACAACTGAGGCAGAAGAACGGATAAGTGACCTGGAAGATAAAATAGTGGCAGTAACTACCACAGAGCAGAATAAAGAAAAAAAGAATGAAAAGAATTGAGGACAATCTCAGAGACCCCTGGGTCAACATGAAATGCATCAACATTCGAATTATAGGGGTCCCAGAAGAAGAAGAGGAAAAAAAAAGGGACTGAGAAAATATAGGAAGAGATTATAGTTGAAAAGTTCCCTAATATGGGGAAGGAAATAGTCAATCAAGTCCAGGAAGTGCAGAGAGTCCCATACAGGATAAATCCAAGGAGAAACACTCCAAGACACATATTAATCAAACTATCAAAAATTAAATACAAAGAAAAAATATTAAAAGCAGCAAAGGAAAAGCAACAATTAACATACATGGGAATTTCCATAAGGTTAACAGCTGATCTTTCAGCAGAAACTCTGAAAGCCAGAAGGGAGTGGCAGGACATAGTTAAAGTGATGAAAGGGAGAAACCTACAACCAAGATTACTCTCCCCAGCAAGGATCTCATTCAGATTCAACAGAGAAATTAAAAACTTTACGGATAAGCAAAAGCTAAGAGAATTCAGCACCACAAAACCAGCTCTACAACAAATGCTAAAGGAACTTCTCTAGGCAGGAAACACAAGAGAAGGAAAAGACCTACAAAAACAAACCTAAAACAATTAAGAAAATGGTCATAGGAACATACATATCGATAATTACCTTAAATGTAAATGGATTAAATGTTCCAACCAAAAGACATAGACTGGCTGAATGGATACAAAAACAAGACCCGCATATATCCTGTCTACAAGAGACCCACTTCAGACCTAGGGAGACATACAGACTGAAAGTGAGGGGCTGGAAAAGGTATTCTATGCAAATGGAAATGAAAAGAAAGTTGGAGTAGCAATTCTCATATCAGACAAAATAGACTCTAAAGTAAGGAATGTTACAAGAGACAAGGAAGGACACTACATAATGATCAAGGGATCAATCCAGGAAGAAGATATAACACTTATAAATATATATGCACCCAACATAGGAGCACCTCAATACATAAGGCAAATGCTAACTGCCATAAAAGGGGAAAACAACAGTAACACAATCATAGTAGGGGACTCTAACATCCCACTTTTACCAATGGACAGATCATCCAAAATGAAAATAAATAAGGAAACAGAAGCTTTAAATGATACATTAAACAAGATGGACTTAATTGATATTTATAGGACATTCCATCCAGAAACAACAGAAGACACTTTCTTCCCAAGTGCTCATGGAACATTCTCCAGGATAGATCATATCTTGGGTCACAAACCAAGCCTTGGTAAATTTAAGAACATTGAAATCGTATCAAGTATCTTGTCTGACCACAACTCTATGACACTAGATATCAATTACAGGAAAAAAGCTGTAAAAAATACAAAGACACAGAGGCTAAACAACACGCTACTAAATAACCAAGAGATCACTGAAGGAATCAAAGAGGAAATCTAAAAATACCTGGAAACAAATGACAATGAAAACATGACGACCCAAAACCTATGGGATGCAACAAAAGCAGTTCTAAGAGGCAATTTTATAGCAATACCATCCTACCTCAAGAAACAAGAAACATCTCAAATAAACAACCTAACCTTACACCTAGAACAGTTAGAGAAAGAAGAACAAAAAACTCCCAAAGTTAGCAGAAGGAAAGAAATCATAAAGATCAGATAAGAAATAAATGAAAAAGAAATGAAGGAAATGATAGCAAAGGTCAATAAAAGTAAGAGCTGGTTCCTTGAGAAGATAAACAAAAGTGATAAACCATTAGCCAGACTAATCAAGAAAAAAGGGAGAAGACTCAAAACAATAGAAGTAGAAATGAAAAAGGAGAATTAACTGACACTGCAGAAATACAAAGGATCATGAGACATTACTACAAGCAACTATATGCCTATAAAATGTACAGCCTGGAAGAAATGGACAAATTCTTAGAAAAGCACAACCTTCTGAGACTGAACCAAGAAGAAATAGAAAATATAAACAGACCAATCACAAGTAATGAAACTGAAACTGTGATTAAAAACCTTCCAACAAACAAAAGCCCAGGACCAGATGGCTTCACAGGTGAATTCCATCAAACATTGAGAGAAGAGCTAACACCTATCCTTCTCAAACTCTTCCAAAATATAGCAGAGGGAGGAACCCTCCCAAACTCATTCTACAAGGCCATCATTACCCTGATACCAAAACCAGACAAAGATGTCACAAAAAAGAAAACTACAGGCCAATATCACTGATGAACATAGATGCAAAAATCCTCAATGAAATATTAGCAAACAGAATCCAACAACACATTAAAAGGATCATACACCATGATCAAGTGGGGTTTATCCTAGGAATGCAAGGATTCTTCAATATATGCAAATCAATCAGTGTGATACACCATATTAATACACTGAAGGAGAAAAAGCATATGATCATCTCAATACATGCAGAGAAAGCTTTCAAAAAAATTCAACACCCATTTATGATAAAAACCTTCTAGAAAATAGGCATAGAGGGAACTTACCTCAACATAATAAAGGCCATATAGGACAAACCCACAGCCAACATTGTTCTCAATGGTGAAAAAATGAAACCATTTCCTCTAAGATAAGGAACAAGACAAGGATGTCCACTCTCACCCCTATTTTCAACATAGTTTTGGAAATTTTAGCCATGGCAATCAGAGAAGAAAAAGAAGTAAATGGAAGCCAAATCAGAAAAGAAGAAATAAAACTGTCACTGTTTGCAGATGACATGACACTATACATAGAGAATCCTAAAGATGCCATCAGAAATCTACTAGAGCTAATCAATGAATTTGGTAAAGAAGCAGGATACAAAATTAATATACAGAAATCTCTTGCATTCCTATACACTAATGATGAAAAATCTGAAAGAGAAATTAAGGAAATGCTCCTATTTACCACTGCAACAAAAAGAATAAAATACCTAGGAATAAACCTACCTAGGGAGACAAAAGACCTGTATGCAGAAAACTATAAAACACTGATGAAAGAAATTAAAGATGATACAAAAAGGTAGAGAGATATACCATGTTCTTGGATTGGAAGAATCAACATTGTGAAAATGACTATACTACACAAAGCAATCTACAGATTCAATGCAATTCCTATCAAACTACCAATGGCATTTTTCACGGAACTAGAATAAAATATTTCACAGTTTGTATGGAAACACAAAAGACCCCAAATAGTCAAAGTAATCTTGGGGAAGAAAAATGGACCTGGAGGAATCAGGCTCACTGACTTCAGACTATACTACAAAACTACAGTCATCAAGACAGTATGGTATTGGCACAAAAACAGAAATATAGATCAATGGAACAGGATAGAAAGCCCAGAGATAAACCCACACACATATGGTCACCTTATCTTTGACAAAGGAGGCAAGAATATACAATGGAGAAAAGACAGCCTCTTCAATAAGTGTTGCTGGGAAAACTGGACAGCTACAGTTAAAAGAATGAAATTAGAACACTCCCTAACACCATGCACAAAAATAAACTCTAAATGGATTAAAGACCTAAATGCAAGGCTAGACACTATAAAACTCTTAGAGGAAAACATATGCAGAACACTCTATGACATAAATCACAGCAAGACCCTTTTTGACCCACCTTCTAGAGAAATGGAAAGAAAAACAAAAACAAACAAATGGAACCTAATGAAACTTAAAAGCATTTGCACAGCAAAGGAAACCATAAACAAGATGAAAAGAAAACCCTCAGAATGGGAGAAAATATTTGCAAATGAAGCAACTGACAAAGGATTAATCTGCAAAATACACAAGCAGCTAATGCAGCTCAATATCAAATAAACAAACAGCCCAATCCAAAAATGGGCAGTAGACCTAAACAGACATTTCTCCAAAGAAGATATACAGATTGCCAACAAACGCATGAAAGGATGCTCAACATCACTAATCATTAGAGAAATGCAAATCAGAACCACAATGTGGTATCACCTCACACCAGTCAGAATGGCCATCATCAAAAAAACTACAAACAGTAAATGCTGGAGAGGGTGTGGAGAAAAGGGAACCCTCTAGCACTGTTGGTGGGAATGTAAATTGATACAGCCACTATGGGGAACAGTATGGAGGTCCCTTAAGAAACTAAAAATAGAACTACCATATGACCCAGCAATCCCACTACTGGGCATATACCCTGAGAAAACCATAATTCAAAAAGAGTCATGTACCACAATGTTCATTGCAGCTCTATTTACAATAGCCAGGACATGGAAGCAACCTAAGTGTCCATCGACAGATGAATGGATAAAGAAGATGTGGCACATATATACAATGGAATATTACTCAGCCATAAAAAGAAACGAAATTGAGTTATTTGTAGTGAGGTGGATGGACCTAGAGACTGTCATACAGAGTGAAGTAAGTCAGAAAGAGAAGAACAATTACTGTATGGTAACATATATATATGGAATCTAAAAAAAAAAAAAAAAGGTTCTGAAGAACTTAGGGGCAGGAGAGGAATAAAGACGCAGACGTAGAGAATGGACTTGAGGCAGTGGGAAGGGTAAGCTGGGACGAAGTGAGAGAGTGGCATGGACATGTATACACTACCAAATGTACCAAACATAAAATAGATAGCTAATGGGAAGCAGCCGCATAGTGCAGGGAGATCAGCTCGGTGCTTTGTGTCCACCTAGAGGAGTGGGATAGGGAGGGTGGGAGGGAGACACAAGAGAGAGGAGATATGGGGATATATGTATATGTATAGCTGATTCACTTTGTTATACAGCAGAAACTAATACACCATTGTAAAGCTATTATACACCAGTAAAGATGTTAAATATATATATATATATATATATAAATGTAAAAAATAATAAATAAAAGATGCTAACCCAGATCTTATAGCTCTGAACTACTGCTTTCCCTACACCTACCAGAAAGCAGCAGCAGCAGAGACATTTCCGGAAGGTTTGTGGTGGCAGCAGCCTTGTGGAAGAGAGCCAGTGGGATTTGTTTTTTCATCTGCATTTTATATTTACAAATATATTGTGTATGTATTTAGAGTAATTTGGCAGAAAGCTAATAGACTTTATGAGGAAGCTAAAGTCCCTTGCACAGTTGCAAGCTATTTTTTGGTGCTTCCCCTGAAGGACTATGTGTAAGTGAACAGAATAGAAATGAAACAAGCAGCTGATAAATGGGTAATTTTTAATTGCCATTTTTTGCTGAAACTATTGATGTTTTTCTTTATTCCAGTGAAATATCCCAAGTAAAAAATGTAGAGAATGTCTAACAATTTTAACATGGTGGAAGGTAGAGCAAACAATCGGAGAAAAAAATCCAGGGGAAGGATTAATAATTGAATAATGAAATGGTTAAAATTAATTTGAAAATATCCTTGAAACTTGACAAAGATATACAATACAATACAATAGATATGTGTCCAAATCCCCTTGGATACTTATATCTGGAAATCCCGAGAAGTAAAAGGAACATACTAAGAAGGAAACTTTAGAGCAGCAGTGGACTGAGTGAGAGTTGAGAGAATCAAGTCCTTTCCCCATTTCACCCCTACCCAACCCAACCCCATTCCATTAGCAGTTCTGGTGCCTTCCTTCCTTCATTCATTCAAAAAACATTTACTGAGTCCTCCTATGTTCCAGACTCTATTCTGGATGCTAGGGATTTGGCAGTGAGAAGGATAAACCAAATTCATGTTGCATAGAGCTTAAATTTCAAAAGAGAAAATAGATAATAGACAAATTTTATATATATATATATATATATATATATATATATATATAAATAACATAGTGGTATTAGGATAAAAATTAAGTAGGTTAAAGGGGTGAGAGAGTGCCTTGTAAGGGCACAGTAGTATATTTTAGATAGGGTGGTCAGGAAAGCTCTCGGACAAGCTCACTGGGTTGTATTGTAACTTCTGGGGGCTTAGCCCAGTCTCTTCATACATAAAATGGGGGCATCATTAGGTGATCACTAAACAGCTTCAAAATTCTGTGCTTTCTTTAAGAGACATATCTTTGGGTCATGTAATCTTTTGTATGTATAAGTTATGGTCTTCACTGTCCATTGATCTCAAAATGTAATAAGAATGTTCATTGATTTCCAAGCTTAATTCCATTTTACATTTAGGGAATTTAAACCGAGAGTTAAATGCCTTCCCAAAGGTTGCATAATGGTGAAAGACAGATTAGAGCTCTTGACTTCTGCTGTTCTCAGTCTGAAATTCTGCCTCACTGCGTGATATAATAAGAAGTGGAATTGCAACGTCAGAGCAGTTCAAAGTAGAGTTAAGATGTGTGAGCTATGATAGACTAAAATATGTACGAAGAAGGAACTGTATAAGTATATCCCACTGCAATCATTTATGGAAGGCAAGTAAGCCATGTGATATGCTTTAAACCAGTAAAATAGCAAACCCCCTCCAAGAAAATCTATAATTTTAATCAAAAGTTTGTTTCAGTCATTGAAATTCTGTTATTGCTGCTTACAAACATTAAAGTCAATCAAAACATAAAAAAAAAAAAAAAACAATGACAAAAGAGGAAAATGCCTTGGAAGACTTTTAAACTTATACCAAGATAATGAGAATTCTGTATATTTGACAAATGGTATTCATACTCAGAGAATAAAATGATGACAGATAAAACTAACTAAAAATATTAGTATGTGTAAGAAAATTAATATATTAAAAATAAACAAACATCTGACCAAAAAGTAAAAGACTTAAATTTAGAAAAATAACTGACATATAAGGACTGTGAAAAAGAGATGGCCAATCTAACACCAAACAATACCTATAAGATAAATACATACATTTATAAATGTGTGTAAAAATGATCATCCAAATGCAGCAAAAAAATGCATGTGTTTTTGCCCCCTTTGGATCATGGTCCTTACACATTTGGAAGAAAACAATCTCATGTTCTGATTATTATGGAGGAAGACCTGTATGGGTTCAATCCAAAGCAGCTAAAAATACATAGCTATGCCCATTATAATGACATGGGAGGTACAAATACAAGCTTCTCCTTGAGCACAAGGAGTCTTGTACCCAAGGTGGGTGGAATTATAAGGAAACCTAGATACCACAAAAGACAAAACAAAGGAGAGTTTTGAGATTCTGTATAAACATTTAAACATTTAAATCCAAATACGCATTTTGGAACACATCTGTTGTTTTAGTTGTTTCTCCAAATCACTCAGATTTTTGTTGTTTCCTCTGTTCTAATGTTTTCCAATGGAGATTGACACAAAGCCCAGTTCTTTGACTAGACATACAGAGTAAAGGCAACACATAAGTTCATATCATTCTGACTTATTCTCCTGCATTATGATACCAATGTACAAGATCAATACTTTTATTTAGTTATAGAAAACACCACTCAACAGGCTTTTTCTGAAAATTTAATTATTTTCTGGAGGAGTGTAAGGGAAGTCAGAAATTGGAAATCATAGTTAGCAGAGTGAAAATGTAGAGAGATCAGGAATATTAAATTAAGGTTAAGGGGAAGAAAGGGTGAGGGTGAATCACTGCTACTTTCTTATATTTAGGATCATTCTATGTCTTAGGATAATCACTATTTGGCATATGACCCTCTCAGGAATGCTGGATCTAAGAATATATATAGTCATACCTGCATAAGCATGCACACATACACAAACATAAATGGAATGGTGGGCTTCTTTCATCTGATGGAATATTCACTCTATTAGCAATATCCCAGTGAATAATAGCTTCCATGAATGGTTTCACCTGCCTTAGTGCAGATAAAACAGGTATCAGTAAAAAAGAAGCATACACCTCATGGGTCTCCTAAATTTTGTTGTCATACAGAATGTAAATGCTATAATGAAAAGTACCCAACTAGTACTTGGTAAAATATTAGAAAAGTAGCTCTCCAGAGGGGAAAAACAAAACAAAAATATTCTGTGTTGAGATATGGTCGGAAATGCTTAGATAAGCAAAGGTAAAACGTTTCTTCACTCTGAAACTTCTCAGAGCATGTGTGGGGCTAAAACCTGAGTCCCCTGCTTTCAGAATCATTGTCATTCAAACCAAATGCTGTTTGAGGCTCATGTGACTCCAGTAGCTTTGAGAAATGATGCCCTCTTATCGGAAACATCACAAATTCAGGGGAGCTGACCAGGGAAGGGGTATAAGCAAGGGGTACAAGAACAGAAAGAAAATGCAGAGATTAAGAGCATTGCCTCTCAAGTCAAAAAGTAATAGTTTATCCCAGTGTCACCTTACCCTAGCTGTGTGAACTTGAATAAATAAACTCCTTAAGGCCTAGTTCCCTCACCTTTAAAATATGATTTTTTAAAGGATTAATACGAGTTTCTTTAATGTTAGCATTACTATTCTTATTAATTTTTGTTGTGTCTAACAATCCATCACTCTTTAAATGGGGTTAGCAGTTTCATCTCCAATTATAAATATTAGCTCTTTCATTTGCTTTCCTAAAATGGTATCAAGGAAAAACAGACAGGCCTTAGAAGAAATTAAGAGGTTTTATGTCCAAAGACACTGTATTAAAACAAACCCAAAGTAATTGTTATTTCAATTAAACTGAGAAAATCAATCTCTCTCTCTCTCTCTCTCTCACACACACACACACACACACACACACACACACACAACTTATTTTCCCTCTTTCTTGTGTTTTGTGTGAAAGGACCTTTACCTGGTCCTAGTGGCGTCATATTAATGAGTGATCTTCAGACAGTGTAGAGACTTTAAGGATGATTTCAAGTATGGCTTTCTGTACTAAAATGCTCAGTACCCTGGAGAACAACACACTGATGTCAACCTCTTCTCAGAACCAGAATGAACAAAATTTTATTCTTTTGTCAGTCTGATCATTTAATGTGTTGTCATGCTAATTACTTTAAAGAGCTTATATGTTGCACCCTTATTCCTTAAAATTTCAATGCCAATGTCTATTCCCTAAACTTATTTATATTGAAAACAACAATCTGAGAATAAAAAAGTTAAGCCCTAAGAACTCTTCAACAACTGTAAGCAAATGAAAAGCATACTTAAGAATTACTGTTAAACATACTTTAAGACAGAAAAGCTGTGGGTTAAAAAAATTAATTGAAAACTAAAATTAAAGTTATCCTCTCTTATGATAATAAAACAGTGATCGTGTTATTGCTATAAAACAATATTGAAGTGTTCCATATGATCTTGTTTAAATAAGTAGTTATCCAGCCTAATTATATATTAGAGTCATCTGGGAAGCTTTTCCAATAAGGCACTGCATAAACCCCGCCCAAGACTAATTAAATAAGTTGGTGGAGCCTATTATCAATATTTTTACAAATCTTTCCAGGTGTTATAATGTGCAGAAAGATATTCCAACCACTGATCTTGTTAAATTAATTAAACAAAAAACCATCTGACCGAGGTGGTTCTTATACCTTAGCTGCCTATATAAGCAAACCCAAACATAAGACTGTAAATGTTTCAAGGTTAAGCAATGGAAGGCAAAGAACAACCGAACATACACAGCATACTAGGCTCTTCCAAATAAGGCAAACACTTAAGCTATAGCAAATCAAATCATTTCCTTGCTTTATTTCCACCTTTTCTCTACAAAAGTCTTTCCCCTAACTCCTATAGGTAGAGTGTTTTTAACCACCTCTGCTTGTGTGCTGCCTGATTCCAATCAATTTTTGCTCAAATAAACTCTTAAATTTTTAATATGCCTCAGTTTATCTTTTAACAATCTAAACTGTTGCTCCCTATAAAACAATGGCTTTCTTATAAACCTTTTGCATCATGGGAACTTTTGAAAATTGGATGTCAACTATTGGTATTTCTGCCCCCTAAAAAATGAACCAAAACACATCTACATCCACCCACAAATCCAAATACATACCCACACAGACACCTAGACACATTCTCATACTCACACACACATGTGATTTTGTATACAGTTTAAAGGCATAGCCATAATTCCTGAAGCCCTTGTTAAGAAATGTACCTCTAAGAACAACACTTAAATGCATTCAAGAGGAAGAGAAGCTGTTGTCTTTTCAATGGATCAAGTAGCAACACCTTGGCAACTGCTTCACTGTTTAAAAATCTCTAGTATTAATGACATTCCTTTGTAGCTTCAACATAAACCCATTTTACCTGCTCAAGTTCTCAAGTCAAATGGAAATCAATGTGTGCGTGTTTTGTGAGACTGAGTAATTTACTTCCCTTTTCCAAATCTCAGTTTACTTGTCTGATAAATGAATAAATTGATACAGCATAGGTTAATAATTCAATACAACATGTCACAATGGCTTTTAAAGAATCAATGAATATTAGCTGCCACTATTAGTGTTGCTTTTTTTAATATATTCTATTAATAATAGTTTCATATGCTTGTAGTCTTAATGAAATTTCTCATTTAGTATTTTCATTTCCAGAAAATAGTCACAAAAAGTCAAAAGAAAGCAAAACAAGCAAGCTATAAATAAATGAAACAATGTTGATTGTAGCCATTGCTATCTCCTCTCACTTTAATTCATGTTTGAGTACAGAAGTTTTGAATACAGAGGAAATATTGGGACATTGCTTGTGTTTCCATTTTTAAAATCTATCTCTGTTAAGTTGAATACACTCAGATGGTTATTTAAGGAAAAAGAAAAGTACAGCATTGTGTTTTTCCCCTTTGCCTCTTAGATCAGACTACTTCTATAAAACAAGTCAATTTTTGTTGTTAATTAAATATCATTTTTCATTCATATTTTTCCATACTAAGTATTAGTATTGTTTCCAGATCATACATTTAATCAACTGTGATCAATTTGAATTTGAATATCAATATTCTGGCTCCTCTTCCATGCAGTTGTTGAAATGATATATGTAAGTGTGTTTTTTCTGTCTGTTTTTGTAGCTTTTTATTGAATTATAAGTAGCATAAAATATTATATTAGTTTCAGGTGTTCAACATAGTGATTCGATATTTTTTATACATGGTGAAACGATCCCCACAATAAGTCTAGTTATCATCTGTCACCATACAAAGTTACAGTGTTATTGCCTATACGTCCTATGCTGTGTGTTACATCCCCATGATTTATTTATTTTATAGCTGGAAGTTTGTGCCTTTTAATCCCAACCTATTTTGTTAGTCCCCCAACAATGGTGCAGCCGTGGTGGAAAACAATATAGAGGTTCTTCAAAAAACTAAAAATAGAACCACCATACCATCCAGCAATTCCATTTCTGGGTATTTATCTGAAGAAAATTAAAACACTAATTCAAACAAACTTATGGTTACCAAAGGGGAAAGGGGTGGAGGGATAAATTAGGAGTTTGGGATTAACATATACACACTACTATATATAAAATAGATAACCAACAAGGACCTACTGTATAGCACAGGGAACTCCACTCAATATTTTGTAATAACCTGTAGAGGAAAAGAATCTGAAAAAGAATACATATATATATGAACCACCGTGCTGTACACCTGAAACTAACACGACATGGTAAATTGACTATACTTCAATTAAAAAAAAAAGAATCAATAGAAATTTTTTAAAAAGAAAAGTTATAGGTACTCCTATATTTTTTGCAACACTATTTACAATACTCAAGGTATGGAAGTAACCTAAATGTCCATGGATAGATGAGTGGATAGAGAAGATGTAGTATTTTTTTAAAAAATACCTTAACCTAGATTTTTAGTTCTTCCTCTTTCTCTTCTTCAAACCTCCAAAGGCTACATACAACTTTTAAACGAATCTAACACTTCCAAGATGTGAAAAACACCTTGAAACTGAAAGTGACAAAGTGAATCACATTCTTCTCCTAGTTAAGACCTACAGAGGCAGAGACACGCGTGTGATATATATACACAAACACAGCTGGGCTGAAACCTGATTTACCTAAATTCTAACATGACTTTTAAAATTTCTCTGAGTCGCAAACTTGCATGGCCTTGGTGTTCTGTGAATATCGCAAAGCATTTCTATTACATTCTCTTGCTAAAGAATTTAAACTCACAATACAAATATTTATTTAATTACCAATTGTTTAAGAAATGAAGACGATATTCTTTGAGGAAGCAAAGAATAACAATATAACCCAAAGTTTACATGTCTAGAAAGCAATTACTCTGTGTCAAGCCATCTATTATTTGCATTACTGTTCAGCCATACAACCACTATATGAAGCGGGTATAACTGACCTCACTTTTACAGGAGAGTGGCCTATATTTTAAAGGGGTTAAGTGCCTTGCTCTAGATCACACAGTGTGCAAATAACAGAGGTGGAATTTATTCCTCTTCTGCCAAGATTTTCTATTCCAGTATATAACTATGACATACTGCCCATTTTAGTTTAAGAGAATCAAAAAGTTAGCATTTTTTTTTATACTTAACAAGTTAAAACTGAAAACAGCGGTACTTGTGTAAATCATGGTACTGCAAAGACTAGCATAAGAAAGACTTAAAATCACTTTCGTACTATAAAGTAATTATAAATGTGAGATAGCAATAAAAATACTAAATGAGAAATTCTATTGTACTTAATTCCTATAAATGGCTCTATAACTTCTCATGTCTGTTCTCTGCATTTAGATGAAGCTTGAAACTATCACTTAATTCTATATCCTATACATGAAACTCAAATTGTAATAGAATCTTTAAAAATGTCTGAAATGATTAAGAGAAAAATACTCTACTATAATGAGAGTTCTAGGTAGACTTTAAAAAGAACCATGAGAGATAATCTGGTAAAATAAAAGCTACAGAAGACAATTATGATTAAACTCAAATTATATACAAGGCAAAAATAAACAAATAAGAAGTAAACATTATAAACTCTTATATACTGGCATGTTTTTTGTCCCAGTTGAAGATTATATCTAAATATAAATAATATCTCTGGATAATAAATCAATGGAAATAACCAAATCAAAGCTGATCATTTTGCTCTAAGTCATCTGATTTGAGTATTTCCATAAAGTAAATTAATGATATTCACTAGAATTTAGAGAATATTCTTATTATTTTAAATATGTTCTCATTCAGTTTGTACCTCAGTGATTCTATTAAACCACAAAATTTTCATTTTGTGATATTTAACTAAACAGGACTAAGATGAGTGACTTAGATATCTAAAAATATGGATTTTTAGATCTTGTTTAATTGGCTTGAGATTAGCACTCTTTCCTTGCCTAAAAATTGGCAATCCATTAAATAAATCAAGAATGCATACATTTTAGCAGTTTTGCTTTTATAGTTATTGGATATTTCTTGAATCGTTTTTCCTGCTCTTTTCCCTTTTCTTACAGAATGCTTTCATTGCCAGCTACTGTTGCAGTAGCCTATTAAGATTAGCTTGGCTATGCTATTTGTACAAAATATTAATTTGATGTATTCTTTGCAGACTAGGCATGGGATGTATATTTTAAAAGACTATGTTTAGGGGAGGAGAGAAGATGGCGGAAGAGTAAGACGCGGAGATCACCTTCCTTCCCACAGATACAGTAGAAATACATCTACACGTGGAACTGCTCCTACAGAACACCCACTGAGCGCTGACAGAAAACGTGCGACCTCTAAACAGGCAAGAAACTCCCCCTGTACTTGGGTAGGGCAAAAGAAAAAAGAAATAACAGAGACAAAAGAATAGGGACGGCACCTGCACCAGTGGGAGGGAGCTGTGAAGGAGGAAAGATTTCCACGCACTAGGAAGCCCCTTCGCGGGCAGAGACTGTGGGTGGCAGAGGGGGGAAGCTTCGGAGCCACGGAGGAGAGCGCAGCCACAGGGGTGCGGAGGGCAAAGCGGAGAGATTCCTGCACAGAGGCTCGGCAACGAGCAGCACTCACCAGCCCGAGAGGCTTGTCTGCTCCCCCGCCGGGGCGGGCAGGGCTGGGAACTGAGGCTTGGGCTTCCATCGGATCGCAGGGAGAGGACTGGGGTTGTCGGCGTGAACACAGCCTGAAGCGGTTAGTGCACCACAGCTAGCCGGGAGGGAGTCCGGGAAAAAGTCTGCAGCTGCTGAAGAGGCAAGAGACTTTTTCTTCCCTCTTTGTTTCCTGGTGCACAAGGAGAGGGGATTCAGAGCGCCGCCTAAACGAACTACAGAGACGGGCGCGAGCCGTGGCTAACAGCGCGGATCCCACAGCAACAGGGGCGCAGAGGGAAAAACGGAGAGACTCCCGCACAGAGGCTCGGCGCCAAGCAGCGCTCACCAGCCCTAGAGGCTTATCTGCTCACCCGCCGGGGCGGGCGGGGCTGGGAGCTGAGGCTCAGCTTGGGTCGGATCGCAGGGAGAGGACTGGGGCTGGCGGCGTGAACACAGCCTGAAGGGGTTGGCGCACCACAGCTAGCCGGGAGGGAGCCCGGGAAAAAGTCTGCAGCTGCCGAAGAGGCAAGAGACCTTTTCTTGCCTCTTTGTTTCGCTGCGCGAGGAGAGGGGATTCAGGGCGCCGCCTAAACGAACTCCAGAGAAGGGCGCGAGCCGCGGCGATCATCGCGGACCCCAGAGACGGGCGTGAGACACGGGGGCTGCTGCTGCCGCCTCCAAAAAGCCTGTGTGTGAGCACAGGTCACTCTCCACACCGCCCCTCCCGGGAGCCGGTGCAGCCCGCCACTGCCAGGGTCCCATGATCCCCGGACAAATTCCCCGGGAGAACGCACTGCGCGCCTCAGGCTGGTGCAACGTCACGCCGGCCTCTGCTGCCGCAGGCTCGCCCCGCCTCCTCCGTACCCCTCCCTCCCCGTGGCCTGAGTGTGCCAGCGCCTCCGAAGCAGCTGCTCCTTTAACCCCGTTCTGTCTGGGCGGGGAATAGACGCCCTCAGGCGACCTACACGCAGAGGCGGGTCCAAATCCAAAGCTGAACCCCAGGAGCTGTGTGAACAGGGAAGAGAAGGGGAAATCTCTCCCAGCAGCCTCAGAAGCAGCGGATTAAAACTCCACAAACAACTTGATGTGCCTGCATCTGTTGAATACCTGAATAGACAACGAATCATCCCAAATTCAGGAGGTGGACTTTGGGAGCAGGATATATTAATTTTTCCCCTGTTCCTTTTTTTTTGTGAGTGTATATGTATATGCTTCTGGGTGAGATTTTGTCTGTATAGCTTTGCTTTACAATAGCTTTATTTTACTTCACTATATTATAGCTTCTTTCTTCCTTCCTTCCTTCCTTCCTTCCTTCCTTCCTTCCTTCCTTCCTTCCTTCCTTCTTTCCTTCTTTCCTTCTTTCTTTCTTTCTTTCTTTCTCTCTCTCTCTCTTATTTTTTCTCCCTTTTACTCTGAGCCGTGTGGACGAAAGGCTCTTGGTGCTCCAGCCAGGCATCAGGGCCGTGCCTCTGAGGTGGGAGAGCCAACTTCAGGACACTGGTCCACAAGAGACCTCCCAGCTCCACGTAATACCAAATGGCAAAAATCTCTCAGAGATCTCCATCTCAACATCAAGACCCAGCATCACTCAATGACCAGCAAGCTACAGTGCTGAACACCCTATGCCAAACAAATAGCAAGACAGGAACACAGCCCCATCCATTAGCAGAGAGGCTGCCTAAAATCATAATAAGGCCACAGACACCCCAAAATACACCACCAGACGTGGACGTGCCCACCAGAAAGACAAGATCCAGCCTCATCCACCAGAGCTCAGGCACTAGGTTCCCTACACCAGGAAGCCTACACAACCCACTGAACCAACCTTAGCCACTGGGGACAGATACCAAAAACAACGGGAACTACAAACCTGCACCCTGTGAAAAGGAGACCCCAAACACAGTAAGATAAGCAAAATGAGACGACAGAAAAACACACAGCAGATGAAGGAGCAGGGTCAAAACACACCAGAGTTAACAAATGAAGAGGAAATAGGTAGTCTACCTGAAAAAGAATTCAGAATAATGATAGTAAGGATATCCAAAATCTTGGAAATAGAATAGACAAAATGCAAGAAACATTTAACAAGGACGTAGAAGAACTAAAGAGGAACCAAGCAATGATGAAAAACACAATAAATGAGATTAAAAATACTCTAGATGGGATCAATAGCAGAATAACTGAGGCAGAAGAAAGGATAAGTGACCTGGAAGATAAAATGGTGGAAATAACTACTACAGAGCAGGATAAAGAAAAAAGGATGAAAAGAACTGAGGACAGTCTCAGAGACCTCTGGGACAACATTAAACGCACCAACATTCGAATTATAGGGGTCCCAGAAGAAGAAGAGAAAAAGAAAGGGACTGAGAAAATATTTGAAGAGATTATAGTTGAAAACTTCCCTAATATGGGAAAGGAAATAGTTAATCAAGTCCTGGAAGCACAGAGAGTCCCATACAGGATAAACCCAAGGAGAAACACTCCAAGACACATATTAATCAAACTGTCAAAAATTAAATATAAGGAAAACATATTAAAGGCAGCAAGGGAAAAAAAACAAATAACACACAAGGGAATCCCCATAAGGTTAACATCTGATCTTTCAGCAGAAACTCTGCAAGCCAGAAGGGAGTGGCAGGATATACTTAAAGTGATGAAGGAGAAAAACCTACAACCAAGATTACTCTACCCAGCAAGGATCTCATTCAGATTCGATGGAGAAATTAAAACCTTTACAGACAAGCAAAAGCTGAGAGAGTTCAGCACCACCAAACCAGCTTTACAACAAATGCTAAAGGAACTTCTCTAGGCAAGAAACACAAGAGAAGGAAAACACCTACAATAACAAACCCAAAACATTTAAGAAAATGGGAATAGGAACATACATATCGATAATTACCTTGAATGTAAATGGATTAAATGCTCCCACCAAAAGACACAGGCTGGCTGAATGGATACAAAAACAAGACCCATATAGATGCTGTCTACAAGAGACCCACTTCAGACCCAGGGACACATACAGACTGAAAGTGAGGGGATGGAAAAAGATATTCCATGCAAATGGAAATCAAAAGAAAGCTGGAGTAGCAATTCTCATATCAGACAAAATAGACTTTAAAATAAAGACTATTACAAGAGACAAAGAAGGACACTATATAATGATCAAGGGATCGATCCAAGAGGAAGCTATAACAATTGTAAATATTTATGCACCCAACATAGGAGCACCTCAATACATAAGGCAAATACTAACAGCCATAAAAGGGGAAATCGAGAGCAACACAATCATAGTAGGGGACTTTAACACCCCACTTTCACCAATGGACAGATCATCCAAAATGAAAATAAATAAGGAAACACAAGCTTTAAATGATACATTAAACAAGATGGACTTAATTGATATTTATAGGACATTCCACCCAAAAACAACAGAATACACATTTTTCTCAAGTGCTCATGGAACATTCTCCAGGATAGATCATATCTTGGGTCATAAATCAAGCCTTGGTAAATTTAAGAAAATTGAAATCGTATCAAGTATCTTTTCCGACCACAACGCTATGAGACTAGATATCAATTACAGGAAAAGATCTGTAAAAAATACAAACACATGGAGGCTACACAATACACTACTTAATAACGAAGTGATTACTGAAGAAATCAAAGGGGAAATCAAAAAATACCTAGAAACAAATGACAATGGAGATACGACGACCCAAAACCTATGGGACGCAGCAAAAGCAGTGCTAAGAGGGAAGTTTATAGCAATACAGGCCTACCTCAAGAAACAGGAAACATCTCGAATAAACAACCTAACCTTGCACCTGAAGCAATTAGAGAAAGAAGAACAAAAAAACCCCAAAGCCAGCAGAAGGAAAGAAATTATAAAGATCAGGTCAGAAATAAATGAAAAAGAAATGAAGGAAACAATAGCAAAAATCAATGAAACTAAAAGCTGGTTCTTTGAGAAGATAAACAAAATTGATAAACCATTAGCCAGACTCATCAAGAGAAAAAGGGAGAAGACTCAGATCAATAGAATTAGAAATGAAAAAGGAGAAGTAACCACTGACACTGCAGAAATACAAACGATCATGAGAGATTACTACAAGCAACTCTATGCCAATAAAATGGACAACCTGGAAGAAATGGACAGATTCTTAGAAATGCACAAACTGCCGAGACTGAACCAGGAAGAAATAGAAAATATGAACAGACCAATCACAAGCACTGAAATTGAAACTGTGATTAAAAACCTTCCAACAAACAAAAGCCCAGGACCAGATGGCTTCACAGGTGAATTCTATCAAACATTTAGAGACGAGCTAACACCTATCCTTCTCAAACTCTTCCAAAATATTGCAGAGGGAGGAACACTCCCAAACTCATTCTACGAGGCCACCATCACCCTGATACCAAAACCAGACAAAGATGTCACAAAGAAAGAAAACTACAGGCCAATATCACTGATGAACATAGATGCAAAAATCCTCAACAAAATACTAGCAAACAGAATCCAACAGCACATTAAAAGGATCATACACCATGATCAAGTGGGGTTTATCCCAGGAATGCAAGGATTCTTCAACATACGCAAATCAATCAATGTGATACACCATATTAACAAATTGAAGGAGAAAAACCATATGATCATCTCAATAGATGCAGAGAAAGCTTTCGACAAAATTCAACACCCATTTATGATAAAAGCCCTGCAGAAAGTTGGCATAGAGGGAACTTTCCTCAACATAATAAAGGCCATATATGACAAACCCACAGCCAACATTGTCCTCAATGGTGAAAAACTGAAACCATTTCCACTAAGATCAGGAACAAGACAAGGTTGCCCACTCTCACCACTATTATTCAACATAGTTTTGGAAGTGTTAGCCACAGCAATCAGAGAAGACAAAGAAATAAAAGGAATCCAAATCGGAAAAGAAGAAGTAAAGCTGTCACTATTTGCAGATGACATGATACTATACATAGAGAATCCTAAAGATGCTACCAGAAAACTCCTAGAGCTAATCAATGAATTTGGTAAAGTAGCAGGATACAAAATAAATGCACAGAAATCTCTTGCATTTCTATACACTAATGACGAAAAATCTGAAAGTGAAATTAAGAAAACACTCCCATTTACCATTGCAACAAAAAGAATAAAATATCTAGGAATAAACCTGCCTAAGGAGACAAAAGACCTGTATGCAGAAAATTATAAGACACTGATGAAAGAAATTAAAGATGATACAAATAGATGGAGAGATATACCATGTTCCTGGATTGGAAGAATCAACATTGTGAAAATGACTCTACTACCCAAAGCAATCTACAGATTCAATGCAATCCCTATCAAACTACCACTGGCATTTTTCACAGAACTAGAACAAAAAATTTCACAATTTGTATGGAAACACAAAAGACCCCGAATAGCCAAAGCAATCTTGAGAACGAAAAATGGAGCTGGGGGAATCAGGCTCCCTGACTTCAGACCATATTACAAAGCTTCAGTAATCAAGACAGTCTGGTACTGGCACAAAAACAGAAATATAGATCAATGGAACAGGATAGAAAGCCCAGAGATAAACCCACACACATATGGTCACCTTATCTTTGATAAAGGAGGCAAGCATATACAGTGGAGAAAAGACAGCCTCTTCAATAAGTGGTGCTGGGAAAATTGGACAGGTACATGTAAAAGTATGAAATTAGAACACTCCCTGACACCATGCACAAAAATAAACTCAAAATGGATTAAAGACCTAAGTGTAAGGGCAGACACTATCAAACTCTTAGAGGAAAACATAGGCAGAACACTCTATGACATACATCACAGCAAGATTCTTTTTGACCCAGCTCCCAGAGAAATGGAAATAAGAACACAAATAAACAAATGGGATCTAATGAAACTTAAAAGCTTTTGCACAGCAAAGGAAACCATAAACAAGACCAAAAGACAACCATCAGAATGGGCGAAAATATTTGCAAATGAAGCAACTGACAAAGGATTAATCTCCAAGATTTACAAGCAGCTCATGCAGCTCAATAACAAAAAAACCAACAACCCAATCCAAAAATGGGCAGAAGACCTAAATAGACATTTCTCCAAAGAAGATATACAGATGGCCTACAGACACATGAAAGAATGCTCAACATCATTAATCATTAGAGAAATGCAAATCAAAACTACAATGAGATATCATCTCACACCGGTCAGAATGGCCATCATCAAAAAATCTAGAAACAATAAATGCTGGAGAGGGTGTGGAGGAAAGGGAACACTCTTGCACTGTTGGTGGGAATGTAAATTGATACAGCCACTATGGAGAACAGTATGGAGGTTCCTTAAAAAACTACAAATAGAACTACCATACGACCCAGCAATCCCACTACTGGGCATATACCCTGAGAAAACCATAATTCAAAAAGAGTCATGTACCAAAATGTTCATTGCAGCTCTATTTACAATAGCCAGGACATGGAAGCAACCTAAATGTCCATCGACAGATGAATGGATAAAGAAGATGTGGCACATATATACAATGGAATATTACTCAGCCATAAAAAGAAATGAAATGGAGGTATTTGTAATGAGGTGGATGGAGTTAGAGTCTGTCATACAGAGTGAAGTAAGTCAGAAAGAGAAAAACAAATACAGTATGCTAACACATATATACGGAATCTAAGGGAAAAAAAAAAAGGCCATGAAGAACCCAGTGGCAAGACGGGAATAAAGACACAGACCTACTAGAGAATGGACTTGAGGATATGGGGAGGGGGTGGGGTGAGATGTGACAGGGTAAGAGAGTGTCATGGACATATATACACTACCAAATGTAAAATAGATAGCTAGTGGGAAGCAGCCGCATAGCACAGGGAGATCAGCTCGGTGCTTTGTGACCACCTAGAGGGGTGGGATGGGGAGGGTGGGAGGGAGGGAGATGCAAGAGGGAAGAGAAATGGGAACATATTGTATATGTATAACTGATTCACTTTGTTATAAAGCAGAAGCTAACACACCATTGTAAGGCAATTATACTTCAATAAAGATGTTTAAAAAAAAAAAAAAAAAGACTGTTTAAAGGCAGATTCTAGATTATACAAATACATGTATGTGTGTATATATATATATATATATATGCCCCCCTTTGAATACTTACAGAGAAATAATACAGTTCCCAGATGTACTAGTGTATTCATTTTTGTGTATTCAATTAAAAAAAAAAAATCATGTGTGACCTAGCTGCAAAAATGCAGCCCACTTTAGTTCAGATTTCTTTCCTGCGTGACTCATGTCCTATGGATTTGGAAGGGAATGACTATGCAGGGATTAAGAGTATTGGAAATGTGTCAGTTGACTATTCTCTGTGGAGACTTAGGGAAAAATAAATGATGATAACAACAGGCTGTAGAGGACATTCTTATTTGTCTTAAACTTTACTGTACAGCCTAGTGGTTAGAGCTCTGGTGTCAGACTTTCTGGCTGTAAATACTGACTGTATCATTTATTAGGTATGTGACCTCAGGAAAGTGAATTACCATCTCTGTGATTCAGTTTCTTCATTGGAAGAATTGAGATAATAATGACACCTACAACATAAATTTGTTGTGAAGGTTTAATTATCTAAAAGAAGAGTTGGCATAGTCCCTGTTCATGTTAATTGCGTAAATATGTGTTCATATTTTAAAAGTTGTTTTTATATATTTCAGAAGAGTGAAGCATAGCCTACTTTTAATCATTCTCACGTGAGAAACTCGTAGTCAGAGTCCTATTTCTAGACTAGGGAAATATCACCTCTTCCACTAACATTTAAATGTGAGCATAGACTTCTCTTTTTCCTCTATTGTTTACTGCTGTATCTTCAAGGCTTAGATTAATGCCTGGACCATACATAGTATGCTGTCAGTAAATGTTTGTTGAGGAATCATTGGTCAACTTTCAGTTTCTTCATGTCAGCGAAAGAAACCCTCCATAATATTTTGTAATAGACAAAATGTTTCCTTTTGACATCCATCATGGATATACTCTAACCCATGCTAGGATTCAATCTAATCTTTTTCTTTAGTCTGCTTCCTCCTGCTCCCGCTCTCTAATGGATACCTTGGGTTTTGGGAAAATTCTAAAAGTCCTTTTGATATCCCACTTGGGTTTTTCCAATATAGGCAATCCCTTTACAGGAAAATAATCCCTCTCTATTCAGCTCTATCAAGATTCTCATTCCTGGGTAACATGAAAATAATAATAATGGTTGGTATTTATTAGGTCCTTATTGTATGTGGCACTGGGATAACTTTTGTGTAATCTTGTTTAATCTTCTCAACAACATTCAATGTTGCAGATTGTAGAAACCTTTTACAGATGACAAAATAGAGATTTGGAGAGGATAATTATTCATTATAAAGTCACAAACTATAAAGGGTGAAACAGACTTTTTACCAGTCTGATGTTAACATCAATGCTCTTAAGAACCAAATAAATTCTTCTACCTATGCAGTTAGTGTTCAGTACTAAAGCTATTAGGAGGCCTGATGTTTTCACATACACTAAGGTATTAAAGATTGACAATACACTATTATTTAAAAGGTTATCCTGGCTGTATATGTTTTCACTTTGAAAAACGTTACCTTGAACAAAAATATATTGAACTGAATGAAAGAAATTCTAATGGTGAATTACATACCTTGTGACAGGTAAATAATTTGGGGCTGGAGAATTTTCCAGAGTTAACAACCTTAATATAATTTTGTTCTGAGTTTCATTTACAAATTTATCTATATAATTGCCCTTTTAACCCCTTTCAGATAAACAGATATTCTCCTCTAGTTAATTAATTCAATTATTCAATTCATAAAGGATTTTGGAATGTCTACTATGTGCCAGACACTGGTTTAGACTTGAATATAAATGGCTTTAGAAAATTCACAGCTTATTGCAGGACAAAGACATTTAGATACATAACTGCAGTACAATAAAATAAAAACTGTAAGAAAGGCACTTAATACAAAAGTGGGAATGAATGGTACACACACCTATTTGGGTAAAGACACTGAGAAAACCAGAACCTTCACTGGAGCAGTTACATTTATGGCAGAGAGAGTACAGAATGGTGAAAAGAAATTTACCAGCTGGAATAGTTTGTGTAGGGAATTCTAGACAGAGCAAACAACACATGCAAAGGCATGTAGGCTTGAAAGAATGCAACTTGTTGGGAGAATTAAGATTAATTGGCTATGAACAAACATTCTCTGATGACTTTAATGAAAATACTCTCTATTGGTTTTTCCTCTTCTAGGTTTGTGCCTTAAATGTTGGGTCTACTCATCAGACTGTCCTTCTACCTCTCCCAATTAGGTTTCTGTGAGTTATCTCATTTATTTCAGAGCTTTAATTAGCAGTTATCTGAATGCTGGTGGTGGTTCTTTAGGGGTTTCCAGCATACTGTTACTTAGATGAGTCAGCCTAATTTAAAGGAGATACTTTGAAGACATAGAATAAAGTCCAGAAATGTAAAAAAAAAAAAATTTGAAAGGCAGGAGAAATTCAAGAGTAATTGTCAGTAAGAACTCACGTTTAGCTTAACATTGCTACAAATGGTTAAATATAGATATAAATAGATAAACCTATATAGATATGTGTATATATAGGGGTTAATACACAAATATGTATTTCTTTGCTCTGTCAAGTAAGAGAGCCTAAAAGAAATAACACCCTGATAACAATGTGCACACCTAGGGCCCATATCTTGGTTTTGAATAATATTTTCTAATAAAAGAAAACAGGGTTCCTTTGAGAAATGGCTGATTTTGGACTACAGAAGGAAATATGTAAGATGAGCCTGGAGAATCTTGCTGTGCCAAAAGTAAGGAAGTGTTAAAAGAAAAAACAAAAACACATTATTGGGGTTTGTCAAAGAGCACATGAGCTAATGGAAAGAGTTTCCAATGCCCTAAGCTGGAACTATTAGAGCAACAAAATAAATTATTATTGGATTACAATGCAAAGTATAAAATAAGTGTCCATGAGCCCAAGCTGATATAAATCATTGAATGAATTAATGAATGAGAAAGAAGAAATAAGTCTTTCAAGAATTTCACATAGTTTATATATATTCTCTGCACTAAAAGAGGGAAAATGTAACTCCCCACTCATGAAGTATGGACTATGCACAGAGATGTCCTTTCACAGGACGTCAGAAATAGGGGGAAAAGAGTAACTTTACAGTGGGGAAAATTTCAAACATTATTTCAAGGGGTGAATAGCCAAGGTCAACATCAACAGTCATAAACCATGTTGATACTATGTATCCTTGACATGATGAAACTGGCACTTTACCTCTGTGATCTTCCTCTCGAAAACCCCAAACCCAAGTCTAATCAGGAGAAAAACATCAAACAAGTTCCAGTAGAGGGGGATCCTACAATATACCTGCCAAGTATTCCTCAGGAACTCTCAACCTCACGAAAAACAGAATAAGTTTGAAAAACTGTGATGGCCAAGAGAAGCCTAAGGAGACATGACAACTAAATGAATATGGTATCCTGGATGGCCTCTTGGAATCGAAAAAGAACATTACGGAGAATTCCCTGGCGGTCTAGTGGTTATGACTCCGTGCTTTCACTGCTGAGGGCCGGGGTTCAGATCCCTGGTTGGGGAGCTAAGATCCCACAAGCTGTGCAGCACGCCACCCACAATGCCCCGCAAAAAAATTATAGGTAAAAATTAAAGAAGTAGAAATTAACTCTTCTTATAATATCTATTTCTTACTGATTCTGTTTGCAAAGTGACCGTATATAATTTGTTGTCAAATGATATTGGATGAATGTGTTTTAAGGAGATGTTGACCAAGAGTTTCTGAGAAGTTGTGCGCTGCAGTAAACTGGGAACCAGTAAACTGTGGTTTTTGTCCTCTCACTCACTGTGGGACTTTGGACAAGTCATTCTCACCTGTTTGGATCTCAATTCCTTGTGTCAGCTTAAACCTTAGCTTTGCTTACCATTGCATTCATGCATATAGGAGTTCCACTGAAGGGTTTGAGGGCCATAAAACATTTATACAAGGAGCTGTGGAGTCTCCTGGAAAATATCTCATTACTGTAAAAAACAGACTCCAGGCACACAAGCCTTAAAAACTACGTCTCATGGTCTAATGCGGAAGAAGGGACAGACCAGTGTTAATTATCACATTATTTCTAGCCCAATCTTTAATCAATGTGTGCCTAAATCTGAGGAGAGGGAATTGGTAGAAAGTACAGATTTCACTAATTTCTGAAAGTCAAAGCACTGCCTAGAAACTCATGGATTAGCATAGTCATGAAAGTGAGATTCTTTCCCCAGATAGGAAGAGACATTGTGTTTCTTTTTGCATAAAGAGCTCAGAGACCTCAGCTTTCTTTGCAGGCTCCAACAGTACTGGGGTATTGACACATCAAAATAGTTTCCATACAATGAGACAAAGTGCGGCACTGACTCAGTGTGACTTCAGTAGTTACCAGAGATGGCTTTGCAGGGACAATACAGACATGGAGGTTTTGGTGTTCTGAATCCCACTGTGTATAGGTTTGGAAAAGGGTGGGGCCTTTCCATGTACCTGAGACAAATAGGAAATGAATAAAATGGATTCTGATGTCCTACAATTGTAAAGGAAGCTAGACTCAGGGAAACAACATTTGCTATTATCATGCTTGAACAATGAAAGTTGAGAAACAGAAAATAGGAGATTTCCAAGTAATTAATCACTAAAATTGATATTTCATGAAATTTGAAGTGGAACTCCAATATCAGATAAATTGGAGTTACTCTCAAAGAAGAGTAATATGCTCTCAGATCTTAAGGTCTCAATTATTGACCTGAGAAGATCCAAGAATATTTCTCAATGGAACATAAGGGCACTCCAGAACCCAGATTGAAAAATTCCCAACTGAATGATGGCTAAGGTTCTGCCTACCTTTAAATATTTATTGGCTCTAAGCCAGGGAGGAAGTTTAATATAGGAACATTGATTCTGACTCTAGAGATTGTGAGGAGATAAGAAAAAAACAATACTTAGGAGTAGCTGAAATTATAGCTTGGCTACTTGGCGAAGGTCACACTTCTTTTCCATCTTCAAACGAATAAAGAAATAGGAATATTCTGAACTTTGGGCTCCCTGCCAAATCTCTCCATTCCAAGTTTCCCAAGTTAACTATTTATACATCAGCCAGTACAACAAAACAAAACAAAACAAAACAAAAAATGTTGCCTGTCTGAAATCCTTGACTACATGACCAAGATTAAAAAGAATTCTAAGAGAAAGGAAAATCTGGCTGTTTCTACTGCAAGCAGCCTACTTCATTAATTTCATTCCTAAAAGGGCCAGGGGAAAAAAAGCATTGACTTTGTTCAGTCTAGGAGTGAGAAGTTAAGAAAAGAAAATGTTGGGAGAGAATGAGTATTTTGCAACTAAATTGCAGGCAGTCCAGGGAAAGAAGAGATAAGATATCAGTCTCCCAGGGCACTTCAAATACAAGGCCCAATGAAAGAAAAAACATATACAGAAATAAGAGATAAGACCTGGGTTTTTTTTAAAAAGGTAACTGACTGTGAACTACTTGTCAATCAATGGGTGCCACAGGCCAATTAGACGGAAAAGAAGAGTCCACCAGGCTAGGAAAAAATTTATTGTATTAAGTTGGTGGCCTTTGCAATATAAACAGAGTTTAAAAAGTTACTAGGTTTGTCATTTACATCAGTCAAGAAGATGCTAAAATCAAATGATTATCTCTTAGTATTCAGTAAAACAATTTAATGGGATTCAAGTTCCCAGTGTCCATTCAAGTGTGTGACATTTCCCATACATGGCCATACAAGAAGAGAAGTTTTGGGAAGCAAATTAATAGGTTAGTCTTTAAAACAACTACATCTGGCATCATTCTAGTTTGAAATTACTAAGTAACAAAACACATACTTCCACAGTTCAATCGCTGACAGGATATCATAGGGAGAGGTGGTCGGAATAGTTTCAATCATACGAATACTAGGATAGAGGACCATTTGTGGAGGTTTCCTTAAGAAATACATTCTCTGGCCTCCCTTTTGATATTTACATATTTTGCAAGCTAGAGAAGTATTGAAGAGTAAATATTTCAGCATATCACCTGAGCAATTCTTACAGGTAATACAACACATCCTGCTTATGTAAAATTTACCTTTTCAAGAAGTTTAAAGAAGCAGGGTCTCTGGCTTTTATGAATCAACTCTTCCAAATTCATACTCATGTTCACTTAGAGAGCACCCTTGCAAATCCTTGCAAAGTATAGTGGGTTTATTTTTTATTTGCAGAGTTCAACTGTGTTCTAAGTTCAAAAGTTTGCAAAAAGCCTTTAGAAAACAATGAGAAAACTTAATCTGAAGAACAGGTATGTCATTGAAAATCCAAATTAAGATATTCAGACATTGGTTTCAGTTAGAGAGAAATAAAAAGATATTTTTCATTTGTACCTCTAAATGCTTCAGTTTAGTAAGATATTTTCCTTAAAGGCAATTAGCTAACCAAGATAATTACTTCACCTGACATGTATAAGAATTTATTGATTTGTCTAGTCCATAATTTTGAATTGTGCTCCATTTAAAAAATGAGCCATTGTTCAGGTCCTCTACAGAGTCAATGAATGCAAATTTTCTTCAGTGCTCTGGCACCTTTCACTTTACAGTATTTATTTACCTACAGGATTTTCAAAGGATCAGGCAGCTTCTACTGTTTACTTAAATAAAGAATAGAAAGAAATTCAACATCAGAAAATCAGTATCTAAATACATTTAACTAAGTGATCTCATATTATACATATGTCACTGAAAAGTAAAATTTTCATCATGCCCAGTGAAAATTCCTTTTAGTATCTTCTTACAATTTTTGAAATATGATCACATTCTTATTTTTATTTTGAACATTTTCCCCTTAAAAATAACTGTCATTAGATTAAAAACTTAAATTCAAGACCTTAACCATAAAACTCCTAGAAGAAATCATAGGGAAAAGCTCTTTGACATTGTAATGGCAGTAATTTTTTGGACATGACACCAAAAGTACAAGCAACAAAAGCAAAAATAATCAAGTGCAAACACATCAAATTAATAAGCTTCTACACAGCAAAGGAAACCATTAACAAAATGAACAGGTAACCTACTGAATGGGAGAAAAGAATTTGCAAATCACATATCTGATAAGAAGTTAGTATCCAAAATATATAAGGAACTCATTCAACTCAGTAGGAAAAAAAAATCCAATTTTAATATAGGCATAAGACCCAATTAGATATTTTTCCAAAGAAGATAGACAAATGGCCAACAGGTACATAAAAAGGTGTTCGACATCACTAATCATCAGGGAAGTGCAAATTAAAATCATGAGATATCACCTCACACCCGTTAGTATGGTTACTATCAAAATGACAAGAAATAACAAGACTTGGCGAGGATGTAGAGAAAAGGGAAGCCTTATGCACTGTTGATGGGATATAAATTAGTACAGCTACTATATTAGGTGAATAGATATTTGTGTTCTTTCTAAAATACAGAATTTTTAATACAATGAATAAATATATTTGAAGAATACTGATCACAAAGTTAATTTATGTAAACCATTCTCTTTTCCAACTTAAAATATAAAAATTGGGAATTGTTTTTGTGTGCCTGTTAGAAATGGTTCAGTTACAGAAAATCTGACTGATGATGAGTTAAAATATAGAGACTCATTTTTCTCTCAGTAATCTGGTTCTGCCGGGCAGTTTTCCCATAATTCAATCTGGACAAGACCCTGGATTGGCATCTGTGTAACTCTCTTGGCTTTACCTCAGAGTAACAGAGGGCTTTTAAACTCCATTCAAGAAAAAAAAACCAAACAAACAAGGAAAAGGCATGGATACAGGCAGATCTATTTTTCTTATACTAAATGGGAATCTTTCCCAGAAGCCCTGCCCTTCCAGTGGATATGCCCCACCACCCCATAGGCAAAAACTATACTATGCAGTCAACCCTAACCCAGGGTAGCCTTACCATTATAATATTTAATTTCTTTAGCCTCTATAGTGGAGGCTGTCATGGGGAAAGGGCAATATAGGTAGATATTATTTGCTGAACTCATAGTGCTTTGTGGTACTGTGCTTCTTAAACTGTGGTTCATGGAACACTTGATTTGGAAACAACTGATGTAGCAGAAACAGAGATCTGTACTTTTTTCCTAACTGTGCTCTTTTCCTTCCAGGCATCTATTTAAATGGCATATCCCAGTTGGACTGAATTTAGGTTAAGGGAATGTGGGTGTAAGTGATGTATACTATTTCATGGCATGGCCTTAAAATCCTCCATGCTCTTGTTTTCCCTTTCATGTTGACTTTGGAGACCAGAGGATGAAGACTGTACGATTACAAGATAAAAGAAACCTGGATTCTCAATTAGCTACTTGGAGTAGAACTATCCAAGAAATCTACTATACCAGGAGCATCCACACTAGATTTTATCTCATTGTGATATAAACTTTCATTTTGATAAACTTCTCACATAGTTTCAGTGCTTCTGTAATGTTCTTTTCCACATAGCAAACGTTTTTTACTTTTTTTCCTTTTTGTCTCAACCTTAATATTACTTACTCTCTGAAATTCCCTACTACTAGGTTGGGTGGTCCTCAGTGCTTCCATATTAGCTAATATAATTTGTCACCCATTGTTCTAAGAATGTATTTGATCTTTATGTTTCTCCTAAAATCCTATGAGGACAGGCTTTGTTCATCTTTTTGTCATCTTGTTTTAGCAGAGGGCCTGGTTTAATACATAAAAATAAATGTGTTTACTGAATGAATCTGACACCCTGAAACCATATTTATGAACACCCTGGTTAAGGTATTGAAATATATCCAATGCTTGAGAGGAGAGGGAGGAGAATTAGAATAAAGTAAAATCCTGGGAGAGCAGTGGGTTAAGAATGAATAGACAACTGCAAAGAAAGGAGAAGATTGTTTTGTCAGCTTTAGGGAGACTGTATCCATGAAGGAGTAGAATGTGAGGTATGAAAAGACTGTAGTGAGAACAAAAACATGGAGAATTAAATGCAAACCCTCAAGGAAAGAAGATTAATGAGTAACAGTTTTTTCTATGAATGTTCTTTTGGAGATTGCAGATGAAGAAACCAACATTAAGAGCTTTTGATGGTGAATTTGGGGGGAGGGGTGGCTGACAAAATCACTGCAGTTTCTCTTCAAACATAACTCTGATTTTTGGAAATTTCTGGAAAACTCTTTGTTCTGGAAGGTTACCACTCAGCAAACTAACGTCTTTAGATGTCTAGTGCTTCCTTTTTAGTCAAGATCTGCCAAAGTCGATTTAGCCTTGGGAAGAGAGCCTGAAACCAACCAAGTCTCAGATTCCTTTTCAGTGATTGAGAATATGGGTTTTTTAACTTGAGTTCATTTTGACTTAGGTCTAAGTTTCTATCCAAACCTGTGCTATAAACTCTGTCCATAACAGTTTAACAGCACTAAATCCCAAGGATCCAACCTAGAAATAAAAATTTCATTCAATAATTACATGGTAACTTTTCTGTGCTGGAAAATTGCCAAAATTTCTGAAAATGGGATAGTACAAAGAACAAGATGCAGCTCTTTCTTAAAGATTAAGAATTTTTTAGAGTATGAAGTAATGAGTCTTATAGATGTAAAATGACTTTACTGGTGTTTTATTTATTTTATTTGACTAATTAGTTATATGGAAACCAGTAAGATATTACAACTGGTTTAAAAGAGATTTCAAAATGCTACACATTTAGAGTCAGAAAAAGAATACCAAATAAATGTATTAGTGGATAGAAAAACTGGTTAATATTTGCAGGGTGATAATCAATTGCATTCTACTGGACACAATTTTTGTATTATATCAGTATTCTACAAGTTATTTTCTATTTCTAGCTGTAAAATAGCCTAGTTAATGACAAAAAGAGGCAGGGAAAGCCCAGAAGGTGAATCTGGTCAGGACATTTACTTTCAAAGTCTCTCACAATTTTTCCTTACATCTACAAGGAACTCATAGCTTACAGTCTAATCTGTAGTGCAGAGTAATTAGTCAGACACAGAAACATGAAGAAGGGATCTTCATTTGACTATGCGAGCAGGGGAAAGACTTTTAGGGGAGATGATACCTAACCTAAAATACATGTAAAATATTTGCAACTAAATTGTATTATTATTGCCCATTTTACTGACAAGAAAGCTGAGATACAAAGGAGATAAGTAACCTGCCCTCAGTTACCAAGTGGACAAGTTTATTAAAAGAAGGAGAATTTTAAAGTATAGATTTCTCTTCTATACTTGCTGTAATGAATGCCCAACTCTATCTGCAATGGAATTTAGTTTTGGCAAATGATAACACTGATCTTTTATCTTAGTATTCCAGGGTAGAGATTAATGGTCTAGGTGATTAGACTCAACAGAACTGAACCTTTGGAAGTGTATGATCTTTTCACTTCACTTGGTGTTTCATGAAAGCCAGGTAGCACTCAATGGCAAGTACCTTCCAATAAGGCAGGTCCATGCATTCATACATATGTTTACTCTGTTTTCTGTACTTTAATTTCCCCTGAGCAAATATCAGCCAAGTGATCAATCCTCATGTCTCATGCAGAGAATTAGAGGGTCAGTTCATACTGAAGTTCTCTCTTGCCCTTTTTACTTAATTCCGAGAAAACCATCCCTTCTCTACCCATCCATCCCATTTGAGCCAACCATTTACTTTCATTGTTAGGTTAGGTATCATCTCCCCTAAAATTTGAATTAATATTAGATAAAATATGTTGTATTTCTTTATCTCTCAATATTTATAGTCACCTGCAAGAAAAAAACGTACTTTATAAGAACTCTCAGTTTTAACATGTTAATAGTATTCAACACAATTTGTGCAAAAGCTGGGAGACATTTTTTGTAGTATATGTGTTATACCACATATAACAAAAGACTTAATATTGAAAAGAATATATTGCTTCTGGAAAGTTTTTTCCACATCTTCTAGATCACTGTAAATATATTTCTTATTCAATTTTCTGGTATTCCCTTCCTTGTAATAATGCTGAGTTAGATAAAATACTTCAAGAATACAAATTTTTCATTCATAAAGGAAAAAAAATCCATTGAAAAAACAGCAGAATTGGTGTCAGTTTCTGAGAAACAATCAAAACTGGATGTTCTTTTTTATGTGCAACATTTCTTCCTTTAACTTCTGTTGTTGCATGGCTACACCAAATTAATAAAATAACACTGACTTCAATAGTATCTTGACCTTCTCTACAATGAAGTGATGGGCTTGCCAAAGCTGAGTGAATTTTTTAAACACTTGCCCTAGTAAAAATGGCTAATTCACATCAATTCTGACTGCTTTTTCACAAGTGGTAAAAGTTAAAGGACATATTTGAGTCTCTAAATTGAAATAGCATTTGTCTAGCAGATCCTGATACAGACTTACCACCTTGCAGCTATAATGTTTTTAAAGACAAAGAAAAGGCTGTAAAACAAGCAAATGGTTCTGAAAACAAATATGTAGCAAGGACTTTTTATTAGAGTATAAGACAAAATCCATGGAATATTAGTGCAATGCAACTAAACTGAGGAGGGAAAAACCCTGATGGTCTAATAACACGTTATTGCATAAAATAGAAAAATCCCATTTCTGAGAAAGGTAACAGGAAGCCCTTATGTCTTCCCTCAATTTCTACCTCATAGGTCAGAGCATGGGATTGTAAACTTTCCAGTGTAAGGCAGCAGCTCTTTGAGTTTGCAGAGTTTGGATAATGATTTGAGAAAATGTTTGTGAAGTGCCTTTCATATCAGCCTGGTCCATTTTAGAGACTCAATAAATAGTGCATATGTGACTATGATTTCTGCTTCTCCCAAATCAGCTGAAAATATCCTGTGTATGCTTACTTTCTCTATGTGAAGCCCAGAGCTTAGCATCCTTCATTGGTTCCAAAAGTACTTTCTCATGAGCGATGTTTTGGAAGCATTAAGTCACTTATTGAAGATTTGTGGGTAATGACAAGTGATCAGTTTATGCACCACTTAATCTTTCCTTCAACACTAATGGGAAGCCATCAGTGGTAATACCCATCAAATCATTAAATATCCCTTCTTGGAAACTAAGTTAGGGAAATGATAATTCATTCACATAATTAATATATAAAGAATATATATGAGAGCCTTCAAAACAGCAAATATTGGATAGTCTAAATAATGGAATATTATGTCAATATTTAAAATCATGTTTTCAAAGGAAATTTAATAAAAAGTGGATTGCTTCCCATAACATAATGTCGAAAGACCAAAGCTTAAGAAATTGTGCAGCTATGGACTAAGATTATAAATTTTAAAAAATTGGAAGTATTTTTTCCCCTTATATTCTAAATTTTTACAAGTTAGCAGGCATTTCTCTCAATATGAGAAAAATTAGTAAATATTATAGACATGGACTTTAGGGTATGGATAAACAATCAATATACAGTGCTAACAAATTTCTTTAGCTTACTTTGCTCTAGAAAAGAAAATATTGTTCAAATTTACAATATGGTCATGTAAACTACAGATCTGTATTTAAAGATTGCAGACACTAACATTACTGTTAATATTTGTAAAATATTTTATAATTTATTGTATGTAAAATATACTAAAAGACCCGAAATAGCCAAAAAAAACCAAAATCTTGAGAAAAAAGAACAGAGCTGGAGGAATCATACTCCCTGACTTCAGACTATACTACAAAGGTACTGTAATTAAAACAGCATGGCACTGGCACGCACACACACACACACACACACACACACACACACACACACACAAAGACACATAGACAATGGAACAGAATAGAGAGCACAGAAATAAACCCACACATTTATGGTCAATTCATCTATGACAAAGGAGGCAAGAATATACAATGGAGAAAAGACAGTCTCTTTCAATAAGTGGTGCTGGAAAAACTGGACAGCTACATGTAAAAGAATAAAATTCGAACATTCTCTAATACCATGTACAAAAATAAACTCAAAATGGATTAAAGACCTAAATGTAAGACTGGAAACCTTAAAACTCCTAGAAGAAAACATAGGCAGAACACTCTTTGACATAAATAGCAGCAATGTTTTTTTGGATCCGTCTCCTAAAGCAAAGGAAATAACAGCCAAAATAAACAAATGGGACCTAATTAAACTTAAAAGCTTTTGCACAGCAAAGGAAACCATCAACAAAATGAAAAGACAACCTACTGAAATGGAGAAGATATTTGCAAATGATATGACCAATAAGGGTATAACCAACATATATAAACAGCTCATAAAACTCAACATTAAAACAAACAACCCAATTAAAAAATGGGCAGAAGAACTGAATAGACATTTTTCTAAAGAGGAAATGCAGATGGACAATAGGCACATGAAAAGATGCTCAATATCTCTAATCATCAGGGAAATGCAAATCAAAACCACAATGACTATCACCTCATACCTGTCAGAATAGCTATCATCAAAAAGAAGACAAAAATGTTGGCAAGGATGTGGAGAAGAGGGAACCCTCATACACTGTTGGTGGGAATGTAAATTGGTGCAGCTGCTGTGGAAATCAGTATGGAGGTTTCTCAAAAAACTAAAAATAGAACTACCATATGACCTAGCAATTCCATCCCTGGGTATATATCAAAAAACAAAACAAAACAAAACAAAAACAAAAGCACTTATTTGAAAAGATACATGCACCCCAATGTTCACAGCAGCATTATTTACACTTGTCAAGGTATGGAAGCAACCTAAGTGTCCATCAACAGATGAATGGATAAAGAAGATGTGGTATATATACACAATGGAATACTACTCAGCCAAAAAAATAAAAAAAAAAGAATGAAATTTTGCCATTTGCAGCTACATGAATGGACTCGGAGGGCATTTTGCTAAGTAAAATAAGTCAAACACAGAAAGACAAATACTGTATGGTATCATTTATATGTGAAATCTAAAAAATACAACAAACTAGTGAATAAAACAAACAAATAAAACAAGGAGACTCACAGATATAGAGAACAAGGGAGTGATTACCAGTGGGGAGAGGAAATTGGGGGCAATGTAGGATAGGGAGAAAAAAGGGTTATTATGGGATTATATGAAAGCATGTGTGTGAAACTTTTCAAAATTGTAAAGCACTACAGAATTTAAAAAATCTTTCATTCAATAAAAAATAAAATATACAGGTACATAATACACACATATACACACAGTTTGTTTTGTTTTAGACATTTAAATAATTATATAAATCGTATATATGAAATACATTTTTTTTTCCATTCCCTATGTGTTTCAGCTTAATGCCTGTTAAATCAGACACAATTCTTAAAATTGACTTCTTCAAAAATGTTCTGGCCATACTAATTTAATCATTACTTCTCAATTTTGTGATCCAGTAGATGTTAGAGTTGGTATTACAAATTCCATAAGACTTGTAATACAAATTTGCTTCTTTGGGGTTTAAATTTGTATGCATCTATATTAATGAGTTGTATCTGAAATTCTAAAACTGTTAATGGGTTACCTTCTTTACAGTTTCTCATTAGGAAATAGAGAATCCAAATTAATTTGGTCCTAGTTTTCTTTGTTCTCCATGAAATTAAATCCATGATTTGAAAATATTGAGATTTTTATTTTTTTAAATCAAGGTAAGAGATAAGAAAGAGATAATCTCTCTCTCTTCCTGGTTCAATATTCTACAAAGATGGCCCTCTCATAATGATGAAATTTTATTTAGTCTTAGAGAAAATTCTAGCTGTCAACCATGCTTTTTTGAAGTGTTCTTCAGAGTAGTTAATAAGATCTACAGTAATCTGGGAAATAACTATGAAAACATAAGTCCTATTAGCATATAGGAGTAGTATGCACAGTAATCAGCCAAATAATTCACGATTTCCCTGTTCTTAGATTGAGGAAAAGTGACATGACAATAAAATAAAAATGCCTACCCTGTAATAATTGTGAAAAGAGAAATGTGGCAGATCAAGGTAGAACTCTTACTGAGATTTCATTGTAGCATATTTAGCAGATTGACTTTAAATTATTATCAGAAACATGAGAAAACAAATTAAGAAACTTCAGCTAAAAGTCTGTCCTATAAAAACCGTATTTTTATTTATTCTGTACTTTTAATTCTTTATAGACATCACTATAAGCTTTTATGTATGGTCATTGAGAAGTGACAGTTCTGGGATCATTAACAGATTTAAAGGAATTTGAAAAGGTTTGCAAACGATATGGTTGGGCCAGATTTCTTTAGGGCTCAAGAGCTAGTTCTAAAGTCTGCTCATGTCTGGTTAAACACCAACCTCACAATGTCATCTCATGCTTATGATTTTCTTGACCTTACATTCAACATCAGCCAGTTTTAGATGTAAGACTCTTGAGGTTGAAGGTTATATTTTGGTAGAAGGTGCTATAAATTAGAAATCTGGAGGCCCAGGCTTGATCTGGTCTACCACTAACTGGCTAAAATTATAAATGTATTTATTTTGGTACTTTCTATTGGTGAAGTGATTATGGAGGAATAAACCAGATGATCTCTAATTTCTCTTAACATCCATATTTTCTAAGAAGCTTAGATGCTTCCTAAACATGTGAAGACTCCCATGGTCTATCCATTTTTGAGGGCTAACTAATTTACTTCTTTGGAAAATTCTGAGTCAGAAGGAGATTCCACAGAGAGGATGTCATTTAGAACATGTCCCTAAGGTAAGACTTTGGAATTCTAGACATTTTCAGAACTATTATAGTTTTCAGAAGTGTGTGACAGAGAGATCACATGTGTATTTTAGACCATGAGCACATGTTTTGATTTGGATTATAGGCTGATTTCTTCTCTTGATTTCTGTAGTACACTGGTGGTCCCATAGTAGGTGCTCAATATACATTCATGAATTGAACTTCCCCATTTCTCTGTTAACCCAGGATCTAGCAATTAGATTTTATGTAAGGGAAACTTGGAGGGAATGAGTTACTTAATTGTTAAACTACTGCTTATCAGGAACTCAGTAGGTGTTCAGTAGCTCTGTTGTAATGATGGATGATGTCTATTTTTATGCAAGACTTGGCTTTGTGTGGCTATTTGTCATTGCTTTTGATAATACCTCTTTTGCATAACATCTCAGGGCTTAGAGACCTGCTTCTTATTTTTTAAGTTTATCCCCTTTAGTTGTATGATGTTGTTCTAGGAAATTTATAGCCCTTTTGAGCTTCCACAATATGGTCATCCTAATATAAATATTGTTTACAACCAGGATAAACATGTTAAAAAGCAATATAAAACAAATATCAATCATTTTCTCAAAAAGGACATAACCTTTCTTTCAAATTTACCATGTAGCAATTAATTTTAGACTTTGCTTTCCTAGTCGAAAAAGGCAGTAGTAGGTAGAGGTTACAGACAGGTTACAGCCCTAATTAATGACCTGTAGGTAGTAAATGAAATATGGATATTTAGAGCTCTTAAATAAAAATATATCAAGGCACTTCAAAAAATGTAATGACTTAAATACTGTCAGTAACACAGTGATTTGGTATATTAATGAAATAGTCATTTATTCGAATACGCTTTTTAGACACAGAGTATTTGTAGTAAGTGCTAAAATCGTTAGTAGCTTTGGGTTCAAAAACACGATCAACTATTTATCTTTTTGATTCTCCAAAACTCTTTTCTCCTTAAATTTAACAAGCTATATAGCTTGCTAGAAACATTGAATATCAAGCAAACAATAAGTAATATCAGCTAAAGATCTAAATATGTACATTTACTCTGTAGTTGAATCTCACACAGGATATTGACCTTATTTATTTACTTGTTTGTTTATTTCTTATAGGCATTAGTTTATATGTCTATGAGTGATAGAAACCTAATGTAGATCAACAGGATATTGTTAACTAGAAAGTTAATAGATTGATTTCACACTGAAACTTTGATTCTTAACCTGTATTTAAGTATAATAATGGGTCTGCTCTCACTAGGACCCCTTACTATATCAAAACCTTCTTGCTGAGTCAAGCGAAATGACATATATCTTATGTTTTCCCAGGGCTAATTGTTTTAAAATACCTTTTTATATGCTATAAGTCCTTGAAACAGATTGAATATTTTAGTTAAGTAAATCAATTATTGTGGGGACAGCAGGGCCAAAACAACCTGTTAATTTGTTGATTTTTGATGAAGATAAAGCTGTGAAGGGATATTAACTAGGACACATACATATGCATTTATGAGTAAACTAACTCACTAGAGACAATATCCATTTCAGTATATGACCATCACTATGATTCTCCAATATCATTAGATTTCATTAAGTAATTATGAATGCATTACACTATCTCAACTTAAAATAAATTTAAAAGGACCTGGTAGGGGAGGGACCTTTAAGATGGCAGAGGAGTAAGATGTGGAGATCACCTTCCTCCCCACAAATACATCAAAAATGCATCTACATGTGGAACAACTCATGCAGAACACCTACTGAATGCTGGCAGAAGACCTCAGAATTCCCAAAAGGCAAGAAACTCCCCACGTACTTGGGCAGGGCAAAAGAAAAAAGAAAAAACAGAGACAAAAGAACAGGGACAGCACCTGCACCTCTGGGAGGGAGCTGTGAAGGAGGAAAAGTTTCCACAGACTGGGAAGCCCCTTCCTAGGGGCTTCCTGGTAGAAGCAGGGGGGCCGGAAGTGGGGGGGAAGCTTCAGAGCCACGGAGGGGAGCGCAGCAAAAGGGGTGAAGATGGCAAAGCAGAGAGATTCCCACACAGAGGATCAATGCCAACCAGCACTCACCAGCCTGAGAGGCTTGTCTACTCACCTGCTGGAGCAGGTCGGGTCTGGGAGCTGAGGCTCGGGCTTTGGAGGTCAGATCCCAGAGAGAGGACTGGGGTTGGCTGCATGAACACAGCCTGAAGGGGGCTAGTGCACCACAGCTAGCTGGGAGGGAGTCTGGGAAAAAAACACATGGAGGCTAAACAATATGCTACTAAATAACCAAGAGATCACTGAAGAAATCAAAGAAGAAATCAAAAAATACCTAGAAACAAATGACAATGAAAACACGACAACCCAAAACCTATGGGATGCAGCAAAAGCAGTTCTAAAAGGGAAGTTTATAGCAATACAATCTTACCTCAAGAAACAAGAAACATCTCAAATAAACTACCTAACCTTACACGTAAAGCAATTAGAGAAAGAAGAACAAAAAAATCCCAATGTTAGCAGAAGGAAAGAAATCATAAAGATCAGATCCGAAATAAATGAGAAAGAAATGAAGGAAATTATATCAAAGATCAATAAAACTAAAAGCTGGTTCTTTGAGAAGATAAACAAAATTGATAAACCATTAGCCAGATTCATCAAGAAAAAAACGGAGAAGACTCAAATCAATAGAATTAGAAATGAAAAAGGAGAAGTAACAACTGACACTGCAGAAATACAAAGGATCATGAGAGATTACTACAAGCAACTCTATGCCAATAAAATGGACAACCGGGAAGAAACGGACAAATTCTTAGAAAAGCACAACCTTCCAAGACTGAAGCAGGAATGAATAGAAAATATAAACAGACAAATCACAAGCACTGAAATTGAAACTGTGATTAAAAATCTTCCAACAAACAAAAGCCCAGGACCAGATGGCTTCACAGGCGAATTCCATCAAATATTTAGAGAAGAGCTAACACCTATCCTTCTCAAACTCTTCCAAAATATAGCAGAGGGAGGAACCCTCCCAAACTCATTCTATGAGGCCACCATCACCCTGATACCAAAACCAGATAAAGATGCCACAGAAAAAGAAAACTACAAGCCAATATCACTGATGAACATAGATGCAAAAATCCTCAACGAAATTCTAGCAAACAGAATCCAACAGCACATTAAATATTTCATACACCATGATCAAGTGGGGTTTATCTCAGGAATGCAAGGATTCTTCAAAATATGCAAATCAATCAATGTGATACACCATATTAACAAACTGAAGAAGAAAAACCATATGATCATCTCAATAGATGCACAAAAAGCTTTCGATAAAATTCAACACCCATTTATGATAAAAACTCTCCACAAAGTAGGCATAGAGGGAACTTACCTCAACATAATAAAGGCCATATATGACAAACCCACAGCCAGCATCGTTTTCAGTGGTGAAAAACTGAAACCATTTCCTCAGATCAGGAACAAGACAAGGTTGTCCACTCTCACCACTATGATTCAACATAGTTTTGGAAGTTTTAGTCACAGCAATCAGAGAAGAAAAAGAAATAAAAGGAATCCAAATCTTAAAAGAAGAAGTAAAACTGTCACTGTTTGCAGATGACATGACACTATACATAGAGAATCCTAAAGATGTTACCAGAAAACTACTAGAGCTAATCAATGAATTTGGTAAAGTAGCAGGATACAAAATTAATGCACAGAAATCTCTTGCATTCCTATACACTAATGATGAAAAATCTGAAAGAGAAATTAAGGAAACACTCCCATTTACCATTGCAACAAAAAGAATAAAGTACCTAGGAATAAACCTACCTAAGGAGACAAAAGACCTGTATGCAGAAAACTATAAGACTCTGATGAAAGAAGTTAAAGATGATACAAACAGATGGAGAGATATACCATGTTCTTGGATTGGAAAAATCAACATTGTGAAAATGACTAGGGTTTGACTTAGGGTTCACCTAAGTGATACCATATGCAAACACATATAATGGAATCTAAAAAAAAAAAAAAAATGGTTCTGAAGAACCTAGTGGCAGGACAGGAATATAGACACAGATGTAGAGAATGGACTTGAGGACACGGGGATGGGGAAGGGTAAGCTAGGACGAAGTGAGAGAGTGAAATGGACATATATACACTACCAGATGTAAAATAGATAGCTAGTGGGAAGCAGCCGCATGGCACAGGGAGTTCAGTTCTGTGCTTTGTGTCCACCTAGAGGGGTGGAATAGGGAGGGTGGGAGGGAAACACAAGAGGGAGGAGATATATGTATATGTATAGCTGATTCACTTTGTTATACAGCAGAAACTAACACACCATTGTAAAGCAATTATACTCCAATAAAGATGTTAAAAAAATAAATAAAAGGACCTGCTAAATGAGCATTTCATAACCTATTTACAAACTACATTTACACTCATTTATTTCTTGATTTCCAGACTTGAAAATAGATTATACAGTTAAAGGTTTAAAAATTAATGCAGAATATTTCTTGTTCTCATATTGTGTAGTCTAAACCTCTCAAAGAACAACTGAAGTAAGCATAAATAACAGCTAATTACTACAACCAAGACTTCCAAAAGAAATAAGCTGCTGAGAATCCAAACACTAACGAAGTAAACTTAACAGGGGACAGAGAATGTAAGATCTAAGGAGGTTCATTCTTCCCTTTGCACTATATTTCTCAGCCCTCCTTGGGTATGTTACTGTAAAAGACTAGAATCTCAGTCATTTGGCAAAAAAGACATATTTGGACAACTAAATATAATTTGTTTTATATTACTGTTGTTTACATTAGTGACCTAATGTAATGATACTAAGCTCTGACAATGCAATTCACAAAATCGTAAAATCTCAAATTTACTAGTCAGTTCCACAACTGGTAGTCTCTATATGGAGTTATCATTGGCACTTATTTTACTTGTGCATCTACTATGTTATAGACATAATCAGCATTTAAGGGTTTTCAGGTGGTACAGTAAAAAATTAAACACATCTGAGGATATGACAGTAACTTAGATCAAAATATCTGCCTCTTAGCATTTAGTTCAAGACAGTGTACCTCTTGGGTGGCAATTCAAATGTGGCAATTCAAATGTGATGCCTGATGATAGTGAAATATTTACATATATTCTGTTTTGCTATTGGTATACTTATCAAAGAATGCAGTTTAGAAAAAAAAAATTAACCAGACTACCTGCAAAAAATAGAGTCTTAAAATATGCCTTAAAAAGATCTTTTAGGATTTAACTGAAAATAATAGTTGCTATACATAACATATTGCATTGATATATATTCAGACTCACTGTATTTGAAAGATTTTCAATTTGTTCCTTTGTGTTTTTCACAATTTCTCTGCTTTACATTTTGATTCTAATCCACATGCGGGGCAAACGCCAGCATCAACTTAGGTTGAAATTAATGATAATCATAGAGTCTTAATTAAGGGAAAGCCACTAGTGTTCGCAGGCTATTCTAAAAACTATATTTTGTAGGAGAAGGAACTAGAGTAAAAATGACATTTCATATTAGAGACTTATAACCTGTTCACAGTATAGAACAGGCAGCCATGCAAGTGACTGGGGTATAAAAGGAAAAATATTACTGCAGATGCATTAATTTAAGATGGAATTAGACTGTTATAAATTGGAAAGGAAAAATAAAGTATGAAACAGAAATCTTTCTGTTGCTGCACTGAAATAGCGATTACAGGACAATTTCAGATAAGAGGATTTCCTGTTTTATTCAACTTGATGTCATTTTATATACTTTGTGTTTCTTCTTTTCCTTCTTTTATTCTTCTGTATTTACTCAGGCAAGGTCAACAGTCTATCTGGAGTGTTCTGCAGCCACCCATTTATTTTAAAGAACCAACCTTCTGTAATGTTAAAATACCCCCATGCCATTTGTGAGACATTTTCTTGTCTTTCTTCTTCCTGTCTGTTGTTGTGATGCATCAAAATAACGGATGGTTTATTTCTTCCAACTCTTCCACGAGTCAGCAGGTGGTGATCAGTCAATAGATATAGTTTTAGTTTTGACTTTCAAAATATATGTGTAACCTTTTCATTATTAACAGGATGATTCAACTATGAAAAGTATTTCCTGACCTAGGTTCAAAGAATTTACTGTATTTTGTGGGGTAAAATATAATATGATATTTTGTTATTGCTAGTATTTGACTGTTGGGTGATGAAATATTGGAGAAAACAAGAATTTCCTATTAGAATTCAGCATCTTGAAGTAGTTTAATGAAAGTAAGAACTAGATAATAAATTGATCTGTGGATGAGGGGAAAGGTGAAGAAAATTAAAATTTTGTAAAGAGTAAAGTACTTCACATATGAACCATAAAATATAAAAATTGAAATTTCGTTAAAGAAAAACACATTCCACAAATAATACTCAATAGGTAACACCATGTGGCCATTAGGTCTTATTTACTAGCATTGGGTAAGGTATTTGTTTTGTAAAGAGAGATCATCCCAGAAATTTTCTTTCAACCTCTCCCTTGATTGTACATATTTTGAGGTCAGCAATGTAGCTTATAGTCCTTTATGTCCTTTACAGTGAATAGCACTATGTAATTGCTGAGAATATATAAATTGATTGGCAAGATGGTATATTCTAAGGTACGCTGCATAACACATATGCCACGTTTCAAGGACATGCAGCTTTTTCTCTCCAATAAAGTATATTTCCTCTGGATCTGTTCAGGATCCACGAAGCTATGAAGTTTAAATGACTTCAGGATATACGGTATGAAGTATAATCCTAAACCCTGACCTTGCCTACAACATAATTTTAGAGCAGCCAAAGGAGGACAATTCTCAGAGTAACATGTGTTTTCAAGATGTAATTTCTGGAAATTTACTAAGTAAATCAAAGAATGAAGAATTTGTTAATAACCAGCTTATCCTCTTTCATAATCAGTTATCCCAACTACGGAGTGTCTTTTCAAAAACACAGCTCTTACCATGTCATTTCTCTATTTAAACCCTCTGATGACAAACCATTTCCTTCAAGATGAAGTCCAAATTCACAACAATAAGTGTAGGTGCATCTGAGGGTTCTGTCCTCTGCAGTTTTTTCAGCTAATCTTTGTTTATTTTTCCTGCATAGTTACATCTGTTTCTATGATTTGGTTAACACCCAATCCATATCTCCTATCGACACTTCAATTTTGAGAACCAAACTCTACAAATCTGACAACTGGCAATACAATCACCTAACATTTAATCTCCCATGTCTATAACTAACCTCATGATCTTACTTGTAAACCCTGCTTTTCCTAATTTAACGTATTCCACCATCACTTTAGTATTATCGAGGCCATGATAAGCAGAAACATCTCAGTGCCTTTAAAAAATACAAAAATTCGTTTCATAATCTCACAAATCTGTGTGGCCTGGATAGGGATTTTGCTTTGCATAGTTTTTACTCAAGGACCCAGGCTGTTGGAGCAGACACTGTTACATTACCAGCAAAGGGAAAGAGAGCATGGGCAATCACACTCGTGTTTCTAAAGCTTCCTCTTAGAAGTAGACATGTCACTTCCTGAATTTCATTAGATAAGGTAAGTCACATGGCCACACTCTCTTACAAATGGCAGTTGCCATGTTCTTGGAGAAAGCCATAAATATTGTGATACAAAAGCACTAAAGATGATTATATCTACCCTTCTCACTAAGCTACAAGTAGCTCATCTTTGCACTTCTTCACTAGCAACTATTGTCCATATCCTATCTATTACCAGATCTTATTAACTCCAGTCACTAAATATCTTCTCATATCTGTTTCTTTTTCTCCAACCCAACTACTACCTTATTGCTACTCAGATCTGATCATCTTTCTGCTAGACTATTGCATCAGCTTTATTACTCTCTGACTACAAATTCCCCATGCCCTAATCCATTCCTCATACTGTAACTAGAGGATGTACTAAAAGGTGGATTTAATTTTATCTATCTTTTCTTAAAATTCTTCAATACTATGGATTCAATTCAATTTAGTTTTAGTTTAAGCTTCCTAGCTTGGAATACAGGGTGCTTCATTGTCAGACCCTGGTCTACTTTTCTGTCATCATCTCACACCTCTTTTCTCTGACACATTTTTATGGTCCTGACATAATGCACTACTTGTTATTCTCCCCAAGAAAAACATACTTTTTCATATTCTTAAACGTTGTATGTACTCCCTCTTTTCCAAAATGTTCTTGTTCTCAAACCTCTATTTATCTTTCAAGATTAATTTCAAACGTAAGCCCATTATCATGGTTTTCTTGCCTCTTCCTTTCAAATGGCAGAATTAATTTTCTCAGCTTCTGCTTTCAGATACTAGAGCACTTAGTGCACAGCTCTATTAATCTATATCTCAAGTTGTATTGAACTGTATGTGCTTGTGAGTTCCTTCAGGGCCAAGACTGCATCTACTTCATAGTCTATGGCATGGCTAGGGGATTCAATAAACATGTATGAAATTTAAATAAGTATTTAAATTTCTTCTACTCTTTTTGAGCCATTTTACCAAGTATTACTTTAAAATGTTTAGGTAATTTACCACATGAATTAAAAATGGGGGGAGGGTGGCTCTTAGAAAGCCAATTTTTTAAACAATTTTATTTAAACCATAGTCCAAATTACTCATTAGAAACTGGATTTAAGTAACATTGTATCAAAAATACTACTCTGTAGGCAAAATTTATGAACTGCATATTTAAACTTCTCATTTATAAAACCAATAGGCCTATTAATGTTGTTTACAGTGCAAATTTTAATGTTTAACCTGTTAATTTGAATTTGACTTACAGGACTTTAGAGAATATCAGGACCATCTGGCTTTTCAGTTGGTGGTCCACTGCTACCTAAAATAATAGACCCACCTTTTTATTTTCATAAGGATTGTTTATACCACAAAGAAATTACTACAATCGATGCTGTTTTACGTATTTTACAGCAAAGAAGTAGATATCAGAATGTGTAGTAGAAATAAAGTTTCCTGGTAAAGTTGACGCACATTTGTTGAAAAATTTCAGTAACTATACCATATATACTTAAAAGAGTGGATGGATGTGTGCTTGGTTTTAAATCATCAACATTATGAATAATTAAGGCATCACGTACTTACTGATTGCCTGAGATATTCCTGGAAAGGATTTTGCTCGGAATAAAGTAACAAAAAGACATACTGCTTGTCCACAGGATGATTTTAGTCTAGTAAGACAGACAAGAATGCATATAAATGGTTTCACTGAGTATAAAAAGGGCAAATATAGAAACAATAGCTACTATTACAGGTTCTCCAGTAAGTGCAATAACTCTTTCAACAGCCAGCTTTTCTTTTCCCGATCTTAAATCATTGTGCTTAATTGTAAGCATATTAACAATTAAGCATCTATACTTATTAGCAGTTTTTTCTTACAGATATAATTATACTAAATTGCAATACTACTTTATGTCGTTATAGCAATTATAAATTTAATCTAAGATCTAATGTGAAACACTTGAACATGAGTGCTGAAAGGACTTCTAGTAGGGTTTCAACTAGATTTTTTTTTCTTTCATTGTGTCATTGGAATGCTACTGAAAAAGGGAATAAACACTAATTTGATAATTTTCCTTTGGAATTACATAGATATATTTCAGTTTTCTCTTTGTTGAAGGGTCGGCATTCTTCATAATACTTAGGGGGAAATCATAGCTGAGGGTGTAAATCAATTAATTGAAAATAAATTCAATATCTAAACATATTTTGAAGTCATAGTGATTACTATATCTATGGCTTTAAACTGGATAAGGGATATTTTATAGTGTCATTATGTTAATTGTCATTCTAAATAACTGTAATACATGAAACATAATTGTAGTCCATTTTTTATTATAATTACAACAGTTAATATACTTAAATTTAAAATAAGAAAATTTTATTTTTCCAGGGAAAAATATAATGTATTTTATAGGTACCACTTATTATGTAGAGCTATATCTAAGCATTTCCAATAAAAGTTAATTTCACTTGAAAGTAAACAATGTAAATGAGTTTCTAGGTATATTTCTTTATAACTTTGAAAAAAATATCTTCATTCTTACATTTGAATGAGAACTATGAATATATGAGTTATTTTAACAGATATGTTTTTTGGATACAAATGTGAATTTAAGTATCAGATAATAAAGAAGACATATTAATTTAGAAAATTTGTCCTCTGCTAAAAAATTACATTGGGTTTAAGTCATTTAAGCCAGCTAACTGGCTTAAACCTCACATGAGGTAAGTGGAGCTTTTGTCCCCATGGGAGTTAGATTTCTATAATTTTGTTTATTCATTCCCTGAGATATGGTATTTAAAACATTTTGAGAAACAACTTCAAAGTTTCTATGCCAGAATAGCTATTATATGTTTTATTAATTAGTAGTCTATTGTTAATCAGAAGAATTGCTTCACACAATGAATAATTTTATGAGGTCTGAACGTATAAAGATGATGAAACTTAGTAGTTACAGATTCAGACTTACTTTTTATTTTTTATTTTTATTCTTTTAGCATAAACCTTTTATTTATAGAGAACCATAGTTACCACAATGTTTAGGAATAATGGTTACATAATGGCACTATTTAAAATATTGATGAAAAAATACTTTCTTACTATTAAAGTTTCTCTTGCTTGTTCTAATAAACCAGTTGCAAAGTTTCTAACTTTATTCTATTTATGGTAATTTAAGGCCTTATAAAGATGTCTAAGATCACTCTATTAATTTTCCTTTCTGTGATGAATGATGTCGTTTCCATGAGAATATATATGAATTACAAGCACTGTACTTATTTTATGATTAATTAACTCATATCATTCTGATATTAAGAGAGAAGAGAAACTTCTCAGAATACAAAAAATAAGAGAAAGTAGGAAACTAAATGAATTTAGTAAAGATTTGCCTCCAAAGGACTTATATTTTCTCAGAGAAACACAACTGACCTTTGCAATTTTGAAAGTAATTTCACATTCATTATATTATTTGATCTTTACTAAATTTCAGTAGAGTAGATATTGCCATCATTATATTAAGTTTGCAAATGAGAAAATCGAGCCTTAGAAGGGTTAAGTATCTTTTTGAACATACGGATTTAAATATTCATTCTTGCAACAGATCTTTATTGGAAAACCATCATATGCTGGGCCTGCTCTGAGCACTAAGGGTGTAGACATAAACAAAAAGTCTGTGTCCTAATGGAGTTTGCATTTTAAAAGGAAAGACAAACAGAAACCAAATGCATAAATAAACAGGTTGCATTAAGTATTGGTAAAGAAGGCGAAGGAAAAAGAATCTGGGAAGGAGAACAGAGTATGATATGAGGGACAGTATTATTTTAGATAGGATGGTTAGCAAAAGCCTCCTGAGAAAGTGGCATTGAGCAAAGGCATGTATTAAGTAATGCAATAAGCTATGTGAAGATATGAGAGAAGAGTAATCCAGCAAAAGAAAAAATTAGAGCAAAAGGTCTTGAATTTGGAGCATGTTTAGCTTGTCATAGGTGAATCATGAAGGTCTTATATGCTTATATGGGAATGTGTCTAGATTTTATTCTGAGAGACATGAGAAGCCATTAGAGAAATTTTAGCAGTGAAATGTTTATCATGTTTATATTTTTAAAAGTTCACTCTGGTTGATTAGAAGGAGACCAAAATCTAAATGGCATGTGTACTGACCAATCAGAATGGTCAACATCTATAAATACGTGGTAGTTTCATACTGATGAACAAACAGATGAATATCAAACTGCCACAGAGAGAGGGAATAATAAATACATCATTCTAAATGCTGACTGAGAATTAATAAGAATTGGTAGACATTTGACTGAAAACTAATGCTTCTAATCTGGCATTCTTTTCATTATCCAAGACTCCCTCATATTACTAAACAAAATGTTCTACTCACTGCACAAGAGAGTTTTCAAACTTATTTTCTACATATACTAATATTAGAGTTAGTAAGACAATTCAAACTTTGATCTGAAAATGTATTTCCTTCAAAAAGGTTGTGATTTTTTCCATACTAGAATTTATAGAAAAAAATACAATTTAAAAAAATATATACCTGATGGCAGTCAGAGAGGCTTTTCTCAGCTTAAAAGCAAAGAGAGAATTTAACCTTTACATTTTTTCTTAACACCACATTGCAAATATATGATAGAAGTCTTAAAATCGTCCCTATGCTTTTAATCTTTTACTCTTTCAATCAACTTTTAGCAATATAACTCAATGAAATAATCAGAAATGAAGCATAAAAAATAAACAGTAATTATAACCCCGCTCTATGTAAAGTAGTAAGAGTATAAACTAAAGAAGAAAAAACAGGTAATAGAATAAAACAAGTTATGTTATGATCAGAGGATGAATTACTATATAGTCATGAATACCCGCGCTTTCACTGACTATTTAACATTAGTGTGATATGTTTAGAATTTGTTTAAAGTTTAAATGGTGTCACAATATAGTAGACGAGATAAAATGCAAAGCAGTTTTTAAGGTGTGCTCCCAAACGTTGATAGCAATTATAAAACTATCAAAAATAGCAATTAGCTATCAATAGGAATACAGTCAAATGCTAATTTTTTGTAAATGTCTTCTATCTTATATCTTTTCCATATTGAATATGTATTGATTTTATCAGAATATGAGAAAATAAAATTGGAAATAAATCTACTTGGTATGTATTATATAGGTATCTGTTATATATGTCCTATATATCAGTTCCCATTATATTGAGTGCTGTATTCCCCTCGACCACCTCTACTTTGTTCCTAATATTTACTTAATGTTTACAGACAAAAAGATTAAGAAAACAAATAAAAATTCTACACAGATAGGTCCATTTCACTGCTCAAATGTTTCGTATACAATACCTTCTCCCAAACTGCTGTTCCTATCTTTGTTTCCTAGGTTCCTTTGCATCCTCCTGGACTAGAGATTAACTAATAGAAAATAAGAGCATGGGCAAAATAGCAAATTCATGTTTTTGCCTTCTATTACAAGTCAGGTTTGACAGTAGTTAAGCAGATTATAGGATAAGGAAGCTAAATATTATATTTTTAAAACCAGTGACACTAATTCTGAAAGGAAAGTTCCAGCAGCTTACAAGGAAAAGAAACACCAAGTGTTGAAAGAGTTTACTTCTTGGCTTTAATTATTTAGAAGCATTTGTTTAGTAAACGTCACTAATTTTAATTTTAGATTTAAAGCATGCCTAATTTTACACATGGTTTCACACAACTGCTTTTCCTTAAATTAAGCTCTCTATTATTAGACTAGAATAGAAGAAAAATTTTGATTTATATCTCTTGAAATGCATTAACGTCTTTATCAGTTTAGAATTTAGAGCCCTAGGTTTTATGTAAATTATTTTTACAAAATACATTTTAAATGTTATCCTCCCCTAATGATTAATCATAAAATGTTCTTTTCCTTTTAAAGTCATGTATTTAAAATTTTCCATTCAACTTTGGAAATAATATGTATTAATTTAAAACAAGGGCATATCTGATAAGTGTACATAACAAATATAAATGCAGAATAAAATACAAATAGATTTCATGCTTTTCTTTAAATCTAAAATTCATGGGCACATGCAAATTATGTTACTGTGTAGTTCTAAAATAATTTGATAAATGAATGCACTTTTGCTCTTAACAAGGAAGTATGAATCTTCCAAGATTTATTTCTGATAATTTCATTTTTCACATTTCTGATGCCATAAAGCACAGGTCATCATAAAATACTCAAATACCATAGCATAATATGTCTTTATAATTAAATCATTCTAGACAGAATTAATAATCAATGGATCAGTTATAGGGTCAACATAGCCTGTAAGGTATTTTGAAAAAAATATTTATTAAAAGCAAGTTAGCTCAATATGAAATATTACTTTTAAGTATGTGCTTTTTACCTCATTATTCTATTAAATATGTAATAAAATATAAATAATTTGATAGTCTCTAAAATTCACATTTACATTTCTAAAGCTACAAATATTTAAACATGTCCCTATCTTGACAGCTCATATGATGGAATTCCAAGACAAGAAATTCTGTATATATAAATGTGATTTTGGCAGGAAATAATGTAAAGAAAGCCTAATATGAATATATCTTGACCTTAACTATTTCACATAAATAAATTTGTCACTTTTGGTTAACATTTTTCAAGTGAAACTACAAGGAAATATAATTGTACATTTATTAACACTGTGAAAAGATTTTTATTATAGAAATATAGAGGAAGGCTGAAGAATAGAGGGACAATTAGATGACAAAACAGTGTAGCAGAAAGTACTCTGTGGAGAGCAAGGGAAAAATAGAATTGAGAAAGACAGAAATCCCAGAAAAACAGATTAACTTCTCTCTACCTCCCCTCTGACTTGAGGAATCAGGAAAGCTTTGTTTAACTATGAACCATTGGTTTGCAAGAAGCCTGCTAGGTGTCTGTGGCCATGATAAGGCCCAGAGGGTCTCTGAAGGCATGAAAGTCTCAAAGAGTACCTTGCAACAACTTCATGGAATCAACATGATATAATTACTGCTCTTGTCTGCCTTGCATATATAGCCCTGTCCACAACCCAACTTCCAGTAATGGAATCCTCCTTCTTGATTATGAGGGGGCATGGGACAAGGTTCAAGTCAATCATGGTCATCAATGATGTGTAGTTGAGCCAAGTAGGGCCAATCCAGTCCTTTCCCAGGAGCTTTACTACTATAAGGAATTGATAGGAAAACTTCTTTTCCTTTGGCTAGCTGTACAGGAATGACCTGAGAGCTGCCTGGATGATAATCTATCCAGTAAGAGAAACAGAGGCCAATTGTGGAGAAACAGAAAAATAAGATTTAAAGAGAAAGAGAGGAACAATGATGAAACACAAGTCCTAGATTCCAGACCCTCAAGTTCCCAACTTCTTCATGCCCATCTTTTTTTCACATCTGATGTGTCAATAAGAAGATATGCAAGATATGAGCTATTAATTGTGCCAAGACTTAACTATTCATAGTCTTGAAGTGGGAACCACAATTACAAGGAAGTTTGAAAACGACTGAGTATTTTGGTATTATAAAGCACAGAAGGTAAAAATAAGCTGATATTTAACAAATGAGAAGGGACACATAAAAATGGTCAAGTATCATCTTTCTTGATTTGTCCCTGATGTCTCATAGTATATTTATTATCTGAGTATTTAAATTTAACATTACCAAGTAAGTGCAAATAAACTGATAGCTTAATATTCTACTTATGTTCTACATGGTTACGTTTATAGTACTGGCCATTCTTTACAAAAACATATTGTGCACTTGTAATGGCTCTGCTTAGAAAATTTCCTTTTAACCCCAATGTAAAAAGAGCTTTTGTTTATAGCTGTATGCAAAGTCTAAAAATATTCTTCTACATTTTGATTTGCAAATACAGGAGACAAGGAATACAAATTATTGCTAAGAACCACTGGGAAGGATTCAGCAAAGAGACTGTCAACAGCTACTATGGGAGAATAGAGTGTATAAGGAAACTAATGACTGCACATCTACCTAATTGTTACAATATCTAGGTTAGCAATCCCTAGTGATTCCATCCTTGTGATAAAGACAATTAGAGAGATCCATACCTAAGTTGTACATAATGCAATGAAGACATTTAAATCCTGAAAAAATGATTTTAAATGCTAAAAAGTTTGAGTATTTTGCAAAATCTGCAATTTTATTACTGCATTGTCTGATTTACCCCATGAAAGTAGATATAATATCCTTTCCCAATAAGAAACTATTAAAATTAGCTAAAGGGTAATAAATAAAATTGCCACATTAAGGAATGTATCATTGCAGAAACAAATCCCCAGCATATTGTCTATTATTTTCCCTTTTAACACTGATCTACAGTTCTTCAGGCTACAGTGCTTGGAGCCATTTACCCTCTACAGTTGTTCTAATTATATCTATCAAATATGATGCATGTTTAATTGGATTTTAATAGGACTGTAGCTCCTTGTTTAGCAGTAAGTTTAACAGGAGAGTAATTTATTGTTGATAAGGTATGGGGTCTTCAGTTCCTCCTACTAAATAAGAATTGGAGGGGCTTCCCTGGTGGTGCAGTGGTTGAGAATCTGCCTGCCAATGCAGGGGACACGGGTTCGAGCCCTGCTCTGGGAAGATCCCACATGCCACGGAGCAACTAGGCCCGTGAGCCACAACTACTGAGCCTGCGCGTCTGGAGCCTGTGCTCTGCAACAAGAAAAAGGCCACGATAGTGAGAGGCCCGTGCACCGCGATGAAGAGTGGCCCCCATTTGCCGCAACTAGAGAAAGCCCTCGCACAGAAACGAAGACCCAACACAGCCAAAAATAAATAAATAAATAAAAAGAATTGGAAATGCATCTGAGAACCAATGTCTTGGGTGAAGTTCCTGTTCTGAAAGCAAATCAATATGGGTGATTATTTTGCCCATGTTATAAGTGGGTTGAGAACAGATATTAAAATGTTTAATAGCCATATGACCCAGCAATCCCACTACTGGGCATATACCCTGAGAAAACCATAATTCAAAAAGAGTCATGTACCAAAATGTTCATTGCAGCTCTATTTACAATAGCCAGGACATGGAAGCAACCTAAATATCCATCATCGGATGAATGGATAAAGAAGATGTGGCACATATATACAATGGAATATTACTCAGCCATAAAAAGAAACGAAATGGAGTTATTTGTAGTGAGGTAGATGGAGTTAGAGTCTGTCATACAGAGTGAAGTAAGTCAGAAAGAAAAACAAATACAGTATGCTAACACATATATATGGAATATAAGGGAAAAAAAAAAAAAGGTCATGAAGAACCTAGTGGCAAGACGGGAATAAAGACACAGACCTACTAGAGAATGGACTTGAGGATATGGGGAGGGGGAAGGGTAAGATGTGACAAAATGAGAGAGTGGCATGGACATATATACACTACCAAATGTAAAATAGATAGCTAGTGGGAAGCAACCGCATAGCACAGGGAGATCAGCTCTATGCTTTGTGACCACCTAGAGGGGTGGGATAGGGAGGGTGGGAGGGAGGGAGATGCAAGAGGGAAGAGATATGGGAACATATGTATATGTATAACTGATTCACTTTGTTATAAAGCAGAAACTAACACACCATTGTAAAGCAATTATACTCCAATAAAGATGTTAAAAAAAAATTACTGCCTAAAATTTTCTTCAAGTTAATTAGATACTGGGTGCAAATTTTCATGATAACATTGTAACAATGGGTACATTTCCTGCTTGAGGGAAGTATAAACCAGTAACAAATTAATTCTGTGAAAACATGAACAAGCTAGCTGACCAAAAGTTGTAGTATTCATCAAAAAGCCAAAACACTGACATGTAAAGAAGGTGCAGAATTTTTAAATAGTAATTTTAAGGCAATTGAATCCATTACCATGTTAAGTTCTGATATTATTTTTGTAAGAATATATTAGAAGCTTTTTAACTATATCGATGCAGCATGGTGATTTAAATGGCTGAAACTTAATCACAACCCCATTTTTTGGCTATGATACCAAAAGCTCACATACTTATCTATCTCAAGTGAGTTGGTTTCCATTTTTATAGTAATGACATAACAATGGGTAGGTGTTAATTGTTACATTGTCAGAACAGCCCATGAATGTCTGAGTAGTAATTTGAGGCATCTTTGGAAAAGCAGACACTAAAGGAGACAAGGGCAAGTAGGACTTCAGCAATAGTGTGCCTTTATCATTAATACATATGATGCCTTTTTTTTTTAATTGGAGTAAAACTGCTTTACAATGTTGTGTTAGTTTCTGTTGTACAATGAAGTGAATCAGCTATATGTATACATATATCCCCTCCCTCTTGGACCGCCCCCCGCCACGTCACCCATCTAGGTCGTCACAGAGCACCGAGCTGAGCTCCCTGTGCTGTACAGCAGGTTCCCACTAGCTATCTATTTTACATGATACTGTATATGTGCCAAACCTAATCTCACAATTCATCCCACCCTCCCCTTCCCCACCTGTGTCCACATGTCTGTTGTCTACATCTGCATCTCTATTCCTGCCCTACAAATAGGTTCATCTGTACCATTTTTCTAGATTCCACATATATGCGTTAATATACAATATATGTTTTTCTCTTTCTGACTTACTTCACTCTGTATGACAGACTCTAGGTCCATACACATCTCTACAAATGACCCAATTTCATTTTTTTTTATGGCTGAGTAATACCATTGTATATATGTACCATATCTTCTTTATCCATTCATCTATCATTGGACATTTTGGTTGTTTCCATGTCCTGGCTATTGTAAATAGTGCTGCAATGAACACTGGGGTACATGTGTCTTTTTGAATTATGGTTTTCTCAAGGTATATGCCCAATAGTGGGATCGCTGGGTCATATGATAGCTCTATTTTTAGTTTTTTTAAGGAGACTTGTTTAACACAAATTAAATAAGTATCATTATTTTCAGCTTTTTGAATTTCACAATAATGGAAGATGACTAAAGTTAAGGCATATTAGAAGAGTTGATGAAATAAACTTTGACAATTGCAGTTGAATCACAAATCATTACATGTGTTTGTTACTAACATCCTGTTTCTCATACTATTTATTCCATGAAATATATAAAGCTACTTCGAAAATACCTCATTAATACTTATCAACCTTCTGTGCTTAATTGTATGAAGGAGGGAAACAACAGCAAATTCAGTTATGAAAACAAGATTCATTATGTGATGTGCAGGTGCAGGTAAACTAAGAGAATACGGGACATTATTTTTAAAAACTCCATTAGGATATTCAAGACTATATTTTCTAGAACTCTAGATCATAAAGTATCAGGATTGGTACACCTCTGTTCAATTAGATTTTGATTAAAAGCATGAGAATATCTTCTGTATGTATGAATGTTGCCTACATCATTGCACCTTGAATTCTGCCATGATTTTGAAGTCAGCAAAGCATAAGTACCTGACATTCATTTTATCTCATGGCTTCTATATGTAGGGCATGGCATGAACTAATTTCTGTAACCTCCTGTAGCAAGAGTGTAAATCAAGGAGCTACATGGTAGGATGCAAGGGGAATGAATGACCTCTGCCCTTAATTAGGCCAGATACTTTTTGCAGAGAAAGAATATATACATAAAATATAACTCTGCAAGAGAGCTTATGAAAATGTCAGTTGAATTTAGATCTACTTTTAAGCACTGCGGGAAAGAGATTTCTAGCCAATTTCCACATAAAATACTGAAAATTTTTCACTATATTACCATTCACCTTCAGGTGTTTATGAATGTCCCTCACTCCCAAGATTTGCAGTGAAACCTATCTTTTCCCAGCTGGTTCACCAAAATATCCAGAGCTCACATCTTCCATAGAAGTGTGCATGACAGGGTAAACATAAGCATGACATTTTAAGTCATGTTCCCTGGGTTTCTGTCTCTGGCTTTGCCAATTACAAGTTGTGTGATTCTGAATACATTACTCATTATCTATTCTGAGACTTGCTATCCGTACCTGTAAGACATGGATTATAATGTTGAATGCTGTTGTATTAAAAGAAGTAAAGCTTTCACTTAGCACCCTGCTTGGCTCACAGTAAGTGCCCAGGTGCTGGTTGGTCGTTGTTGGTGACTGTCATATAGTCCTCTATCTACAAGCTTTTGTTTAAGTTGAATCTGGGAACAGTATACACCTAACACCTGCATTGTAAATATGGACTTTCTTGGACGGAACTACTGTTGTCTAATTGCTGATTGCACTTTGAAGCTGGCATGGCTTGATGAGAGAAAGTAATGACAAGCATGCACTCTTGATATTCAATGCTTTTTTTCTTGGCAATTATGGTAAACATAAAGTTGAAAGGATATGAGTAAGATGCATTTATCTAGGATTATGGCTGATATTAATTTGGTCTTCTATGAAATGTGTTCTATTGCCTAATAATATCATTTAGTGTATTTTTGTTAATTATTAGTAAGAAAAAAAGAGGTATGAGCCTTTTATTTTTCTAATTAGCATATTAAATTTGTCTGAAAACCAGTAAGATTTAACAGAACTTCAAAGTCATGCAATTAATCTTGTGCATTTAGTTTGGCAATGATTTCATGGCTATGATACCAAAAGCACAGGCAACAAAAGCAAAAATAGACAAGTGAGACTACATCAGATTAAAAAGTTTCTGCACAGAAAAGGAAACAATAAACAGAATGAAAAGAAAACATACAGAATGGGAGAAAATATTTGCAGACCATATATCCGATATGGGGTTAATATTAAAAATATGTAAAGAACTCCTACAACTAAGTAGGAAAAACAAAAACAAAACAAAACAAAACAAATAACCCAATTCAAAATGGGCTTAAAATGTCCAAAGAAGACATACAAACGGTGAACAGGAATATGAAAAGGTGCTCAACATCACTAATTGTTAGGAAAAAGCAAATCAAAAGCACAGTGAGATATCACATATTAGGATAGCTATTATCAAAAACAAAAGATAAGTGTTTGCTAGGATGTAGGGAAATTCGAACCCTTGTACACCGTTTTGGGGAATGTAAGTTGGTGCATCTGTTATGGAAAACAATATGAAGGTTCCTAAAATATTAAAAATAAAGCTACCATATGATCCAGCAATTTTACTTCTAGGTATATATCCAAAAGAATTGAAGTCAGTATCTTGAAGAGATACCTGCACTTCTGTGTTCATTACATATTTATTCATAATGGCCAAGATACGGAAAAGACCTAAATGTCCATCAAAAGGTAAATGGATAAAGAAAATATGGTATATACATACAGTGGAATGTTATTCAGCCGTTAGAAAGAAGGAAATCCTGCAATATGCAACAACATGGATAAAACTTGAAGACATTATGCTAATTGAAATAAGCCAGTCACAGAAGGACAAATATTGAATGATTCCACTTATATGAGGTATCTAAAATATTCAAACTCATAGAAGCAGAGAACAGAATGGTGGTTGCCTGGAGTTGAGGGAGGGGTAAATAGGGAGTTGTTCAACGGGTGTAAATTTTTAGTTATGCACAATGAATAAGCTCTATAGATCTGCTGTACAACAGAGTGCCTACACTTAACAATACTGTACTGTACACTTAATAAATTTGTTAAGAATCTAGATCTCACATTAGTGCTCCTAACACACACATGTAACAAAAGGGGTAAGAAAACTTTTGGAGGTGACGGTTATATATATTGCTTTGATTGTGGTTGTGGTTTCATGGGTATATGCATATGTCCAAACTATCAAATTGTATACATTAAATATGTGCAGTTTTTGTATATTAATCACATATCAATAAAGCTATTAATTAAAAAATAAAATAAATTTATAATTGGGTATTTGAGTTTAGGGGTTGTGAGGATGTGTGCTGAAGTCCTGAGTTCAAATTTTATTTCCACCATTTATGAACCACATAGTCTTGGGTAAGGCGGTTAGCCTGATTGCTCCTCAGCCTACCCACATTTAAAATGAGAATATTGATAGTACAGCCTCAGAGCATTATTCTGTGGTTAGAAGAGATTGTATTTGTGAAGAACTTCGCATAGTGCCTGACACATTCTAAGCCCTCAATAAGTTTCTGTATACTATTATCCACAACACAAATTAGAATTTCCTGGGGTTTTAAAATTATTATTATTAATCCGATGCTTGAGACCTACCTTAGACCAACCGAATCAAGAATTTCTGGAGAGGAGACTCAGGCAAGTATATGTTTTTAAAATTCTCCCCAGTCTATTCTAATAGTATTCAGGACAAGATGAAAACTACTAGATTAGAGAAACACTTAGAAGGAAGAATAGACAAGACTTGGTTGACTGGCTGTGGTAGGTTAGAAAGAGGTAGGAGTTAAGAAGGAGTACCCATATATTTTGTTTTTATCACAGGATGGATTATGGTAACAATTACTGAGAAAGGGAGTGCAGAGAGAGAGCAAGTTTTTGGTGAGAGGGTGGATTCTGCTTGAACATGCCGAATTTGATGGTCCTATTATACATCCAAATGCAGAGTTAGTTGGAGGCAGTTGGGTTTGAGATCTGGGACTCAGAAGAAAAATGTGGTATGAGGGTATCAAGCTAGAAAGCATTGTCTATAGATAGACGGCACCTGATATTATGGGAGTGGATATAGTCTACAGAAAAAGCTGACAGTGAGAAGACTATCTGGGATTAAACCCCAAGGAATTTCGACATTGAATATTTAGATAAAGTAGAAGGAACCTAGAAAGAAAACTGAGAATAAACATTGTGGTATACTCAAAGCCAAGGGAATAGATTTCAGCTAGGGGATTGTGGTCAAATATGTTTGCTTTTGCTAAGACATATAGTAATACAAGAACTGAATGTGTTTACATTTTCACCTGAAAAAATCCAACTGCCTTGCAATTCAAATTCTGCCTACCTCTTGTCTACACTGAAACAGCACAAAGAGTGTCCAGAGGAAAATAAAAAGCAATAAAGAATAATAAAACATAGTCCTACCAAAATTTCCTTGGATATTTGATTTCTCATATTCTCACATTTTCTCTTCAAATTTGTAGCTCTTCACCCCTTGGTCCTTCAATATTCATTCCCCACTTGTTATTCTTAACTGATGGACTGATTCATTTTTACTAAGAAAATAGAGGCAAACAGACTATTTCATCCTCCCAATTCTTTCTCTATAGCCTATCTGCATCAATGCTTACAATCTTTTCTTTTATTCCTGTTACCATGGAGAAATGTCCTTACTCCTATCTTATGTCAGCCCCTCCAGTTTTAAACTGAATTTTAATTTATTCCATCAAAGTCTGCTATTGCTATGAACCTCCCTCAATCCTGCATCACCGTTTTCCCCTTTTTCTTAAATTCTTTAATCTGTTCCCTTAATGTGTTTTTGTATACCAACATGCAAACAAATCTCCTATCTAAAATTCATTATCCTCTTTAGACCCCAAAATGCCTTTATCTACCTAGTCATTCCTTTTTCCTCTTTTGTGTAAACTTTTTTTTTAAAAAAAATACTTTTTTAAGAGTATTTTTAAGTTCACAGCAAAATTGAGGGGAAGGTACAGAGGTTTCCCATATACCTCCTCACCCCATACCCCCCACATGTAGAACCTCTCCCATTACCAACATCCCCTACCAGAGTGGTACATTTGTTACAAGTGATGAACCTATATTGACACATAATAATCACCCCAAATCCAAAGTTTACATTAGGGTTCACTCTTGGTGTTGTACATTGTACATGCTTGGACAAACATAGAATGACGTGTATCCATCATTATAGTATCACACACAGTATTTTCACTGTTCTAAAAATCCTCTATAGTCTGCTTATTCATTCCTTCCCTCATCCCCCAATCCCTGGCAACCATTGATCTCTTTAGCATCTCCATAGTTCCTTTTCCAGCATGTCATATAGTGGAAACCACACAATGTGTAGCTTCTTTAGATTGGCTTCTTTCACTTAGTAATATGTATTTAAGTTTCCGTTATATCTTTTCATGGCTTCATAGCTCATTTCTTTGTGTCTGAAGGTATTCTCTCTTTTTAATGCTGTAGTTTATTTATTTACGTCTTTTATCTAGCTTTTCTTTTGATAATGACCCATCTTTTATAGGTGTGAAATACATTTTAGTTACGTTAAACTTTTGTCATTGATTTTTCTCTTTTTAAAAAATGTTATTTTATTCCTTTTTGTCTTACTCAATGGGGCTTTTGTTCCTATCACTTCAGTGAAGTTTCTTGTCAGCATCACTAACGGCCACCTTCACGTCAAATCCATTAGCCAATATTCACACTTATTTAACTTCTTAGTTACTTATGACACAATTGCCCACATCCACTTTCTTCAGACACTTTTTTACTTGGTTTCTAGCACATTACTCTCATCGAATTGTATTTATACCCCACAGTTCTCCTTCTGAGTCTGCCTTTATGGTTTCTCCTCCCTTGTGGGACTTCTAAAGATTAAATTATCCCTCATAATTTTCCTTAACCCACATGTTTTTTGCAAATTTTTGTTATTTATATTACCTCCTTTTGCGATCACATCCTACCTCATGGTTTCACATTCCGTCTATAGACTGACAGTTCCTAAATTTATAGCACAAAGTCTGACCCTTCCACTGGGCACCAAAATCATACATCATAGCTCCTTTTTGATATTTCTGATTTGATAGCTAATAAGCATGTCTAACTTAACAAGACCAAGCCAGAAGTACTTACCCAGATTCTACCAATGCCAAACTGCCCTGCCCTTAGTTCTCCACCTCTATCATAGTACCATCATTGACATAGTTTCTGGTATCAAAATTTTCAAAGATTTTCTTGATTGCTGTCATTCTTGCAAACCAAGCTTGTTATTGTTTCAGGGACTTTATATGTAGTTCTTTTATTTCTAGAATGTTTTTCAAAACAAACTCCTTGAGGCTCAGTATTTCTCATCATGTGAGTCTCTGTTTAAATATTTCTTTTTCAGAGAGGTATTCTTTGACAGGCATATCTGAAATAGCCTACTTCTCATTTGTCCTCTGTACATAAAAGCAACTTTATTCTTTCCATAGCATTTTTCATCATCTGAAGCTAAATTACTTACTGGTTTATTTACCTTCTATCTCCATCATTATAATGTAAATATAATGATGGTGAGGACTCTGTTGGTGTAGTGCAACACTCGACTCATTATCTGGATAATTATGTATAGATCAGGGCTTATATATATTTGTTGAAAGACTATATGATAAAAAGAGGCTACATGTTTAAAAACAGATGGAAAGTAACCAGAGCAGGAGAGACTGAGTATGTGTCACTGTTAATGACAATAAACCAGAAGAGAGAGAGAGAGAGAAAGAGAACTTAGGTACTGAGGAGTAAATGAATCCTGTTACGTATAGAACTGCCCACTGAAGTGTAGGTATCTCCTGTGTGGTTGGTGGGCATGGATATAGAACATGAATATGCTTGCTAGACAGTTATGTTTCATTTGGTAGATTTGGTGCCTAAGATTGAGAAGCAGAGATTTCAGGTTCTTGGAGAACAAATGGAACAACAACAACATGTATGTGTTGTGTGTATGTATATATATATATATATATATATATATATATATATGCACACACGTACTTGTTCAGATATAAAGTCTTTAGAGTCTGAATATTGTGGTACATTTAATGCTCAGTTTTATCTTTAAACAACCTTGTATGTTCGAGTTAATTTCAAAGAGGCTCAGGAAACAATATGTTGTGGAAACTAATGTATGGAGTTCAGAGTCATAAGCCTTAAGTACAGATCCTGGCTGCCCTGACAACTGTCTGTATAAGAGGACTCTGGCTTATTTATTAACCTCTGCCATCCAATGTTTCATATCTGAATAAGCAGGGATAATGATGACAAGGTTGATTCTGAGGTCAACTGAGACGGTATGTACAACTTAATTCTCCCTCCTCTCTTTACCAATGCTTTACCCTGAATTATTCCTTTTGGATATGGCTGCATGTTCTAAATAGTAATAACTTTGAAAAATTATTCACTGTGTATAAAATGATAGCAACAGAAAACATTTGGAAGTAATTTTAAAAGAGTTTTGAGGGCTTCAGTTATGCATGTCTTAGTGAATTTGATGAGTATTTTCAGTAACAAGGCCAGGTGTTATTTGAAAAGGTATCTTCATGTCGTGTAATAGTGATTATTGTTTGTTCTTGTTCAAGTATTGTCCTGTAAAGTGTGTATCCTTAATAGATACTATTGGATATGCTGTCAAGTATGCTTTCTCTCTTATTCAAAACTCCTTTTTCGTAGAATTCTAAGTAAAGCAGGTAGCTTCAACAAAGTATATTTGTTATGCAGAAAGAGTTAGCAACATTAATATCAAATGGCAAATTCAAATGTCTTTGTGTTTTTAATTAAAAAAAAATCTCATGTAAAATAAGCATCACATTGTTAGATGTCAGTTTAATAATTTGAAAACGATGGTAAGGTGATGGTAAGTGGTGTCTCAGTGTGTTTCTCATGGGCTTCTGCTTCAAAGAAAAGGCCAAATTAAATTGGGCTTTTGAACTTTGAATTTAAATATGTCTCAGCAAAGCAGTTAAGCATCTAGGTGACTTTAGGGTCAAATGCATGGTTTGTTATACCAGGTTCACCAATTAGTAACTGTGTGATTGTGGATTATTCAAACTTTATGAATCTCAGAGTTCCCCATTTTTTAAATAAATATAATTATAAAACTAAACCCACATATTTTATGTGAGAATAAAAGGACATAGTACATATAAAGTATGTAGAGCAACCAGCATTTAATAATTCTTCAATAGAAGTTATTATTACTATTATTTTATTAACAACCCAGACTTAACCTCTCCATGAAACACTTACAGAAGCCAACCCTTTTAAACCAGTCAGGTATGTATAATTCCTTTGCAAAGCCATTGCACTTAGAAACTTGTTTTTCATTCTGTTCACATGACTGTCTTCTTCATGAGCCTTGAGTGCTTTAAGGTCTGTGAATTTGTTTCTTATTGGTGTTCCCAGTGCCCAACATACTGCTTGGCACACGATGGTCCTGCATTCAATACTGGTTGAATAAATTGGATGATTCATGTTCATATAACATGGCATTATCTGAAAAAACTTAAACACTCTTTGAAAAAACATTTTGTTAGGCCAGCAATTTAAATCATTTTCTTATTTATAAGAATCTTTTGGGACTTCCCTGGTGGCACAGTGGCTGAGAATCCGCCTGCCAATGCAGGGACACAGGATCGACCCCTGGTCCGGGAAGATTCCCACATGCCGCAGAGCAACTGAGCCTGTGCGCCACAACTACTGAGCCTGAGCTCTAGAGCCCGTGAGCCACAACTACTGAAGTGCACGCCGAGAACCCATGCTCCGCAACAAGAGAAGCTACTGCAATGAGAAGCCTGTGCACTGCAACGAAGAGTAACCCCACTGGCAGCAACTAGAGGAAGCCCGCGCACAGCAAAGAAGACCCAACACAGCCAGAAACAAAAATAAATAAATTAATTAATTAATTAAAAAAAAGAATCTTTTGAAACAGGAGGGAAGGGGGCAGGGCACAACCTTTAAAAGAATGACATAGCCACAGTACATGAGGAAAACTAGTGAGAACCAACTAGGTGCAAGATGGTGGAAGAGTCCACTTCCAATAGCCCTTGAGCCTCATTATATGCTCATTGTAATACATTAGCATCTAAATGACACACCACCAGAGCCATGACAGTTTTGAGGCCAACCATAAAAGGCCAAAAAGTGGGAGGTGGCCCAATTCCTGGCAATCTCCGCCCCTTCCCCAAAATAGTTGGAATAATCCTCCTACTTATTAGCCTATGAAATTACCCAGCCCATAAAAATCACGCCATATTTCAAAGCTCTCTCTCTCTCTCTCGCCTTCTGAGATGGCCCACACTCTGTGGAGTGTGTTTCTATCTAAATAAATCTGATTCTTACCTATCACTTCATCTCTGAATTCTTTGCCATGAAGAAAGAACCTCAAATTCACTGGCAACACCCTGTTTTCATAGAATATGTCTGCATGTTAAATTCTTGATGATTTTCACCATTTTAGGAAGTGTGTGAATGTTGGGATAATTGAAATTCACTTCCTGATATAATTTCTATAAGAACTAAAGTGGAGAAAAATTGCGGACATTATAGCACATTTTCATAACACGTATCTATTGACTTTTTGTAATCTCCCTTCAGGTCACTGAAGAGACATACAAGTCAGTAACCCTTTGAAAACTCATCAGAGTGACTGGGTCATGCAGAAACTAAATATCTTATTAACATTTTCTAAAAATGAGCTTATTTCCTGTAGCAAAGGCATAGTATACTATTCTTCAAGGGTTTTTTTTTTTTTTTCCCCTACATGATGCGTGGCTAATTTCATTTTGAAAATTGATTAGACTACCTTATTGATTGCAGTGACTGCTTTTCTTGTCTTGAGAAAGGAGATAGAATGTATAATTCTTATTAAAAGTTGATTAGTATTTAATACTGTTAGTCTTGTTCAATGTTGCATAATAAATTCTAAAACTGAAACCTTGCATGGCCAATTACTAAATATAAATATACAAAGTAAATCACATCTTCAAGTGGTATAAAAAATTCAAAGGCATAATCTTCAATGTTAAAACAAACCTGAAAAAAAATCTCATTAAAGGCAGTAGCTCTGTGGTCTTAAAGAAGCTTTTGTTGTCTTCTTTGTGGATATGTTTGTGATTTTAGTCCGGGAATGAATACAGCATGCTTTGTCCCTAATGCATTTAGAATTTGCACAACATAAAACTGTACAGCTACCCAATGGTTTTATTTTCCTAAGGATTTTATCTATGATTAAACTACACCATGAATTAAAATGTGTATGTCTTCAATGTACAGACCTAATTTACAAACTCATATTCTAATAATACTCTGACAAAATATTTACTTGTATTTTGAAATGGGTTTGCTAGTAAATAGAATCTAAACTGCTGAAACAGATATACAAAATGTTATCACTGTGAAAATATACTTATTTCTTCCATCTGCTGTACAGTTCTCAGTAGGTATAAGATCTCATATGACTGCTGAATGAAAGGACTTCTGGATAGTGTGGCATGAGAGAGTTGTGACCTTAAGGTGGTATTTATTTATGACTCTTTGGCACTGTGACATGAGCTGTTTTCAGAGAGATCAGGGCATCACTCCTTCCTCCCAGCTTAGAGTATACTGCCTATGGCCACTGGGGACCATACACACTGCATACCTTTAAATCTTATATAGAGGAGCAAAACCCCCCACAATGACTGCAGAGTACAATGGAATTTGTGAGTACACTCTGGTTAAGTTTTATGTAGTGGCTGCCTGAGCCACCTGCCTCGAATCTCACAGCCCATTGTGCAAAAAGTATATCACTCTGTTGACAGCAATCGAGATTAGTGGTAGTGACATGCACATGTGGAGGAGTGCCGAGTAGGCAGAAAAAAATGAGCAAAAGGGAAATGAAGTGACCTCCTAATAGCAGATGAACATGACTCAATCAGCAATGGAAATCTATGAGCTGAAAGGAAGTGGCAGGGAAAATCAATGAGGGAATAATGCACTGACCAATGAACTTTGCCCCCTTTTTGTATTCTCGTCTGGCTGTAGCAACCTAAATATCCACGTATATCTCTTCCAGATCATTCTAGCCTTTCCATTCCTATTTAAATTCTCAGTTGCCTCTAGTTCCCATGCTACTATACATCAGGTTCTGTGCACAATTTAAAGCATCGAAAGATGATGCAAATGTCATCCCCCACACCCACCTCCCATGGGAAAGCAACCAGGGATAAAACTTCTTCTGAGAAAGTGGCTGTGCAAAACATGGCAGAGTGGACATCAGCAGAAAAATTTAGACGGGGTTTCCAGGGCCTTGAAAGCAAGTTTCAGCTTTGCCATTAAGTTGCATCTCTGTGTCATTTACTTAAACTTTGAGCCTTAATTACAATGGACATTTTATGTATACAGGTTAAACAACTGTAACACATCAAACAATTGCTGGAAATATCCTTATGTCTCACAGAACCCTAAAGTTTCTAAGTTATACATTATCAGTGGTGAATTAAGCAAATATTAACATTGAAGAAGTGGTATCATTTTGTTTCAAGGGCAAGTAAGACCCATAAAGTCAATTTTGCATTTAATAATAAGATTTTAAGGTTTATTTAGAGTTTATTATTGTAAACCTGGAGGAAAAAAAAAGAGCAACTCATGAGAAGGAACAATGTCACAAATTCAGCTAATGACTACGAGATTAAATTCTGAATATCTGGAATTTAGTGTTCTGCCTTGTACTTTGTGGTCTTCCACAGCCACAGTCACTCTCTGTTCTTCCATTTCCTAACCTAAATAATAAATATAATCTAAATCTGATATCTTCCAAATCCTAGTGAGACTACATTAAGAAAAAAATTTAAATGTATCTCAAAATCTATAAAATTTAAAATAAAACGTAAGGTACTATGACTGGGAAAAGAGCAACAATCTGTACATACAGATAGAGTTAACAGGGAAAACAGAGAGCTGTGCTTTTTTTTTCAGCTTAAAAATAAAAATTAAAAAAAAATTGTGGACAGACTCAATACTCTGTCACACTTTGTGATTCTAGTTGAGTTGTTTTACTCTAATTTATCAGCAGGAGTGATTTTTTTTTTTCCTGATTGATATCGTTGTGGTCATTGATTGAATATTTCAGCCGGTCAACATTTCTGTTTGGTTCTGTGAGTCTCCGATCTGTTCTCTTGGTTCTTTCCCTAAGTAGACTATATAGACCTGGACGGCCTGGCTATGATTCAGACTTCTTTGCAACTCCCATCAAATTTAGCAAAGTGCCTCATTTGAGAATAGATGCTTCAAATATAGTTTTTGTTAATGTTGCTCATGAGTTGCCTAACTTGTGTTAAGTACTTATCAATAATAATGTATAACATTTTAACATTAAGTATTTTATTCTTTACTAAATTCTATACGTGGATTTTTCAGCTTTATAGTTAAGAAAACCAGGATGCAGAGCTTTCAGGAAAGTCAATTGCCCTAGAGTATAAGACTTGTAATTGAAAGAACCAGAACCTTTCAGCTTCTCTCTGCAGCTGCTCCTTGAGAAAAAGAAATCGTAAATACAGAGTTCCCATTGGAATAAAAGTCCCTTTTTGAGGCTTTTCTGAGAGTAATTCCTTCTGTAGCCTGAAGAGCGTTCTTGTTTGGTCTGAGTGTCTTTAGAGAAGGGGATACCCCTCAGCTCATATTGCTGGTGGAGTTAATTTTATTCATTGATGTTGGCTACAGATGGGTTCTCTCCGAAGGAATCCCTGAAGAACTCAAAGTCTGTTTTCCATGGCCTAATTTATTGGTTTTCAATTTTTTTCAAACTGTTGTGGTTTTTGCTTATTTGGTATGATTTTTTTTTCCCAAATAACATCTTACATGAAATGTCAAATTATAAGACAGAATGCTGTTCCTCAATTTGAAGTGGTGGAGTTAACGGCCAGGAGTCTTGTCCCTTCCAAGCTTTAGACCCAGCCCTACTTTACCACTGAGTTCCAGCATTTTGCAAACTGCAGACCTATGCAAATTGAAAGTTGAAATTTTCTGTAAAATGTGATTTTAAAAATGTTTCTTTCTGGTCAAATTAGAGAGCGAAATGGGGAGAATCAGAAGTCCAGCCAAGGGTCACTTTTCTCTTTTGCTAAGGATACTATGATATGTACTTTTATCAACCATATGCTGATGCCTATTTTAGGTATGGCACAATGCATGCAGAGAATACCAATCCTAGTTCCAGATGTAATTAGGTTCGAATGTACCACTTACTATATTTATGATTTTTGACGAGCTCTTTAATCAGATTATCAGGGTTTTTTTTTTCATATGAAAAGTGGTAAAACAATTCATCTGGCAAGGGGTCCTATGTGGTTATAAATAATAAAATGCATGTACAATGCCCAGCACAGTTAGTGCCCGTGCACAGTAGGTATGCATATGGTTACTCATATCCTTTGTCCTAATAAATCTCACAAGAGGATAGAATGCTATTTAGAAAAATACAGGTATTACTTTTACAAAACAACTATCAGCTCTATTAGCACCACAGAGTTTGCATTAATTTACTTCTTATTTTACCATTTCTATACACTGATCATGGGACATGCAGCCAAGAAACAACTTAAGCAGGAGCATAAAAACATTATGCCTTGCTGAAGATTACAGTCAAGTGAGGGGACAGGGCTATGGATCAAATAATCCACACAGATAAAGGTAAAATTATAACTGGCATGGTGCTCTAAGGTCAATAGAAACTGCTTGAGGAAATGACAGATGTGAAGAATGAGCCGAAGTCAACTGCTAAACAGAAAAACAACTGTAGCCGGAATGAGATAAATAAGACATGTTAGAGCAGGTGCAGAAGAAATATGAATATAAGGTTTCCAGGTAAATCAGCACTTAAGCAGGCATTCCAGTCAGGACACAAGCAACAAAATAACTTGGAGCTGAGGAAATAGTAGCATCATTCAAGCAAAGTGACAGAATAGTGTGGGTTACATGTAGTCTGTTGCCTTAGGAAAGCATATAGTCAATTAGTTATTAGCACAAAAGTATATCAAAGATGTTATTCTGTGGGTTAGTCTTAAAAGGGACAATTGTGTAAAGGATGGATAGGACATCTGTCAGACAGAACTGAAGGGATATTTAAGAAGGAGCCCCTGAGGATAGAATGGTGATGATTACTGGTTGTTGACCAGAGTCAAACAAAGTGATTGAAGAAAAGAACATCTTTGGCAGCAAACACATCATCGCTGGGAGCTGACAGAACACAAGTTCTCAGTTAATTGGAACTAGACTTTTGGGGAATGAGGCACTGTTAGGGCATGATTGCACATATTAAATTTTGAATACTTTTCAAAACAAAGACAACTCACTACCATATAATGCAATACAGCTTGTAACACAATTTGGCTATTGATTGGCCATGAGAATGGAAAAAACAAAGTTTACCTTTCTCATCTCTCTTTTGCACAGAATGTGAATATTATCACTGTTAAGCGGAAATAATGTTGGTTGGTAAAAAGTCGAAAATATGAGAAATAAACAGATTACGCTCAAAGGAAGAATGTTGTCCTAAAATGTTAAAAGAATGAAGTATATTTATTTACATTGTAATGTTGGCTTACAATAAGCAGGATATAGTACTTTATGAGCAGTTTGAAATTGTCTATGCAAAACATATATACAAAAAACGATAAGGAGATATTAGCAATAGTTAGTTGCCTCTCAATGGTAGAACTACATGCAAATATACACAGACACACACACATACAAATAATTTTTCTTTTTTTAACTATCTATGATTTTAAACTTTTTCTATAACTGGAAGGTAATACTTTTATAACTGGAAAAAGTAATAACAATCACAGGAAGTGATTAAGATAGAAGAAAGAAACATTTAGAAATCTTAAAGTATTTTGTTAAATTGACCTCCTCCCTAAAACTTAGTTAGGTGACTAGTTCAGAACTAGACACAATTTGGTCACATTTTCAGAATTCTCAAATGAGTTCAAAAAAGCAATGACATTTTTGGGGACAGTATTGAAATTTTGTATACTTAGCTTATTCAGTGTGAAAATGTTTTCAAATATCCCTAAAATTGTCTGAATATTTGTTAAGGCATGTGACAAAATTTAACATGGGACATATATCTGCAAAGATAATTGGCTCTTCCATTCTGCATGTGTCCTGTTGATGATCTCACTGTGTGAATACAGGCCAACATTTCCTCATTCATCATAGACTGTCAACCTTTCCACTTAAAGATCTGCTATACAAAATACATGGATCTCTCTGAGACTATCTGGGGTTCAGGTTTTTGCAGGTAAATTTAGCCTTACCTTTTTGCTACCACACCTCTGCCAAAAATCTAGCTAAGATAAATGCTACTAAACAAGCTAATCTGAAAAACAAGCTATTCCCTCCTCTGCTTTATGTTAAATCTTTGCATAAACTTCACCACCAGATTTTGGCTTAGTTTTCTGTAGCTCTTCATTAATGTGGTTTACAGTAAGAATATGTTCATTGGGTTAAAGTATGATGCTGTGGTAAACAGAACTTTGGCCTCCATAATCTTTGCTTCTTAATGTTATGCCTGGAGATAAATTAGGTAACATGGCAAAAGGGATTTTTCAGATGGAATTAAGATTATAGACTTTAAGATAGGGACACTATCCAGGATTATCTAGGTGGGTCCCATCTAATCAACTTGAGCCCTTAAAAGCAGATAAGTTTCCCCAGTTGGGTCAGTGCGAAAGATATAGCAGAAAAAGAGGTAGGGGAGATGAGAAGAAGGGGAGATGAGAGATTCAAAGGATAGGAAAAGAATTTCACCCAAGCTGCTGGCTTTCAGCATGTGGAAAGGGCCCAGAAGCTATGGGACACAGGTGACCTCTAGAAACTGAGACTAACTACTAGCTGAGAGCCAGTAAAGAACAGAGACCTTAGTCTACAACCACAAGGAACTGAATTCTGTCACCAACCTCAATGAACTTGGAAATGGATTCTCCCCAAAGCCTCCAGAAGGAAACCCAGTCCTGCCAACACCTTGGTTTCTGCCTTGAATACTCTATGCACAGAAACCAGCTGAGCCACACTCAGGCTCACAAGTACTTGGGCGTGTGACCTACAAAACTCTTAGATAATATATTTGTGCTGTTTCAAACCACTAAGCTTAGTAAAATTTTTTATGGAGACAATAGAAAATCAATACAGTGTTCTACTTCTGGTTTTTATGTGGGGTCAATACAAGAATGGTCATATAAAGATTGCTTACACATTTTCTAAAAATCTAAGATCTAAAATCTAAGATCTTAAATTGCCCCTGTATAAGAAAATATATGATATAGTTCTGTTATATTTGTGAATAATAAAACCATTACCATTTATCTCACCATGAAAATATGATAAGGCAACCTATGGAATGGGAGAAAATATCTGCAAATCACATATCCAATAAGGGGTCAATATACAAAATATACAGGGAATTCACATAACTCAATAGCAATAAAAAATTAAAATTAGAATTAAAAAATGGGTAAAGCACCCATATAGAAATTTTTCCAAAGACATACAAATGGCCAATAGGAATATGAAAAGGTGCTCAACATGTGCAATTCAAAAGTGAAATGCAAATCAAAACGGGTTATTATCAAAAAGACAAGAAATAACAAGTGTTGGTTAGGATTTGGAGAAAAGGTGACTCATGCACTGTTGGTGGGAATGTAAGTTGATGCAGTCACTCTGGAAAATTGTATGGAGGTTTCTCAAAAAATTAAAAATAGAACTGCAAATGACCTAACAATTCCAGTTCTGGGTATTTATCCAAAGAAAATACTAACATAAGAAGTTATATGCATCCCTATGTTCACTGCAGCATTACTTACAATAGCCAAGGTATGGAAACAACCTAAGTGTCCATCAATGGATGAACAAAGAAATTATGGTATATATATACAAGGGAATATTATTCAGCCAGAAAAAGAAGAAAATTTTGCCATTTATGATAACATAATTGGACCTTGAGGGCATTATGCTGAGTGAAATCAGACAAAGACAAATACCTTATGATCTCACTTATATGTGGAATCTAAAAAACAAAACAATACAAAACTAAACTAAAAAAAGCAAAACTGATCTCATAGATACAAAGAACATATTGGTGACTGTCAGAGGTAGGGGGTTGGAGGGTGGACAAAATGGGTGAAAGGGGTCAAAAAGTACGAACTTCCAGTTATAAAATAAGTAATTCATGGAGATGTATTGTAAAAAAGAAAAAGAAAGAAAATCATCTATCTACACACACACACACACGCACACACAGAGGTATATAATTCATCCTTAAGAAAGAAGGAATTCCTGTCCTCTGTGACAACACAGATAAACCTGGAGGGCATTATGCTAAGTCAAACAAGTCAGATAGACAAATACTACATAGTATCACTGATATGTACTATCTAAAAAAAAATAATAATAAAGAAAAAAATTGAACTCATAGAAACAGAGAGTAGAAAAATGGTTGCCAGAGGCAAGGGAGTGCAGAAAATAGTAAAAGGTTGGTGAAAAGGTACAAAGTTTCAGTTATCAGATGAATAAGGTCTGAAGACCTAATGTATAACCTGGTGACTATTACATGATTGAAATTTGCTAAGTGAGTAGAACTTAAATGTTCTCGCTCACAGACACAAAAGGTAAATATGTGAGGTGATGGAATATGTTAATTAACTCAATGAAGCAAATCCTTTTCCAATGTGTATATATATCAAAACATCACATTGTATACTTTAAATGTTGTACAATTTTATTGGCCAAGTATACTTCAACAAAGCTGAAAAAGGATATTATAACTTATCTTACATGAAAGTAATTGCCAAATGGATTAGAATTAAGTATAAGATATAACAAACATTACTTTATTAAAATATAAATTTAAAAAGAGAGGTGAATATTGATCAGTTTTTATAATCTGAAGGATTTTCTAAATTTAAGAATGATGGAGTATGTCACCAGAAAAAAAAATCTTTAAGGTATAGACTACATGGAAATATACCATATAATGTGACTAAAAATATACAAGAAAAACAAGAAGAAATTCCATAAAACCAAGTGGGAAAAATAACTTAAGTAGATATAATAGGAAAAGTTTGATACCCTTAATGTATAATAATTTATATCTAAAATTTGTTAAATACTTACTGTGTCCTAGGCATTATTCTAGGAGTTTCACACATCTTAAATGATTTCAATTTAAATTCTACAACATTTTATTCTGAAATTCAGATGAGAGAAATGGAGGTAACAGAGAGGCTAACTTACTCAAGACCACATTAGTAGTGAGGACTGTTGGGAAAGACAAATGGTGGAATATGTCTGATGTAAATATTTTGTAAGTCTGGAATCTACTGGAGGATTCTAACATCCAGGGGAAGGCTTGGATGGTAAATTCTGGTTAATTTTGATCAATTTCAACTCTTAGCACTTTACAGCTACCCATCTCCCACCCCTACTCCACAGCAGGTAGCCATTCACACATTCGGGAAAGCTTGCATGTAGCTTGTTGGAGCCAAAGTGGACAAAAAGCACCCTGTCCTCCAAATATTGGGGACCTGTGGTCTGATCACTAATTGCTGTTTCTGATCTCAGAGGTGCAAAGAGGCAGGTGGCCATTTTTGATGCACCACCCTCATTTTTTTCAAGCTTTTCCCCCTCTGGCTGAAGTGAATTCCAAGGGACTTAAAAAGCTAGCCCCCTTCCCCTTTCATTTTTCTGTTTTACCCCTTTTGGGAGCTAGAGATTAAAGACTAGCACATTCAAAAGCAACTGAATATATTCACCATGCATTCCAAGGAAAAGGTATAGGCTGAGAGAAGACTAGAAAGCATCTTAAGTTTATACATTAAGCTGATTGTCAGCACAGAGGCAGTCTACAACAACAATAACAAAAACCATAAACAACAACAATAAAAAACACTAAAAAATACCAAACCCCGGGAAGGGAGGAGAATCCAGTTTCTAGAGTTACCACATTATTAGATTCAAATGTCCAGCTCTTAGCAAAAAGTCACAAAGCATACAAAGAAATAGGAAAGTATACCCACATTCAAAGGCAAAAATAAATCAACAGAAAGTGTCTTAGAAAAAAATCTGATGACAGATCTACTAGGCACACAATTTCAAACATCTATCCTAAAGATGCTCAAAGAGGTAAGGAAGATGTGGAAAAAAGTAAAAATGAAATGATGTATGGAAAAATGGAAATATTAATGAAGAGATAGAATACAAAAAAGAAACCAAAGGGAAATTGTAGAGCTAAAAATACAATAACTGAAATTAAAAATTCACTAGCAAGATTCAAAGAGAGATTTTACTGAGCAGAAGAAAAATGTGTGAACTTGAAGATAGGGTAAGAGAAATTATCAAGTCTGAGGAACAGGAGAAAATACAGACTAAAGAAAAAGGAACAGCGATTAAGGGAACTGTGTGACACCATCAAGCGGCCCAACATATGCATTTTGGAAGGAGAAGAGAAAGATAAAGGAATAGAGAGAATATTTGAAGAAATAATGGTCAGATCATTCTAAATTTGAAGAAAGATATAAATATAAACATCTAAGAACCTCAATGGCTCCAAGTAAGATGAACTCAGGAGACGCACACTGGGACACATTATAATTAAAGTTTTGAAAGACAAAGAGAAAATCTGGAAAGGAGCAAGAGAGAAGTGATTTGTCACATACAAAGGATCCTCAATAAGATTATGAGCAGATTTCTCATCAGAAACTGTGGAGGTCAAAAAAGCAGTGGGCCAATATATTCAAAGTGCTAAAAAAAAAAAAAAAAATCTGTCAGCCAAGAACCCTATATTTGAAAAAACTGTCCTTAAAAAATGAGGGAGCCGCGATGAGGAGTGGCCCCCGCTTGCCGCAACTGGAGAAAGCCCTCGCACAGAAACGAAGACCCAACACAGCCAAAAATAAAAATTAATTAATTAATTAATTAAAAAAAAAAAAAAGAGGGAGAATAATTACATAGCTATTATTTATGAAATAAGAGTATTTTATAATAAAATAACATGTATTTCACTAAACAAATGTCTAGAATGCATTAATTACAAAATTTTTTTTTAAATTAGGGAGAAATTAACACATTCCCAGATAAACAAAAATCTGAAGGAGTTTGTTACCATTAGACCTGCTCTGTAAGAAATGCTAAAGAGAGTCCTATAATTCAACATAAAGGAACACTAGACAGTAGCTAATAACCAAATGAGGAAATAAAAATATCTTTGCAAAGGTAAATACATGAACAATTATAAAACCTCGTATAATTATAACAATGGTATGCAACTCCACTTTTTGTTTCCTATATGATTTAAGAGACTATTACATTAAAAAAACAATCAGTCTAAAAGCTAGTAATATTGTAACTTTGGTTTGTACTCCACATTTTGTTTTTAACATATTTTAAAAGACAAATGCAATTAAAATAATTATTATTTTATGTTGTTGGGCAAAAGATGTATGAAGGTGTAATTCTGTGGCATCAACAATTGAAAGGGGTGGTGATGGGGCTGTAAAGAGCAGAATTTTTCCTATGTTATTAAAGTTAAGCCGGTATAAATTCAAATTAGAGTGTTATAACTTTAGAATGCTAAATGTAATCTCCATAGTAACCATAAAGAAAATAGCTATAGAATATACACAAATGGAAATGAGAAAGAAATTTCAATGTTTCATTACCAGAAAATCAACTAAACAAAACGAAGAGAGTAACACAGGACATGAGGGACAAGAAGCTATAAAACATATGTAAAACAAATAGGAAAATGACAGAAATAATTACCTTCTTACTGGTAATTACTTTAAATATAAATGGATTAAACTCTTCAATCAAAAGACAAAGATCGACAGAATGGTTTTTTTTTAAAAAAGAAGCAAACAAAAAAACAAACAAAAAAACCCAGGAACCAGTTATATGTTGTGTACAAGGTACTCACTTCAGATCCAGAGACACATGTCTGAAAAGGGATTAATATCCAAAATATATAGAGAATTCCTAAACCCATCAACAAAAAACAACCCAATTCAAAAATGGGCAAAGGTATTAGATAAACATTTCTCCAAATAAGATATACAAACGGCTAATAAGCAAATGAAAAGATGGTCAACATTAGGAAAATGCAAATGAAAACTACAATGAGATGCCACATTACACCCATTAGGATGGCTACTATTTTTTTTTTTCATTCTTTAAAAATTTTTATTGGAGTATAGTTGACTTACAATGTTGTGTTAGTTTCTGCTGTACAGCAAAGTGAATCAATTATACATATCCAATAGGATGGCTACTATTAAAAAACAAACAAAACCAGAAAATAATTGTTGGTGAGAATGTGGAGAGATTGGAACTCTTGTGTGTTGTTGGTGGGAATGTAAAATGCTACAGCAGCTATGAAAACAGTATCCTAGTTTTTCAAAAAATTAAAATTATAATTACCATGTGATCCAGTAATTCTACATATGGGTATATAACACAAATAATTAAAAGCTGGGTCTCAAAGAGATATCTGTGCACCTATGTTCACAGCAGTGTTATCCACAATATGAGGAAGCAACCCAAATGTCCATTGACAGATAAACAGATAAGCAAAATGTGGGATATACATACAATGGAATATTATTCAGCCTTAAAAAGGAAGGAAATAATGGTGTATCCTACAACATGGATGAACGGTGAGGATATTATATAAGTGACAGAAGTCAGTCATAAAAAGACAAATACTATATAATTCCACTTATATGAGGTACTTAAAAGCAGTCAAAATCATCGTGATAGGAAGTAGAATAGTGGTTTCCAGGGGCTGAGGAAGGAGGAAATGGGGAACGGTTGTTTAAAGAGTATAGAGTTATAGCTTCAAAATATGAAAAGAGTTTTGGAGGTAGATGGTGAAGATGGTAGCACAACATTATGAATGTATCTGATACCACTAAACTGTACACTTAAATGGTTGAAATAGAAAATTTTATGTTATGTATATTTTACCACAATAAAAAATGGGAAAGAAGGTGTATTTATCATTGTATAATCTCTACTCTGAAAACTCAAATTAATTTTGGCAAAATAGATATAAAATGAAAATGTTCTTTAAAAATGGTATTAACAACCTTTAAATAATAGTTAACTTATTTGAAAATGGTAATAAAATGGCATGCATTATGTATTACATAAAGGTGGATCCTTTCAGACTTCCATAGAGCTCTGTCTTCTGTAATTTGTATCCTATAATATCTATAAATTCTTATATATGATTGTATGATTGTTTTGCTATTGCTTCCTTCCTTAATTTTTTTTACTTAATAATAAACTATGTTCATGTTTGATTATTTTGGACTAGCTCACTGGTGTTCAAGTACCTGTTATACAGCTAGCAGAGCATAAAATTATTATGGCTTTTTTGTCCCTTAATTGGCCAAAGCTGCAACATCTGTCATTTTTGTGAGAATCAGATTTCAGTTTCAAAGGCAGCATGAACAGTCTGGCACAGCCACATCAGTATCTCTTTGGTTTAATCTTCTTGCCCATCCTCCCTCTTTTCACTAATCACTTTCCCCCCTTCAAATCTCCTTCTCTTCACAAAGCTTCCTTTCGCCTTATGGGACCCACTACTGAATCTTTTCTGGCTATTGATTCTGCAGAGTGTGCCACCTCAGTAATGCTAGGTCATTCATAACTACATGTAGAATTTTTATATCCCTCCTCCATCATTTCTCCCTTTGCCAAAGAGTAAAATTTCTATCAAGTAGCCACAATAACATGCTATGAACTAGAATTTAATCAGTAATAAGAGTATTAATGATCATTAAAAAGGATGTAATAGTAGGAACCACACAGAATTGTTCTGGTTCTGTGTGTTTTGTTTTTGTTTGTTTGTTTTTTTACATTTCAGTCTCTGTGGATTCCTTCTGGGATACTCCTTCTGGAGTTAAATCTCCCCAAATAGATATGCTCTGCTGTGAATTAAAAAAAATAAAGGCAAGGTATTATAGAAGTGTGAACATAAAATTTGTTCCCTGCTTGATAAAATCCTTTAGAATATTGTAATGTTAGTATTATTTCTCTCCCCTTTTCTTTTATCAACTGGGAAGGCAGTTTCACTTTCTGCTATTATAGCACCATACCCTCTAGTCACATTGACACTGAAATAACAAAAACAGACACCATACCCTTTCTTTTGTCTCCATCCTTTGACAAAGTTTGACAATAAGCATAATTTCTAACTAAAAGAAAATAGAAGGAATAACTCCCTATTTGTTCATTTATGCTTTTTCTGAGATTACACAGCAGCATGGGCAAAGTTGACTACACTATTAAGTAAAATCTGGCACAAAAGTTTTACTGTTTAGTATCAAAAATGTATGAAGTTTTTTCCAAATATATGAAAAGAAAAAAAAGTAATTTTGGATTAGTGTAACTAGCTTCACCCAAAAAACTCTGTTACCATAACAACTTCATTATTTATTCACTTAATGTGATTTAATAGTCAAGGCAAATGATTTTTCTGAGGTGTAATTCCTTTATTTATACTTTGGGGAGTGTAAATAAAAAAATAAAGTAAAATATGTGAAAGTCTATAATGCAGATACTATAAAATTTAGTTGTAAAAATCAAGCAGCACACATAGAAATCAATACATAAAATTGATTGAAAAATAACAAGAAAATAACTTAGTATTCATTATGGTGAAATAATGGCAAATTAGCTTTTTGCACATCAATTCCCAATTGATAACTATGAAATACAAAAAGCATGCCTTTGAAGACATGAGGTACACCAAAACATCCACAGCTTGAGGGGTGAGAATCACAAAAAGATGAGAAGAATATTGAAACAGATCCAAACTATTCAGTGTTTTCCCCACAAGACATTTAATATTTTTGAAAGTAGCAACCAAAGGAGAAGTTAATAATGAAGTACAAAGTGATGGCTGTACCTAGTAAAAATTGGTTAACTTTCCAAAATCTCATGGAGCAGGAGGACAAAATTTGAGTTTCTGGGCTATAAGTCAGCCAAGACCTGAGGGGCTAATATGTTAGAGTGAAAGAAAGTATTTACTTTAAAGTGAGCCCATATGACAAGCCCACAGCCAACGTCATTCTCAATGGTGAAAAACTGAAACCATTTCCTCTAAGATCAGGAACAAGACAAGGTTGCCCACTCTCACCACAATTATTCAACATAGTTTTGGAAGTTTTAGCCACATCAATCAGAGAAGAGAAAGAAATAAAAGGAATCTCAATCGGAAAAGAAAAAGTAAAACTGTCACTGTTTGCAGATGACATGATACTATACATAGAGAATCCTAAAGATGCCACCAGAACACTACTAGAGCTAATCAATGAATTTGGCAAAGTACCAGGGTACAAAATTAATGCACAGAATTCTCTTGCTTTCCTATACACTAATGATGAAAAATCTGAAAAAGAAATTAAGGAAACACTCCAATTTACCATTGCAACAAAAAGAATAAAATACGTAGGAATAAACCTACCTAGGGAGATAAAAGACCTGTATGCAGAAAACTATAAGACACTGATGAAAGAAATTAAAGGTGATACAAACAGATGGAGAGATATACCATGTTCTTGGATTGGAAGAATCAATACTGTGAAAATGACTATACTACCCAAAGCAATCTACAGAGTCAATGCAATCCCTATCAAACTACCAATGGCATTTTCCACAGAACTAGAACAAAAAATTTCACAATTTGTATGGAAACACAAAAGACCCCAAATAGTCAAAGCAATCTTGAGAAAGAAAAACGGAGTTGGAGGAATCAGCCTCCTGGACTTCAGACTATACTATAAAGCTACAGTAATCAAGACAGTATGGTACTGGCATAAAAACAGAAATATAGATCTATGGAACAGGGTAGAAAATTCAGAGATAAACCCAGGCACATACGGTCACCTTATCTTTGATAAAGGAGGCAAGAATATACAATGGAGAAAAGACAGCCTCTTCAATAAGTGGTGCTGGGAACACTGGACAGGTACATGTAAAAGAATGAAATTGGAACACTCCCCAACACCATACACAAAAATAAACTCAAAATGGATTAAAGACCTAAATGTAAGGCCAGACACTATAAAACTCTTAGAAGAAAACATAGGTAAAACACTCTATGACATAAATCACGGCAAGATCCTTTTTGACCCACCTCCTAGAGAAATGGAAATAAAAACAAAAATAAACAAATGGGACCTAATGAAATTTAAAAGTTTTTGCACAGCAAAGGAAACCATAAACAAGATGAAAAGACAACCCTCAGGATGCGAGAAAATATTTGCAAATGAAGCAACTGACAAAGGATTAATCTCCAAAATATACAAGCAGCTCATGCAGCTCAATATCCAAAAAACGAACAACCCAATCCAAAAATGGGCAGAAGACCTAAACAGACATTTCTCCAAAGAAGATACATGGATTGCCAACAAACACATGAAAGGATGCTCAACAGCACTAATCATTAGAGAAATGTAAATCAAAACCACAATAAGGTATCACTTCACACCCGTCAGAATGGCCATCATCAATATATCTACAAACAATAAATGCTGGAGAAGGTGTGGAGAAAAGGGAGCCCTCTTGCACTATTGGTGGGAATGTAAATTGATACAGCCACTATGGAAAACAGTATGGAGGTTTCTTAAAAAACTGAAAACAGAACTACGATATGACCCAGCAATCCCACTACTGAGCATACAACCTGAGAAAACCATAATTCAAAAAGAGACATGTACCCCAATGTTCATTGCAGCACTATTTACAATAGCCAGGACATGGAAGCAACCTAAGTGTCCATCAACAGATGAATGGATAAAGAAGATGTGGTGCATGTATACAATGGAATATTAATCAGCTATGAAAAGAAACGAAACTGAGTTATTTGTAGTGAGGTGGATTGACCTAGAGTCTGTCATACAGAGTGAAGTAAGTCAGAAAGAGAAAAACAAATACCATATGCTAACACATATATATGGAATCTAAAAAAAATTGGTTCTGAAGAACCTAGGGGCAGGACAGGAATAAAGATGCAGACATAGAGAATGGACTTGAGGACACGGGAAGGCGGAAGGGTAAGCTGGGAAGAAGTAAGAGAGTAGCACTGACATATATACAAAAGTAAAATGTAAAGTGTATTATTTTACCAAATGTAAAATAGGTAGCTAGTGGGAAGCAGCTGCAATGCAAAGGGAGATCAGCTTGGTGTTTTGTGACCACCTAGAGGGGTGGGATAGGGAGGTTGGGAGGGAGACGCAAGAGGGAAGAGATATGGGGATATATTTATACATATAGCTGATTCACTTTGTTATACAACAGAAACTAACAGAACAGTGTAAAGCAATTATATTCCAATAAAGATGTTAAAAAAATTACCTGTAATACAATAGCTTCCAATGCTAATTTGTTTAAAAATGCATTTTCTCTATAAATAAAAGCTCATTCTCAATATAAAATTTGAATTGTTATATACATTAACTATTTTGATATTAAGAGAGTGTTTGTTCATGTGGTACCAAAAGCATATTAGAGTTCAATCACCAAAGAGAGTAAAAATGGGACCTTCTTAAGGACAATGATACAGTTCTTACTTTACTTTCTGCTGGCCTCACAAATCTCATAACCTCCCATGACCCTTTCATAAGATAAGTCAAATGAGTATCAACCCATGTTTTTTTAACCTTAGAATACTTTGCTATTTATTTTAATTGAATGTCGAGACTCTTCTCATAGCGTTGACATTATTGATTCAATAATTGACAGAAATCATCACTGGACAATTGTTACTGTTGCTGCCAAAGATGTGGAAAAAACCAAGCAATCCTTAATTTGCATATTGCAGTCATAATTTAGTTTGTGCCTTCAAGTATACAAGATTCTTCTCATCTACATGTTTTGCTTGACCTTACAAGTGACTAAAAAATAATGAGAGTAGTAACAAACTTGTATTTCCCAAAAGATTTCCAAAGCTTTAACTGTTCTTTGTGGAATTCCCAAAGATTATTTCATGAGCCTCTGCTGTATCTTCTAGGAATTCTTGACCAAGATAAACCCTAAAGAAACTGTCATGAATTTGAATGGCTGTTCTATGTAAAAGATATGCAAATCAAAGCATTACCAAAATGCATTAAGTGCTCCACTGCCAAACTTCATGAATCAAAGATGGGCTGAGTCACACTGAATTCTATTTCATAATGCTGTGGTTTATTTACTCCCTTAAAAAAACACAAACTATTTTAAAAATCATTTAGTTTACAGATCCTCAAAAACATTGGTCTGAAAAAGAGTAGTGTTATTTTCCAAGTAATATACAATTTTGAGAGGGGAAGAACAAACACCCAGATAAGTGATTTACTTACTTAAGGCCAACTCATGCCTTCATGCTGAAGAAGGAAACAGCATCTTGGTTTGATACTGTACTGGGTTCACTTGAACTGATTATATGGAAATGGCAGGACAGGAAAATGAAGAAAAGAAAGGTGAGTTTTCATTTCAAGCTCCAATGACACTTTGCTGAGATGTTATGCTAAGCATTTTTAGACATGTAGTTAAACCATTTAAAGTTAATCTAGGATCCTAGGAGTAGCCATTTTTTGAGATTATGTGACAGGTATCAGATGGATAGTAGCCAGGAAAAATAAAGGCTAATAATACATTTTTATTTCATGGTGATTAAAAAAATAATAGAAATGAAAAGAATAGTTCATAATAATGAGTCAAATGTTTTGCATCTTTTGTAGTTCTCAGTTTATATCCATATTAAGATAAGAGCATGCCACTTTAGAACTAGGTATATATTATTAGACATTGTCAAGCTCAACTTTCTTATTTCATAAAATACTGCATCTGGTATTTCAAGAAAGGTTCATGAAACGCCTTCACTACCCATAATATGGTATAAAAAATTCTGTATTAGAAAGCTTTCTGTTTTGGTGTTGATATATTAAAATAGCAACTTTCCTAAAAAAAAAATAATAATAAATAAATAAATAAATAAATAAATAAATAAATAAAGTGAGCCTGACAGTTGAAAGCACTTTTAAAATCAAGGCATTTACTGATTTCTAAGTGGTGCTGCTATGATAGACTTAACACCAGAGAAAGGGATAGTAAATAGGTTAGGAAGCTGATGAGAGCTTTCAGGACTTTCACAGAGATGTGGAAAAAAAAGTGTGTTTCAGAGGCCACCATGTATTAGTGATCTTGATAAACACTTTTACACACACATACACACACAAGCCCACGTAAGAGCAAACTGGAAATAGGCTAGGCCTTACAAAAGACTGAATAACAGCTTTGACCAAACTCAGTCTCAATGTTAAACTAATCTGCTCCTGTTCTAAGAATATGACATATTTTTAAGAGGAAGTTAACTATATTTGGAGGACCAATTTATTTCTAATTTATTTTCATATAAAATGGCCAGAATGATTTTTTTTAAAGACTGGGATGTCAGAAGACAAAATCAAATAAGTAAAATTGGAACAAACAAACAAATAGTAAAATCTAACATAGAGATGATCCTAAAATTGCAGTTATCAGAGGAAAAAAATAGAAAACAAGAGGGATATTTTAACTCAAAAAGGTGAAAACTATAAAATAACAATTAAATTGAAATTATAGAACTGAAGACTCCAACAACTGGCATTCAGAAAACACTAGAAGACTTAACAGCAAATTAGGCATAAAAGAAGGGACAGCCTTAACAGCAAATTAGGCATAAAAAGAAAAGATCCTTTTTCTGAATCAAAAGAAAATACCCAGATGCAAAATACCAGATGTACAGAATAAAGTTCAAAATGGACTTGCAAGACCAAAATATATATAACAAAACATACTGAAAAGTTCTGACATAAGTGTACACGGAGACCCAAAGAAGGAAAGGAAATATGAGGAACAGACACTATTAGAAGATATGCTGACCAAAAATTTTCTAAACTGGTGAAAGATAAAAACACTCAAATTTAGGAGTTCTACAAACACCAGGTGGGATAAACCTGAAGAAAGCCACTGTTAGAACAATCAGAAGAAAAAGAATATTGTATTATCAGAAATGAAGCAAGACATCACATACTGATAAAAGGGTCAGTTCTTCAGAAAGACATAACAATCCTAATTGTGTGTATATCTAACAATAGAGCCTCAAAGCACGAGACAAAAATTGATAGATCCAAAAGGAAAAATATATATATCTACAACTATAGTTAGAAACTGCAATACTTCTTTCTCAGTAATTGACAGACTAAGTGAGCAGAAAACCAGTAAGGATGTAGATGACCTGAATAACATTATTAACTAACTTGAAGTAATTCACATTTTTGGAGCACTCAACTCAACAACAGTTGAACATACATTCTTTCCAAGTGCTCAAGGACACACGCATAACATTCTACTGAAACTCTGATCTGCTCCCAAAATGAGCCAATGAAGCACATTTTCCCAAGGACACAATCTATTGTATAGAATTCAACAAACTAACGTCTTCACAATACTCTTCCAGATAGGTGGAAGAGTATATTAAAAGTAGAAACGGGCAAACGAGATTACAAGAAGTGGTATGATGTATAATGAAGGCTATTGATAGAGATTTCCAGTTTCACTTGGATATGATTTTTTTAAATGAAGCCTCTACTGTGATCAGATCAGCCAGAAAAGAAGATGCAATAGAGCTTGGACAGGTTAGAGATGAGGAAGTTCAAGTATTGGGAATCCAGAAAAGAGCTTATATTAATCAAAAAACGGTTCTGGTTTTCATTTTTGCAGTAGATAGGAAAACAAGTAAAACCTCATAATTTGGTAAAGGCAAACACAAAAGTTTACAATGAATGCGAGAATCAAGAGTGAATAGAGTTGGAGATTCAGTAGTTAACAAACTAGATGACCAGCAAAATAATGGAGATTTTAGTGGAGACAGAGGAAGCTTTCAGAAAAAAGTGAAAAGGTTAAGGTACTTGTATCAGCTACCCAGACCACTTGAATTAGTAGAAGAGTCTGAAACTCTTATAAGAACAGACTCTTTCACTATCACTTCAAGTCTAAAATTCAGTCTCAGAATATGTGCTGCTGAAAATTCATCCACAGACAAGACAAAAATTTTCTAGATTTAAAAGTTTTATTCAGGTACATCCGTCTTCTCTTTCCCATTCTCACTCATCTCAATGAATTGAATGTGTTTTGATGATAGAATGATGGTTTTCCTGGTAGAAAGCCTAAGAAAGAATAGTATTTTGTCAAAGTAATGTATACACAATTATATATATATATATAAAATGATACAAATATATATATAAAATATATGTAAAAATGATCACATGAGTGAGTGCACATTCACAATATTCAGCACTACAAATACAGGAAAAATGACTTACTCTTTTATTCAATAAGATATTTTTAATCTTATAATTATTTGCTTTGATAAGGTGTACCATTTATTTCTGGTATTCAAGGAAGTATTTAAGAACAGGCGAGTAAGGAATGGCTTATTTTCTCAAACATTGTTAATGTTAAGTATTACTTTCAATGAGTCTCATTGTTAAATATTATAGAATTCTAAAGGGTCATAAAGTACATAATTTTAGGTATTAAAAAGGCTGCCAAAACGCTGCTTCTTTGCTAATTTACAGCTTTCTGGAAAAAGGTTCAGCAATGAGTCATGATTCTATTCCTGGAGGGTCATTATCTGCCTTCTCTCTTGCTCCACAGCTAGATTCTGGCTCTAACAGCATCATACATGTACTCATCTGCTCAGTACTGTAAGACTTCATAAATAGTTTCACAATTACTGTGTGCATACAGCTACAAAAGCAAACCTACTGAACTTCCATTTCCACTTAAGATAATAGAGCTTTAATAACAATAATAAAGCTTTAAATAATGTTGCTTTCCCAAAAACAATGAAAAAATCCAGATACACTAAAAATCATAACTTTCATTAAACCCATTAGAGAGGTGAGGGTACAAAACAACCAAATAACCTGAGTTTCAAAGAGGCACAAGTCCAAAAGAGTCAGAATGCACGAACTTTATTGCCTATAGTAAAGCATTGGCAGAAGAAGCACAATCCACTATTTAAATAGATGAGAAGTCAACAAAATTTTAATAAAAGGCTAAATAGAGGATTGAATGTCATTCTGGAATAGGTAGGGGCCACAGACCTAAATGGAGTTGTTACTCTCCCCAAAGCCTTTTCATACACACCTCTACTTGAGTGTTTATAAAAAAGATTGGTGGCAGGAGAGAAAACTAAAAAGAGCCCCTAGCTCTTGATAATGGCACGCATGTAGGATGTGATCGGTGGTTGTGGGAGCACAGGCATATCACAGGACTCACTTCCTCACACTCTTGTAAGAGCCTTAAATGACAGAGAGAGAGATAGCATGGCTGTTCCCTGTGCAAAGGCAATGACATTTTGGGGTTAGGGGGAAAGTAGGAAAAATAAAGCCTCTTTTTCCTGAAGGAGAAGTAGAAAATCATCTTAGACTCAAAATACTCTATGGCTACCGATCATAGGTCTTATTCTACTGAGAGAGTATAAGAAAACTCCTTAACCAACACCAATTACAAATATAAAGCAAAGTTTGGTTATCATTCCAAGGGGCAAAAACACTGAGAAAGCTCCCATAATTTTGGCTCAGGTGCAAAGGACCTCCTTCAGACTGAAGCTGGACCAGAACAACACCCCCTTACCCCTCACATGACTCTAACAGAGAAGTCTAAGGATGAGGAGGGGCAGGAGCATGGAGAGAGTCCACCTTTGAAGTGCCCATAGACAAAGTGGGCTAAAAGTTGATGGTAGAGAACTAAAACTGAGAGAAACTCCTCTCTGACACCAAAATCTCTACCCTACACATAAGGAGATGGAAACCCACCACTGGAGGAATCTGATGATTGGGATTACTGATATTAACTAAAGTCATAGTAAAAACAAAACCCAAATAAACTTCATTCCCTTGCCTAGACTATCTCAGCTCCCACTTTAATGTTCTGAGAGAAAAGGCATGTTTATTTCAAGATGCAGATACTATTTACTTTAGAATTTACTGTTTTACACATAATGTTCAGCAGTTGATTAAAAAATAACATAATTTTTGTGATATAAACAAGAAAATAAGGGAAAAGTACCTCAACACATTGTGAAGAAACAAAGAAATCAAAAGAACCTGACTCAGAGTTGAACCATAACCCACTACATAACAATGTTAAAAGAGCTATATTTATTATGTTAAATGACCTAATGGAAAAGGTGGGTGACATGCATGAATAGATGCAGAGAAATGCAAAGAATAAGAATTAAATGGAAAAGCCTAGGGAAAGAAAAAAAAAAACTCCAACATTAGAAAATGAAAGTCTTTTTACTGAATCAGTAGTAGACTCAAAATGGCCCTCTGGATTCTCCATTACGGTCTCAAGATTGCTGCACTTCTTTTGTGACGGCTCAAAGGGAGAGTGTCCCATGAGTCCCAGGTTGAAACTGCAGGACTTCCTATTACCTAGTCTCCACTATATTCTATTAATCTAACAAGTCACTAAATTCACTCTAGATTCTAGGAGAGGGAAAATAAACTTGTAAATGCCACCCCAATGGGAAGAGTAGCAAAGAATTTTTAGTTTTTTTAAATCTCTCATTATAGATACCCCATTCTCCTAATCCACATTTGTTGTTAAAACTAATCAGGGGCATTACAATTTAAAATATTCAAATATAAGTAACTTTAGAGATGAAAGCCTGTAAATTTTATAAGCAGAAAGAAAAGGTAAGTAGGAGAAAATAACATTTCCATTGTTTCCTATCTCTAATTTATACTCTAATGGAAAACAATACACCATGCTAAGGACCTGTTTTACTTATTACCTAACTAAAATTTTTAACTTATTTTCTGACATTTAACTCCAAGTTATTTACTTTACACTACAATTTCTTGATTAATTTTTTTTTAGAATAAAAGGTTATTAATCTTAAAAACGTATATGCTTTATTTTTTTATATTATCCAAGGCTTTTCACATATAATCTTATCTTTTATCTCCATTATGCTACAACAAAAGGTGAAATGAAAGCAAATTCAAGCAACAAATTATTTCATTTCTTTTGTGACAAAACCTAATCTAACTGATTTTATTCCCTTTGGATTTAATGAACTATTTGAACAGGTTTGTTCTGTAGGATGGCCTTGTTGGAATGAAACGTTAAGAGAAATGTTTGAGTTTTAAACAGTTGAAGCAGTTATATTAGAATCTTCCAGAATAAGCCTATCTATAGCACTTTATGCTTTTATATTTAAACTCTCTTCTTTTTACTGTCAATAAAAACAGAAATGTTGAGAAGACAGAGTGTGATCCTATAAGCCAAATGTTGACATAAATGACATTTTACTTTGATTCTATCCTTATTAATTAAATGGTTTATCTCAAAAGTCATGAAGAAGCATTGTGATTCATATTTACGACTGATTCTGAATCTACAGAAATGAAATAACTTTGCCATTTTGTACAGATTTAGAAGTAAAAAATAATTCTGAGTAATTTTTAAAATTATGATATATAGAACATTTTGTTTGTTGCTTTAAAATGTATTCTAATTTGACAAAGAATAAAAAAAGAATCCAGTGAATCAATTTGATCATTTTGAATATTTTAATCAGAAATGTGATCTAAAGCAGTTAGAAATATCATTTATTTATCAAACTTACAAATATTTGTCCTTTAATTTGGGCCTTTTTGATATTGGATACACTGAAAACTTTAAACATAGCTTTTGGTTGCTTAGGAAAGCAATTATTTGTCTTTATTCATTTAGTAAGCTTGTCATAAATTGTCACATGAGTAAAATTTGGTTTGTATTGGTCTGACATACTGCACTTCGGGCTAGCAATCATAGAAAGCTATACTCAAAAACCCTAAGATGAAGTTTAGTAATACTCAGTACATTTTCCAGTGATGGGATATGGTGCTGGCCTATAATTCATGTTGTAGTGTTACTATCTAAAATGTGTCTAGGCTCTTTGATCAAAAAAATATCTTCTAAAATGTATATAAGGTGTTTCCAGGTCTTTGCACTGAAACATACTCTGAACCTGTCCACATGTATACTTTTTGGTCATCATTTGCACTTTTCTACCTTAGTTTACTTTATTTCAGAATTTCAAACATCAGTTTCTAGAACATACTCTGAAGAGTATTTTTGTAAGGAAAATCCTGTCATCTTCAGAAAATCACAAGAAAGTCAAGGTTTAAGAAAAAGTTTAATGTTAACAAATGAATAGGTATATCCTGTGACTTCAGTTTAAATTATAGCATGTGCAGTCTTTGTTAATGTCCTTTTATATTTAAATCAAAGAATTTATTTCACATACAAAATTAGAAATGTTAATTACTAACACATTAAAGAGAAATAAAATGTAATTATTTCTTGCCCAACTGCACAAAGGTTTGTTAAATGAAAAGCCCTATTAATTTAAAAGCAATTACAAGTTATGAGTAATCTTAATAGTTAACAATATTATTGAGGATAAACTGCTTAAACCTTTAATTAAAAGTTGAATCATCATTAAAACTATGTAATTTGGAAAGGAAAGGGTCTTGAGTTCAAACACTTTCCTAATTCAATACTAAATCTAGTTAAAATTTAGTTACACTACAGTAACTTTCACAACCATGATTCTGAACTAACAGTTTGAGAGATGCTTACCTGGTATACTTTTCTCTACTTTCATACTAAAATATAACATGCCAAAAATTGTTTTTATCTAATGGCCGACATCAGTGACATCCATGAACTTTGATCTTTTAAAACAGCCATTTCCAAACCATAAACCCATTCAAACTAGACGCATTTCCCCATTCTTAATGGATTGTTCTATGCCTTAGTATGCTGTCTTTGGACAGGTTGCTAATCAAGAAGAAACAATCATACATAGGGAAATTAACCCATGAAAAGACCAGCAATTATGATGCAGTAGCATATTAAAAATGAATGCAGCATCAATCAGAACGTCAAAGCAAATCCACTGAACTAGGGCTCTGTGTGGGTATATGTATGTATGTATATTTATACTGGGAAACACAGAAAACATAAAACAGCTTGCAGAAAATATGCTGCCCCTTGGCTTTAAATTTTACACTAACAGCAGCCAGGAAAGAGAATCAGTTAACCATAATGGAAGTATCATTCATAGACATCTGTCCACTTTGAAGAGAAACCAACACACTTTTATAAGAAAATAGTGTCTTTGTAATTACTACACACAAACACACACACACACAAATGCCCACACACGTGCAGAAAACTTTTTTCATTCTTCATTCCATGAGAATTAATTATAACATTTGGCTCAAAAGAAATAAAAATGAAGTGGAAGTACACATTCCAGCATGGGGCTTTCTACTGTCCCTGAGAAGGTATTTTACTGGGAAGTGTGCACAATTATGTCCTTTTTGAGAAAGAGTGTAGAATTGTAGTTGAAATGTATAGGTTTAGATGCTTGCAATATTCAAGGTAAACAACCACTTAAGTGTCCATATGTGACTGCCTTTTCCCTTTAACAGTGTTTCAGCAATTAGGGATGTTTAAATGATCCAGTAACTACCACCTCTCACATCCAGAACTAAAAGCAAGACTTAATATCATTAATGAAAAATTCAGCATATTCAAGCAATTGAGTGAGAACCAGGCCCTATATATATCCACAAACATCTCCATACCTTGGTTTTAGATGGCTGTTTTTTTCATGCATTACTGAGATAATAATTTGTTGTTCTAGTCACAAATTTGTTCTTGACCTCTGAAAATTCTTACTATAAGAATTTATAGAATTCTTACTTCAGAAATCTACATGAAGATTTTTTTAGTCTATTAAAGGTTTTAAGGAGAAAGATACAGCTGAGTAAACTAAATGATGGCAAATTCCAAACCAAAAAAAAAAATGAATAGTACTTTCAAATGTTATTTGTAACTGATTATATAAGAAATTGGAATGACGATCTCTATTGATGCAACTTGTAAGTGATAATTATATTAAAAATTTAACCATAAGGGTCATTTTAACTTCTAATATAAGAAAAATAGTTATACTTATTCCTAGTTCGCTTTTTGTTCTCCATCTCAGCCCATCTTGGTTTTGAATTCTATGAGGAAGGCAGGTAGTGAAAACTAAAAACCAAACCACCAACCAACCAAAGTGGAGTGGTGCACAGCCAGTGGTTCTGTGAGGTTCTCTGAAGGGTAGGAAGGTATATATAGAAGCTAGGTATGGAGGCTGGAGAAAACAGAGGTTCTGGAATGCTCCTGCTACAGAAGAGTAATTTATGAACATATGGCTTTCAGGTAGTCCACAACCTTTGAATCTGAGTATGGTATCACCAAAAGTTTCTTTAAATTAGCCTCTTGCTAAATCCATGAACAGATTATATTATATAATAGGCCCTCTGATAGGAGCTTTATAAGAGATAAACAATGTAAGAAAGAGCCTTGAATTTTCAAAAATGAAGGACAACCAAGTGGTAAATAGAAAAGACAAATTTTTGTTCTCAGGTATTTAAAAAAATAGGTACAACTGTTAGAGCAAAAATGATAGCATTACCTATTTTTTCAATACATGGTATGTAATACTTATAGAAACAATAAATTAAAGATTGGAAACAATAAATTAAAGAAGGGATAAATGAGCTTACAAAGTTGGCGTTTTCTGGATTTTACACAAAGTGATACGATATTAATATTATGTAGACATGAAAGGGGAGATCTATATATTAAAAATGAGTTTAAAATGCAAAGAAATGTATACAAAAAGTCAGTAAATAAATGAAGTAAAAATATAAAAAAAGAAAAAAAAAGAAAGAAAAAATAAAAAAATTAATTTAAATATTCTGAAAGAAGTCAAGAAAGGAAAACAACACCACAATGCAAAGACAAACAAAATAATTATACAAAACAATAACAAAATCGTAGAGTTAAATGCATATTGATAATTATATGAAATATTAATGCTGTAAACAGTTCAAACAAAAAGCAGAGATTGACAAATTTGAACTAAGCGATCATGAAAATACAACATATCAAAGTTTGTGGGGTGAAGCTAAAACAGGGCTTAAAGGGAAATGTGTAGCTTTAAATGCATGTTTTAAAAGAGGAAAAATATCTAAAATTAATGACCTAAGCCTCCACCTTACAAAGAAAAGAAAAGTATGGCCAGGTAAACCTGAACAAGTTTAAAGAAGGAAATAAATTTAAGAAAAGATATTAATAAAATAAAAAACAGAAAGACAATAGAGGACATAAACAACACCAGGTTTATATATATACATCTTGGTTCTTTGAAATCACAAAAAAAATTGATTGATTAGCAAAAAAGGAGAGAACACAAATCAATATCAGCACCAATAAAATAGGTGTTTTCACCACAGATCCTAAAAATTTTAAAATAATAATAAAAGAACACAATACATACTTTTCTGCCAACAAATTTAATAAATTAGATAAAATGAATACGTTTCTTAAGAAATACAATTTAAGAAAATTGACACAAGAGGAAATGGAAATTCTGAAGACCCCTATGTCTATTATGGAAATTGAATGTGCTATCAACATTTCCCCAAAATAAATCTCTAAGTCAATATTTTATTACTGGTCAATGTTATCAAAGAATAAATAACACCACTCTTACAAAAAATGTTTTAGAAAACAGAGGGAGAAAAATCACTTTTACAGCTCATTTTATTAGGCAAGCATCACCCTAACCCCACAATTTGACAAGGATATTACAAAACAGAAAGAGCATGGGAATATAGGTGTGAAACAATTTTACATCTTTTTTCAGGAATATAGAACAAGTAGGAACTATCATAGCAATGCAAGCTTTATTTACTATGTCAAATGCATCAGCAAGCATCAACATATTAACTGAATAAATGGAAAAATCACATGAATATTTTAAAGGATGAAAAAAAATAGAAAAATATCCTACAATTGAAGGACATGAATTTCCATATTGAAAGCACACAATGGGTGCATAACAGCTATGGATAAAATTAGATTCACACTAAGACATACAACACATGACTGTCTTTCAGCAGAAATTCTAGAGAAAACACAATGTTTCAAAAACTCAGAATGACTTTGGGCTTTTTGAAGAGAATACTGAAAGTAAAAAGACAATGGAGGGGATGGCTTCAAGATGGCAAAGGAGTAAGACATGGAAGTCACCTTCCTCCCCACAAATACATCAAAACTACATCTACATGTGGAACAACTCCTACAGAACACCTACTGAACGTTGGCAGAAGACCTCAGACTTCCCAAAAGCAGCCTCAGGAGCAGTGGATTAAATCTCCACAATCAACTTGATGTACCCTGCATCTGTGGAATACCTGAATAGACAGCGAATCATCCCAAAATTGAGGCGGTGGACTTTGGGAGCAACTGTACACTTGGGGTTTGCTTTTTGCATCTAATTTGTTTCTGGTTTATGTTTATCTTAGTTTAGTATTTAGAGCTTATTATCATTGGTAGATTTGTTTATTGATTTAGTTGCTCTCTTTCCTTTTTTAATATATATACATATATTTTCCTTTTTCTCTTTTTGTGAGTGTGTATGTGTATGCTTCCTTGTGTGACTTTGTCTGTATAGCTTTGCTTTTGCCATTTGTCCTAGGGTTCTGACTGTCCTTTTTTTTTTTTTTTTTTTTTTTTTGTTTAGTATAGTTTTAGCGCCTATTATCATTGGTGGACTTGTTTTTTGGTTTGGATGCTCTCTTCTTTATTTCTCTCTTTCCTTTCTTTCATTACATTTTTATCTTTTTATTTTTAATAATTCTTTTCTATCTTAATCACTTTAATTTATCTTATTTATTTATTTTTCTTTCTTTTCCCTCCTTTTTCTTCTGAGCCGTGTGGCTTACAGGGTCTCGGTGCTCTGGCCAGGTGTGAGGCCTGAGCCTCTAAGGTGGGAGGGCCAAGTTCAGGATATTGGTCCACCAGAGACCTCCTGGCTCCATGTAATATCAAACAGCAAAAGCTCTCCCAGAGACTTCCATCTCAATGCTAAGACCCAGCACCACTCAACGACCAGAAAGCTACAGTGCTGGATACCCTATGCCAAACAACTAGCAAGACAGGAACACAAACACACCCATTAAAAGAGAGGCTGCCTAAAATCATAATAAGTTCACACACACCCCAAAAAACACCACCAGACATGGTCCTGCCCACCAGAAAGACAAGATCCAGCCTCATCCACCAGAACACAGGCACCAGTCCCCTCCACCAGAAAGGCTACACAACCCACTGAACCAACCTTACCCACTGGGGGCAGACACCAAAAACAACGGGAACTACAAACCTGCAGCCTGTGAAAAGGAGACCCCAAACACAGTAAGTTAAGCAAAAGGAGAAGACAGAGGAACACACAGCAGATGAAGGAGCAAGGTAAAAAACCACCAGACCAAAAAAATGAAGAGGAAATAGTCAGTCTACCTGAAAAAGAATTCAGAGTAAAGATAGTAAAGATGATCCAAAATCTTGGAAACAGAATGGAGAAAATACAAGAAACATTTAACAAGGACCTACAAGAACTAAAGAGCAAACAAACAATGATGAACAACACAACAAATGAAATTTAAAATTCTCTAGAAGGAATCAATAGCAGAATAACTGAGACAGAAGAACGGAAAAGTGACTGGGAAGATAAAATAGTGGAAATAACTACCACAGAGCAGAATAAAGAAAAGAGAATGAAAAGAATTGAGGACAATCTCAGAGACCTCTGGGTCAACATGAAATGCACCAACATTCCAATTATAGGGGTCCCAGAATAAGAAGAGAAAAAAAAGGATTGAAAAAATATTTGAAGAGATTATAGTTGAAAGCTTCCCTAATATGCAGAAGGAAACAGTCAATCATGTCCAATAAGTGCCGAGAGTCCCATACAGGATAGATGCAAGGAGAAACACGCCAAGACACATTAATCAAACTATCAAAAATCAAATACAAAGAAAAACTATTAAAAGCAGAAAAGGAAAAGCATCAATTAACATACAAGGGAATTTCCATAATGTTAACAGCTGATTTTTCAGCAGAAACTCTGAAAGCCAGAAGGGAGTGGCAGGACATAGTTAAAGTGATGAAAGGGAAAAACCTACAACCAAGATTACTCTCCCCAGCAAGGATCTCATTCAGATTCGACAGAGAAATTAAAAATTTTACAGATAAGCAAAAGCTAAGAGAATTCAGCACCACCAAACCAGCTCTACAACAAATGCTAAAGGAACTTCTCTAGGCAGGAAACACAAGAGAAGGAAAAGACTTACAATAACAAACCCAAAACAATTAAGAAAATGGTAATAGGAAAATACATATTGATAACTACCTTAATGTAAATGGAATAAATGTTCCAACCAAAAGACATAGACAGGCTGAATGGATACAAAAACAAGACCCATATATATGCTGTCTACAAGAGACCCACTTCAGACCTAGGGACACATACAGACAGAAAGTGAGGGGATGGAAAAAGATACTCGATGCAAATGGAAAGCAAAAGAAAGCTAGAGTAGCAATTCTCATATCAGACAAAATAGACTTTATTTTATAAAATAAAGAGTATTACAAGAGACAAAGTAGAACACTACATAATGATCAAGGGATCAATTCAAGAAGAAGGTATAAAAATTGTAACTATTTATGCATCCAACATAGGAGCACCCCAATACATAAGGCAACTGCTAACAGCTATAAAAGAGGAAATCGACAGTAACACAGTAATAGTGGGGGACTTTAAAACCCCACTTTCACCAATGGACAGATCATCCAAAATGAAAATAAAGAAGGAAACACAAGCTTTGAATGATACATTAAACAAGATGGACTTAATTGATATTTATAGGACATTCCATCCAAAAACAGCAGATTACACTTTCTTCTCAAGTGCTCATGGAACATTCTCCAGGATAGATCATATCTTGGGTCACAAATCAAGCCTTGGTAAAGTTAAGAAAATTGAAATCATATCAAGTATCTTTTCCGACCACAATGCTATAAGACTAGATATTAATTAGAGGAAAAAATCTGAAAAAAATACAAACACATGGAGGCTAAACAATACACTACTAAATAACCAAGAGATAACTGAAGAAATCAAAGAGAAAATCAAAAAATACCTAGAAACAAATGACAATGAAAACACGACGATCGAAAACCTATGGGATGCAGCAAAAGCAGTTCTAAGAGGGAAGTTTACAGCAATACAATCCTACCTCAAGAAACAAGAAAAATCTCGAATAAAAACCCTAACCTTACACCTAAGAAATTAGAGAAAGAAGACCAAAAATATCCAAAGTTAGTGGAAGGAAAGAAATCATAAAGATCAGATCAGAAATAAATGAAAAAGAAATGAAGGAAACAATAGCAAAGATCAATAAAACTAAAAGCTGGTTCTTTGAGAAGATAAACAAAATTGATACACCATTAGCCAGACTCATCAAGAAAAAAAGGGAGAAGACTCAAATCAATAGAATTAGAAATGAAAAAGGAGAAGTAACAACTGACACTGCAGAAATACAAAGGATCATGAGAGATTACTACAAGCAACTATATGCCAATAAAATGGACAACCTGGAAGAAATGCACAAAGTCTTAGAAAAGCACAACTTTCCGAGACGGAAGCAGGAAGAAATAGAAAATATGAACAGACCAATCACAAGCACTGAAATTGAAACTGTGGTTAAAAATCTTCCAACAAACAAAAGCCCAGGACCAGATGGCTTCACAGGTGAATTCTATCAAAAATTTAGAGAAGAGCTAACACTTATCCTTCTCAAACTCTTCCAAAATATAGCAGAAGGAGGAACATTCCCCAAATCATTATATGAGGCCACCATCACCCTGATACAAAGCCAGACAAAGATGCCACAAAAAAAAGAAAACTACAGGCCAATATCACTGATGAACATAGATGCAAAAATCCTCAACAAAATACTAGCAAACAGAATCCAACAGCACATTAAAAGGATCATATACCATGATCAAGTGGGGTTTATCACAGAAATGCAAGAATTCTTCAATATATGCAAATCAATCAATGTGATAAACCATATTAACAAATTGAAGGAGTAAAACCATATGATCATCTCAACAGTTGCAGAAAAATCTTTTGACAAAATTCAACGCCCATTTATGATAAAAAACTCTCCAGAAAGTAGGCATAGAGGGAATTTACCTCAACATAATAAAGGCCATATATGACAAACCCACAGCTAACATCATTCTCAATGGTGAAAAACTGAAAGAATTTCCTCTAAGATCAGGAACAAGACACGGATGTCCACTCTCACCACTATTATTCAACATAGTTTTGGAAGTCTTAGCCACAGCAATCAGAGAAGAAAAAGAAATAAAAGGAATACAAATTGGAACAGAAGAAGTAAACCTGTCACTGTTTGCAGATGACATGATACTATACATAGAGAATCCTAAAGATGCTACCAGAAAACTACTAGAACTAATCAATGAATTTGGTAAAGTAGCAGGATACAAATTAATGCACAGAAATCTCTTGCATTCCTATACACTAATGATGAAAAATCTGAAAGAGGAAGTAAGGAAACACTCTCATTTTCCATTGCAACAAACAGAATAAAATACCTAGGAATAAACCTACCTAAGGAGACAAAAGACCTGTATGCAGAAAACTATAAGACACTGATGGAAGAAATTAAAGATGATACAAACAGATGGAGAGGTATACCATGTTCTTGGATTGGAAGAATCAACATTGTGAAAATGACTATACTACCCAAAGCAATCTACAGATTCAATGCAATCCCTATCAAACTACCAATGACATTTTTCACAGAACTAGAACAAAAAATTTCACAATTTGTATGGAAACACAAAAGACCCTGAATAGCCAAAGTAATCTTGAGAAGGAAAAACGAAACTGGAGGAATCAGCCTCCCTGACTTCAGACTATACTATAAAGCTACAGTAATCAGGACAGTATGGTACTGGCACAAAAACAGAAATATAGATCAATGGAACAGGATAGAAAGCCCAGAGAGAAACCCACGCACATAAGGTCACCTTATCTTTGATAAAGGAGGCAAGCATATACAATGGAGAAAAGACAGTCACTTTAATAAGTGGTGCTGGGAAAACTGGACAGCTACATGTAAAAGAATGAAATTAGAACACTTCCTAACACCACACACAAAAGTAAACTCAAAATGGATTAAAGACCTAAATGTAAGGCCAGACACTATAAAACTCTTAGAGGAAAACATAGGCAGAACACTCTATGAAGTAAATCACAGCAAGATCCTTTTTGACCCACCTCCTAGAGAAATGAAAACAAAACAAAAATAAACAAATGGGACCTAATGAAACTTAAAAGCTTTTGCACGGCAAAGGAAACCATAAACAAGATGAAAAGACAACCCTCAGAATGGGAGAAAACATTTGCAAACAAAGCAACTGACAAAGGATTAATCTCCAAAATATACAAGCAGCTCATGCAGCTCAATATCCAAAAAACGAACAACCCAATCCAAAAATGGGCAGAAGACCTAAATAGACATTTCTCCAAAGAAGATATACAGATTGCCAACAAACACATGAAAGGATGCTCAACATCACTAATCATTAGAGAAATGCAAATCAAAATTACAATGAGGTATCACCACACATCAGTCAGTATGGCCATCATCAAAATATCTACAAACAATATATGCTGGTGAGCGTGTGGAGAAAAGGGAACCCTCTTGCACTGTTGGTGGGAATGTAAATTGATACAGCCACTATGGGGAACAGTATGGAGGTTCCTCAAAAAACTAAAAATAGAACTACCATACGACCCAGCAATCTCACTACTGGGCATATACCCTGAGAAAACCATAATTCAAAAAGAGTCATGTACCACAATGTTCATTGCAGCTCTATTTATAATAGCCAGGACATGGAAGCAACCTACGTATCCATCGACAGATGAATGGATAAAGAAGATGTGGCACATATATACAATGGAATATTACTCAGCCATAAAAGGAAATGAAATTGAGTTATTTGTAGTGAGGTGGATGGACCTAGAGACTGTCATACAGAGTGAAGTAAGTCAGAAAGAGAAAAACAAAACAAATACTGTATGCTTACACATATATATGGGATCTAAAAAAAAAAAAAAAAAAAGATGGTCATGAAGAACCTAGGGGCAAGACAGGAATAAAGACACAAACCTACTAAGAATGGACCTGAGGATACGGGGTGGGGGAAGGGTAGGTTGGGACAAAGTGAGAGAGTGGCACGGACATATATACACTACCAAACGTAAAATAGATAGCTAGTGGGAAGCAGCCACATAGCACATGGAGATCAGCTCGGTGCTTTGTGACCACCTAGAGGGGTGGGATAGGAAGTGTGGGAGGGAGGGAGACACAAGAGGGAAGAGATACGGGGACATATGTATATGTATAACTGATTCACTTTGTTATGCAGCAGAAACTAACACACCATTGTAAAGCAATTATACTCCAATGAAGATGTTAAAAAAAAAAAGGACAGTGGAGTAATGGCACTATATTTCTGCAGAAAAATCATTTTTTAACCTAGAATTTTAAATCCATCTAAGTTATTAATCAAGTTTAGAGCAGAATAAAAACATTTTCAGCTATGCAAGGACTATAAATATTTGCATCCTGTTATCTGTGCAAAACAGGCCTCTGGATAATATCCACCATCAAATAAGAAAGTAAAGTACAACAGGGTAAGATATGGAACATAGGAAACAAATGGAATATAGGAAAGAATTAGAGGGAACCACCAATAAGAGAATGAAAAGAGATCCCAGGATGAAACATATGTACCAGACATAGAAGTTAACCATTCCAGATTGAATCTGTTTGACAAGATACAGATATTCTCACGACTGATCGACAACATTAACTTCTATTTCTTTGCCAACCTTTTTTAGAACAAAACAAACAAACAAAAACTACTGGAAATTTTATTCCACAAAAATAAGGAATTAGTTCCTACATATGTATAAAATCCAATCTTTATTTATGAAGGGAAAAAAAAAAACTGAGAGTAGTTTTTCTTCTTACTTAAAGAAGAAGCCATTGGATTTAGGAATCAGTAAATTTCATGAAAGAAACAAATGGGCATTGACATATATTAATGCTCCATGTTTACAGTCAGTAAGTTTGGATATTATGCAGATATTACCCAAATAATATTAAAAGGTTTGCTACTAAGGCTTCTTCCCAATTTTCCTCACCTTGAAGTAATAATTTTTCTACTATGGTAGTCACCAAAATTACTTTATTTGGTTTTTAAAAAAATTGTGGGCATGATATACATTGATTTAAAAGAATTTAAAGGTACCAATAATTTTAGGTCTATCATTCCTTAGAAGAGATTTGTTTGGATGACTTAAAAGCTGGATTTGAAGGCTAAGGTAACTTTCTATAACTGTATTTCCTTCAGAATACCCATTCTTCCTCCAGTTAGGAATTGGTAAGTTTTGATGAGTTTGAAGAGATTCAAGAATTATCATTTTCACTCTTGTCCTGATGTCTTAAACTATCCTACTCTTGAATATTGTCAAATGATATTTTATAATCTATGTTGTTCCATGTAGTACTGGAATATGTATAGTCTTGCTACAAATTAGTGCATTACCCAAGTTCTTCTTGCTGCCTCTAGGAATTTTTTTAACCTTGGTAATACTTTTATTATATTTACCTTTTTTTTTTTCTGTCTTTCATCTTTCTTTTTCTTTCTGCATTCCCCCACCAACTACATATTTCTTTTCAGCTAACTCCCTTTGCACTCACCCAAAAATAGTTTTTAATGCTTTGTTCCCCCTTATATTTTACATCCTTTTCTTTTTTCTCGTTTTCTTATTCTACCTCCTGGGAGTTTTTAACTTGAGATCCATGGACCTCCTAAGCTTGGATGGGCTTCAGGAGATCCAGAAGCACTCTGAAAATGAGTGCATTTTATCTGTGTTGAATGTGATTTTTTTTCTCAGTAGAGGGTCTCTAAAGTCTTAAAGAAGTAAATGAATAATCAGAAAATTATCAAGCAAACTTTATAATCTGTCTCATGTTTCCCCCTATGTTCCCGTCTAGTTTCTGGACACATTCCTGTCACAGCAAACTTCTAGTGAAGCAGTTGTACCTCTCTTCTTGTTTTCATATCCAGACTTTCTCTTTCTACTTTCATTTATAAAAAGGATGAAATGTTCTTCCTTAAGGAAATTCATCGTACTGGCAGGAGAGGAATAGCTTCCTGGCAGTGCCATATGGGAGGAAAAACAAACAAACAAACAAACAATCAACGAACACAAAGCTTGAATATCTCGCACTTGCTGATTCTCAGGAACACAAACTAGTAGGATGCCAAGCATTCCTTGCTGCATCCATGTAATAAAGATAAAATGCCTTCTACTGTGTTCCAATTTATTTAGAAGACGACAAAGAAGCCTTACAACTTTTAACCCACTACGATAAGTTATCTTAAGACGTCAAAACATCCAAGAGAAAGCCAGCCATTCTTCCACAATTTCTCTGAAATAGACAATTATTACAGACTTTTCTCCTCTCTCTCTTCCCTCACGACATTTTCTCTTCCTAAATACTTTTTCTCAGCACATTTTAAAGTTAATAAACTACTAATAATTTATTTTAAAAAAACAACTTAGAGGTAGTCTTTGGTATAAGAGTTTTCCTCATTCAAATGTACTCTGATGCCTACTTTTTACAGGCATATATACAATGCTTCATCACGGTTATGAGTGTCTTTTCGCAGGGACTGAGTCTAACTCATCTTTGTATGTCCCACTATCTGTAAGTGCAGCCTGTTTGTAGATACTCAAAGTACATAGAAAGAATGAATAGATGAGTACATTTATAAATGATATTTAAGTTAAAATTATTTATTTTAATTTCACAGTCACTTAAATATTAAAGACAACTAATTCTTTTTATAAGATTCATTATTTGAATTGCTTGATATAGATCAATGTGAAAATAAAAGTGCTTCTCAAATTGTGTGCAAGATCACAGCAAAAGGTGTTCCAGAAGAAATACACACACAGCACATTAAAAACTTTTGACAGTCCTTCACCAAAGAAATTAATTTAATTTCACATTTCCACAGGCATTAACTTTTGGGACAACTACTGTATTTTAATTCTCCCAGAAGAGAAGTATTCCACAGAAACCATTAAACAACTCGGGGAAGTCATAGACCAGATACTAAATATTCTATTTCATTTGATCTATAGAGATAACAGAATTAAAAACATTGATCCTGAATATCATTTCATTCCAATATCCACACTTTTTAAAGAATATAAAATACCATCAAAGTTGACCATACAAAAAAATTACAAAAGTGAAAATGAAAAACTGCAAAACTCCACATCTAACCCACATATACAGAAAAACAAATAAAGGTATTAAAATATTATTTGTAATCATTTACATTCAAAATGGTTAGTAGAGAGAAGCTGAACCTTCTTTTTCATTCAAAAGTTTTATCTTGACTCCAAGCTGTTGAGTCGGAATGGTCAACATACAAAGAATAAAAGTAATTTAGAGTAAGAGTGAAATCCCATAGTATTTGGGGAGAATTACATGTCCTTGAAAATATCATTGGACTGAATTTAAATCTCATGATATACTAAATAGAAAAGGGGAAAACAAAGGAGATCTCTATTAGTATTGCTCAACAATACTAATAGAAAATTACACTGAAATTTCCACTGAAATGAATGCTTTGCTGGGAGGGAATTAGAGAACTTCATCATGATATTTTAATTGGTTTATTAATTCAAAAAAGCAAAATGCAAAGATGAATTTTATTTGTGAGGATGCTGTGTAATGAAGGCAAGCTGGAAAATAAACATATCAAAAAATCACATACAGACTGCAAATGGGAGATGCTTTAACATTGGCCATAAGACTTTCCCCATCTATGCTCTCACGTTGCTTTTGGGATTTGACCTTGTGAGACTCTATCTGCTTTCTGATGTGAGCTATGGGCAAACTGCTGGCAAGGCACTATCAGTGTTCCTTCTGAAAAATCAACAGTGACAGTCTTTCCCTAGTCTCGCCTGTGCTCATTGTCCATGTCTCCAAAACTAAACCACTTAATACAAATAAAATGTCTTCTCATGTTTAGACCCTTAGAAAGTATACATTAGCTATAGACTAGAAATCATCCCCAGGGAAGATGTTTTTGTTTGCTATGTAAATTTTTGCCTGCAAAAATATGTAATAGTCATTTGGGTGATTCTGATTCCTGCGAAATTCAAAAATGGGTGCTGCACTGATAACTCTTTATGCTGACATTTACTGAAAAGAGCTGAGGCTCTGGACTCAGGACCTTTTAACACCTGAGAACTACCATTTACAAGCTGTGCACTTTAGAAAATTATTAAGTATGTTTAAAATGCAGTTGCCTGCCTCAGTTGAAAAATCAAGCTCATGATAGCTATCACATAGTACTTGTTTAAGGAGTATCCATGTATGTACAGTACATACCACGGAACTGGGACTTAGAAAGTGTTAAAAATAAGTTTCCATTTCTCCCCTTTTAAAATCATTATCAGCCCAATATCTCTTTTTCGTGCAAGTCATTTGCTTTCTGATCCTTGTAAACTAACTAGTCTATATCCACAATCATTATGAATTATTCCATAGAGAGCTAATAAGTACACACATATCCACATATTGAAATAGGCAATATGAAGTTGTTCATGTCATCCTCAGCAGTGTTAGCAGTGGTTAGCAATGTGGACATTACAAGCAGGGAAAAAAGGGCATGTTTTCTCACAGCGCTTAGCCAGGGTCTTTGGAAATGTTCTGCTACCATTACCATCACACTACTGATCAGTCAAGGAAAAGGATGACATTCAGCCTAGAAAATCACTAGCATAGATCAGTGTGACCAGGAGGTAAGTAGTCTCTAGAAACTTGATGCACTGAACCCTTTAATTCAAGGAAAACAGAGTAAGATTGTTTAATAAGAACTTGGCTTACTCTACTGTCAGATGCTTCTAGAAAAATAAATGCTCTTTACTGAAACCTAAAGATATGAGTATATTTTCAGCCATTTTTCTTTGCCCTAAAGTAAAGAGACCTGTATAGAATATGAAAACGGAAAACATTATTAAAATCACAATGGTGCTATGACAGAAGTCCTAATTTGGGGGGAACATGGGAAACTTTCTTTTAGGAATATAATTTTAGTGATCTTTCTTTCAGAAACATGATTAGCAAAGGGTACATTAATTTTCTGAATGTGTATTTCAGGATATATATGTATTTAAATGTTAATACATTTGTCCTACACAATGCCTGAGTAAAACAATAGGTCTGTTAGTAATAATTTCTAAGATTTAGTTTTGTTATAAGAATGCAGAAAAAGTTAAGATTCTTAATTCACTTTATGTTTCTTATTAATCTTATGACAATATACTCAAGACACCACATTTACTTAGACATTATTTATAAACTATTTCAAAGGACAAAAGTGGAAGAAAGACAATAGCACAATTTTGTAATTTATTCATGTAATATCAAGTGTATATGGCATGAAAATATTTTTTCATAGCTATTGAAAGAAACTAAAATGGTCTTCATTTCTAGACACAGATGCTAAACAGAAGGGGATTTTATAAAGCTTTCATAAAACATAGAGTAAGCTTAAAACTGCTTATATTGCTTATGCATGCAAAATATTGGAAAGTTTAACTATGAAGGTTGTAAGTTTAAGCATATTGTAAACATATACTTTATAAAATAAAACTGCTACATCATTCTTTAAAATGTAGTCCTTAGGATCTGAATACTATAGCGATTCGATGCCCACAATCTTCAATCATGATTGGGCTATATTACGAAAGTAGAGATATTTCTAAATATGTCTCCTACAAAATTATAACCTAATTAAATATACATTTTGTGCCTGAAAGTTTCTTTCAATATTGAAGAATAATTCTATGCAAACTGAAATATAATTGAATATTTTTGTGATCATAAATTCATAGTCCAGCTAGAAGTCCAAATATTTATAATAATATTTGATTCTTGTCTTTCTCAAGAAATATCCCACATATCCTATTGTCTCTACCTTCAAAATATATCTAAAATTTTTACCATTTTCATTACTACAATACTGGCCCTAGCCACCATCATCTTTTGGCTGTGTTATTCCTATATTCCAACCTGTATTATTCAGCTTTGATGAAACAACAAACAACCTTACAAATATCATTGATTTTCAGCAACAAACATTTATTTTTGTTTACATTTTATGGGTCATTAGTGGTGCCTGTAGCTCTACTGGACTCTCCTCAACTTTTTGGGCCTTGCTTGCCTTGTTGTGGTACAGCTGGGAATGGGCTTTACATTATTTTATTTTAGCATCAAGGAAGAAGGAACAGTTACTATCTGTGGCATGCTGATTTCATGGAAGATGACAGTAGCCTGAGGACAGAGTCGGGGTGTTGACTGGACAAAGTCTAACTATGCACATGTGCACTTAAAGCTTCTACTTAAATGTGGCAAAAGTCACATCTGCTCATGTTTCATTGACCAAAGTAGGTCTATTGCCAAGCCCACAGTCAATGCAATGGGAAAGTATATATTTTACTTATATGAAGAACTTATAAAAGCCAGTAGTGATCAAATAAATGTGAAAAAATAATATAATCTACCATTTCTCTGAAACAGTATCTCTGCATTTACCCTTGTTATATCTGAGGGTGGGGTTTTGTTTTTTGGTTTTGGGTCTTTTCTCAAAACACTATCCAAATAATCCTATTAAAGTAGAAGTCAGATCGTATCTCTCCTCTGCCTAAAATTGCCCAGTGGCCTCTCACCTAATTACAAGTGAAATACAAAGTCATTACAATATCCTGCCTTATCTTTTATTTCTCTTACCATTGCTCTCTTTGCCAAGAGGCTAGTTTTGGGACACAGCTAGCACCATCCTATCTTGGTGCCATTGCAATTTCCCTTGTGTTCTCATGGCTTCTTCCCTTACCTACTTCAGGTCTTTATTTAAATATCTACTTCTCTGTGAGGGTTTGATTCACTATTTTATTTAAAATTTTAACCCTCTCCCAGAGCTATGTTAGCTCAACCTGTAACTTTTTTCTTCTGAATTAAAAAAAATATTTTTGGGGTATGTGCTCCAAATCACTTGTTTAGAGGAGGATGGGCAACTACTAATAGTCTCTCCAAGAGTAAGTTCAAGGGGGTAGCTGTAGTTCCCCAAGGCAAAACTGGCATATAACTTAACAGAGAAACCTGAGCGGATGATGGGCAAAGGCAGATGCTGCAAACTGCATTCAAATTATTTTATGCCCAAATAGTTTTAATTCTTCATTTACTGCAAGATAATTTTGAACAAATAAGTATCTTCTGAAAATTAGAGGTATAATTAAAATAGAAATTTTCAGTAAGTGACTTTTAAAGTTTCTTTTTTTTTCAAAATGTATTTGAGAATGCACAGACTAAATCTATGGCCTAAGTGACTTAACTATGTGATGCCTAGACTACAACAGAGAGTCAACAGAACAGAAGGTCAGTTCAGCTCTTAGTTCAGCCCACGATTCAGCACCACCAGTTTATGTGCCCACAAAGCTTACATGTGCCATACTCTCAGTGAGATCACCCCCTCCTTGAATCTAGCCTCATTCCCCAGAGGGCATTTCAGAGGGCATGTCAAGTGGGAGGGAGTGGTAAAGTCATCTGGGCTACTATTACAATGGTGAGGAAAGGGATAAGGAAGATACAGTGAAAGCTTCTTTATCTCAGATGCAAGAGCAGCAAGTAAAGTGAGCACTCCAAGGTGGATGCAAGCACTTTGTGCTGTAAAAGTGAATTTGTTGGGATGTATATGAAACTCTTTTAAACAGCTGAGCTGGTCTATGTAATTCAATCAAAATTATATGTCTTAAATATTAACAAGACACAATTAAGGAACACTGAGGGTGGCTAACTACTGATGACTGATATTCCAAAAATCAGTCATCGATGCTGATAACTATATATATCCCTACCTTTGTCCTTGTTTCCATCTCCCTTGTTGTACTTTCATTTTAAAGAATCAGAGCTTCCAGCTTCACACTGACTGCTCACACCTTGTCTCTCAGATATTGTCTCTCAAAACAACATTTTAGGGTCAAGATTTTTTTGCATTCTCAACTAAACTTTAATTTCTATGCACACAGGATAAAGTCTGTATTTATTCACTACTATTACTCCCAGCATCTAGCAGCAGATATTCAATAACTATGAAATAAAAAAGTAATTTAAAAAAAGGAAACACAAATAACCAAGAAAAAGGATATGGTACCAGACAGTGCAATAGCTAAACCCAGTGGTCAAAGACTAGCTTTGCCAGTAATCCAATGACGCTAATTCAGAGCTCACCCATTAAACTATATACTACAGCACAGTGTTACTTCAAAGTGTGAACTAAAGAACCATAGTTCCTTAAAATAGTGATAGGTATAACAAAAAAAGTGTTCCATGGTCAAAATGTTTAGGAGACACTGAATAAAATTCAATAAAATAGGGGAAAAAAAAACAACAAATGAATGAATGATAAAATAGAAAGGGAAGTGAATTTGCCCTATTTTTTTTTTATTCCTAGGAAACTGCTAATGAAAATGATTAATAATAATCCCAAACTAATTGTTACTACCTTATACATTTCCATGTGTTCTCTGTTGCTGCAGGCAACATATATCTTCCAAGTGTCCCCTTTATTGCACTTAACCAAAAGAATGAGTGAGGTGGGAATCACATTCATTATGAAAATTTCGAGGGTGGGGAGACATTTTTATTTTAAATATTGCACATAACACACCACCACTGGTGATTGTCAAATGTTTCATTCAAAGAAGGACATCAAAGACAAACTCGAACACACACAAATGAAATGTAAAACAATTTACCACTGTACTGAATTATTGTTAATGGGTCTTACTAACACAGCTATAAAAAGAAACGCAAAACTCCATGTATCAACTTCAAGTGAATCCTAGGGAAAACTACAGCAACGTTTGGGACGGTGGTTGGGGAAGTGGTGGCGGTGAGGGCATATGTATATATATGCACGTGTATGTATTTTGTGCCTGTCTGTCCAACCAAAACATATCATCCTGCTCAAGTTTAAAATTAAAATCATTCATTATAAAAGAATATTTTTACAGTCTCAACAGAATAAAGAAGAAATCCAGCTTTGTACTCCGGCCAAAGTCTTTCAAGCACAATTTTAACGAGAATAGATATAAAAGGATATCTGTGAATTATCAAAGATTGACTTGAAATTTCTTTTGCTTTCTCTAGCCTTGCTCAATGACTGTGTTTTGTTAAAACTGTCTGCTGAGCTCTGATGACTCCCGGTCACTGGAATATGTTGTTAACAGACCTGTTGGAAGTACTAGTGCTCGCAGCTAATGCATTCTTAGAGCTGCACAGTATGAACACAGCAGGTGTAAAGTAAAAGCAATGATAAAAAATTGAACAGACCTTAAGTGCTATGATTATTACTGTAGGCCAGTTTTTATCATCTCTTTTGAAAGTGTACTTGAATTTCCTGCATCTAAAAGTATTGATAGCAATATTACCCTCATAATTTCTTTCTTAGTGATGGGAACCACATACCATATTTTTTTAAAAAGCAAGTAATATTTGAAAGGACTTTCCCAGAGAGGGTAGAGGGTAGACTATTAAAGCTACAAATGAAATTATCTGAAGATTCTGAGAAGATTTCCTCAAATAACCTAGTAACAGGCTAGCAAAATCCAATATAGCAATGGCTGAGATTTTTAACATCAGCTTTCCTCTAGAGAATTTGTACCCATTGATAAGTTTTGCATCCTTATCAGTAAAAGGAGGACAAGAGTTTGTTTTAGAGGTAGAAACTCTAAGTGCAGAAAGGTTTTGCATTGATGGTTGGAGAGTAGAAGGACGGTAATCAAATTCTAAGTTCAGCAGTCTCTTAGTTATGCAAGACTGTGTTTTGAGATTAAAGTAAATTCATCTCTATCTCTACCTAGACAGATACAAATAGATATAGATATTGATGGAGATGGAGAGATAGAGACAAAGACAGAGATAGAGATATACTACCTGGTAGCAGGTTACAAACATGGATTTATTAAACCCAAATTATTGTAAGTAAACATTTTACTTATTTACAGAAAAAAATGTTTTCACAGGTTAACGTTAAAATCTGTGTCTCCTTTAGTAATGTTTAAGAGATGAAAGCTTTAAAATTAGTAGGAAGTGCAAATTGTATATGTACCTGAAATCTTTACAAAAGGGTGTCCACACTGACATATCATACATCTGTATAACCTTATAATCTTGTGCATACTTTTTTTTTTCCTACACCTTGCATCTGATCCATCAGCACATTCTGTAACTTTAAAATGTATTTAGAGCTAAATCACTTTCACCCCTCTATTAATACTGCTCTGGCCAAGTTACCGGGCTACAGCCTCCTACCTTGATCTCTCATTTAAATTACTGCCACGGCCTCCTAAATGATCACTGCTCTGCACCATATTGATTTCTTTTAATAGAGCATCCACGGTGATACCATTAGATCCTGTCAGTTTTGAACTCAAAACATTCCAGCGGTCCCTGTCTGATTCAAAGTAAAGGCTATGTCTTTATAACACTCTACAAGGCACTACATAATCTCTCCTTGCCCCAGTACACATGTGATCTCCTTTCTTAATATTCTTCCTTTCCATCGCTGTGTTCCAGGCACACCCACCTCTCTGCTGTTCTTCAAATATGCCAGTCACAGCCCTACCTCAAGACTTTCACACTTGTTATTCATTCTGTCTGGAGTGTTCTTCCTCTGGTAACAATTTTGCTAGCTTTCTTTAAATTGCTTCTCCTATATCGTTATTTAAGTGTAACTTCCCTTGCCCACTCTATTTAAAAATCCACCCCTTCACTACTTCCTAATCCTCTTTTTTATTTCTTCCTTCTTAGCACTAATGAGTGCTCATATATTGTTTATTAATCTTTCTAAATAGAATGTAAGAAATATATTTTTGTATGTTTTGTTCACTGCTTTATTGCAGGGTCTAGTACAGTATGTGACACACAGAAAGCAGGTGCTCAATAAATATTACTTTAATATTTATCCTAGATATGGGAAATATTTTTTTGTAAATCATAAGATTTTAGAGATAGAAAAATCTCAGGTGCCCCTTTCTTCCAGAATTCTTATTTTATGGAAAGGATACTGAAAATAAAATGTTAAGCGTCTTTTCCAAAATCGATTAAAGTCAGAAGCGGGAATGGAAGTTAGAATTTTTTGTTGTTTTTATTCTTCAAGTGATTATATTTCTTATATATTACTAATACCAAGATATTAGTTATAAATTTTAAGGGATAAAATATGCAATATAATTCTAAAGAACAAAATATGTTCAAGAACCTAGAAAAATGGTACAGATGAGCCGGTTTGCAGGGCAGAAGTTGAGACACAGATGTAGAGAACAGACATATGGACACCAAGGGGGGAAAACTGCAGTGGGGTGGGGATGGTGGTGTGCTGAACTGGGCGATTGGGATTGACATGTATACACTGATGTGTATAAAATTGATGACTAATAAGAACCTGCAGTATAAAAAAACAAACAAAACAACTAATACTAAACTTTCATTGGGTTATTTGTATGGAAATATGTTAATATAAATGTTTCAGACATTAAAAAAAAATATATGTTCAAGAAAAAATAAGCATATAAAAGTAATATTCCTAAGAGACTGTGAAATCTCAGTTAATGATACATTAAAGTTATCTATAATTAGAATAGAAAAAGATCTAGAGTCATAGGATATCACAAGTCAATTACAAATGAGAAACACTACAATGTGAGTGAAAAAATGTACAGTACAAGCACACATTATACTGGGAAATACTGTAATTGAAAAATGATCATCTCACTGTATACTCAACACTGCTCAAATCCTTATTAGAATAATATCTTCAATTCAGAGCTCAGAAGCAAAATGGAGATGTGGACAAATTGAAGTGTGCTCAGTTGACAGCTACAGAGATAATTAAAGTGCTGGGAAATTTGGCCTCTGAGGATAGGTTAGAGTAACTCGGATTACTGAAACTGAATCAAAGATGGTTGAGGTGATATTAGATAATAGTTACCAAACGTAAAATAGTTATATTTTAAAGAATGAGAGCCAGCTGTCAGTTTCTCCATTGGGAATTAAGAAAGGGGTCAATGACATTTCTCTGCAGCATGCTGAAATTAGGTTAACTGTAATGAAACTTTTCTTTATATGGGGAAATTATTAAATGAGAAGATGTTACTGAGAAAAGTATTTTCATCTGGTACTCTAAAATTGCCTATGGCTTCTTAATGTTCAAGACTGATTAAATCTTCCCTTTGATGTGGATATGGATGAAGTAACAAAGCAAATTCTCTCCTGGTCATTTCATGTCTGGTTCTCATTAATTGCTCCAATTCTTCTTGAAATAATGTTTGATTATGATTTAATGATAACTTCATTTTGCACAGATATCTTGGTCAGATTACTTTCGGCAGTAATCTAATTTAATATCACTGATAATGTTTGGGTAAAAATGTTATGAGATTCTCATAATCACTAATATATAAAGACTCTTGCAATATCTTCCCCAATTTTTTTTACCTTCTGCTCCTCCATCCCCAGAAGTCCCATCTATTAAACTCCATCCTACATTCTAGCAAAGGAATTAATTCCTTTTTCTAGCATAGCTCTGATCATGATAATGATAAATTTTTGCTAAGAAGAAAAACACGTGCACATTACCTATTAGCACATCTCTGTTGTCAGGGGAATAAAGGCTCTACTGACCTCTTGCACTTTAATCCTAGTATAATACACCTCTATGTTGGACACCATTTTCCTTTGATAAACTGTCCTGTAGGTTATACTGACCTATTTCTTTTTTATGAAATTTTATAGGCTGCATTTTGAAAGAGCAGAACTTAATTCACCTCATCACTGATCATTTTATATTCCTTGTCCTCTCAGCCACCTGGTGTACCCTTTAAAACATCATGCAGATGAGTATGCCCTCACAAGGACAGCTCTGTGACTTTGGTCTGAATGATTCCCACAGTCCTCTGGGAAGGAATGTGATTGACAGTATCTTCTAACTCTAGCTATCTGTACTGGTCTAAAGATAGGGATTGCCTATGCATTCTGTCATTTGGAGTTGAAAAGAAATAGCTCAATAACAGCCTCTGGGAATATTGTTTTCCCAGCAAAAACAGATTGTTTCTCTTTAAAGACTTTTCCAGTTTTCTCTTTCCAAAATCTATTCCATATTGTTTCATGACTTCATAGCAAAAAAACAATACATAAAGAACATTTTAAAAAATTTTTCACCAAAAATTCCCTTTTCATTATTGAGGTATTTAAATTTTCCTTCTCACTATTTTAGGTAGATATTGCTACCATAAACATACACAAAAATCATAGTTTCAATGTATAAAATTATAAAGTGGTTTAAAAATTATTCACAATTTTATAACAAGGATAACACTGTAAAAATGGGGGATTTATATTTTGAGAGACAGAGAATAATTATATAATATAAATGCAATTTAAAATAAATGAATAATTTTTAAAAGTTCATTTTAACCAAAATAAGATGGTTTTTCAAGCGATCTTTTATAATTCATCATCTCCAATATTTAACATATAGTGGGCCTCTTTCCACATGATTAAGTCCAAATTTATTCTGTTTTAACTGCTGCATAGTATTCTACTGTTTTGGTATAAGGTTGCCATGTATAGTTGTGTAGATTTTCCACTGATCAAGGGTCCCTTACTGACGGGACAGGTGGAGCTGAAATTTAGTCCATACAGCCTTTACCCAGCTCTATAATCACTTGTGTCTGGCCAGAGGAATTGTCTTTTTTAATTAACACAAATTATCCATATGGGTAGCAATGATCCTGTAGTTTTAACTGAAAAGTTTTACAAGTGCATAGTTTAAAATATCAAATAACTCAACAAGGCTTATAACCAAATACAGCAGTACACCTGTCCCAAACCTTCCCATCCCTAATTTGATACCTAGTACTATCATCTTCAATTTTTTTTCAGCAAGAAATATTCCAGAATTTACATCCACATTTATTAATAAGATATTTACACCCCATATATTAATTTTTCAGTTTCAGATGTTATCTACTGAATTCCTACTATGAAAAAACAGGAATTTCCTTTTCTTACTGTCAACCACATCAATTCCACTATGCCAAATGTACACACACAGTGTTCCCAATAAAATTACTCAAATATTTTTACTAGATCAATATTTAATGTCCACATGGTTATGACTACATACATTGTATTCATTATTAAAGTGGTATTTTACATTTCTAATCTATTTCCTTTTTCATGAAGCTTTTTGTTTTAACTGCACTTAATAATTAGTTTGTTTATTTGCTTATATGTGGTTAAAGGTTACTTGCTATTAATTCATCCCACAGCTCTCCTCCAGAAGTATAACTATAATTTCATTATGTTCACACATCACATATTTTACTGGTTTAATTTTTTCCTTAGATAAATAATTCTTGAAGCTCTCTCCTTTTCTTCTCCAGTCTGGAGTCTGTTCTTTAATCCTGCAGGATAGCTATTATTTTGTCACCTCGGGATCTCCATTCAGCCTCATCAGAGATGTTCCCATTAACTCCTTCCTGCATTGGATCCCTGTTTCCTGATTTTCATTTTTTCCTTATTCTTGCTTTATGGCTTAATTTTAATGGACCCATACCTTACAGTAGGTCATTGAAAATAAATTGAAAACAAGTAAATTTCTTGAGGTCTTGGATGCCTGTAAATAAAATGAGAATGGTAGCTAATGCTTTTAAGAACTTCCTAAATGTCAGCGACTGCTCTCTGCATTTTATACTTATTTACTTGTTTAGTCCTCAAAACAACACTGAAATAGGGTTGATCATTATTTCCTGGGGAAAAGAGAAATTTAAGAAATTTAAATTTAAACCCTAAATCATGGAGAGGGTTGTCGTACCACCATATAAATGCTTGAAATCAGGCTTCAGAATCCATAACACTACATAACAACTCAGTAGGGACTTCCCTGGCTGTCCAGTGGTTAAGACTCCGCGCTTCCAGTGCAGGAGGCAAGGGTTTGATCCCTGGTCGGGGAACTAACATCCCACATGCCACGTGAAATGGCCAAAAAAACCAAAAAAACAAAAACTCAATAGCATTATTCTACCACCACATGTGATGAATAATTAGAACTGATAAAGAATTCTATCTTCTAATGGCACCAATAAATTTATTTACTCCTTTTTCACTGTTTCATTCTACTTTTCACTGTTATCTCTTTCTATTGTTTGGATGTTGGATATCTTATGTGGGTCCTCTAATGTTGTTATTTTTTCCCAGGTATTTTCCATTTCTGTTCTGGGAAGTTTTGTTAACTTTATTTTTCAATACCTTTATTGAAATTTTAAATTTTCTTAACATTTTATTTTTCAAAAATTTTTTTCTCCATTGTTCTCAGCCACTTTTTCTTGATCCATGAACACACTCCCTTTCCTCATTTTTATATATGTATAGACTGTTGGGCTTCTTTGTAAGGTGATCAGGTTGAACTGTTTCTTAGGGGAACTTCAACTGTCAAAGTCTGTACATCTCTCAGTTTCCCTGGAGGGGAATTATTTAATATCCTGCCTATAGGTTACAAGCCCAGCAGCCAGTGTTCTCAGAGCTGAGTAAGAGAAATGGTTTTACTATTCTCTATATTGGCTTTCACAGGTCCCTGAATTTCCACTTAGAATCTTCATCCTCATCTATGCCTGGTGCCCCATGTCCAGATCCATGCCTGGCTCAACCTCTTCAGACAGCTAAACTTCAGTTCCATGAAAGTGATTGTTTCTTTTACAAATTTTTAAGCAATTCTTTTCATCAGCCCCAGTAGCAACCTGCTTTCAGAGATGCCTCTATACAGAGACAGTATTTCCAAGTATTTGAGCCTATTAAATGGGCTCTTAAATGTATAGTTATATTATACAAAACATCACTGTTACTCTTTTTGGTTTTGTTTCAGACAATGCTATCAAATACCAAAAAAATTCTTAATATCTTCCAAAACTGAAATTTTTCAGTATCACAAAAGATATAAGTATATAACAGTGGGTTCACTGCTAAGTCTAAACCTAGAATACCAACGTAGTTTACGTATTGTGATAGAATATTTTTCTTACATATATCCAGGCCTGACCTCCTGAGAAGTTAGACATATATGAGGACCTACCCTTCTAAGAGATAAATAAGGTTTCAATCTTATTGATTAGAAGCATGCATTTTGAAATCACTGGAACAATAGCATTTGCCAAGTTACCCATGCTATGTGTAAGATAAAATAAATTCTGCACAGTAATCTCCACTTGGAGAATTCTGCAGGTACATACAGGTGGAAAAATTCATGTCTTCCGACACACTATGCCATTTCTTCTGAACAAGGAGTAAGTATGTTTCTCTCACTCACTACAGTTCCTGCAAAATGATGAAGGTGTAGAGAAAATTGTGAAGTTTTATTTTCATTTGTTTGTTTTGTGTTGTTTTAAATAGGAAACCTTAACTACTATCACTAATGATAGCTTTCCTTTCCATGTGATATTTATGGTGAATATTTATTTTCTAGTTTGATAATCCAAAGTATTTGAAATGTAAAGATACCTATGATTTTCAAATGCATTTTGATGTTTAAAGACTATAATCAAAATAAATATTTTCCTTAAAATGTTTTCTTTAATTGTATGTATTTTAATCCCTTAAATATAAAATAATTGACAAATAAGTCTACTAAATCAACACAGCTCAATATCTTTTCAAGTCAAGGTTGAGAGACATGCAAGTACAAAGTCATCCATTAGGCCAATAGTTCTCAAACTTGAGGGAGCACAGAAATCAACCAGAGAGCAAGTTAAAGGTCCAAATTACCAAGCTTCTCCAGCATAGATTTTGGTTCAGTTTCTCTAGGATACTGTGCTTTTCCAATGATACAGATTGTTTGTGATGCAGCTGGCATCTAATCTTAGTTTGAGATACACTGGAGTAGGGTGTAAATTACATTATAGCAGATACTGTGTCATATTTGGTTCTCCCAAGAGTTGACCTTAGATTAAGATTCAAATGGAAGCAGTGGCCAGCTGAAGCCTAATCCCTTAGGGAAGCTCTGAGAAATTCTACAACATAAATGCCTTAATGTTATCCCACTGACAGGGAAAGGGAACTGGGGTATTTATATAGTAACTCCAGAGAGTCAATGGTAAAGACCACTCCTGAGAGTTGATTTCTCTTCACTCCCAGTCCACTTGGGCAGGGTAGCTGGGTTGTCTACAGTTCTGGTATAGTGATCTTCAGCACAGATGCAGACTGGCATGTGGAAGTCACACAGAGCACCTACTAGTAATGCCTGAGCACCACAGACCAAGCACTGACAGTGTCCACCACAAAACTGGGTCTGCATGTTTATACCTCTCTCCTTAGTACCTGCAACATAGTAGGCAATAAATAAGTATTTTTGAAATAAATAACAATGAATAAATGAAAGATAAATGACACAGCTTGTAAGTGAGAGATTTATATTATGTTCAAATAAAATGGGATGAGTGATTAAGGCAAAATGCTAAGCCCTGATAGCACGGGATTCTGGGTAGTGGAATTTGAAGTCAGGAAGTTCTCCTCTTTATGTGATTTTCATCATATTAATGTGCACCATAGAACTGTTTGTTCTGTACTGGAACCTCTTCTCACCCATCCCTTTTAGGAAACTCCTTTGGAAATATTTTTTCTAGATTACTCTTAATAGGAAGATGCAACAGAGTTTAATGGAAAGCTTTATGTTACAACACAAATGTTGGCTATAGTGAATATCCTTCTATCTTCCTAATTAAATATGAATCCATTTTATCTAATCTTGATTTTTTTTATATCAGCATTGCTTTAAGCCATCACAAAAGCAAATAGGGAAGTAGATATGAAACTTTTAGTCTTATAAAACAGCAGAAATAAATCTATATCTAATTGGCAGATGTTTGTTCCAAAAATAATATGCAAACACTCATATGTGCACACTTTATTATACACACACACACAAATCCATATTCCTGAGTAAAATGCATGCCATCAAATCCCCTGAAAGTGTTGATCCAGGTAGAAAGTAGGATGACCTTTCAGATTCTCTGTCTTACTGATGTTTCTCACATTTCCCATTCATATCTAAAGAATCAAGGTCACAGAACTTGGAAGCCAAAAATTCAATATCCCAAATAGCTGCCTCACATCCTGCTTGGAATTGGAGGGGGAAGGGAATGTATAAGCAAGTAATTAACTGGTCCTAAATTAGAAGTATCCCACAGCCATAAAGGAAATACTCAGTTCCACACCCATAACCAATTTGTTGATCAAAAGTAGGGATTAGAATTCAAAGGCTTAAAAACGTGAACAAAGTAACAAAGAGGAGTCAATTAGTTTAACTGCATATTGGATCACGGCAAATGGAGAAGGGAGAATTTTAAACTCTATGAACTGCACAGTATGTCTTGCCTAAGATCACCAAAATAAAATAAAATGCTCCTGCATGCACAACTTTAGGTACACACATGCATGCACAAACACACACACACACACAAACATATCTTCTGGAGGCTAAATAAAACATTTTTCTATAACCAAGTTATAATCCTAACTTTGGATAAAGTGATCTCTTCCTTAAACAAGCTGTGTAATTTTAATTTGATAATATGCCGTTAAATATTTAGTAATTTTATGTTAACTTTCTATTCCATCTATTATGTAGTTAAAATCTTCTCCTTCCACCTGTCAAAATGTTTTAAGGAATGTTTGTGTATTTGAACAAAACCAAGAGCTGTAAAAATGCCTACATGAACTCCCTTTAGCCTAAATATTATACAGTGAAGTAGAAACGGCATCATAGTACATTATGGTCCAGGGAGCAGGATAAGGAAAGATCTTAATGGATTTTCCAAGGGTTTCATCAGGCTTATTTGGACTGTATCATATATGACAGCGGGCACCCGAAGAGCATTACTTTTGTCTTTTGGAATAAATATTATGCGTGAATCTTATCAAATTTTAGCATTTCTTTCTCAGCAATGTGACCTTTGCAAGTTCCTTAAACTGCTTTGCACACGTATTGTGAGGATCAGTGGAAATCATTTATTTAAAGCACATAGTCTTAAGTGCTCATTAAACACTGCTTTCTGTTATTTCATTATTAGCATTATTATTATGCCTTCTCAAAGACCAGTGGGACCGAATGTAGGGGTAGCATTCAGAGAGCATTTAGCAAAAGATAAAAATAATAATAGCTGACATCTATTCAAGGAGCAAAATGCTCCAAGAACTGTACAAAGAGCATGAACTTATTTAATGCTGTCATCAATCCTATTCCATTTCCAATTGCACATGAGGAATCTGAGCCTCTGAGAGATGAAGCAACTTGTTCAAGGTCACATGTAGAAATGGCAGGGCTGGAATTTAAACCCAGGTCGTTTAGATTTAGAGTCAGGCTCTTAACTAATATCCTATACTGTCCCTTGATAACAAAATTCAACTGTCCATATAGAAACCATGTGGGTTAAAATGCCATGTAGGGCAGATAGATAAGGAATACCAACATATGGATGAAGAAAGAATAGATATATTTCCATTAGTCACATTTGACTCATGGCTTTCACCGATAAAAAGTGAAGAGGAACTAGAAATTAAATACTGGAATTTTACTATCAAAGGTACAAGTGCTACATATAATTAGGGTGTGATTTACTTATGGCTAAATAACCTGTATAGTTAGCTGCATAGAATTTTCATGCTATTGGGTGTATTCTGTCACAATGAATTCATCTTTTCTTGTTTGGTTTTGCTTTACTATAGAAATAAAGCATATATATTTACAATAAATAAAATATATTACATATCATGTACATATATTATATAATAAATATAATATCCTAAGTTAAAAATATTTCTTTTTAAATATTGATTTAATAAGCTACTACATACCATCGTACCTGACAATCACAATCATTATTCTGATGTCCCACTAGAGGAATAATGTCTCTATCCCTTATTTATAAAATGTCACATTATTGCACTTGGTACGGGTGTATCTATGTTTGTTATTCTGTCTTTCTTTTTCATAGATACCCTTTTCTAAGTACTCACACAAATAAACACCCTTATATGAAGAGAGTTCAAAATGGCTGAGTAGGAGGACTTGGAACTCCATCTCCCCTCACAAACACACATCTACATATGAAGCAATTCTCACTGGAAGAAAACTAACTGGTAGAAAGACTTGTACAACCAAGGCTATAAGAAAGATTCACATGCAATCAAGTAGGTAGGGAAGAGAATGATCAGGTCAGGACCTGTGCACCTGGGAAGGGTCAGAGAAGATGAGGGGTGGATTACAAGGGTAGAGATCTTCCATGGGGCTGAGAGGTTCGAGTCACGTATTGGACACCCCAGCCCTGGGTCTGACACCGGAAAGACGAGTCCCCATACCTGGTTAGAAAACCAGTAGGATTAACAGGAGGGCTGTAAGAAACCTAGAATCTTCCTGTGAAGAGTGCACACACACTTGCTTACTCCCGAAACAATGTAGAAAAAGCAGATTGAAGCTGCATGCGACTCTGGTCAGTTCCCCATGACTGCTTTGGCTCATGTCACAGCTTATGCTGAGCACCTACTCTGCCCCACTTGCTTTGCAAAACAGCTCCACATAATGGCAATGGCTGCCTTGGCTAAGGGGAGTACTCAGCTGTGAGGGATGGTACCAGCCTGGACCTGATGGCATCTGATGAGGCGGGAGCAGCAATTACTGCTGTTTATAGAGGTGGAGCATCAGAAATGGGCTGGGACTCTGACTGGGGCTGGGGCCGTCACAGCCTGTGCTTCTCTGGGGTGAGGGTGCCAGTGCTGGAATGGGGGAGAGCACACACTTAGAGAGAATGGAGCTAACTTGAACCCAAAATCAAGGCTCTGCTCCAGCAACTTGGGACCTGCTGCTGTCCCTAATAGGGTGATGTTGGCCACTGAGCAGAGCATAAGCCCCAGCCACACCTGGCTCCAGCTCTAGTCCCACCATCTCCAGCCCCACCTGCTACTAAGGTGATAGCTGTCAGCACACCCTGGGCAAAGATGTGACTTATGTTAACATTATATCCAGGTCACCCACCAAAGCCACTAGGCACACACAGACTGTATAGGGATGCTCCCACATAAGGACAACCCTACAAGACTAGAATAGGTAACGGTTTCACCTAATTTCATAGAGACAGAGAAAGTTGAGCAAAATGAGAAGACACAGGAATTTGCTTCAGTTGGGAAAAAAAAAAAAACAAGAGAAAACCTCTGAAAAAACAATTAGTGAAACAAAAATAAATAATTTACCAAATAAAGTGTTCAAAGCATTAGTAATCACAATGCTAACTGAATTAGGAAAAAGAACAGATGAACACAGTGATAATTTTATCAAGGAACTGGAAAATATAAAAAAGAACCAGTCAGAACTGAAAAATTTAATAACTGAAATGAAAAACACAATAGGAGGAACTAATAGCAAAGTAGGTGATACAGAAGAGTGCATCAAGTATCTATCCGGAAGACAGAATAATGGAAATCACTCAATGAGAAAAGCAAAAAGAAAAACAAATTAAAAAAAAAAAATTAGAACAATTTAGGGGAACTCTGGTAAAATCAAGCATAAAACATTTGCATTACAGTGGACCCAGAAGGAGAAGGGAAAGAAAATGGTTAGAAATGTATTTTAAAAAATTATGGCTAAAAACTTCCCAAACCTGAAGAAGGAAACAGATATCCAGGTACAGGAAGTATGGAGGGTACCAAACAAGATGAACCTAAACAGACCCACACCAAGACATATTATAATGAAAATGGGAAAACTTAAAGATAAAAAGAGAATTCTAAAGGCACCAAGACAAAACAAGGAGCCATATACAAGGGAACCCCCACAGGGCTATCAGCTGATTTCTCTGCAGAAACATTGCAGGTGAGAAGGCATGATATATTTAGAGTGCTGAAAGGGAAAAAAGTGCAACCTAAGACATTCTACCTGGCAAGATTATAATTCAGAATTGAAGGAGAGATGAAAAACTTCTCAGACAAGCAAAAACTAAGAGTTCATCAATACTAAACCTACTCTAAAAGAAATGTTAAGGGGTCTTCCCTAAGTAGAAAAAGAAGGCTACAAGAAGATGTAAATATCTATATGAAGAAGTGCCCCTATTAAAACCAAATATATAGTAAAGGCTGAGGATCAACCACTTAAGTAAGCTAGTATGAGATTAAAAGACAAAAAATTATAAAATCATCTTTAACTATATAAGCAGTGAAGGAAAATACATGAAGATGTAAAATATGACAACAAAACCAAAAAATGTGGGGGAGGGGAGTAAAAAATGTAGATTGTTTACAATATATTTGAACCTAAATGACTACCAGCTTAAAACAAGTAGGTATAGTCATACATTAGCATGTATGAACTGCATGGTAACCACAAATCAAAAACCTACAAGAGATACAAAGAACACAAGCATACTACTAAAGAAAATCATCAGACCACAAGGGAAGAAGTGATTGGATTAAATACCGAGACCCATCTATACGGTGCTTACAAGAGACTCATTCCAGAGCTAAAGATACACACAGACTGAAAGTGAGGGAATGGAAAAAGATACTTTATGCAAATAGAAACAACAAGAAATCAGGGGTAGCAATACTCATCTCAGACAAAGTAGACTCTAAAACAATCTATAACAAAAGACAAAAGAAGGGCATTACATAATACAGGGATCAATACAAGAGGATGTAACACTCGTTAACATGTATGCACATAATACAGGAGAACCTAAATAGATAAGGCAAATGTTAACAGACATAAAGGGAGAAATTGATAATAATACAACTATAGTAGGGGATTTTAACACCCCACTTACATCAGTGGACAGATCATCCAGACAGAAAATCAATAAGGAAATGGAGGCCTTAAATGAGACTTTAGACCAGTTGAACTTAATAGATATCTGCAGGACATTACAGAAAAAAAACAGCAGAACAGACATTATTTTCAAGTGTACATGGAACATTCTCCAGAATAGATCACATGCTAGGCCACAAGAAGATAGTAATTATAGCAAGCATTTTTTCCAGCCACAATGATATGAAACTAGAAATCAATTACAGGAAAGAAAAATGGGAGAAAACACAAACATGTGGAGACTAAACAACATAGTATTAAAAAACCAAGAAGTCAAAGAAGATATCAAAGAGAAAATCAGAAAAAACCTCAAGACAAATGAAAATGGAAACACAACTTTCCAATATCCATGGGATGCAGCAAAACCATTTCTAAGAGGGAAGGTTATAGTGATACAGCCTACCTTAAGAAACAAACAATCAAAAATCTCAAACAGCCTAACTTTCCATCTAAAGGAACTAGAAAAAGAACAAAAAAAGCCCAAAGTTATCAGAAAGAAGGAAATAATAAAGATCAGAGAGGAAATAAATGAAATACAGACCAAAAAATAATAATAATAATAAAGATTAATGAAACAAAGAGATGGCTTTTTGAAAAGATGAAAAATTTGATAAACCTTTAGCCAGGCTTATCAAGAAATAAATAGTGAGGACCAAAATAAACAAAATAAGAAATGAAAGAGGATAAATAACAACCAATATCACAGAGATACATAAAAATCATAAGAAAATACTCCAAATGGTTATGTCAACAAATTGGACAACCTAGAAGAAATGGACAAATTTCTAGAAACATACAACCTGCCAAGACTGAAACAGGAAGAAATATACAATCCAAACAGACTGATCAGTAGTAGTGAAACTGAATTGGTAATAAAAAAATGCTCCTGGCAAACAAAAGTCCAGGACCGCAGGGCTTCACAGAGAAATTCTAACAAACATATAAAGAAGATTTAATACCTATCCTTCTCAAACTATTCCCAAAAATTGAAGAGGAGGGAACACTCCAAAATTCATCCTGAGGCCTCCATTACTCTGATACCAAAACCAGAAAAGGATCCTACAAAAAAAAGAAAATTACACACCAATTTCTCTGATAAATATAGATGCAAAAATCCTCAACAAAATATTAGCAAATTAAATTCAACCTATATAAAAAGGATCATACAGCATTATCAAGTAAAATTTATTCTAGGGAAGCAAGGATGGGTTAATATAAATCAGTCAATGTGATATACCTCATTAACAATAGGATGGTTAAAAATCCCATGACCATCTCAACAGACAATAGAAAAAGCATTTGAGAAAATTCAACATCCATTCATGATAAAAACTCTCCTTAAAATTTACATAGAGGGTACACATCTCAACAAAACAAAGGTCATTTATAACTAACCCACAGCTAACATTATACTCAACTGTGAAAAGGTGAAAGCTTTTCCTCTAAAATAAGAAACAAGACAAGGATGCCCACTTTTAACACTTCTACTTAACACAGGATTGGAAGTCAAAGTCACAGAAATCAGACAAGAAAAAGAAATAAAAGGCATCTACATTGGAAGAAAGAAGTAAAACTGTCACTATTTGCAAACAACATGATAGTATATATAGAAAACCCTAAAGTCTCCACCAAGAAACTATTAGAACTAATATATGAATTCAGTAAGGTTGCAGGAGAAAAGATTAATATACAGAAATCTGTTGCTTTTTGTATACTAATAATGAACTTTCAGAAAGAGAGAGCAAGAAAACAATCCTGTTGAAAATCGCATCAAAAATAATAAAATACTTTGGAATAAACTTAAGCAAGGAGGAGAAAGACCTATACTCTAAAAACTAAAAATCACTGATGAAGGAAATTGAAGATGATACAAAGAAATGGAAAGATATCCTGTGTTCTTGGATTGAAATAATTAATGCTGTTAAATGTCCATCTGACCCAAAGCAATCTACAGATTTAATGCAATCTCTATCAAAATACCATGACATTTCTCAGAGAACTAAAACAAATAATCTTAAATTTTACATGGAACCATAAAAGACCCTGAATAATTGCCAAAGCAATGTTGAGAAAAAAGAACACATCTGGAGGTATCATACTCCCTGACTTCACACTATACTACAAAGCTACAAAACAGTTTGTATTGGCACAAAAACAGACACGTAGATCAAAGGAACTGAATAGAGAGCCCAGAAATAAACCCACACAAAGGAGGCAAGAATATACAAGGGAGAAAAGACAGTCTGTTCAATAAGTGGTCCTGGGAAAAATAGCTACATTTAAAAGAAAGAAATTAGTATATTTTCTCACACCTTATACAAAATAAATTAAAAATCGATTAAAGACCTAAATGTATGACCTGAAACCATAAACTCCTGGAAGAGAACATAGGTGAAATATTTGTTGACAAAAATCATGGAAATATTTTTTTGGATCTGTCTCCTGAAGCGAAAAACACAAAAACAAAAACAAAAACAAATGGGGCCTAATGGAACTTAAAAGCTTTTGCACAGCAAAGGAAATAGTCAGCAAAATAAAAAGACAACTTTCTGAATGGGAGAAAATATTTGCAAATGATACGACTAATAAGGGCTTAGTATCCAAAATATATAAACAGTTCATACAACTCATATCAAAAAAACAAAACAACCCAATCAAAAAAATGGGCAAAAGACTTAAATAGACAGATGGCCAACAAGTACAGGAAAAGATCCTGAACATCACTAATCATCAGTGAAATTCAAATTAAAACCACAATGAGATTATCACCTCATACCTGTCAGAATGACTATCACCAAAAAATCTACAAATAACAAATGTTGGTGAGGATGTGGAGACAAGGGAATTCTTTCACACTGTTGGTGGCAGTGCAAATTGGTGCAGGCACTACAGCAAAACAGTATGGAGGTTCCTCAAAAAACTCAAAATAGAATTACCATATGATCCAGCAATTCCACTCCTGGGAAAAGAGTAATTCAAAAAAATGCATGCACTCTAATGTTCATAGCAGCATTATTTATAATAGCCAAGATATGGAAGCAACATAACATCCATCAACAGATGGGTGGAAAAAAAGATTTGGTCTGCGTGTGTGTGTGTGTGTGTGTGTGTGTGTGTGTGTGTGTGTGTGTGTGTACAATGGAATATTACTCAGCCATTAAAAAGAATGGAATTCTGCCATTTGCAACAATGTGGAGGGATCTAGAGCTGTATGATTAGCGAAATAATTCAAAGACAAATACTCCATGTTATCCCATATACATGGAATCTAAAATATAAAACAATGAAGGTAACAAAACAGAACAGACTCACAGATATAAAGAACAAAGTACTGGTTACCAGTGGGAAGAGGTAAATGGGAGGGCCAATATATGGATAGGTGTTTGAGAGATACAAATTACTATGCATAAAATAAATAAGTGACAATGCTATATTGTACAGCACAGAGAAACATACCCATTATTTTGTAATAACTTTAGATGGAGTATAATCTATAAAATTATTGAATCACTATGTTGTACACCTGAAACTAATATAATATTGTAAATCAATTAAACTTCAATTAAAAAAATAAAGAAGCGTATACAGAACCCAACAACAACAAAAGAACACATTTAGGAAGTGGTTTTTGTTCCTTTTATTCATTGTATTCAATTGCATGTTACATTTACAGAGTTAAATCAGTTGCCTAATGTGAGTATTATAAAACCACAGAAAAACTTATATTATGTAAATAATGTTTAACCCATTTTATCATATTTTTAAAAACCACATTAAATAGTTTGGAAATATATTTTCCTCAAAAATGGAAAAGTGGTCACAGAAAATTTTAGTGACCTGACCAAAGGCACTAAGCAACTCTTGGGTTGAAACAGGACTCAGCCCAAGATGTCAAATGTCTGGCCTACTTCTCTCTTTTCAGGGCAACAGGATGAAAGCAGTAATGATATGTATTAGCAGCCCAATGCATGAATGCTTGAAGCAGAACACGTTCTTGTGGTGCCACAAGCCTTTTAAAGCAGTTTTATCCACACTAAAATGAACAACAAAGGGAACATGGGCTCTAGTCCCACGAGAGCCATATTTTCTAATGTTTCTATTAGAAATAAACTCTGCCTTCAACTCCCCATAGCAACATTATTATGAACATGGTTTTATGTGGATAAATTACTACTATATTTCAGCTACACTGTGGGTTAAATAGGCTTTTGTGAGCTGCACTGCAGATATCCTCACCTCATATACTGTTGCTACTATAGAAAAATGAATTCTGACTCCAAGCTAAAAATTTTAAAAAAGACATTTCATTGACATGGAAAATATATCCTAGTATAAAGTCCTTTTAATTCCTCAAGCCTGAAAATTTGACCATGATGGCTTTGGAGTAGAAATTGGTATTTTCTTCTCATAAGTGCTGCATATAGATATTTATCCCCATAATTTATCTTTAAAATAGTTTCAGAATACATTAGGCTGAGACATAAAATAGTTAATATTTGACCTACAAAAGTGGCTATTTTATATGGTGCAATTTAATACACAGATGTGAACAACCAGCCCAACTCTCCATTCTTTATTGCAAACCTTTTCTCTATTTCCCATTATATGATAGAAACACCAAAGCATATCCAGTTGTATACTATTTTGAACATTTTGATTCATTTTATTTTCATTCAACCACTATTTATTTAGCATCTCTTATGTGCCAGGCACTTTCTTTCTTTTTGTTTAATAAAAGTAAAACATATTTATAGCAGATGTGCTAAATACAGAAACGTAAATAATAAAGGTCATTAATAATTTCAGAAATACTACTGATAATTTTGTAATTTTCTGGTTTTAGAAATATATGTGCTTAAAATGGGATCATGATATATATTCAGTTATAATTTTTAGATATTTATATTATATCTTTCCTGTATCATGAACTACTCTTAGCATACAGACATTTCAATGACTGACAGTCTCCCATGGTATGTTTGCACCAACACTATGCAATTCTACTCTAGCTTTTGGGTAGTTGGCTGTTTCTCATTTCTCTCTACAACATGATGAAATGTGTAGTCTTGCATATAAAAGTTGCATGCATCTCTGATTCAAACCGTAAGAAAATATTTTCTTAGAAATGGACTTTCTGGGTTAAAGAGCAAATCCACCTTAATTTTTTTCCAATTAGAAATATCTTCTGTATTATTTTAAAAAGGACATATTCATTGCAAAACCCCCAAATAATACAGAAGTATGTTAACTATGGGAATAGTCAGAGAGATGCAAAATTGCAACATTGCTGGCTTTGAAGATGGAGGAAGGGGCCTCAGCCAAGGAATGTGGGCAGCTGTAGAAACTGGAAAAGGCAACGTAACAGATTCTCCCCCAGAGTCCCCAGAAAGGAACCAGGCCCTGCTGACACCTTGAATTTTTAGCCCAGGTGACCCATTTTGGACTACTGACTGTAAGATGATAAATTTACATTGTTTCAGTTACTAAGTTTGTGGTATTTTGTCATGACACAATAATTTGTGGCAATTTGTGAATAATGCATTTGTTTATCCATGCACTTCTTTTGATAGATGTTTGTGGTTTTTTCTAATTCTGTGTGTAATAAAGAAACTTGCTATTAACATTAGTGTGCAAATCTTGTATGAGTATATACTTTTATTTCTCTTGGTTGAATTTATGGGAGCTGTAATCACCCATTTCTGTGGTAATTGGGTATATAACTCTTACTGAAGAATGCACAAAATTTGTAGCATTTTACAATCCCCACAAAATAAACGAGAGCTCCAACTGCTCACATCTTCACTAACACGTGGTCTTATCAGACTTGAAATTTTAGTCATTATAACGAGTGTGAAGTGTTATCACAATTTTTTAAACAGCTTCAATAAGATATAGTTCACATAAAACTAACTCATTTGAAATGTACAATCACAGTTTTTAGCATATTCAAAAGATGTGCAACCATCACTACAATCAATTTAGAACATTTGCATCAGGACTTCGCTGGTGGCACAGGGGTTAAGAATTTGTCTGCCAATGCAGGGGACACAGGTTTGACCCCTGGTCGGGGAAGATCCCACATGCTGTGGAGCAACTAAGCTCATGCACCACAACTACTGAGCCCACATGCTGCAACTACTGAAGCCCGTGCGCCTGGAGCCCATGCTCTGCAACAAGAGAAGCCACCAAAATGAGAAGCACATGCACCACAATGAAGAGTAGGCCCTGTTCGCCATAACTAGAGGAAGCCTGTGTGCAGCAACGAAGACCCAACACAGCCAAAAATAAATAATAAATAAAATAAATAAATTTTTAAAAAAGAACATTTGCATCACTCCAAATAGAAACTCTGTACCTATTAGCACTTACTCCCATTGTTGTTCCAAATCCTCTACTCCCAACCACCACCCAAACATAGACAACTAATCACCTATTTTCTATTTTTATAGATATGTTTATTCTGGATGTTCATATAAGTGGAATCATACAATATGTGGTCTTTTGTTATGTGTTTATTTCACTGAGAATAGTAATTTCAATTTTTATCCACATTGTAGCATATGTCATTACTTAATTCTTTTTTATTGCTGAGTAACGGTCCATTGAATAAATATACCTTATGTAATTTATCCATTCATCAGTTGAGAGTTGTTTCCAAATTTTACAATTACGAATAACGTTGCTATGAATATTTGTGAACAAGTTCTTGTTGGGATGTGTTTTCATTAATCTTGGATATATGCTAGGAGTGGAATTTCTAGGTCATACGGTAACTCCAAGTTGTTTTGAAAAGTGGTTGCATCATTTCATATTCCTACCAGCAATGAATGAATGTTCCAGTTTTTCCATATCCTTGTCAATACTTGCTATTATTATTATTTTTTTTGAATGATAGCCATTCTAGTTGGGTGTGAAGTACTATCTCTTTGTGATGTTGGTTTACATTAATCAATTCACTAATGTTGTTGAAATATATTTACATGTGCCAACTTGCCATTTGTATACCTTCTTTGGGGAAATGTCTTTCTCAATCATTTGCTTATTTTTCAGTTGGGTTATTTGTATCGTTATTGTTATTTATCTATTCTGGCTACAAGTTCCTTGTCATATATATTATTTGCAAATGTTTTCTACCATTCGTTATGCTGTGTTTTCATTTTCTTCACTGCATCCTTTGGAATACAAAAGTTTTTAATTATGCTGAAGTCAAATTTATCTTCTTTTTGGTCACTTGTGCTTTTCATTACTATTAGTTTGGCAGTAAGTTTTAAAGTCAGGAAATGTGAGTTCTCCAGATTTGCTCTTTGTTTTCAAGATTGGCTATTTTTCATCTTTTGAATTTCCATATGAATTTTAGGATCATATTGACAATTCAGCAAAAGAAGCCAGATGGAATCTGATAGTAATTGTCTTGAATCTAGAGAATAATTTGGGCAGTACTGCCATTAAAACAATATTGCCTTCTGAAAAATGTACATGTAATATCTTTCTATATATTTAAACCTTCTTTAATGTCTTCAACAATGTTTTGTTGTTTTTGTTTTCAATGTACAAATCTTGTAATCTTTTGCTTAATTTATTTCTAAATATTTTATTTTTCATGGTATTATAAATAGAACTGATTTCCTAATTTCATTTTTGGATTATTCATTGCTAGTGTACAGAAAATACAATTGATTTTTGCACTCTGACCTTGTACTCTAAAAGCTTGCTGAACTTGTTTATTAGTTCTAATAGTTTTTATTGGATTCCTTAGGATTTTCCATATATAAAATCAAGTCATCTGCAAATAGATATAGTTTTATTCCTTCCTTCCCTCCTAATATTGATGCCTTTTATTTCTTTTTCTTGCCTAACTGTCCTAGCTAGAACTTCAGTACAATGCTGAATAAAAATAGTGAGAGCCGGCATCAATGTCTTGTTCCTGAACTTAAGAGGAAATCATTTAGTCTTCACCGTTAAGTATAATGCTAGTTATGGATTTTTTGTAGATGCCCTATGTCAGATTGAGGAAGTTCCCTTGTATTCCCAGTTTTTTAGTGTTTTTATACTGAAAGGGTGTTGGACTCTTTTAAATACTTTTTCTGCATTTGCTGATATGATCATGTGGTTTTTGTCCTTTATTCTATCAATATCGAGTATTACTCTGATTTATTTCCAAATGTTAAACCAACAAAGCATTTCTGGGATAAAATACACTTGGTCATGGTATACAATCTTTTTAATATAATACTGTATATGATTTGCTGTTTTTTCTTTTTTTTTTTAAGAAAATTGCATCCAGATTCACAAGGGATATTGGTGTATGATTTTTCTTTCCTGTTACATATTTGTCTGGTTTTGGTATTAGAGTAACACTGGCCTCACAGGATGAGTTGGTAAGTGCTTCCTCCTCTTCTATTTTTTATAGAAGAGTTTGTGATGGATTGGTGTTAATTCTTTTTTAAATGTTAAGTAGAATTCACCAGTGAAGCCATATCGGCCTGGCTTTTCTTTGTGGGAAATTTTTTTTTTTTTTAACATCTTTATTGGAGTATAATTGCTTTACAATGGTGTGTTAGTTTCTGCTTTATAACAAAGTAAATCAGCTATACATATACATATATCCCCATATCTTTTCCCTCTCACGTCTCCCTCCCTCCCACCCTCCCTATCCCACCCCTCTAGGTGGTCACAAAGCACGGAGCTAATCTCCCTGTGCTACGTGGCTGCTTCCCACTAGCTATCTGTTTTACGTTTGGTAGTGTATATATGTCCATGCCACTCTCTCACTTCGTCCCAGCTTACCCTTCCCCCTCCCCGTGACCTCAAGTCCATTCTCTAGTAGGTCAGCGTCTTTACGTGGGAAATTTCTTAATCACAATTTCAATATCTTTACTTCTTTTGAATCTATTCAGATTTTCTATTTTTTTCTTGAATCAGAATACCAAATTCTGTGCCCTACCAGGAATTTGTCCATTTCATCTGAGCCATCTAATTTGTTGGTATACAATTGCTCACAGTATTCTGCTATAATCCTTCTCACTCTGTGACATTAGTAGCAACGTCCTCTCTTTCTTATTTTAGTAATTTGAGTCTCTCCTATTTTTTTTCAGTCTGTAAAAAGGTTTATCAATTCTATTTATCTCTGCAGGAGCTACTTTTGGTTTTGTTCATTTTTTCTATTGTTTTTCTAGTATCTATTTCATTTATTTCTACCTTATCTTAAAAATTATTTCCTTTTTGCTCATTGCTTTTGTTTTAGTTTCACTTCTTTCTCTAGTTTCTTGAGGTAGAAGGTAAGGTTACTGATTTGAAATTGTTCTTCTTTTCAAATATAAGATATTTAATGATATAAATGTCCCTCTAAGCTCTTCTCTATCTATATCTCACAGTTTGGGTATATTCCATGCTTGCTTTCACCCACTGCAAAGTGTTTTCTAAATTTTTCTTTTTTTAAATTTAGGAATATGTTGTTGAATTTCCATTTTTCTGGGAATTTCCCACTATTTCTTCTGTTTTTGATTTCTAATTAATTCCATCTTCTTTAGAGAACACACTTTGTCTGATTTCAATCATTTCAGATTTATTGAGACTTGTTTTATGACCAAGAATATGACCTCTCCTGGAAAAGGTTCCAAATGTTCCCGGTCTTGAGAAATTGTGTACTGTCTTGCTTTGGGGTGAAGTGTTCTATCTACGCCTGCTAGTGTTACAAAGTTTACTATAACTTGCTCATCTTCTGTCTAGTTATATTTAAGCACCAATGAAAGTGGGGTGTTAAGGACTTCAACTATTACTGTTGAATTGTGTATTTCTTCCTAGATTCTGTCAGTTTTGCTTCATGTATGTTTTGGGAGCTCTGTTTTTAGGTGGATGTATGTTTATAACTATTATACATATCTAGTGGATTGACCCTTATGCCATTGTGAAATGTCCCTCTTTATCTCTAGAGTAACTCTTTTTTTAAAAAAAATGTCTATTTTATGTGATACTAGTATAGCCACTGCAACTCTGATATATTATGTTTGCATGAATATATTTTCCCATCCTTTTGTTTTCAAGCTACTTGTGTCTCTGAATCTAAAATGTGTCCCTAGTAGACAAAATATAGTTGGATCTTGCTTTTCTATCCTGTCTGTCAATTTCTGCCTTTGATTACACTGTTTAATCCATTCACATTTCATGCTATTATTGATATCTCAGGATTTATCTCTGCCATTTGCCTTTCTGTTTTCTTTATGTCTTGTGTCATTTTTGTTCCTTGGTTCCTCCTTTATTACTTTCTTTTGCATTGAAGGACTATTTCCCAGTGTAATATTTTAATCTTTCATGATTTTTCCCAATATTTTTGTGTTAATTTCTTAGTGAGTTCTCTAGAGCATACTCATTTATCTTATGAGAATCCACTTCAAATTTATACTAAATTAATTCCAATGAGCTATAGAAATGTTAGTCCTTTATAACTCGATTCCCTCTTCCCCTTTTCTTGTGCTGGTTTGGTTACATACATTGTATCTATATGTGTTACAAATCCAACCATATACTGTTATAATTATTAACTTATGTAATGTTATATATTTTTAAAACGCTGAGAGAGAAAAATAGAAAGCATATCTGATTATACTAACCTGCTTATTTACCATTTCTAATTCTCTTCATATGTTTCTGTGGATTCAAGTTAATTATCTGGTGTCATTTCCTTACTCAAATACAGCTTTGTTCCCACCCACCTCCTTTGTGCTATTATATAATTATATACACATTATATTATGCAATAGCTTTTTAATCAGTTGACATAAAAGGAGAAGAAATATGCAATTATTATGTCTTTTAAAATTACCTACTAATTACCTTTACCAGTGCTTCTATTTTTTCATGTGGATTTGAATTACTTTCTGGTTATCTCTTGCTTTCAGCCTAAAGAAGTTCCTTTAATATGTTTTGTAAAGCATTTCTGCTAGAAACAAATGTCTCCCCACCCCCCATACACACACACACACACACACAATCCAGGGATGTCTTTTTTTTTGCCTTCATTTTTAAATATTAAACATTTTATTTGAGAGAATTGCAGATTCATATATAGTTGTAAGAAATGATATAGGAATCTACTGTGTTCCCTTTACTAAGGTTCCCCTAGTGGCTGCATTTTGCAAAACTACAGTATAATACCAAAACTAGCTGTTGACAGTCATACAGTCAAGATACAAAAAAATTCTTTCACCACAATGTTCCCTCATGTTGTCCTTATATAGCCACTCACCCTTGCCTCCTCTTTAACCCTTTACAAACACTGACCTGTAATCTGGTTCTATCATTTTGTAATTTCAAGCATGTTATATAAATAGAATCACACAGTATGTAACCTTTCAAGAACTTTGAGATGGGCCTCTTTTCCTCAGCAAAATTTTCTGGAGGTTATAGGTTGTTTTCTGTATTAATAGTCATTCCCTTTACTTTATACTCTGAATAATATTCCATAGTATAAATGTACCACAGTTTAATTATCTACAAGTGAAAGACGTCTGAGTTGCTTCCAAATAAAGCTGCCATAAATATTTGTGTACAGGTTTTTGCATGAAGATTTCAGCATTCTTTGGGATAAATGCTCAAGGGTCCTATTGCTAGGCTATATATGATAGTTTTATATATAGTTTATCGAGACATTTCCAGACTTGAGGTACCATTTTATATTCCCATAAGAAAAGTATGAGTGATCTAATTTCTCCTCATTTTTACCAGCATTTGGTGCTGTCATATCTATTCAAAAATTACATCTATCCAATATTATGCAATATACAAAAGGCTATTCATCAAATGCACTGTAATTTTAAGTTTGACATTTATGTTTGCATCTTCATTATTGTCTGCTCTATTTTGATATAATCAATTGCTTGTTGAATCATGACAGTGAATGAGAAATTTTCTAAATTGTTCTGTTACTTGTATGTTAGAAAGATATTCATACTGATTCATTGAGCATGGGTCAGCAAACTACGGCCTGCAGGACACAACTGGCCTGTGACTTATTTTTATAAAGAAAGTTTTACTGGAACAGAGCCATTCCCATTTGTTTACATATTATCTATAGTTTTCTATATGTTGCAAAAGCAGAGTTGAGTGATTGCAACAGAGACTTTCTGACCAACAAAGTGAAGTATTTACTATCTGGCCCTTCATAGAAAAAATTTGCCAACCCCTGCTTTAGAAGATTTTTTTCTTTGAAATGCAATATCTTTCCTATAGTTGATAGTATTTCTCTGTTAAACAGAGGGACTGGTTCCAGTATTGGAAATGATATTATGAAGTTTCTCTCTGAATCTGTGAAACTAAGCTAGTGTTAAAAGAAAATAATTTAGATTTATTTTGCTATTTTGCATATCAGATATCAAGTAATGGATAAAGCATGGGAATAAGAATAGAATCAGACTTAGGAACAGTCATGGCAGTGATCTTTAGCTTTCTACTAAGAATGTTCCTCATTAATTTACCCAGGATTTACTTACAGCAGTACCTAAATCTTTGCCAGACTATAATTAGGAGCCAGCCACATAATATCCCTGCTCTGTCCTAACATAACCAAATCCAAGCTGGGAGTAAACTGAAGTTTTGATTCCTAGGTTGATGTAGAAACTTATATATTCCTGATTGTCAAGGGCCTAAATTTCATCCTTCTCTTGACATATCTGAATTAAGATTCCTCTTCTACCTACATTCCTAGGCCTACTTCCTTCATATTCAGGTATTAAGGGGATGAATTGATAATGACTTTTCTAGTTTCTAGTGCTGTCTTTACTTTTTAAAATTCAATTTAAAAAATATGTTGATAATTTTAATGGGAATACTGGAATGAGCAGGAGAAGAATACACCCTTAGGTTACCATCTTCCCAGAAGTCAACTGAATATTATTAAGAGGAAAGGAAAGGGAGAGAGAGAGGGAGAGGAAGAGAAAGGAAACTGCCACTTTTATAAATGGTAGAAAATAAAAGAAAAAAAAGAGCAGTAATAGTAAATAAGCAACCCTGGAAGTAAAGTGATATCCAGGGGCCTCTGACAACATCAAAGCCTAGGGCAGACATAACCAGGTAGGGGTTCAGATAGAACACAGAAGAAGTGGCATCGTCTCAGTGTTCATTTTTGTATCTCTTGTGCTTCATGTCAAAGCTCATCTGACTTCAAAAGAAAAGGAAAACCCAAAGAGAAACATTTATCCTACAAGGAAAACCAAGTAAAATGCAGCTTCACAAGGCAAATCCCTTTTGTGCTCTAAAGAGTACCTTCAACAATGAATGAAGCAAGCAACAAAAGTCAAGCTTGTCTGCAGAGCTGGTTTGTTTTGCATATCCCAATTCAATCTCACTATATCCCAAGGCACATACAGATTTATATACAATCATAAAACATTCACACCTGAGAAATAATCTCTATAGAACTTGTTTTCAATGATTTGGGGGTCATAGACCCTTTTGAGAATCTATAATGGCTACAGAGCTTCATTCCAGAAAAAAAAATTGCTTACAATTTCAGGGATTTCAAATACCTTGTAGTCCAATCCTTGTTCTGAAGAAATTTTGTAAAAGAGCAAAAAATAAGGAAATTTGGTGCTGTCCATATTCTCATTGCAATGTTCTCTTTTTTAAACGATGGCATTGTTCTATAACAAACCACAGAGAGATATTTCACTGATGTCTAGATTACTTAACAATGATGCCCGAAGTTGTTTGTTATTTTTATTGTCTGTCTTAAATCTAGACCATCTTATTTTTTTTTCCCACAGATGCCATAGGGAACCATACTACTCATTTGGTCCAGTTTTGCTGTATTTAAATTCTGACCACAGAGCAAAAATAGAAGGGGAAACGGATGATTAAATGTGATATCTAAATTAGTCCCCACATTCCAATTGAGCATTTCTCATCGTAATAACTTGAGGTGTTTTAAAGACTTCAAACACAGCATTTTGTATCTTAGATATAAATCATGTAGAATTGAGCTCCGGTCATTAGCTGGAGTAAACCTGCCTTAGCCTTCTTTCTCTCAAAGACTGTGATACTGAATTACAGAGCTCAAACTGTAGAGGAACTTTATATGGATCTCATTTAATTCACAGACCTAAATCACTAATACTGTTTCTTTTAATGTATTTTTCACTTCTACGAAACCCTTTGCTCATCTTCACTGGCATTACCATATCACAGTCTATGATTATCTCAAACCTGCTTTCAGAATAAGTTCCAACACCTCAATATGCTCATTAAGTCTTTCAATACTTTCTAATTTCTTAATTTTCCAGTTCCTTTTATTTCCCTAGGAAAGTACAATTAAGGGGATAGAGGGCTGTCCAATGTCCTGATCTATTAATAAAGTAAAAACATCAATGATGATAACTGTAATTATGGTGGCAGTCAACTCCTATTTCAATACAATACTCTTTATATAATTTACATAATGCATATTAGCCCTACTCTCACAGTTATAATAGATATCACCCTCATATACAATATAAAGGTACGGGGTAGGGGACTTCCCTGGCGGTCCAGTGGTTGGGACTTCGCCTTCCAATGCAGGGGGAGTGAGTTCGACCTGGTCAGGGAGCTAAGATCCCACATGCCTCGTGGCCAAAAAATCAAAACATAAAAAAACAGAAGCAATATTGCAACAAATTCAATAAAGACTTTAAAAATGGTCCGCATCAAAAAAATCTTAAAAAAAAAAAAAAAAAAAGGTACGGGGTAGAGAAAAACTACCTTCTTCTGTAGCTATAGGTCTTTGTACTAATTATGATATCAACCCTCTGAGAGACAGCTAAAATTGAAGTCAATCAGATGGAACTTTAGAACAGAACAACAGGTAGCAAATATTTATCTATTATTTCTTAGATTATCTAACCAGTCTGGTACACAAAATACCACCTAAATTTTTTTTCTTACTTTGAACACAAAGAAAAGAGTATATTATATTTACTCATAGAAATCCCATATCTACAATCCCATGAACTCAAAGGTGAAAAACTGTATAAATAATATTGGTTTAGATGTTTATTACTCAAGACTCTCTTAGATAACAGTGATAAAATAAATTCAAAAGAGCTTAATTCACAAAGCATAAATAAGTATGTAAACAAAGTGAACTATCAAAATTTTGGCTCAAATAATTTAAAAGTTCAGTTAAAGTATGATTTTAGACATGATTAGGTATAGGATCTCAAATAGTGTCATCATGACTCAGTTTTCCTCCTTCCATCTTTTGGCCATGTGTTTTTATGTTTGCTCCATTTTCAGGTAGGTTTTCCTTTACTAAGAAAACATGTTCCCTGGTAGCCCCAGACTCCATTCAGTCCTTCCAGAAATACCCAGTAGGAAAAGCAAATGAATGCAAACAGTCTCAAATAATGCAAACATATACACACACACGAGCAACACACACAAAACCCAATAAGCCAGAACTGAGTTTCATTGGGCTTCATTGGCCAGGTTTAGGTCATGCTCACTATTGGAGTTATGGGAGCAGAGTAAAGTTCAATAGAATTATATGAACTAAGATTTCTGAAGGGGTAATTACTTAAGGAAAATAAAGATAATATTAATAAAAGAACAAGAAATGAATGTAGGCAGAGAAATCAGTAGATATCCAGAGCTGTTTCACTACCCCTAGAAGTTTACTATCCTTACATTACTCACTTCTTAAACTATAAGTTAATACATAATGAATCATTCTAAGTTCCTTAAATGTGATATGTTCTTTCTGATCTCTGGACTATTGAATGTTTTCTTTTCTTCATCAGGAATACATCCTTCCTCTATTTTTCTTTGTGTGGCTGAAACTTAATTCTCTTTTGTGCATTAGTTTGGACATAGTTTTCTTGTAAGTTAGGTACTTACACTATGTACCTAACCCCATTTTACATCTCCTGCACTAGACTCTAGGCATTATGAAGGCAAAAGCAAAAAATTGTTGAAAAGAAAAAACATCGAGTAATCACCATAATACCTGGCAACAATATATGCTCAATAAATATTTGTTGGATGATGGATAAACTTACACATGTATGAAATTAAGCCAAATATTTCTCAAGTGCAAACTTAAAGTAAATAACAATATGAAGGATCTGAGGAATAAAGAAAATGGAAGAGTATTTCTGAGCTCTTTTCCTTGATAATAAGAATATGTGTGTTTTTCATACACAAATTTTCCTCAAGGTGTTTTAACATCTTGAATTCCCTACTATGATAAGTTTTTGAGATTTCCCTTTTATAAACTCATTACATATGCAATTATCTTAATATCTCTTTCATCACTAGAGTATACATTGTGTAAGTATAGGGATGTCACCTTTCTTAACCATTGCTACAAGCAACACCCAGCTGAGTGCTCAGCACAAAAGTGGATATTCAATAAATATTTCTTATCAGTGAATGCATGAATCATTTGAGTAACTGTTAAGTCACCAGAACAATGGCCTTCCACTTTATGATCCCTGCAAACAGGGAGAGGTCTTAGGTAAATGGCCTGATCCATGACACTTAAAATCACTCTGATTTCAACAGGAAGACCATTCTCTAAGCACAAGAGTCATGTGAAAAACGAAAACTCAGCTGTGTCAATACATTGTCAATAGTAAGTACTCTTGCATAAAATTTCTGTAATAGAAATCTTTTTCATCATGAACATGAATGCCACTTCTTATAAGACACAACAAAGCACTCAAAACCCACTTACAAACATACCTTACACGCACAGACACACAGACACACAAATTTCATTCCCAGTGAATTCCCCTGAGAAACAATTACAAATATATGGGTTTATTTCTGGGCTTTCCATTCTATTTCATTGGTGTATGTGTTCATTTTTATGTTATTGTCCTACCATTTTGATTAGTATAGCTTTACAATATCATTTGAAATCAGGAAGTGTGATGCCTCCAGTTTTGTTTTTATTGCTAAAGATCGCTTTGGCTATTCACGGCCTTTTTTGGTCCCATACAACTTTTAGAATTCTTTTTTTCTGTTTCTGTGAAAAATATTACTGGAATTTTGATAGGGTATTTTATTGAATCTGTACATTTTTTTGAGCATCTGACAAGTGGTTAATACACAAAATGTATAATGAACACATACAATTCAACAGCAAAAATAAGAACAACAAACAAATAATCAGACTGAAAATGGGTAATGGATCTGAACAGACATTTCTCCAAAAGAGATATACTAATAGCCAACAAATATATGAAAAAGTGCTCAACATTTCTAATCATCAGGGAACGTAAATCAAAACCACAGTTAAGATGAAGTGAAGACCCAAGGGTACAGTATCAGTTTTACAAGATAACTAAGTTCTAGAGATCTACTATACAGCATAGTGCCAATAGCTAACAATATTATATTATGTACTCAAAATTTGGTAACTGGGTAGGTCTTATGTTAAGTGTTCTTACCAAAAATAAATAAATAAATAAAGGGGTGGGAGGAAACTGAGGGAGGTGATAGATATGTTTATGTCCTTGATGGTGGTGATGGTTTCACAGGTGTATAGCTCTTCTCAAACTCATCAAATTGTAAAATTAAACATGTACAGTTTTTTTACATATCTATCATACTTCAATAAAGTAATTTAATTAATCAATTAATTCTACACTGAAAATTATAATAATTAAAGTCATTGATCTTGGATCAGAAAAAAAAATATGGACTTCACTATTCCAATCCACTTCACTCCAGTTATTCCATAAAGAAGAGACAAAAAAACCCCATATGCACACAAAATACCCAAGTTGCAGAGCAGCTTGATAAGGAATTTGTTATATTATTTTGCTAATTTTGTTTTTTTTTCCAATACTTGCTCTCTTCTATAAGTCATATGACGCATTCCTAATATTATACTTTCCAGATGTGCTACATCAGGTGCACGATTTATAATGACTGGGAAAGTAGATAGATGCCTTAGGACACTCCTTAGTAGGGGCCCAAAGCCATCACACCTATGCACAGGTTATGACGTTTGTCTTATCTTACTTATCCCCAAAGAAGGTACAGAACACTATAGAGATTAAAATTAAAGAAATATATGTCTTCTGCTCTGACTTTGCCTTTCTTGCAATTTTTCTAAGGGGGAAACTGTTTCTATATTACACATCATATTTCAGATACATATTTGTCTATTTCCTAAATATTAATAAGGAATAATAGTTTTAACACCACAATAGAAATAGGATATGTTAATTTTTGTCAACTCCTGATCCTAAATAATAAATACATAAATAAAATTCTTGAAGCTCATTTCCACTCTTCCTATTGATTTCCACTTGCCATAAATTCTAAACACTAGCTGATATTATGTAATAAAATGAGAGAAAATATTTCCATTATTACTGTCAATATCTTTCTGCTTGTCTCAGCCCCATTACCAATATGTCAAATACTTAAAAGTCCAAAAATGTCATTAGGATTTCAGTTTATGTTTTCTCAGGTGCTCTGCTCCTCATATGCTGTAACCAATACACAGAGGTTGAACAAGATAGCTCCATGAATAGCTGCCATTAGCGTGGAGATACTTTTGGTGGCTAGAAAACTTCCTTCTGTGTGACTCTACTAAACAAAGTCACAAAATGAACTCAGAACCATTAAAGATAATATCTGCCCGCTATCTGGTTATGCTGGGGTTATAGCTCTCCTTTCTACTGAGCTTTTTAAATCTCAAGGTCCCTTTCTTTTTGACAGGGTGAGGAGGCTAAAACTATGACTGTGTGTGAAACATCACAATTTTGGTTATGTTGGGCAGAGGGGAGAGCTTCAATAAATACCTCTGGAGAATTATTTATTTCAAGTGCACAGCCATGCTAAAAACACTTTCAGATCTTTCTTTTACCATCCCCACTCAATTTGTGTCCCTTTTACAGGAATATCTGACACCAATAACTTGCACAGTTTTTACAAGTCACACTTGGTGACAGAATAATGGGCTTAAAGTTAGCTTTAAATGTATTTAAATGTTATCTTTTCTCCTACCAGCAATCTTACCTTGGGCGTGTTTCTTAACTTGATAAGCCTCTCTTTTACTTTTTTTTTAACCACCCTTCATTGTGGAAATACCCGTATCATATGTCAATCTGTGCTCCACACATATTAGCTTCCTTCCTCTAATTATAATGTGTTTTCCTCTCAGGATAAAACCTTTATGACCTAAAGACCTTATCAACATAAAGTCTTTGTTTGTTAAAGTCTAGTATATGATATCTAACATACGATTAAAACAGAACTGATAATAACATATTTACCATTTTAAAATCATGGTAGGCTCTAAGTACTTATTTAAGGAGTCGTATTACACATTAAAATAATCTTTTAAAACAAATTTTACTTCTAAGAATAATTTACTAATTTTATTCTAGATTTGAATTTTATTACATTTCTGTAACTAAGTCAAACTTCTGTTGACTAGTTACTAGTCAAATACTGTGATTTGTAATCATATAAGTAAGCATTTATTGATATCTATTTTTATTTTTAATTTCATATTTTGTAACTCTATACATTTTTTTCAGATGACAAATTTCTTCTTAAGTGCTAGCAAATGCCATAAGCCCTGATAAGTAACCTAGAATTCTCAAAGGATACGATAGCCCTAATATTTAAGATGAATATTGTCCACTCTTATTGCAGTACTGCACATTTCAATAAGTATTAGATTAAAATTTTTGATGTTTTGATAAGTAATTAGAAGAGTTGATTTCCTAAAGGCATAAAATAAAAGTGGGCACAAAGTCTACTACATTTGGGGTGTTCAATAGATATTTGGTAAATAATAGAAGAAATTACCTTATTTGCAGAGAAAACTTCATTTTCACTACTCCAAAATTTCTCTGTTTAATCTCCTTTCCAGAGATACATTTTTTCTCCTTAGTTTATTTCTGCAGTACTCTTAAGTGGGATGGCTATATAAAAGCATTTCTCCAACTTATTTGTTATGGATATATTTTTAAAAATATGTTGATCTGTGATTATGTCAATCTACTTTATGGCATTTTTAGTGTATATTTAATTTAATATTAAAAAAACAAAATAACAGGATGTCTCATTATAACTAATGATAAACTATCTCTTCAGTAGTATAAGGGAATTTTCCCTCTGAATGAAGTATTTATTAATGCTTGCCATATTGACAACTGATGTCTAATAACATAATAAATTTTTGGTCTATTAAGAAATAAGTACTATCCTAGTGCAAAACAGGGTCATTTATTTGTACCACCTCTAAATGTAATTAAAAACTTTGTAATAAGGCTAGTTATGTGTTCTTTTAGTGTTGCCTTTATCTGATTTGCTAAACAAATTTGATTGTTCAGTTGTTAAAATACCTAAGACATACATATTTTGGTACTAATTGATCTAAGAGAACTAGCTGCAATCTGCATCTTTTAGCTTTTAAATAATTTGTTTTCAGAATCATTTTTTAAAAGCTTATACTCATGAACTAAAATACCCACATCTAAATCTACTCAGCTTTTTCTTATTAAATTTTAAAGCACATATTTTAGAAGAACATTTTCAAGTTTTCAAAACCCTAAATATCAATAAAATAGAAACTAACAAGCAAGTCCAACTCCAGTGGGAACTTGTCTTATGAAGTAGATCAATAAAGATTCCAGCTAAGCTCCTAAGAAAAGAAAAATCATCCACCTGCTAGGGGATCTGCATTTCAACAGGCTGTTTATATATTTACTCACATTGAAAAGGAGCCAAATGCTGTGGTTTTTACCTTTTAGCTGTTCCAAACAGAATTTTTTCCCTTAATAAAGATGTACTTTAAAAGTAAGTTAGGGACTCCCCTTGTGGTGCAGTCATTAAGAATCCACCTGCCAATGCACGGGACACGGGTTCCATCCTTGGTCTGGGAGGATCCCACATGCTGCGGAGCAGCTAAGCCCGTGCACCACAACTACTGAGCCTACACTCTAGAGCCCGCGAGCCACAACTACTGAGCCCATGTGCCGCAACTACTAAAGCCTGTGTGCCTAGAGCCCATGCTCCGCAACAAGAGAAGCCACTGCAATGAGAAGCCCGCGCACCACAACGAAGAGTAGTCCCTGCTCTCCGCCACTAGAGAAAGTCTGTGCACAGCAACGAAGACCCAATGCAGCCACAAATAAAAATAATAAATAAATAAATTTATTTTAAAAAAAGTAAGTTGGGAGAAATTAAAACCTTTACAGACAAGCAAAAGCTAAGAGAATTCAACACCACCAAACCAGCTTTACAACAAATGCTAGAGGATTAACCAAGATGGCGGAGTAGAAGGACGTGCTCTCACTCCCTCTTGCGAGAGCACCAGAATCACAACTGGCTGCTGGACAATCTTTGACAGGAAGACCCTGGACTTCACCAAGGAGGATACCCCATGTCCAAGGACAGAGGAGAAGCCACAGTGAGACGGTAGGAGGGGCGCAATCAGAGTAAAATCTAATCCCATAACTGCTGGGTGAGTGACTCACAGACTGGCGAACACTTATACCACAGAAGTCCACCCACTGGAGTGAAGGTTCTGAGCCCCACGTCAGGCTTCCCAACCTGGGGGTCCGGCAACGGGAGGAGGAATTCCTAGAGAATCAGACTTTGAAGCCTAGTGGGAATTGATTGCAGGACTTCGACAGGACTGGGGGAAACAGAGACCCCACTCTTGGAGGGCACACACAAAGTAGTGTGCGCATCGGGACCCAGGGGAAGGAGCAGTGACCCTGGGGGAGACTGAACCAGACCTACCTGCTGGTGTTGGGGGGGCTCCTGCAGAGGCGGGGGGTGGCTCTGTTTCACTGTGGGGACAAGGACTCTGGCAGCGGAGGTTCTGGGAAGTGCTCCTTGGCGTGAGCCCTCCCAGAGTCCGCCATTAGCCCCACCAAAAAGCCCAGGTAGGCTCCAGTGTTGGGTTGCCTCAGGCAAAACAACCAACAGGGAGGGAACCCAGCCCCACCCATCAACAGTCAAGTGGATTAAAGTTTTACTGAGCTCTGACCGCCACAGCAACAGTCAGCTCTACCCACCACCAGAGCCTCCCATCAAGCCTCTTAGATAGCCTCAACCACCAATGGGCAGACAGCAGAAGCAAGAAAAACTACAATCCTGCAGCCTGTGGACCAAAAACCACAGTTACAGAAAGATAGAGAAGATGAAAAGGCAGAGGGCTATGTACCAGATGAAGGAACAAGAAAAAACCCCAGAAAAACAACTAAATGAGGTGGAGATAGGCAACCTTCCAGAAAGAGAATTCAGAATAATGATAGTGAAGATGATCCAGGACCTCGGAATAAGAATGGAGGCAAAGATTGAGAAGATGCAAGAAATGATTAACAAAGACCTAGAAGAATTAAAGAACAAACAAACAGAGATGACCAATACAATAACTGAAGTGAAAACTACACTAGAAGGAATCAATAGCAGAATAACTGAGGCAGAAGAACGGATAAGTGACCTGGAAGACAGAATGGTGGAATTCACTGCTGCGGAACAGACAAAAGAAAAAAGAATGAAAAGAAATGAAGACAGCCTAAGAGACCTCTGGGACAATATTAAACGCAACAACATCCGCATTATAGGGGTCCCAGAAGGTGAAGAGAGAGAGAAAGGACCAGAGAAAATATTTGAAGAGATTATAGTCGAAAACTTCCTTAACATGGGAAAGGAAATAGCCACCCAAGTCCAGGAAGCGCAGAGAGTCCCACACAGGATAAACCCAAGGAGAAACACGCCGAGACACATAGTAATCAAAGTGGCAAGAATTAAAGACAAAGAAAAATTATTGAAAGCAGCAAGGGAAAAACGACAAATAACATACAAGGGAACTCCCATAAGGTTAACAGCTGATTTCTCAGCAGAAACTCTGCAAGCCAGAAGGGAGTGGCATGATATACTTAAAGTGATGAAAGGGAAGAACCTACAACCAAGATTACTCTACCTGGCAAGGATCTCATTCAGATTCGATGGAGAAATCAAAAGCTATACAGACAAGCTAAAGCTACGAGAATTCAGCACCACCAAACCAGCTCTACAACAAATGCTAAAGGAACTTCTCTAAGTGGGAAACACAAGAGAAGAAAAGGACCTACAAAAACAAACCCAAAACAATTAAGAAAATGGTCATAGGAACATACATATCGATAATTACCTTAAACGTGAATGGATTAAATGCCCCAACCAAAAGACATAGACTGGCTGAATGGATACAAAAACAAGACCCATATATATGCTGTCTACAAGAGACCCACTTCAGACCTAGGGACACATACAGACTGAAAGTGAGGGGACGGAAAAAGATATTCCATGCAAATGGAAATCAAAAGAAAGCTGGAGTAGCTATACTCATATCAGATAAAATAGACTTTAAAATAAAGAATGTTACAAGAGACAAGGAAGGACACTACATAATGATCAAGGGATCAATCCAAGAAGAAGATATAACAATTATAAATATACATGCACCCAACATAGGAGCACCTCAATACATAAGGCAACTGCTAACAGCTATAAAAGAGGAAATTGACAGTAACACAATCATAGTGGGGGACTTTAACACCTCACTTACACCAATGGACAGATCATCCAAAATGAAAATAAATAAGGAAACAGAAGCTTTAAATGACACAATAGACCAGATAGATTTAATTGATATATATAGGACATTCCATTCAAAAACAGCAGATTACACGTTCTTCTCAAGTGCGCACGGAACATTCTCCAGGATAGATCACATCTTGGGTCACAAATCAAGCCTCAGTAAATTTAAGAAAATTGAAATCATATCAAGCATCTTTTCTGAAGTATGGAAATATGTATGGAAATATGTTAATATAAATGTTTCAGACATTACATGAAATTTCTAAAAATCTTATATGTTCTGGTATAATGTTATAAGTAATAATCCTAGTTATTACTTTAAAATGTATATCTCAGAAATAACTAATTTTCTTGTCAACTGCATTATTATGAACTTTCATCAAATCTTTAACAGTGGTCATTTTTAAGTCTTTTGTCATTTACAGACAGTTCTGGGTGTACTCTGATGCTTTTGCAAATATGTTCCTATAAAAGGCTTTCATCTTCAAGAAATTCATGGAAAAGACTCTGACAAGCACAGGTTTCTGGTAACTGACTGTACTGCTGAACTGAATGAATAAGCATTTTCAGAACTCTAATGAAAAACTGATGAACTCATAAAAGTGCTAACAAAAGATCAAGATGAAAAAAAAAAAATTAATTACATGGGACTGAGTGAACTGATGAGGATGAGTATAATTTTTGTGACTTTCTGTCTGAATTAAAAAAAAAAAAAATCCCACAAGGACTCAGAGGCAAAGAATATACAAATCAATTTTCACTGCAAAGTAAAGGAGCTGTTACAGTGGAGGATTACTGGACTGAATGTCAATATTATGACATAGTATGAGTGTGTTTCATGTTTGGTAATTGCAATCATTGTTGCTTTTGTTGTGGTCATCCATGTACAATGCTTGGTGTCAGTCTATTTATCTCTTGTAAAAATAAAATACAGTGTGTGTGTGTGAAAAAAAAAAAAGTAAGTTAACTACTGTGCACTTTTTTTTTGCCTTTTCATATTTAAGGAAAACAGTGCATATAAAATACAGAGCAAATACATAATCCTGAAGAGTATGTAAATTGGAGTAAATGATATATCCTATTTAACATTTTACTTTCAGGGTTGTATAGAAATAAATATGACTTAGAAATGGAAAACTAGGTCAGTTGAGGTTTTGTGTGAGCATAGTCTCCCAATGCACATGTGATAATAGAAACACATCAAAATACACTGACAAAAATTCTCCCCTCAATTGCTTTCTTCCAGAGCATCAAAAAATCAGTGGTGGAGCAACAGTAGTAAAATGCTTTTCCAGGATGCTCAATGATGCAGTGACTTGAAGAGAATCAATAAGAGAAAGATGAGAGAGTCAAATCCATTCTAGCTATGGAGTAAAACTTCTTAATCTTCCTTAAAAGTCATTTGTGGTCACCTAGTAGAACTACAAAGCCTTCTCTCGAATACCACAGGAGAAAGATGCATGCCTGTGCTGCTAATTCTGATATAAACCTCTTTACTGGGAGCACAGTATAGTTTAAAGAAAGGACATTGGAGTCATAGAAATCTTAATTGAAATCCTACCTCTTTCAGACACTTTATGTTTTTTGGCACCTTACCTATTTTGAGACTCAGTTTTCTCACCTATTACTTAGGGATGATAATATGTACATCATAAGACTGTTTTGAGAAGTATATAAGAGAATATTTAAAATCTATCATATCACTCAATAAATGGTAGAGGCTTTAACATTTTTAAAAATAATCTCCAAAGTATGTTAACTTTAATGGTTTTTGATTAATCAATTTATAAACAGACTTTGTAACAAGTTATTACATTAGCACTATCTACATGTGGGATAAATATCAAGGCTTTAACTATATAAAATATGAAATAACTCACAACTTCAGAAAAAAACTGTCAGATTTTTTTAGGGTAGCCATGATAGGGTAACTTTACTCCTTAGGTTGAATTAACTAATTTCTTACAAACTGTATAGCAGACAAAGTTAATATAATGAGAATTCCTGTAAGTCTGGTCACATCACAGGTACTTGGCTGGTACTGTGTAGATTCATTTTAACGATATTCTTACTTCTGATTTCTTACATGAGAGCACTGAAATTATTTGTAACTTTCACTATACTTTTTCAAATGCCCATAGATTTTTTTCTTGTCTATATATAGTATCTCTCCTAATAATGTACCCAGATAACATAAAAGAAGAATACCTTCTACTGATAGTTACAAAACACATGTGCTTCTAGTTAAATTGCTTTCCCTATAAATACCAAAAGAAATATGTGTATAATGTAACAAAAATACAATAAAAGTGCCTTACTGGCCAGGGCCTTGATATTTTAATTATGTAAGAGAAATCCAGAAGCCAAGTGTCATGACTAGATATTAGTAACCAGTTCCATCTACCTATCTAACTTTTTAACATCTACGTTCACGTACTCTGCCTTCACCTATCATATTATGATTAAACTATATTCCTAGCTAAGACAATTTTCCACTTGTGCAATAGATCTCATCTCCTCTCACCTAATTAGGACTATTGCTTCAGGAATTACCCCTCTCACTCTCTTCTGAATCATCACATGCTTCTCTGAGTCTCTAATGGATCATACTTATCAGCATATGAATATCCTCTTATTTCTCCCATGAAGGAAAACAAAATATTCCTTCTGACACCAAATCACTCTCCAGCTGCTACTGTCCTGATTGTCTGCTCCTCTTTTGACAACACACCTAAAAAAAAAATTGTGAATTCAAAATATGTAGCTCCTTTCCACATGTTTTCTTAATTCCACTCCATTCAGGCTTTTGTTCCCACTACAACTCCATACCACTCTCATCAAGGTCAACCATAACCTACACAGTGGTAAGTCCAATGGTCAATTTTCAGCCCCTCCCTTACTCCATCCATCACCAGTATTTTACAGTCAATTATTTGCTTGTTCAGGAAGCACTTGCTAAACTTGTCAAGCAGGGAAGGTTCTTCTCTAATATCACCAGTCACACTCTGTTTTAGTCTTCCTTGATGGCTCCTTCGTTCTCTTTACTCACTTTCTAGTTAATCTCATCCAGTCACATGGCTGTAAGCACAATCTATGCTGTTGATTCCCAGCTTCAGGTCTCTAGTCTGGAAATCTACTCTGAATTTCTTATACAACACTGTCAATTGGAGGGTAAGTAGCAGTAGCACCTTAACATGTCCCATATGTAGTTTCCCATATAGTAAATAATAATTATATTTAATTCATTCCTCTGGTTAAAAAAAAATCATTGATGTATCAGCATTTCATTCTCTTAGTCTCCATCTCCTATCTATCAGTTGTGCCTCTGTTTTCAAAATTTAACCAGGATGTGACCAATTTTCACCACCCCCACCAAAATGCAATAACCAAAAATCTAATCAACAAAATCTCTTGCCTGGTTACTCAGTATCCTCCTAACTGTTCTCCATTCTTCCATCATATCCCACTTTCATGTATTCTCAAAACAGCAATAGTGAGAATATCTGCTATATTTTATTTATTTTTTATTGGAGCATAATTGCTTTACAATGTTGTGTTAGTTTCTGCTGTACAGTGAAGTGAAACAGCTATATGTATACATATATCCCCTCCCTCTTGGACCTCACTCCCATCTGACACCACATCCCACCCATCTAGATCATCACAGAGCAACAAGCTGAGCTCCCTGTGCTATACCACAGAATCCCACAAGCTACATATTTTACTCATGGTAGTGTATTTATGTCAAACCGAATCTCTCAATTCATCCCACCCTTCCATTCCCCTGCTGTGACCACACGTCTGTTCTCTATGACTGCATCTCTATTCCTGAAGTATAGGTTCATCTGTACCATTTTTCTAGATTCCACGTATATGCATTAAGGTACGATATTTGTTTTTCTCCTTCTGACTTACTTCACACTGTATGACAGACTCTAGGTCCATCCATGTCTCTACAAATGACTTGATTTTGTTCCTTTTCATGGTTGAGTAATATTCCATTGTATGTATGTACCACATCTTCTGTATCCATTCATCTTTCTATGGACATTTAGGTTGTTTCCATGACCTGGCTATTGTGAATAGTGTTGCAATGAACATTGGGGTACATGTGTCTTTTTTTTTTTTTTTTTAAAAACATCTTTATTGAAGTATAATTGCCTTACAATGGTGTGTTAGCTTCTGCTTTATACCAAAGTGAATCAGTTATACATATACAATATGTTCCCATTTCTCTTCCCTCTTGCATCTCCCTCCCTCCCACCCTCCCCATCCCACCCCGCTAGGTGGTCACAAAGCACCGAGCTGATCTCCCTGTGCTATGCGGCTGCTTCCCACTAGTTATCTATTTTACATTTGGTAGTGTATATATGTCCATGACACTCTCTTACCCTGTCACATCTCACCCCAACCTCTCCCCATATCCTCAAGTCCATTCTCTAGTAGGTCTGTGTCTTTATTCCCGTCTTGCCACTAGGTTCTTCATGGCCTTTTTTTTTTCCTTAGATTCCGTATATATGTGTTAGCATACTGTATTTGTTTTTCTCTTTCTGACTTACTTCACTCTGTATGACAGACTCTAACTCCATCCACCTCATTACAAATACCTCCATTTCATTTCTTTTTATGGCTGAGTAATATTCCATTGTATATATGTGCCACATCTTCTTTATCCATTCATCTGTCGATGGACATTTAGGTTGCTTCCATGTCCTGGCTATTGTAAATAGAGCTGCAATGAACATTGTGGTACATGACTCTTTTCGACCTATGGTTTTCTCAGGGTATATGCCCAGTAGTGGGATTGCTGGGTCGTATGGTAGTTCTATTTGTAGTTTTTTAAGGAACCTCCATACTGTTCTCCATAGTGGCTGTATCAATTTACATTCCCACCAACAGTGCAAGAGTGTTCCCTTTCCTCCACACCCTCTCCAGCATTTATTGTTTCTAGATTTTTTGATGATGGCCATTCTGACCGGTGTGAGATGATATCTCATTGTAGTTTTGATTTGCATTTCTCTAATGATTAATGATGTTGAGCATTCTTTCATGTGTCTGTAGGCCATCTGTATATCTTCTTTGGAGAAATGTCTATTTAGGTCTTCTGCCCATTTTTGGATTGGGTTGTTCGTTTTTTTGTTATTCAGCTGCATGAGCTGCTTGTAAATCTTGGAGATTAATCCTTTGTCAGTTGCTCCATTTGCAAATATTTTCTCCCATTCTTATGGTTGCCTTTGGTCTTGTTTATGGTTTCCTTTGCTGTGCAAAAGCTTTTAAGTTTCATTAGGTCCCATTTGTTTATTTGTGTTCTTATTTCCATTTCTCTGGGAGCTGGGTCAAAAAGAATCTTGCTGTGATGTATGTCATAGAGTGTTCTGCCTATGTTTTCCTCTAAGAGTTTGATAGTCTCTGCCCTTACACTTAGGTCTTTAATCCATTTTGAGTTTATTTTTGTGCATGGTGTCAGGGAGTGTTCTAATTTCATACTTTTACATGTACCTGTCCAATTTTCCCAGCACCACTTATTGAAGAGGCTGTCTTTTCTCCACTGTGTATGCTTGCCTCCTTTATCAAAGATAAGGTGACCATATGTGTGTGGGTTTATCTCTGGGCTTTCTATCCTGTTCCATTGATCTATATTTCTGGTTTTGTGCCAGTACCAGACTGTCTTGATTACTGAAGCTTTGTAATATAGTCTGAAGTCAGGGAGCCTGATTCCCCCAGCTCCATTTTTCGTTCTCAAGATTGCTTTGGCTATTCGGGGTCTTTTGTGTTTCCATACAAATTGTGAGATTTTTGTTCTAGTTCTGTGAAAAATGCCAGTGGTAGTTTGATAGGGATTGCATTGAATCTGTAGATTGCTTTGGGTAGTAGAGTCATTTTCACAATGTTGATTCTTCCAATCCAGGAACATGGTATATCTCTCCATCTATTTGTATCATCTTTAATTTCTTTCATCAGTGTCTTATAATTTTCTGCATACAGGTCTTTTGTCTCCTTAGGTAGGTTTATTCCTAGGTATTTTATTCTTTTTGTTGCAATGGTAAAAGGGAGTGTTTTCTTAATTTCACTTTCAGATTTTTCATCATTAGTGTATAGAAATGCAAGAGATTTCTGTGCATTAATTTTGTATCCTGCTATTTTACCAAATTCATTGATTAGCTCTAGGAGTTTTCTGGTAGCATCTTTAGGATTCTCTATGTATAGTATCATGTCATCTGCAAATAGTGACAGCTTTACTTCTTCTTTTCCGATTTGGATTCCTTTTATTTCTTTGTCTTCTCTGATTGCTGTGGCTAACACTTCCAAAACTATGTTGAATAATAGTGGTGAGAGTGGGCAACCTTGTCTTGTTCCTGATCTTAGTGGAAATGGTTTCAGTTTTTCACCATTGAGGACGATGTTGGCTGTGGGTTTGTCATATATGGCCTTTATTATGTTGAGGAAAGTTCCCTCTATGCCTACTTTCTGCAGGGCTTTTATCATAAATGGGTGTTGAATTTTGTCAAAAGCTTTCTCTGCATCTATTGAGATGATCATATGGTTTTTCTCCTTCAACTTGTTAATATGGTGTATCACATTGATTGATTTGCGTATGTTGAAGAATCCTTGCATTCCTGGGATAAACCCCACTTGATCATGGTGTATGATCCTTTTAATGTGCTGTTGGATTCTGTTTGCTAGTATTCTGTTGAGGATTTTTGCATCTATGTTCATCAGTGATATTGGCCTGTAGTTTTCTTTCTTTGTGACATCTTTGTCTGGTTTTGGTATCAGGGTGATGGTGGCATCGTAGAATGAGTTTGGGAGTGTTCCTCCCTCTGCAATATTTTGGAAGAGTTTGAGAAGGATAGGTGTTAGCTCTTCTCTAAATGTTTGATAGAATTCGCCTGTGAAGCCATCTGGTCCTGGGCTTTTGTTTGTTGGAAGGTTTTTAATCACAGGTTCAATTTCAGTGCTTGTGATTGGTCTGTTCATATTTTCTATTTCTTCCTGGTTCAGTCTCGGCAGTTTGTGCATTTCTAAGAATCTGTCCATTTTTTCCAGGTTGTCCATTTTATTGGCATAGAGTTGCTTGTAGTAATCTCTCATGATCGTTTGTATTTCTGCAGTGTCAGTGGTTACTTCTCCTTTTTCATTTCTAATTCTATTGATCTGAGTCTTCTCCCTTTTTCTCTTGATGAGTCTGGCTAATGGTTTATCAATTTTGTTTATCTTCTCAAAGAACCAGCTTTTAGTTTCATTGATTTTTGCTATTGTTTCCTTCATTTCTTTTTCATTTATTTCTGACCTAATCTTTATGATTTCTTTCCTTCTGCTGGCTTTGGGGGTTTTTTGTTCTTCTTTCTCTAATTGCTTTAGGTGCAAGGTTAGGTTGTTTATTCAAGATGTTTCCTGTTTCTTGAGGTAGGCTTGTATTGCTATAAAGTTCCCTCTTAGCACTGCTTTTGCTGCGTCCCATAGGTTTTGGGTCGTCGTATCTCCATTGTCATTTGTTTCTAGGTATTTTTTGATTTCCCCTTTGATTTCTTCAGTGATCACTTCGTTATTAAGCAGTGTATTGTGTAGCCTCCATGTGTTTGTATTTTTTACAGATCTTTTCCTGTAATTGATATCTAGTCTCATAGCATTGTGGTCGGAAAAGATACTTGATACGATTTCAATTTTCTTAAATTTACCAAGGCTTGATTTGTGACCCAAGATATGATCTATCCTGGAGAATGTTCCATGAGCACTTGAGAAAAATGTGTATTCTGTTGTTTTTGGGTGGAATGTCCTATAAATATCAATTAAGTCCATCTTGTTTAATGTATCATTTAAAGCTTGTGTTTCCTTATTTATTTTCATTTTGGATGATCTGTCCATTGGTGAAAGTGGGGTGTTAAAGTCCTCTACTATGATTGTGTTGCTGTCGATTTCCCCTTTTATGGATGTTAGTATTTGCCTTATGTATTGAGGTGCTCCTATGTTGGGTGCACAAATATTTACAATTGTTATACCTTCCTCTTGGATCGATCCCTTGATCATTATATAGTGTCCTTCTTTGTCTCTTGTAATAGTCTTTATTTTAAAGTCTATTTTGTCTGATATGAGAATTGCTACTCCAGCTTTCTTTTGATTTCCATTTGCATGGAATATCTTTTTCCATCCCCTCACTTTCAGTCTGTATGTGTCTCTAGGTCTGAAGTGGGTCTCTTGTAGACAGCATATATATGGGTCTTGTTTTTGTATCCATTCAGCCAGCCTGTGTCTTTTGGTGGGAGCATTTAATCCATTTACGTTCAAGGTAATTATCGATATGTATGTTCCTATTCCCATTTTCTTAAATGTTTTGGGTTTGTTATTGTAGGTGTTTTCCTTCTTTTGTGTTTCTTGCCTAGAGAAGTTCCTTTAGCATTTGTTGTAAAGATGGTTTGGTGGTGCTGAACTCTCTCAGCTTTTGCTTGTCTGTAAAGGTTTTAATTTCTCCATCACATCTGAATGAGATCCTTGCTGGGTAGAGTAATCTTGGTTGTAGGTTTACATGTGTCTTTTTGAATTATGGTATTCTCAGGGTATACGGCCAGTAGTACCCATTTTTTGATTGGGTTTTTGTTTCTTTGATATTGAGCTGCATAAGTTGTTTGTACTAATCCTTTGTCCGTTGCTTCCTCTGCAAATATTTTCTCCCATTCTGAGGATTGTTTTTTGTCATTTATGGTTTCCTTTGCTGTTGCCAAAGCTTTTAAGTTTCATTAGGTCCCATTTGTTTATTTTTGTTTTTATTTTTACTACTCTAGGAGGTGGGTCAAAAAAGATCTTGCTGTTATTTATGTCAAAGAGTGTTTGTCCTATGTTTTCCTCTAAGAGTTTTATAGGGTCCAGTCTTATATTTAGGTCTTTAATCCATTTTGAGTTTAGTTTTGTGTATGGTGTTAGTGAGTGTTCTAAGTTCAGTCTTTCATATATAGCTGTCCAGTTTTCCCAGCACCACTTATTGAAGAAGCTGTCTTTTCTCCATTGTATATCCTTGCCTCGTTTGTCATAGATTAGGTGACCATAAGTGCGTGGGTTTATCTATGGGCTTTCTATCCTGTACCATTGATCTGTATTTCTATTTTTGTGCCAGTACCATACTGTCTTGATTACCGTAGCTTTGTAGTAGAGTCTGAAGCCAGGGAACCTGATTCCTTAAGCTCCGGTTTTCTTTCTCAAGATTGCTATGGCTATTCGGGGTCTTTTGTGTTTCCATATAAATTGCAAATTTTTTGTTCTAGTTCTGTAAAAAATGCCACTGATAATTTGATAGAGATTGCACTGAATCTGTAGATTGCTTTGTGTAGTATAGTCATTTTCACAATATTGATTCTTCCAGTCCAAGAACATGGTATATCTCTCCATCTGTTGTTGTCATCTTTGATTTCTTTCATCCGTGTTTTTATTGTTTTCTGTGCACAGGTCTTTTGCCTCCATAGGTAGGTTTATTCCTAGGTATTTTATTCTTTTTGTTGAAATGATAAGTGGGATTTTTTGCTTAATTTCTCTTTCTGATCTTTCATTGTTAGCAGATAGGAATTTGAGAGATTTCTGTGTATTAATTTTGTATCCTGCACTTCACCAAATCCATTGGTTAACTCTAGTAGTTTTCTGATGGCATTTTCTGTGTCTAGTATCATGTCATCTGCAAACAGTGAGTTTTACTTCTTCTTTTCCGATTTGTATTCCTTTTATTTCTTTTTCTTCTCTGATTGCTGTGGCTAGGACTTCCAAAACTATGTTTAATAATAGTGGCGAGAGTGGACATCCATGTCTTGTTCCTGATCTTAGATGAAATGCTTTCGGTTTTTCACCATTGAGAATGATGTTGGCTGTGGGTTTGTTGTATATGGTGTTTATTAGGTTGAGGTAAGTTCCCTCTATGTTCACTTTCTGGAGAGTTTTTATCATAAATAGGTGTTGAATTTTGTAAAAAGCTTTTTCTGCATCTATTGAGATAATCATATGGTTTTTATTCTTTAATCAGTTAATATGGTGTATTGCATTGATTGATGTGCATATACTGAAGAATCCTTGTATCCCTGGGATAAATCCCACTTGATCATGGTGTATGATCTCTTTAATGTCTTGTTGGATTCTATTTGCTAGTATTTTGTTGAGGATTTTTGCACCTATGCTCATCAGTGATATTGGCCTGTAACTTTCTTTTTTGTAATATCTTTGTCTCGTTTTGGTATCAGGGTGATGGTGGTCTTGTAGAATGAGCCTGGGAATATTCCTCCCTCTGCAATTTTTTGGAAGACTTTGAAAAGGATAGGTGTTACCTCTTCTCTAAATATTTGATAGAATATGCCTGTGAAGCCATCTGGTCCTGGACTTTGTTTGTTGGAAGATTTTTAATCACAGTTTCAATTTCATTGCTTGTGATTGGTTTGTTCATATTTTCTATTTCTTCCTGGTTCAGTCTTGAAAGGCTGTACCTTTGTAATCAGTTGTTCATTTCTTCCATGTTGTCCATTTTATTGGCATATAGTTGCTTGTAGTAGTCCCTTATGATCCTTTGTATTTCTGTGGTGTCAGTTATAACTTCTTTTTCATTTCTAATTTTATTGATTTGAGTCCTCTCCCTTTTTTTTTTCTTGATGAATCTGTCTAAAGGTTTATCAATTTTGTTTATCTTCTCAATGAACTGGCTGTTAGTTTCATGGATCTTTGCTATTGTTTCTTTGTTTCTATTTCATTTATTTCTGCTCTGATCTTTATGATTTCTTTCCTTCTACTAATTTTGGGTTTTGTTTGTTCTTCTTTCTATAGTTGCTTTAGGTGTAGGGTTAGATTCTTTATTTGAGATTTTTCTTGTTTCTTGAGTTAGGATTGTATTGCTATAAACTTCCCTCTTAGAACTGCTTTTGCTGCATCCCATAGGTTTTGGGTTGTTGTGTTTTCATTGTCATTTGTTGCTATGTAGTTTTTAATTTCCTATTTGATTTCTTCAGTGATATCTTTGTTTATTTAGCAGTGCACTGTTTAGCCTCCATGTGTTTGTGTTTTTTACATTTTTTCCTGTAATTGATTTCTAAACTCATAATGTTGTAATTGGAAAAGATGCTTGACACAATTTCAATTTTCTTAAATTTTCTGTGGCTTGATTTTTGACCCAAGATGTGATCTATCTTAGAGAATGTTCCATGAGCACTTGAGAAGAAAGTGTATTCTACCACTTTCAGATGGAATGCCCTATAAATATCAATTAAATCTATCTGGTCTACTGTGTCATTTAAAGCTTGTGTTTCCTTATTTATTTTCTGTCTGGATGATCTGTCCATTGGTGTAAGTGGGGTGTTACATTGTGTTACTGTTGATGTCCCCTTTTATGGCTGTTAGCATTTGCCTTATGTATTGAGGTGCTCCTATGTTGGATGCAGAAATATTTATAATTGTTACATCTTCTTCTTGGATTGATCCCCTTGATCATCCCCTTCCTTATCTCTTATAACGTTCTTTATTTTAAAGTCTATTTTATCTGATATGAGTATTGCTACTCCAGCTTTCTTTTGATTTCCATTTGCATGGAATATGTTTTTCCATCCCCTCACTTTCAGTCTATATGTGTCCCTAGGTCTGAAGTGGGTCTCCTGTAGACAGTATACATATGGGTCTTGTTTATGTATCTATTCAGCCAGTCTGTGTCTGTTGGTTGGAGCATTTAATCTATTTACATTCAAGGTAATTATTGATATGTATGTTCCTATTACCATTTTCTTAATTGTTTTGGGTTTATTTTTGTGGGTCTTTTTCTTCTCTTGTGTCCCCTGCCTAGAGAAATTCCTTTAGCATTTGTTGTAAAGCTAGTTTGGTGGTGCTGAATTCTCTTAGCTTGTGCTCTCTTTGTCAAATCTGAATGAGATCCTTGCTGGGTAGAGTAATCTTGGTTGTAGGTCTTTCCCTTTCATCACTTTAAATATATCCTGCCATTCCCTTCTGGCCTGCAAGTTTTCTACTGAAAAATCAGCTGATAACCTTATGGGGGTTCCCTTGTATGTTATTTGTTGCTTTTTCCTTGCTGTTTTTAATATTTTTTCTTTGAATTTAAGTTTTGTTAGTTTGATTAATATGTGTCTCAGTGTGTTTTTCCTAGGGTTTATCCTGTATGGGACTCTCTGTGCTTCCTGGACTTGGGTGGCTATTTCCTTTCCTGTGCAAGGGAAGTTTTCTACTATAATCTCTTCAAATATTTTTTCAGATCCTTTCTCTTTCTCTTCTTCTTCTGGGACCCTTATAATTCAAATGTTGGTGTGTTTAATATTGGCACAGAGGTCTCTTGAGACTGTCCCCAATTCTTTTCATTCTTTTTTCTTTATTCTGCTCTGTGGCAGTTATTTCCACCATTGTCTCTTCCAGCTCACTTATTCATTCTTCTGCCTCAGTTATTCTGCTATTGATTCCTTCTAGAGAATTTTTCATTTCAGTAGTTGTGTTGTTCATCACTCTTTGTTTGTTCTTTAGTTCTTCTAGGTCTTTGTTAAACATTTCTTGTATTTTCTCAATCTGTGCCTCCATTCTATTTCTGAGATTTTGGATTATCTTTACTATAATTACTCTGAATTCTTTTTCTGGTAGGTTGCCTATTTCCTCTTCATTTATTTGGTCTTGTAGCTTTTTACCTTGCTCCTTCCTCTGTAACATTTTTTTTTTGTCATCTAATTTTTTTTTTTTTTTTGATGGGTGGGTCTGTGTTTTCATCTTACTGGTTGTTTGGAATGAAACGTGTGTCCAGCACTGGAATTTGCAAGCAGTTGGTTAAGCCAGGTCTTGGTGCCGAGATGAGGACCTCCTGGAGACCTCCCTCTGATTAATATTCCCCGGGGTCTGAAGTTCTCTATTAGTCCAGTGATTTGTACTTGGTGCTCCCACCACAGGAGCTTAGGCTCAACCCCCGGCCTGGGAGCCAAGATCCCACAAGCTGCATGGCACAGCAAAAAAAATTAGGTGAAACAATAACAAAGAATAAAACAAAATAAAATTAGAAAAATTATTAGAAAAAATAAAAATATAAATGAAACAACAAAAATGTAAAACAGAACAACAGCCAAAAAAAAGGAACCAAGTTGGGGGGGGGGGGGGGACTCTAACAAAAAGGAGCAGAACAATAAAAAAGAATAGAAAATAAAATAAAATGAGAAAAATAAAAAAAATTATTAGAAAAGATAAAAATATAAATGAAACAACAACACCAAGGTTAAACAGAACCACAACAGCAAAAAAAAAAAAAAAGCCCAGAAAAGGCCTTGGCTGTTGGGAGGGCAGGGTTTAGGCAGGGGGCGGGGCCTAGGCTTAGGCTCAGCATGGCTGGAGGGGTCCTCGGAGTACAGAGGTTTAGGCCTGGGACCCCAGCAGACTTGTGGGGAGCCAAGCAGGTGGGGGAAACCCTGGCCACTTTCTCCTCTGATCCCTTGATCCCCCAAATGTCTCTCCTTGTCCCCGCTGATCCCCTTGTTATGGGTGGGCCCCTCTCAAGTGTGGGAATCACTCCCCTCCCCCAGCCATCCCTCAGGGGCACCAGTCCCGTCTATCCTCTACTTTTCCTCCCCTCTCCTTCCCCCCACATTCTTCCCAGTCACTCGGGGGTTCCTCCTGTCCCCTTTCGTGTCTGAGGTCCCCCACCAGCGCCTGGTAGGTGCCCTAGTCGTGAGGAGATGTGGCGTTCTCCTACTCTGCCACCTTGACTCTGCTCTTTGAGAATATCTGCTTTAAAGTCTTATATCAGATTATGGCACAATTTCCTCAGATCCTATATTATCTTCTCATTCCATGTATGATAACAGGAAATATACTTTGTAAATAACTGCATATTACATACATTATTATGTTGGAGGATGATTATGATAATCAATAAAAGACTTGTAAGCAAAAAAATCTTATATTAAAGTGAAATTCAGCAGTGAGAATGTAACAAACATATTTAAAGAAGAAAATACATTAAATAAAACTTGTTTATGAAAGTATTTAAAGAGCTGAAGTCAAGTAGCATATTACAAAGTTATGTATTATAGTTTCAAAGGGATAAAAGTAAATGAGTGATATTTTTATTTTAATGTCAATATTATACTATCAAGAATTGCAGCCTTTCAATTATACTTACATTTATAATGAAAAACATTAGATTTCAACTTAAAATATGTAAAGAAGAAACTTCTTAAAATTCATTTAAGGTATGTGCAAGCAAAAATGCTTGAATATCATTGCTATATAACACCTTCTCATTGTTAGGATTGAAAGGAACACTTGGGGACACCAAACTCATTTTGATAAGTACCCTCTCAGCTTATGTAATTTTAACAAATCGATTACATGTTTGTTTTCTCTTTAAAAAAACGTTAAAATTCTCAATAAAATTCTCAAAGAAAGAAAAGGTAAGTGCTGGCAAGGATGAGAATAAAAGGAAACCCCTATATACTATCAATGTGAATATAAAAATCAATGCAGTCACTAGGGAAAACAGTATGGACGTTTCTCCAAAATTAAAAACTAGAACTACCATATGATCCAGCAATCTCACTTCCTGGTACATAGCCAAAGAAATTGAAATTAAGGTCTTTAACAGATATCTGCACTTCCATGTCCATTGCAGCATTATTCACAATAGCCAAGACATGGAAGCAATCTAAGTGTCCATCTATAGATGACTGGATAAAGAAAACGTCGGACATACAAAAAATGGAATGTTATTCAACCTTAGAAAAGAACGAAATCCTGCCATTTGAGACAACATGGATGAACCTGGAGGACATTATGCTAAGTGAAATAAGCCGGATACAGAAAGGCATGCTACATAATATCACTTATATGAGGAACCTAAAATAGTCAATCTCATAGAAGCATAGAGTAAAATATTGGTTGTCAGGGACTGGAGAGAGGGGGAAATAGGGAGGTATTAGTCAAAAGGTAAAAGTTTCAGTTATACCAGATGAATAAGTCCTAGAGATCTACTGTATAGCATAGTGCCTATAGATAATAATACTGTATTATATACCTTTGAATTTGCTAAAAGGATAGATCTTATGTTAAGCGTTCTTATCGCACACTAAAAAGAGAGCAGGTAAAACCTTTTAGAGATGATGGATATGTTTATGGCATAAATTGTGGTGTTGGCTTCACAGGTGTATATTTGTCTGCAAACTTATCAAATTGTATACATTAAATATGCATAAATTTTTGTATGCAAATAAATTGGTTTAAAAAAATAAGAGAAATGCACATAACTTCTGTGGGATCCTAGGCAAAAGTACATAACCTCCATATAATCAGTAGAAATGTCAGACTAAAAATGAGGAAAACTCTACTAAGTAACTGAAAATTATGACTCTGAAAATGCCAAAATAATAAAAGATAAAGAAAGACTGAGGAACTGTCACATATTGGAGTAGACTAAGGGAACATGAAAACTAAATGTCATGTGAGATCTTAAGTTGGATCCTGGGATGGAAAAATGACATTAGTTGGAAAAAGTGATGAAATTTAATAATGTTTATAGATTTTTAATAGTATTGCATCACTACTAATTTCTTAGTTTTGATCATTAAACTATGGTTATGTAAGCGCTAACTTCAAGGAAAGCTGGGTAACAGGTATATGGGAACTCTATGCTACATCTCCAACTTTTCTGTGTCTTAAATTTTTATTTTGAAATCTGTAAATCTGTATGTAAAAGTAAAACATTTTAAAAGGGCCCCCAAATTAACAAAATAACCCACATTTTCCCCTTCATTTCAAAATACTTTCAACAAAAATCAAATATAGGTCAGGTTCTGGGCGGGGTTATGTACATAAAGCACAGCCTTGGAGCTTGGCTGCCTTCACTTAAGTTTCAAGAACACATGTTTCTCAAGCTGTGTTTTGAGAATTTAGATCTAACTTACCCTTTGTCTATCCTATTATTAATAATTTAACTGATTCATTAATACTGATTCAACAAATTGTAATGCTTGGAGTAGAAAAATAAATGAAGTGTATTCTTACCATGTAAGACAATAAATCTCAAAATATAGTTTCCTTGAAGGGAGAGTCCCTATTAAAGTCTCAGAGTCAAGGACGCCACCTTAAAAGCCATGGTAGTTTGATGCTGGGAAAGCAAGCTCCTAAGGTAATTGTGATAAACATTAATATTTAAGGACCACAGGTAAAGATTGCATAGATCATTAAAGTATAAAACATTGCTGTATTACTTTTGTATATTTAAATGCCCTAATTCTTTTAAAAGAGTGGAAAAGTTTAGAGAAACATCTGCAGAAAAGAAGATACTGAAGTGTTCTTGAAGAATGAGTTTGAATTTACTAGAGAAAGTAGATCATTCCAAGGATAGGAAGCATCATATAAAAGAGCACAGAGTACCTATGAAATGATACTTTAAAGAAAAAAATCACATCTCAACCTTCAACAGCAGATTCGGGGACCAAACTAATTTGTATTTTGTGACTTTAAAAAAAAAGTCATCAAATGAATGAGCACCAAGTGATTTTTCCTAAGTTTGAATTTAAGAAGATGTCTTTAAGACATATGAAAGTGAATAAAATAAATAAGAATCAGGTATAATTCATTATATAAAATACATTTTTTTGGAATGATAGTAGATTTAAGAAAAGTTGAGAAGAACATAGTTTCTTTACACCCTTCATCCATTTTCTCAACAGCCTAACAATAAATTTGTCAAGTTATCATGCTCTAAAGTTAACATATTATATTCATGATTCAGTTCTTTTCCATAACCATGACACATCTGTCAAAAATTTAAAAGTGATACAATTAACTAAACTACAGATTTTATTCAGATTTCCCCGGTTTTTCCATTTTTTCTGTTCAGGATCAATTCTGGGATACCAAATTGCATTTAGACCAATTATCTTTTAAAATGTCATATGCTTTATTGATCTGATATGTTTAAAGTGAAAGGTTGAGTCTGAACAAGTTTTTTAATAGACTACCTTACAAAGTCGGTACAAATATAGTAACAGAAAATCGTATTAAATACTGTGAAGACAGGTCAGGATGCCTAATAAAAAGATGTATCAATGGTAAGTATTGTAATAGATTAAGTTAAAAGATCTATCTATATCTATCCATCCATCCAAATGAAACAAATCAAGACCCATGTTACATTTCAATAATAGGTGTATAGTCTATTGTTTCTATTCAGTTATACTCTGAAATGAGAGCAAATGCTAAACCCTGCTGATTTCAACATAGCTAATCAGAGCTGTGACATTTGGTAGTAATATAAGAATTTAAATTCAAACTCCAGAATTCTAATCATAAATGTATTTGAGTAACGTCTGAATGCGTGTTTGCTTGAGAAAAATAACTGAATTCAATCATTTTACAATGTGTTATAGAACATTTGTGATTCAAGTTGTGAAATTTAAGAACATGTCCTCTGTGAATATTTCAGACTAATATTATATATTTCTTGTCCCATTTTCTGTCCAATTTAATATTTGATTCTGTCATTTCCTTTATCACAATTACTCTAACATTCCAAAAATCAGGTAGTTTTAAAATGAGTTTTACATGTTTTTTCTGTGATATCTGAATATATATTATCATGGCCAAGGTCTTATATATCACACAATTTTTTCTTTAACATGGTAACACAATTGACAGAACTGCCTATAAATTACTTTCTTGAAAAACAGAAAAATTCAAGTTCCAGAGAATGACTATATTGCTAAAGGCTAAACTACAGAACAATAAAAACACCAATTTAACTCACTACCAACTGGACCATTACAAGCACTCAACTAGTAAACACACTTCTGAGTTTTCATTTTTGTTTTAAGATACCAACTTACCAGTAGTTCACGCCTTAAAATGGTTGACATAGTAGGGAATTTTGAGTTAGAACATACAGAGTAAGGTATTGGTTTATTCATTCTTATTACAGAAACACATAAATAAGCTTTTACCAATCAATTTTTTTTGTTATATTGTAGTCAAATTTCCTCATGATATTCTAACAGTGATTAACTATGCACACTATTTTTTTTTTTCCCTACAGTTTCTCTCTTTCTGATGGGTAGAAATGTGTTACATTCTCTTGTTTCCTTGAAATTCTTATTTCTTGAGGAATATGCAATGTAATGGACAACTTTGTTATTTATATATCATTGTATTTTATGATGCCTTTGAGTATAATATTTTCACTCATTCAAAATTTATATTTCTTATTACAGTTTCTATTGAGTCATTTTTTATTTTAATGTTCTACTTAATGTGTATATGTAGGTTATTTTTCCAAAGCAACTGGATGTTGTTGTCATTAACTAAGATGAGAAAACGACAAGTAGTATAGGGTTTAAAGGGAATATCATGAATTTTAGACATAATTTTGAGGTGTCTATTAGACATTCAAGTAGAAATGCTAAGTAGGTAGCTGGATATGAGTCTAAATCTAGGGCAGAGGTTCAGACTAGAGATAAAAATTTGGAAGTCATCAGTTAACAGATGGCATTTCAAATCATTGACCTTGAATGAACTCATCAAAGGATGTGTAGAGTAAGGAAGAGGTGAGTTCCCAGGACTGAGCCATAAGACATGCCAGTTTAGAGGCTGAGATGAAAAGAAGTAACAGAGTATCATAAAGAGAAGTGTCAAACTAGGAAGGAGGAAAGCCAAGAAAGTACAGAATTATGGAAACCAAAGGTAGAAAATGTTTCAAAGAAAAGGAAATGACCTATTTACCAATGCTGGGGAAATATAATTAAAAGCAAAATATTCTTCCAAGCAGAAATCCTCTCCAAAAAGATAGCAGAGAAAGAAAAGACTTTACTACTGAGTAGGTATTAAACCAAAATGTGATGGTGTCACATGCAATTCACTAAGAAAGTGCAAAAACCGAATGAATTCCCATCCTTTTATATAGCCAAGCAGATAGACCCCTTACACACATGTCTTAAGATAAACTATATCTAGTCATCAAGTAAGAGAAATTGACAGCACCATCTGTGACACATCTGTGATCCTAACTTTACCAGGTAATTGGAGTGACCATTTGGGTTGGCTAATTGGTTTTATCCAGAGAAGAAACAAAATTTTCATCTCTTTATGACAGAACTAGTTTCCAACTTGGAGCAAGGTATCCACCAAAGTTAGCCTCCTATCCTTCCATAGAAACTGGAAGATAGGGGTGCTATCAGCCTCAATGTTTATACACTTCAACGAGATGGCTTCCAGGGACTTGAGAAAAATATTCCTATATCATAAAGCTGACAACGTCCCATCTAGTTTTCAGAAGAATTAATATACATTTCAAAGAGAGGAGAAAGTACTTACAAATTTTCTAAATTACAAGTCTTCTGAAGTAAATGCTCTAAGGAAAAAAAAAAGGTGAGGGGAGAAGTCGCTTTCCTTATTTTCAACAAGAAAAAATAAGCCTCTGCTCTTTCATTTTTATTTGTCCTACATCAAATAATGCTTATAAGATAAATAAAATAAGGATTGAGAATCAAAATTTAGATTAAGGTGACTGACAAAAACTGCTTTAGTGGGGCAGAAAGGGCAAATTTTTATTACAGGCATACCTCATTTTATTGCACTTAGCTTTACTGTGCTTCACAGACATTTCATTTTTTATAAATTGAAGGTTTGTAGCAACCCTGTATTGAGCAAGTCTACCAGTGCCATTTATCGAACAGCATTTGATTACTTCATGTCTCTGTGTCACTTTTTGGTAATCCTCGCAATGTTTCAAACTTTTCCACTATTATTATATTTGTTATGGTGATCTGTGATAAGTGATCTTTGATGTTACTATTGTAATGGTTTTTGGGTGCCATGAACCTCGCCCATATAAGACAGTGAACAGTTAAGAAATGCTGTATGTGTTTTGATTGCTCTACTGACCAACTGTTCCCGTTTCTCTCCCTCTCCTCAGGCCTCCCTGTTCCATGAGACACAAAAATATTGAAATATCTAGATTGGCATCTAAGTGCTCAAGTGAAGGAAAGAGTTGTGTGTCCCTCACTTTAAATCAGAAGCTAGAAGTGGTAAGCTTGGTGAGAAACACATGTCGAAAGCCAAGACAGGGTGAAAGCTAGGCCTCTTATACTAAAAAGCCACATTGAGAATGCAAAGGAAAAGTTCTTGAAGGAAATTAAAAGTGCTACTCCAGTGAAAACAAAAATGATAAGAAAGAGAAAATAGCCTTATTGCTGATATGGAGAAAGTTTTAGTGGTCTAGATAAAAGATCAAACCAGGTACAACATTCCCTTAAGCCAAAGCCTAATCCAGAGTAATGTTCTAACTCTCTTTAATTCTATGAGGGCTGAGAGAGGTGAGGAAGCTGCAGAAGAAAAGTTTGAAGCTAGCAGAAGTTGGTTTATGAGGTTTCAGGAAAGAAGCCATCTCCATAACATAAAAGTACACGGTGAAGCAGCAAAAACTGCAGCAAGTTATCCAGAAGTTCTAGCTAAGATAATTAATGAAAGTGGTTACAATTAATAATAGATTTTCAACGTAGATGAAAGAGCCTTATATTGGAAGAAAATGCCGTCTAGGACTTTCATAGCTAGGGAGGAGAAGTCAATGCCTGCTTCAAAGCTTCAAAGGACAGGCTGAATTTCTTGTTGAGGGCTAATGCAGCTGGTGACTTCAGGTTGAAGCCAATGCTTATTTACCATTCTGAAAATCCTATGGTCCCTAATAATTATGCCAAATGTACTCTGCCTGTGCCCTATAAGTGGAACAACAAAGACTGGACAATACCACATCTGTTTACAACGTGGAGAACTACTGCTCAGAAAAAAAAAAAAAGATTATTTTCAAAATATTACTGCTCATTGACAATGTACCTGGTCACCTAAGAGCTGTGATGGAGAGGAACAATAAGTAAGATTAACGCTGTTTTCATGCCTCTAATACAACATCCATCCTGCAACCCATGGACCAAGGAGTAATTTTGACTTTCAAGTCTTATTAAGATATATATTTTATAAGGCTATAACTGCCTTAGATAGTGATTCCTCTGATGGATCTCGGCAAAGTAAATTGAAGACCTTCTGGAAAGCACTCACCATTCTAGAAGCCATTAAGAACATTTGTGATTCGTTGGAAGAGGTCAAAATGCCTACATTAACAGGAGCTGGGAAGAAGTTGATTCCAACCCAAAGGATGACTTGGAGGGGTTCAAGACTTCAGTGGAGGAAGGAATTGCAGACGTGGTGGAAACAGCAAGAGAACTAGAATCAAGAGTGGAGCCTGAAGATGTGATGAACTGCTACAATCTCATTATCATATCATAAAGGAAGAGGAGTTGCTTCTTATGGTTGAGCAAAGAAAGAAAATGGTCTCCTGAAATGGAATCTACTCCTGGTGAAGATGCTCAGAAAATTGTTGAAGTGACAACAAAAGATTTAAAGTATTACATAAACTCAGTCGATAAAGCAGCAGCTGAGTTTGAGAGGATTGACTCCACTTTTGAAAAAAGTTCTACCGTGGGTCAAATGCTATCAAATAGCATGCTTCAGAGGAATCATTAGTGAAAGGGAGAGTCAACTGATGCGGCAAACTTCATTGTCTTATTTATTTATTTATTTTTATACACATATTTTATTTTATTTTTTTTTTAATTTTTTATTTATTTATTTTTGGCTGTGTTGGGTCTTCGTTTCTGTGCGAGGGCTTTCTCTAGTTGCGGCAAGCGGGGGCCACTCTTCATCGCGGTGTGCGGGCCTCTCACTATCGTGGCCTCTCTTGTTGCGGAGCACAGGCTCCAGACACGCAGGCTCAGTAGCTGTGGCTCACGGGCCTAGTTGCTCTGCGGCATGTGGGATCTTCCTAGACCAGGGCTCGTACCCGTGTCCCCTGCACTGGCAGGCAGATTCTCAACCACTGCGCCATCAGGGAAGCCCCATTGTATTATTTTAAGAAATAAACCATCCCAACTTTCAGCAACCTTCACTCGGATCAGTCAGCAACCATCAACTTGAAATTCTATATTGAAAATTAATGAATGTCATGCATTGTGTTAGGTGCTAAGGAATTAAGCACAAGTAAGACATGATGGCCACTTCAAGAAAAATTCTTCAGAGGGAAGCAGAAAATATGGTATTAATTTTTCCAATAACTGTAAGTTGTTAAAAGTACTTAAAAGAAAAATCAATGCTTTAAGATAGAGAGTAACAGAAGACTCTTGAATGCCATCTGATCCTGAAGGAAACTTACTGTTAAAGAAAAAAAAATATTCATGACATTTGTTAAAGATGGTAAGGCAGGCTTTATTCAGGGGCCATAGTGATAAGTATAAGAACCACTGCAATGGGATTTTGCAATAGGGGAAAGAGATTGGGCTCAACTCCAAATACAACAAGGAAAATAAGGAATTGATAGCCAAGGAGCAGAGTGGGGGTGGGGGGTTAAGTGAATGGAAAATTACTAAGCAGAAACACCATGGGTAAGAGGTATTCTGGCTTACCCGATCTAACAGGTTTCTTGCGGAAGACAGGCCAGGGTGATCAGATATCACTTGGGGGATGGTGAAGGATAAGGAACCCCATCAAATATCAAAGGTGATCAGATATCAGTGGCAGGAGGGGCCTGGTTAAACTGACTTAGCAGGGTTCTTGCTAAACTAGATTTTACAAGAAAGTGCACAGATAGTCCTAGGAGAAGGTTCAGGAGACTGACTAAAGTTTGGTCAAGCAGACTTTGTCAATACACAGATACTATGTTCTTCACCTTTTGTAATCCATGCATTTTCAGTCAGGTGACTGTGCTGGTCCAAGCAAAGATGCCTCCAGAATTACATTTTGGTGTTCTAACTCAGTTATTTGTGAAAGAAGGAAACAAAAGGAGAATTATTTTCTAAGAGTCTAGCCAGTCAAAGATTACACCCCGGGACTTCCCTGGGGGCATAGTGGTTAAGAATCTGCTTGCCTTCATCCCAGCTTACCCTTCCCACTCCCCGTGTCCTCAAGTTCATTCTCTACGTCTACGTCTTTATTCCTGTTCTGCCCCTAGGTTCTTCAGAACCATTTTTTCTTTCTTTTTTTTAGATTCTGTATGTATGTGTTAGCATACGGTATTTGTTTTTGTCTTTGTAAAATAGATAGCTAGTGGGAAGCAGCCACATAGCACAGGGAGATCAGTTCGGTGCTTTGTATCCACCTAGAGGGGTGGGATAGGGAGGGTGGGAGGGAGATGCAAGAGGGAGGAGATATGGGGATGTATGTATATGTATAGCTGATTCACTTTGTTATAAAGCAGAAACTAACACACCACTGTAAAGCAATTATACTCCAATAAAGATGTTAAAAAAAAAAAAAAATCTGGCTGCCAGTGCAGGGGACATGGGTTCGATCCCTGGTCCGGGGGGATCCCAAAGGCTGCGGAGCAACTAAGCCCGTGCGCCACAACTACTGAGACTGCACTCTAGAGCCCATGAGCCACAACTACTGAGGCCCGTGCGCCTAGAGCCCATGCTCTGCAACAAAGAGAAGGCACCACAATGAGAAGCCTGCAAACCACAATGAAGAGTAGCCCCCGCTCGCCACAACTAGAGAAAGCCCGCAGGCAGCAACAAAGACCCAACACAGCCAAAATATAAATAAAATTTAAAAAAAAAAAAAGATTATATCCCAAGAAGTAATCAGATATTTATCAAAGGAAGGAGAGGCTAGAGACTGAAAATTTTTCCGAAGGTCATATCAGTTATGTTTGCCTCCTATGCTTCTATTTAATAAATCTAGGACTTTGAAGCATAATGATACTCCCAACTTAAATTATACTATCCCTTTTCAGTGACTTTGGTGGTTGATAGAATCACATTTATGAAGCTAGACTGTCTAACCCTTGGTAGTAGGATTTATAAATACTCATGCATAAGTTAAAACAGACAGACAAATGAAACAAACTGACCTCTGTTCACACACCCACATGTGACAGAAATCTAGAGTGGAGTTTGGAATCATTTTTTCAAGAAATCTCCAAGATCCTTCGTTCTAGTCAAACTGGTCTCATCCCTATGCTCTGTTCAATAGCCTCCTCCATTTTTATCGTATCTTCCTTTTTCCATTAGGCAGGAATGTCTATTACCTTCTCTTTTAGTGTAGAAATCAAAGGACACATCCTATGAGTCAGAGCCTGTCTTAAGTGCTGGGGATACAGAGACAACTAAGACATGAGGCTGATTGTTGCTGTGGTTAAGATTGTGGGGTTTGGTGTTACATAAACAGATTTGAGTCCTGACTCTATCACTTAACTACATCACCTAGGCAAAATATTAATATCTCTGAGCCTGAGATTACTTTATATAAAATATAAAGAATCATGGCATTTACTCAACGGGCTGTAACAGGCATAAAATGAGTTGTGTATGCTTATAAGTTTAGTTGCAACTGTTAGAAATAGATCTCATGATGGCTCACATAACTGAAAAGTCTAGGATAAGCTTTTAGAAACAGCTGCATCCAGGGGTCTCAAATTATGCTGTAAGATTCAATTCTTTTTCCATCTTTGGGTTCTGCTTTCTTCTGCTTAGCCTTTACCCCCAAGAGTCTTCTCCATATGGTGGGCTCCAGCAGAATCATCAGGGTCACATTTTCCTCTGACACAGTAAACATACCAAAGAATATCTTTCTTCCCAAGAGTTACCACAAAATTCTGGGACTGATCTTCATTGGGTTCATCTGGGTAATCTTTGACCCAGAGATCACGGCCAGGAATGTATGTGTTGATAGCTACAACCCAGGCCCACCAACTGAAACCACATGGATTCTGAGTGGGCATGGTAGGTGGCTCTCCAAAGTAAAATTTGGGTGTTGGTACCAAAAGCAGAGGAAAACAGGTACTAGCAGGCAAAAATAAATGATGTTCACCAAAGCAGGTTACTACAGCAGCTGATACAGAGCATGTTAGTATAGTACCTGGTGTATAACTATTTGGAAAATGATTTTAAAAGATACATTTACCTGGTTTCCCATATTAATGGAGAAGGAAAACTGTAAATTAACATCGTGAAAGGAAAACCAAGAGTATGAGTGACTAAAAGAAGTGTTCACTTTTTCTTTTTTTTTTAAAGGATTGTTTGCTCTTTAATAGTCCCTGAGAGTAACACTGAATGACAGTACAGGACAAAAGAAGATGTCCTTTATCGTAACTCCACGTACACTGTACATTGTAACTCTGTATATGCTTTTGCAAAGGTAGCTGGGTATACAACTATTTTAGAATATTTCTATCCCAAATTGTTTAGTTAATTTTTGGATCTTTAAGTGTGAAGGTTGACAACACATTCATCAATTCTCTAGGAAGATCAGATTATAGACGTTCTCCTGTATTTCTTTGGTGTCCTCTTCAGTGTCTATCACTCTTGTAGACGGAGTAGGAACTCTCTAAGTACATGTTGATAGTTTCTAAGGTCAATAAAATAGTGTAAGGATATTTACAAATCTACTAAGGGACATTTACTAATTTAAATTAGCTGACATCATGTCCAATACTATATTTGCCACTTGTTTTCTCAGGGCATGTACTAGAAAAAGCAACTTTTGCTGCATGTGCAAAAACCACTCTAACTATAAAGGTGTAAACAGATTTAAAGTAAAAGAAAAAATAAGATATATCATCATTAATTGTTAAGTAGGTAAGAGTGGCAATATTTATATCAAACAAAATAGACTTGAGGACACATATATGACCAGGGCTATGAGAGACTTTTAATAGTAATAAAAGGGTCAGTTAATCCAGAACACATGACAATCTTAAATGTTTATGTTCTCATAACAGGTATTCTAATTACTAAGCAGCAGCTTATAGAATTTAAAAGACAAATAGACAGTTCCAGGAATTTTCAACACTGCAGCAAAAGTTGGGCCCTGCTTTTTTATTTTATCTTACTTTTTTTGTCTTTTATTTGAAATATTTAGAACATTTATAATCAAGGTAATTATTTATATGTTTGGATTTAAATCTAATATCTGGTTACTCATTTGTTATTTGTAATCTCATTCTTTGCTCCTTTATTCCTCTTTTCCTGCCTTTATTTGTAACAGTTTTATTGAGGTGTAACTGACATACAAAAAGCCGTACATATTTAAAGTGTACAACCTGATGTTTTAATATAAGTATACACCTATTAAGCCATCAACACAGCCAAAATAGTGAACATTTTTACCATCCACAAAAGTTACCTTGTTCCCTTAACTATTTCTTCCTTTTGTTCTCTCTCACATGATCTTTTTCCCAGGCAAGCACCTATCTGCTTTCTGTCCCTATAAGTTACTTTCCATTTTCTATAATTTTACATAAAAAGAATAACACAGTATGTACTCATTTTAGGGGAGGTTCTGGCTTCTTTTACTTAGCACAATGATTTTATTTTTTAATTTTTATTTGAAAATTTAGTATTTTTATTTATTTATTTTTAAATACTTATTTATTTATTCATTTATTTGGCTGCGCCTGGTCTTAGTTGCTGCATGCGGGATCTTTGTTGCGGCGAGCAGGATCTTTAGATGTGGCATGTGAACTCTTAGTGTGGCATGTGGGATCTAATTCCCTGACCAGGGATCAAACCCGGGCCTCCTGCATTGGGAGCACGGAGTCTTAGCCAATGGACCACGAAGGAAATCCCAAAGGTTTAGTATTTTTAAAATGTCAACTATCTCATTCATAATGTCTTTTATATTGATTAATGCTGACACAACAATATTTTGGATATACTGGCTTAAACAAAATATATTATTAAAATTAATTTTACCTCTGTTTTTGTTTTTGTTTTGTTTTATTTTTGTTTTTTTGCTTGTGCCACACAGCTTGTGGGGTCCTAATTCCCAGACCAGGGATCGAACCCAGGTCCCTGCAGTGGAGGCATGGAGCACCAACCACTGGACCACCAGGGCATTCCCTTACCTGTTCTTTTTTAATGTAGCTAGTAGAAAATTTAAAGTTACATTTGTTTTGGGAAAACTGGTGAAATCTGAATTAAGTTGATAGTGTTGTGCCATTGTTAATTTCTTAGTTTTGGCAAATGTACTGTGGTTATGCAAGATATTAACCTTAGGGGAAGCTGGGTGAAGAGTTTACTGGAACTCTCTGTATAATCTTTGCAACTTTTCTATAAATCTAAAATGTTTCCAAAATGAAAAGTATAAAATACCCACTCCTACTACATGTGTGATTATACTATATTTCCATTGGAGAAACATACAATAGAATAATATTTCTAGCCCAGAGCTTAAAACACAGAGCTTAAAACAGTTCTCTAAGAGGTATTATTGTCATCTCATGGGTGAAAAAAAAAAGTGCTCAGAGGGCTTAATCAGCAGGATTTGGGACCTTGTCTTTTGGGGCCCTGTCTGGCTTCTTTTACTTAGCACAATGATTTTAGAGTCACACATTAGGTAGCACATATCAGCAGTTCATTCCTCTTTCTTGCTGAGTAGTATTCTACTATATGGTTATACCGTAATGTGTTTTGAAGGACATGGAGTTGCTTTGAGCTTTCTCCCTGTTGATGGACATCTGAGTTACTAAGATTTTTTAGCTACTAAAACTAAAACTGCTATAAACATTCATCTACAAGTCTATGCATGGACATAAACTTTGATTTCTCCTGTACATATACATATTTTTTTGATTTTGTGTAGAAATGGTGTTTATTTATTAAATAATATTTCTCCCTTGGCCAGTGAAGCCAGTGGGGTCAGAAGATACCTTTATGGAAAGGTTTTGAACTAAAATTTAACTTTTAAACAGATATTGGATGATTGAGGTCATCTATTTCTTCTTTAGTGAGCTTTGTAGTTTGTATCTCTCAAGAAACTTGTCTCTTTCATCTGAACTACTGAATTTATTGCTATAGTTGTTTCAATATATTCCCTTTATTATCTGTTTAACATAAGTTGAATGTGCAGTAATGCCAACTTTCTCATTTCTGTTATGGGTAATTTGTATCCTTTCTTCTGCTTAGGTAGAATTTTATGAAGTTCATTGACCTTAAAGAGACTGCTCTTGATTTAATCATGTATTGTTTTGCTTTGTTTTTCTTTATTTTCTTTATTTTATTTCTTCCATAATCTTTATTTTTTTAATTCTCCTTACTTTGAATTTAATTGGCTCTTCTTTTCTAGTATCCTATGTTGGATGCTGAGGTCAGTAATGTGAGTTCTTTCTTCTTTCCTGTAGGCATGTAGTACTATCATTTCCCCTTAAGTTCTGGTTTATCGATAAATAATTCCAAATTTCCCTTTTGATTTCTTCTTTAACCCGTGTATGGGTTTCCTCCTACCATCACATGGACTGAACATTATTTTAATATTTCATTTGTTCTCTACTTTTATCTTTCTAGCTATATATTTGTCTTCTTTTTAGCAATTACTCTATTGTTTACTGAATGTACCTTTAATCATCACCATTTTTCTTTTCATAAAAATATGCAGTATTATATATTAAGTTAGACACTTTCAACAATATACTTCATTTCTTCCCACCTTTTGTGTTATCATAATATATTAAATATGCATGTTTTAAACACAAAATTATATACATTTTATTTAAACATTCAATTATTTTTGAAATAAATATTTAATTAGAAAAATAAGTATTTTACATTTTATCACATATTTACCACTACTGACACTATTAATTTTTGGGGTAGATAGAACTTTTATTCTGATATCATTTCCTTCTGCTTTAAGAACCATCTTTTACATTCCCTTTAGTGCAGGTCTCCGAGCCACAAGTTTTCTGAGTTCTCTTCTGTCTGATAATATTTTTTTTTTTTGGCCTAAATTCTCTAAAGGTATTTTAGTTGGGTATAGAATTCTAGGTTTCTCTCTCTCTCTCCCTTCTCTCCCTCTCTCTCCCTCTCTCCCCCCTTCCTCTTGCTCTTTCTCTCCCCTCAGTACATTAAAAGGCCATTTAACTATCTTCTGACTTGCATACTTTCTAATGAAAAATCTGCTGTCCCATTAGTTTCGCTGTATGAGTTGTGTCATTTTTTCTGTTTCTCTTCACCATTAGAATTTTGTAGCTCAATTTTTATGTGTCTTATCATGATTGGCTCTACATTTATCCTGCTTGGGACTGGCTGATAATCTTTGATCTCTGAATTTCTGATTTTCAGCTACAGTTGAAAGAATTCAGCCATTATTTCTTTCAGTCTATTCTATTTTCCTCTGGGATTTCAACTGCACATATTATACACTGCTTGGTAGTCTCCCAAAGGTCTCTAGTACACTTCTCTTCAGTATTTTTTTGTCTCTGTTCTTCAATTTGGGGATTTATATTGCTATGTCTTCAAATTCATGGATTTTGTTTTATAATGTCTAAATTTAATCCAATCAAATATATTATTTCTAATATTATTCATATCTGTGTTTAATTTTTTTGTTATATCTTTTATTTCTCTCTATATGTGTAAGCTTACCTTTAAATCTCTGAATATATTCTGAATATTTACAACAGCTTATTTTACTCCTTTACTACTAATTCCATTTTCTGTTTTATTTCTTGATCTGTTTTTATTGACTGATTTTTAAAATATTTATTGGTAATATTTGCTTCCTTCTTTTCATGTATAGCAATGTTTTATTGAATCTTCAGCATAATGTCTTTCTGTTTGTATTGTAAATTTTCAAATCTTCATGCTTTCCTGATGCCTCAACGTCCCCACAAACTGTCTACGAACACCTTGCCCAGGTGTCCAGCTTTACCAGTGTGATAAAACTGGTCTCTACCACAAGTTCCTCTTCTTGTCCTCCCCTGACTGTGACCTAGTGATGTTCAAATCCACCAACAAAATCCCCTCACACTTTTTGCTTGTGTATCTTACCCTGACACAAATAAATTCACTTGCCCATGGGTCTTTGCTCTCTCCCAGATCCCCACCTGCTCGGTTGAGCCATCTCTCTACTATGGCTCCCATATGGCCCCCTCCTTGGCAAGCTGTGCCTCCGTCTTCTAAGAACCATGATTATAATAAATCCTTTAATTTTATATGACTCTCCAAGTATAATTTCTGCAGCTGTGTTGAGATGATCCTTAAAGACCTCACAAAGGAAACTTACTCTATCATTTTGAACACATTGTTCTTGTCTGATGGATATTTTGTATTATTTTAAAGGAGTATTTATGTTACTTGCAGATCAGCTTCATCTTTTTCAAGATTTTTTGGTTTTGTTTTGCTTTTTAAAGGTGTGTCTAGAAGAACACCCTTTATTCAGGGCTATTTAAATCATACTACTATGATACTATGATGTTACCGTTTTGAGATCTCTTAAGAATATCCCAAATATTTGATGAGGTCTCTATAATCAGGATGACAGAAACTTGAGCAATTTTTTGTTCTTTGTGAACTCTAGGGAATTGTTCACTTATAGCTTCCCAGAAAACGTGCTTTTCCTGGCAATAGTTCTTTGCTAACCCGTGGAATTTTTTCTATATATGTGCAGATTGGTATATAGTCAAAGACTTAAGGGGATCCTATGCAGTTTTCTGGAATAGAGCCTCTTCAAAGTTGCATCCACTGTGGCCCTATGTCCTCATATTCTAGCTACATTGGCTCCCCCATACTCTGATATTTATCTCTTTTGGTTCTGATATTATTTTCCCCTTAGTTCATCTAGACCACCAGATTTTTTGATTTTGGTGTTCTTCCTTTCTTTACTTACAGTCAGGAAATTTCCCCTTGGCAGACAGCTGGAACAGTAGCTGTAAGATTGACCTTATTCATTTTTCTCCTTGCTGAAACCAGAGTCCATGCTGACTATTGTGCAATGTCTTAGAACTGTTGCTTCACATATTAAGCACAATTTTATAGTTGTTTATGACAGAGTACAAGTCCTTTAGTAGTTATGATTTCAAATTTACAAGCAGAAGTGTTCTCACCTGTTTTCAATGTAACATATTGATATATTTAGTTAAAACGGATGAAAAGACATCAAAAGTAATGAAAAATGTATGACTGAAATGTTTAGGCAACTCTGGCCCCTATCCAGGAATTTGCCCTCAATGACTTTCTCACCTTATTAAAACTAATTATACGACAGATCTGGCATTTATTATCATCATACAGCTTCCAATATCACTGCCTGACTCAGATTCACCAGAAACCAGTTCTTTCCGGTACTTATTTCTTATTTCAGTACAGAATACAGTGGGGTGTATTCCGTCTCCCTTCAAATATGCATTTGGCTGTGATACCAGGTCAAGGTGAAAATCCATGAAAATCCTGTCCTTATTATTGGAAGGTGGACCCACTGATTTGTGGTGCCTATACAGTGAAGAGAAAAGGCTACATTGAAGATGAGGCTTTGCGTATTTGTACATCCCTAGTATATAGCATGAGGAGAAAAATCTTTTAAAGTGTAAGAAAGTTGTTTCTTGGGCTTCCCTGGTGGCGCAGTGGTTGAGAATCTGCCTGCCAATGCAGGGGACACGGGTTCGAGCCCTGGTCTGGGAAGATCGCACATGCCGCGGAGCAACTGGGCCCGTGAGCCACAACTACTGAGCCTGAGCGTCTGGAGCCTGTGCTCTGCAACAAGAGAGGCCGCGATAGTGAGAGGCCCGCGCACCGCAATGAAGAGTGGCCCCCGCTCCCCACAACTAGAGAGAGCCCTCACACAGAAACGAAGACCCAACACAGCTATAAATAAATAAATAAATAAATAAATTTATTTAAAAAAAAAAAAGAAAGTTGTTTCTTTTACTCTTATAAACCTACAGCAGGAAGGACAAATTCCAGTACATTGCTCTATTCTGAGTAGTTAAGGGAATCCTTTATGTAACCATCTTTTAAGGTAACTACCTATTACTTTTGTACTTGCTGACCATAATAGTCATAAACTCATAACAACTAAAACTTCAATAGAGGGTAAATTCCAAACCCAGAACCAAAATAATTTGTCAAAATCAAAGTCCTGATTAACAAATATTTAAAAGTTGCCTATTAAAATGATTCTGTTTGAAAGGATTTTGATCGTCTCATGTGCATGGAACAAATGGCACTCAACAATTTTTTACACTTAATCTCTGATTGAAAATGATGGTATGCCTTGTTATAGAGAACATCCTATGGCAGTACTCAAAGTGGTCTGAACTGGGGAGTGATTTGTAAAATTAAATTAGGAAAGAAATAAATTATATGAAATTAAACTGTTGAAAATTTTGAGAGAATACACCAAAGTCATGAGAGAATATATAACTGTTTAGAATATTAATAGATCCTGTATTAGAGCATTATGACCAGGGAACAAGTAAAATATGTGTAAAATATAAATTATTTTACCTGAAATGGAGGGTTTAGGAGATATTAACTAAAACGATTCAACTTGTGTTAATGTAGGATCTGTATTCAACATGTGCCAGGGATTCCTGGTTGATAAATAAAATTGAATAAAGTCTATTATGTGCCAGAATAAATTTCAAGTATTTTTTACTTATTTCACTTGTTTTACCCCTCCACATGATCCTATGAAGCTTCTAATATTATGTTTACTTTATTACACATAAAATTTAAAGCTAAGAAAAATTACTAATATCAACCATTCATTAAACATTTATTGATCAACTCCAGGAAATGTGGCATAGTAAAACAAGGATAGACTTTGGGTAGAGAGGCATACTCTACTGGCTGTGTGTCCTTTTGTTAAGTTACTTAATCTCTCTGTGCTTCAGCTTATTCAACTTTAAAATGACTCTAACACTTACCTTTTGGGACAATATAAATGTTAACAATCATATATAATATATACTAGCCATATATATATATATAGTATATATTGACTCAAGTAGTTCATCCATACCAGATATTCTAAATGCAGTAATGGACATATCTATTACTTTTATGGCAAGTTGGCAGGCACTATATGAGATACCTTGCATTCATCTTCTTATTTGAATGAACCCTTCTATTTCTGACGAATTGGAATTATTACACTGATGAGGAACCCAAAGCTCAGATAGTGAAAGTAATTGCACTGCTTTATTTATTCACTCTGTAACATTTATGGAGTCCTTGTTACATATTAAATACTATACAAACTTCTTGGGATTCAAAGATGAATAAAGTTCATGATCGAATAAATGGGCAGTAATGTATATAAGTGTATTAAGTAGCAACCTATACCAAAAGGTCCTGAGATTGGTAGAGGGCACTGTGGTTTAACAGCGATTTCACTTATATTATTTTATACTGTTAGATAAGTAAGATAGGGTTGTTATTTTAAAATCATATAGAAGCTGATGTTTCTAGCAGTGTGTGACTCAAGTTAGAGATCATGGTTATTATGCATGCTGGAAATAGAGAAGAAATTGTCATGAGAATGGGCAGAGTGGGAATTTGGCATAAAATAATATTAATTAGCTATTGCAGTATCTTTGTCTACTTTATCAGCGGTTGGCCTCCATTCTACACCAACCTAATTCCCACTCAAATAGTTTTTTGTTGACTTTGCAGAAAAGACAACAAAAAAAGGTGAGACACTTTTTGATTCAGGGAAACAACAAAAAATCATTAAATATTTCTTCTCCAATACTTATCTGTATGTGATAACCCTAATTTATAGTCATCGCTTTAGTAATTGATTATGAAAACTATCTTTCAAAAGTAAGTTGAAAAAACTACTATATATAAAATAGATAAACAACACGGACATACTGTATAGCACAGACAACTCTACTCAATATTCTGTAATAATCTATATGAGAAAAGAATCTGAAAAAAAATTGATATATGCATATGTATAAATGAATCACATTGCTGTACACCTGAAACTAACACAACATTGTAAATCAACTATAGCCCAATATAAAATAAAAATTAAATTAAAAAAAAGTTAAAAAATCAATTTAAAAAGAGTGATAAACTGTTGGTTTAAATACGTCTTTAAATCAAAACAAGGTATTTTAGGACTCTCATAATTAAACACAGTATTTTATATACTTGCAACTTATATAGATTGTATTCATATTACAAAAGTATGAACAAACTTATCTTAAAATGCTTGGTGTTAATCTAAGACAAAGTATAAATGTCGATCTAGATATTTATACTTTTGCTGCAACTGCACTCTATAGTCGCTTTAAACTTTATTCTTTATAAAAATTTAATAGTATTTCAAATTTAATCACTTTTGTCCTGCTGTTCTGCAGAATAATACAGAAATATGCTTATGCTTAAGCTAGATACCACATCTTGAGAGTGTGATTTTAAAATTCTTATCTATTGGGATACCAATAGGTTGAAATGTATCTTCTATAGACTGTTTTGGTTTGATCTTTTAAAAGTCTTTAATCTAGAAAATAAAGATTTTAAGTAAACAAATTAACTGAAGTATTATAAATGTCTAAAATGTTTCTGCTTCTGGCATTTCACAATTTAAGATCTTGCTTGTAAGAAGTATTCTCACTATAATGGAGACTGAAAATGGAATATTTTGGACATCAAAAGGGACCTTCAATTTCATCTTGTCCCTCTCAGAGCAATCATATGAAAATAGTAACATTCGGGAAAACCATCATAGCTGGATTTTTACTTATTCTAGGGGTTTCAAACTCAAATCCTTCAATGGCCAGGAAAGAGAAATGAACCTGTGAGACAGCCAGTGAAGGCATTAGGACTGCGGCTTTCCTTTGGGAAAAGGAAAGTGCATACCAACCTAAATACAATCAAATACATTAAGAATAAACAAAAAACATGACCTAACCAAGCAAACAATATAAACTGGGCCACCCATTATTAATGAAGCTGTTGGCCTGATTTGGCTGTGATTTTGAGAGCTATGACTTAGTTCTTCCACTGACTTCTCCTAGACTCTTTCCAATATCACCTAGTTGCTAATGTTAGAAAGGGAATGGTACACCTTATTTCACTTAAAAGTTTATATTAAGAAAACTTGTCAAATAGATGCTGGAGAAGCCTTATACACAGATTACCGTTTAGTGACTTCCATATATTGATAAATTTAAACGCTGCCTGAGGTTTGTGGTCCTGAAAAGAGTGGTGGATAAAGAAATCCCCTAGCTTCTGTGTTCCCGGGAACAGCATATTGTGAAGAATCACTCTTCCCCATATGATTTGCAGATGACCCCTTGTTTACCTATGACAAGACGAGACAAAGAGCCTCCAAATTCCTATTCTTTGCCTCCTAAATTAGTAGCTTAACTGGATTGTACCCACTGACTAATCTGGGCTAAACACCTGATCTGACCAACCTTTAGTTGTTTCTCTTCTCTTAAATCCATGAATTTTGACGCACCCTCAGCCTAACCCAGCATATATCCTTTCTGCTGATCTCAGAGAAAGACATTCCCTGGATTGTCCCATCACAACACCCACCTCATCTCACTTTCTCTTACCCCATTCTTTCTAATCTTGTTTACTCCTCTTTATGAAAGAAAAGGCGCTTTTATGTCCAGTCTTTGATACACTTGCAGATCTTGAGGTGGGAGATTTCTCCCCATTGCAATAGTCTCTCCTCTCTTTCTTTTAATAATTATTTCAAATAAAGTCTCTCCTTACCTAGTTCTGGATTTGTTTTTATTTGACAACATAAACACTTTTTTAAAAAAACTCAGATTTAAAAAAAAAATGATTCTAGAGAATAAATTAAAAAGCACTTAGAGAGGTTCAGAACCAAGATGGCAGAGTAGAAGGATATGCTCTCACTCCCTCTTGTGAGAACACCAGAATCACAACTAGCTGCTGGACAATCATCAACAGGAGGACACTGGAACTCACCAAAAAAGATACCCCAGATCCAAACACAAAGGAGAAGCCACAATGAGAAGGTAGGAGGGGTGCAATCACAGTAAAATCAAATCCCATAACTGCTGGGTGGGTGACTCACAGACTGGAGAACATTTATACCACAGAAGTCCACCCACTGGAGTGAAGGTTCTGAGCCCCACGTCAGGCTTCACAACCTGGGGGTCCGGCAACGGGAGGAGGAATTCCTAGAGAATCAGACTTCGAATGCTAGTGGCATTTGATTGCAGGACTTCGACAGAACTGGGGGAAACAGAGATTCCACTCTTGGAGGGCACAAAGTAGTGTGCGCGTTGGGACCCAGGGGAAGGAGCAGTGACCCCAGGGGAGACTGAACCAGACCTACCTGCTAGTGTTGGAGGGTCCCCTGCAGAGGCGGGGGTGGCTGTGGCTGACCGTGGGTTCAAGGACACTGGCAACAGAAGTTCTGGGAAGTACTCCTTGGCGTGAGCCCTCCCAGAGACTGTCATTAGCCCCACCAAAGAGCCCAGGTAGGCTCCAGTGTTGGGTTGCCTCAGTCCAAACAATGAACAAGGAGGGTACCCAGCCCCACCATCAGCAGTCAAACGCATTAAAGTTTTACTGAGCTCTGCCCACCAGAGCAATAGTCAGCTCTACCCACGACCAGTCCCTCCCATCAGGACACTTGCACAAGCCTCTTAGATAGCCTCATCCACCAGAGGGCAGACAGCAGAAGCAAGAACTACAATCCTGCAGCCTGTGGAAAAAAAACCACATTCACAGAAAGATAGACAAGATGAAAGGGCAGAGGGCTATGTACCAGATGAAGGAACAAGATAAAACCCCGGAAAAACAGCTAAATGAAGTGGAGATAGGCAAACTTCCAGAAAAAGAATTCAGAATAATGATAGTGAAGATGATCCAGGACCTCGGACAAAGAATGGAGGCAAAGACCGAGAAGACGCAAGAAATGTTTAACAAAGACCTGGAAGAATTAAAGAACAAACAAACAGAGATGAACAATATAATAGCTGAAAAAAAAATTACACTAGACGGAATCAATAGCAGAATAACTGAGGCAGAAGAACGGATAAGTGACCTGGAAGACAGAATGGTGGAATTCACTGCTGCAGAACAGAATAAAGAAAAAAGAATGAAAAAAATGAAGACAGCCTAAGAGACTTCTGGGACAACATTAAATGCAACAACATTCGCATTATAGGGGTCCCAGAAGGAGAAGAGAGAGAGAAAGGACCAGAGAAAATATTTGAACAGATTATAATCAAAAACTTCCCTAACATTGGAAAGAAAATAGCCACCCAAGTCCAGGAAGCACAGAGAGTCCCACACAGGGTAAACCCAGGGAGAAACACGCCAAGACACATAGTAATCAAACTGGCAAAAATTAAAGACAAAGAAAAATTATTGAAAGCAGCAAGGGAAAAACGACAAATAACATACAAGGGAACTCCCATAAGGTTAACAGCTGAATTCTCAGCAGAAACTCTACAAGCCAGAAGGAATTGGCATGATATACTTAAAGTGATGAAAGGGAAGAACCTACAACCAAGATTACTCTACCTGGCAAGGATCTCATTCAGATTCGATGGAGAAATCAAAAGCTATACAGACAAGCTAAAGCTAAGAGAATTCAGCACCACCAAACCAGCTCTACAACCAATGCTAAAGGAACTTCTCTAAGTGGGAAACACAAGAGAAGAAAAGGACCTACAAAAACAAACCCAAAACAATTAAGAAAATGGTAATAGGAACATACATATTGATAACTACCTTAAACATGAATGGATTAAATGCTCCAACCAAAAGACACAGGCTTGCTGAATGGATACAAAAGCAAGACCCATATATATGCTGTCTACAAGAGACCCACTTCAGACCTAGGGACACATACAGACTGAAAGTGAGGGGATGGAAAAAGATATTCCATGCAAATGGAAATCGAAAGAAAGCTGGAGTAGCAATACTCATATCACATAAAATAGACTTTAAAATAAAGAATGTTACAAGAGACAAGGAAGGAAACTACATAATGATCAAGGGATCAATCTAAAGAAGATATAACAATTATAAATATATATGCACCCAACATAGGAGCACCTCAATACATAAGGCAACTACTAACAGCTATAAAAGAGGAAATCGACAGTAACACAGCAATAGTGGGGAACTTTAACACCTCACTTACACCAATGGACAGGTCATCAAAAATGAAAATAAATAAGGGAACAGAAGCTTTAAATGACACAATAGACCAGATAGATTTAGTTGATATTTATAGGAAATTCCATCCAAAAACAGCAGATTACACTTTCTTCTCAAGTGCATATGGAACATTCTCCAGGATAGATCACATCTTGGGGTACAAATCAAGCCTCAGTAAATTTAAGAAAACTGAAATCATATCAAGCATCTTTTCTGACCACAATGCCATGAGATTAGAAATCAATTACAGGGAAAAAAACGTAAAAAACACAAACACATGGAGGCTAAACAATACGTTACTAAATAACCAAGACATCACTGAAGAAATCAAAGAGGAAATCAAAAAATACCTAGAGACAAGTGACAATGAAAACACGACAATCCAAAACCTATGGGATGCAGCAAAAGCAGTTCTAAGAGGGAAGTTTATAGCTATACAAGCCTACCTCAAGAAACAAGAGAAATCTCAAATAAACAATCTAATCTTACGCCTAAGGAACTGCAGAAAGAGGAACAAACAAAACCCAAAGGTAGCAGAAGGAAAGAAATCAAAACGATCAGAGCAGAAATAAATGAAATAGAAACAGAGAAAACAAAAGTAAAGATGAATAAAACTAAAAGCTGGTTCTTTGAGAAGATAAACGAAATTGATAAACCATTAGCCAGACTCATCACCAAAAAGAGGGAGAGGACTCAAATCAATAAAATTAGAATTGAAGAAGGAGAAGTTACAAAAGACACCACAGAGATACAAAGCATCCTAAGAGACTACTACAAGCAACTCTATGCCAATAAAATGGACATCCTGGAAGAAATGGACAAATTCTTAGAAAGGTATAACCTTCCAAGACTGAAAGAGGAAGAAATTTAGAAAATATGAACAGACCAATCACAAGTAATGAAATTGAAACTGTGATTAAAAATCTTCCAACAAACAAAAGTCCAGGACCAGATGGCTTCACAGGTGAATTCTATCAAACATTTAGAGAAGAGTTAACACCCATCCTTCTCAAACTCTTCCAAAAAATTGCAGAGAAGCAACACTCCCAAACTCAATCTATGAGGCCACCATCACCGTGATCCCAAAACCAGACAAAGATACTACAAAAAAAGAAAATTACAGACCAATATTACTGATGAATATAGATGCAAAAATCCTCAACAAAATACTACCAAACAGAATCCAACAACACATTAAAAGGATCATACAACATGATCAAGTGGGATTTATCCCAGAGATGCAAGGATTCTTCAATATACACAAATCAATCAATGTGATATACCATATTAACAAATTGAAGAATAAAAACCATATGATCATCTCAATAGATACAGAGAAAAGCTTTTGACAAAATTCAACACCCGTTTATGATAAAAACTCTCTAGAAGGTGGGCATAGAGGGAACCTACCTCAACATCATAAAGGCCATATACAACAAACCCACAGCAAACATCATTCTCAATGGTGAAAAACTGAAAGCATTTCCTCTAAGATCAGGAATAAGACAAGGATATCCACTTTCGCCACAATTATTCAACATAGTTTTGGAAGTCCTAGCCATGGCAATCAGAGAAGAAAAAGAAATAAAAGGAATACAAATTGGAAAAGAAGAAGTAAACCTGTCACTGTCTGCAGATGACATGATACTATACATAGAGAATCCTAAAGATGCCACCAGAAAACTACTAGAGCTCATCAATGAATTTGGTAAAGTTGCAGGATACAAAACTAATGCACAGAAATCTCTTGCATTCCTATACACTAATGGTGAAAAATCTGAAAGAGAAATTAAGGAAACACACCCATTTATCATTTCAAGAAAAAGAATAAAATACCTAAGAATAAACCTACCTAGGAGACAAAAGACCTGTAGGCAGAAAACTATAAGACACTGATGAAAGAAATTAAAGATGATACCAACAGATGGAGAGATATACCATGTTCTTGGATTGGAAGAATCAATATTGTGAAAATGACTATACTACCCAAAGCAATCTACAGATTCAATGCAATCAGTATCAAATTACCAATGGCATTTTTTACGGAACTAGAACAAGTCATCTTAAAATTTGTTCGGAGACACAAAAGACCCCGAATAGCCAAAGCAGTCTTGAGGGAAAAAAACGGAGCTGGAGGAATCAGACTCCCTGACTTCAGACTATACTACAAAGCTACAGTAATCAAGACAATATGGCACAAAATCAGAAACATAGATCAATGGAACAAGATAGAAAGCTCAGAGATAAACCAACGCACCTATGGTCAACTAATCTATCACAAAGGAAGCAAGGATATACAGTGTAAAAGACAGTCTCTTCAGTAAGTGGTGCTGGGAAAACTGGACAGTTACATGTAAAAGAATGAAATTAGAACACTCCCTAACACCATACACAAAAATAAACTCAAAATGGATTAGAGACCTAAATGTAAGACCGGACACTATAAAACTTTTAGAGGAAAACATAGGAAGAACACTCTTTGACATAAATCACAGCAAGATCTTTTTTGATCCACCTCCTAGAGTAATGGAAATAAAAACAAAAATAAACAAAGGGGAGCTAATGAAACTTCAAAGCTTTTGCACAGCAAAGGAAACCATAAACAAGACGAAAAGACAACCCTCAGCATGGGAGAAAATATTTGCAAACGAATCAACGGACAAAGGATTAATCTCCAAAATATATAAACAGCTCATGCAGCTCAATATTCAAAAAAACAAACAACCCAATCCAAAAATGGGCAGAAGATCTAAATAGACATTTCTCCAAAGAAGACATACAGAAGGCCAAGAAGTACATGAAAATCTGCTCAACATCACTAATTATTAGAGAAATGCAAATCAAAACTACAATGAGGTACCACCTCACACCAGTTAGAGTGGGCGTCATCAGAAAATCTACAAACAACAAATGCTGGAGAGGGTGTGGAGAAAAGGGAACCCTCTTGCACTGTTGGTGGGAATGTAAATTGATACAGCCACTATGGAGAACAGTATGGAGGTTCCTTAAAAATCTAAAAATAGAATTACCATATGATCCAGCAATCCCACTACTGGGCATATACCCACAGAAAACCATAATTCAAAAAGACACATGCACCCCATGTTTATTGCAACACTATTTACAATAGCCAGGTCATGGAAGCAACCTAAATGCCCATCGACAGACAAATAGATAGAGAAGATGTGGTACATATACACAATGGAATATTACTCAGCCATAAAAAGGAACGAAATTGGGTCATTTGTTGAGATGCGGATGGATGTAGAGACTGTCATCCAGAGTGAAGTAAGTCAGAAAGGGAAAAACAAATATCGTATATTAATGCATATTATGTGGAACCTAGAAAAATGGTACAGATGAACCGGTTTGCAGGGCAGGAATTGAGACACAGATGTAGAGAACAAACGTATGGACACCAAGGGGGGAATGCGGCGGGGGGTTGGGGGTCGTGGTGTGATGAATTGGGCGATTGGGATTGACATGTATTCACTGATGTGTATTAAACTGATGACTAAGAAACTGGTGACTAAGAAGAAGAAAATAAAAAAAAAGAATAGTAAAAAAGCACTTGGAGGACAGGCTCCATGCTTTTTCTTATACCTTCACTAAGATACATTATTAAATTAGTAGAGACCAAAACTTCTAGGATTTTAAAGGGTAATTGATATTTTTATTAAATTTTAGCACTTAAAAAATAAAAATATGATTCTCAAAAAAATGAATGAACTTTTAATTTTTAACAAAGTTTTTGCTACACAATAGTTCAAAATGTACAAAGAATAATAATGGTCATATACCTGCCATCAGCTTTCTCAAATATAAATATTTTAGAATATTTATGTCAGAATTTTTTTCAAATATAGAGATAACTAATTACAAATAAAGTCTTCTATGTGTCCCTCATATACTTCATTGCTCTCTGATGCTACCCAGATGTAAACACCATTCTGAATTTGAGGTTTTTTTAAATATGCGTTTGCCTTGTCACTGCATATAATCTATGTACTCCTCTGCAATGTGCGTTTTTAATTTATAATATATATTTAATATTTAAATATGTTGATATAGACAGCTCTAGGCATTTTATTTTCACTGTTATTGCATCATATAAATATATGTTTATTTCTTTATTTTCTTATTAAATAACATGTAGGTTTCCCTCAATATTTCCAGCATTCCCAATATCTCCCTACCAATATTGCAATAAGCCTTCAGATATATGTTTCATTATATATATCTATGCGTAAATTTGTTTTAGTGTTATATATGTTATATACTTCAGGTGGAACAGCAGGATAGTAAGGACTGGATTTCCCTATGCATGTATTCAATTTTATTATTTAGATATCAACTAATAATGTTTCTCCAATGACATTCCTGAGATAAGTTCTACTTGGCTACAATGCACTTTAATACACTGTGGAATTTGACTTCCTATTATTTAGTTAGTATTTTGTATCTATGCTCATAAATAAACTTTTAATAATATTTTCTGCTCTTCTCTTTTAGCTTGTTTTATTCTACCTTCATGAAATGAATTGGGTAACATTCCCAACAACTGTTCAATTTTAATTCTCTAAATTGTGTTGTAAAACATGGGGATTAATTGCACTTTGGAGATTTGGTAGAGTATGGTTTAAAATAATACGTATTCAGTGACTTTCACAGGGGGATAGGGATTTTTAAAACTACTGAATTTTCTACAAGTGTTTTAAAAAAACTATTCTATTTCTTCTTGAACAAATTTGCTAATAAAGATTTCTTCATTAAAATATTTATTTTTCCTATGTTTCAAATTTATAGTCATATATTTGTTCACAGTATTTTCTAATATTCAATGCTTGTACTTGAATCTTTTTTATAACTATTCCTTTTTCCCACCTTTTTAATGTTGGTTGTTCTAATTATGGTAAAACAAACACAACTGTGTTTTAAATGGAAGCAGTGGGATATTGATGGATTCATGACAATCAAATTAATAGATGTCCATTTTATTTATTTATTTATTTATTTATTTTCACACACACTGTATTTTATTTTATTATATATATAGATATTATATAGATATATATAAATTTCCTTTATTCATTCATTTCTAATACACACATTCAATGTTGTAGGTTTTAATGTAAAGCACATTAGTTTTATCCCCAAAATTTTGATTTTCATTCAGTTCATAATATTTTCTATTTCTCTTATAATGTCTTCTTTGACTCATGAATTTTTTAGAAATGTGTGTTTAGAAGTGTCTTTTTTTTTCTGGCATCTGTTTTTCTAGAAGGAACATTTTCTGGCCATTCTAAGCATTACTGTATTGATGGTTGTATATCTGTTGTAGCTTGTAAAGATTTTCTACATTTAAGAATACTGCAATTACAACATATTGAATCTCTGATTTTATTCTTATTCATATTACTTTGTTTCCATAACGTTATTTTAATCTAAAAATGCATGTCTTCTTACAATGATAGAGTCTTAGTTATTATGTCTTCAAAGACTATTTTTCAACCATACTTTTTCCTATTTATAATGTCTATCACATGTGAATAAAATAATTCAATCTCTTTAGCATAACCAATAACTGTTCATATAGAAAACCGTATCTTCTTTCTATTTATAAATCAGTGTTGTGTTCCAGGTAAAATCCTCTATAATATTTTCTAAATCACCACTTTTAGATTTGGCACTACAGAGATAGGATTATCATATCTATTATATATTTTTCAATGATGATATTTTCATTCAAAATTTTCTAATTGTTTCCCATATCCAGCATTTTCTGTTTCACTTCTGCCTGTCTTTTTATTTATAAATTTTTTATGAAACTCATTTAAAAAAATTGTTCATAATGAACATTCAATTTTTTTACAGACAGTTCTATAAAGTTGACTTAAACTCTTCTAAGTTTTCATTTTGACTGTTGTTTTTTATAGGATTAGAACTCTTCATATGTTTTGGAGTTTTTGTTTGTTGGCTCATTTTTAGTTTAGGTTTTTTGGGTTTTTTTTTAATACTTTTACTTCTCTTTGTTTCTTATTATTTCTCTCTATCCTCACTCTTTCTTATTTAGATTTTTCTGTAAATTACTGCCCAGGGCCCCCAGTTTACAACAGTTTTTCTGGTGATGTTTCTTTGAGTTCCTATCTTCTTTTGATATCATAGATATAGTTATCTACTTAATGGACTGCTTGGTTCATATTCTTCAGGCAAGGCTGTATTGATGTGTTCCTGCCTTCCCAAACGTAGAGCTTCCTGTAAGAATAACCACAGTCTATCGTTGGGCTGGAACTTTTATTCACCATCCATTCCTGAGCAGGGGAGTAGGGGCAGGAGGGAAAGCCTCACCATAACCTCAGATTTCAAGCATTAAGCTTAATTCAGCTCTCTCATTTGTGGACTATCTTAAGCTCCTATTACCTCCATGAAGTCAAAATCCTATAGCCACCATTGCCAGTTCCTCACAAAGACCCCAGCATACCTGTGAATTCACCTTTGCTTTACTTTTCTATTTGTTTCTAGTTTATTTAGTTGTTGACCCCGTTTTATAACTATGTCTTTTTGATTTTATGTATTTTTAAATTTACCTATCATTGGTATATATTTGGAGCAGAACATATGCAACAGAGCATAAACTTCTTGAGCTGTGCTGACTGTAAGCCCTACTACATAAAATTTTTAAATTTCTATATTGGATAATAGACTATTATTCTTTGAGCTTTAATACAGGATTTCTGATTCAGACAAAGGCATCCAAAATCAAATTAACCTTGATACTGACACAATGCTTCTTTGAAACCCCAGCTATAAGAACTACTCTTTTATTATTCTATTTTTTTTTTTTCAGTCACAACAATTGAAGCTCAGATGGACTCTGCAGTTCTTTTTAGAGATCACACAGCTCTTGCTTCACAGAGGAAAGACTAAAGGGAATTCTAGGCTTCCCTAGGTGGGTCCAGATGCTATCAAATTAACCCATATCCAGTGATATGCAACACAAATTTGACCCTATTGCAGGACCAAAGAAAATAACATTTGGCAATTAATGTCTTTATAATTCTTGAATATAGGGCAAGAAGATCTATATTCTCCTGGAGAAATCTTTCTTATAAGAGGAGAAGAGATATAAGGTACTGAATATTACAGAACAATTTAAATCCTAGAATTTTTATATCCAGATAAGAAAGAGAACTTTTGTTTTCTAGTTATGTGCAGAATTCGAAATAACAAGAAAATTCAAAAACTGTCATTTGGTTTATAAAATTTTTAAAGAGCAATTGGAATGAATGCTTATCTCTGCATTGATTAAACTCACATTTTTTTTCTTTTTTGTCTTAGTAAAGTTGTAGTTGGTACTTTAAATCTGAGTTTGCTTTTTTGTTCCATATCTGGAAAGATGCTTTCTTAGTACAATGCCTGCAAATATTTCTTACACTGTAATACTTCTGTAGAAATTCTGCAATTCTGCATGTAAAAAACTAGGTGTACCTTGAGTAGAATATAAAATAACAGAAGTATGCTTAGAAAAGTAAACATAATTTTGAAAGCTCAAATGTATTAAATAAAAATAATTGCCTTTAAAATTGACTCCAGGAGTCTCTACTAAGCACTTTAGTACAATTATTTGGGTTCTCTTTCTCACATCAAAAAGGTGGCTCATGAGCTGCAAATGAAATAAATGAGTTACCCAAAATAACCTAGTTGCCATGTCTACATAGTGCATAGAAACTGGCAATTATTGGTGGAATGTGGGTGGTAGGCACAGGCAATCTATAATATTCTAGCCAAGACTTTATTTTTCTTAATATCTTCTCATTTATTGGATAAAATGGAAACAGGATGGCAGAGCTTGGTGATGGCGATGATTAGAATTTAAGTAGTTACTTATATCTTTGTAGTACTGGTCAGTGTATTCTTGGGAAATTGATAGCACAGAAACTACCTATTCTCCTCGAATTTACTACTGATGTTCATCATCATTGTAAGGAACTGATGGGAAATGTTCATCTTTAGTTCCCATCAGTAGAAAAATTAAAACTTTTATTTGTATGTATATTTGTGGAACTGTAATGCTTTGACAATACTCTATAAACATTTTCTATTTCCCAAAGGGCAGAACACTGCCCTAAACACTGAGCAGGTGCTTAGTAGACATGATTAATTGGATTATGAATATCTGTGCTGTCACTTTTGTTCCAGTTACATAAAATTCCCTTTTTATTCTAGTCAACTTAGAAAATGTCTAATTAACTTTTGACACTCAGATACTTTTACTAATCTTTCACTCAGAGAAAACCAATCACTCTTTCCTTTTAGTATAAGTTAACCATAAATGTCTCTCCTGCAGAAAATGTTTCTCCAATGCTGCATCCACAGTGTTGCCGTTGGCACAGTAGACTGTTACTAATAGGGAGATAAGCCATAAAACATATTCTTTCTTTTTGACTCTATCTTTATGACCAATAGGCAGGGGCATTTTGGTTGAGAATTAGCTATATGCTCAGAGTTGATTAAATGATAATTTAAAAAGAATGTGTTGTTGGTTGAAATCAAACCAAATATTAATTTTGACTGGTTTGCACTTAAAAATATGTATGCATATAATCATAACTTAGATATTGGTGGGATTAAATGTAATATAAGTAAAAGTCTCATACAGGAAAAAATATCTTAAAAGTAATGGAGTAAATACTACACTCAAATAGAATTTGCAATGTATATATACATTTCAATATTTATGAAATAATTTAAAGCAAGGATAGCCTTGGGAGTTTAGTTTTTTTAAAGAATCCATATTAGATTCCTAATTACTTATTACTTACTGCTTTATAAATATCTTCATTTGACTAAAAATTATTTTTAAGTTGAGCTAAACAAATTAAATATATACATATATATGACATACACAAATTGGTTTTAAAAGTTTATATAGTCATGTAAGTACAGAATATTTCCCTTTTTGAATATTGGAAGATCCATATTTTAAAAATTATATTAGAAGCCTTGGTTAGTAAAGAGAAAACCATAATTCAAAAAGACACATGCACCCCAATGTTCACTGCAGCACTATTTACAATAGCCAGGTCATGGAAGCAACCTAAATGCCCATCGACAGACAAATGGATAGAGAAGATGTGGTACATATAAACAATGGAATATTACTCAGCCGTAAAAAGGAACGAAATTGGGTCATTTGTAGAGATGTGGATGGATCTAGAGACTGTCATACAGAGTGAAGTCAGTCAGAAAGAGAAAAACGAACATCGTATATTAATGCATATACGTGGAACCTAGAAAAATGGTACAGATGAACCAGTTTGCAGGGCAGAAGTTGATACACAGATGTAGAGAACAAACATATGGACACCAAGGGGGGAAAGCACTGGGGGATGGTGGTGGTGGTGTGATGAATTGGGAGATTGGGGTTGACATGTATACACTGATGTGTATAAAATGGATGACTAATAAGAACCTGCTGTATAAAAAAGTAAATAAAATTAAATTTTAAAAAAACATAACAAAAAACCAAACAACCTGATTCAAAATGAGCAAAAGACTTGAATAGATATTTCTCTAAAGAAGAGATACAAATGGCCAATAAGCACATGAAAAGATGCTCAACATCACCAATCATTAGGGAAATGCAAACCAAAACTGCAACGAGATACCACCTTACACCCATTAGGATGGCTACTATCAAAAGGATAGAATATGACTGTTTGCAAAGACATGGAGAAATTGGGACCCTGGTGTACTACTAGTGGAAACTGGCACAGTCACTATGGAAAACAGTATGGTGTTTCCTCAAGTAATTAAAGATAGAATTACTATATGATCCAGCAATATCACTTCTGCACGTATATCCCGAAGAATTGAAGGTAGGATTTCAAAGAGATATTTGTACACCCATGTTCATAGCAGCATTATTCATAATAACTAAACCATGGAAGCAACTCAAGTGTCCATCAGTGGATTAACGGACAAGGGAAATGTGGATATACATGCAATGGAATATTGTTCAGTCTTAAAAAGGAAGGAGATTCTGCAGTATGTTTACAACATGGATGAACCTTGGGGACATTATGCTAAATGAAATTAGCCAGTCAGAAAAGGACACATACTGTATGATCCCACTTATATGAGGTACTTAGAATAGTCAAAATCATAAAGACAGGAAGTAGACTGGTGGTTACCAGAGGCTGGGGGCAAGGAATAATGGGGAGTTATTGTTTAATGGGTCTAGAGCTTCAGTTTCACAAGATGAAAACAGTTATGGGGATGGACAGAGGTGATTTTCACACAACTATGTGAATGTATTTGATACCGCTGAACTGTACACTTAAAAAATGGTTAAGATGGAAAAAAAAATTGTTTATCATGAAATACATCAAATAAAAAGTGTAAATAAAATACATACGTATAATTCAAAGAATAAAAAAATAAATAAAAGAGGGGTGACTAGAGTGGACATGGACAGGGGTTGGACAGGAACTTCTTAATGCTGTTACAGTTGGATTTTTTTAAATCATATGAACGTATAAAGTATCCAAACCAAAAAAATATATAATAAAAAAAAAGTTTATATAGTCATGTAAATACAGAATATTTCCCTTTTTGAATATTGGAAGATCCATATTTTAAAAATTATATTAGAAGCCTTGGTTAGTAATTATACATTATTGGAGAAGTTACAGAACCTTCTGAATTTCTCTTACTTATCCTATCAATTTCCAGGGCTACTTCTAGGATTGAATGCATATACTATTTTTTAAATGTTATAACTATAATAATAATGACTTTATTTACTTATTACTTATTTAATTTATTTATAATTAATTGAAAGTTATTAGTTATTTACGTAATATTACTTATTAGTAGTATTTTATGCTCATATAATCAATAATCCTGAATGAGCAATTTAGATAATTTAGTTTCAGCATATTCTTACTTCTTTTTATAAGATGACATTTTGGAAATGCCTCTAAATTCTGTGTTTCAGTCAAGTATATATTTCTAAAATTATAATAATTGATCTCTTAAAATTTTCTTAAATTTCTTCATTAGAAATAAAAAAATGGAAATTCTAACATAGTTTTCTCCTGTCATTTTCTTTACTCTTCAAATTCTTCACTATCACTCTCATATTTTCATGCTATTATATAGCAATAATCTAATCAGAAAATTTAAATAGTTGAAAGATGGAATGGAAAATGATAAGTGAATTTATATTCTGTGTGATTTCAAGAGAAACTTGCAGATAGTTCCTTTTATGCTGGAAGGTTTTATATTTAAAAGTTTTTCCTGATTAAAATGTTAAAATCAGTTTGCTAATAATTATTATTTGCATATACATGATTATAGTTTTATTACAGTATTTACTGATGGTAAAAGAGGGGGCTTTTTACACACTTTATTAGAAAGATAAGTTTAGAATCTACAGATGTAGTGTTAATGTAATGATGACTTAGTTTTTCCATATCCTCTCTTTCTATAATATCCAACAGCATTATTTTCCAGAGAAGAGAAGATTATATTATTTGGGCTGGAGCCTCTATTAATATTATTAAATGTTATTCCCATGTGTCATTATACTTTTAGACTATTTCAAATTTTAGTTGAGCCAGTGTTATTTCAACCTCATGGTGGTATATTATATTGCTCCCACATGTTTATTCACTACATTTTTATAGCATTGATTACTTAAACTGCTTTTGTCAATAGTTAGAGAAAACTCAAAATGAATTAAAAATAAGAAACTAAATTAGCTCATGAAATTTGAATTCAGAGGCAGAGCAGGCTTTCTTCGAATTTAATTCAGCCAGAGTGATCCCATTTCTCTATAATATTCCAGGTCTCTCCATTCTCTGTATCACCCACCTCTTAAACATTCTGGTAGTAAAATGGCTTTAGCTTTTCTAAGTTTTTTATTTACATAAGGCAACAACTAGCAAATTGAGACCAACTTCTTCCTCTGGACTTTTTTTTTAACAGTGAGAATTTTTATCCATAAAACTCTAGTATGCTTCCACTTGCTTGTTACCGACCCCAATTTTATTATATACCCATTTATGAGTTCACCCATCAGGCTTAATTCTGGGTTTCTGACAGATCATCAGCAAAGGAGATGAATGACCATGATGGCCTAGGTCTAACCACAACCCACGTCTTGATCTGGGACCAATTCCTCAAAGCATAAGACAGCTAAATAAAGGAGGGGGAAATAAATTACTCTTGAGATAAAAAAAAATAAACTGTTTACAAAATATTTCCACATATATTATCTCACACTAAATGACTGCTCTGAGCGCTGCTCCATTTGCAGCTGCCCTGATACATGTGTCAACTCTTCAACACTACAAACGTTATCAGAGTTATAATCTAAATAATAGTCTCAAATATCTTTGGGGGTCCCAAGAAGTAACAATGAAGTTCAACAAAGGCCAGGCACCAATAGAAAATTTATTTCTGTATTTAGAAAAAAATAGCTGAAGGAAAAATGTTAATCTCTTTGATTTTTTCAATCTTTTTAGTTCATGAATAATACATTAATTCATATAATACTCTCCACTTTTTAAAAAATCCACTGTTCAAATATCCTAAGGCTAGCATGCTATATGTCAAATGAGCAGACTAAAGTAAATCTTATTTAATCATTGGAGCCATGTGAAAATTTGGTCAGATTTCTACATCACTCATCTGGTTGCTAGATGTGTTTGCTATGAAAATAGACCAAATGGCAAGATCACCTGTGTAGTTTTCCAGTTTTACAGATGTAGATTGATATTCTTTCTCAGGATTTTCACTTATTTGCTATGTAGTCATTTGAATGCATGCCTTTTATTTTATTTATTTTTATACTCAAAGTAAATATTTTGAATCACTGCCAGAAACAAGTATCTTCATTATATTATAGGTTTTGCTTGATTTTTTTTTCTTAAAATAGTAAATTTTATTAAATACTGCAAACTTCACTTTTTCAATCTGGCACAAAAATAGTCCACTTTTGGCTTTAGGGAAACCATATAATTCTATGCACTAATGCCTCATTGTTAAAAACAAATGAACAACAACAAAAATCAGTAACAAACCATTTAGCAAACATTAGTCTCCTACGTTCGCTTAAAATGACTTAACTGCCTATAAGAACTTAAAATCACATCAATAGTCAAGCAGAAAATTCATATTATTTATATTCACATGAGAAGAGCCAGACGTTGGAAAAACATCATAATAACTCAGTGAGGAATATTATTTTTTTTTAATGGGTATAATAGCCTTCTTCTGTTGCTCAAATAATTAACACAGTTGTCCAATCAAAGCCTTATATATGGGAGATTAAAAGAGAAAGACATTTTACACACTTGGCAATTCAATGGGCACAAATATTCTTAATATGTACAATATGCACATGGCAAGGTTGTGTTGTGTTAGCAAACATCCAACATCATGTGCTTCGATGGATAATATATAGTTTAAGGACCAGGGTTAACATACTGTCTATACTTTGGTGTTGAGCCTTATGTTGTATATGAAAATTACTAGTACATAAGCTGACCAGCACCTCCCTGTCCCAGGCTCTTGAAAGGAAGGACTGGAGCTGCAGGGTAGGCCAATCCCTTCTGTTTCTCTCATACTACACTAGGAAATGGTTGCAACTGGACTAACTTGGAAAGGTGGCTGTGGCTCCAACTGTTCATTCTGGCATTTATAAAACATTTTACAGTGGTGGATGCTTCTGCTAGCAGCCTGCCTTATAGCCTCATCTGTCAGCCCCCATGGAAAATATACGGTTGTTTCCACACAATGTGTGACTGTCATCGCCCTGCCCAAACATTTTTGTTGTAATCTATGTGATTCACAGCTGAATGTTTTTTAGTCCTTTAAGAGATGTGTTTGCACACCACTGATTTCCAATTCCAGTATTTCTCATTTCATTGGAAATGGTCATCATCGGTGTTTTCAAGTACTTGGGCTAGAGGTGAAGCAACTAAGAATAAAATAATATGAAGCTACATGCAGGAAACTATATGACTTCCAAGAAAAAGGCTAGTCGTATTGTTTTATAAACATGGTTAATGAAATTGCACACCATAACTTACAGAAAAATCTACATATCCATGTTCAAATTTACATCTGCAAGGAGTATATAGACTATAGACATACTTGGCCCTTTTCCCCTAATCTTTGGGTTCATTAACAGAAAGATGAACATATAATCCCTAATGTCAATACCTTTGCATATTTCTTGTAAATAAGAGGGCTTTAGTTTTTGGTGATTTGTTTTTGTTTTTTTCAGTTTTGGTATTTATTACCTTTTCTGGTCCCTGAGAACATTTTTCTTCTGTTTCCCATATATTATTAAACTCATAGTTTGCTATTACCAGTATATTTAGGATCCAGCTAGATTCATCCATGACTAAACTGTTTCTGTGCTTCTTTTTAAAAGAATGAGTTCAATTTTGTTTTCTAATACTGTTTTCTGTTTTTACTCAGCGATTAGAGTTCTCTTCTATAGTTGCATTAAATACCCAAGGCATAAAATTTAAGTGACATTGACAATGTACAATTTTTCATAAATACTGAGCGCAGGCATAGACTTCTGTGCTTCTGACCTACTTTGCCTCACAGAGACCTGTAGCCAACAGTTGTCAGGCATCTGTGCCTCAACTGCTCACAGGTTCTGCTGAATATGTCTTTGACATTCAATATGTAAAATGCTGTTAAATTACAGAAAGACATAGACGGTGAACTTTGAAAAATCTTGTCATTAATTTTACAGTTTCACTAGAGACAGCACCAAGAAATCTGATAAATAACATCTTCCAGTTAAGGTAGATTAGCTACTGAGCTACTTTAAAATATCTTAAAGTATAAACATGACTCTGGGAAAAAGAAACTCTGAATCTAGTTGAGCAAATATCTATTTAGGAAATTATGGCACACTTTGGAATGAGTAGACTTTATGATTTTCCTTATGTCTAAGAAAAAAAGTGAGATCCATTCAACAAAAAAGTTGAATAAATAAGATTATGAAATGGTTGAAATAATAGACTAAATCGTTAAAAGAAAACTATCTTTTAAATTCATTATCTAATTATTATCCAATGTATTTTGGAACACAGAAATAATTGCTGGAACCAATTACATTGATAGACTCAGGCAAGTGAAATGGATTGAAACCACAAGAAAAGGTGGTACTAACACTCATATCATGTAGTAAATTTAAGTGTAGATTCTGGTTAGTAGGCAGAAAGGCCTTAAGTAAGGTTGCTAATAGTCTACTTCCCAAGAGCTCATTGTTGATAGTATCTTCAGATGACAGAATAATTCTGAGTAGGCTGACTTCATTTGACCCACACATATCTGATGTTCTGCTGCTATTTTTAAATTAGAATTCATCTAAGAAAGCAAACATGGTAAAATGTTATGGTGGTCGCTGAATATATTGCAGAGAATGGTTTAACATGAAGCAAGAAAGAAACCATCAATTTGATTATTAAATAATAATCATTATCCTTGTTATTTGACAGGTTATAAAAAAGGACAAATATAAAATACATACACACACAGAGAGAGAAATAAATACAAATGTACACAAATCTTGGATGTTTATTTTGATTAAATTTTGTTAAATTATAAATTATGCCCTGACCTGGCAAGTCTTAGAAGTGTAATACTTTTACCTGCCTTTCAAAGTCTTTGATAATATTTGTATTTGGTACTTAATTTTGTTCTTTGTTTGATATAGTACTCTTTGACAGAAAAACTGTATTATTGTCAGGCCAATTTTCTAATAGTTGTACAAGCACAGTTTTCTCATCCCAGCTTGTGTGTTTTTTGTTTTTGTTTCAATTGCTGCAAAATCATGAAATTTCTTCAAAAATCCAAATGACCTATCCAAGCCTTACACATTGTTTCAAGACCTGGTTAATATCCTACTTTTTGATAGATCTCTCTCTTCCAAGACAACATTTTTTTCTAGCCATCAGGTGTGTCAGATTATTCATTCAATTTTCCTACTAATTATAGTGCATTGCCTTTGTTTATGTATTGCTTCATTATTTGTCATGTTATTTACAAATAGATATTCAATTTTTAGAGAAACAGGATATGTCACATATGTGTTTTACATATTCTTACAGTGCCTCATAAAGTGGTGACCACATAGAAGATAGGAAATAAGGACATTCTTGGATGATTTACTGACTGTCTGATAAATACTTATATACACGTTTCACATTTAAACCAGTTGTGTTAGCTGTACACTCATAACTTGCATTTGGCCATGAAATCTTAATAAATTTCACACTCAATCACAAAGTGCAGATGGGAAAATTCCCTTGCAAAATTGTAGACATCTGTGCTGTCATCGCATAAGAAACCCAAACATACTATGGCTAACTTCTGATTATTAAACTTAATGACAATGAGCTTCCTTTCACCTGAAAAAGGAGGAAATGTGAAGGACTTCCTTCTCTCTGCTTTCTTTACTTACTGCTAGATATTTGCCTAGAAAATGAAGAAGAAAAAAAAGGTGCCTCTAATTTTGTGGGTAGTATTAGATTAAGATATCTTGAATGATTGATGCCATGGATAACATCAAAATACAAACTAAAAGCTTATGGCTTACTTTTTTGACACTCAATCCTCTTTCTTCATTACCATTCATAGTTTTTATCTTACACATCTATGCTGCCTGTCTCAAAACTGTTATACACAAGTGCTGCTAAAAATGCTCTTTTATTCAACTATTCTCTTACATGTGCTTTCAAAATCTTACTTCTACGGTGTTTTCCTGTCTTTCAGTTTCTTTTTCTCTTTTTTCTCTTTTGTTTCTCTTTTTTTATGCCTGATGGCTATTCACTTTCCTCTCGCTCTCAATTTTTTCTTTTATTTTAGTACTATATATTAGAAAACTATTTAGTGCAAATCCTGATGTTAAACTTTGAGATGTTCCAATGTCAATTTATATAGATTCTGTCCTTAAGGTACTTACTGTCTTAAGACAGATGACATACACATAAATTAAATATAATACACATTACAAGTGATAAATGCCATGAGAAAATTCCTGATAATTTCTCATATACAAGCCACACTTTTCCAACCTTTTAAACCATAACTTCTGAATCCCCCTGTCTACTAAATGATTTATTAAGCTTTTAGTAAATGTTGAGCTTTCATTAAGCTCAACATTTACTAAGGCATGAAGACCCATAGAAGGTTTAAGAATAAGGACTTGAGGGACTTCCCCAGTGGCACAGTGGATAAGACTCCATGCTCCCAATGCAGGGGGCCTGGGTTCAATCCCTGGTCAGGGAAGTAGATCCCATCTGCATGCCACAACTAAAAGTTCACATGCCACAACTAAGGAGCCCACGAGCTGCAACTAAGAAGACAGTGAGCCGCAACTAAGGAGGCTGCCTGCCTCAACTAAGACCCGGTGCAACCAAATAGATAAATATTAAAAAATAAATAAATAAGGACTTGAAAGTCCCACATCTGATCTATGTGAAATAATGTTTGCATCTGTATTGAGGACAATTTCAATCAGAAGGAGTAATCCCAGCTCAGAGGGTATTGCAATAGTGTAGCAGAAGAAATGTAGTCATTTTGTAGGCCAAGAGGAAATTCATGGAACTGGGGGAAACATAGCATTGCTTCTGCTATACTAAGTTAGTGTGTATGCCCAGTGAAAATGCCCAGTGAAATTTGAGACTATGTGTTTTTTAATGATCACTGCCTTGCCAGTGTCTAAAACAGGGTTATATTATGGATACAATATTTTAGAATGAGTAAATACAAGTTACAAGTAAAACAAAATATACAGATAAGCATGGAGCAACCAAAGACAGCATATATTTTTGAGCCCAATCATACAATCATATAAACACTAGACTAATAAAATGCCATCATAAAAACTATATTAATATCATGTTATCTACATGAAATGGAGGAATGATAATCTTGAAATATCATTGTCAAAGGGAAGTGTTTGAGTATTAAATAGTATATTTGAGATGTATTACTTTTAAATGTGAAGAAATATTTCTTAAGTTGGGTTTAACCTAAAAACTGCTTTTTCTTACCAAAAGCCAGTGGACTCTGGCTCTGTGAGAGGTAGGTGGAGGGTGAAGAGTGGTACAAAGAATGCTAGTAGGTACAAATGGGATACACTATTCCCTGAGTATCAGGTGGCAGATATTTTGAAAAGTGCAACATTTCTTAAATGTCATCACTCCAAAGATCTGTGCAAATCCACATATCAGTAGCTAGAACCACAGAAATGGTGTAAATATAGTACCTGGAAAAAGGAAGGAACTATTGTAGAAAAGACAGCATAAAAGAAATCAGGTATTTCCTAGAGTTGGGAAGAAAATGACCTTGTTAGGACCAAATTAAAAAAAGAATCCTCCTTGGTTAAATCTTCCAAAAATTAACAGAACCACATTAGAAATAAGCTAAATTTTTTGGAAGACTTATGTATTTCTATATTTTCTGGAAGATAAACCTATTTCTTAGTAATCTGTCAAAGATGAATTACATGAGGACTGTAGGAGGCTTCCCTAGACATATGAGCATGTTCACGAGTTCACAGATACAAGTGACTCCACTGAGCCCAAATGGGACCAACTTAGTGAAGAGTGTTTAGCTTCCTCTGAAGAAAGCGTCTTAAGCATAAATGTTATACAATTAATGCCATTGTCTAGCCATTCAAAATAAAATCCAGAGATGAGGCTCTTTACAGAAAAAATATGTGTCTTCCTGATCCACAATTACATAGAATTTCTGGAAATAATTTGCTAAAACAATATTTTTTAAAATTCTGAATATTTACCTCAAAATAAAGAGACAACTAGATTACAGCAAATTTAATCTCTTCATATGAGTTTTGCTAGGGTAAGCTTCATCCAGGTTACTGTGGGTTTGTAGAATATATTCCACAGGATTTCTAAAATTCTTTCAGGTGTTTACAATTAGCTGAACTGTTTCCTTACTAATTGTTGGTTTTTATTCTAAAGTAAACCTCACTTCACTAAGTTTTTTATGCCTCTGAGCAAAAAAAAAAGATAAAACAAAACAAACAAAAAAACCCAACAACAACAACAAAAAACATTTGGATACTTACAAAATCTAGAATTCTTTATTTTCTATTGGGGGTAAAAACAAAATTAGATTACTTTGATTCCATTGTGTGTGTGTGTGTGTGTGTGTGTGTGTATGCATGCTTACACGTTATATTAGAAGGTTAAACAGAGACACAATTACACACATGCACGCACACACACATCAATGCACGAGCTAGCTTTAAAAGCACATTCAGTTTGTTTTCTGTGGATTTTAGAGCAAATATTTTCAACATGCAAAATCTTTCACCAAAAAAATATTTCTCCCTGATCCCTAAATGTTTTTTAGCTCTAAATGTCATAAAATTGCTTCTGAACAAATGCTTAACTCACCATTCCCAGTTAAACATAGGTGACTATTTCGATTTCAGAAAGAAAAGTAGATACAGTTAGTGTCTATAGAACAGAATAGCAAAAATAGATAAATGTTAAATGATTGACAGATAGGTAGATAGATAGATAGACAGAGTATTGGTAGAATAAAAAATAAGCCATTTTGAAATGTTATAATAAGTTGTGAAATTAAAACAGGGGGGGAAAATAGGTTCTACAATTGCCAAGAATACAGTGAATAATCATGGAGTATTTTAGAAAGTATTCCCTGACCAGGTCTAAGACCCAGCCTCCTAGATTGACTGTGTGATTAAATATATTTAATATATAAAATCAAATGTTACACATCTATTAACCAATATTTTAAAGAACTCAAACCCTAAATTAGAACATTGCTAGACATCCATTTCTGTTTCCCTTCTAAGAGCAGAAGGTTTTTTTTGCTTGTTTTTTTTTTGTTTTTTTTTTTAATATAGTCTTTTAATTGGCTGTTTAAGGGTAAGGAGGCCACAAAGCCTGACATGCTGAATTAGGAAGGAAATGCAGCTACTCTTTCTCTTGCAGACAAACAGCAATGGTTCTGATGGTGGTATGGAGAAGCACTGCTCACTTCATCATGCCATCTTTGATACCCACATTATTCTAGTCTTACACAAAACAAGTCTTAACAAATTCAAGATGATCGAAGTCATATCAAACATCATTTCTGACCACACTGGTATGAAACTAGAAATCAATAACAGAAGGAAAACTGGAAAATTCATGGATACATGAAAATTAAACACAATCCTGAACAACCACTGGGTCGAAGAAGAAATTAAAGGGAAATCAAAAAATATCTTGAAACAAATGAAAATGGAAACACAACACAAAAAAATTTGGTCACAGTAGAAGCAGTTCTAATAGGGAATTTTATAGCAGTAAACACCTATATGAAGAAAAAAGAAAGATCTCAAATAAACAACCTACCTTTACACCTCAAAGAACTAGGAAGAGAAGAATAAACTAAGTTCCAAGTTAGTAGAAGGGAGATTTTTTTTTTTTAAATCAGAGTGGACATAAATAAAATAAAAACTAAAAAGACAATAGAAAACTCAACAAAAATAAGAACTAGTGTTTATAAAAGATAACCAATAATGACAAACCTTCAGGAATACTAACTAAAATGAAAAGAGAGAAGACTCAAATTAATAAAATCAGAAATTAAAAGTGAGATATTACAACTGATAACAGAATTACTAGTGATCATGAGAAACTATTATTAACAATTATACACCAACAAATTGGATAACCTACAAATAGTGAATAAATCCCTAGAAACACACAACCTACTAAACTGAATCATAAGGAAATAGAAATCTGAACAGACTAAGGAGATTAAATCAGTAATAATAATAATAAAAAAATCTCAACAAAGAAAATTCCAGTACCAGATGGCTTCACTGGTGAATTTTACCAAATACTTAAGAAGAATTAATGTCAACCCTTCTCAAATTCTTCCAAAAAATTGAAAAGGAAGGAGCTCTTCCCAACTCATTTTACTAGGCCAGCATTACCTTGATATCAAAGCTAGGCAAGGACACTACAAGAAATTAAAGGTCAATATCCTTGATGAACCTACATGCAAAAATCTTCAACAAGATATTAGCATACCAAATTCAACAGCAAATTGAAAGAATCACACACCATGATCAAGTGGTAGTCATCCCTGTGATGCAAAGATGATTCAACATATGCAAATCAATAAAATGTGATATACCACATTAAAGGAATGAAACACACTTAATCACATAGACCAGCTCAATAGATGCAGAAAAAGTAATCTGACAAAATTTAAATCCTATCATGATTAAATTTCTCAATAAATTAGATATAGATGGTATGGACCTCAATATCATAAAGGCCAAATATGATAAGCCCACAGCTACCATCATACTCAAAGATGAAAAACTGAAAGTTTTTCCTCTAAGATCAGGAACAAGACAAGAATGTCCACATTCTATATATCTATTCAATATAATACTGGAAGTCTCAGACAGAACAATTAGGCAAGAAAAAGAAATGAAGGCATCCAAATAGGAAGAAGTAATATTGTCTCTATTTGCAGGTGCTATGTTCTTAAATAGAAAAAACCCTAAAGACTACACCAAAAAAATTGTTAGAACTAATACATGAATCCAGTAAAGCTGCAGGATTTAAAATCAATTTACAAAATCAGTTGTGTTTCTATGCATTAACAATGAACTATTGGAAAGAGATTAAGAAAACAATCCCACTGACAACAGCATCAAAAGTTTTAAATAATTAGGAATAAATTTAACCAAGACGGTGAAAGATCTGTACACTGAAAACTATAAAACATTTACGGAAGAAACTGAAGAAGACACAGATCAATTGATAGACATGCTATGTTATTAGACTGAAAAAATTAATATTGTTAAAATGTCCCTACCACCCAAAGCAATTTACAGATTCAATACAATCCCTACCAATATTTCAATGGCATTTTTCACAGAAATAGAAAAAAATACTAAAATTCCTTTGGAACTAGGAAAGAACTCAAATAGCCAAAGCAATTCTGACCAAGAAGAACAAAAGTGGAGGCATTAAACATCATGAATTCAAGTTATATTACAAAGTTATAGTAATCAAAACAGTATAGTATTGGCATAAAAACAGATACATAGATCAATGGAGTGTAACAGAAAGCCCAGAAACAAACCCACACATGTATGGTCAATTAATTTTCAACAAAAGCACCAAGGTATACCAAAATTTTTTCTTAGAAAAACTCGATATCCACATGCAAAACAATGAAATTAGACTTTTATCTTACATCATACAAAAAAAAAATCAACTCAAAATGAATTAAGTATTTGAATGTAATACTGGAAACCGTAAAACCCCTAGAAGAAAACAAAGGGGGTAAGCTCCTTGACATTGGTCTCAGCAATAATGTTTTTGTCTGACACCAAAAACACAGGCAACAAAAGCAAAAATAAACAAGTGGAACTACAAACTAAGAAGCTTCTATGTAGCAAAGGAAACCATCAACAAAATAAAAAGGCAACTTATGGAATGGGAGAAAATATTTGCAATCCACATATCTGATAAGGGATTAATATCCAAAATATATAAGAAACTCATACAACTCAACAGCAAAAAAACACACACAAAAAATTGCAAATAACAAATAAAAACGGGCACAGCAACCAAATACACATTTCCAAAGAAGACATAGAACTAACCAATAGACATATGAAAAAATGCTCAACATCATTAATCATAAAGGAAATGGAAATCTAAACTTCAATGAGATAACACCTCACATGTGTTAGCATGTCTATTAGCAAGAAGACAAGAGTTAACAGATGCTGCTGAGGATGTGGAGAAAAGGGAATCCTTCTGCACTATTTGTGGGAATGTAAATTGAACCACTATGCAAAGCAGTATGGAGGTTCCTCAAGAAATTAAAAATAATACCACAATATGATCCAGCAATCCCACTTCTGGGTATATGTCCAAAAGAAACAAAATCACTATTTGAAAGAGACATCTATACTCCCATGTTGTTTGAAGCATTATTCATGACAGCTATGTTGCTTCACGGAAACAACCTAAGCATTCATTAACAGATGAATGGATAAAGACAATGTGATATGTACACACACACACACAATGGAATATTATTCCACTTTAAAAAAAGAAGAAAATCTGGCCATCTGTGATAAGATGGTTGAATGTGGAGAGACAAATGCTGCATATCACTTACATGTGGAACCAAAAAAAAAAAAAAAGTCAAGCATACAGAAACAGAGTAGAATGGTAGTTGCCAGGGGATGGGGAGTAGAGGAAATGGGGAGAGGTTGGTAAAGGGTACAAATTTTCATTTATAAGATGAATAAGTTCTGATGATCTAATGTATAGCATTGTGACTACGATTGATAATATGCAGATAATAATTGATAATACTGTATTAGATACATGAAATTTGTTAAGAGAGATCTTAAGGGTTTTCATCAAAAAGAAAATAAAAGGTAACTATATGAGGTGATGATGTATTAATTAACTTGATTGTATGAATCCTTTCACAATGTATACATGTATCAAATAATCATATTGTACACTTTAAATATATTACAATTTTGTTTGACAATTATACCTCAAAAAAAGCTGTAAAAAAATACTTGGCAGTTACTGCTTAATATACCAGACTCTACCTTAATATTGGAAAATGTCGAACTTCTCAAATTGCCTTCTCCATTACTACTTGAAGCTACTGCAGAAGCTCTTGCCTCTACTTAGATTACCTCCATTCTTATCTGTCACTCAAGAATATATCTATTTATTTATCCTTCATGGCTTAGCTCAGCTGCAGCCTCATCTGGAAGTCCTCCTTGTCAAGTTCCTCCTCTACTTCAGGTAGATGTAGACACAATTTCTTTTTGGTATTCATAATATGTTATATAATTATGTATACACACACACATATGTGTAAAATATTTATGTGTATACATGTGTGCATATATATATTTAAGATACATATTATGCTGTCATTATTTCTTGTTTTTTTCTTCAAGTAGATTGCATACTCAGCATAGATTTGTACATTGAGCATGTAGCACAGTCTCTGAAACCTACTAGGTACTCATTGAATGCTGGTAGAATTATTTTCATGGTTGAATCATTTCCTGCCTCCTCTATGTATTGGTTCCACCAATTATTATTGCTTTCTCTTATAATTAGTTTCCTTTCAGCTAGAGATGTCCTTTAACTTTAAAACAAAACAAAACAAAAAACATTTACTACATGGAACTACTGTATTTCTGAAAATAAGAGTTTATCACTACTGACTCTTCTGTCTTACCCCTCATTCACTCACTAGTCTTTCACATATATTTTTATCTAATTTGGCTTGAATTACTTCTCTGAAAGTCATTAATGAGTCCCTAATTACCACATATTTCCTCATTTCTCACGTTGCTAGAACTTAATGTGACATTTGATACTTGTTAACTATCCCCTCTTGGATTTTTTTTATCTTAGGTCTTTGAGACTTCATGCTATCCTGGTTTTCTGATTATTTCTGACTTCTGTGTCCCTCTTACTCTTTCTATAATCTATAGGAAATTTTCCAGTTTGTGTCTTCTTTTTGTTTATCTCAACATTCACAACACCTGCTCTCATTTAGTTTCCCTATAACATGGGGAGCATAAAATCTATGTCCTATTCTGTACCTGTTGTTCATGTCTTCTTGGATATCCTGCTGGTGTTTGATGTTCCTCATTTCTGAATTAAAATGTGTCATTTTCTCCTATATCATACATACCACTTTTCTACTTATGTATTTCAATTAATGACACTGCATTATTCTCCCTACTACCACATGGATTTGGAACACAGGCATATCTTGACATGCCTCTGTTTCATATGCTTCTGATACAATCAATGTCTCATTCCTATAAAGTTCTCTTGAACATGTACATCTTTAATTGTTGATTTTCTATTTTCTATTTCTGTATTACTTAATTCATATCCTGTTTCATTGTACCTTTGATCTATTTATAATTTATATTATCTCCTAATTTAATTCAACATTTACAATTTCTGCTTAAATTTACCTAATATAAAAACTACTCTATAAACTTACAAAATGTTATAACTCTTTACATTTGCTCATTACTAATCAATCTGAAATGCTCTTCCTTCATTCTTTACCTGTTGAAATTTTTCTCAACTTTAAAGGCCTAGCTCAAAGACCATTGTCTCTGATTCCTCTGTCAGAATTACTCCATCATCTAAGTCCCAGCAATAGCTCCCTTTTAACTTTAACACTTCCATCACTTGGTTTCTTTTACAGTAAATCACCCAAGTTTCTTTCCTTAATTTAATGTCACTGACATTTAAGACCTGTCTTATTCATCCTATTCTTATTTTGGCACTAATAATCACACTTTTATGGCTTACTAAAGTTTGGGGAACTGTGTTTTATTTCTCTTAACATCCTGCCTGGTGCCAAACATTTCCTAAATATTTACTGAATGAATTAATTGTCATAATTGCTAGAAACTAGTTCAGAACTTTGTACGCTGGATCTGTGTACGTCAACTTGAACTATAAAGCACTACACGATATCATCAAAACCCCAAATGTTCCATATTTATATGTTAAAAAAAATTAGCATGACTGGGACTACAATGATTTTGAATTTTGCAGAAACAATTTCTGTTTCAAAACCACGAGCTCTTAACTGGTTCATGGGATCGTCTTCCACTTTGCATATTACACTCCAAATGTGTTTTTATTTTTCCTGACACAAAATAAATTGAAATGTTCTTTGTTAGTCAATCATTTAAGTACCATCAGTTGCCCTTTTCCTGATAATAGCATGATTCAGAACTTTTAATAATGATTATAATTAAGCAATGATATCATTGCCCCCTCTGCTTTATGAGACAATAATCCAATTCCTAAATGGCTAAACTAGAAGGCCAAAGGCAGAGCAGTTTATCACAGCTAGAGAATCAGATTACTGCTGAACAAAACAGAGAGCCTTGATATTATTACTATATAATGCATGTTTCAGGGTTAATAGCCCTCTACACAGCATTATTTTTTTTAATGTTATATTGGCAAGGTTAAAAACAGAAAGGAAGGATGCTGGTTCTGTTGAATATGTCTGCTAAATGCTCTCTGAATGAGGAAGAAAATTAATTCTCTCAAACAGAGCACATGACTTGGAGTCAAGATAACTCAAACCTTTTTTATCTGATATGCTTCTTAAGTCATTTAACTTCACTGAAATTCAGTTTCCATGTTTTAAAGTAAGAGACTCCTTGTTCTAATATCCAATGATTAGATACACTGGGGAAAAAAATCTTTGAAATCATATGTAATGAGGAAAATACAACGTATATATTTATTGATCAGTCTCAGTTTTCCTATATATATGAACAAGTAACATCTTGTACTATATTGGTATATAGTACATGTTAGGAAAGAGCAATTTCCACGTTCTACCCTAAAAAGGTACAATATAATGCCTCCCACTTTCTTACCTCCTACACAGTCAATTTAAAAAGGGCTTCTCTACATAGGTTTCTTTCAAAGGATCTGTCACAAGAAGCTGATTGGCATGTCAGAGCTTCAAAAAGATTAGAGAAAAGGCATTCTCACATATTTTAAACACTGGCATATGGATTTATATTAAGACCATCCTTACCTGCATAAACATCTAAAACCTTCAGGACAGACTACAGATATTAGAAACATGTCATCAGCAAGAATGTCTATACATAAATGCACATATCCAAAATGTGTTCTTAAAACTGGAGTCCAGTTTCACATATGTATACACTAAATCAGTGTGAAACACTTTGTTTAAAACATATCTTAGGGAATTATTTGCATGGCTATAACAACTAATATATGGTTTTAGGGGAAAGAGTAATAATTTTGTAAAACAGAATGAATTTTGCTGTTTGAATAACAATGGCATGAGCCACAGAGAGCAAATACAGTCATTGCCATAAAATCGTAAGTTCCCCCTTTTTAGAAAGTACTACAAAATATTTAAGGATTATTTTGATATTCCATTTCAGTTTGAAAATTCAATTAAATAATTTTAGATGATACGTATAAAAATAAAAATCAATTGGGTTCAGACTAATAGCTAGTATAGTAAATAAAACATGGTTTTGATTGATTTTATCTGTTAAGTTAGGGGTCCCCAACCCCTGGTACCGGTCCGTGGCCTGTTAGGAACCGGGCTGCACAGCAAAAGGTGAGCGGCAGGTGAGAGAAGAGAGAGAGAGAGACAGCGAGACAGAGAGACAGAGAGAGAGAGAGAGAGAGAGGGAGAGAAGCTTCATCTGCAGCTCCTTATCGCTTGAATTACCACCTGAACCATCCCCCCTCCCTGTCCGTGGAAAAACTGTCTTCCACGAAACCAGCCCCTGGTGCCAGAAAGTTTGGGGACCGCTTCATTAAGTGACTATTTTGCAACTCTTTGGATATAACCTTAAAAACTCGTAATTCTCATCACTTACATATGTTAAAGAAAAAATTCTTCATTCACTTGTTAAAGAACAGTAAGGCAGACTTCATTCAAGGTAGGAAGGGCAAAGAGATTTTGCAGTAGGGGAAGAGAGATTGGGCTCAACTCTGAACACACCAAGGAAAAGTGGGAATTTATAGCCGAAGAGCAGAATGGGGGTCAGTCATTGGAAAACTGCTATGAGGAAACATCTGAGTAAGAGGAGATTCTGGCTCAATTAACCTAACCAAATTCTGGCTGAAGGCAGGCCAGGGTGATCAGACATCACCTGGGAGAGAGTGGAGAATGAGGAACCTGATTATTTATCAAGAGTGATCAGATATGGAGGATGAGGAATTATGGCTAAACTGATTTAGCAGGATTCTTGCTAAAACTGGACAAAGACAGAAGTCCAAAAGTCAAGGTCTAGTTGAAAAAAAGTTCAGAGGAGCCTGATTAGAGTTTGTTCAAGGAGAGAATCTTTGTCACATGGTTTATGAAGGAAAATGGCTTCTTTAATCTCTTATTCTCAGGCAAATGTCACTATCAAAGTGCCATCCACCACCCCCATTCAGACTTTGTGCATATCTTCTTGCATATACATCAAAATTTTTATAATGGCATGTAAGTTCCTTTTTATGAGCTAGGTCAGGAGTCAGGAAACTATGCCACATGGGCCAAACTCAGCAATTGCCTGTTTTTATAAATTAAGTTTTACTGGAATGCATTCATACCCATTTAGTTATGTTTTATCTATGGCTGCTTTCTGGCTATAATGACAGTGTTAAATAGTTGTGATAGATACTGTATGCCCTTCAAAACCTAAAATACTTACCCTCCGGCCATTTACAAAAACTTGTCAGCCTCTGTTCTAGGCCAAAACTTCCATTTCAATTTAATTTTTCTTTTGTTTCCTTCATGTATCTTAACATCCTATCAAAACGAAGCACTTTTTGGAGACTAAAATTATGCCATCTCCTTTTCCTTTCCTGTACATTTGTATATGCAAACAGCCTTTACCTCAATGAAACTCTTCCCTCTGTCAACATTAGAAACCATACTCATTTTAAGGCCTAACTTGAATTTTACCCAAAGTCTTACATCTCTCTGTTGAAATTGAGCTCTCCTCTTTCTGAACTCCCATGATATTTACTTTTGCAAATTATAACACTTGCTACATTAGAATTTGGGCGTATGTTTCATATCTCTCATAAATCCATTAACTCAGAGTCATTGCTAGGAATTACTAATCTAGTTATGGTCCTCAGACTCTAGCACACAGTACATAAAAACTTTCAGAGCTGACAGGTACTTTACAGTTCACAGTATTTCACAGTAGAAGGAGTTTAAGAAATGCAAACAGATTGCCTGATAAATAAAACAACAGAAGGGAAAAAAGGGCGAGAGAGGTATGGGAGATATGGAAAGCATCTGCCTATTCACTGTGTGTGATCTGAGTGGAGTCAAAAGCAGTGTCTGCTTCAATGTAACTAACACCAGGCATTGCCTTTCAGGGTGGCCAAAATATCTACCATGAGAAATACTGCTTTAAAATGTATCAGATTATTTTATTGGTTATTTAGAGTGTTTTTATTGACAAAGAGAAAATGAAATGTTTACCCTAGGAAACACTGCTATAAAAATCATTTAACAATAAAATTATAAAGACCAAGTAATGACAAAGATAGCAGTTAATTCTACCAGAAAATTTATACAGACAAAATAATATAGTGAACATCAAAACATATCTCTTATTTCTCTGTCAAAGAAGTGAAGGAGAACACATACAATATTGCTTTTACGAGATATCCTTAAAATATGTAAAATTCACTCAAAAAGGCTGCACTTCAACAATAGGCCACAACTTATATTCAATTAACTGGTTGTAATTGAACCTGACTGACGTGTGTAGAACAGACCTCAGCTGTAAAGTAGTGGAAAGAACATCTGAATATCTGGGTCATAAGACTCAGGTTCCTTTCATGGCTTGATAGCTCACTTCATCTTATTGCTGAGTAAGATTCCACTGTATGAATGTACCATTGTTTGTTTACCCATAAATTTATCAAGAAATTTTGTGATGAACATTGTGATACATGACTCTTTTTGAATTATGGTTTCCTCAGGGTATATGCCCAGTAGTGGGATTGCTGGGTCATATGGTAGTTCTATTTTTAGTTTTTTAAGGGAAGTTCCATACTGTTCTCCATAGTGGCTGTATCAATTTACATTCCCACCAACAGTGCATGAGGGTTCCCTTTTCTCCACACTCTCTCCAACATTTATTGTTTGTAGATTTTTTGATGATGGTCATTCTGACTGGTGTGAGGTCCCAGGACTTGGAAGCAACCTAAGTGTCCATCGACAGATGAATGGATAAAGAAGATGTGGCACATATATACAATGGAATATTACTCAGCCATAAAAAGAAACGAAATTGAGTTATTTGTAGTGAGGTGGATGGACCTAGAGTCTGTCATACTGAGTGAGGTAAGTCAGAAAGAGAAAAACAAATATCGTATGCTAACACATGTATATCACATCTAAGAAAAGTCTTGAAGTCGGATTATCTCAGTCCTTTAACATTATTCTTCTTCAAAATTGTGTTGGTATTCTGAGTCTTTTCCCTTTCTTTGTAAACATTAGAATCAGTTTGCAATATTCATTAAATAACTTGCTAGGAGTTTGATTAGAATTTCATTAAATCTATAGATCAAGTTGGGAAGAATTAACATATTAACAATAATGAGTCTCTCTATTCATAAATATGGAGTATGTATTTAGTTCTTTGTTTTTCTTCATCAGAGTTGTAGTTTTCCTCATATAGATCTTGTACATGTTTTGTTAGGTTTATACCTAAATATTTAATTTGTTGGTGCTAATATAAATCATGTCATATCTTTAATTTCAAATTCCAATTGTTTATTGCTGATATATAGAAATTCAACTGATTTTTGTATATTAACTTTATATCTTGTAACCTTACTATAATCACTTATTAGTTCCAGAAATTTTCATTGTTTTTGATTCTTTGGCACTTTCTACGATCATGTCATATGTGAACATGCAGTTTTGTTTCTTACTTCCCAATCTGTATACCTTTTATTTCCTTTTCTTGGTTTACTGCATTAGCTAGAACTTCTAGTATAATGTTGAATAGGAGTGCTGAAAGTTGACATCTTGCCTTATTTCTGATCTTAGGGGGAAAATTTGGGCACTTTTGATGGTTAGAATAAAAACTGTGACGATCCTGAACATGGTCTATACAGGACACTGCTTTCTTTGGGGCTCATTGCAGGGAGAAATCACAACAGTGAAGTTCAGGAGCTGGAATTTACATTCATTGTAAAAGCCATTGATGAATGTTGGTAATCTTTGCAGAGAGTCGACACCAAAGGACTAAGAAGAATTCTCCAGTCATTTTCTTATTGAGGCCAGAATAGTCTGTTCAAGACTTTGGCTCAAGACTCATCAAAACATAGCTCAAAATATAAAAACATATGGGCAGTCAGTCATATTCTTTGATCACTTTAGAATGGATCAAGAACTTATTTTAGCTCATCAATCAGTCCTTATGCAACTAGTCAAGAATATTTATTTATCATCTTATGTATGCTAGTCCCTATCAGCTATGGATAGAGACTAGATAGCTTGTATATGAGAAATTCCCTTCACTCTGTATTATTTCAGTGTTAACAAAAATAGTTTAAAACATTTAACTTATGGTTCAGTTTGTCAGAATTTGATTTAGAACCTGATCAGATGTATTTGGCTTTAGATGGAAAAAGATTTTTTTTTCCATGGATCAGTGACCAGATACATTAGTCTCCTATGGCTGCTGTAAAAAATTTCTTCAGTGGCTTAAAATAACTTATATTTATTACCTTATAGTTCTCTAGGTCAGAAGTCTGACACAGTTTTCTCTAGGATAAAATCATGGGGTCAGTAAGAATGTGTTCATTATTGGAGGCTCCAGGAGAAAATTCATTTCCTTATGGTGGCCGGACTGAGACTGCATTTTCTTGATGGTTATCGGCTGAGGGTCATTCTCAGTTTCTAGAGGCCATCTGGATTTCTTGGCCCATGGCCCCCTCCCTCCATTTTCAAAGTCAGTAATGAAGGTTGAGTGCTTCTCATGGCTCAGGTCTCTGATCCACTCTTCTGCCTCTCTCTTCCACTTTTACCACTCATTTGATTAAATTAGGCACACCCAGTTATTCTGGAATAATATCCCCATTTCAAGGTCTTTGAAAGTCCCTTTTCCCATGTAAGGTAATATATTGATAGGTTCCAGGGATCAAGGCTTGGACATCTTTGGGGATCTATTATTTTGTCTGGCACACTAGGTATTGAACAGGACAAAAGAAAGTAAGAAAATATTTAAGAGAAGGTCAAGGAAAATCACCCACGTTTTTGGATAACAAAGATTTTGTAGCTTAAAAAAGTAAGTAATTCAGCTTAATTGTGGGCATTTAATTCATTTTTTCCAAGTTTAAAAAACATGATTTCCTCAACAGTTACTCTTTCCAGACATTTTGTTTAAGATATTCATATATGATGCAACCATTCTCTTAAACTTTTGGCGAATGTAACATACTGTGTAGATTTTCAGTGTTTAGGAAGTCCTTTTTTTTCCAAAGCTTTGAAAGTAGATGTTTCATTGAAATATCTGGAATGCCTGTATCATATGAAAAATGTATTATATGAACACCTATCACTATGGTAAATATTATCAGAAAAGCAAAGGGTGAGAGAGAAATAGGCACCATTTCTAGGATATTCAGGTTTCAGTTAAGATGTCAGAGTTTAATTTCATTGCTATAATACTTTGTTCTTATCATTGATTTATTTAAGATTATATATGATATTTCAATTACTGGTATGATTCCTCTTCTGAACTGTTATATCCTGCTGGAGGACAAGATTATGTTTTAATTTTTCATTTTTTTTCTCAGTGACTTGCTTAGTGCTTGGCATATAGTAAGCACTCATTTTGCTTATTTTAGTTGAATTTAGAGTCACAGCAAAAGCCAATATTTTTCTTTGCTCAGGCATTAATAAGTTTCCATAGAAACTATTATATTAGCCAAGCTAAATACCTATTAGTGTGTTTTTTATAAAATGGAATAACCTCGAGGAGCCAGTTTTGGTTTCATTTAACCAGTTTTATTACTTTTTAGTGTATGGTGGTAATAATTTAGGATAAAAAGGAGCCCATTTGATTGCAGTCTTTTGATTGCCAAGTATTCTAACAAACTAAAAATAATGTCATAAATATGTGCAAAAGTATAACTAATAAAATTGTCCTGCACACTTAAGATGGTAGTAAGCAAGCTTTCATTTTTAATATACTTAATTCAGACATTTGTTATTTCTAATAGAAATAGAAATTTGATAGCAACATAACTCAGTGTATATTACTGAAACTTTTACTGATAATTCCTTCAGTCAATTTCAATAAAAACTCCAACAGCAGAAAAATAGCATAAACTTGCTTAGTAATTTAAGGGTTACCATCCTGATACAAATATTTCTTACAGTAAAGAGATACCAATCTACGGCTAGTTTTACTCCAGTAAGTTCCTTTTTTTTTTAATTCTTTATTCTGTGTGACAATCACTTGCAAGGCAATTCCTGTGAATGAGCCTGAATGAACTCTTTTTAGGACTTTACAAATAAACTCATTAAAATCTGACCACAACCCAACAAGGTAGGTACTGTTATCATCATCTCCATTTTTTAGGAGAGAAAACTGAGGTCTGGCAGAATTTATTAACTTGTCTAATGCCAAAGGGCTTTAAGAGGAGGAGCCCAGTTTGAGCCCTAGAAGTCTGTCTTCAGAGACTATAATCCCCACCACTGGGTCAGGCTTCTGCTCCCTGACAATTTTCCCAGCCCCCACACCATGTTCCAGTCCCCTGGTCATGCTCCCTCTCCTCTGACCATTCTCCCAGTCCCCTGACCAGACTCCCAGCCTCTCATTAATGCTCAATCCATTACCTGGAGGAAGTTAAGTGTCTTCCTCCGTAACAGGTAGAACTAAGCCACCCCTGTTGCTCCAGGAAGACACTTACAGAGAGAACACCCACCCTGGTGACAGAGAACAAGGGCAGAGTGCACTGGAAAATGCATTTTGCAGGAGGATTTCTGCACAGGAGAAAGCTTTCACACAGCTCACAGGGGGTCACCTGGGCCTCAGAACCAGCAATTGGTATTATGGTAACTACTTAAATGAATCCTGATGGTCAAAAAATAAATTGAATAAAATAGATAACTAATAAGGACCTACTGTATAGTACAGGGAACTCTACTTAATAATCTGTAATGGCCTATATGGGAAAAGAATCAAAAAAGAGTGGATATATGTATATGTATAACTGATTCACTTTGCTGTACACCTGAAACTAACACAACATTGTAAATCAACAATACGCCAATAAAAATTTTTAAAAAGTACTGAATGCAATAAGTTCTATTTTTAAAGGGGCCTCCTTTCAATAGCACTATTGAGTGTGCTTTGGGGCTTTCTTGGGAATTCTCTTGGCAATGAGAATGTGGACTATGTCTCCATACTGGGTTAAAATCTATTGCTGGGTGTGGTACTTTCACTTTGAGTCATCAGATATGCTGTCCTTCCTGAATTGTTTAGAAATTTTTCATTTGCACATAAGCAAAATCTGACTTTAGTTTATGAAAAGAATTCACTGTGAGGGTAATGGCATGGCTTGTACAACCAAAAGGATAAAACCAAAGATAGCCCATCAAAAGCAAATGGGACTAAGGACTACAGATCCAGATTCTAAAGCCCTTGCTCATCTCTGCTCCTAAGTATGCTCAGTTCCCTCTCCTTTCTTCCCCTCTCCTCTCTTTCCTTCCTATTACGTACCCTCCCTTCCTTCCCTCTCTCCTTTTTTCCCCTTCCCCCTCCTTCCCACTTTTTCTCCAGACATATATTTTTCTCTTCTACTGTAAACATAATACTTTAGACTCAGGATTAGTTCTGCCAAATACCAATACCAAACATAACACTGATCTCCATTATTCCAAGTACAGGAAAAAAATTGGTATTAAAAATTTTTTTTTTACTTGTTGATAGGTAAGGCCTGGGTCAGCAAACACTTTCTGCAAAAAGCCAGGTGATAAATGTTTTAGTCTTTTTAGGCTATGTTGTCAAAGTTGTGACTACTCAAATCTACCATAATAGTGAAAAAACTGTCATAGATAATACATAAATGAATGAGTGTGGCTATGTTTCAATAAAATTTATTTAATTAGGGGAGCCCTGTATTCAACTTCCAGGCCATAGTTTGCCAGTTCCCAGGTTAGGCTAAATCATCTACATAATCTTTTCAAGTGTTCTTTTTTTCACTGTGGACTTAGGTATTTTAGGTGACTCATCAAGGCTACTTGTAGCTGATTATGGTTAGAGATTAGTTTGAATTGCTCAGATTCTCCGAACCCAGCAAATTTACCCAACCATATACCATTATAAAGGGTCACTTTTGTCTTTATACCAGCCTGTTCTCAATCAACAGAGAGACAATAAACAGAAGTGTTATTTAAAGTACTATGGATTTTTTTTTTCTATTTTGATGTATAATAATGTCAAAACCCTGTAATAGCTTAATCACTGCCTTAGCTGTTGTACAATTCTCATCTCCTCTTGACTTTCGTAAAAAACAATAAAGCAGCATTTCTTCTGAATTAAAAGCTTGGTCTAGTACTAAAACAAATTTCTTCTGCTCAGACATTTCTACCTGCCAGTGATGCTTCCTGCAAATAAATCGTTCTGCTTGCCCTCCAAAATTCATGACATCCTGCCTTTCTCCAACATGGAAGTCCATAATTCCTTGATACTTTGTAAGGATAGATTGCCACCTAAACACCGTTTCTAACTATCACTTTAGAAGATTGGTTGGTTTGTTGATTATTTGACTGTTCTTATCTGTTATCTTCTATTTCTAGGTGATTTGTGATAGTTAACTTTGTGTATTAACTTGACTAGATCATGGGAAACCCATAAATCCAGTTAAAATATTATTTCTGGGTGTGTTTGTGAGAGCACTGAATCAGTACACTGAGTAAAGTGGACTGTCTTCCCCAGTGAGGGTGGGCATCATCTTTTACTTCAGGGCCTGAGTAGAACAAAAAGGTGAAGGAAGGGAAGATTTACTCACTCTCAGCCTGACCACCTGAACGGGGACATCAATCTTCTGTCCTCAGCTTTCTGGTTCTCAGGCCTTCAGACCTGGACTGGAATCTTCCAACTACACAATTGGCTTTCCTGTGTCTACAGCTTGCATTGCAGTGGGCAGATTGTGGGATCTCTCAGCCTTCATAATTGTGTGAGCCAATATCATTCATTTATATATACATTTATCCATGTATCCCTTATTGGTCCTGTTTCTCTGGAGAACCCTGACTACTACACCACTCCTAGAAACTGAAACTACCCAGTAACCTGATATATTTACTTATGTATTCATGTCTGGTTCTTATTTCTGCTCTACTTTATACCATTGACAATCAGTGGTATATGGAATATTATACTCTAAAAATAGCCAGTGGCCAGGTGAACACTGAACAGACATTAAAATACAGGGTATTCATAATTCCAAAGTTTTTTTTCTGGCTCAAATTCAGTAAAGCAGATTTAAAGAGGCTGATTATAATGCCTACAACTCCCACTGCCCTTTGCTAAGGGAAACCAATACATTCCCAAACCCCTGCTGAGAAAGCAATCCTAGGCAGAAATTACCTATTCACTACCAAGTGAGACTGGCATCATCTTTAGGGCTAGGTTAGTACCTGACCCAATCAAGCCAAAATATAAGTTTATCAGTGACAATCAGCTTTAAATGAAAGCTCTGCCTAAATAGGAAAAAGAGAACAGTTAGGATCAGGAGATTCTCCCCTGGAATTTGACCTAGAGATATGCCTAGAGCATCATTCAGTTATTAGTATGGACAGAATAGAATGAGATTCCAAAAAACAAAAAACAGATACAGAGAGATCTGCTAAATCACATTAACGAAGTATGCTAAAGTGATAACTCAAGAACTCTTATTGTGATTACGGGACCCACATAGTACAGCCACCCAAACTGCCTTGGGTCCTGAAATATCTTCAAAGCCATCAAATATGTTCCCACTTTGGAGAGGCCTTGGTCTCTCTGGGTATCTCTGGGTCCTATGATATTCTAGTTTCTTTTATTGACACATGCTGTTTGATAATAACCCATTAGAGATAGTCTAAATTGAGTCCTATTTTTATCCTAAAAAGAATAACACATATCCACTGAACTCAAAGAAACAAAAAAAAAAACACATTAAAAAACTGGAGAAAAACAACTTAGTTCACATGTAACCAAAGAGAATGTGAAGAGAATATAATATTGTTAAAACAAAAGGTTTGGCAATTCTTATTTTATTTTCTTCCTATGTACTGATGTTTGCACCATAAATAGGGAGATATTGAACAAAGCTAATAACACCACATTAGAGCTACATAATGTTTGGAACACGCTGTCCTTATGAGACTAATCAAAAAGTGTTATTAGCAGTGAACAGAACAGTGAGGGTAATTAGTGGAGGATTACTTTTAATAGATATTAACTTTATTTAGATCTTTTAAGTGTGGGTAATTGGGTGGGTACTGTGAAAATAGCAAACATGGATAAGTTGGATGTAAGCAAAAGATTTATTTTTAATGAACAAAAGAGACTTAATTTTAATGAAAATTGAAAGAATAACTAATTCTGTGGAAAGCTGATATAATCCTTTTTACACATCATGGCATTCTTTATGTAAAGTTCATAAAGATATGTAGAAGCTTTGAATTAACTTGATTTAAGCACCAAAGTTTTAGATCTTTAAAAGGCAATATCTCTGCTGTACTGACATGAAAATAAAATTTATTTTCAAGGTACCCCCCCCCCAAAAAAAGCAATTGTTCTATGATTAGTTTATGCTTCACTTCAAGCTATGATGTGTAAGAAATGTAATGATCTTGTTTAGAAATATTTGTAAGTGTTCAAAAAGTTATTCAAGAGTAGTCTGGCTTTTTATAGTGATCTGAGAGAGTATCATCTCTAGTTAGTTTAAGATCACAGCACTGGGCAAAATTTTCTAATATGATCAACATTTTCCATTTGTTAGTCATTAATATTTCATTTGTTAAACTGATTTCAGTAATCAAATTCTATTCATTAAATCACAGTGGTATTCACTGATTTATTTACTGAGTGCTCACACAGTACTCAGCGCTTTTCCTATTTTTCTCAATAAAAATGGTATCTGCCTTTCATTGAATTATTCATATGGGCCAGGGAGTATATCGAGCCCTTACATACATTATTTCATTTGATCCTTATGACACTTGAATACAAAGAAGTCACCAGTGTAAAAATAAATGATTAAAGAAGGAAATTTAGGTGACAGAAACAGACTTTATTAGCACTTCATGAAGTGGACAGTCTCCTTTTGGAGAGCTGCGAAATGGGGTGGAAGGCAAGAAGCTTTTATAGGATAAAGAATAAAGAACTAGGAACAAAGGAAATATTGACACAAATAGAAAATATCTGATTGGTTTGGGGGTCACACAGTGGTTTGGGGTGAGAAGGCACAGAGTTGGCTTGACATATGTGGACTGTCTGACTGAATATACTTGTTTCCAATCAAGTGGAGCATTTACATGGACACAAAAGTTATCTAAATTGCAGTTTGCTGCTGTGGGACCCCAGGTAGGAGCAGATCCATCTTGGAGAAACTTACTTCAACAGTTCTTCCCTTTTGATCATCCTTTTGTCTAAGAGGTATGATCAAAAATATTGGTCTTAGTGTGACTCTCAGCTACCATTGCCTCTTTGAGTCTCAGTGTAGTATTCATAGGAGTTGACGTCAGGCTCCTATTCTTGCAGTGTCTATTCTCTTTTGTCATTCCAGTCAAAGAGTGATCATCTGTCAGCTCGTCAATGGCTGCCCAGATGCATTTAAAACTTTTGAGGGAATGCAGCATATTATAGAGACAATAATTATTAAGAACAAAACAATGTCCATGGTTTGGTAAGGACTCCTGAATTAGGGTCTCCATGACCCCCAACAGGTAGAATCAAATAGGTCAAGAAATGATCCCAAGTAGGGGGATAATTTGTTAAGCCAATTGGCCTGTTCATGTATTTCATGTAACTGTGTCTCTACTTCCCCAGAACTGTTTATCCAGTGATCTTGTTCCAGAAAAACCGAGGCATTGAAAATCAGGGAGAAGTTTGTGACAGGCAGAAAGAACTACAGGATCAGCAGCATCGTAGCAAATCCAATAGCCAGTTGCAGACTGGATTATCCTCCTTCTCGATGGCCTGAGATATGTGAACTATGGACATTATCTTTTCAGCCAGAGCAAGGAAAAAGATGGACAAAAGAATCAGAAAGACCTTCATAGTGTAAGAATTTGGAAAAGGATGGTCAGAGAGGGAAGTAAGAAAGAAAAGAAACATTCTTGATTCTCTTGATCTCACATCTTGGGAGGAAGCAGTCTACCTCGATGTCAAGTACTTTTCTTCCTAGTCAAATTGATTTTAAGGTCTCCAGCAATCCCACAGGACCAGATGTCAGGTGGAGCCTTCTTCAGCTGTGAATATGCCCAAGGTTTGACACCTTGTAATTTGGCAGCAGTGTCAGTGGTCAAGAGTACTTGGTAGGGTCCTTTCCATGAAACTCACTTTTGCAAAAGCTTAAGAGTAAAACAATAACTGTCTGTAAATGACAAAACACTTAAAAATGCCCATAGTTAAGGATCTGATGAGAGTTCATTATAATGGAATTGACTGAAATTTGGTTATTTCTGTGATATACAACATTTTAAGATAATAACTGGAATTACGACTGATAACATTATACTAGAACATATCAGATTTACAGGAATTTCATACAATTCCTAGAATACTTATATTAATAACATGCCTCCATACAAGCATAACCTAAGAAGGTATAACATTACTTTATTTGATAATGCCTCCCGTGTAATTTAACATAGCAAATAAATCTAATTAGTTTATTACTTTACCAGGTGAGAGAAAAATCCTTTGACATTTTCCACATGCCCTCTGGGAAATCTCAAAGTTACTTTGAGGTCAAAAAGACTTCATCTAGAATTTTATTTGGGGGAAGTTTGTCAAAAACTATCCATTTAACCAAAGTGACAGTTAAAGACTTTGAAGGCAAAGAAAGAAGGTTACAGAGTTGTAAAAACCTTAGCTCTTTTAATACTGAGAAAACTGGGTTTTCTTAAATAATCAAAGACCTGATAAAGACAACATGAAACACAGTAAATTATTTTGGTGAGAAACAAAATCTTTGACTTCTAGGCAGATTACTTAAAAGGTAAAGAAAAAACATTGTTTACAATTTCTTATCAAGAGAATAATAACCAATAATCTAATAACACTTTCTTTTAACAAAGAGGAAACCTAATTCTAATTTTACACCCATGTACTTCTGATATTAAAACTCATTTTTAAACTTAAATAATTCCACTCCAATCTTAGCCTTTTTGACCATACATAAAATTCCTTTCCCAAGATTATTTTTTCCACAAAGCTTCTACAACTTTTTATATCCATTCATATTTTGCCCTATGTTTCCCCCTTCTTTCTCATTCTGGACTATATGTTTTACTTTAGGACAAAACTACTTTATTTTTCTCTTAACAAAAACATCTACATACCTCATACCTTTTCTTACCAAAACATATCCTACTTTCCTTGCATAGACATCTTTCCCTTATTATTTCCAGTAGTTTTAATTATATATATATTAGTCAGAATTCTTAACTCTTAGAATCCTTAATTCCTAGTGAAAACTAAGAAGTAAGAAATTTGTAGGTTGTCTGTTACGTTAGTGCACTGTGGATTAGCAAATTTATAAATACATTTCATGATTTCTAGAAGTATATTTTTCCTCACAGTGAATTTTTCAATGACACAAAACATGTTTACTAATAAACCCAAGTATCTTCACTTCCTCTCGAAAAGAAAGCCAAAAGTAGATAAACTTATGCTTATAATTAATGTTTCAGTATTTTCTCTAACTTGGAAATGATTTATATATTCAATGAATATCAATCATTAACTTATCTCAGAATAACTTTAAGGTTTCAAGTTACCAAAAAGATTTCGGGAATGATTTTTAAGTAAACACACCATAAAGCATAATTATTGTTGAAAAGACCATTTATAAATTTTCTCTTACATCTAGTTAATTTCCTTGTTTTTAACAATTATGTTCAGATTACTCATGAAAATATCTTGAGACACTAAACAGCTAACCATCATCTTAAGTTAACTTTCTTGCTGACAAATTCTGTAATAGATATAACATGAGCTTATTTGACTTTTAGTAAACCTAGGTGGGATAAAAGTTGTATATCTACATTATATTTAATACCAATAGCTCTAAAAAAACATGCTTGTTTTAATTAAACAAAAAAAAAACCCTTAATTAGCTTTTATTTATTGAAGAGTATCCTAGATCATGTGAACCTGAACAACATTTAAGTTAGTTCAGGTTCACATGATCTAGGATACTCTTCAATAAATAAAAGCTAATTAAGATGCTTATGTTGGCATTAAGAGTGAAAGAGGGCACCAACACTATGTGTTCCCCACATTTGTTGGTATCACAGAATCTAACAACATTAAAAAGTATTCATATAGCTTATTGGGTTTGTTTTCATTGGAACGCTTATTATAATATCCAAAATGTCTTCTGATTCATTAGTGAAATAAAATAATTGTGCTCTATATTAAAAAAATATGTATTCTATCTAGTTGTGGACCTCACTAAACGTATTATCATATAGGTAAATCAAATACCCCACACAACTGTAAGCCAGGCCTTGAGAGAAATGAATGTTTTAAAAAGTGTTTTACAATGAGAAAAAATATATATATATGTACATATGAATAAGAAGAGAGAATAGCATAATAAGCCCTATGCACCCATCACTTGGATTCAGTCATTATTAGCTCATGGATAATCTCGTTTCTAATGTGTGTTTCATCACAACCACTTTTCCCCCTCACTCCACCACTGGATTTGAAGCATCCCAGACATCATTGCATTCATAAATATTTCAATATGTATTTCTAAAATGCAAGGACTTTGAAAAATAAAACCATAATAAAAGTGTCACCTTTTTAAAAAAAAAAAAAAAGTTTTTTAGTATTTCTGAGAGTATACTTGATTGATATAAATGCTTAATTTTCTTTACACCCATTAAAAGTGCTCTTTAAAAATTAATTTTGTCAATACCATCTGGAGGTAGTAAAATGCCACACATCTATAACATATATACATAGACATATACAAAAATATAGACAGACAAAAACAGAGAGCTTATAGCTTTCACTTAATCATGTGACAGGTACAATAATGCAAAACTCAATATTTAAAAAAGAGTTGGATCTGAACCATGTCATAGTGCAATTTCTGACATATGGGATAAGTTAAGTTATGTGCTCAGATGGCTTAAACTTTTTATTCATATTTGTGGAGAAGACTTTTAAGATTTTCATTTCAACTAGTTTCCAAATAGCTTGTCCTCATTTTTTGTTTTTTGTTTTTTCCTTCTGATAATAATTACCTCCCTGACGTTTGCATTTCAAAGAGATGGCTCTCAGTTCCTAGAGAAGACCAGATAGAATATTTACATCTCCAAAGCACAGAGAAAGAATACAAGTTCCTCCAAGGACATTTGTTTCCTAAGGCCAGATTATTTACAATACCTACAAGCCTTCTGAAATAAATGGGGGAGGGGGGTGGGATTGATAAAAAGAATAGGTGGGCTTTTTCTGTTCTTGTAAAGACTCAATTTGTAGGACAGATGCTTTTAACTCCTCAAAGAATTGGGTAATAACCTGAATGATAGCAAGACACTAATCTACCAATCCAAGTACATTATCTTCAATTTGCTTCTTTATATCAAGGTGAAGGTTTTCAACTAAGACAGAAATCAAAAGACTCCTATGTTTTGGACTTAGAGCTGTTTTCCCAAGTTCCTCAGTAGTTTATGCTGTGAACTCACCTTGAAGTTTTGTGAGTCCTCTAATGGTAGCTACCCATCATGGACTCCCAGAACCTTTCCAAGATGTCAGAACCTTTCTGGGAACCATATATACATTAAATAAGTTTGTTTTGAAGTTTGTTTGAATTGTAGAGCTGCACACAAGGGAGCAGAGCTCGAATCAAAGAGTGACTCACCCACAGCCATCAGTAACAACAAGAGGAACAGTGAACAGTTCAGCAGCCACCTACCTGTACATCTTGTCCCACAGGCCATTAGCAGTCAGCTCCCAATCCCATCCTGGGCGTCAAAAACTGTTAAAAAAAATTATTAAAGAAGACAATTTAGGTGATACGAACTTTATTTAACACTTCATGAAATGGACAGTCTCCTTGTGGAGAACTGCAAAACGGGGTAGAAGGCAATAAACTTTTATAGGATAAAGAATAGAGAACAAGGAAGAGATGAATAGAAAATATCTGATTGGCTGGGGCCACACAGTCAACCTTGTTTGGGGTGAGAAGACCTAGAGCTGGTTTGGCGTTTGGGGACTGGCTGACTGAATATACTGTTCTAATCAAGCACAGCATTTATCAGGACACAAAAGTTACCTAAGTTTCATCTATTGATGTGGCACCCCAGGCAGGAGTGGCTCCATCTTGGGCCTAGAAAATTATTTCAACATCAGGCATTCAGATAGTGAAATAACTTGGTCTGATGTCCCCAAGTTGGAAACTGCTAAAGCAGGACTTCAAATTCAGGTCTACCTATAGTCACTCCAAACATTTTGACGTTTCATAAAGTCAACCTTCAGAGACATGGTGTTTTAAGATGCTCTAAATTGTAAACAAGTTTCATATGAGCAAATACATGGTTTTATAACAATGAGAGATTTTTATTTTGGCAGTCTACTTATAAAGCTCAGCTATAAATAAATCTGCAAACAGAATCAATAACAAATTATCAATGTCATTGCTTTAGCCAGGTAGAATGAAGACAAAAACTGGAGGTTATTATTTATCTGATAAATCCACACTTGCCCAAAGAATCCACAATGCATTATTTGTACATGCCACCACATTTAGATGTGCCACTTGCATACAACATTTTACGCAATTGACAGTCCTCCTCTGTTCTAAGCCTGTTGAAGGCAAAAGCTATTTTTTTGATACGGGCATATGGACCATTTGTTAAATTAACATTTTCTCTATGTATTCATCCAAAACGGAAGATTTAATTATCTTTGCTTTTTTCCTGAGTTTACGTGTTCATCATCTGCAGTAGGTGGCCTATCGGATTTAAGTTTGAAATGGAAAATGATAAGTTGCTATGGAAAGGATTTCTAATTACAAATTATACTGTGTAACTTACGAAGACAGAAAAGAAAGCATTTTCAAAATTATGAGCATATAATAGGATTCTTATTTTAACAAATAGCATCTTAATTTGCTAACTAAATAATTAGTCTTTCAATAGCAGCACTAATTGATGAAATCATTATTTCAAACTGCCACTGGAGAAGAGATTCTTTTGGTCAAACTTTTAGGTTTGTTTTTCCTTTCCAAGGGAAAATATCCAGCTGAAGAAAACAACTGGTGAGTGTTCTAGGACAAATCAGGGGCCAACCAGTGAAATGACCAAAGGGTGATTTGTAGCTATATTCTGGAAGGGTAACAAAAATAAATGGTAAAAATATTCTCCATAAATAAATTATGGGTTATAAATTATAAATAAATAAATGGGTTTTTACAACCCATTAAATTCTTGAATTTTAGACTCTCAAACATTCTGCTATCTCCTATTTGCTTTTGTAAAGTAAAATATTTGTTCAGCATTCCTTTACTATATGATAATGATGGGTTAGGATTAATTTCCTGAATCATATGCCAAATCATGTGAAACAGATTAGTCAATCTAAGATATATTTAAAAAATTGTTTTAAGTCCTGAAAATTGGTAGTCCAACTATATAGCATATGGTATGTTTCCAGGATTTGCTTTAAAGCACCTCTCCATTCTTCTAGCAATGGTCAATGCATATTGACCAAAAAAGAATTATCATTTCTTTTTTGGTTGTTTCATCTTTCCAGTCTAATTTTCTGCATTTCTTGCTCTTAAATAGATTTAGGTTTAATCATAATGTGCTAAAACTATATATCATATTGGCTCTGTTGAAAATGTTCTTATAGACTTGTCTAACATATCTGCTGATGTAATATCTTTGTGGGCTAAAGCTGAAGGGAAAGTACTTCCAGCAAAGGCAAAACACATAGGTCAGACATAAATTAGTTGTAATAAAATGGCAATATAATTTAAATTAATATGTATTAATATTATCATTAATTTTAGTATTTCAAGGCATAATTTTCATTTTTATTATGTTGTTTTTAATATCTTGCTGACATTTAAATCTAGTTGTTTGTTTCCTAAAGATTATGTGATGTCTAGACTATTTGTATTTGTGTTATTGGGAAAGAACAATTGACGGGGTTCTTAGAAACAAAGAGGTCTTTTTACATGCAATCTCTCGAAAAATTAAGTTTACTGCCAAAAAAAAAAAAACACACTTGCTCCAACTCTTTGGCCAGATTAGAACTGGAGGATGTAGTAACAGTATTTTTAAAGTGATGTATATACACAACTTAATGATTTTGATATTCTAGTTTTCAAAAAGATTTTTTTTTTGATTGTGTTCTTTTGACAATTATAAAGTGCACTGACAAACTGACAGCCTGGAAAGACTGAAGCGGCTGTATTTGTACAGATGAAGTACTGTACCTATTGGCAGATTCAAGTGCTGAAATCAGTTGTCCATTTTTCAAAGATATTAGCTATGTAGATCAGATAACACCTGGGCTCTGACATCTACTCTGACTGAAAATTGGTCGTAAGTATAAATTTAAGTGTTGACTTGGATCTTTGAGTATCACTATTTTTTTCAGTCTTGGCTGTATCAAACCACCTTTCTAAATGTAAACATTTTCTACACGTTGGCAGAAGCATCAGTGAAAAAAGTATGGTGGATGGAGTACAATGAATAATGGTCCAATGCTCATAGGCTAATCTTAGTAGAGAATTTATGATTTTGGTATCCTTCCCCAAGCAGTGATTCTCAATCCCTTTGAGGATGTCATTCCCTTGAGAATATGAAAGTTATAGAACAGCACTGTCCAAAAGAAATATAATGTGAGTTGTATAATAGTAAATATTCTAGCATCCACATTAAAAGATAAAATAAAAATGACTGAAATTAAAATGAATACTAGAATAAATACAGTTGTTTCTCAGTATCCATGGGGGGATTGGTTCCAGGAGTCCCCAGGGCCCGTAGGGATGCTTCACTGCTTTATATAAAATGACGTAGTATAATAAATACAGTCAGCCCACTCTATGGGTGGGTTTAGCATCTGCAGGGATTGAAATTTCAATCCCTGGTTGGTTGCATCCACAAATGCAAAACATGTGGATACAAAGGGCTCACTGTACATAACTTTATATTAATATAGGTATATAAATAAGACATATACATAATTATCTCAAAATATCTATCAAAATAATTTGAGATATTTTAATGTTTTTTCAACTACTTTTTTTTTAAAACATCTTTATTGGAGTATAATTGCTTTACAATGTTGTGTTATTTTCAACTAATTCTTAAAAATCTGATATCTATTTTACAATTAGAGCACATCTCAATTCACACACTAAATTTTAATTGGATATGTGATCTGTATTCAAATTTCATAAAATTTACAGTTGAAAAATTATCCTTACATATGTACAAGTTGTTCCAAACATATTTATGCTTTACAGTAACTTAATTGAACACCACAAAATAATTTTCTTTAATATTTACATTCCAATTGACAAGACAGGTTAACTTTGGGAAAAACTGATTTAACTTTGAGGTAAAAGCATATTACTTTCAAGACTGTTATCAGTCTAAATTAAGTAAATTCAATACTTCTTGTTTTAATTACCATAGAATTCAAAGCATCATTACATACATTGAACAGCAACTCTAAATTTATCAATATCAACCAAATTCTTCCATTTTTTCTTATAGACTTCGTAGCCAATTTGTATCATACTATCAATTACGACTATATTTTCTGCATGTTGATTCAAGTAGGAAAATAGGTAAAATCAGTATTATTGATTTATACTATGGGAATTTTAAATCAACATGTTATTACCTGCCTAAGTCATGACTAAATTTTCCTTTTCTTACGGGTTCTAATTTATCTCACTCATGGGCAGTGCGATTTTAGTGAGGTAATATAAATCACAAGGCCATTTTTTGTCTTTGTTTGATGAACATTCTTGTAAGCACTCTTCTTTTTTTAAAGAAAATCTAGAATTGGAATTAATATTACAGTAAACCATTGAAAACTTTTTCCATGATTCAAAGTAACTTTTCCATGATTCCAGCGATTATAAGCAAGGAATCATTAATGATCATTAAATTGTCTTCTATCTCTTTCAGCAGTTCAGTAAACTCACAAGGTTTCACAGCATCTTCATACATAAAATAAAATATCAACAATGATACCCATGACACTTTCTATAGAATCTGCTTCAAAAAATTGCGTCAAATAGTATCAACATGTATCCCACAATGGAAAACAGCAAAAAGGGATTTATCAGTATTTTGTTTTAAAATCCCAATACCTATAGATTTTTCAGCTAAAATAACAGGAGCAGCATCCATCATTATAGAAACTAATTTTTCATATCTAGCTGAATTCTCCATTAATGGATATAAAAACTTGAAATTTCTATTCCACAGAAATGTCTATCTGCACTGTTTAACTGCAACACCCCATTCCTGGGATATGCATCCCAGGGATAAGTTCTACCCAATCACAGTGTATGATTCTTTTAATGTGCTGTTGAATTTGGTTTCCTAGTATTCTACTGCAAAATTGTGGATCTATATTCATCAGGGATACTGGCCACTAAGTTTCTTTTCCTGTGGTATCCTTATCTGAGGTTGCTGTCAGAGTAATGCTGGCCTTGTAAAATGAGTTTGGAAATGTTCCCTCCTCTTAAATTTTTTAGAAAAGTATGAAAAGATTGATATTAATTCCTTTTTTAAAAAAATCTTTTTTGGAGTACAATTGCTCCACAATGCTGTGTTAGCTTCCGCTATACAACAAAGTGAATCAGCTACAGGCATACATACATCCCCTCTCTCCTGCGTTCTCCTCCCAACTCCCCCACCCCACCCCTCTAGGTGGTCACAAAGCACCGAGCCTATCTCCCCGTGCTATGCAGCTTCCTCCCACCAGCAGTCCACTCCGCATTTGGTAGTGTATATATGTCAATGCCACCCTCTCACTTTGTCCCTGCTCACAATTCCGCCTCCCCAAGCTCTCAAGTCCATTCTCTACATCTGCAGCTTTATTCCTGCCTTGCCCCTAGGTTCATCAGAACCTTTTTTTTTTCTTCTTAGATTCCATATACATGTGTTAGCATACAGTATTTGTTTTTCTCTTTCTGACTTACTTCACTCTGTATGACAGACTCTAGGTCCACCCACCACACTACAAATAACTCAATTTCATTTCCTTTTATGGCTGAGAAATATTCCATTGTATATATATGCCACATCTTCTTTATCCATTCATCTGTTAATGGGCATTTAGGTTACTTCCATGTCCTAGCTATTGTAAATACTCTGCAATGAACATTGGGGTGCATGTGTCTTTTTGAATTATGGTTTTCTCTGGGTATATGCCCAATAGTGGGATTGCTGGATCATATGGTAATTCTATTTATAGTTTTTTAAGGAACCTCCATACTGTTTTCCATAGTGGCTGTATCAACTTACATTCCCACCAACAGTGCAAGAGAGTTCCCTTTTCTCCACAGCCTCTGCAGTATTTGCTGTTTGTAGATTTTCTGATGATGCCTATTCTAACTGGTGTGAGGTGATACCTCATTGAAGTTTTGATTTGCATTTCTCTAATAATTAGTGACGTTGAGCAGCTTTTCATGTGCCTCTTGGCCATTTGCATGTCTTTTTCGGAGAAATGTTTATTTAGGTCTTCTGCCCATTTTTGGATAGGGTTGTTTGTTTTCTTGATACTGAGCTGCATGAGCTGTTTATATATTTTGTAGATTAATCCTTTGTCCATTGATGCGTTTGCAAATATTTTCTCCCATGATGAGGGTTGTCTTTTCATCTTGTTTATAGTTTCCTTTGTTGTGCAAAAGCTTTGAAGTTTCATTAGGTCCCATTTGTTTATTTTTGTTTTTATTCCCATTACTCTAGGAGGTGGGTCAAAAATTATCTTGCTGTGATTTATGTCAAAGAGTGTTCTCCTATGTTTTCCTCTAAGAGTTTTATACTGTCTCGTCTTACATTTAAGTCTTTAATCCATTTTGAGTTAATTTTTGTGTATGGTGTTAGGGAGTGTTCTAATTTCATTCTTTTACATGTAGCTGTCTAGTTTTCCCAGCACACTTATTGAAGACACTGTCTTTTCTCCATTGTATATCCTTACCTCCTTTGTCATAGATCAGGTGACCATAGGTGCATGGGTTTATCTCTGGGATTTGTATCCTGTTCCAGTGATCTATATTTCTATTTTTGTGCCAGTACCATATTGTCCTGATTACTGCAACTTTGTAGTATAGTCTGAAGTCAGGGAGTCTGATTCGTCCAGCTCCGTTTTTTTCCCTCAAGACTGCTTTTGCTATTCGGGGTCTTTTGCGTCTCCATACAAATTTTAAGATTTTTTGTTCTAGTTCTGTAAAAAATGCCACTGGTAATTTGTTAGGGATTTCATTGAATCTGTAGATTGCTTTGGGTAGTATAATCATTTTCACAATATTGATTCTTCCAATCCAAGAACATGGTATATCTCTCCATCTGTTTGTATAATCTTTGATTTCCTTCATCAGTGTCTTATTGTTTTCTGAGTACAGGTCTTTTACCTCCTTAGATAGGTTTATTCCTAGGTATTTTATTCTATTTGTTGCAGTGGTGAATGGGATTGTTTCCTTAATTTGTCTTTCTGATCTTTTGTTGTTAGTGTATAGGAATGCAAGAGATTTCTGTGCATTAATTTTGTATCCTGCAACTTTACCAAATTCATTGATTACCTCTAGTAGTTTTCCGGTGACATCTTTAGGATTTTCTATGTATTGCATCATGTCATCAGCAAACAAGGACAGTTTTACTTCTTTTCCAATTTGTATTCCTTTTATTTCTTTTTCTTCTCTGATTGCTGTGGCTAGGACTTCCAAAAGTATGTTGAATAAGAGTGGTGAGAGTGGACATCCTTGTCTTGTTCCTGATCTTAGAGGAAATGCTTTCAGTTTTTCACCATTGAGAATGATGTTTGCTGTGGGTTTGTCGTATATGCCCTTTATTATGTTGAGGTAGGTTTCCTCAATGCCCACTTTCTGGAGAGTTTTTATCATAAATTGGTGTTGAATTTTGTCAAAAGCCTTTTCTGCATCTATTGACATGATCATATGGTTTTTATTCTTCAATTTGTTAATACGGTTTATCACATTGATTGATTTGCATATATTGAAGAATCCTTGCATCCCTGGGATACATCCCACTTCATCATGGTGTATGATCCTTTTCATGTGTTGTCGGATTCAGTTTGCTAGTGTTTTGTTGAGGATTTTTGCATCTATATTCATCACTGATATTGGTCTGCAATTTTCTTTTCTTGTGATATCTTTGTCTGGTTTTGGTATCAGGGTGATGGAGCCCTCAAAGAATGAGTTTGGGAGTGTTCCTCTCTCTGCAATTTTTTGGATGAGTTTGAGAAGGATAGGTGTTAACTCTTCTCTAAATGTTTGATAGAATTAGCCTGTGAATCCATCTGGTCCTGGACTTTTGTTTACTGGAAGATTTTTAATCACAGTTTCAATTTCATTACTTGTGATTGGTCTGTTCATATTTTCTATTTCTTCCTGGTTCAGTCTTGGACGGTTATACCTTTCTAAGAATTTGTCCATTTCTTCCAGGTTGTCCATTTTATTGGCATATAATTGCTTGTAGTAGTCTCTTATGATGCTCTGTATTTCTGTGGTGTCCTTTGCAACTTCTCCTTTGTAACTTCTATTTTTATAGGTTTGATTCCTCTCCATCATTTTCTTGATGAGTCTGGCTAATGGTTTGTCAATTTTATCTTCTCAAAGAACCAGCTTTTAGTTTTATCGATTTTTGCTATCATTTCCTTAATTTCTTTTTCATTTATTTCTGATCTGATGTTTATGATTTCTTTCCTTCTACTAACTTTGGGTTATTTTTGTTTTTCTTTCTCTAGTTCCTTTAGGTGTAAGGTTAGATTGTTTATTTGAGATTTTTCGTGTTTCTTGAGGTAGGACTGTATTGCTATAAACTTCCCTCTTAGAACTGCTTTTGCTGCATCCCATAGGTTTTGGGTCATCATGTTTTCATTGTCATTTGTTTCTAGGTATTTTCTGAGTTCCTCTTTGATTTCTTCAGTGATATCTTGGTTATTTAGTAGCATATTGTTTAGCCTCCATGTCTTTGTGGTTTTTACAGTGTTTTTTCCTGTAATTTATTTCTAGTCTAATGGCATTGTGGTCGGAAACGATACTTGATACGATTTCAATTTTCTTAAATTTACTAAGGCTTGATTTGTGACCCAAGATATGATCTATCCTGGAGAATGTTACATGTGAACTTGAGAAAAAAGCACAATCTCCTGTTTTCAGATGGAATGTCCTATAAATATCAGATAAACCTATCTGGTCTATTGTGTCATTTAAAGCTTGCATTTCCCTATTTATTTACTGTCTGGATGATGTTTCCATTGGTGTAAATGAGGCGTGAAAGTGTCCCACTATTATTGTGTTACTGTCAATTTCCCCTTTTATATCTGTTAGCATTTGCCTTATGTATTGAGGTGCTCCTTTGTTGGGTGCATAGATATTTATAATTGTTATATCTTCTTCTTGGGTTGATCCCTTGATCATTATGTAGTGTCCTTCCTTGTCTCTTGTAACATTCTTTATTTTAAAGTCTATTTTATCTGATATGAGTATTGCTACTCCAACTTTCTTTTGATTTCCATTTGCATGGAATATCTTTTTCCATCTCCTCACTTTCAGTCTGTATGTCTCCCTAGGTCTGAAGTGGGTCTCTTGTAGACAGCATATATACAGGTATTGTTTTTGTATCCACTGAGCCAGTCTATGTCTTTTGATTGGAGCATTTAATTCATTCACATTTAAGGTAATTATTGATATGTATGTTCCTATTACCAGTTTCTTAATTGTTTTGGGTTTGTTTTTGTAGGTCCTCTTCTTCTCTTGTGTTTCCTGCTTAGAGAAGTTCCTTTAGCATTTGTTGTAGAGCTGGTTTGGTGATGCTGAATTCTCTTTGCTTTTGCTTGTCTGTAAAGCTTTCGATTTCTCTGTCAAATCTGAATGAGATATTTGCTGGTTAGAGTAATCTTGGTTGTAGGTTCTTCCCTTTCATCACTTTAAATATATCATACCACTCCCTTCTGGTTTGAAGAGTTTCTGCTGAGAAATCAGCTGTTAATCTTATGGGAGTTCCCTTGTATGTTATTTTCATTTCTCCCTTGTTGCTTTTAATAATTTTTCTTTGTCTTTAATTTTTGTCAATTTGATTACTATGCGTCTTGGTGTGTTTCTTTTTGGGTTTATCCTGCCTGGGACTCTCTGTGCTTCCTGGACTTGGGTGGCTATTTACTTTCCCATGTTAAGGAAGTTTTCATGAATAATCTCTTTATATAATTTTTTGGGTCCTTTGTCTCTTCTCTTTCTGGGACCCCTGTAATGCGAATGTTGGTTCATTTTATGTTGTCTCAGAGGTCTCTTACGTTGTCTTCATTTCTCTTCCTTTTTTCTTTATTCTCTTCCGCAGCAGTGAATTCCACTATTCAGTCTTCCAGGTCACTTATCCATTCTTCTGCCTCAATTATTCTGCTATTGATTCCTTCTAGTGTATTTTTCATTTCAGTTATTGTATTGTTCATCTCTGTTTTTTGTTCTTTAATTCTTCTAGATCTTTGTTAAACATTTCTTGTATCTTCTTGATCTTTGCCTCCATTCTTTTTCCGAGGTCCTGGATCATCTTTACTATCATTATTCAGAATTCTTTTTCTAGAAATGTTGCTTACCTCCACTTCATTTAGTTGTTTTTCTGGGTTTTTACCTTGTTCCTTCATCTGGGACATAGTCCTCTGCCTTTTCATTTTGTCTATCTTTCTGTGATTGTGGTTTTCATTCCATGGGCTGGAGAATTTTAGTTCTTATTGCTTCTGCTATCTGCCTTCTGGTGGATGAGGCTATCTAAGAGGCTTGTGCAAGCTTCCTGGTAGGAGGGACTGGTGGTGGGCAGATCTGGGTGTTGCTCTGGTGGGCAGAGCTCAGTAAAACTTTAATCTGCTTGTCCGCTGATGGGTGGGGCTGTGTTCCCTCCCTGTTGGTTGTTTGGCCTGAGGCAACCCAGCACTGGAGCCTACAGGCTCTATGGTGGGGCTGATGGCGACTGACTCTGGGAGGTCTCATGCCAGTGAGTACTTCCCAGAACCTCTTTTGCCACACCAGTTAGAATGGGCAAAATCAGAAAATCTACAAACAACAAATGCTGGATAGGGTGCGGAGAAAAGGAAACCCTCTTGCACTGTTGGTGGGAATGTAAATCGATACAGCCACTATGGAGAACAGTATGGAGGTTCCTTAAAAAATGAAAAATAGAATTACCATATGACCCAGCAATCCCACTACTGGGCATATACCCAGAGAAAACCATAATTCAAAAAGACACATGCACCCCAATGTTCATTGCAGCACTATTTACAATACCCAGGTCATGGAAGCAACCTAAATGCCCATCGACAGAGGAATGGATAAAGAAGTTGTGGTACATATATACAATGGAGAATTACTCAGCCATAAAATGGAACAAAATTGAGTCCTTTGTTGAGACGTGGATGGATCTAGAGACTGTCATACAGAGTGAAGTAAGTCAGAAAGAGAAAAACAAATATCGTATATTAACGCATGTATGTGGAACCTAGAAAAATGGTACAGATGAACCGGTTTGCAGGGCAGAAGGTGACAGAAAGATGTAGACAACAAACGTATGGACACCAAGGGGGGAAAACCGCGGTGGGGCGGGTATGGTGGTGTGCCGAATTGGGCGATTGGGACTGACATGTATACACTGATGTGTATAAAACTGATGATTAATAAGAACCTGCAGCATAAAAAAACAAAAACAAACAAAAACAAATTAAAAAAAAAAAGTTACATGTAATGTGTTATCTATTATACTGTTGTAAAGGTTCAAATGGATCTTTAATATATTAATGAAATTAAATATTATCAATTTAGTTAATACGTAATTTATGTATGTTGTAAACATTATTTGGTATATGCACAATGCATACACGCTATGATAAAGATGTTTGTCAATAGGAAAACTGATAAATAAGTTATGCTCTATTCATACAAAGGAATATTATGCAGGGTTTAAAATGAATAATATATGTTTCATCAAGAAGCATAAATCTGAAAAACATACTATTAAGCAAATAAAGCAAGTTTAATAATTGTTTTTAAAAGTGCTATTTAAGAAATTCAAGAAATACAATTATAAATTGTAATAAGTATAAAATTCAAAAGCCATCAGGATACAACATTTAGTTTAAATCAGAAAAAATTTTCAGAACTTGGTAGCAAGAAATATGCTAGTAAAAATTTAAAAGACAACATCAAAATATTTGCAACCAGTATCACATCCAAAGGTTTGACACCAATATTTACCCACAGGACAGAAGAATAATTTTAAAAAGATTGCTAATATCAGAGTTGGATGAGAAAGTGCCAAAACAGGTATTATACCGACTGATAGCAGGAATATAAGTTCTATTTTAGAAAGATTATTTGATTTAGAATTTTAGTTTCCATATCTAGGGCACACCTGCAAGGATAAACAGAAACTTTGACAGTTTTGTCTCTGGGGAGAGAATATAGGTGGCTGAAGGACAGTAGAGGAAGAAGAATTTGCTTTTATTATATACCCTTTTGTACCTCTTATTTTTTAAAAAAAAAATTGTATTGGAGTATAGTTGCTTTATAATGTTCTGTTAGTTTCTGCTCTACAGCAATGTGAATCAGTTATACATATACATATATCCCCTCTTTTTTAGATTGCCTTCCCATTAAGGTCACCACAGAGCTCAGAGTACAGTTCCCTGTGCTATACAGTAGGTTCTCATTAGTTATCTATTTTATACATAGCAGTTTACCTTTTAAAATGTATACTAATTATACATATAGTCTACTTTCAAAGAGGAAAATATTAAAATGAAAGAAATAAATGTGCATATTCCTCTATTTTATGTTATTACATAGTTGAAAATATAAACATTATATTAAATAAATTATTTCACAATATTGCTTCTCAGGCAAAAATTATAAAGTTGGCATGCAAATGACTGCAGATTTGAGTAATGTAGGAATGCTCTAGAACAGCCTAATCTGTGACACTTCCCTTCCTTGAAATTGCAGTCATTTTACTTTAAAGAATGAAATATGGAGTCTTGCCTTTTAATGAGGTCTCAGAATCTAGTAAGCATTTGGAAAGGTTTGTTTCTATTTCTGTTTTTCCCATTAAGAGGGCTTCCTCAATTAACTCCCTAAATCAAGTGCATCACAGCATTTCTGTGTATTTTGAAAGGGTTTTATATAGTGATTTTTATGTATGAAGAGTTGTACATATGATTTGATATATACTTCTTAATAATATTGAGAGGCAAACAGAGGCTCACTTTACAGCTGGTGTCTGATTCTCAGAGAGGGCAAGTTACTTGTTCAAGGCCAAGATTAAGCAGCAGATTGAAATTTAAACCTAGGCTTTCTAAATTAGCCAACTTTCCACCTCCTGGTCTTACCTCACATCTTATATTGTGGGTTCATCCTATTAAGTTTGTTCTGCTGCACCAGTGAATGGATCTTAGCCAGATTATTTAATGTCTTTAATTCAGTTACATCTTCTGTAGATAATTAGTTATATGAGTATCATTTATGTGGATGATAGTATAACTCCAAAGTCCTGTTTTGAAGATTACCTGAGAAAATAAAAAATTTTGACTTACATATGAGATATAGTAAGCACAATATAAATGTTAACTCTTAGTAGTATTGATATTTTGCTATTTTTCAATGTTGTTCATAATTTGCTTCTATTACTGTTTTGTTTTAGAATGCAATGCTTCAAGAAAAAGAATCTTGCCTCTTTAACATGTATAATGTATTTAATATTAATACTTAATATTAATATTATTAATTTCATACAATAATTTCCTAAGAACTGATCCCAAGGAAATGGAGATTTGCAATTTGACCAATAAAAAATTCAAAATAGTAGTTTTAAGGAAGCTTAGTGAGCTAAAAGAAAACACAAAAACAATTCAACAAAATCACAAAACATTGCATACATAAATGAAAAGTTTAACAGCAGAGTGTATCAAGCAGAAGAGAGAATATATGAAGCTGATGTCAGATCTTTTGAAATTATCCAGTCAGAGGAGAACAAAATTATCCTTTCAATGTTAGAATAAAAACAGTGAAGAAAGCCTGCATGAATCATGGCATATGAATAAAAGAAACAACATATGCACTATTGGAGTCCCAGAAGAAGAAGAAAGGCAGGCAGGCAGTTTATTTAAAGAAATAATGGCTGAGAACTTCTCAAACCTGGGGAAAGAGTTGACGTCAGTGCATGCATCACATAAGTATCCCCCAAAATTTCAACCCAAAACGATATTCTCCAAGATACATAATACAGTTATTTAAAATAAAGTTACATAGAATTTTAATGGCAGCAAGAGAAAAAAAAATTCCACCCAAAAAAGAGAACCCCCATTTAGGCCTTCAGTGGATTTCTCAGCAGACACCTTGCAGGCCAGGAGAAGGTAGAGTGATATATTCAACCAAGACACTTTACACAGCAAAGTTGTTCCTCAGAAATGAAGAGATAAAGACTCGCCCAAACAAACAAAAGAAGGAGTTCAATACCACAAGACCTGTCTTACAAGAAATGCTGAAAGGAGTTCTTCAACTGAAATGAAGTGAAGCTAAATAGTAACATGAAAACATAAAAAAATTAAAAATACATCAGTAATGTTAAGTATATAGTCAATAAAGAATGCTCTAGTACTGGAATATAGTGTTGTGTTAACCACTTAACTCTGGTATGAGGGTTAAATGACAAACGTAATAAAATAAGCATATGCAAAATAATTTGTAAATGGATATACAATATAAAAATAGGCAAATTATACATCGAAATATAAAATGAGGGTGAGAGCAAAATGGTAGTATAGGTATGCAATCAAACTTTAGTTGTTATCAGCTTAAAATAGACTACTACATCTATAAGATGTTTTATATAAGCCTAATGGTAACCACAAAGCAAAAACCTACAGCTGATAAACAAAAGACAAAAATAAGGGAATTAAGGCATGCCTCTACAGGAAATCATCAATTCACAAAGGAAGACATCAAGCGAGGAATAAAAAACAGAGGATACTGCAAAACAGCCAGAAAATAATTAATAAGATGGTATGAGTAAGCCCTTACCAACCACTACTTCCTCTTTATATTATAAATGGATCAAATTATCTAATCAAAAGGCACAGAGTGACTGACTCAAAAACAACCTCAACTATACGCTACCTACCAGACTTACTTCAGCTTCAAGTACACACACAGGACAAAGTAAAGATATGGTAAAATATATTCCAGGCAAATGGAAACAAAAAGAGAGCTGGAATAGGTTTACTTATATCAGCTAAGACTTTAAGTCAAACACTGTAACAAGAGACAAAGAAGGTCATAATGATAAAGGTATAAACTTATCAAGAGGATAGAACAATTGTAAATATACGTAACGAACGTTGGAACACTGAAATATATTAAGCAAATACTAACAGATTTGAAGGGAGTACTAGAAAAAAATAGAATAATGGTAGGGGACTTCAATACCTCACTTTGAGCAGTGAATAGATTATCCAGACAGAAAATCAACAAGGAAACACTGAACTTGAACTATTCTTTAGACCAAACAGGACCAACAGACATATACCAAACATTCCATCCAATAACAGCAAGCATATGTGGAACATTCTCCAGGATAAATCATGTTAGGTCACAAAAATAGTTTTAGCATGTGTAAGAAGATTGAAATCATACCAAGTATCTTTTCCACCTCACAGGTATGAAATTAGAGCTCAGTGACAGGAGGAAAACTGGAAAATTCACAGTTAAAATTAAACAGTCCTGAATAATCAATGGGTCAAAGATGAAAGAAAAAGAGAATTCAAAGAATCTTTTAAAAAATGGAAACAAACATAAAAACTTATGGGATGCAGCAATTGAAGTTCTAAGAAGAAGTTTATAGCACTAATGCCTACATAAGAAAAAAGAAAGATCCCAAACAAAAAACCTAAATTTACAACTAGGAAAAGAAGACAAGTTAAGCCTGAAGTTAGCATAAAGAAGTAAATAACAAAGATCAGAACAGAAATAAATAGAGACTAAAAAAAAAAAAAAAACAATAGAAAAGATCAATGAAGCTAAAGATCTGGGTGTGTGTTTTTTTGGAACGAGAAACAAAATTGACAAACCTTTAGCCAGACCAAGAAAAAAGACAGAAAACTCAAATAAGTAAAATCAGAAATAAGAGGAGACTTTACAATAAAACTACAAAGGGTTAAAAGAGTTTATTATGAATAACTATATGCCAAAAATTGGATCACCTTGAAGAAAAGGGAAAAAAAAAAAAATCCTAGAAACATACAACCTACCAAGACTGAATCAGAAAGAAACAGAAAATCTGAACAAAGCAATTACAAGTTAATGGAATTGAATCATAAATCAAGAAACTCCCAACAAAGCCCAGGACCAGATGGTTTCACTGGTGAATTCTACAAACATTTAAAGAAATAACACCAACCCTTCTCAAACTCTTCCGAACAAATGACGAGGAGTAAATACTTCCAAACTCATTTTACAAGGCCAGCATACCCTGACAAAAAAGCCAGATAAGGTCACTGAAAGAAAATCACAGAACACTATCCCTGGTGAATATATACACAAATATCCTCAACAAAATACTAGCAAACCAAATTCAACAGCACATTAAAAAGATCATGCACCATGATCAAGTAGGATTTATCCCTCTGATGCAAGGATGTTTCAAAATACGCATATCAATACCACATTAATAGAATGAAGGAAAAAGTCATATGATCATCTCAATAGATGCAGAAAAAGCACTGACAATATTCAACATTCTTTCATGACAAATACTTTCAACAAATTGCTTACAGAAGGAGTGTACCTCAACATAATAAAGGCCATATGTGTCAAGTCACACGCTCAACAGTAAAAGCTTTAAATCTTTTCTCTAAGATCAGAAATAAGATCACTATCTCAATGATATATCTGTACTCCCATATTCATCGAAGCTTTAGTCACAACAGAAACAACTTAAGTGTCCCTTGGTGGATAAATAGATTAAAAAAATGATACACACACACACATATAAACGCACATACACTAAATGGAATATTATTCAGCCACAAAAATAATGGAACCCTTGGCACATGTGACAACATGGGTAGGTAATTATGGTGTTGTGTGAAGTGAAATAAATCAGACAAAGAAAGATAAGTATTGTATGATCTCAATGATATATAAAATCTAAAAAGCCAAATGCATAGAAATGGAGAGTAAAAAGGTGGTTGCCAGGGTTGGGGTGGGGGGGAACGGGGGATGAGGAGATGCTGGTCAAAGGATACAAACTTCCAGTTATAAAATGAGTAAGTTCTGGAGATCTAACATACAGCTTGGTGACCACAGTTAACAATCCTGTTTATATACTTGAAAGTTGCTAAGAGTGTAGATCTTAAATGTTCTCACCACAAATAAAAAAAAACAAAGGGAATTTCATGAGGTGACAGAAGTATTAACTAACCTTACCATGGTAATCAGTTTGCAATATATATGTATATCAAATCATCACACTGTATACCTTAAACTTATACAATATTATAGGTCAATTATATTTCAATCATGCTGGAAAACTAAACTAAAATAGGTGACTGCCAGGACTTGACCGCTGGGCTGTAGTTTGACAACCCCTGCTTTAATCTATTTTTTTCCTCTAATGTAACAAATGGTAATGGCCAAAGTAGAAAATTTATCAGACCCAGCCAGTCCTTCAAGCAAAGGAAATTATTACAAAAATGACTGAAATTGAGAAAGATCCTAATACGCTTAAAACGTGCACTCAGTATGATGTATTTTAGACTCCAAGCATTGCAAAGGCTGGAACTGTATGTTTTGTAATTCTAAGTGCCTAAAGTTATTCTACAGAAATAAAGGTTTTACATGATGTCACTGAGAGAATACAAAATTAAGTATGAAAATCAATTTTAAATGAATGCTGTTAATTATAACTAAATAAGTCCAACAAAAATTTGTAAATTTCCCTTTTTAACTTATTTCATCTGAACCTGAAATTTCTACTGTGAATATATGACTATATATGTATTGTGTAAATAGTGAAAGAAAAAAAAAGATAAAAAGAGAAAGAAATCACCTTGGCTTGAATAACAGTAGCTCACATCAATTCTAAGAAATTGTAACATCAACTTTTCTGGCAAGACTCCACTGGTGGTTATTTTTCATTAAACTCTGATTCTTGACAGAATAGCTTACCAGCAGTAAAAATAAAAAAATAATAAAATGAAATACAGAAAAAAATAACCTTGAGCCATCCTAGGTAGAATCATTCCTTTAATCAAGCCAGAAAGATTAAAAACATACTTTCAAATCTTTCTTTCTAGTACTGAAGTTGCTATCTAAAAATAATTTTGAATACCAAATAGAATGCATGAATTTTGGATTTGGAGTGAGCCTTTTTAATACTGAGATCACTCTCAGATTAATTTGAATTTAATGAAATTGGCACCAAGATGACATTAATAATGATAAAACATTTAAAGATTCAAAGAAAAGGAAAAGTTGGGCTTCCCTGGTGGTGCAGTGGTTAAGAATCCGCCTGCCAATGCAGGGGACATGGGTTCAAGCCCTGGTCCAGGAAGATACCACATGCCGTGGAGCAACTAAGCCTGTGCACCACAACTACTGAGCCTGCACTCTAGAGCCTGCGAGCCACAACTACTGAAGTCCGCATGCAGCAAGGAAGACGCAACGCGGCCATAAATAAATAAATAAGTAAATAAGTAAGTAAATAAATTTATAAAATAAATAAAAAAGGAAAAGTAAACATTAATATAATATTCATTGGTATTAATTGGTGAATATGATACAGAGTAAGCTGATTGTGAACATTTTCATATCAACTACACATTTGTGTAGTGAGATGTTAATAAAAAACAGATGGTATGGTGAGTTAAAACTGCTAATGTAAAATATGTGATATAGAGTGCAGGAGTTGAAATATTTCACCTGGGCCAGATCAAGATGCCAAGGTAACAATGCATGAAATCCACTATGTCAGAAATAAGTGCCATTTTTTCTTTTCCAAAATAAAGCATACTTATATATACCCTTTTTATGGTGAACAGTCTCCCTCAACAAATTTTTGATATGTCAGTTTCAATTCAGACCATTCACATTGTTCTCAAAGCCTATAATCTCTGGGAGGTTTTCTCCTATACTCTGAAGGATATGAAGGGAAATAAATCAAGGAGGGAAAGGAGGAATAAGAAAGTAAAAGAAAAATAGGATAAAAACACAGATGGAAAGGAAATTCCACCCTGTCTCCCTTCCCTTTTTTTTTTCCTTAGAAGCAAGAGAACTAGATACAGAAGTTTGTGAAAAATAGTAGGGATTATCTTTGCTGATTTGGGTTGGCTATTACATCTTCAAAATTTATTAGCTACATTCAGATGTTATGCCAAGAGTCATAGTAATGACACCAATTAAGTTTATATAGTTTTTCAAACATCACTATCAGGAGATTGTTCATCTGTTCCAAGAGCAAGACATGAAATAGTCTTATGTTTGCCTTAGGTATGATTAAAACCATATAGATAATATTCTATACATATAATACAAGTAATGACCTAATATGGTCCAGGCAACTTCCATGGGATGAGGATGTCTGTACTTTTCTCAGTTTAAATTCTAAAATCTTTTTGTCCTCACACAGAGTAAGAAGCAAAAAATATAACATTGTATTGGCACTGGGGAATCTTCTGTTCCATGATGGATATCTTCCTTCTAGGAAGAGGAGGTTGTTATTGGACCTCATTCATTAAGTTGATGTAATGGTGGCATGAACTATCATCCACAGAGATTTTCAATTGAATGTTATCCCACCAATCACTGTCTCACAGCCTAATGGAGCGTCCCTGACATCAGAGTCTGATAAATTGCCCAGTGCCAATTAAAAAAGACACTTTTCCTGTCATTTAGTTGCAATATTCTCCTTTACTAGATTAGGTTCCATAAAAATGACAGGAATGATGAAAGTTTATTTGTAAAATTCTTCAGTTTAATTTGTGAAGCTATGTAGGCTTCTGGGTTTCTCCACTGTGTCCAGAGTCAGGAAGGGCACTTATTGATGTCATTAGAAAACTGTTCTAAGTAGATATTATTGTAACAGATATACTGAAGTACTCATACTTTTAGAGTAAAAATTAAAAAATTGTGAATAATAATACACCCATTCATTTTTCAAATATGTGTTGACAACTTCCGAACACCATGCAGGCCTGCTTTCTTGATAGATTAGTAGGCAGCTTAAATTCTGCAATTTCCCTGTGTCCCATACTTTCCCACCTCTCCCAACTCATCTCACATTGTTGGGTTTTACAAAACTATTATCTTGCCTACAGACACATTGTCTTCTTTAGTAAGCATATTTCACTCATCATGCAAGATCTCTGAACATACATCAGCCTCTGCTTTTTGATAGGTTTGTTGCCAAGCTACCAAATAACAGATTTTAATATTCTATATTACCCTCATTAAAATTCCCTTTAGGATTGTTTAGCATTCAACACAGTAGAAGAAGTATTTTAGTGAACTTTTATCATGGGAATTCTTTAATGAATATATCCTGTTCTCTTGCATGAGAAATAGCATATCATACTATTTAAGAGTTTTGTGTCAGACCATTAGGGTTCGAATCTCATCTCCATTATTCACTAGCTGAATGACATTGGGCAAGTCACTTAACTGCTTTATGCTTATGTGCCCTTCTAATAAGATTATTATAAGGTTTAAATATAAATTAAATATAAGTATTTAGAAAAGTGACAAGTACATTATTAGCATTCATTCTCTACTAGCCATTATTATATATTCACATCAAATACAAAATTAAAATTTCTCTGGAAACAAAGTTAAATAAAATGCAGTCATTGTTTCATTTAAAAAGCATTTTGCTGCTTCTCACTAGCTATCTATTTTACATTTGGTAGTGTATATATGCAGGGAGATCAGCTCAGTGCTTGGTGACCACCTAGAGGGGTGGGATAGGGAGGGTGGGAGGGAGATGCAAGAAGGAAGAGATATGGGGATATATGTATATGTACAGCTGATTCACTTTGTTATAAAGCAGAAACTAACACACCATTGTAAAGCAATTATACTCCAATAAAGATGTTAAAAAAAAAAAAAAAAGCATTTGGTTTATACCAGGTCATGGAATAGGTATTAGGGATATTAGAAGACTAAAAAAAGTGCAGATGCTCTCCAAGAATTATGAAGAGCTATAGAGATAGATCATACAGGTAACAAAGTAGGTGAATCACAAAAATATAAATAGGTGCTAATGTTTTAGGGTGAACATATCATAACTGTGTTATTTACTCCTTTAACATTCACTCTCTCTCTCCAAAATTTTAGATAAAAATAGAGGTCTCTGTAATTTATCTTTATCTATTGCTCCTACTATTGAGGTCAGTGGTACATTTGTCCAAGTTAATATAATTAAAGGAAACACTGGAGGAATCATTCTTTAATTTTGCCCAAAGGACAAGGTTCAGTAGAGGGCACTAAGCTTTCTTCTTTAGTTATTTAATGATGGAACCATATTTCAAACCTTGTTTGGGACATCTGGTTTCACTTTGGCATTGGGGAAACTTCATATTGTTTTATTGTTTTTCATGTTCCATTTTTCTCTCCTATAAAAATATTACATTTGCAGTATTTCAAGAGTTTTAGGACGAGGATGCAACTTTTATTCAATATAGTACTGGAATTCCTAGCCACAGCGATAAGAAAACAAAAGAAATAAAAGGAATTCAAATTAGAAAGGAAAAAGTAAAGCACTCACTGTTTGCAGATGACATGACATTTTATAGAAAATCCTAAAGACACCACCAAAAAACTACTAGAACTGATAAATGAATGCAGGAAATTTGCAGGATACAAAATTAATATACAGAAATTTGTTATGTTTCTATACACTAACAATGAACTACCATAAAGAGAAATTAAGAAAATAATTCCATTTACAATTGCATCAAAAAGAATAAAATACCCAGGAATAAATCTAACCAAGAAGGTAAAAGACCTGTACTCAGAAAACTTTAAGACATTGATTAAAGAAACTGAAGATGACACCAACAAAGATATACTGTGCTCGTGGACTGGAAGAATTAATATTGTTAAAATGACCATACTACCCAAGGCAATCTACAGATTCAATACAATATTTATCAAAATACCAACGGCATTTCTCACAGAACTGTAATAATTCTAAAATTTGTATAGTAACACAAAAGATCCTGAATAGCTAAAACAATCTTGAGAAAGATGAACAAAGCTGGAGGTATCATGCGTCCTGATTTCAAACTATACTACAAAGCTACAGTAATTGAACAGTATGGCACTGGCACAAAAACAGACACATGGATCAGTGGAACAGAATAGAGAGCACAGAAATGAACCTATGCTTATAAGGTCAATATATATGGTCTATGACAAAGGAGGCGAGGGGAGAATAGACAGCTTCTTCAATAAATAGTGCTGGGAAAACTGGACAGCTATATCCCAAAGAATCAAATTGGACTACTTTCTCACACTATATGCAAAAATACATTCAAAATGGATTAAAGATCTTATTGCAAAATCTGAAACCATAAATTTCTTAGAAGAAAACATAGGCAGTATGCTCTTTGACATCAGTCTTAGCAATATTTTCTTGGGTATGTCTTCTCAGGAAAGGGAAACAAAAACAATCAAACAAACAAACAAAACCAAATGGAACTACGTCAAACTAAAAAGCTTTTGTGTACTGAGGGAAACTTTCAACAAAATAAAAAGGTGGAAGATATTTGCAAGTGATCTGTCTGATAAGAGGTTAATATTTGAATAGGAGAAGACATTTGCAAACGATATGTCCAATAAGGAGTTAATATCCAAAATATACATAGAATTCATAAAACTCAACATCAAAACAACAAACAATCTGATTAAAAAAAATGGGTAGAGGACCTGACTAGACATTTTCCCAAAGAACACATACAGCCAACAGACACATAAAAAGATGTTCAACCCCTCTAATCAGGGAAATGCAAATCAAAACCACAATGACATACCACCTAACACCTCTCAGATGGCTATTATCAAAATGACAAAAAATAACAAGTGTTGGTGAGGATGTGGAGGAAAGGGAATCCTTGTGCACTGTTAGCAGGAATGTAAATTAGTACATCCACAATGAGTAATAGTATAGAGGTTCCTCCGAAAATTAAAAACAGAACTACTATATGATCCAGCAATTCCACTTCTGTGTGTCTTTCTGAAGAAAATAAAAACACTAATTTGAAAAGATATATGGTCCCCTATGTTCATTGAAGCATTATTAATAGTAGCCAACATATGGAAGCAACCTAAGTACCCACTGATACATGAATGGATAGAAGATGGGGGATGGATATATATATATATATATATATATATATATATATATATATAGATTTAGATATAGATATAGTGAAATATTATTCAGACATAAAAAAGAATGAAATCTTGCTATGTGTGACAACACGGATGGATCTAGAGGGCATTAAGTTAAGTGGAATAAGACAAAGACAAATACCACATGATTTCACTTACATGTGGATTCTTAAAAAAAATGAACAAACATAACAAAACAAAAAGCAACACAGAAACAGACTCATAGATAAAGTGAACAAACAGGTGGTTGTCAGAGGGGTGGTGGATGGGGGTGGTGAGTGAAATATTCCAGCTACAAAATAAATGAGTCACAGGGATGAATGTATAGCATAAGGAATAGAGTCAATAATGTCATAATTACTTTGTATGGTGACAGATGGTAACTAGATTTATTATGGTGATAATTCTGTAAAGTACACAAATATGGAATCACTACATTGTGCACCTGGAACTAACAGTGTTGTAGGTCAATTATACAAAAAAAGAGTTTGAGGGACCTATGACACTGGCTCATCATAAACAATAATAAAATTGCATAAAATATATGAAGCACCTATTTTCACACATTAGACAACAGCCAGCCCAAGGCTGTGATCCTGGACAGATGGGACACATATAAGAAGAGAACGATATTGGCTCTGCTTTTTTGTTTTTGGTTTTTTTTGTGGGGGTAGGTTGACCTGGAGCACGTTACAGATAGCTGTGATCTAGAAGGCAGAGGAGACTAAGATGACAGTTTGGGTCTGCTGAAGTGGCAGTAATTTGTGGTGTAAGGTAAGAGAGAGGAGAGAACTAAATAAAGAAGACACTACAGAAATCTGCATAAGGATCCCCTTGAGTCTTTTACCACAAATGTACACATGCTTAGAGTCAGATGACATGAGACCTGGAAGAAACCAGATCCTGGACAGAGAGAGGACTGGGAGCTGACAGTAGATTCTGAGGTCACACACTATTGGGAGAACTGGAAGTTCTGAACAGCCAGAGTAGCACAAGTTAACAGACCTTGGTGAATATATCAGGCATTTAGTCAAAACCTCCCCTCCTTCCCCAAACTCCTAAAACTATACTTTAGGAGTAGGACTACTCTAGATCACCATAACCAAACCTAAAATCAGGCTTTGATAGAATAAGCTGATCCTTCAGAAAAGTAAATGCCAGCAAGAAAAGATAAATTAGGGCTTCCCTGGTGGCACAGTGGTTAAGAATCCACCTGCCAATGCAGGGGTCACGGGTTCAAGCCGTGGTCTGAGAAGATCCCACAGCCGGCGGAGCAACAAAGCCCATGCGCCACAACTACCAAGGCTGTGCTCTAGAGCCCGCGAGCCACAACTACTGAAGCCCGTGCGCCTAGAGCCTGTGCTCCGCAACAAGAGAAGCCACCACAATGAGAAGCCTGCGCACTGCAACGAAGAGTAGCCCCCGCTCACCGCAACTAGAGGAAAGCCCGCATGCAGCAACGAAGACCCAATGCAGCCAAAAATAAATAAATTTAAAAAAGAAGATAAATTAATGCTCTTAAGTGGAAGAAAACAAAATCAAGACACTAAAATAAATAGCATTCACAGGATCCAGTAAACAATAAAGAGTTACAAACACAGGAATAAGCAGGAAAAGGTGACTGATAACCAAAATAAGCAATTATACAGAAACAGAAGCAGAGATGACAGGGACATTGAGATTTGAGGATAAGGAATTCAGAGTAGCAATGAAAACATATTATAAATCATCTAAACATCTAAAATAAAATTTAAAAAAAAAACATAATGGGTGAACAATCAGGAAATAGAAATGGAAATCAAATACAAATTGAGTATAGTCATGGAAAGTATAAGAACAAACCCAAACAGAAATTCAAGATCTGGAAAATACAAAATCTGAAATGATAATGTAGGGATGGGATTAATAATAATAGAACAACAGTAATTTAACTACTACAGGAGAAGGGATCTATAAATTTGGGGGGAAAAAGACAATAAAAATACTCCAGACTGAAGAAAGCATATGAAAAACTGAAAATAATGAACAGTGATTCAGTAACCTGTGGGATGATACTGGAGGTCTGACTTAAGAGCTCATCTCTGAACCACTTTGTCATTATTAGCTTAATGGCAGTAATATGCTTAACTAACCTACTATCTGTAGGTTCCTATAGGATACCCAGTTATAAATATGAAAATCTAACACAATATGTGCCTACATTTCAAGTATTGGAAAGTGGTTTATAGAGTTCTGCCTGGTTTGGAGATAATAGGAAGAAGAATTCATTGCAGCCATTGGCTGAATAGTTCCTTGGAAAGATGAACTGTACAATGCTAGGGTTTTCAAACCTGGAATATGTCATTTCATAAGAATTAATCTCTTATGTATCTCAATCTATAAAATCCTTAATTTTGTTCTACAACAGGAAAAGATTCGGCCTTTACATCTAAGTGTAATCTACTAGATATGTGTTTTTTTTGTTTTTTTTTTTTAAATCAAAGGTAACCAGATTGAAATATTTACCATTGCCTTTTTAAACCTCATCAAATTCACGGATAATTCTAGTAATATCATTGCATTTTAGAATCATCTCTATTTTCTTACATTCTTAAACAAAATTTGTATTTTGAAATATCTATCATTTTTATCAACCATCTAAATATTACTGTTTTAAATTCCATGAACTTTAATTTTTTTCCTTTCAGATTTGTTTTTCTTAGCTAAAGTCCATCAGAGAAATGTTATGTTTTATGCATAGTCTTTCAAAATATATTATTATTGTTTGATATCAATGACTTGATTGAAAGCTTGCAATTGGTATAGTGCTGCAACTCCAAACATCCTTAGGAAAGGAAGCCAATTAGCACTTATCAAGGCCTAAAATGTGTTAGACACTATACTCAAGTCTTGACCTGACCCCAGAGAGTCATTTTATTATTACCATCTTGCACAAGAGAAATTTCAGGCTGGAATGGTTGAACAGAGTTAAGCATCCAATAAGTGACAAAATCAGAATATGAACTCCAAGGATCATACTCTTACCTCTGGAATACTTTTTCAGTGGGGAAATGGAAAGCCATAGGTGACTTTGCCTCAAGGTTTTACAATTCAGTTACTAAATCATACTATTTTTGTTACATGCAATAAAACCCTTTATTGGGTTCTTGTCTATACCATTACCTGGGGGGTTAGTATGACTTTATCTTTTTTTCCTCAGACTATTTTTAGAATAAATATAAACACTTTACTGAATTTTTTGGTATTTATCTTCTCCATGATGACTTTTAAATTGTCTAAGCTCAAAGTCATACAGGGCACAGAACCATATAACACTAGATAGTTGAAAACTTACATTTAGCTCTGGATGATCAAGTCTGTGTTAATTCAGAAATGACACTTAGGTCCAGAAATGTAAAGTTATTTTTCCAAAGGCACAGAGAATATTTTAGGTTAGAGCTATAAAAAACTATTTAGAAAACTTTCTTACATATTTCTGTTTCTTTTCCTTCATTTTTTTTCTTGTAATATCTCATGAATCAAAAGAAATTTCCAGTGGTGCATTTCTTAATAAATGTTCCCTATTTGTAGTGATGTTCAAAGGTGTCATGTGAAACATATGTTCAAAGGTCATATAAATTTGTTAAGCGATGTCTCTAACAAAATCAAATGGATTTATTTAGTGAAGAGCATAAGTCTTCTGAAATGCTCATGTGCACTGCGGTCCTCTGAACCATATACAAAAAGCAGGTTTCCTGGATATATTTGATAAATCACTCCTCTTGTAGTGGTTGGTCTTTTAAAGTATTGTTTTAGGGGAAAAAAAAAAAACCAAAGTATTTTCTGAATGAGTCTATCAATTTTAACCTATAGGTAAAAGTCAACTTTCCTTTTAGAGAAGAATTTGAAAAAAGCAGAGTACTTCTAAGTATCACCCATCATAAGAATTATCTTATATACAATATTTTCATTTAATCTACGTGATACTTGGTCATTTATTATGCTTCCACTTTACAGATGTGACAACTGAGTAACAAAGACTTATTTACTATTAGCTTATTATGGAGCAAAAGGTACTACTGCATCACCACTCTCCAAGAGAAAACAGGGACAAGCTCTAAAGCAAAACTAATGAAAGGTATTCAATCAAACACAAAGCCTGAGCTGGTAGGTACAAAGCACTGGCAGCTACAAAACCTGTGTGATACCAGATTATAGTTGAGAAAAAGTAAAGAGAAACAATGAGGCATTTACTGCCACTGAGAAAGGAAGCAACCCCACCAGCAAGTATGAGAATGGCCACAGCAGGCCCACTTGGTCCTGACCACTGGCCCACTACTACCTTCAGTCACTTCAGAGGAAAGCTAATGACATCATGGTACTGTGGATGCCATCTTCATCCTCAACTGTATCAGGTCCCCTTGCCTGTTCAGAGAGGTCACCACAAACAGAAGAGGCACAAGGGGCCCTCGGCCGACTTTCCCCATTTCAGTGGATGCATGTGTTTGCTTCTCCTTTAGCTGTCTTAGTTGTAACCTCTGATTTCCCCAAAAGAATAGAAAATAAATATCCAAATTAATCTTTCATAAAGTTTTTTTTCTTTGTTGCAAAGAGAAAAGCTACTCTAGCTCCATAGGATCTAGAGGTAAAGCTACCTTGAGGTACTTTGAAAGGTAAAACATCTGTTTTTTTCCCCTTTGTTGGGGTGAAGCTGAAGATATTTCAGATAACACTCCTCATCTTCCTTGTGGCTATGTTCTGGATTGGGCTGAATGATTTGAGAACTATACTACACAGTGCAAGAGGGAGCTATGGCCACCTGAGTAGGAAGGCCAGTGCAAAGAGCTACAGGAAAACTAAGAGAGGATACAGAAGCAGCAGGAGGAGAAGCTCCTTCAAGCTGCCCAGCAGAGCTCCTGAGGTCTCAAGTGCTTGAATCCCAGCCCCTCCACCCACAAAATAACACATATGCAGTTCCTTGATTAAAAAAAAATTGGATTGTTTTCTTACTATTGAGTTTTGAGAGCTGTTCATATATTCTGGATACAAATTTACTACCAGATGTGTGGTTTGTAAATATTTTCTTTCAGTCTGTGGCTTATATTAAAATTCTTTTGCAGTGACTGTCAAGAAGCAGAGTTTTTAATTTAGATGAAACCCAGTTTCAGTATTTTATTCTCTTATGAACTGTGCTTCTTGCATGTTTTAAAATTTTTGTTCGTATATAGAACTATATAGATTTCTATATTGATCTTATATCCTTCAAATGTGCTTATTGTCTTTAGTAGCATTTCTTTAGATTCAGTAGAATTTTCTACATAGACCTGTCTGTGAAGATGGGCAGTTTCACATCTTCCTTTATAATGTGAATAATATTTATTTTCTTCTCTTGCCTTATAGCACTCAATATAACCTTCAGGACAATGTGGAATCGAAGTGATGAGAGCAGACATCCTTACGTTATACAGGCTATTAGGGAAATTGCCTTCAGTCTTTCAAGATTAAGTACGTTCAAACAGATTTTGCTTCATGTACTTAACAAGATTATTAATAGTGCATACATGTTTAAGATTTTTATGTCCTTTTTACAATTATTAAATGATTCTCCTTATCTCTAATAATGTACTTTGTTCTGAAATCTACTTCATCAGATATTAATATAGCCACTCCATCTTTGTTTTAATTACTGTTAGCATGGTATATCTTTTTACATTCACTATTTTAACCTAATTTTTAAGTCTCACAATTTCAACCATTAATATGGAGTATTTTGACCTTTCACATTTAACATAATTATTGATATTGATGGGTTTAAACAAATTATTTTTTTAATGTTTGATACTCTATTTTTCATTCTTTTAATTAATCATTTGATTAAAATCTTATATCTATGTTAGTTTTTACCTATAATACTTTTTGTGATTGCTTTACAGTTTACAGTATAATTATGTAACTTATTGTCATCTATTTTCAAGTGAGAGTATACTACTTCATAAAGTATGCTTCCATTTTCCCCTTCCCTTTGTCCTACTGTTATCATACATTTTACTCAGACGTGTTATACAAATCCTAACACATTTCTATTATTTTCTTCTTTAAACAATTCCCTTGTAGACATTTGAAAAATTTTTTTTCTCTATGGTTACCCACATAGTCACTACTTTCTCTGCTTTTGATTTCTTTGTGCAGATTCAGACTTCCATCAAGTATTATTTTCTTTTTGCCTGAAGAACTTCCTTTAATATTTCTTCTAGTATGGTTTTATTGCTGATGATTTTTGTTTGTTTTTGTATCTGTGTAAGTCTTTATTCTGAATCTGAAAGATATTTTAAATGGTTATTCCAGTTTGACAGACTTCTCATGTCAGTCTCTGAATTGTCTTTGAAGAGAAGTCTGCTGTCACTTTTTCTTTTCCTAGTATATAATGTGTCTTTTGGCTTCTGGGCTTATTTTAAGATTTTTCTTTTTAATCATTCATGTTGGCAATGCAATTATGAAATAATTTGGTATACTTTTGTCTTTATTGTATTGGGGTTTATTGAGTTTCTTGAGTTTGCTAGTTAATAGTTATTGACAAATCCAGAAAATTTTCAATTATTATTTCATCATATGCTTTGCCCCTCCCCTTGTCCACCACTTCTTCCTTCTCCTTTACGGACTCCAAATGCACGTATATTAATCTTCTTGAAGTTTCCCCACAGCTCACTAATACTTCTTTCGTTTAATTCAGTTTCTTTTTTTTCCTTGTGTTTCATTGTGGATGGTCTCTTTCGCTGAATCTTCAAGTTCACTAATCTTTTCTTCTATGAAATGTCTAATAGTTTAATAATTTTTCAATATAAACATTGTATGTTTCATCTCTAGAGGTTTAAGTCTTCCGTGTCTATATTTAGCATACTTAACCTTCCCTACTTTTTTTTTTAACATATGTAGATGCAATAGAGTTATAACTACTCCTTAATGTTCTTGTCTACTAATTCTATCTAGTGTGTCATTTTTGCAGTCTGTTTCCATGGATTAAATCTTACCCTCATTGTAAGTCAAATTTTCCTGTTTCTTTTTATGACACGTAATTTTTTATTGGATGCTAGACATTATATATTTTACCTTGTTTGAATATTTAAAAATTCATTATTATTATTCCTATTCATATTTTTCAGTCTTGCTTCAAGACTCAGTTAAATTACTTGGAAACAATTTCTTTCTCTTTAGTCTTGCTTTTATGCTTTGTTAGAGGGGACCAGAACGATCTGCAGTCTAGGGCAACTTTGTTTCACTAAATATGTCCTTCTGATGACTCTACCAAATGTTCTGTGTATCATGAGATTTTTCCAGTCTGGCTGGTAGGACACAAATTCCAAGCTCCAGGAACTGTTCCCTCTGCCTGTTGTTTGTAGATTCACTTACCTTCTCAGTTAGATTCCTCTCACACATTCTAGTCAGTACTCATTTAAAAATCCAGGGGGAACATTCTGCAGAGCTCTGTAGTTCTCTTTTTCTGTATTTTTTTCTTACCATGTTCTACTCTGTGAACAATGGCCACATTGGTCTCCCTGGGCTCCAAGTTTGTTCTCTGCAACTTAGAGAAACTTCAGCATTTTCCCTCATTCCTTCTCCCAATGATGCAACCTAGAAACTCTCTTTAGGAAGCAAGTGAGGCAATTGTTGGGCTCACTTTGTCCTCCTTCTCTTAGGGACCACTGTCCAACATTGTCTGTAGTTCAAATTCTGAAAAACATTGTCTCATCGCATTTAGTTTGATTTTTCACTTTTGGAGGGAGAAGAATTCAATTTCTATTATTTTGTTCTAGCTGGAAAATGGAAGTTCTATCAGTGGATACTTGACAATTGTTCTCTAAAGTTGCTCTATGTATTCTGATGGGAGAAAATGGAGAGAGACAGAAACAATGTTTCTAATGTCCTTTTCCCCAGAATTTACTCTTACATTCTGTTCAAGATAACTAGCTTTTGTGTACCCTCTGTAATTTATATACTAGTTCCTCACACTTTGCACACTATAAATCACTGCAAAGTTCAAAGTGTGACTTATTTTTCTCCTTTCCACAGTCACTTATAAGCACACCTAAATATTTACTTGAATACTTAAAGTCCTCACATGAATTCCTTCCAGATTTTATTCTCTCTATGGCTAGTTTATGAGGTTATTATTCCTGCCAGTTGAGAATTTGTAACTCCACTGTTTGTTCAGGAATTATGAAGAGTGTTTTTATTATTTTCCACACTGAAACATACACTTTGGGTAAATTTTCTTTGTTCATTTTTTTTTCCACTTTTTGGTGTTATTATTGGTTTGATACCCTTAAAAACACTGATGTATGGAACAGAAAACACCACTTCATGGTCTTTCTCTTTCACTTTTAATTAAGAATGTTAAATGAGCTTATTTTTGTTAAAAAGTAGAAGCAGTTTTTTCCTACCCATGGAGGAAATATCTTCTGAAGAGCAATATCAATTTTGAATGTATATGGTTAAAAAAATGACTATGATCAGTGTAAATTTCCAAAATAGTTCACCTTTTTCAGTGTATAGTTAATTTCATAGATATCTCCATTTAGAAATTTACAAGTAGAGCTTCTTAATCAGATTAGCAACATCTTGTCACAACTCAAATTGCTAAATGAGGAAAATATTTTCAGCAGTGTCTTTGCTTTTCTACTCTGTTGACTAAAATTAGCTTCACTTCAAAAAATAACATACTAGAGATTATTACACCCATGATGTATCTTAAAGCATTTAGACAGCTAAAATAAAATAAAAATGGCAACTTTTTATAGTCTTTCCATTATATAAGATTTTCTTATTTAAACAAATTAGCAACATAATAATCTTTATGTACAGGGCATACACATTGAAATAATTTAAATTTATGCATTCAATAAGATTTAACAAAAATAGCTTATACTCTGTATAAATGCCTAATTTCCTATATTTTTTCAAGGAACACAGTTCAATCCTCCTATTTTAGTAAAACACTTTAGGTTATTTAAAAAATGAATATACAACATAAATATTGTCATTATCGTAACAGAAGGACTAACCAAGAACAAGGACTCAGCTTAAATTAATTCCATATATATATGTAATTCTCCTGTTGACATACAAAAATATTTTCTAAATTGGGTCTATATTCCACACACAAATGTTTGTACACATACACACACATACATGCATGCCTTGAATAGGAAGCAGAAACTCTAAGTTTAAATGGTTAGAAAGGAATATGTAAACAGCAAAGTGATGATCTTTAATAATTACAGAGAATGGAAACTATTAAAAGCTACCTGGAGGGCAGTAACTGCATTAAATCACAGTCTTGGGGAATGTTTACCAATTTAGAACTTACTCAATCACTTCTCTCTAAGGTGTACAGTAATTTCATTTTCCTTGATGCATGTAATCCTCCAAAACAGAAAAAATACAGAAGGAAACAACTAAAGCCTAAATAATATATTCACATAAAGGGGCCAAAGGATCTGTATCTATTCTTCATGTTGTATTTGGGCAAGTATATGGAATATTATTCTTTTGGTCATTCAATATGTGCTAGACACACCCTAAGCACTTGGAATACCCCAATTAAATAATAAATAAGTTTTGCTTTCCCAGACCATACAGTCTAGTGGAGGAAGAAAGTGAATAGACAAGTAAATTAAAATGATATTTTCAGAGATAATAAATGCAAAACCTGGATATGAAATTAATAACACCAAAGTAGAATCATTTGGTGAATATGTAATTTATGTAAATATTTATAGTTGTTTGGTTATCTAGTTGTACCCTTATTCAGCATTTCTTGACACATTCTCATATATATATGTACACACACACGTATATTCCTTTTCTCACAATATAGTCGATTACGAAAGGAATACAGACTATGTCAGAGGAGTTCAATATTTTTCATCAAATTTTTTTCCTAAAGATTCAGAAAGGATAGTTGGTTAAAATGTATCATCTTTCATATGGAGGGGTCTCCTCTGTAGACTGACTTGCAATTCTTTCACAGTATTAATATTGATATGAGTGAGTGTATGTGGAAGTCACTGAATCAGTTCTTTTGTGATCAATATGTAGGAGAACCTTCATCTCTCTATTTTGTAAGATTATTCACACATTTGGTTATAGACCTAGGAATAGGGATGGGTTTACTAACCATTAGTGTAAAGGCCCTGTTTTCCACTCCAGTCTATGTTCTAAATTACTTTACTGAAATCACTTAATTTACTTGTTTAGAATGTGTATTAATGAGATAAAGTCACAGGATCAATACTGTTTTATTCAGTGAGGTTTGATTATAGAAAGAAACAAAACAAAAACTAGCTATACTGTGTATCCTTAGCCAGAGAATGTTCTAAGCATGCTGGTATTGACTAACATCAAGGGAGGAATGCATAAGGCAAACCCTCTGTAACACTGGACAGACCACTATAGAAGAAGTAAATAAGGTCTTTGGTCCATTTATTAATCCAGTTGTTCATTTTCTTATTATTGAGCTTTAAAAGTTCTTTGCATACTTTGGACATTTTACCTTTTACAAAGCAAAATTGATTAAATGGGATAACGTAGTGAAAGGAGTTTATAATTTGTAAAATGTTGTATGAATTGTAAGAAATTGTATAGATATCTAGATTAACATAGAAGATAATTCAGAGCTGATTATGTCCTTTACAAGAAAGTTCTTCATATTGTAAAGCATGATTTATTATAGAATTCCAGCAAATGGTGATCACCTAGATTGTTTTGGGAGAATATTATTCCCCAAATCTAATTTACTCTCTTTTGAAGAGAAACTTCCATTACATAAAACTATACAGAAACTTACCTTTTACATGAAGTGATACAGGAACTTATCTTTATTCCCAGATGATTATTTTTCCTCATACCCTCTGAATAATTACCTAGACGTTTTTGCTATATATTTTAAAGCATTATGTAATGAAACTACCTTTTAATCTATTAATTTGAATTTCCTGAATAACTAAGGCAATTGATTAGTCCTAAAGATGCTAGTCCATATATTATAAATGGTGACATTATCTTTACACGATCTATTTAATTAAGTCACAGTTTTAGGGTCAAGAAGTTTGGTCACTTTTCTCCCTGATATTTTAATGATCCACCTTTACATAATGGGTCAGAATGAATTTTCAGTTGATCTAGTTCTGTCATTAACTCTGCCAAAATCACTGACTCAGCCATTTTTCATTTCAATGCTTTTGGTCACACATTCAGTTTCAGAATGCTTAAACTTTTCCAACCCTTAGGGTGTAGGGAAGGACTATTACTGTCTCTAGACATAACCTAATTCCTACTGTTCATGACAGGATCTGTTACCTGTTTTAGACTGTGTCTTTTCATCTGGGCATATAGGTGTTTCTTATTTGGGTGCTATTTCTCATGCTTCTTTTTCCTTCAGGGTAAGATTTTAAATGAAAGTGATAATTTTTCAAACTTGCCTGGTACGTGGTGCCTGTCATGTACATGGCTGGTGTCATACACTTTGTAGTTTCTGACATTTCTGGGGAAATTTTTAAAATTACAATTTGTACAATCCTTAACTTAAAGTTTTTCCCAGTGATTTCTTTCTACTTGTGGCACAATATGACCATTACTTGTGGCACAATATGACCATTTCCACTAGAAGTTATTCCACATCTTGGTCAACACTCAACATAATTTGTTTTTTTAATTTTAGCCAATACAATAGGTGTATAGTTGCAACTTACTGTGGTATCAATTTGCAGTTCCTCATAACTAATGATGTTGAAAATCTTCATGTGCCTATTTCAAACCATGTATATTCTTTGGTAAAGCATCTGTTCATATCTTTGCTCACTTATTTATTGGGTGGTTTCTTATTATTGAGTTTGGGGAGTGTCTATAATTTTGGATATAAGTCCTTTATAAGATATATGATTTTCAAATATTTTCTCCTAATCTGTGGCTTGACTTTTAGTTTTCTTACCCCTGTCTTTTGAAGAGCAGACATTTTTAATTTGGATAAAGTCCAATTTATTGTTTTATCTACTAGTCTATCTTTGCACCAATATCAAATTGTCTTGATTACTATAGCTTTATACAAAGTCTTAAAACTAGGTAGTAGTCTTTCAACTTTGTTCTTCTTTTTCAAATTTGTTTTGGAACGTGAAGTGATGACCAGGGTGATCCTAAAGAGCTAGCATGGGAAATGAGTCACACTGTTCCTCTTGTGGAAACTGTTTAAAAGTTCAAATCTAACTGAATTATCCTGTAATTATACATCTTGGAGAGGTAAAATTCCATAAAATTGATTCATTCAGAGGAAAGCACCAAAATCTAAAATATTCCTGGCTTCTCCAATAGTGACTAGATGTCATCTAAATTCTCAGTCAGCTCAAGAAAACCAAATAACTCAGGGTTTATATTCAGGTTAAATGATCTCACAGTCATACCAGATCAGCCACGCATGCAAGGTTGGTTTCCAGTATGGTTCTAGTTCAAGGGTCTGCCACATAAAATTAAGTGCATATTGATAAAGTGTCTTTAGAGAACTAATTTAAATTTCAGAGGGTCCCAAATGAAGCACAGGAAAATTTAATCCTTATGTATTGTGAAAAGTGTCAGAGGCATAATTATTAAACAGTCATAATGTCTACTCCAAATGAGAAAAAACAATAGAGTAATGACCCAGTTCATAATACTTCTGTTTCAAGAATATAGTGAAATCCTGGGTGCACATTTTCTTTATGTCGCCTATAGAGCCATGTGATTATAATTAAGAATAAAATGAATCATATGGTGAAACCTCTTCATTCACATTGAAAATAGCCCCCTTAATATAAATTTAATGAAGATTATATTATGAATAAGTTACTCCAGTGTAACTGAGTAGCTATTATCATCCCCTGCTTTTAGTAATTAGCCATAGGTTAAATGTTCTTTAGTAGAATATTCCACATAAAACTGTCTTTGCCATATTATTTTAGGGAAATAGTAATCTACAATAATTTTTGATGAGAAGCAGAATTCCAGAGAAGACAACCGAACTGAAATTTTATTGGCCTTTCAGAGTCCTTGTTGTTCATTAATTTAGATTATTTTTCCTCCAACAATATATGCAAAGACTACGAGCTAACTTTTTATTTTTTTAAGTATCTGCTCAACAGTTTCTTTAGAAAATGTAGATTTAGGGAGCTTGCATATCTATTTTCCATTTATTGTATATTATCTACATATCAGTTACACTATTAACCTTTCAATGCTGAACAGGAAACATGAAAAATCATAGGGTCTTGATTCAATCTCAAATGCCCAAAGTAAATGCAATTCAGACTTTACTAAGATGCCTGGAAACACACAGGCCAACCTGTGGGTGTTACTTCTGCCCTCTTCCTCCACTTTCAATTGAAAAAAAATTTCTTTGTTAGGAAATTTCTTTCTTAGGAATTTCTTTGTTAGGAAAATAGCCTTTATGACACTGTGGCTTACATTAATATCCCTCTCTGAAATGAAAGGAAATTGTGAGCTTTACATGAGGACTCCTATAACTCTAAAATAAAGCCTGCTATTACACAGAAACAAGCTGTGGTTGCCAGCCTTTGATATTGTTTACAATTTTGCACAAATCTGGTGACTACAGTGATACCTTGGCAAGGCCACAGCTATGGAAGAGTACCTATAACTACTGAACAGAATTATCTGTTCACTGACTTTCAACTGAGAAGACTGGTGACTCTAGGTCAGGTTTAAGAGAAAAGGATCCTAGGAGGAAATGTATAGTACCCATTTGAGCTAAGCAACAGGACAATCACAACCATAAACATATCTAGTCTCACCAACTTATTTACACCCATAAATGCATAACTGTTATGCTCGGATATTAAGTGGTGTATATAATACACATTTAGATACATGTTTTTAAAAATGTATTGCCAAGAAAGTAAATGGGTAAGTAAATTCCCAACACATATAGTACACATTGGTTTTTTTGTTAATTTAATTTTATTTATTTTTTATACAGCAGGTTCTTATTAGTTATCTGTTTTATACATATTAGTATATATATCTCAATCTCCCAATTCATCTCCCCATCCCCGTTTTCCCCTCTTGGTGTCCATATGTTTGTTCTCTACATCTGTGTCTCTATTTCTGCCTTGCAAACCAGTTCATCTGTACCATTTTTCTAGATTCCACATATATGCGTTAATATACGATATTTGTTTTTCTCTGACTTACTTCACTCTGTATGACAGTCTCTAGGTCCATCCACATCTCTACAAATGACCCAATTTTTTTCCTTTTTATGGCTGAGTAATATTTCATTGTATATATGTACCACATCTTCTTTATCCATTCATCTGTCAATGGGCATTTAGGTTGCTTCCATGACCTGGCTATTGTAAATAGTGCTGCAATGAACATTGGGGCACATGTGTCTTTTTGAATTATGGTTTTCTCTGGGTATATGCCCAGTAGTGGGATTGCTCAGTCATATGGTAATTCTGTTTTCAGTTTTTTAAGGAAACTCCATACTGTTCTCCATAGTGGCTGTATCAATTTACATTCCCACCAACAGTGCAAGAGGGTTCCCTTTTCTCCACACCCTCTCCAGCACTTATTGTTTGTAGATTTTCTGATGATGCCCATTCTAACTGGTGTGAGGTGATAGCTCATTGTAGTTTTGATTTGCGTTTCTCTAACGATTAGTGATGTTGAGCAGCTTTTCATGTGCTTCTTGGCCATCTGTATGTCTTCTTCGGAGAAATGTCTTAGGTCTTCCACCCATTTTTTGATTGGGTTGTTTATTTATTTGATATTGAGCTGCATGAGTTGTTTATATATTTTGGAGATTAATCCTTTGTCCGTTGATTCATTTGCAAATATTTTCTCCCATTCTGAGGGCTGTCTTTTCATCTTGTTTATAGTTTCCTTTGCTGTGCAAAGCTTTTAAGTTTCATTAGGTGCCACTTGTTTATTTTTGTTTTTATTTCCATTACTCTAGGAGGTGGCTCAAAAAAGATCTTGCTGTGTTTTATGTCAAAGAGTGTTCTTCCTATGTTGTCCTTTAAGAGTTTTACATTTAGGTCTTTAATCCATTTTGAGTTTATTTTTGTGCCACACATTGTTTTTAAATACATCTAAACATTCACCTCTAAGATCATTTAGATTTTGCAATTTGGTTAAAAAAGGTGCCTTGAGCAAATTATAGACTTCTCAGTTTGCTACAATGTGAGCAGGTTTTCAGAGAACATGTCCCTAAAGGTATTAAGTATTGGCATATAAATTTGAGAAGACTGATATGTTCTCATCAACTCTGAACAGTATGACAAACACAAGTCTCACCTTTGTGTAATAAAACATCTTGTTGATTTGTTATAGCTGGTGACACTAGTCATAAACCAATGACAGCAGTAATGAACCAGAATTTAATTGACTTTGAATTAGGCTCACTAAAGAGAAAGAAATATTTTAAAAAATAATTACTTAGATTAAATGCATATGTAATTGAAAAAGATGCTGCTATATGTTGGGACAAAATGATCTTTTGAAATAATCTGTTTTACCGTTTCACCTTGAATTACCAAATACAGTACAGGGGCTTCCCTGGTGGCGCAGTGGTTGAGAATCTGCCTGTCAGTGCAGGGGACACGGGTTCGAGCCCTGGTCTGGGAAGATCCCACATGCTGCGGAGCAACTGGGCCCGTGAGCCACAACTACTGAGCCTGCGCGTCTGGAGCCTGTGCTCCGCAACAAGAGAGGCCGCGATAGTGAGAGGCCCCCGCTCGCTGCAATTAGAGAAAGCCCTCACACAGAAACGAAGACCCAACACAGCCAAAAATAAATAAATAAATTTTAAAAAAGAATACAGTATAATTGAATACTAAAACTAATAAGGCCCACATATAACTTTTTTGTGTGTCCCTCCTATAAATTAAGTTGCATTTTCCAAGACATTCTAATTATAAAATCCATGTTTCAGTTATTCAAGTCAACTGTGAATAAATGGACCCGCTTTAAGTCTGATTTCACCAGCTGTATTAATTTCAGACCATGTGTCTCCTTTCTTTGGTTTCTCTATTGATTCTGGAAAAAGAGAATGGTATTTGATTAGAATGAAAGTGTATACTCCAGCCAATTTTTATATTTCATTTGCAAGTGACTTCATGTAATGTCCTTCTCCTTTGATCTAATAATGAAAATGTGTCAGGATATTCTCATTACAGTAGCTAGGTAAAGCAGCCAAAGCCTCCTGGGGCCAGAAGGACTACACTTTGTGAATTTAAAATTGGAAAGCTATGCTCCCAGTGCTTGGCAAGGAGTGTGCTGCAGACCTGTTTCTCCCTTTAGCAACCGAACCAACTGAGAATTTAAAAACAGATGCCACACAAGGGTTGAGAGAGAGAGAGAGAGAGGGAGAGAGAGGAAGAAAATACGAATACAAGTACATATTAATGGCTGCCTGGAAATTTTCTGCTCACTGTAGAATTAGGTTAGCTAAAAAAACTTAAAAACAAAAAATAAAATCCTTGGCTGTATATTCATCTCAACTTACACAGTCATTCTCATTCCTGAAATAAGAATCAGGATTTTTTTTTGGGGGGGGCGGTTAGGAGTACTCTGAATAGCAAAGGCTGGCATGAATATGAACAAACACTGGATATATTGCTCAAAACATTTCCCTGTAAGTTCACATAAAATAAATTTGAAAAACATTCACTTCTAAAAAGCTGACAAGACATGAATATATCTGGACAACACCAAAATTCAGTATAGTGGGTGACTCAGATGATAATCAGATGCATCTAACAGGAAATACACATGCTAAATTTATTTCAATTCTAAAATTATAGCTTAATTTGTAATTCATGCATATATCACATATAGGTGTGAAGCTGGTTAATGTCTTTAGAGTTAGAGAAACATTTAAACTATAAAAAAAGCACAGACATAATATTTTGTTTTAGCCTTGCCTTAAAAGACTTGAAAAACATGCATAAGACATATAATTAACACAGTTACACATCTATGTTAAATAATGTATTCATGTCATTTCTTAGATGTATATCTTTAGAATTCAGTGATTTTAGTGGATCAAATAGTGTCCTTCCAAAAGATACGTCCAAGTCCTAACCCCAGATACCTGTGAATGTGAACTTATTTGGATGAAGGGATAAGGTCACCCTAGATTTAGGTTGAGCCCTAAAACCAATGACAAATATCCTTATAAGAGAAAAGAGAGAAAGACTGAGGCGCAGAGATAGAGGAAAACCATGTGAAGACAGAGATAGAGATTGGAGTGACTCATCTACAAATCAAGGAAGACTGCCAGCACCCCCAGAAGACAGAAGTGAGGCATTGAATAGATTCTCCCTAAAATCCTCCAGAAGAAAGCAACCCTATGACAACTTGATTGCAGATTTTTGGCCTCCAGATTATGAGAGAGTACATTTCTGTTGTTGACGCCACAAAATTTGTGGTAACTTGTTACTACAGCCCTAGGAAACTATTGCAGTGATCTAGCACTAAATGAGAGACATCTGATAGCAATTTTAATGAGCTGCCCGTAATCTCAAACATCAAGGGTAATTGTATATAAGAATCTAAATAATCCAATAAAAACCATCTCCTAAAGCATGCATACTCTGACTGCAGAGGTGAGGACAGAGAATGTTTCCTGAGAAAATTAAAAGACAGCACTGTAAGTATTTCAGAAAAAAGCAGACATCAGATAGTGGGAGAAGGATCAACACAATTCCACAAGCATTCAAATGTTCAGAAGGCAAGTTGATAATTTAACAGGTGATATAAATCTGCCTTTGATCCTTTAGGAAGAAAGAACTCATTTCAAGTAAGAAATTCTAAGTGCTTTCAAATAAAATTTGGAATCTGCTCTTTTGACCAGATTTTTACTTTTTATTCACCCAAATTTCTCAAACTTAAGTCTAAAAGCCCTTGCTTAAAATATAGATTCCTGGGTTCTTCCCTAAAGATTCTCATTTAGCAAGACTGAAAAGAGTTTGTTGCTTTTTTAGCAATCATTTGGGTAACTGTGACATAGGAGATACTGGACAACATTTTGAAGTATACTGCTTAGAAAAATGTGTTCCATTCTTACCCCATCATAAAATATCCCACAACAACCTGTTAAAAATACAGATTTTCCAATTCTTACTCCTGATCCACTGAATTAAATCTGAGGTTTGTTAAGACCTGATGTGATTATGATTAGGCAATTTCACAAGACACTGACTTAGAACCAAAAATCTGACCTTGATTGACTTTGATTCATGCATTGGCATCAATACAAGAAAGTAGGCTCTGGTGGCACAGTGGTTAAGAATCTGCCTGCCATAGCAGGGGACAGGGGTTCGAGCCCTGGTCTGGGAAGATCCCACATGCCGCGGAGCAACCAAGGCCGTGCGCCACAACTATTGAGCCTGTGATCTAGAGCCAGCAAGCCACAACTACTGAGCCCACGTGCCACAACGACTGAGGCTCGCGTGCCTAGAGCCCGTGCCCCGCAACAAGAGAAGCCACCGTAGTGAGTCGCACGTGCACTGCAACAAAGAGCAGCCCCTGCTTCCTGCAACTAGAGAAAGCCTGTGTGCAGCAACGAAGACCCAATGCAGCCAAAAATAAATAAATAAATTTACAAAAAAAAAACATTCAGTAATTTAAAAAAAATAAAATAAAAAAATAAAAAAGAATGCAAACCGTTAAATACCACATATCATAGGATATGAGTTTTGGTAAACATGGCAAACCTGACCTTCTGGTAGAAAATTCAAGTTTTGTTCACAAGTATCTTTGAGGTCAATGTTCATCCTAGTGTCTTTCTCAGCATCTGCAGATTCCCTCAGCCTGCTGCTTGAACAGTTGCTAATGAATGAAGATCACCCCAGCATGCCCCCCTGCTGTTGCTCATTTGCCCATTAGCATCTGCTTAACCAGCAGGCTGGGAGAAGCTCTGGTGCCCAATCAAAGTAGCTGATGAGGGCTGAGGTAGAGAGGACTCCAATGCCAACAGAGCCAGAGCATAAATCAACTCCAATCTTGGCAAAGATTATTAATCTTAGAAAGGGTGACACATATCACAGTGTGGGCATGGATAAAACCCTTCACATTTACGGGAAACAGGATAAAGCTAAAACATTATATGTATGCTAACTTTTGCAAACCTGTTGAACACCAGTAAGTCTCAGGTTCCTTTAAACCTGATTTACAATAAGCTTCTTTCTTGTTCAAACATTATCTAATGCTAGGTATACGCCCAGAGATACAAAACCACACCTAGAAAGAAAAGCATCCTTAACATTTTTCTGGAGTGAGTTACCTTACTGCTTTTACCAATAGTACAAAATTACCTCATTATCAAACTTATCAGGGAAAGACTCATTCCACTGTCTCAGTCTAACTGGACATTTGTTCTTACCATAATTTCCACTTTAGAAATTGGATGACTTCAGTTAAACACAGATAACAAGAGAAGTTGGCTATAAACTGAAAAGTAAAAATACACTCCATTCTGAGGATGGCCACTAGCTTTACCCTCACATGGGATGGTCTACTTTATATACTCTGAACAGAGGCAGAATGTCTGTCAAAGAAAGGATTACATATGCTGCAGTGTAGTGGGAAAAAGAGGGTTGGCACCAGTAAGGGTGAGGTTAAGAAGAACTACTGCCAGTAAAAATAAACAGCGTGTGAGTTACACAGAAAATATGGAATATTAAACAATGACGGTGTTTGAACATCTTTTGCACATCGGAAAGTGCTAAGTGTAAAAAGGTTACTTTGTGAATGAGATGTTAACATTATTTGGTGTGAGAGATTGCTAAATGGCACAACAAGCAGCATTCAAACAGATCCACTGAGGATTCAGTGTTAAGTACCTCACAAATAAAAGGTACTTCATAGAAAAATCACTTTACATATTCTATTGCCATTGTAGGCCAAGCACAGTGCTTGGAATTCACTCTTGGGTATGTTAGAGAAAAAAAGCTTCCTCTCTCAAGAAGTTTACAGGCTGTTAAGAAGATGTCATCCACACAGGAAAAACTAAATCACTATAAAATAATATAGAAAAATGAGCCAAAATTAGCAAAACAAAGTGAACAGTTTTATTTATGACACTATTTACAGTCACCTTTCAGCACCTCAATATTCTAAGATAGTATATAATGATTTACATAATTTCTATAACATCATAATTTGCTTCAAAAATCTTGCTTCCAGAAGAAAATTCTTATTACTTAACATGAAACCCCATAATATTCATTGTAAAAATGCCAATTCTACTATTAATAATAGAGTAATAAAGTCAGTAATATGTCTGTGTAATAATATGCAGTGAATAACAGTTTATCTTGTCATCAGCTTAATACAGTCCAAACATTCCCAAAGCAACCAGGATTTTGAGAATTACAGAGCCTGGACATCAATGCTTGCATTTACCCAGTTGCCCGCTAGAAAGCTGGTACAAACTGGCACTAACATTTTTAGGTGACTTTGGGAATCACTTTCACATATAAAAAATTCAATTAAAAAAATCAAAGAAAAATATATGGTATTCCAAGCATTGTTCCTTATAATATTTCAACTTTTTTGCATTGATTAAAATACAATCTGAGACAGAGTAAAACTGTGTTCAACAATTTCCAGAAATGCATATAGTATCCACACATATGAAAAGACCCACCTCAATAAAACAAAATAATATTTAATATTTCAAACATTCAGAAGCATATGAATGCATTAGAAAAGGTCTTTAAAAGCTACATAATAAACCAGTAGTTAACTCAGGAGAGGGATCTAGGTTTGAGTAAGGTCAAAGGTGAATTTTTAATTTCTGTTGATTTTTTATAAATATTTTCTCCATGAATTTACTGTGCAGTGGTAAACATAATTAAAGTGTGGAGCACTGAAGATAATGCTCATTAATCTAATCGAACTGTCCAATAACTAAATCAGAAACTAAATCTATCACACGTAGCAATGTCAAAATAAATTTTCCCCATATGGCTTGATTCTGGACATTCTAAACCGAAATCTCTGAAGCTGGTCCTTTAACTATTGACCATGTGTTCTGAGACATGCCAACATTGAGAACCTAAGATCTACCCAAGCCAGAAATAGGGCAGCTGGGCCTGAGCTGCTGAAAAACATTGTTGAATCCAGGTACACGTAAGCCACTACCTATCCCATGAACTCACTCAGGGATCCAAGGTTGACCCAGGTGGCTCCTTTTATTTGGCCGCAGATTCCAGAATCAGCTCTTCCTTGCTTGAGTGACTTCAAAAGACAATCCTTACTTGGGCCTTTCACTGGTAGCTGGTCAGTGTGGAAGATTACTATCTACTACCCACAACAGGCCAAATCTGAAAAAAGTTATGTTCTAATTAGGCTAATCTTGAGAGTTAAATATAGGGGCTTGGGTCTGGGGGAAACTCCCCTGGAACTGAGAGGCCTCAGGCTTTTCCATGAAGGTGAAGGTTATGGTAGTCTATTTTGTTTGTTTGTTTGAGTCAGAAGTGTACTGAATGAGGGACTGTCTACACCAGGATTAGCCAGCAAAATGCTTCCCCTTAGGCCAGCCCTCTCCCTAATCAGTGAGTTTCAAACCTGCAGAATGCTCCTGGCCCTACCAATTCACTTAGTGCACCCTGGAATCAATCATTCTTTTTTTTTTTTGCCAGTTTTAGCATCAGTTCTCTCAAGAGTTCCAGGAGATCTATTTCAAAACCCTGAAAGTCCCTGAGATCTAGAAATTCATGCTCCTATGCCTTGTGTCCCTCTGTGTGAAGAGTTTCTGTTTCCAGCTCACCCTTAATTCTCTCTGGAGTGAAAAACCTTTAATACTTTACTTCCATTTTGGGGATCATCTCCCCAAACGCAGCAGGAATGTCCACCTTCACCCCTGACATACTGCTTTCCAATACAAACATCTGTACCTTGACACCCATCCACAAATCCAGTGGGGTAAGGAGGGATTTTCAATAGCATTTTAATTAGTCTCTGCATGTTCTTTGTTGTAAAAATTCAAGAACTCTCTTCTTACACCAAGAAGGGAACTTAAACTTTTTTATTTATTCATTAATCTATATAATGAATGAAATAAAATGCATGAGCTTGCCTGAAGCCCAGAGCTCACTGTGGCGAGTGGGAGCGTCATTCTTTCAGTCAAGAATACTGGTTGACATTACCCTTGTGTTATGGGTTGAATTGTGTTCCATCAAAATTCATATGCTGCAGTCCTAAGCTCTTGGACCTAATAAATGTGAACTTCTTTGGAAACAGGGTCATTGCATACATAATTAGTTATGATGAAGTCACACTGGAGTAGGGTGGGCCACCAATCCAATATGACTGGTGTCCTTATAAAAGGGAAACCTGAACACAGGCACATACTGAGACCGCTTTGTGAAGATATAAGGGTGATGCGGCAGAAGTCAAAGAGCACCAAAGATGCCAGCAAACCACCAGAGATAGGAGGGAGGTTTGGAACAGATTCTCCCTCACAGTGCTCAGAAATAATCAATCCTGCCAACACTTTGATCTCGGACTACTAACCTCCAGAACTCTGAGACAATAAATTTATGATTTTTAATACTTCCAGTTTGTGGTACTTTATTACGGCAGCATCGGAAACTAATATGCCTTGATATTTAAGTTTCACAATCCATCTTGAAATAACAACAAAGCAAACCTTTATTTCATGTACCATATAGGAAATTTAGCCCCTACTACAGACTGCAAACTGTTTTGCATTTTATTCAAGCCCCAAACCATAAAAGATTTTTAAAAGATGTCTGAAGAGAAAACCACTACCCCATTCGTTATAGACTATATGAGAGAATGGAAATTAAGAATCTGCAGCCTAAATTTTATCCCCAAAATAGTTTGGCTTCCCTGACACAGTGCTTTCAAACACTTAACATATCTGAATGTTTTTAGATGGGAAATATGTATTTCAGTTGTACACAGACGCCATCCCATTCTATGGCTTTATGAGCTGCAATTTTACACATTTATATAGTCTTCTTGGCACTTGAATGTATTGTCTTGGCTCTGAATGTCTTAATCCAAGGATATTTCATATGAAATATCAATTAATTGGTTTCATTGAGTTGTGTATTCATCTATGTGCTATGATTACATCGAGGTCATTACTTAACCATCAGCTATTTCTCCTCAGCAATTGCCCACTCTGTCATCCACTGACAATGGTTTAAGAGTATTATTTCTTTATAAATGCTATAGAAAAACAACAATGATATAACTGATCAGGGGTTCCCCTTTAAAAGCTCATGTAGGTATTAAAAATGATATTTTATGTATCTTTAAATCATTTTCATACAATATGAAGTATTACAAAACATGTAGATGAAAGAAAAGTGTGACAATAATTGTATAATACAATGGGGACATATTCCAATAGCAATATTTCAGGAACATATTACTCTTTTGGACTGAATTGTGTCCCCCCCAAAAATCCACAGGTTGAAGCTTAACCCTCCACGTGACTATTTGGAGATAGGGCCTTTAAGGAGATATTAAGGTTAAATGGGGGTCATAAGTGTGTGGCCCTGCCTTATTCTGTTTGGGTTGCTATAACAAAAGTAACATTGACTGGGTAACTTATAAACAACAGAAATTTATTTCTCACAGTTTTGGAGGCTGGGAAGTCCTAGATCAAGGTGCTGGTGAATTCAATGTTTGGTGCAGACCTGCTTCCTGGTTCATAGTTCATGGATGGTTGTCTTCTCATTGTATCCTAAGATGGCCCAAGGGGCAAAGGAGTTCTCTGTGTCTATTTCATAAGGATGCTAATGTCATTCATGCGGAATACTCATGACCTAATCACCACTTCCAAATACCATCATGTTGGGGATTAGGTTTCAACATATGAATTTGGGGAAAAAACAAACATTCAGTCTAAAGCAGGCCCTGATACAATAGGACCTGTATCCTCATAAGAAGAAGAGACACCAAGAGTGTTCCTGTACAGAAGAAAGGCCATGGAGGACAAGGTAAAAAGGTGGCTGTCTGCAAGCCAGGAAGAAAGGTCTCACCAGAAATCAACCCTGCCAGCACCTTGATCTTAGACTTCCAGCCTCTAGAACTGTGAAAAAATAAATTTATGTTGTTTAATCTGCCCAGTCCATGGTATTTTGCTATAGCAGCCTTAGCTGACTAATATAATTATTTATCAACATAGCTTGACTTTCAGTAATAATGTATAAATAAAATATAATCATGTAAAAAAATGTTATATGTAAAAATTAACCAGACATTGATTAGATATGTAGACCTTATAACCACACAAACAAAATTCAAACATTAGTGTTATCTGAATTTTAAATTGAGAAGGAATTTCGATGATGATAAAAGGACAAAGATAGAAAAAGTGAGAGAATGTAACTTGAATATATTATTAGGATAGTTTATTTTCTTATTCTCCACTCCTACACTATACCTTCCTGCTGTTATCATTCCTTGCTCACTGAAATAAAAAATATTTTTCTTCATGAACCCATTTTTCTATTATCAATAAATGAATTTTATTTTCACTTAAAATGCCACCAAAAAAAACATAAAGGAATTCTTGAGAAAAATTTGAAATAGGTGTTTTTAACAAGTAGACGAGTAGCAGGCACAAAAGCAACTAATCTACACTAAGAAGTTAGTTAATAATTTTATAGAACTCACAGAAATAATACCTAATAGTAAAAGTGCTGTAATAAATATGTTGGGAAAGCAGTCAAAGCTAAGTTCAGACATAAAAACAGATACACACAAAAACCAAAGGTCAAAGTAGTTAGTAGAATGTTTTCTAGTTGAAATCTGCTGACAGCTAGCTTCTTTATAAGTCATAATCACATGTCTACAGCTACCTATAAGCCACTGCTAAAGGCGTGTAAGAACAATTTTAGACATAATATTCAGAAAATCATGTCTAGACGATCTGGAAATATATTTATATGCATTAGAAAACGCCATTTAACTATTAATTAGGACCAATATTGTTTTTGTAATATGGGCTTTAGTAGCAAAAAACAATGCATATATATATCTATATACCCATTTTCTTGCAATATACACAAATGACTAATGAGTCACTATCTAAATTTTTAAACACTGATAATTTCTAAAGTAGACATACACAGTTAGTCTAAGAGACCTTTTCTGTTTACAGGTAGGCCAGGAATTATTCTCAAAACCTCATCTGAGGGAGTTTCTTTGAATATGATCCAGTGGATCAGTGGTATGGAACTGCAATTATTACTCTGCTTAGACTCCTAAAGCCCACAGTTTTTAGAATTAAGACTATACAGGGACCAGAGAAGGACTACTGAACATATGAATCAGAGAAGGACTACTGATTGAGAGACAGGTGGTGGTGTTATAAGGCTGAAGATGAGGACAAGGTTTCTTGTGAGGAATGAGAGGCAAAGGTACAATGAGTTATGGGTAGTAGAAAATTGGAAAATATGAGACATTTTCTTTTATTTTTATTATTTTTTTTTAATTGGAGTAAAGTTGATTTACAATGTTGTGTTAGTTTCAGGTGTACAGCACAGTGATTCAGTTGTATGCATATATATTTGTAATATGTATATTATATATATATATTATTCTTTAGATTTTTTTCCCTTAGAGGCTATTATGAAATATTGAGTATAGTTCCCTGTGCTATACAATATTAGGTGCTTGTTGTTCATCTATTTTATATACAGTAGTGCGTATATGTTAATGCCAAACTCCTAATTTATCCCTCATACCTCTCCCCTTTGGTAACCATAAGTTTGTTTTCTATGTCTGTGGGTCTATTTCTGTTTCGTAAATAAGTTCGTTTGTATCTTTTTTTTAAGATTCCACATATAAGCAATATCATATGATATTTGTCTTTCTCTGTCTGACTTACATCACACTTAGTATGACAGCCTCTAGGTCCAATCATGTTGCTGCAAATGGCATTAATTCATTATTTTTTTATGGCTGAGTAATATTCTATTGTGTATATATATACACCACATCTTCCTTATCCATTCATCTGTTGATGGACATTTAAGTTGCTACCATGTCTTGGTAATTGTAAATAGTGCTGCAGTGAACATTGCGGTACATATATCTTTTTGAATTATGATTTTTGTCTGGATACATGACCAGGAGTGGGATTGCAGGATCATATGGTAGTTCTATTTTTAGATTTTTAAGGAAGCTCTATACTGTTCTCCATAGTAGCTGTACCAATTTACATTCCCACCAACAGTGTAGGAGGGTTCCTTTTTCTCCACACCCCCCTTCCAGCATTTACTGTTGGTAGACTTTTTGACGATTGCCATTTTGACTGGAGGGAGGTGATGCCTCATTGTAGTTTTGACTTGCATTTCTCTAATGATTAGCAATGCTGAGCATTTCTTCATGTGCCTGTTGGCCATCTGTATGTATTCTATGGAAAAATATCTATTTAGATCTTCTGCTCATTTTTTGATTGGGTTGTTAGTTTGATATTGAGCGGTATGAACTGTTTGTATATTTTGGAAATTAACCCCTTGTCTTTCGCATTGTTTGCAAATATTTTCTTCCATTCTGTAGGTGGTCCTTTCATTTTGTTTATGTTTTCCTTTGCTGTGTAAAAACTTTTAAGTTTAATTAGGTCCCATTTGTTTATTTTTGTTTTTATTTTCATTACTCTAGGAGGTGGATCCAAAAAGATATTGCTGCGATTTTTGTCCAAGAGGGTTCTGCCTATGTTTTCCTCTAAGAGTTTCATAGTATCCAGTCTTACATTTAGGTCTTTGATCCATTTTGAGTTTATTTTTGTGTATGGTGTTAGAGAATGTTGTATTTCATTCTTTTACATGTAGTTGTCTAATTTTCCCAGCACCATTTATTGAAGATACTGTCTTTTCTCCATTGTATATTCTTGCCTCCTTTGTCGTAGATTAATTGACCATAGGTGCATGGGGACATTTTAAAAAGTGGTTATAGTTTCACACTTGGATTACTTGAAATTTTTCTGAGAGATGACTATAAAGGTTGGAGTTCCTGTTTGGACTGTCTGTCTTTGAAAAGAACAGTATTCCACAGCTAAATTATACGTGCCATTTTTATTAAGATTTTTCCTGGATGTAAGAAAAAGATTTGTACTGTAATATTTATTTCAAAGGATCTGACTTGTACTAAAGGAATTGAAAGCATAGAAAATGATGCTAGACTTGCAGACCTACAATTGGAATTAAACAAGATAGATACACTAATTTTATACATTTATATATATATAATATATATATATATACACACTAATACATATACATAGTCAATTTTTGGCACATGGCAGGTACTCAACATATTTTATCTCCCTGTATCCTGCTGAATCATTGGAAATACAGTACTGGGGGCCCTGTTAGGAGTCAGTACACCAGGAAGCTAAGATTAGGTGGAAAACTTGTAACAACTTCTGACAAAAAGAACTGAGACCTTCAAATAAATAAATAATGAATAATAATAAATAATGAAAAATATAGAAATACTGTCAGTGATAAAGACAAATGTGTTAGACATAACAGGACCTCACTGAAGGAAAGGTGAGGTAGACATACCAAGTCACTAAATGTAAAATGTCTGATAAAATATAATGAAATAAGTATTCTTCCTTAATTGCTCAAATTGCTCCACAGACCTTATATATGTGAAATTGGGTTCCTTAATATCATACTTTAAGTACTTTAGATGATTCAAAATTCAACACTGTCCATCCTTGTTCTTGTAGTTACTCATTCAAACAAGTACTAAACGCAGAGCAATCAATGAGAGAGATTTGACACACAAATTTTGTTCATAACCTTCTTCCTGAATTGTTTCTTTAACATATTCTCACACTTGATTTGGGGCCAACTGTATCACTCCATGTATGTATAACTGGATAGGTTTTCTGTTCAACTTTACAATAATTCGAATTATATATCCCAATATGTTTACCTTCAGCAACCTCCAGTAAATATTCTCCCTGGGGCATCCTGGGACCACTGTGCGCAATCCATTTCCAGGCCACACTTCTGCACAACCTCTATCCCTTAAGCAGTGTTTCCATTGCTTTTATGCCAATCCTGCAAAGAGGAATAGGTAAATATATTATTAATGTTTTCTCTCCCATACATTTCTCAGTAAAATTATGAATTTCTGTTAGAAATGGTATTTATAAAGAGGGGAGAGATTTTTTAACCACTGAAAACTTTGTGGAAAGGGACACTTTCCACAAGTTGAAAGGATTCTTCAAAAAATGGGTTTGTTTGATTTTGTGGCAAGAAAACATGCAAAATTAAGAGAGAAAGAGAGAGAGAGAAAGAGAGAGTGAGAGCATGCACTAACGGCCTCCAGCCTTAGTATGACAGGTAGTAGATATGGGAGCAATCTATTTAATCATTACTTTTATTATCTGACCAGAATGGAACAAGTAATAAAAGTCATAACTTCTACTATTCTCACCCTATTAAGCTTGTGAATATTGATATTGATATAACTAACAGAATTTTATTATTTCATCTAGAAAAAATGTAAATTTTTCAGATTTTATAATTGTTTCAATATTCTCTACAATGTGTGTATCACATAAAAGGTAAACAAACTGGCCTATGTGCCTACTGGAAATCAGGCTAGATCTGTCAAGTGTTGATAGGTCTACTATGAACTCAAACTCAGCTAATGATAGATAAGGAAGACAGGTGTATTTGCTCTGTCTGCTACTGTCATGGCACGATTCTTCGATAAGTTACTGTGAGTTATTATCTGTCTCTTTGAGGAAAGACAAATGAATTATGTACCATGTCAGGGTCTTGTCATTTGCATAGGTGTAAAGTATGACAATTACTAATTTAAAATGTCTCAGAGCTTGAGGCAGATATAATCTTTCTTTCTATAAACTCTCCACATGTAATTCTGAAGGGAGACATGAGTCACATCCTTCATGTGTCTGATATTTTCTTAAGTAGGATACACTCGAAAGTTTACTTGATGGAGAGAGACGTACCTTGAAGGTGATATTTTGAGGTTTAAGTAGTGATACATTTTCTTGAATTTTTATAGACTAGAATGTGGAAGTCCCCAGAATAGAATCTAGCAGCGTATTCCTACAAGCATCTTGTCATCTAGAGCCAGCATGTATTTCAGCTTTATTTTATTTCATTCTTGATGTCTATTGTATTGTAGTCCTGACTCTAAACCAATTTTATCTAAAGTTGTTGGACTGACATTCAAATTTTAAAAAGCTGTCCTTTCCATACTTGGGCTTTTTCCAAAAATAATTTTATAATCATAGGATCAGAAAGTTTAAGGAGACTTTAGAATTTAAACTAGCTCATCTACACTAGACCTAAACAGAATCTTTTGTGAAACAGCCGTGATAGATGGTCACTCGTTTTCTGCTGAAATGCTGCTTATTATGGCAATTTATTCCACTTTTGGACACTCTGATACTTAGAAAATTCCAGTTCATCCCCTAATTGTGAACTACTCCTTTTAGTATTATAAGCTGTAGTAAAGCAAAACAGTTTTATTCCTTCTTCTGCATGACAGCTGTTCAAATTTGCATTCACTCATTAATAAACAAACAGTGAGTACACACTATGACCCTTAGGCAGAATTAGTTGAATAACACATGTTCTGTACATGCAGGAACTTATATTCTACAGGAAGTAAATATGTATGATCATGTTATAAGTGTTTAATTTGTGTAAATTGTTCTATGAGAACACAGTGATCTCTCATGAGTTTGCTATTTTTCTCTCTTCTCTAGGCTGGTAATATACAAGCTCCTGATGTTGCATGTTTAGTGCTAAAATTTTTTTAGCATGCACCTCAATAATGTTATTTATTTATATCTATATTCTATAAGCACAGTAACTTGCTACTATAAGATGACATTTATAAATTATGCAAAAATAGATATTACAAAAATAATTTTAAAATAAAGATATGGGAAATTTAATATGCTCTTCCCAAACCTAAAATGAGCACCTTGCAGAAGCAGAAAATAACATTTTCTAAACTTCAAGATGCTAAAGATCTCAATTCAGTTATTTTTGGTATCCTTTTAACAAATTTGCATGGCAGAACTGACATGGAGGGCATGATTCTGCCCTTTTCTGCTGGCAAATGTCACTGTGGATGTGGCATCTTGATCGCTACCATTAACTGGTTATGGTGATTTTATGAACATGCTGGTTTTCATAGAAGAAGTGGCTTTCTTGGTGGCTTAGTTCTACAGCAAAGCTTTTGGAATCCTTTCCTGAAAGATTAACCTAGAGTCAGTTTCTTCAGTCTTCCCAATAATTCTGTAAGTTATTTAGTACTCAGTAGGATATCCTTTTGTGTTAAAAGTAGCTAGAAGAGATTTTATTCCCTATGACTTAACCCTAAACAATACATTGATATGCTAATATTATTCTTCCCAAAGGCAATGCATCTTAAATTCATCAAAGTCATTCAACTAAAGAATTTTTAAAACTATTTCATTTAACCATTATTTATAGAGCACTTTCCAGGTACCTGACATTGTTGTTGGCACTGGGGATGTATCTACGGATAAACTAATACAGATCCCTGCATTTAAAATTCTAATAAGGATTTTGTTTTATATGATTTCACATATTTATAATCAAGTTTACTTATCTACATAATTATAAAATTTTAAAGGCTATTTAAAATTGTCCACCAAAAATATAGTTCCTCCAAATATCTCATGTAGGGACTTCCATGGTGGTACAGTGGGTAAGACTCCACTCTTCCAACGCAGGGGGCCTGGGTTCCATCCCTGCTCAGAGAACTAGATCCCACATGCATGCCACAACTAAGAAGTCCGCATGCTGCAACTAAGAAGCCTGCATGCCACAACGAAGATCTTGTGTGCGGCAACTAAGACCCAGCGCAGCCAAAATAAAATAAATAATAAATAAATATAAAAAAACAAAAACAAAAAAACCAAATATCCTGTGTAACTTTTATTATATTGAGATTTATCCTTACCCTCTAGTCCTATTTTGAAACTCCTCTCTCTAAAATTATTAATTTTAAAAGACAAAATATAGCTTCTATGATAAATAATGAAAAAACATTTAATAATCTAACAGTTGTTAAGGGACTCACTAATGACATATTAGATTAATAAAATGACTTTTTGCACTAAGGTAATCTACAGTACTCTATAAAACACCCTAAATACAACATTCTGACTAAAAAGTGCTAAAATTCTTTAAAAATGTCTTGGAAATCTAAGATTAGCCAAAGACATACAAAATGACTAGCTAATTCCTGTGCTTACTTTCCTTGGTTTTATCAGTTATATATATTTGAAAATGCTTTCCTCCAATTGCATGCCCATTTTATAATGAAGAGAAAGATAAAAATTAAAGATTAAATGATGCATAAAATGTATTGCAAAACTATAAAAATATCACGAGTTAAAATATATTTTCCTCTTGGAAAATTACATAGCAAACCATGAATCACTTCACAGACTCTGGGATTTAGAAAATTCAATTTTAAACAACATGAAGTATGAGGAAAATACAATTATATAATCTGAATGTTTAAGGAATTCCAAGAATATGAACCTTTTTAGATATATGGACCACAGATTTGAAGTGAAGCAACATTTCTCAGACTCAAAGATTAAGTTTCTATGTAATTTTGAATCAAGTAATGTGGGTTAGTTCTGAAAAGCTCCTTTTTGTTCCCAAGTCTATTTTTCTATTTAATCTTTTTTAGATTTTCTGCTGGTCAAAAGATAATTGAAATCATGGTCATTCTTATCCAAAGTTGTTTATGGATTAGAAGTGGGTTTCTGGAAAAAAACAGCCTTGGTCACATGATCTAAAAACATTAAAATGTCATGGTTTAATCAGTCCCCTCATCAGTTGAGGTTTGTGTGTTGCATAAAATACCTTTTCAAAAATAGTGATATATATGTGAGATAACAGCATATATAAATGTCTTTAACTGTTTTGTCTGTTAGTATTATTTTCTCCATGTGAGCATAATGTTTTCATAAGATATTTTATTAAGTACCATATGAATAATAACCAGTTCTAGAAAGTCTTGGGATTTATAGGTGTCTTGAATTAGGAAACTTCAGGATTTGATTCTTACTGAAAAATACTTCCATCCACTATTTAAACTGCTTTTCCCAGTTTCATAGATTAATTTCCACTATCTATATAGGTAACATCAGTCCTATTTCTGGTATTTGTCAGAAATGCACAAAACTAAGCTTTTAAATCTAAACTTCAAAATTTCATATTTTCTACTCAGGTAAAATAGCAGATATAAATATTATTAATGTTATTATTTGACTGAAAATCAACTGTTACCTAGTTGCTAAGAAACTTTCAGAAAATATTAAATAACCCTATGTTCATAACACCAAAAATTTATAATTTTACCATGTACAGTAATATATATAGCAGTTTTCATGAGTAACATAGTTGAAAGTCAGGATTGGCCTAAAAATTATTGCCTATTTGATAATAATTAAACTCAAAAGATCATAGCCAGGTTGACTGTAACTGAGACTTTCGCTAATAGATTTCAATGCTGGGCAGCTAAATATGCTGAAAGTATAATATAATTACACCTGGACTCTAAACGTTACAGGTTTAAAATATTAGTGTTTCAAAGAAAAATATTCCACAGGTTTTAATATTCAAATCTCAAAAATACATCATAAGAACTGAAACCGCAAAAACAGCATTGCCATTTCTCATAAATGCCTACAAATAATTGACTTTACTACACATATCTCAGTTTGTTTCTTTTTATTTCCTATGGAGGATCATTTTCTTATAAGAGATCCAAAAACTGTCAACTTCAATATTCTCCTATTCTTTTTAGTAAATACTTTTTATTAGGCAAACTATAAAATTTTTTAAATCCTTACTTTATCTCTTTCTATATCACCAACAATAAGAGTTAAATTTCTAATTGAGATCATTTTTCATTAAAAATATAGTTTTATTTTCTTCTTTTATTTACTTTTTTTTCTAACCACTTCTCCAAAATACTATTATATGATAGTGTAATAGATATGCTATTATATGATAACCATAAAAAAGTTATAAAATCATACCAATATGTTAGTGATGTGTCAATGATTACTCTAATACACCAACTTGACAGTGAATATATATTAAATGCAAGTTTTAGTAAAGTGGACAGCAGTATCACTAACCTATTACAATATTAGAAAGCTACTGTGCATACTGAATATCTACTATGCAGGTCTTGTTTGCATGGCTTATTTTTCTCCTGAGGCCTTAAGTATCTTGAGAAATTCTTCTTCTGATACATCTTCATAGTATCTTTTATTCTTTCACATCTTTATTGGAGTATAATTGCTTTACAACGTTGTGTTAGTTTCTGCTATATAACAAAGTGAATCAGCTATACATATACATATATCCCCATACCCCCTCCCTCTTGCATCTTCCTCCCACCCTCCCTATCCCACCCCTCTGGGTGGTCACAAAGCACCAAGCTGATCTCCCTGTTCTATGCTGCTGCTTCCCACTAGCTATCTATTTTACATTTGGTAGTGTATATATGTCCATGCCACTCTCTCACTTCGTCCCAGCTTACACTTCCCCCTCCCCGTGTCCTCAAGTCCATTCTCTACGTCTACATCTTTATTCCTGTCCTGTTCCTAGGTTCCTCAGAACCATTTTTGTTTTTTTTAGATTCCAGATATATGTGTTAGCATACAGTATTTGTTTTTCAATTTCTGACTTGCTTCACTCTGTACGACAGACTCTAGGTCCATTCACCTCACTATAAATAAGTCAATTTCATTTCTTTTTAAGGCTGAGTAATATTCCATTCTATATATGTGCCATAACTTCTTTATCCATTCATCTGTTGATGGACACTTAGGTTGCTTCCATGTCCTGGCTATTGGAATTAGTGCTGCAATGAACATTGTGGTACACGTCTCTTTTTGAATTATGGTTTTCTCAGGGTATATGCCCAGTAGTGGGATTGCTGGGTCATATGGCAGCTCTATTTTTAGTTTTCTAAGGAACCACCATACTGTTCTCCATAGTGGCTGTATCAATTTGCATTCCCACCAACAATGCAAGAGGGTTCCCTTTTCTCCACAACCTCTCCAGCATTTTTTGTTTGTAGAATTTTTGATGATGGCCATTCTGACTGGTGTGAGGTAATAACTCATTGTAGTTTTGATTTGCATTTCTCTAATGATTAGTGATGCTGAGCATCCTTTCATGTGTTTGTTGGCAATTTGTATATCTTCCTTGGAGAAATGTCTATTTAGGTCTCCTGCCCATTTTTGATTGGGTTCTTTGTTTTTTTGATATTAAGCTGCACGAGCCACTTGTATATTTTGGAGATTAATCCTTTGTCAGTTGCTTCGTTTGCAAATATTTTCTCCCATTTAGAAGGTTGCCTTTTCGTCTTGTTTATGATTTCTTTGCTGTGCCAAAACTTTTAAGTTTCATTAGGTCCCATTTGTTTATTTTTATTTCCATTTCTCTAGAAGGTGGGTCAAAAGTGATCTTGCTGTGATTTATTTCATACAGTGTTCTGCCTATGTTTTCCTGCAAGAGTTTTAGAGTGTCTGGCCTTACATTTAGGTCTTTAATCCATTTTGAGTTTATTTTTGTGCATGGTGTTAGGGAGTGTTCTAATTTCATTCTTTTACATGTAGCAGTCCAATTTTCTGAGCACCACTTATTGAAGAGGCTGTCTTTTCTCCATTGTATATTCTTGCCTCCTTTATCAAAGATAAGGTGACCATACGTGCATGGATTTATCTCTCGGCTTTCTATCCTGTTCCATTGATTTATATTTCTGTTTTTGTGCCAGTACCATACTGTCTTGATTACTGTAGCTTTGTACTATAGTCTGAAGTCAGAGAGCCTGATTCCTAGAGCTCCGTTTTTCTTTCTCAAGATTGCTTTGGCTATTCAGGGTCTTTTGTATTTTCACACAAATGTGAAATTTTTTCTTCTAGTTCTGTGAAAAATGCCATTGGTAGTTTGATAGGGATTGCAGTAAATCTATAGACTGCTTTTGGTAGTATGGTCATTTTCACAATGTTGATTCTTCCAATCCAAGAACATGGTATATCTCTCCATCTGTCTGTATCATCTTTCATTTCTTTCACCAGTGTTTTATAGTTTTCTGAATACAGGCCTTTTGTCTCCTTAGGTAGGTTTATTCCTAGGTATTTTATTCCTTTTGTTGCAATGGTAAATGGGAGTGTTTCCTTAATTTATCTTTCTGCTCTTTCATTGTTAGTGTACATGAATGCAAGAGATTTCTGTGCATTAACTTTGTATCCTGCTACTTTACCAAATTCATTGATTAACTCTAGTAGTTCCCTGGTAGCATCTTAAGGAGTCTCTGTGTATAATATCACGTCATCTGCAAACAATTACAGTTTTACTTCTTCTTTTCCGATTTGGATTTCTTTTATTTCTTTTTCTTCCCTGATCGCTGTGGGTAAAACTTCCAAAACTATGTTGAATAACAGCAGTGAGAGTGGGCAATCTTGTCTTGTTCCTAATCTTAGAGGAAATGGTTTCAGTTATTCACCATTGAGAACGATGTTGGCTGTGGGTTTGTCATATATGGCCTTTATTATGTTGAGGCAGTTTCTCTCTATGCCTACTTTCTGGAGAGTTTTTATCATAAATACATGTTGAAATTTGTCAGAAGCTTTTTCTGCAGCTATTGAGATGATCATATGATTTTTATCTTTCAATTTGTTAATATGGTGTATCACACTGATTGATTTCGTGTACTGAAGAATCCTTGCATTCCTTTGATAAACCCCACTTGATCATGGTGTATGATCCTTTTAATGTGCTGTTGGATTCTGTTTCCTAGTATTTTGTTGGGGATTTTTGCATCTATGTTCATCAGTGATATCGGTCTGTAGTTTTCTTCTTTTGTGACATCTTTGTCTGGTTTTGGTATCAGGGTGATGGTGGCCTCATAGAATGAGTTTGGGAGTGTTCTTCCCTCTGCTATATTTTGGAAGAGCTTGAGAAGGATAGGTGTTAGCTCTTCTCTAAATGTTTGATAGAATTAGCCTGTGAAGCAATTTGGTCCTGGGCTTTTGTTTGTTTGGAAGATTTTTAATCACAGTTTCAATTTCAGTGCTTGTGATTGGTCTGTTTATATTTTCTATTTCTTCCTGGTTCAGTCATGGAAGGTTGTGGTTTTCTAAGAAGTTGTCCACTTTTCCAGGTTGTCAATTTTATTGGCATAGAGTTGTTTGTAGTAATCTCTCATGATCCTTTGTATGTCTGCAGTGTCAGTTGTTACTTCTTTTTCATTTGTAATTCTATTGATCTGAGTCTTCTCCCTTTTTTTCTTGATGAGTCTAAGGGTTTATCAATTTTGTTTACTTTCCCAAAGAACCAGGTTTTAGTTTTATTGATCTTTGCTATTGTTTCCTTCATTTGTTTTCATTTCTGATCTGATATTTATGATTTCTTTCCTTCTGCTAATTTGGAGGGGGGTTTTGTTCTTCTTTCTCTAATTCCTTTAGGTGTAAGGTTAGGTTGTTCATTTGAGTTGTTTCTTGTTTCTTGAGGTAGGATTGTATTGCTATAAACTTCCCTCTTAGAACTACTTTTTCTGCATCCCATAGGTTTTGGGTCTTGTGTTTTCATTGTCATTTGTTTCTAGGTATTTTTTGACTTCCTCTATGATTTCTTCAGTGATCTCTTGGTTATTTAGTAGTGTATTGTTTAGCCTCCATGTGTTTGTATTTTTTACAAGTTTTTTCCTGTAATTGATATCTAGTCTTATAGCGTTGCGGTCGGTAAAGATACTTGATACGATTTCAATATTCTTAAATTTACCAAGGCTTGATTTGTTACCCAAGGTATGATCTATCCTGGAGAATGTTCCATGAGCACTTGAGAAGTATATTCTGTTGTTTCTGGATGGAATGTCCTATAAATATCAATTAAGACGATCTTGTCTAATATGTCATTTAAAGGTTGTGTTTCTTTATTTCTCATTTTGGATGATCTGTCCATTGGTGAAAGTGGGGTGTTAAACTCCCCTACTATTATTGTGTTACTGTTGATTTTCCCATTTATGGCTGTTAGCATTTGCCTTATGTATTGAGGTGCTCCTATGTTGGGTACAGAAATATTTACCATTGTTATATCTTCTTCTTGGATTGATCCCTTGATCATTATGTAGTGTCCTTCCTTGTCTCTTGTAACATTTTTTATTTTAAAGTCTATTTTTATCTGACATGAGTAATGCTACTCCAGCTTTCTTTTTTTTTTTTTTTTGAGAATTTCACTTTTTTTTTTTTTTAGAAATTTCATGTAATGTCTGAAACATTTATATTAACATATTTCCATACAAATACAAATATAAGATTTTTAGAAATTTCATGTAATGTCTGAAACATTTATATTAACATATTTCCATACAAATAACCCAATGAAAGTTTAGTATTAGTTGTTTTGTTTGTTTTTTTATACTGCAGGTTCTTATTAGGCATCAATTTTATACCCATCAGTGTATACATGTCAATCCCAATCGCCCAATTCAGCACACCACCATCCCCACCTCACCGCAGTTTTCCCCCCTTGGTGTCCATATGTCCATTCTCTACATCTGTGTCTCAACTTCTGCCCTGCAAACTGGCTCATCTGTACCATTTTTCTAGGTTCCACATACATGCATTAATATACGATATTTGTTTTTCTCTTTCTGACTTACTTCACTCTGTATGACAGTCTCTAGATCCATCCACGTCTCAACAAATGACTCAATTTCGTTCCTTTTTATGGCTGAGTAATACTCCATTCTATGTATGTACCACATCTTCTTTATCCATTCGTCTGCTGATGGGCATTTAGGTTGCTTCCATGACCTGGCTATTGTAAATAGTGCTGCAGTGAACATTCGGGTGCATGTGTCTTTTTGAATTACGGTTTTCTCTGGGTATATGCCCAGTAGTGGGATTGCTGGGTCATATGGTAATTCTATTTTTAGTTTTTTAAGGAACCTCCATATTGTTCTCCATAGTGGCTGTATCAATTTACATTCCCACCAACAGTGCAAGAGGGTTCCCTTTTCTCCACACCCTCTCCAGCATTTGTTGTTTGTAGATTTTCTGATGATGCCCATTCTAACAGGAGTGAGGTGATAGCTCATTGTAGTTTTGATTTGCATTTCTCTAATAATTAGTGATGTTGAGCATCTTTTCATGTGCTTCGTGGCCGTCTCTATGTCTTCTTTGGAGAAATGTCTATTTAGGTCTTCTGCCCATTTTTGGATTGGGTTGTTTGTTTGTTTAATATTGAGCTGAATGAGCTGTTTATATATTTTGGAGATTAATCCTTTGTCCGTTGATTCATTTGCAAATATTTTCTCCCATTCTGAGGGTTGTCTTTTCGTCTTGTTTATGGTTTCCTTTGCTGTGCAAAAGCTTTGAAGTTACATTAGGTCACACTTGTTTATTTTTGTTTTTATTTCCATTACTCTAGGAGGTGGATCAAAAAAGATCTTGCTGTGATTTATGTCAAAGAGTGTTCTTCCTATGTTTTCCTCTAAGAGTTTTATAGTGTCCAGTCTTATATTTAGGTCTCTAATCCATTTTGAGTTTATTTTTGTGTATGGTGTTAGGGAGTATTCTAATTTCATTCTTTTACATGTAGCTGTCCAGTTTTCCCAGCACCACTTATTGAAGAGACTGTCTTTTCTCCATTGTATATCTTTGCCTCCTTTGTCATAGATTAGCTGACCATAGGTGCGTGGGTTAATCTCTGGGCTTTCTATCTTGTTCCATTGATCATGTTTCTGTTTTTGTGCCAGTACCATATTGTCTTGATTACTGTAGCTTTGTAGTATAGTCTGAAGTCAGGGAGTCTGATTCCTCCAGCTCCATTTTTTTGCCTCAAGACTGCTTTGGCTATTCGGGGTCTTTTGTGTCTCCATACAAATTTTAAGATGATTTGTTCTAGCTCCGTAAAAAATGCCATTGGTAATTTGATAGGGATTGCATTGAATCTGTAGATTGCTTTGGGTAGTATAATCATTTTCACAATGTTGATTCTTCCAATCCAAGAACATGGTATATCTCTCCATCTGTTTGTATCATCTTTAATTTCTTTCATCAGTGTCTTATAGTTTTCTGCATACAGGTCTTTTGTCTCCTTAGGTAGGTTTATTCCTAGGTATTTGATTCTTTTTGTTGCAATGGTAAATGGGAGTGTTTCCATAATTTCTCTTTCAGATTTTTCATCATTAGTGTATAGGAATGCAAGAGATTTCTGTGCATTAATTTTGTATCCTGCAACTTTACCATATTCATTAATTAGCTCTAGCAGTTTTCTGGTGGCAGTTTTAGGATTCTCTATGTATAGTATCATGTCATCCGCAAACAGTGACAGTTTTACTTCTTCTTTCCCAATTTGTATTCCTTTTATTTCTTTTTCTTCTCTGATTGCCGTGGCTAGGACTTCCAGAACTATGTTGAATAATAGTGGTGAGAGTGGACATCCTTGTCTCGTTCCTGATCTTAGAGGAAATGCTTTCAGTTTTTCACCATTGAGAATGATGTTTGCTGTGGGTTTGTCATATATGGCCTTTATTATGTTGAGGTAGGTTCCCTCTATGCCCACTTTCTGGAGAGTTTTTATCAGAAATGGGCGTTGAATTTTGTCAAAAGCTTTTTCTGCATCTACTGATATAATCATATGGTTTTTATTCTTCAATTTGTTAATATGGTGTATCACATTGATTGATTTGCGTATATTGAAGAATCCTTGCATCCCTGGGATAAATCCCACTTGATCGTGGTGTATGATCCTTTTAATGTGTTGTTGGATTCTGTTTGCTAGTATTTTGTTGAGGATTTTTGCATCTATATTCATCAGTGATATTGGTCTGTAATTTTCTTTTTTTGTAGTGTCTTTGTCTGGTTTTGGTATCAGGGTGATGGTGGCCTCATAGAATGAGTTTGGGAGTGTTCCTTCCTCCACAATTTTTTGGAAGAGTTTGAGAAGGATGGGTGTTAGCTCTTCTCTAAATGTTTGATAGAATTCACCTGTGAAGCCATCTGGTCCTGGACTTTTGTTTGTTGGAAGATTTTTAATCACAGTTTCAATTTCATGACTTGTGATTGGTCTGTTCATATTTTCTGTTTCTTCCTGATTCAGTCTTGGAAGGTTATACCTTTCTAAGAATTTGTCCATTTCTTCCAGGTTGTCCATTTTATTGGCATAAAGTTGCTTGTAGTAGTCTCTTAGGATGCTTTGTATTTCTGCGTTGTCTGTTGTAACTTCTCCTTTTTCATTTCTGATTTTATTGATTTGAGTCCTCTCCCTCTTTTTCTTGATGAGTCTGGCTAATGGCTTATCAATTTTGTTTATCTTCTCAAAGAACCAACTTTTAGTTTTATTGATCTTTGCTATTGTTTTGTTTCTATTTCATTTATTTCTGCTCTGATCTTTATGATTTCTTTCCTTCTGCTGACTTTGGGTTTTGTTTTTCTTCTTTCTCTAGTTTCTTTAGGTGTAAGGTTAGATTGTTTACTTGAGAATTTTCTTGTTTCTTTAGGTAGGCTTGTATAGCTATAAACTTCCCTCTTAGAACCGCTTTTGCTGCATCCCATAGGTTTTGGGTCGTCGTGTTTTCATTGTCATTTGTCTCTAGGTATTTTTTTATTTCCTCTTTGATTTCTTCAGTGATCTCTTGGTTATTTAGTAACATATTGTTTAGCCTCAATGTGTTTGTCTTTTTTACGTTTTTTTCCCTGTAATTCATTTCTAATCTCATAGCGTTGTGGTCAGAAAAGATGCTTGATATGATTTCAATTTTCTTAAATTTACTGAGGCTTGATTTGTGACCCAAGATGTGATCTATCCTGGAGAATGTTCCGTGCGCACTTGAGAAGAACGTGTAATCTGCTGTTTTTGGATGGAATGTCCTATATATATCAATTAAATCTATCTGGTCTATTGTGTCATTTAAAGCTGTTGTTTCCTTATTAATTTTGTGTTTGGATGATCTGTCCATTGGTGTAAGTGAGGTGTTAAAGTCCCCCACTATGATTGTGTTACTGTCAATTTCCTCTTTTATAGCTGTTAGCAGTTGCCTTATGTATTGAGGTGCTCCTATGTTGGGTGCATATATATTTATAATTGTTATATCTTCTTCTTGGATTGATCCCTGGATCATTATGTAGTGTCCTTCCTTGTCTCTTGTAACATTCTTTATTTTAAAGTCTATTTTATCTGATATGAGTATAGCTACTCCAGCTTTCTTTTGATTTCCATTTGCATGGAATATCTTTTTCCATCCCCTCACTTTCAGTCTGTATGTGTCCCTAGGTCTAAAGTGGGTCTCTTGTAGACAGCATATATATGGGTCTTGTTTTTGTATCCATTCAGCCAGTCTATGTCTTTTGGTTGGGGCATTTAATCCATTCACGTTTAAGGTAATTATCGATATGTATGTTCCTATGACCATTTTCTTAATTGTTTTGGGTTTATTTTTGTAGGTCCTTTTCTTCTCTTGTGTTTCCCACTGAGAGAAGTTCCTTTAGTATTTGTTCTAAAGCTGGTTTTGTGGTGCTGAATTCTCTTAGCTTTTGCTTGTCTGTAAAGCTTTTGATTTCTCCATCAAATCTAAATGAGATCCTTGCCGGGTAGAGTAATCTTGGTTGTAGGTTCTTCCCTTTCATCACTTTAAGTATATCATGCCACTCCCTTCTGGCTTGCAGAGTTTCTGCTGAGAAATCAGCTGTTAACCTTATGGGAGTTCCCTTGTATGTTATTTGTCGTTTTTCCCTTGCTGCTTTCAATAATTTTTCTTTGTCTTTAATTTTTGCCACTTTGATTACTATCTGTCTCGGCGTGTTTCTCCTTGGGTTTATCCTGTATGGGACTCTCTGCGCTTCCTGGACTTGGGTGGCTATTTCCATTCCCATGTTAGGGAAGTTTTCGACTATAATCTCTTCAAATATTTTCTCTGGTCCTTTCTCTCTCTCTTCTCCTTCTGGTACCCATATAATGTGAATGTTGTTGCGTTTAATGTTGTCCCAGAGGTCTCTTAGGCTGTCTTCATTTCTTTTCATTCTTTTTTCTTTAGTCTGTTCTGCAGCAGTGAATTCCACCATTCTGTCTTCCAAGTCACTTATCCGTTCTTCTGCCTCAGTTATTCTGCTATTGTTTCCTTCTAGTGTAGTTTTCATTTCAGTTATTGTATTGGTCATCTCTGTTTGTTTGTTCTTTAATAGGTCTTTGTTAATCATTTCTTGCATCTTCTCAATCTTTGCCTCCATTCTTATTCCGAGGTCCTGGATCATCTTCACTCTCATTATTCTGAATTCTTTTTCTGGAAGGTTGCCTATCTCCACTTCATTTAGTTGTTTTTCTGGGGTTTTTTCTTGTTCCTTCATCTGGTACATAGCCCTCTGCCTTTTCATCTTCTCTATCTTTCTGTAACTGTGGTTTTTGGCCCACAGGCTGCAGGATTGTAGTTTTTCTTGCTTCTGTTGTCTGCCCTCTGGTGGTTGAGGCTATCTAAGAGGCTTGATGGGAGGCTCTGGTGGTGGGTAGAGCTCACTCCAGCTTTCTTTTGATTTCCATTTGCATGGAATATCTTTCTCCATCCCTTCACTTTCAGTCTGTATGTGTCCCTAGGTCTGAAATGGGTATCTTGTAGACAGCATATATATAGGTCTTGTTTTTGTATCCATTCAGCCAGCCTGTGTCTTTTGGTTGGAGCATTTAATCCATTCACATTTAAGGTAATTATTGATATGTATGTTCCTATTACCATTTTCTTAATTGTTTTGGGTTTGTTTTTGTAGGTCCTTTTGTTCTCTTGTGTTTCCTGCTTAGAGAAGTCTCTTTAGCATTTGTTGTAGAGAAGTTTGCTGGTGCTGAATTCTCTTAGCTTTTGCTTGTCTGTAAAGGTTTTAATTTCTCTGTCGAATCTGAATGAGATCCTTGCGGGGTAGGGTAATCTTGGTTGTAGATTTTTCCCTTTCCTCACTTTAAATATGTCCTGCCACTCCCTTCTGGCTTGCAGAGTTTCTGCTGAAAGATGTTAACCTTATGGGGATTCACTTGTATGTTATTTGTTGTTTTTCCCTTGCCACTTTCAATATTTTTTCTTTGTATTTGATTTTTGATAGTTTGATTAATATGTGTCTTGGTGTGTTTCTGCTTGCATTTATCCTGTATGGGACCCTCTGTGCTTCCTGGATTTGACTATTTCCTTTCCATGTTAGGTAAATTTTCAACTATAATCTCTTCAAATATTTTCCCAGTCCCTTTCTTTTTCTCTTCTTCTTCTGGGACCCCTATAATTTGAATGTTGGTTCATTTAATGTTGTCCAGAGGTCTCTGAGATTGTAATCAATTCTTTTCATTCTTTTTTGTTTATTCTTCCCTGCGGTAGTTATTTCCACTATTTTGTCTTCCAGGTCACTTATCCATTCTTCTGCCTCAGTTATTCTGCTATTGATCCCTTCTAGAGAATTTTTAATTTCATTTATTGTGTTGTTCATCATTGTTTGTTTGCTCTTTTGTTCTTCTATGTCCTTGTTAAACATTTTTTGTATTTTCTCCATTTTATTTCCAAGATTTTGGATTATCTTTACTATCATTACTGTGAATTCTTTTTCAGAAAGACTGCCTATTTCCTCTTCATTTGTTTGATCTGGTGGATTTTTACCTTGCTCCTTCATCTGCTGTATATTTTTCTGTCTTCTCATTTTGTTTAACTTACTGTGTTTGGGTCACCTTTTCTCTGGGTGCAGGATCATAGTTCCTATTGGTTTTGGTGTCTGCCTCCAGTGGGTGAGGTTGGTTCAGTGGGTTGTGTAAGCTTCCTGTTGGAGGGGACTGGTGCCTGTGTTCTCGTGGGTGGGGCTGGATCTTGTCTTTCTGGTGGGCAGGGCCGCATCTGGTGGTGTGCTTTGGGGTATCTTGAACTTAATATGATTTTAGGCAGCCTCTCTGCGAATGGGTGGGTTTGTGCTCCTGTCTTGCTAGTTGTTTGGCATGGGGCGTTCAGCAGTGGAGCTTGCTGGCCGTTGGGTGGAGCTGGGTCTTAGCATTGAGTCGGAGTTCTGTGGGAGAGGTCTCGCCAATTGATATTACGTGGGCTGGGAAGTCTCTGGTGGTCCAATGTCCTGAACTCGGCTCTCCACCTCCAAGGCTCAGGCCTGACACACAGCCAGAGCACCAAGACCCTGGCAGCCACACAGCTCAGAAGAAAAGGGGGAAAAATAGAACAATAAATAAATAAAATTATTAAAATAAAAAGTAAAGAAAGTAATAATTGAAAAAAAAAAGTGAGGGCTTCCCTGGTGGTGCAGCAGTTGAGAATCTGCCTGCCAATGCAGGGGACATGGCTTCGAGCCTTGGTCTGGGAAGATCCCACATGCCACGGAGCAACTAGACCCATGAGCCACAACTGCTGAGCCTGCGCATCTGGAGCCTGTGCTCCGCAACAAGAGAGGCCGCGACGGTGAGAGGCCTGCGCACCGCAATGAAGAGTGGCCCCCGCTTGCCGCAACTAGAGAAAGCCCTCACACAGAAACAAAGACCCAACACAGCCAAAAGAAAATAAATAAATTAATTAAAAAACAAAAACAAAAAAAACAAAAAAACAAGCTCACTCTGCATTCTAGGTCTCTAGCTTTAAAAAAAAAAAAAAAAAAAAGTGACCAACCAAATAAATAAATCCACAAATGATAACAGAAGCTAAAAACTAAACTAAGGTAAACATAAAAATCAGAAACAAATCAGTCGCAGACAGCAAACCCGAAGTCTACAGTTGCTTCCAAAGTCCACCACCTCAAGTTTGGGAAGATTCGTTGCCTATTCACGTATTCCACAGATGCAGGGTACATCAAGTTGATTGTGGGGATTTAATCCACTGCTCCTGAGGCTGCACAGAGAAGTTTCCATTTCTCTTCTTTGTTCACTCAGCTCCTGGTGTTTAGCTTTGGTTTTGGCCCCACCTCTGCATGTAGGTCACCCTCAGGCATCTGTTCCTGCCCAGACACGATGGTGTTAAAGCAGCAGCTGATTAGGGGGCTCATTCAGACAAGGGGGAGGGATGGGTACAGTAGTTATAATTGGAATGTGGGGCGAGCCTGCTGCAGCAGGGGCCAGTGTGACCTTGTCACAGCCTGGGGCACACTGAGTGTTCTCCTGGGTAACTTGTCCCTGGATCATGGGACCCTGGTAGTGGTGTGTTGCACAGGCTCCTGGGTTGGTGTGGATAGTGACCTGTGTTTGCTCACAAGATTCTTGGTGGCTGCAGCAGCGGCGCTAGCGTTTCATGCCCGTCTCTGGGGTCCAAGCTTATAGCCGTGGCTCATGCCCATCTCTGGAGCTCGCTTAGGCAGTGCTCTGCCTTCTGTGGGCAGACAGGGAAGGAATCCCCTCTCCTCGAGCACCCTGAAACAATGGCCTCTTGCTTCTTAGGCAGGTCTGGACTTTTTCCAGGACTCCCTCCCAGCTAGCTGTGACGCACTAGCCTCCTTCAAGCTGTTTTCACACAGCCAACCCCAGTCCTCTCACTGGGATCTGACTTCTGAAGCCCGAGCCTCAGCTCCAGCCCCCACCCGCCCCAGCGGGTGAGCAAACAAGCCTCTCAGGCCGGTGAGTGCTGGTAGGCACCAATCCTCTGTGTAGGAATCTCTCCGCTTTGCCCTCTGCACCCCTGTTGCGCTCTCCTCCGTGGCTCCAAAGCTTCCCCCTGCCCAACCCGTCTCCGCCAGTGAAGGGGCTTCCTAGTGTGTGGAAACTTTTCCTCCTTCACAGCTCTCTCCCAGTGGTGCAGGTCCTGTCCCTATTCTTTTGTCTCTGTTTTTTCTTTTTTCTTTTGCCCTATCCAGGTACGTGGGGATTGTCTTGCCTTTTGGGAATTCTGAGGTGTTCTGCCAGCATTCAGTAGGTGTTCTGTAGGAGTTTTTCCATATGTAGATGTATTTTTGATATATTTGTGGGGAGGAAGGTGATCTCCACTTCTTACTCCTCCACCATCTTGAATGTCCCTCTTCATAGTTTCTTTAAACCTTCATTTTTTTCCTTCGTAAGATGAAATAATAGGATTATTGTCTCCTAAAAAATTACATCAGATAACAACAGCATTAAAACATCTGGTGCTGTGGTCTGAAAGTTTGTGCCCCACCCCCCAAATTCATATGTTGATACTCAATGTTCAATTTAATGGTATTAAGAGCTGGGACTTTTGGGAAGTGATTAGGTCATGAGGGCAGAGCCCTCAGGAATGGGATTAGTCCACTTTTAAAAGAGACCCCAGGGCTTCCCTGGTGGCGCAGTGGTTGAGAGTCTGCCTGCCGATGCGGGGGACATGGGTTCGAGCCCTGGTCTGGGAGGATCCCACGTGCCGCAGAGCAACTGGGCCCGTGAGCCACAACTACTGAGCCTGTGCGTCTGGAGCCTGTGCTCCGCAACAGGAGAGGGCACGATATTGAGAGGCCCGCGCACTGCGATGAAGAGTGGCCCCCGCTTGCCGCAGCTGGAGAGGGCCCTCGCACAGAAACGAAGACCCAGCGCAGCCAAAAATAAACAAATAAATTAATTAATTAAAAAAAAAAGAGATAGCATCAGTGGATTGCATTATTTAAAAAAAAAAAAAAAAAAAAGAGACCCCAGAGAGCTCCCTCAACCCTTCTGTGATGTGAGGACATAGTGAAAATACAGCTGTCAATGAACTAGGAAGTGAGCCACAATGAGATATCAAATCTGCCTGCACCATGATCCTGGATTTCCCAGTCTCCAAAACTGTGAGAAATAAACTTCTATTGTTTATAAGTCACCCAATTGATGGTATTTTGTTATAGCAGCCTGAATGGACTAAGGCATCTGGCTCTTAGCAATCACTTAGTGAATACTATTATCGTTATTGTTTTTGTTATTTTTGCTAGTATTCTTTATTAATTATTTTGCCTTTGGTTGTCTTCCCAAGAGTTTTTTAGAATGCATTATTCAGAAAATCATTAATCTTCATTAAATAAATAAATCCTGATTCCTTCTCATCCTGAAGCACACTATATACAGTTGCCTGGATTCAGGTGGATTGAAAAATCAACACGTGTAATTCAAAACATCTATACTTTGACATCTGATTTACAGTTTATATTTGCAAGCACTGATCTTTTACTCTGGTCATAGCATCTTAATATCTCTTGCCTGTCCCTTCTGATGTTTGGTCAAAGGGACTTCTTAGAAAACATCAATTTCAGCTCTCTGGAAGCTGAATTGCCTATGACTCCAATATGAGTATCAGTATTACCCTCATAAGAATTGTAAGTACACTCAATTGCCTATTCCCTTTTCCTATATCCTCAGGTTAAAAATGAATCAACCAATCTTAACAAAATATAATTATATCTATACATCATCTCTCTTCCCTCCCTCTCAAACTTTATTTGGGTATTTCATACAGGTGGTAGTTTGAGTACAATCGCTAACTCCAGCACCAAATCTCTTAAAGTTATAGAAAATATAAATGAGATTACAAGTATGAAAAATAAGAGGCACCATAAGCAAACTACAAGCTGTGAGAAATCTCTGGGAAGTATAATTTGATGGAATCACACTGACAAGATTGAAGAAAATCACAACCAAGAACGTACATATAAGAAAAAAATTCTCCAAGTGGTCCAGGGAAACTCTGGGTTCAAAGTAAGCAAATGACAAGTAAAGGAAAGGTGTTAGAAAACTTATCAGCATAATCAGGGTAATTTATTAAGAAGCTATATTTGTAGGAACTTGTTCTTCATCTAATTTTGATGGATCCAAGAACATCGATAATCAAAATCATGAACTGTGCTCTAAGAGAAAGTGAAATACCCATCTGGGGGAAGGCCCTAGTGACTGTAGGTATAAGGACTTTAAAATGACTGAAAAAGACAATTTTTCTTCAACTTTCACAGGAATTATTTTATTTTCAGCTTATATTTTCATAAATTTCTGTAAAAGGGTTTAATTAAAATAACACGCTAATAAACAGTCCTATTCCTTTACTCATTCCTTTATTCATTACACAAATGTATCGATATTGGATTTTCCCTAAAAAGTCTGGAAAATATCACCCTAACACTAAATATTTGCAAGCAAAAGCTTCTCTTTTCACATTTCAAAATCACAAAGTACTGCATAAGCCTCTGGGCCTGACTGCCCTCTAGACTGTCTAACCAGTTCTACAGAAGACCTCATTAAAAACTAATGAAACGACTGAGAATAGAATAGGGGAAAGGATACAGTCCATTTTCTCTTAATTCCCATGAATGGGGAGTACAGGAAAATAAACACTGTCAGCCAGCAAGCTTAGTTTACGTACCTAGACAATATATTGATTTAAAAAATAGAATCCAGTTGTGAATAAGTATAGGTGTCAGCTGAGTATAGTTGTCATTACCAATTCGTGGAAAATGAATTATGATTGACTAATTTAATTTCTGTAACAAATTGGAACATGGAAGAAAGATAAAAGTAGAATACTCATTAGGGCATAACTAAGATGTTACAAATTAAATCTTCGTAGGAAGAAGAAATTAATTTGAACTATTTATATTGCAGATAAAAAATTTGGGAAATCAATTTATATGAAAGGTCATATTACATACTCTATATAATGACATAATAACCTATAATTACATATGTACAACACAAACATATATTCTGAGATTAAAAAACAAACATAAACGTGCATTTTGTGTGTATGTGTGTGTTTGCACATATACAAAACTATGGATTTAGGTTAGATGACAAAGGATTTGTCTCACCTTGAAGCCAAATAAAAAAAGAACTTCCTGAACGCAGCCACTGGTAGATTTTATTGCCTCATGTGCATAAGACAGGTGGCATTGTGAATTCTAGCTATATACTTGGTAAACTGAATTTTTTCTCCAGAGATTTAAAAATAGAATAAACACTTAGATGTTTAACAGAGATTTGATAAAGGCTGACTCAATAGCTTTTGTTTCTATGAGTGTTACAGTAGAAGAGTGCAGGCTTTGGAGTCTGGAACACATGGAAATGAATCCCACTCTGCTCTTTATATTAAACATGATCTTGTGTTTCAGTTTCCTTATTTAAATAAGGATGCTAATGATGGTACCAAGTTACACATTTGATTCCTCACAATTTTGTGAGAATTAGAGATAAGCATCACAATAACTAATTATACACTACTTTATAGGGAGCTTTTATAAATCCAATAGATCAGTTTTGTGGTTATTATTATTTTCTTCTCTGAGCATGCTTGGGAAACAAACGTAGAGTAATATCAAATGTCAATTGTATAAATCCAGCAAGTATGACCTGGCAGTGATTTTCTTGACATTATACCCAAATTAATGCTTAATCACTAGTAGTAAATTGGATATGCAAATTACTGTCTGATAAGAATTTCCTACACTTTACCAGAAGAAGGAGCACAGGAGTGAGATCAAATGGGAAGTGGAGAATATAAAAAATACAGGACTAATTTCTTTTCACTCTCCTATATTGCCAAGTGCTATATAAGGAAAAATGGCATTGTAAAGCTTTTAAAGCCATGTAAAATTGGACAATCCTCTGTGAAGTCCCTTTGTTCCTCCACACCTTCGAGTGTGACAAACACTTGGCTATTTGATATCTGGGGTAAATGGAAAGCATTTAATAGAGGGACATGAACTAATGAATATAACTTTAATTTGTAAGAGAAATGCTACATATTTAGCAGCAGGCCCATGGATGGGTTCATATTATAAGAATAGCTAACTCACCCTGCCTCCTGGGATTTGTTTTCCGATGCATGATATAAACTGGTATTAAAAATACCATTATTTTATGCCAGAACAGCACATTTTGTAAAAATGTATTGATAACATCTGAAAGATTTAAATGGAAGTCTTAAATATGAGGTAAGCGTTTTGCAAATTTTATTTAAAGTCTTTAGCTAATTTTCTGACTTGGAAAGCTGAAATTTATTAAAATACATATTCATATACTCTTTAATCATTTTGAGCCAAAAGCCCACTCTTAAATATCCACAGGCACAGCTCTTATGCCACAACCATTAGGAGAAGACAGCAGTTTGGGGTGCAGTGGAAGGGCTTGGTTTGTCACGTCCCTTGGCTCTCTCATCGAAATTACTCCAGAAACTCATGGGGTGATGACGGAAAAATTACTTATCTCCTCTCCTTTAGCTTCTTCATTTCTAAAACAAAAGAACTGAATTACATGATCTTTAAATCCTCTTTAAAACCTTTCTCTTGTGGATGAATGTAGATCATTGAGAAAAGTTTTTGCTTCTGAGGGAAATAAAAAGGCCCTTGGTTTAAGAAATGTTGCTTCTGTTCACAATGCCTATGTCTAGGTTATGCCTTCTAGATTAATATGTTTCTAGATCAAAATATTTAGATTAAAATATTTCCTTAGGATTTCTGATATACTATACAGCTAGATATCATGATAATCTATTCAGTAAAAAAAAATCTAATAATTTGTGTGATTTTTTTTCTCCTTGGTATACAAACCGTCACAAGAAGTGAAACTAAACTCCTTAAAGCTTTGAGGAATTATTCATGAAAAGTATGAAATTATGCCACAGTAAAGATGACATTGCCAAAGAGGAGCTATTATTTATAATTAAAATTCAAAGTACATGTTTTTTGATTTATTAATAATTTTTAAAAGCTTTAGAGATTTTTATTCTTGAATGACATCCAAAAGGGAAGGACAGAATTCATCCTTATATCTTCATTTTATACAATTCCTTGCATTTTCCAGTTCACTTATTTTAAAAATCACTACATTTTATAAGACAGGCAGGAATAAGTACTAAAATTTTTATTTTAAAAATAGAGAAATTAAGATTCAGGGTCACAGAGCTGAAAAGAGAAATGAGACCTACACCAAAGTACTCTAAGGCTAATAATGCCTATATGTTAAATAAATACTGGAAATTGGTTTCAAGGATGAGAATGAAATTGATTCTCAAAAACTCAATTGTTTTGCCTTTATAACCATATTTTCTTATCGCATGTGTTTACTGCTCCTCTGCTCTTTTTTTCTGTAAACAGATACTCTGGATCAACAATGTGATTAGCTTTTAATCAAGGCACTAACAGATGATGGAAACATGCAAAAAAATGGTAAGCCATTTAAATGTGACTCCGAAACACAATATATTAACACCCTTTCTTTCTATTCTTTTTGGGTTCTCCTACTCAGTGCCACAGTCAGTAGCGTGGCCTTAGAAGGACCTTTTAGATCATGATTAATACTTTTTCCCAAAATATATTAGAAAGTTTAAAACGCTTTTATAGGGCAATAAATGGAATTACTTGTCATAATTTGTTTAATAGTTATTTTGAAATATGCAAAGCTGTACTGCCCACACAGATATTTTTAAAACAGTTGATTTTCCTGGTTATAAAACTAATACATAAGCATTTTAGGGAAAAAAAATTAGAAATGATAAGAAATCACCCATAATCTTTACTAACTCAAGAACATTCATTTCCACCTAGTAAAGATGCCCCATTATAATTAACCATTTCTATATTTTCGGATATTCAGATTTCCATTTAAAAAATATATACCTTGTGTTTAAACTTATTACTATACATGGAATTTTATAAAAGATAGCCAGAACACTATGAAATCTTAATATTAACCTATAAATTAATTTTTGATAAAGCATTATATTAAATTTCAATAAATCATTACAGTAAATTTCATTTTTTATACAAAAAATGTGAATAAATTTTTGCAATTGGGAATTGTTTATGCATTAACTTGAATTTGTCAGCTAATTGGTAAAAGACAGAAATCCTATCTCCCCATCTTGTACAGACCTGCAATTTTCATTCATCCATTCCTGGAAGGAACCAAAGATTAACTAATGTCTGTACCCATAGAAGGTGAAAGGCAGAAAACAGGGGGTTGCTTGGTAGAGTAGAGTAGAAATTAGGTAAAAAGAAAGATAAGGTCTCCTACTGAATGGTGAGACCCTTCCACTATCTGCTCCAAAATTCTGTAAGTCACAATCATAACACAGAAGTAGCAGATTTCAGCATAATTCTTTGGAGACACTGAGTAACTCTAGAGCAATGGCTTAGATATACTGATACTTGGGGATCACTTACAAATGAATTGCAGTTTAAATGTCATCAGACTTCTCCACAACACTGGAGAATAATAATAAATTGGAGCAAAGGACTGAAAATCCGTAGGCAAATTATTTTCCTAAAATTATACTTTCCTTTCATTATATACAAAGTTAAGCTATATCATCAATTGTAAAAAGGGAGTATAGATGTTATCAGACCTTTAACAACTGGACCAATTCACTTTCCATTTACTTTAGAAAAAAAGTAAATTTACACTTATCTCCTAATTTACTTTAGGAATTATTGTAATATATACCTTAGCATGCAAGAAGGAGGATAACATGAAATCTAGAAACCAGGGGATTCAATAATGACATGAAGTTCCTACTTGTAACTGTGCACTTTGCTTAAAGAGCAATACATCTAGGTTGGAGCCACGTGACATATGCAAAAGTGAAAATTTTCCAAGAAATAATAAAAAATATAACAAAGCAAATTTAGAACAATTTTCATTTTTTATTTTTTTATTTATTTTTTATTTTTTTTGGCTTTGTTGGGTCTTCGTTTCTGTACGTGGGCTTTCTCTAGTTGTGGCAAGTGGGGGCCACTCTTCATCGCGGTGCGCGGGCCTCTCACTGTCGCGGCCTCTCTTGTTGCGGAGCACAAGCTCCAGACTTGCAGGCTCAGTAGTTGTGGCTCACGGGCCCAGTTGCTCCGTGGCATGTGGGATCTTCCCAGACCAGGGCTCGAACCTGTGTCCCCTGCATTGGCAGGCAGATTCTCAACCACTGCGCCACCAGGGAAGCCCAACAATTTTCATTTTGAAATATTATTTATAAGCATAAGGCAATTCTGTTTGCACTTTTCAATGATACAGAAACAGGTGCATTAAAGACTAAACAAATGGAAAATGCTGTTAAATAATTTTTAACTGTAGGAAATTAAAATTTGTACAAGAAAGGAAATGTAATCATACTATACTACTACTCTCAGCAGTGAAATTATTTCACATAAACAACATGAATACTGATTAGCAAATTTAAAAAACTGTAATATAAATAACATTAAAAATGTTAAGGGCATGAGGAAATTGAGGTAGGGAATGAGGAAGAAGTTAAATCCTCAACTATGGTAACAGAATCACAAGATGCAGCAATGTGACACGTGGACTGAGCAACTAAGATTTTTTTTCCAAGCATTTCTAGCCCTAGATTTAAAGAGTAGTTTTTAAAAGATCTAAAATAAATGAATAAAAGGCTTTCAGTGGTATGAGTCATTTCAAGATTACAGAATCCTTTCCAGCACTATCCTGTATGCTTCTTGGATTCTACCCAGAGGCGAGTCAATGAACATACAGAGTGACATATAGAGTTCAGAACTGGCTAGAAAACTCCCTTCATTTTCTAATAAGGGGAGGGAATATTTTCTAACCCCTGACTCAACCAATCACTGCATCTGAATTTTCAGCTGCAATGGGGAAGTATTGTTTTAATGCAAAAATCAATGGACCCCAAGGGGGGAAAGGGGTGGGGGTGGGAATGAATTGGGAGATTGGGATTGACATATATACACTATTGTGTGTAAAATAGGTAACTGATAAGAACCTGCTGTATAGCACAGGGAACTCCACTTTGCTGTATAGTAGAAACTAACACAACATTATAAATCAACTATACCCCAATTAGAAAAAAAAAAAGAAAATTGCATGTAACCCTCTTTTTCATGAGCTAACAAACATTTTATATGTATTTATATAAGTGCAGTGAAGGTAAACGAAATTTTTTTTAGAATAAGGAACTACCTTAGAGTTTGCAACTACAGGAAAAATTTTAATAAAATACAAAGAAAACTGTAATAATAAACGGAAAAATAATGAAGACTATAAAAGAAACACTTTTGTTTATCCCATAAAACACAGTGGGAAAGCCTTGTTTTTAAAAAGTTACCTTATAAAAACAAGTTAACCTTATTATAATTAATAAAATATAATTAATAAAATGTATAAAATATATGTTGTTGATATGCATACTAAAATACTATAAGCGAGTTCCTCATAATGATAGCTCTATATTTAGTAAAATTTCATTAGTTTGTATATGTGTCAGCTAAATAATTTGCATACTTAAAATTCCCTGAGTGAAATGATTCTAAAAGCAAAACCATATTAAAAGAACATTATAAACCTGGTCCAAAACCCACAAGAGGAGCTCTATACCATAATATCTCAGAGCATTATCTTTGAAGGAGTTTGCAATCTCAAGTTACAAATAAAAAACATTGTTTATTTAAAACTAGGCTAATTAAATAAGGATTTCAACTTGCAGAGATGGTGGGTTTCTCACATTTTGACACAATTCCGTGTGTTACAGAGGATGAGGGAGAGAAAGAAGGGAAGCAAAAGGATGTGTCAAAAATCTCTCATAAATGTTTAAAATAAAGATTCCTTCGTCATTCCATAGGTACAGCTTAATATGTCATTTTAAATTCAGATGAATTCTCAGGACTTGAGAATAAAATAGTAAAGTTTAAGCATTTGTGCTTCTTTAGAACAGAAAACTACAGGAAATCACCTAACCAAGGCTGTTTACAAATTTATGCTTAACATTTCTCAGAATTGTTAGAAAGTCATTAGTAATGCACTGCTGCATAATATAGCACTTGGAGTTGAATGGATAATTTAGAGTTAAAAATAACACACTGTAGCTCAACTGGATGACTGCTTCCACTTTCACAACATTTACTATGTGCCCAGAGTGGTTATTGACACTTTGGTTAGGGTGGTGAGCAAAATCAGAACAATCCCTGACCTAATAGAACTTGTAGTCTATCAGGCAACAAGTCTATAATGTCTAAAAACCAGTTGCTTACATACACAGAAACAGTAATCAATGGTAAATATTTTGAGACTAGATCAATAAAACTTGGAGCCAACACAGGTTGCCTACTCTAAGTCAAAATTTCTAAATATCTGTCCAAGTTACCTAACCTGACTGGTAGGTTGATATGAAATATTAATATCTTGTTTTACATGAATTTTAATGTTAACTATGTGATGCTTAATCAACTTAAACACTTTTAGGAAAATTGTAAATACCCTTTGCTCCCTTACTAAAATAATGAGATTTATGTAACTAATCATATTCATATTTTATGCTTTCATTGTCATCCTAGATGCTCAGAAATAAATGTATTTCATTTCAGAAAACATAACAGACAAGATTCTGAGAACAATTCTCTTCCCACTGCCGATTTTGGTAATTATTGACACAAGAGGAACAAAAGAAAATACAATTACAGGTCAATACAAAAATTACTGAATGTAATTACATTTAAATGCAACAAAGATAAAAATGAATTTGAGAACCACTTTATTTTAAACAATTTATTTTTCCAATCATTTTCCAATCACAAGAGAAGGTTCTAAAATTAAATGATACCTCTAAGGCAGTGGTTGTTAAGAAGAGCTGTCTCTCTGGAGGCATTTGGCTTTTTCTGGAGAATTTTTGGTTGTTGCAACAAGGGTAGAAGAGGAGCTACTACTGGTTGCTAGTGGGCAGAGGATAAGGATGCTGCTATATCTTACAATACACAGGATAATTCCCTGAACAAACAATTACCAGGCTGAAAATGTCAATAGTGTCAAGACTGAGAAAACCTGCACTAAGGTCACAAAAATTTTTAAACTGGGCAAATAATTGTAACTACATATTTAAATTTTAAATAGTATCTCAACTCACCGATATAGAAAATGTAGAGATTAGCATTCTCTCACTTTCTTATAGTCTTCAACTTATTTCTGCATCCTATAATTAATTTTAACATATAATTAACCTTTTAATTATAAAAATGTGTCCAAAATTGTTTAATCTTGGCTCTAAATTTAAATGAGTTTTATATTCACCCTCAAACTTTATAACATGTTGCAGCCATTACTGATTTTTTAATTTGAATCCTTTTAATTAGCTAGTTCTTTTTAATGGAGTTTTTTTTTTTTTTTTTTTTTTGAAGAGTAGTTTTAGGTTCACGGTAAAATTGAGCAGAAAGAACAGAGATTTTCACATACTTCCTTATTCCATACACTAGGAGCGTACCCCACTATCATCATGCCCCGGAGAGTAGTATATTTGTTACAATTGATGAACCTATACTGACACATCATTATCCCCCAAAGTACATAGTTTACATTACAGTTCACTCTTGCTGTGGCACACTCTATGGCTTTAGACAAATGTATAATGACAGGTATCCATCACTGTGATCACACAGAATAGCTTCACTGCCCTAAACATCCTCTGTGCTCCTCCTGTTCATCCATCCCCACCCCTACCCCTGGCAACCACTTATCTTTTTACTGTCTCCAGAATTGTGCCTTGTCCAGAATGTCATATAAGTGAATTTGTACCCTATTTTGCCTTTTCAGATTGGCTTCTTTCATTTAATAACATGTATTTAAGGTTCCTCCATGTCTACTGATGGTTTGACAGTGCATTCTTTTCAGCACTGAGTAACAGTCTACTGTCTGTATGGGCCACAGTTTATTTATCCATTCACCTACAGAAGGACATCTTGGTTGTTTCCAAGTTTTGTGAATAAAGGCTCTATAAACACATCTATGGTGCAGGTTTTTATGTAGACATAGTTTTCAACTCTTGTGGCTACACACCAAGGAGCGTGATTTCCACATGAAGTGGGAAGAGTATGTCTAGTTTTTTAAAAAATTTTGACTGGATTTCATAATCAAGTTTTTTTTCCCAACTCCTAGAAGGACCTCAAGTACATTTTATTGAAGGATATTGATCAATTACTTTTGTTCTAAAATAATACCATATCTCTGTCTTCCACACCTTTAATTGCTCTGTAATTGCTTTGCTCTCTTTGTGATTTTCCTCTGTATTCATTACAATTATACTTAGCCTTTCTTTTTTAGTAGCAATTTAACTTTTCATCTTGTCAATTTTTCTCATTTAATTTACAAATTATTTTCTTACAATGCTGTTTTCATTTCCAATTTATTTACTAATCTCTGTAATATATATTTCATATAATTTGGTTTCTTTATTATTTGGTTTTTAATTTATTTTTATCAAATTAATATATGTATTTTTAATATACAGTAAATATTCTTTCTACTAGTTATTTCCTCCCACTCCAAATCTTGCCTCATGCTTGGTGCTTTGTATCTTTTTAAAATACATTACTCTTGCTAGAGTAGAGCTGCATACTTGCAAAGCCTCTTTAAGTATCTTTGGTTATAAATGAACAGCTCTGCCCTGATTTGATATAGGAGATCAATGCTTCTCAAACCAGCTATGTTTAAGACCAGTTTTCTTTTTCCCATATTTTGTTTCATTTCTAATCCATCTTGGGCTGATAGCTAGTACTTCTACGCATGTCTCAGACCCCAGTTCAATATCATTTGAACCAAAATATGCACTGTTAAATGAGATGAGTCCAGTGATTTTTTTTTAATCTCAACAATGACAAATTTCTATCAAAGTTCCTAAATTATTCCTCTCAACTTACATACCTTTCTCAGTGTGAGCCACTGACAGACATTTCATGGAATGCCATCAGCCCAAAGCCCACACTCTAAGTAAGAGTGTGTGATTATTTCTTGACTTCTTTCCAACTCTATGTCAGGTTGGTTTATTTTTATCTCTGGCTACAAAAGTTCTGTGTCAACATATACTACCATTTATCTACTTTTTTGTAGCCTGAGGGCAAACTATTGAGATTTCTGGAGGGATCATTTGACAATAAGTGTAGCCCTGGTTGTTTCTATATTTTGTGATTAGGTTATATAATTTACATGAAAATTTGTTCAATTTAGTTACTGGGGTTGTTGTATAACGAACGGGGCTATTATTAATGGCATGTATCTACTGGATTATTGATATTCTCCCCAATTTAACATAAAGGCCTACAATTTTCACTTCTATCTAAGAGCAATGTCTCTACTTTCAAGTATCTCTCCCACTCAGCCATTCTATTGATGCCTAGAAATTGAGAAAAAATATAACAATCCCCATTGGATTCACTTTTCTGTAGATCTGCAGTATGATAACAATTATCAGGAATTTTGTCAAATAACAACATGGCTTTTGAGAGGTAGAGATGAGATCAGGAGCTGCCTCAATACACACCTTGATCTTCTATGTTTGTCTTTAGCCAGCATTTTTTTTTTAAATATATGCCATTTTATTGGATTCTTTATTTTTTCTTTTCCTTATTGTTAAACTTATTACATTTATTAAGTAAATATTGAGGAAGGAAGATTCCCTTACGTCTACGAATTCCATTTGACTTTGAGTTTTCATTTGTACTTTAAATAATAGTTTTTTAAAAATTTTTATTAGAGTATAGTTGACTTACAATGTTGTGTTAGTTTCAGGTATACAGCAAAGTGAATCACTTATATATACACATACAGCCACTTTTTTTTTTTTTTTAGATTCTTTTCCCATATAGGCCATTACAAAGTACTGAGTAGAGTTCCCTGTGCCATACAGAGGTTCTTATTAGTTATCTATTTTAGATACAGTAGTATGTATATGTCAGTCCCAATCTTCCAATTTATCCCTCGCCCCCATCCCCTGGTAACCATGTTTGTTTTCTACATCCGTGACTCTACTTCTGTTTTGTATGTAAGTTCATTTGTACCCTTTTTTTAGATTCCACATATAAGTGCTATCATGAGATAGTTGTCTTTCTGTGTCTGACTTACTTCACTTAGTATGACAATCTCTAGGTCCATCCATGTTGCTGCAAATGGCATTATTTTGTTCTTTTTTATGTCTGAGTAATATTCCATTGTATATATGTACCACATCTTCTTTATCCGTTCCACTGTTAATGGACATTTAGGTTGCTTCCATTACCCAGCTATTGTAAATAGCACTGCAATGAACACTGGGGTACATGTATCTTTTCAAATTAAGGTTTTCTCCAGGTATATGCCTACGAGTGGGATTGCTGGGTCATATGGTCGTTATATTTTTAGTCTCTTAAGGAACCTCCATACTGTTCTCCATACTGGCTGCCCCAATTTACATTCCCACCAAAAGTGTAGGAGGGTTCCCTTTTCTCCACACTTTCTCCAGCATTTTTTGATGATGGCCATTCTGACTGGACTGAGGTAATAGCTCATTGTAGTTTGATTTGCATTTCTCTAATAATTAGTGATGTTGAGCATATTTTCATGTGCTTTTAGGCCATCTGTATATCTTCTTTGGAGAAATGTCTATTTAGATCTTCAGCCCATTTTCTGATTGGGTTTTATTTTTTGATTTTGAGCAGCATGAGCTGTTTGTATATTTTGGAGATTAATCCCTTGTCAGTTGCTTAGTTTGCAAATATTTTCTCCCATTCTGAGGGTTGTCTTTTTGTTTTGCTTATGGCTTCCTTTGTTATGCAAAAGCTTTTAAGTTTAATTACATCCCATTTGTTTTTATTTTCATTACCTAGATGATGGATCAAAAAAGATCTTGCTGCGATTTATGTCATAGAGTGTTCTGCCTATGTTTTCCTCTAAGAGTTTTACAGTGTCCGGCCTTACATTTAGGTCTTTAATCCATTTTGAGTTTATTTTTGTGTATGGTGTTAGGGAGTATTCTAGTTTCATTCTTTTACATGTAGCTGTCCAGTTTTCCCAGCATTATTTATTGAAGATAACGTCTTTTCTGCATTGTCTATTCTTGCTTCCTTTGTCATAGATTAGGGGACCATAGGTACGTGGGTTTATCTCTGGGCTTTCTATCCTGTTCCATTGTTCTATATTTCTGTTTTTGTGCCAGTACCATACTGTTTTGATTACTGTAGCTTCATAGTATAGTCTGAAGTCAGGGAAACTGATTTACTTTTAAGTAATATTTTGTACAGGGAGATTTCATTATATGTTTTCTAAAATTACATGTGTAAGTAGGCATGGGATAAATAATAAAGAAATAAATTCTAGATCTTATAAAAATTCTGTTCTTAATAAGACATGGCTATTGAAGAATAAAGTTATTATTGTGGGAAACAATGACTATTTTTGGTAAGCATTGAGAAATAACCCTGAAAGCTAAAAAAATAATTCTGGTTGGGCTATAAACCTTAACAGACACCTCACCAGAGAAGATATGCAAATGGCAAATAAGAACATTAAAAGATGCTCATTTGTCATCAGGGAAATGTGAATTAAAACAACAATGAGATACCAATACACATATATGAGAATGGTTGAAATCTGGAACACTGATAACAGCAAATATTAGGGGAGATGTGGAGCAGGTAATTCTCATTTACTGCTGGGAGGAATGCAAAATGGCACAGCCACACTGGAAGACAGTTTGGCAATTTCTTACAAAACTATATTCCTCATCTTATCTGGCAGATAGGGCAGGTGAATCCATGTAAGCCAAATTCCTTGGCCAGGGTTGACTCAGAAGGCAATTTTAGGTCATGGATGTTGATAGATCCCTTAATACTCTATAGAGTCATACAGACAGCACAGACAGAGATGCTCAGTCTTAAAAAAATAAAAAAGGAGGGAGGAGCTTCAAGATGGCGGAAGAGTAAGACGTGGAGATCATCTTCCTCCCCACAGATACATCAGAAATACATCTACATGTGGAATTGCCCCTATAGAACACCTACTGAACGCTGGCAGAAGACCTCAGACCTCCCAAAAGGCAAGAAACTCCCCACGTACCTGGGTAGGGCAAAAGAAAAAAGAAAAAAGAGACAAAGAATAGGGACGGGACCTGCACCAGCGGGAGGGGGATGTGAAGGAGGAAAGGTTTCCACACACTAGGAAGGCCCTTCAAGGGCAGAGACAGCTGGGGTGGAGGGGGAAGCTTTGGAGCCATGGAGGAGAGCGCAGTAACAGGGGTGCGGAGGGCAAAGCGGAGAGATTCCCGCACAGAGGATTGGTGTTGACCAGAACTCAACAGCCCAAGAGGCTTCTCTGCTCACCCGCCGGGACAGGTGGGGGCTGGGAGCTGAGGCTTGGGCTTTGGAGGTCAGATCCCAGGGAGAGGACTGGGTTTGGCGGAGTGAACACAGCCTGAAGGGGGCTAGTGCACCACGGCTAGCTGGGAGGGATTCCGGGAAAAGGTCTGGAACTGCCGAAGAGGCAAGAGACTTTTTCTTCCCTCTTTGCTTCCTGGTGCGCGAGGAGAGGGATTAAGAGCGCTGCTTAAAGGAGCTCCAGAGACGGCGCAAGCCACGGCTATCAGCGCGGACCCCAGAGATGGGCATGAGACGCTAAGGCTGCTGCTGCAGCCACCAAGAAGCCTGTGAGCAAACACAGGTCACTATCCACGCCGCCCTTCTCGGGAGCCTGTGCAGCCTGCCACTGCCAGGGTCCCAGGATACAGGGACAACTTCCCAGGTAGAACGCACAGCGCACCTCAGGCTGGTGCAACAACACGCTGGCCTCTGCCGCCGCAGGCTCAACCCGCATCTGTGCCCCTCCCTCCCCCTGGCCTGACTGAGCCAGAGCCCCTGAATCAGCTGCTCCTTTAACCCCGTCCTGTCTGAGTGAAGAACAGAAGCCCTCAGATGACCTACACACAGAGGCAGGTCCAAATCCAAAGCTGAACCCCGGGAGCTGTGCGAACAAAGAAGAGAAAGGGAAATTTCTCCCAGCAGCCTCAGGAGCAGCGGATTACAGCTCCACAATCAACTTGATGTACCTGCATCTGTGGAATACCTGAACAGAAAACGAATCATCCCAAATTGAGAAGTCTGAGCCACGCGGGTGAAAGGCTTTTGGTGCTCCAGCCAGAAGTCAGTGCCGTGCTTCTGAGGTGGAGGAGCCAACTTCAGGACACTGGTCCACAAGAGACCTCCTAGCCCCACGTAAAATCAAATGGCAAAAATCTCCCAGAGATCTCCATCTCAATGCCAAGACCCAGCTTCACTCAACGACCAGCAAGATACAGTGCTGGACACCCTATGCCAAACAACTAGCAAGACAGGAACACAGCCCCATCCATTAGCAGAGAGGTTGCCTAAAATCATAATAAGGTCACATACACCCCAAAACACACCACCAGACGTGGACCTGCCCACCAGAAAGACAAGATCCAGCCTCATCCACCAGAACACAGGCACTAGTCCCCTCCACCAGGAAGCCTACACAACCCACTGAACCAACCTTAGCCACTGGGGACGGACACCAAAACAACAGGAACTACGAACCCTGCAGCCTGCGAAAAGGAGACCCCAAACACAGTAAGTTAAGCAAAATGAGAAGACAGAGAAAAACACAGCAGATGAAGGAGCAAGGTAAAAACCCACCAGACCTAATAAATGAAGAGGAAACAGGCAGCCTGCCTGAAAAAGAATTCAGAATAATGATAGTAAACATGATCCAAAATCTTGGAAATAGAATAGAGAAAATACAAGAAACGTTTAACAAGGACCCAGAAGAACTAAAGAGCAAACAAACAATGATGAACAACACAATAAATGAAATTAAAAATTCTCTAGAAGGGATCAATAGCAGAATAACTGAGGCAGAAGAACGGATAAGTAACCTGGAAGATAAAATAGTGGAAATAACTACTGCAGAGTAGAATAAAGAAACAAGAATGAAAAGAACTGAGGACAGTCTCAGAGACCTCTGGGACAACATTAAACACACAAACATTCAAATTATAGGGGTCCCAGAAGAAGAAGAGAAAAAGAAAGGGACTGAGAAAATATTTGAAGAAAATATAGTTGAAAACTTCCCTAATATGGGAAAGGAAATAGTTAATCAAGTCCAGGAAGCATAGACAGTCCCATACAGGATAAATCCAAGGAGAAAGACGCCAAGACACATATTAATAAAACTATCAAAAATTAAATACAAAGAAGACATATTAAAAGCAGCAAGGGAAAAACAACAAATAACACACAAGGGAATCCCCATAAGGTTAACAGCTGGTCTTTCAGCAGAAACTCTGCAAGCCAGAAAGGAGTGGTAGGGCATATTTAAAATGATGAAGGAGAAAAACCTACAACCAAGAACCCAGCAAGGATCTCATTCAGATTTGATGGAGAAATAAAAACCTTTACAGACAAGCAAAAGCTGAGAGAGTTAAGCACCACCAAACCAACGTTACGACAAATGCTAAAGGAACTTCTCTAGACAGGGAACACAAGAGAAGGAAAAGACCTACAATAACAAACCCAAAACAATTAAGAAAATGGGAATAGGAACATACATATCGATAATTACCTTAAATGTAAATGGATTAAATGCTCCCACCAAAAGACACAGACTCGCTGAATGGATACAAAAACGAGACCCATATATATGCTGTCTACAAGAGACCCACTTCAGACCCAGGGACACATACAGACTGAAAGTGAGGGGATGGAAAAAGATATTCCATGCAAATGGAAATCAAAAGAAAGCTGGAGTAACAATTCTCATATCAGACAAAATAGACTTTAAAATAAAGACTATTACAAGACACAAAGAAGGACACTACATAATGATCAAGGGATAGATCCAAGAAGATATAACAATTGTAAATATTTATGCACCAAACATCGGAGCACCTCAATACATAAGGCAAATGCTAACAGCCATAAAAGGGGAAATCGACAGTAACACAATCTTAGTAGGGGACTTTAACACCCCACTTTCACCAATGGACAGATCATCCAAAATGAAAATAAATAAGGAAACACAAGCTTTAAATGATACATTAAACAGGATGGACTTAATTGATATTTATAGGACATTCCATCCAAAAACAACAGAATACACATTCTTCTCAAGTGCTCATGGAACATTCTCCAGGATAGAGCATATCTTGGGTCACAAATCAAGCCTTGGTAAATTTAAGAAAATGGAAATCGTATCAAGTATCTTTTCCGACCACAACGCTGTGAGACTACATATCAATTACAGGAAAAGATCTGTAAAAAATTCAAACACACAGAGGCTAAACAATACACTACTTAATAACCAAGTGACCACTGAAGAAATCAAAGAGGAAATGAAAAAATACCTAGAAACAAATGACAATGGAGACACGATGACCCAAAACCTATGGGATGCAGCAAAAGCAGTTCTAAGAGGGAAGTTTATAGCAATACAATCCTACCTTAAGAAACAGGAAACATCTCAAATAAACAACCTAACCTTGCACCTAAAGTAATTAGAGAAAGAAGAACAAAAAAACCTAAAGTTAGCAGAAGGAAAGGAATCATAAAGACCAGATCAGAAATAAATGAAAAAGAAATGAAGGAAACGACAGCAAAGATCAATGAAACTAAAAGCTGGTTCTTTGAGAAGATAAACAAAATTGATAAACCATTAGCCAGACTCATCAAGAAAAAAAGGGAGAAGACTCAAATCAATAGAATTAGAAATGAAAAAGAAGTAACAACTGACACTGCAGAAATACAAAGGATCATGAGAGATTACTACAAGAAACTCTTTGCCAATAAAATGGACAACCTGGAAGAAATGGACAAATTCTTAGAAATGCACAACCTGCTGAGACTAAACCAGGAAGAAACAGAAAATATGAACAGACCAATCACAAGCACTGAAATTGAAACTGTGATTAAAAATCTTCCAACAAACAAAAGCCCAGGATCAGATGGCTTCACAGGCGAATTCTATCAAACATCTAGAGAAGAGCTAACACCTATCCTTCTCAAACTCTTCCAAAATATAGCAGAGGGAGGAACACTCCCAAACTCATTCTACGAGGCCACCATCACCCTGATACCAAAACGAGACAAAGATGTCATAAAGAAAGAAAACTACAGGCCAATATCACTGATGAACGTAGATGCAAAAATCCTCAACAAAATACTAGCAAACAGAATCCAACAGCACATTAAAAGGATCATACACCACGAGCAAGTGGGGCTTATTCCAGGAATGCAAGGATTCTTCAGTACATGCAAATCAATCATTGTGATACACCATATTAACAAATTGAAGGAGAAAAACCATATGATCATCTCAATCGATGCAGAGAAAGCTTTCGACAAAATTCAACACCCATTTATGATAATCCCTGCAGAAAGGAGGCATAGAGGGAACTTTCCTTAACATAATAAAGGCCATATATGACAAACCCACAGCCAACACCGTCCTCAATGGTCAAAAATTGAAATCATTTCCACTAAGATCAGGAACAAGACAAGGTTGCCCACTCTCACCACTATTATTCAACACAGTTTTGGAAGTGTTAGCCACAGCAATCAGAGAAGAAAAAGAAATAAAAGGAATCCAAATTGGAAAAGAAGAAGTAAAGCTGTCACTGTTTGCAGATGACATGATACTACACATAGAGAATCCTAAAGATGCTACCAGAAAACTCCTAGAGCTAATCAATGAATTTGGTAAAGTAGCAGGATACAAAATTAATGCACAGAAATCTCTGGCATTCCTATACACTAATGATGAAAAATCTGAAAGTGAAATTAAGAAAACACTCCCATTTATCATTGCAACAAAAAGAATAAAATATCTAGGAATAAACCTACCTAAGGAGACAAAAGACCTGTATGCAGAAAATTATAAGACAATGATGAAAGAAATTAAAGATGATACAAACAGATGGAGAGATATACCATGTTCTTGGATTGGAAGAATCAACATTGTGAAAATGACTCTACTACCAAAAGCAATCTACAGATTTAATGCAATCCTTATCAAACTACCACTGGCATTTTTCACAGAACTAGTACAAAAAATTTCACAATTTGTATGGAAACAAAAAACACCCCGAATAGCCAAAGCAATCTTGAAAATGAAAAATGGAGTTGGAGGAATCAGGCTCCCTGATTTCAGACTATACTATAAAGCTACAGTAATCAAGACAGTATGGCACTGGCACAAAAACAGAAATATAGATCAATGGAACAGGATAGAAAGCCCGGAGATAAATGCATGCACATATTGTCACCTTATCTTTGATAAAGGATGCAAGAATATACAGTGGAGAAAAGACAGCCTCTTCAATAAGTGGTGATCAGAAAATTGGACAGCTACATGTAAAAGAATGAAATTAGAACACTCCCTAACACAATACACAAAAATAAACTTAAAATGGATTAAAGACCAAAATGTAAGGCCAGACACTATCAAACTCTTAGAGGAAAACATAGGCAGAACACTCTATGACATAAATCACAGCAAGATCCTTTTTGACCCACCTCCTAGAGAAATGGAAATAAGAACACAAATAAACAAATGGGACCTAATGAAACTTAAAAGCTTTTGCACAGCAAAGGAAACCATAAACAAGACCAAAAGACAACCCTCAGAATGGGAGAAAATGTTTCCAAATGAAGCAACTGACAAAGGATTAATCTCCAAGATTTACAAGCAGCTCATGCAGCTCAATATCAAAAAAGAAAAAAATCCAATCCAAAAATGGGCAGAAGACTTAAATAGACATTTCTCCAAAGAAGATATACAGATTGCCAACAAACACATGAAAGAATGCTCAACATCATTAATCATTAGAGAAATGCATATCAAAACTACAGTGAGATATCATCTCACACCGGTCAGAATGGCCATCGTCAAAAAATCTACAAACAATAAATGCTGGAGAGTGTGTGGAGAAGAGGAAACACTCTTGCACTGTTGGTGGGAATGTAAATTGATACAGCCACTATGGAAAACAGTATGGAGGTTCCTTAAAAAACTAAAAATAGAACTACCATACGACCCAGCAATCCCACTACTGGGCATATACCCTGAGAAAACCATAATTCAAAAAGAGTCATGTACCAAAATGTTCACTGCAGCTCTATTTACAATAGCCAGGACATGGAAGCAACCTAAGTGTCCATCAACAGATGAATGGATAAAGAAGATGTGGCACATATATACAATGGAATATTACTCAGCCATAAAAAGAAATGAAATTGAGTTATTTGTAGTGAGGTGGCTGGACCTAGAGTCTGTCATACAGAGTGAAGTAAGTCAGAAAGAGAAAAACAAATACCGTATGTTAACACATATATATGGGTCCTAAAAAAAACCAAAAAACAGGTCATGAAGAACCTAGGGGCAGGACGGGAATAAGGATGCAGACCTACTAGAGAATGGACTTGAGGATATGGGGAGGGGGTGGGGTGAGATGTGACAGGGTGAGAGAGTGTCATGGACATATATACACTACCAAATGTAAAACAGATAGCTAGTGGGAAGCAGCCGCATAGCACAGGGAGATCAGCTCGGTGCTTTGTGACCACCTAGAGGGGTGGGATAGGGAGGGTGGGAGGGAGGGAGACGCAAGAGGGAAGAGATATGGGAACATATGTATATGTATAACTGATTCACTTTGTTATAAAGCAGAAACTAACACACCATTGTAAAGCAATTATACTCCAATAAAGATGTTAAAATAAATAAATAAAATAAATAAATAAATAAAAAGGAAAATAAAAGAAAGTCTAAAATACCACCATGGGAAAATGTGGCATTTATAAAATTGGATGAAGAATTTACTGTTATTTTTTTAAAATGTTGGATTACTGATGTTCATAAGAGCGACACTGTAAACCAAAATATGAATAGGGACTTTAGGTTTTTAATATACATATTTTCCAAAATAATCAATATTTTTTAATAAAGGAAAGGAGTGAGTGTAATCTCTCACTAGACAGACTAGATTCTCTAGTGAGAATCTCTCACTAGACAGAAATCTATTAAGTACCTTCTTTTTAAGGAGTAATGTATTAAGCATATTACTTAGAATATTATATTGAACCATAAGGACAGAGCAGTTATTATTTATCACTGCAACTCTAAGGTATCAAAACTTAATAAGAGATAAGCAATCAAACTTTTCTGTTGAATAACTGGATGGATTGGTGGTTGAGAAGATTGACTTTGTAAAAGTACTGAATTAACAGTGAATAGATTAGGTTCAAGTCTGAGTTCTACTACTGATTATTTTACAGTCTTCTACAGGTCACTGTATTCCTTTGCTTCAATTTCCATTTTAAATGTATTGATTACACAAGTTGTATCTCAGTGTTTAGAAACTTTTAGATTCCGTCAGATTGAACCCTATGACATTACTGTTTTTGTCCATGTAGTATCATCAATTTCATAGGTTTCGCATAATAAAAAGTAACCTATTCTTCCCAATGAAAATCTCACCAAGTTATTTTGTACATACTGACAAATTTATCTTAAATTTTGTATAGAATGGGAAAAGGCCTAATTTAGCCAATGTAATACTGAAGAATAACAACAAACATGGAACATACATAATGTTTATTTTTAATGTATCTCCATATATATACACACACACCTGTTTCTGTTTATCTTGTATATGTGTGTATACACACACACACACACATTTATGCTTATAGTTTATAAGGTGGAACTATGCCAGATGTTAGAGATAAAACAATGAATAAAGTATGGCCCTAAATTTGAAGAATTCAAGTTTTCTCCATTGGATGTTACAATTGTTTGAAATGTTGGAAAGATAGACAAATGTCATGCTAGATTTGTTGGGACTGCTAAATATTCTTCAGGAACTAAGAGTTATCTACACACCTGCCTCCTCCCCAACACATACATTTTGCCAGTGATGGGATTAATTCTGGCCACTGAGTCAAAAGGAAAAGTCTATTCTGTTCTTTTTCAGATGACATTCCCTCCAATAAAAAAGACTGACGATATAAGGGAGGAGAAAACAAACCAAACAAAACTTTTAGCTCTATCGTCTTCCTTCCAATTTAGAACATAGACATGTGAAGATGTGACATTTGAAGCTATGCAGCCATGTGCCTAACACAGTACTTAATGTATGAAAGGGCTTACTGTGAAAATGAGGCCCTCAAGAATAATATGGTGTGAGGTACAATCTGTAGAATCATGTAGTTATTTTTATATAACATAAACATTTTTTACAAGCAGTGATTAGTTTGTCAATCTTTCATTTATAATCAAAATTACCTTACTCGATTCAATAAGAAAGGAATTAATTAAGTGGAGGCCTCATACCTGTCTATTTGATCTCATATCTGAATAAGCATAATTAAAGTAGGGCCTTCGATGCATACTGTTTTACATAACAGCATGATATAAAATGGAAGTAGCAAATGTTGATGAACCAATTAATGAAAATGAAGTTAAACAAGACAATCTGTGAACTACTGGGACTAAATGGCCAGAATTTACAAAATGTATTTCCTAAAATGATGGGTGGGATGGTTATACTGGATTTATTTATTCGAATGCCTCCCTGTTTCTCTCTCTTTCTCTCTCTCTCTCTCCGCACCGCCCCCCCCCCCACCACCAGGACCTGCTATCCCTCACTATTAGTACAGCAGTGATCCTGAGGATCACTTCACTATACAATTTTAATGTGGCCCACTGATTTGCAAATTAATATCCTACAGAAAATTGTAACACGTCTCAGAACAACATGAATATGATTTGTCTCCTTTACTAAAAAGTATCTGTAATCAGGATTCATTCACAGCTTAATCTTTTCTATATCGTCTACATGTCCACATTAAACATATTTTTTTAAAACCAACACAATCAGACAGAAAATACTAATGTGGCCATGTTTATAATTTTAATTCTTTTGCAATGTAGGCCCCAAATGGTGATTTGCAAGTCATTTTCATATTTCAGCCTCTTTGAATAGCCATGCTCACAAATGGAGATTTACAATATCGGGCATGCTTGACAGTGGAAGGTCTGGATGCCAAGTGAGGAATCTACTTCTAAACGGATGCCAAAGCATTGTGTGTTCCACATATATTCGTAACTGCCAAGCAGCCTTTCTAAGTGACTTTTTCTAATTCCTCTGCAGATTATGCTTCTAATTTTTAAAACAGTTAGTTAATAGCTATGGATCTCCCTCAAACTTTCCATTTTTCAAGCATGAAATTCATGTAAAGATTATTTCGCGTAGTTCTGAAAGCATCCCCTTGTCATTCACCGTATTCTGAGAACCAATGTGCTCATTTTCTAATCCTTGTTAATGTCACTAATGTTGAAGGAAAAGAGCAGTTAACACTGGCAAAAAGTATTAAAATGATCATTTTTTTAATACCCTGTGTCTCTTCTCAGCTTGCTAATCATGGAATAAACACTATTATTTTCAAGTATTACATACAAAAGAGAGTTTAATAATTTGTTGCTATAGATAGGCAGAATCTCTCAACGAGTCACATAAATACTTTAAACAACAGAAAGGCACAGATTGCAATATGAGTAGTCTGGTATACTTCGTGCCCTCTAGAACACATATCAACAATAAAGGGTACAAAGTTTTAGACACATCTAAGTGTAAGATCTGGGGGAAAGCACTGTTGGATTGCTTGTCTAAATCTAGAATGATCCTAAAGAAATATATATATTTTTCAAATAAAAAACCTAAACATGAAAAGCAGATAATGTTCAATATTTAGTACAAGCAAAAGCTACTGTCTTTAGTGTTAGAATGTAAAGATTCTGTTTACCTAAAATTTATACCAATTTACATTGTGTAATCTTAATTTAGGAACATCATTATCCACTCTTTAATTTTCATTGTGTCAAATTTATCTGTTTTGTTGTCTGTGCTGTTGGGGTCATATTTAAGAAACCACTGCCAAATCCAAGGCTGTAAATATTTGCTCCTATGTTTTCTTCTAAGAGTTTCATAGCTTTAGCTCTTAAATTTAGTTATGTGTTTCATTTTGAATTATTTTTTTTGTATATGGTGTAAGGTAGGGTCCAAACTTCATTCTTTTGCTTGTGTATATCCAATTTTACCATTACTATTTTTGAACACACTTTCCTTTTCCCAGTAAATAACTTAACCACTTAACTGCAGTATCAAGGTTAAAGGAAAAGAGTACTAAAAATAACTATAGCTACTATAATTTAAGGCATATACAACATAAAAATAGGTAAATTGTGACATCAATAACATAAAAGGGGAGAGTAAAATGGTAGAGTTGTTGTGTTCTTAACTAGAGAGGGATTGTAATTATTGGTATACATTATTTTATATATTGGTATAAAATCGTTCCGTATTATCTTTTATCAGAAATGTAATAACTTCTGAATAATTTATATAAGGTTTGACCTATATTATGAATTAACCTTGAATAATTCTGCCCATCTCTAACGTGCAGTGTTGACTAGTTTTCTCCATTGACTGAACTGCTTAAGACAATGAACCAATGGGGATCATATCAGGCAGGGAAGACAACTGCTAGCACCTAGGAATATTAAATCAAGTAGTAAGCTTTCTCTTCTAGTTTCTCCAGTTGTATTTGCTGGAGAACCCTATACCATTTTTTAAAGTCCTTAGGGGCAATGTTCGTGTCTGATTCACTTTCATATTTTTTTGTCTCTCTACCTCACATAGCACCTCTCATACAATAAGTACAAAATAAGTATTTATAAAGTACACATAAATTATTTAATTAAATGTTAAGTTTTGCAATATATCCCTCCCCTAGCACAGCAATATGATAATTACAGCAGATGACTAATAAATAACTGAATGTATTTAGAATTGTACCAAATAAAGAACCCCACTTTTCTTTTTTCTTTGTCTTTTTTTCTCATAGTTTATAATCCATTTAAGGATCCTCAGTCAAGAAAGAACAAGTCTTCTCCAAGTATTTGGCCTCTCCCTCTCTTTTTTTATTTCAAAATTCTTTATTGACCCAAGGAAAAATCATCAGGATGGCAAAAAAAATTCTTCCAGCTTTACTGGGATATATTTGACATATAAATCAAACTTTAAGTTTAAAGCGTACACCTTGCTGATTTGATACGATTATATATTGCAAAATGATTACCTCCAAGGTGTTAACTAACACCTCCATCACGTCACATAATTACCATTTCTTTTTTTGGAGTGAGAACATTTAAGATTTATTCTCTTAGCAACTTTCATGTACATAATACAGAATTGTAAATGATAATCACAATGCTGTGCATTAGATGATTAAAACATTTTCTAACTGGAATTTTGCAACATTTGACCAACATCTTCTCATTTCTCCCACCTCTCATCCACTGCTAACCACTATTCTACTCTCTGTCTCTAAGTGTTTATGTATAAGTGATATCATACATTATTTGTCATTTTCTGTCTCTTTCACTTAGCATAATGCCATCACCACCTACCCAGGTTGTTGCAGGTGGCAGGATTTTCTTCTTTCTCATGGCTGAATAATATTCCATTGTATATATATTTTTTTCCCACATCTTCTTTATCCATTCGTCCATTCACAGACAGGTTGTTTCCATATATTGGCTATTGTGAGTAACACTGCAATAAACATGAGGGTGCAGGTATCTCTTTAATATCCTATTTTCATTTCCTTTGGATACATCTCCGGAAGTGAAATTGCTGGATAATATGGTAGTTGTTTTTAATTTTGTGAGGAACCTCCATATTGTTTTCCACTATGGTTGTACTCGTTTACAGTCCCACCAACAGTGCACAAGGGTATTTTTCTTTCTTCATACTCACCAATACTTGTTATCTCTTGTCTTATTTATGATAGCCATTCTAACAGATATGAGGAGATACCTCACTGTGGTTATGACTTGTATTGCCTCGATGATTAGTCATGTTGAACATCTTTTCATGTACCTGTTGGCCATGTGTATGTCTTCCTTGGAAAAAAGTCAGATTGTTTGATTTTTGTTATTGAGTTGTATGAGCTCTTTATATATTTTGGATATTGACCCCTTATAAAATACATGGTTTTCAAATAATTTCTTCCATTCTGCACATTGCCGTTTCATCTTGTTGACTGTTTCTTTTGCTGTGCAGAACTTTTCAGTCTGATGCAGTTCCACTTAATGATTTTTGCTTTGGTGTCATATCCAAAAAACCATTGCCAAGATCAATGCCAAGAAGTTTTTCCCTATGTTTTCTTAGCAGTTTTATTGTTTCAAGTCTCATGTTCAAGTCTTTAACCCATTTCAAGTTAACACTTCACTTACAGTCATCAGAGGAAAAGGAACAACCTAATTTGAGTTTAATGACTTAGAAGCATATTGTCCCTGAGTGCACATCAAAGATTCTCCCATTGTTTTGTACTCAGATATTATAAAAGGGCCTCAGGAAAAAAAAATCAAGTTGAATCCTAAGTCTCTTGAGAGGAAGTACCTTAGTGCTCTTTATTTCTTAAACACAAAATCTCTCAACTCTCCTGGGTAGATTTGGAGCCATATTATAAAGGGCTGTGGGGCAAGAATTTCAAAGTGGCTTACACCTATGTATTTCACAAATGATTTCTTTGTACTTCATGAATGATTTACTCCTAGGTATTTCATCATGTATATGCTTTTTTGATCAAAAGTTTTTGGGCTCTATAAAAAAATCAGGATTTTTATTTCTATAATGTCTCAATTATATCCCCCCTTTTTTCTATGTTTGTTTCTTCTCTTTTTTAGGGGTTTTTGGAGTTGGTGTCAGGTAGCTATAGAGTATAATGGTAAGCAAAATGAGTATTTTGGTCTTATAAATAACACTTGAAGTCCTGACTCCACTTGACATTTCTCTGAGTTTTCTGGATTGAGAAAATAGGCATAGAGAAATACCATTGTTCTCTATTATTGGAGTAAGAAATAAAATGTAGGTTTTTTGAAAGATAAGGATAAGTTTAATTATCTATATGCTGGATATATGGTGATTCCTGTGGAAATACTGAAGAGGCAGTTGGATATACAGGTCTTTGAGAAGTGAAGTCTGGGCTGGAAATATAAATGATGAAGTTGCTAAGTGGCTGAGGTCACATAAAGAAAGAACATTGAGCAAGAGACTAGAGTCCAGGCAGAGCACAGATAGAAGAGGTAACTATGTGAAGAAAGTGTTTCCAGATAGAAGATTAGAATACTGGGTAGAATGCTGTTGAATACTCATGTAAGACCAGGACTCAATGTTTCATTTGCATTTAATGACACAGCAGGGTATTTCATAAACTGATATTTGTCTACCAAAAACTATTTTCCCAGTCTCCATTATGAACATGTAAGAGATGAACATACACAATTCATTTTACTTTTCCAGCTTCACTGAGATATAATAGACAAAACTTTGTGTTAGTTTAAGGTGTACAACATAATAATTTATGTATATATTGAAAAATGATTATCACAATAAATTTAGTTAACACATCCATCACCTCACATAGATACATTTTGTTGTTATTGTACTGAGACCTTTTAAAATCTATTCTCTTAGTAACTTTCAAATATACAATACAGTACTCTTTACGGTCCCCATGGTGCACATCTCAAGAACTTATTTATCTCTTAACTGGGAGTGCCTACCTTTCAACCACCTTCACCCATATCTGCCCAAACCCCCTTTCCCCTGGCTCATCACCTCTGGCAACCACCAATCTCTTCTCTGTTTCTGTGAGTTTGATTTTTTTTTTTTATTCCACATGTGAGATCATACAGTGTTGTCTTTATCTAATTTATTTCACTTAGCATAATGCCATTTAGGCCCTTCCAGATTGTCACAAATGGTAGGATTTCTTTTTCATGGTCGAATAGTATTCCACTGACTACATATACTACATTTCTTTATCCACTGATCCATTGTGGTACACGTAATTCATTTCCATGTCTTAGCTATTGTAAATGATGTTGCAATGAACATGGTGCTGCAGATGTCTCTTCAAGATAGTGACTTCACTTCCTTTGGATATATACTCAGAAGTGGAATTGCTTTTTGAGGAACCTCCACAGTATTTTCCATAGCGGTTGTGCATTGCCACCAACAGTGTACAAGAGTTCCTTTTCTTCACGGCCTTGAAAACACTTGTTATCGCTTGCATTTGATGATAGCCATTCAGGTGTAACAGGTGTAAGGTGATATCTCATAGTGGTTTTAATTTGTATTTCCCTGATGATTAGTGATGCTAAGCACCTTTTAATGTTCCTTTTGTCCATCTAAATATCTTCTTTGGAAAAATGTCTATTCGGGTCCTTTGCCCATTTTTAAATTGAATTAGTTGGAGTTGTTTTGCTTATGAATTGTATTAGTCCCTCATATGTAAGATATGCAATTTACCAGTATTTTCTCCCATTCTGTAGGTTAAGCTTCTATTTTGTTGATTCTTCCTTTTGCTGTGTAGAAGCTTTTGAGGTACTCCCACTTCTTTATTTAGCTTTTGTTTCTTATGCTTCAGGTGTCATATCCAAAAAGTCATTGCCAAGACCAATGTCAAGTAGCTTTTCTCCTTTGTTTTCTTTTACTTTTATGGTTTCATGTCTTACACTTAGGTATTTTATCTATCAAGTTAATTTTTGTGAGTGATGTAAGATAGAGAGGGGTCTAGCTTCATTCTTTTACATGTAATTATCTAATTTTTCAGCACCATTTATTAAGGAGACTCTCTTTTCTCCATTGAGTATTCTTGGCTCCCTCTCAAATATTAGTTGACTGTATATGCATGAGTTTATTTCTGGGCTCTCATTTTCTGTTCCATTGGTCTATGTGTGTTTTTTATTGACAGTACCATACTGTTTAATTACTATAGCTTTATAATACAGTTTGAAATCATGACGTGTGGTGTCTCCAGCTTTGTTCTCTCTCAGTATTGCATTGCACATTCAGGGTCTTTTGTGATTCCATATAAATATTACAATTGTTTTTCTACTTATACAAAAACTGCCATTGCAATCTTAATAGGAGTTTCATTGACCCAAAAGATGGCTTTGGGTAGTGTGGCCATTTTAAAAATACTATTTCTTCCAATCCATGAACATGAAATATCTTTCCATTTTTTTGTATATTCTTCAGTCTCTTCATCAATATCTTACAGTTTTCAGTGTATAGCTCTTTCACCTCATTGGTTAAGTTTATTCCTGAGTATCTCATTGTTTTTGATGGTATCGTAAAGGCGATGGCTTTCTTTTTCCTTTTCAGATAATTCATTGCTAGTATATATATGCTACTGATTTTCATATGTTGATTTTATATACTGCTGCTTTACTGAATTTGTTCATTAGTTCTAACGGTTTTTTGGTGGAGTCTTAAGGATTTCCTATATATAAAATCATGTTATCTGCAGAGATTATTTTACTTCTTCCTTTTCAATTTGGATGCTTTTTATTTCTTCTTCTTGCCTGATTGCTCTTGCTAAAATTTCCAGTACTGTGCTATGCTGAATAGAAATGGTGAGACTGGGCACCTTTATCTTGTTCCTGATCGTACAGAAAAAGCTTTCAACATTTCACCATTAAGTACAATGTTAGCTGTAGTCTTGCATAAATATGCAATTTTTAAAAAACTATATTCCTCATCTTATCTTGCAGATAGGGCAGGTGAATCCATGTAAGCCAAATTCCTTGGCCAGGGCTGACTCAGACGGCAATTGCTCTTACACCCATTTTCTTTCTGCCTTCCTGCCCGGAATATGAATATAATACCTTGAGCAGGCCATCTTGCAGTGTGAGCATGGAAGTCACCCAATAAGGAATACAGAACAGAAAACAGGAGCCTAGATTTTTAATATATACCTCACAGCTGCAATTCTGGTCTTTCTTGTGCTTTTCTCATATGAGAGAAATATAAGCCCTTAGAATGATAACACTACTGTTATTTTGGGTCTCTGTTACCAGAAGTTGAACACATGTCATATCTGCTACAAAGTAATTATTACAGTTAGTAAAGGCTATTCCTATTAAGTTGGAATAAGACAGAAGAGAAGCCACTGAGTAGGTTAAGGAAATTAACTTATTTAACCATTACTAAAAACATAAAATAGGCCTGGAATTAAGTTAATCATTTGCAATACAGTGGTGAGAAGACAGATATGTTATTTGTCACTGTAGAGCTTATGGCCTAGTCACTGGCCATATTTCAATACCCTTTCACCTAAAAAGGTAGTGCTCAGAGTTTTAAACCATCATTTTGTAAATGAAGAGTTGATAAGTCTACCTGTGTCTCTTTGAGTTTGCTTTTCCTTTTTCCTCTGCGTTTTTGTTTTTGTTTGTACTTGTTTGTTTTAGTCTCAACTGCCTCCTTTCTCTCTGCACTGCCTCACTGACAAATATATTACGGGAAAAGATAATACTCGATTTCCATTTATCTGTCAATCTAGAATAAGTTATCTATGACTGAGGTCACAATTGACTTCCAAATGTGATTTTTAAGTATTTCTCCATAGTCATATTATCTAATCTTTCTCCAGTATAGGACAATGTTGACTACTCCCTCCTGGAAGGACTCTCCTTTTTTGGCATTTGTAATGGTATTCTATTTTGGGATTCCTCCACTCATTTGAAATGCTCAATATTTATAGATTAATTTTTCTTAATGTCAGTGTCCCTCAACCTCCAACCCAGGATCTTTCCTCTCTTCAACATATTTATTCTTCCTGAGAAATGATATCCATGTGTACGGCTTCAATTACCACTTTTGTCTTAATGATTTTCAACATCAGTAGCCCCTAGCCTAGACCTTGATTTTGAGATTCCTTTATTATTTAGTATAGTTTGCTATTACTGTTAGTTCAAGCTAGTTGGCCCACAAATAACTCAAATGCAATCCAGTATAATCTATTTCTACATAATAAGCCATGCCCTATTTTTGTATAGTTTTCCCTATTTCCCCATTCCTCTAACAAGTATGTACATCTTTCCATTTTTCCTGTCCAATTTCCTATAGAAGTAAACAAAACCACCATCTGCAACTTTTTCAAGATGAACATGTAATTATCTATGATTTAGTCCTCTCTTTTCATAAATCCTTAGCAGCCAATCGGTTACTAATAATCTACAATCGGCTTACAGAGATATATGGAATCTGTTCTCTTTCCCCGAATCATTTCCATTATCTTATCTACTTTCAAATATTCAAAATAAATTTTAATAGGTACCTTTGCTCATAAATATACATTTGTATTTATTTACATATACACATATATATCTAAATTTCTTAATATCTCCTAACTTTAGCTGCACATAACCATTTATTGCTTTAAAAGTCCGCATTTTTCTGTAACTCCAAGTCTTCGTATATTCTACACTTTTTCCCTTTATCTATTTTGAAGGTATCTTCTGCATCAAAATAATTTTTTAATGTATATCTCTCTTACTGAATACTTATTGCCTCTTCTTTCTCTGAATCTTGGGTTCTATATTCATGCAGTTATAGGAGTTATAGGAGAAATGCCTCCTATTTTGGGAAACAGTTAAACTACTGAGATTACTAAAAGAGCAGATATTCTGCTCTTCTTCATGTCCATGGTTTAAGGCTAAGGAAGGTGGGCATTTGTCACCATAAATTCTATTTTTCATGAAGCCAATGCCAAACTTCCTAAATTCCAGATTTTTGGTATTTAGCAATGTATTGACAAATGATGCTCGATAATTACATGTTAAATGAATACAATGTAATGACACCCGTAACTTTTACACCATTCTCAGGTAAAGGTGTATAAGGAGAAATCACAGTAGCAGATAATGTTAACTGTCATGCATTCTACTGACTCTCAATAAGAATTCACTAATATTGATTAGCTGAGAGTTATTAGAATAGGAATAAACATACTATTTCTCATTAAGGTGAATTATTACTTTCTGGCATTCTGTTCAGAATAAAGCACATTGCTAAACTAAAGAGTTAAAATTTAACCTTTGTTCCTGCCTAAATATGTTAAATAACCCATTTTTCATTTTTCCTGACATCTGTGGCCAACACTGTTGCAGTCTCAAATAAGAATAGATTGTGTAACTCCACATTATTTTAGGAAATAGGTGTTACTGCAGGGGATAGAAGATAATGTAATCTGAAGAAATGGTCTTGCTCTACTGTTGTGACAAAGATCATACCTTCCATTCCATGAGGTCAAAGAATATTTCTAATAGATCTAGCATGGTATTCTCCCAGAATCTAAAATAGTAAGCACTTAATACTAAAGTATATATTAAATGTTGGGCTAACATTAAATGAAGATATCTGTGAAATACTTAGGGCTGCAGTTTAGTCTTTAATATACTTTTATGAATTGAATTTCCAGAAAAGAAAATATATCATTTGTTCTATTATTCTTATTCTATTAACATCAATTTAATATGTATATTTATTTGGTCACACAAACATGCTTTTCTGAATCATTAGCAAAAACAAACCTACGAGTACATAAAACTCAAAGAGAAGGGAAAGAAAGAATATGCTAGTATTTGCAGATTTCTAGACAGCACTGAATGCTAGCTTCTCTGATAAACCTATAGAGCAACAAGAACTAAGGTAAAGAAGAAGATTTATGCAGCTGTTACATCAGTGCCTCAATAACATTTACTCCTCATTTTACAGATACCCACATATGGATAATATTGAAATTTACATGCTGTCAGTTTTTCCATAGTTTTTTTTTTTATTATCTATTTTATACATATTAGTGTATATATGTCAATCCCAATTTCCCAGTTCATCCCACCACCCACCCCCCACTTTCCCCCCCTTGGTGTCCATACGTTTGTTCTCTACATCTGTGTCTCTATTTCTGCCTTGCAAACCAGTTCATCTGTACCATTTTTCTAGATTCTACATGTATGTGTTAATATACAATATTTGGTTTTCTCTTTCTGACTTACTTCACTCTATATGACAGTCTCTAGGTCCATCCACGTCTCTACAAATGACCCAATTTTGTTCCTTTTTATGGCTGAGTAATATTCCATTGTATATATGTACCACATCTTCTTTATCCATTCATCTGTCAGTGGGCATTTAGGATGCTTCCATGCCCTGGCTATTGTAAATAGTGCTGCAATGAACATTGAGGTTCATGTGTCTTTTTGAATTATGGTTTTCTCTGGGTATATGCCCAGCAGTGGGATTGCTGGGTGCATAGTTTTTCATGTTATTAATATATAAAATGAAGTCCTTTCCAAAAATGTAATTATTTTTTCTACCAAATGATAAATGAAGTAGGCATTATTTCACAAACTTTACATGAAAGTTCAAATAGTAATTTAAAACCACTTTAATTCTCTTGTTTTGCTTCTTAATTTAGCATTTTTTGCACATTATCTTAAAAATAAGTATAATGAAAAAAGATTTCTATTTACTAGAGTAGACATTGGCATTACATGTTATATATCAAGTTTAATATGCATTATAGAATACTTCTGAATTTAAATACACTATTTTGAATACAAGTATGAATATCAGATAAACATAATTACATTTTGAAAATCATATTTCACATTGCTAAAATGAATATTAGTAAATCAAATTTTTATTAGAATTACATTTGATAAGAAAGTTTAAATCATAGCTTAATTATCATTGATCAATGCTCAGCTAGTAATTGTCTACAATTTTGAAATGCTTTTTAATAACTATCTGCCCCACCCCCTTGAGAGGCTACAGTAGGCTCAGCATAAAATTAATATTGTGTTTTCAGTGCTGTTAGATTGATCATTTGTATACTTGTTTTGAAACTTGTGTTTAAATGCCCTCTCAAACTCCATTTAACCACAGATCTTGTAGTGTTAATATTCACCCCTTTCCCTTGACACCTAATCTAGCCTTTATTGGCTCTGATGCTAGGCAACCACTTTTAGTTTGCACAGATGGTAATTACCTGTATTTACGATACGGGTTTTGTGAACTGAAAAATCTAAAAAGGAAAGGAAAATAGTTACAACTGCCTGAGGGTCAAACTTGTGGGAAAGTAGGAATACAAAATCCACAACAGCTTTAATGACACATCTTATGTATTTGCTGGTCCAGCAGTACATACATGTTGTTCCCTACTCTAATGTACAATTTGGTGATTCAGCTACTCTGAGATCTTCTATGATGCCTGCTATGGATTCCAGATTTCTGCTTACACAGAAGTTCTGGGTACAGTCCTCTCTATGGATGACATTTATCCACTGCTCCCACTACCAATTACTAACTCATTCTCATTCTGCATTCAATTTACTCCTAAAGAGTATTTCATTTATTTAGTTTTTCATTATCCAGTTTCAAGAGTCTCATACAGGTAGTATTCTCATTCCAGGTTACTTCATAGTTCCCTGGGCTCTCTAAAGAGAGCTGTCTATGGCCAAAGAACTCAACCGAATTCCAGACATCTATGACCAAATGAGATCAAGTACTCCATTTTTTCAGAAGGGGTGTGGGGTGGTAGCTTCCTATATGAGTGTATGTTCATCCAGCCTCCTTAGCAGTACACAGTTTTTGGAGATCCCTTTCTGCAACATGACTTTCAGAACGCTCCAAAGCCAAAGACCACCATTACAACACACTGCTCCTGTGGGCAGTCCCCACCCTGTCTGACCTGGCCTCTGAAGTGACACACAACTTTTTCTCACCATCCAGTTTGCTGCACTTGTATCACAAATACGAAAACATATTTAACTGGTAATGGCTTGGCATGTAAAAACAATTAAAGACTTACATGATTCATATTTAAAATTTAGATCCTCTGTTATAAAAAAGCTGGATCATACTGCATAGCAGCTAGGGAAATAAGATTTTATTCTTTGAAATTGAGAATTTCAAGGCAACATTTCTTTTAAAAGATACCTAAATGCTAGCGCAAAGGAAAGATACTAAGCTTCTAAGAAGGAAGTTTGATATTTTCAATGAAGTGTGGGGTTTGCATTGCCAAAATAAAAGGTGGGAAGCAAATTCTAGGTATAATCTAAATGATCAATATAGATTTATATTTATTTTTGTCTAGGGGAGAATATTGACCAGCATTATTAGAGCAAAGATATATATTGGGGATCTGAAAACAAAACTGAATAAGTAAAAATGTGCTGGTGGGATCATAAATTCTAGGACAGGTATTTTTAAGTCAGTCTTAACTGGAGCAGGGTGCAGAGAGGAGAAAATATTAGTTTCATGATGACTGAAATTTAAACTACTTTTTCTTTCTCTTTTTCTCTCTTTCAGAGAATCAGGCACAGTGGCCTATCAAGCAGTGTAGGAAAGTGGTTAAGGTCTTGACTTTGGCAACAGAAATATGTGGATTGTCATTCTAAAGAGTCCTTCCATTAGCTTTGCTAAATAACTTTACTGAATCTAGCTTTTCTTACCTATAAATTCAGGATAATGCTATTCAACCATATGGCTGCTATAATAAATAAAATGATAAACAAAAAAAAAACCAAGAAGATGCTGCAAATAATATATGCCCATGAATCAATAACTATTCCCATAGTATCTTGAAAATAATACTAAACTGGAAATTAGAATTTAGGGTTCTAGAACCTACTTTGTAAAAACTGCCCCTTTTGGCTTTGCTATTTTCTCCTGAATAGTAAGAGCTGGATGAAATGATCTCTGAATATTTTTCTTGAGTATAATGTTTCATATGCCTTCAGGAAAAATTACAATAGTATATGATGCTTCTAAATGCTAACTATATTTAAATTTACATGAACAAATGCAAAATTGATAATTCTTCATTACCAGTAAGACTGTGAGACAACCTTATCATTTGACTGTATCACTAAGAAAGCTGACAAATTTTATAGGGTCATCATCACAGAATTTGACCCTATTACTCCAGTCTACTACTGAGGACCCTGTTACCATCTTACCTATCTCTTCCACAGTTTTAGGCTAAAAGCAAGAATAGTTTTTGGCATACTTTCGTTGCTTAGTTAGAATCTACTGAATAAGATACTGAATAAATCCATTAACTCTTAAACTAGATTTAAGCAACATTGTGGATAACATGCCCTTTTGTGAATTTGTCAAAAATCCATCAGATTTTACATTATGGCTTCTTTGTTGAAATGCATTTCCATTTTCAAACAATGAATATGTTAGAAACATAACTTATTACTAAACATAGTGTAGGGTATGTCTAGATAAGGGAATCAAACTCATTGTTTTGGTAAGTGGTGATATTTTAACATCCAACAATGTTAAATGTTTATTATTCATTTAGCACTCAAATTAAAGAGATAAAAATGCCATTTTCATTTTTAATGTTATTTAATAGTCATTATGATTATGCCATTACAGACAAATTTAATAAAATATAAAAATTCATATTTAAAATTATTTGATGAAGAATGTAGTTTGTCAGAATTGTATTAAATTCTAGTCACGGTCTGAAATGCAAATCTTAACACTGACATTGAGAGAAGACAAACATTATTTCTAAAATATTATGCCATGACTATGTTAAACTTAATTGAGCCCAGTAAAAATTAAGTCCAGTAAGATATTTATAATAGCATCATCTATGTATTTTATATAATGGTGATTCTGAAAATAAATGAATCATACGTGATTGTGAAATATCTAAAAAGCTTTATAAAAACCAGGAAAGCACAAGAAGTAATGGTTCTCTTATTTCAAGTCAAAAGTCTCAGACTGCAAAGATATTAAATTTCTGGACAATGAACAGTTGGTGTCATACCTTAGGTACACCTGGGCACTGACCATTCTTTCTCCTTTCAGTTTCTTAATGCAGATTCTAACAGAATGTTGATGTGGGCTGCAAATAAAAGGTGGAGACACAGTATAAATGCATGATATTACCTATTTTGACAGTGACAACAACAGAAGCATAATCCTTAAGCAGTCACCTAGAAAGAAAAGCTATGCATGGTTATCACCTCACTCTGTATAGCCACCTTGGTTCTATAAACTTCCATGTCATTGCCTGAACAAATAGAAAATTTACAGCAGATATGGTAGATTGTTTGCAAATCTAGCTGTTATAATATTTCCCATCCTTGTACAGATGCATCTCTGCAATGTGACTACACTGCTATGACAATAAACAGGTGAAGCCTATTTCTCCATCCCCTTGAATCTGGACTGGTAGTATGTCCGGTTTGATTTGACCAATAGGTTATGGCAGATGTGACATTGTGCAATGTCCAAAAGCTATTGCAGCTCCTGCTCTACTCATCTTGATATTCGGAAATTGAAGTGTAAAGAAACTCAGTCTAGTTTCTCTGAAGATGAGAGATTTTATAGAGAGACAGTCAAAGCCTACCACCAGAACAATCCATAGGCATGTAAGTGAGATCATCTTGGATCACCTAGTCAAATGACTACAAACTTGTGAGTCACCAGAGTTGAGATCAGCAGAAGAATGGATCAGCTGAACCTAATTCAAATGATCAACCAAGAAAATCCTGAGCAAATAAATGGTCATTGCTTTTAAGTCTCTGTATTTCAAGGTGGTTTGTTATGCAGCAAGAAATGACTGAAAGCTGGTGTGTGTGTATGAGGTTTTGTGTATGTGTGTGTGTATGAACACATGTTATGTGCATGCATATCCTTATGCATGCACCTAAGTGGTTTACTCCCACTGATCCACACATCAATTGTGTGTATTAGGAAAACCAAGCAAAAGATTACAAATTTATCAAACTCTAATAAAATTTTGCCATTATGATGTAGACTCCAACATAGTTTTTCCAATAGTGGAAGTCTTAATAGCATTTATTTTTACAATCACACACATTTATAGCATAATATAATGAGGTGGGTCTTAATACCACACCATGTTATTAAGACATATTTGAAATAAACCCTTTTGAATTTCATATATAAAGAACATACTGAATATTCCCATAATAATATGCCAAAAGCCTACCTCTTTTTCTACTTCACTATATGAAAGTCAAAACTGTTCAGCAGTAATAACCTATAATGGAAAAGAATCTGACCGAATCACTTTGCTGTATACTTGAAACTAACACAACATTGTAAATTAACTATACTTCAATAAAAATTAAAAAAAAAAAAACTGTTCAGCAAAGTGATGTGTTATTTCTAAAAACATTTATCAGTTGAATGAGTAAATAAATTATTCAAAAGATAAGCATGAGAAGTATATTTAATATGGTCACCAATGTCAATAAATATTTTCATTTTTTTCCAATGATAATTTTAAGATGCTCTATATAGGAAACAAATGTGTATTTTTTTTAAAAAAAAAAACTTTACCAAATGTATTTTAGTTGGAGGTCACCACTGTAACAAAACTCAAGTCAATGCCAGTGGCAGAATGAGGTTGAATGCATAAAGCCAAAAGAAAACATAAGAGATTAAAATAGCAGATATATATATATATATATTTTGTTCTAGAGCCTGATTATTTTTTCTCTGTTTGTAGTTCTGATCTTAATAAGATCTGTGTTGCCTTCAGATCAGGGTAAAAACGGAGACACTGCAGTGTAAGTTATTACCACTCACCTTGGAAAAGTCTGAAACTCTATTAGGGTGCTGTTAATTTAGCAAATATATGGTGATCTCAGTCACTAGCGGAAAAGTGAGAAATATACCTGGGATTTGTTGAAGAGTTTTTTGGGAAAACTCACTATTCAGTTAATGAGGTATGCTGTCCAATATAATCTGTTAGTCTTGTCATCATCAGTTAGTTTTTGAGTCAGCTGGGCAAGAAAGAGAGCCTGGTACCAAGAACAAATTACTTAAAAGAATGAATCATTTACCAGTTACTATTAGACCTAATTATAAGAAGTATCCTGAGGAGAGAAGATGGCGGAAGAGTAAGACGCGGAGATCACCTTCCTTCCCACAGATACAGTAGAAATACATCTACACGTGGAACTGCTCCTACAGAACACCCACTGAGCGCTGACAGAAAACGTGCGACCTCTAAACAGGCAAGAAACTCCCCCCGTACTTGGGTAGGGCAAAAGAAAAAAGAAATAACAGAGACAAAAGAATAGGGACGGCACCTGCACCAGTGGGAGGGAGCTGTGAAGGAGGAAAGATTTCCATGCACTAGGAAGCCCCTTCGCGGGCAGAGACTGTGGGTGGCAGAGGGGGGAAGCTTCGGAGCCACGGAAGAGAGCGCAGCCACAGGGGTGCGGAGGGCAAAGCGGAGAGATTCCTGCACAGAGGCTCGGCAACGAGCAGCACTCACCAGCCCGAGAGGCTTGTCTGCTCCCCCGCCGGGGCGGGCAGGGCTGGGAACTGAGGCTTGGGCTTCCGTCGGATCGCAGGGAGAGGACTGGGGTTGTCGGCGTGAACACAGCCTGAAGGGGTTAGTGCACCACAGCTAGCCGGCAGGGAGTCCGGGAAAAAGTCTGCAGCTGCCGAAGAGGCAAGAGACTTTTTCTTCCCTCTTTGTTTCCTGGTGCACGAGGAGAGGGGATTCAGAGCGCCGCCTAAACGAACTCCAGAGACGGGCGCGAGCCGTGGCTAACAGCGCGGATCCCACAGCAACAGGGGCGCAGAGGGAAAAACGGAGAGACTCCCACACAGAGGCTCGGCGCCAAGCAGCGCTCACCAGCCCGAGAGGCTTATCTGCTCACCCGCCGGGGCGGGCGGGGCTGGGAGCTGAGGCTCAGCTTGGGTCGGATCGCAGGGAGAGGACTGGGGCTGGCTGCGTGAACACAGCCTGAAGGGGTTAGCGCACCACAGCTAGCCGGGAGGGAGTCCGGGAAAAAGTCTGCAGCTGCCGAAGAGGCAAGAGACTTTTTCTTGCCTCTTTGTTTCACGGCGCGCAGGGAGAGGGGATTCAGAGCGCCGCCTAAACAAGCTCCACAGACAGGCGCGAGACGCAGCGATCAGCGCGGGCCCCAGAGACGGGCGTGAGACGCTGGGGCTGCTGCTGCTGCCTCCAAAAAGCCTGTGTGTGAGCACAGGTCACTCTCCACGCCGCCCCTCCCGGGAGCCTGTGCAGCCCGCCACCGCCAGGCTCCCGTGATCCGGGGACAAGTTCCCCGGGAGAACGCACGGCGCACCTCAGGCTGGTGCAACGTCACGCCGGCCTCTGCCACTGCAGGCTCACCCCGCCTCTTCCGTACCCCTCCCTCCCCGTGGCCTGGGTGAGCCAGAGCCCCCGAAGCAGCTGCTCCTTTAACCCCGTCCTGTCTGGGCGGGGAACAGACGCCCTCAGGTGACCTACACGCAGAGGCGAGTCCAAATCCAAAGCTGATCCCCAGGAGTTGTGCGAACAGAGAAGAGAAGGGGAAATCTCTCCCAGCAGCCTCAGAAGCAGCGGATTAAAACTCCACAAACAACTTCATGTGCCTGCATCTGTTGAATAGCTGAATAGACAACGAATCATCCCAAATTCAGGAGGTGGACTTTGGGAGCAGGATATATTAATTTTTCCCCTTTTCCTTTTTTTTGTGAGTGTATATGTATATGCTTCTGGGTGAGATTTTGTCTGTATAGCTCTGCTTTATAATAGCTTTATTTTACTTCACTATATTATAGCCTCTTTCTTTCTTTCTTTCTATTTTTTCTCCCTTTTACTCTGAGCCGTGTGGACGAAAGGCTCTTGGTGCTCCAGCCAGGCATCAGGGCCGTGCCTCTGAGGTGGGAGAGCCAACTTCAGGACACTGGTCCACAGGAGACCTCCCAGCTCCACGTAATACCAAATGGCGAAAATCTCTCAGAGATCTCCATCTCAACATCAAGACCCAGCTTCACTCAACGACCAGCAAGCTACAGTGCTGGACACACTATGCCAAACAACTAGCAAGACAGGAACACAGCCCCATCCATTAGCAGAGAGGTGGCCTAAAATCATAATAAGGCCACAGACACCCCAAAACACACCACCAGACGTGGACGTGCCCACAAGAAAGACAAGATCCGGCCTCATCCACCAGAACACAGGCACTAGTCCCCTCCACCAGGAAGCCTACACAACCCACTGAACCAACCTTAGCCACTGGGGACAGACACCAAAAACAACGGGAACTACGAACCTGCAGCCTGCGAAAAGGAGACCCCAAACACAGTAAGATAAGCAAAATGAGACGACAGAAAAACACACAGCAGATGAAGGAGCAGGGTCAAAACACGCCAGATTTAACAAATGAAGAGGAAATAGGTAGTCTACCTGAAAAAGAATTCAGAATAATGATAGTAAGGATGATCCAAAATCTTCGAAATAGAATAGACAAAATGCAAGAAACATTTAACAAGGACGTAGAAGAACTCAAGAGGAACCAAGCAATGATGAACAACACAATAAATGAAATTAAAAATACTCTAGATGGGATCAATAGCAGAATAACTGAGGCAGAAGAAAGGATAAGTGACCTGGAAGATAAAATGGTGGAAATAACTACTGCAGAGCAGGATAAAGAAAAAAGAATGAAAAGAACTGAGGACAGTCTCAGAGACCTCTGGGACAACATTAAACCCAACAACATTCGAATTATAGGGGTCCCAGAAGAAGAAGAGAAAAAGAAAGGGACTGAGAAAATATTTGAAGAGATTATAGTTGAAAACTTCCCTAATATGGGAAAGGAAATAGTTAATCAAGTCCTGGAAGCACAGAGAGTCCCATACAGGATAAACCCAAGGAGAAACACGCCAAGACACATATTAATCAAACTGTCAAAAATTAAATATAAGGAAAACATATTAAAGGCAGCAAGGGAAAAACAGCAAATAACACACAAGGGAATCCCCATAAGGTTAACATCTGATCTTTCAGCAGAAACTCTGCAAGCCAGAAGGGAGTGGCAGGATATACTTAAAGTGATGAAGGAGAAAAACCTACAACCAAGATTACTCTACCCAGCAAGGATCTCATTCAGATGTGATGGAGAAATTAAAACCTTTACAGACAAGCAAAAGCTGAGAGAGTTCAGCACCACCAAACCAGCTTTACAACAAATGCTAAAGGAACTTCTCTAGGCAAGAAACACAAGAGAAGGAAAACACCTACAATAACAAACCCAAAACATTTAAGAAAATGGGAATAGGAACATACATATCGATAATTACCTTGAATGTAAATGGATTAAATGCTCCCACCAAAAGACACAGGCTGGCTGAATGGATACAAAAACAAGACCCATATATATGCTGTCTACAAGAGACCCACTTCAGACCTAGAGACACATACAGACTGAAAGTGAGGGGATGGAAAAAGATATTCCATGCAAATGGAAATCAAAAGAAAGCTGGAGTAGCAATTCTCATATCAGACAAAATAGACTTTAAAATAAAGACTATTACAAGAGACAAAGAAGGACACTACATAATGATCAAGGGATCGAGCCAAGAGGAAGCTATAACAATTGTAAATATTTATGCACCCAACATAGGAGCACCTCAATACATAAGGCAAATACTAACAGCCATAAAAGGGGAAATCGACAGTAACACAATCATAGTAGGGGACTTTAACACCCCACTTTCACCAATGGACAGATCATCCAAAATGAAAATAAATAAGGAAACACAAGCTTTAAATGATACATTAAACAAGATGGACTTAATTGATATTTATAGGACATTCCACCCAAAAACAACAGAATACACATTTTTCTCAAGTGCTCATGGAACATTCTCCAGGATAGATCATATCTTGGGTCACAAATCAAGCCTTGGTAAATTTAAGAAAATTGAAATCGTATCAAGTATCTTTTCCGACCACAACGCTATGAGACTAGATATCAATTACAGGAAAAGATCTGTAAAAAATACAAACACATGGAGGCTACACAATACACTGCTTAATAACGAAGTGATCACTGAAGAAATCAAAGGGGAAATCAAAAAATACCTAGAAACAAATGACAATGGAGATACGACGACCCAAAACCTATGGGACGCAGCAAAAGCAGTGCTAAGAGGGAAGTTTATAGTAATACAAGCCTACCTCAAGAAACAGGAAACATCTCGAATAAACAACCTAACCTTGCACCTAAAGCAATTAGAGAAAGAAGAACAAAAAAACCCCAAAGCCAGCAGAAGGAAAGAAATTATAAAGATCAGGTCAGAAATAAATGAAAATGAAATGACGGAAACAATAGCAAAAATCAATGAAACTAAAAGCTGGTTCTTTGAGAAGATAAACAAAATTGATAAACCATTAGCCAGACTCATCAAGAGAAAAAGGGAGAAGACTCAAATCAATAGAATTAGAAATGAAAAAGGAGAAGTAACCACTGACACTGCAGAAATATAAAAGATCATGAGAGATTACTACAAGCAACTCTATGCCAATAAAATGGACAACCTGGAAGAAATGGACAGATTCTTAGAAATGCACAAACTGCCGAGACTGAACCAGGAAGAAATAGAAAATATGAACAGACCAATCACAAGCACTGAAATTGAAACTGTGATTAAAAACCTTCCAACAAACAAAAGCCCAGGACCAGACGGCTTCACAGGTGAATTCTATCAAACATTTAGAGAAGAGCTAACACCTATCCTTCTCAAACTCTTCCAAAATATTGCAGAGGGAGGAACACTCCCCAACTCATTCTACGAGGCCACCATCACCCTGATACCAAAACCAGACAAAGATGTCACAAAGAAAGAAAACTACAGGCCAATATCACTGATGAACATAGATGCAAAAATCCTCAACAAAATACTAGCAAACAGAATCCAACAGCACATTAAAAGGATCATACACCATGATCAAGTGGGGTTTATCCCAGGAATGCAAGGATTCTTCAATATACGCAAATCAATCAATGTGATACACCATATTAACAAATTGAAGGAGAAAAACCATATGATCATCTCAATAGATGCAGAGAAAGCTTTCGACAAAATTCAACACCCATTTATGATAAAAGCCCTGCAGAAAGTAGGCATAGAGGGAACTTTCCTCAACATAATAAAGGCCATATATGACAAACCCACAGCCAACATTGTCCTCAATGGTGAAAAACTGAAACCATTTCCACTAAGATCAGGAACAAGACAAGGTTGCCCACTCTCACCACTATTATTCAACATAGTTTTGGAAGTGTTAGCCACAGCAATCAGAGAAGACAAAGAAATAAAAGGAATCCAAATCGGAAAAGAAGAAGTAAAGCTGTCACTATTTGCAGATGACATGATACTATACATAGAGAATCCTAAAGATGCTACCAGAAAACTCCTAGAGCTAATCAATGAATTTGGTAAAGTAGCAGGATACAAAATAAATGCACAGAGATCTCTTGCATTTCTATACACTAATGACGAAAAATCTGAAAGTGAAATTAAGGAAACACTCCCGTTTACCATTGCAACAAAAAGAATAAAATATCTAGGAATAAACCTACCTAAGGAGACAAAAGACCTGTATGCAGAAAATTATAAGACACTGATGAAAGAAATTAAAGATGATACAAATAGATGGAGAGATATACCATGTTCCTGGATTGGAAGAATCAACATTGTGAAAATGACTCTACTACCCAAAGCAATCTACAGATTCAATGCAATCTCTATCAAATTACCACTGGCATTTTTCACAGAACTAGAACAAAAAATTTCACAATTAGTATGGAAACACAAAAGACCCCGAATAGCCAAAGCAATCTTGAGAACGAAAAATGGAGCTGGGGGAATCAGGCTCCCTGACTTCAGACTATATTACAAAGCTACAGTAATCAAGACAGTTTGGTACTGGCATAAAAACAGAAATATAGATCAATGGAACAGGATAGAAAGCCCAGAGATAAACCCACACACATATGGTCACCTTATCTTTGATAAAGGAGGCAAGAATATACAGTGGAGAAAAGACAGCCTCTTCAATAAGTGGTGCTGGGAAAATTGGACAGATACATGTAAAAGTATGAAATTAGAACACTCCCTGACACCATGCACAAAAATAAACTCAAAATGGATTAAAGACCTAAGTGTAAGGGCAGACACTATCAAACTCTTAGAGGAAAACATAGGCAGAACACTCTATGACATACATCACAGCAAGATTCTTTTTGACCCAGCTCCCAGAGAAATGGAAATAAGAACACAAATAAACAAATGGGACCTAATGAAACTTAAAAGCTTTTGCACAGCAAAGGAAACCATAAACAAGACCAAAAGACAGCCCTCAGAATGGGAGAAAATATTTGCAAATGAAGCAACTGACAAAGGATTAATCTCCAAGATTTACAAGCAGCTCATGCAGCTCAATAACAAAAAAACGAGCAACCCAATCCAAAAATGGGCAGAAGACCTAAATAGACATTTCTCCAAAGAAGATATACAGATTGCCAACAGACACATGAAAGAATGCTCAACATCATTAATCATTAGAGAAATGCAAATCAAAACTACAATGAGATATCATCTCACACCGATCAGAATGGCCCTCATCAAAAAATCTAGAAACAATAAATGCTGGAGAGGGTGTGGAGGAAAGGGAACCCTCTTGCACTGTTGGTGGGAATGTAAATTGATACAGCCACTATGGAGAACAGTATGGAGGTTCCTTAAAAAACTACAAATAGAACTACCATACGACCCAGCAATCCCACTACTGGGCATATACCCTGAGAAAACCATAGGTCAAAAAGAGTCATGTACCAAAATGTTCATTGCAGCTCTATTTACAATAGCCAGGACATGGAAGCAACCTAAACGTCCATCGACAGATGAATGGATAAAGAAGATGTGGCACATATATACAATGGAATATTACTCAGCCATAAAAAGAAATGAAATGGAGGTATTTGTAATGAGGTGGATGGAGTTAGAGTCTGTCATACAGAGTGAAGTAAGTCAGAAAGAGAAAAACAAATACAGTATGCTAACACATATATACGGAATCTAAGGGAAAAAAAAAAAAAGCCATGAAGAACCTAGTGGCAAGACGGGAATAAAGACACAGACCTACTAGAGAATGGACTTGAGGATATGGGGGGGGGTAGGGTGAGATGTGACAGGTTAAGAGAGTGTCATGGACATATATACACTACCAAATGTAAAATAGATAGCTAGTGGGAAGCAGCCACATAGCACAGGGAGATCAGCTCGGTGCTTTGTGACCACCTAGAGGGGTGGGATGGGGAGGGTGGGAGGGAGGGAGATGCAAGAGGGAAGAGATATGGGAACATATTGTATGTGTATAACTGATTCACTTTGTTATAAAGCAGAAGCTAACACACCATTGTAAGGCAATTATACTTCAAAAAAGATGTTTAAAAAAAAAAAAAAAGAAGTATCCTTGTTAGACTACAAATTCCTACATACATTTTCCTACAATGAGGAGGTGATATAACTATTTTATGGAATTTTATAATATTAAATATTAAATTATATTAATATAATTAAACATCTTGGTAATGATGACAATTATACTAATACAACTTTTGACATTATTCTTACTACTAACTTCTAGTAAGGGTTTGCATCGTTGCTTATAATCCTGAAAAACTAAGAAGCAGTTATTAATGTTCCCATTAGATGAAAGAAGAAACTGAGTCTTAGTAAGGTTCAGTAACTTCCAACTTCACCTTGCTTAGTGACAGATCTGAATTCGAAACCAGATATACTGATTTCAAATCACTTATGTTTGCTTCATTAAACTAAATATTTAATATTCACTGAAGTCAATGGTTCTTTTAGATAATTACTGAAATAAGCCTACAAAGAAATATAAATCTATTCTACCAATTCAGTAACTGGAACAAAGTAATCTCACTACATAAATAGGATGTGAGATTCGACAGAACACAAAATTCAAAATATTTAAATAAAACTGTAATAGCAAAACATTCCCAAAGTAAAATGTCAAAGGTAATCACTTTAAAAATATTTTAGAAACTGAAAAAAAATTAAAGATGTTTTTAAGACACTAGGCATTGTGAAAGAAAATACAGTGTTCCTGGGAGATGGGACACAAATGAGAAGAATCCTATGACTGCCACAGTTTACAGCCTTGAAAGTGTTTTCAAGCACAATGCGATGAGACGGAACCTGGACTGATCAAGCAGATACGTTGAATAGGGAGAGACATCTGAGAACCTATAAAAGTGAATGTGGCTAGATTTCATGGGGAGACTAATGGAAAGGACAGCTGCACAGCAAGAGAGAACTTTGGAGAGCTGTAGAAGGTTCTCTTAAGATTATTGGTAATGAGATTGATTAGCACATGCTCATGAAGAAACTACCTGAGGCCAGGGAGAAAATGAAAAAAAAAGGATCAGAAGGAACAGTACCTGATATTTACACAGAACTTTAAAAAAATCTTCATTTTATGTTTGTTTTATTTCTATTTCTTTTTCTTTATTTCTACCAAACATGCTGGAAAACTTCATAATTCACAAGATACTAGGAAGAGTACTCAGAAGGGAATAAATAGCTCTAGACTAAATGTAGCTCTTGTCCTTCCTGAAGAATCTTTCATGCAAGAACCCAAAGGGTCAAAGAGATTCGTAGTAAGGGATTCACACATAGAACTGTGTCCTAGGATACAAAACAAAGTTCAGAATAAGTATAGGAATACAAAATTAACCCACACCCAACAAGGTAAAATGTACATTTGGCACCCAATAAAAGTGTCAGGTATGCAAAGAAGCAAGATTATATGATCCATTATTGCAAGGAAAATCAATCAATAAATACCTGCTCACCATTGAAAAGATGTTAGAATTAGCCAAAAAGAATATTAAAAGAGTTATTATAACTTATGAATATATATTCAAACATCTAGGAATGAAAAGTACAACATCTGAGAAGAAAAATAAGCTAGGACTTCCCCAGTGGTCCAGTGGTTAAGCCTCCACGCTTCTACTGCAGGGGCCACGGGTTCGATCCCTGGTCAAGGAAGTTGCATGTGTGTGAGGTGGCCAAAAAAAAAAAAGAAAAAGAAGCTAGACAGGATTAATAGCAGACTAAATATTACAAAATAAAAGATTACTAAGCTTGAAATCATAGAAATATAAGCTATCCCAAACAAAGAGAAAATAAAAATATATTACATTTATATATAATATAGGTATATGATTTATTATATATAGTAAATATATATATAATAAAATACACACACATACACACACACACACACATATAAAGCATCAGTGAACCATGAGACAACTTCTAATAACCCATCACTCAACATAACGGTACCTTTTACCAAAGATGAACCTACTGTGACACATCTTAATCACTCATAGTCCATAGATTCCCTTAGGGTTCAGTTGGTGTTGTACATTCTATGGATTTGGACAAATGTATAATGATATACATCCATCACTATAATGACATACAGAGTATTTTCACTGCCCTCAAATTCCTCTGTGCTCTGCCTATTCATTTATCCCCTCCCACCTCTGGCAACCACTGAATTTTTTCCCCCAACTTTTTTGAGATATAAATTGACATACAACATTGTGTAAGGTTAAGGTGTACAACCTGATATAAACAACTTTTTAAAAGATAGTTGACTATTTCAATATAGAACAGGGCCTAAAACATATGCAAAAGTAAAATGTACAACCTCAGTAACCCAAAGAATAGGAAGGGAAAGATGAAAGCACATTATTTTAAAGCTCCTATATCATCACTTAAATTTAGACTGCGATAATTTAAAGATGTCTGTGATGAACAATGAAGCAGCTACTAAAATGACAAAATCAGGTGTTGTAGTCAATAAATCAACAGAGGAGGAAAAATGTAATCATAAAAAATAAATAATCCAATAGAAGTCAGAAAAAAAAGAAAAATGCTCAAAAAATAGGACAAATAAAAACAAACAGAAAATTGTTGAATTTAAGCATAACTATATTATCTTAAGTGAAAAAGTAGTAATAAATATTCAAATTAAAAGGCAGAGATTGTCAGATTGCATAAAATAAGCAAGACTCAACTATAAGAAATGCAATTAAGAAACAACACAGACACACACACACACTCTAAAGGAACAAAATATTTGCATAAATCATCTCAGCCAAAATACTTAATAACTACTGTGGTGATTTTAACGTATGTCCACAAACTCCTTGATACTTCTCTGTCCAGTAGGTAGAAATTCATTCCCCTCTCCTTGACTGTAGCTAGATTTAGAGACTCATTTCTAACTAATAGAACATGAAAACGGAAAAACAGTACGTTTACTGTAGGGAAACCTGGCAGATGCTACCTCACCCAAATGATCAAAGTTATTTAATATCACCACTGAGGAGTCATTTTGATATGCATTCCCTGATATGAGAGAAAGACACATAATCTCTGTGGTATTCTTCCTTAAAACTCATAATCTCATTGTAATCATGAGAAAAAACCCCCTATATTCATGAAAATAACAGTGCTAATCTTCCAAAATGTCAAATTCATAAAGCTTAAAGACTGAGAAACTGATAGATGAGAGGAGGCTAAGGTGACATGACAACTAAAGGCAACATGATATCCTAAACAGTGCCCTGGAACAGAAAGAGGGAAAACTGGGGAAATATATGCGTGTATTTCAAAATTCATATATTGGAAGTCTGTCGTTTAGTTAATAGCATTGCATCGATGTTAATATTTCAGGTTTGATAAAGGCACCATAATTATGTAAATGTTAACATCAGGAGAATCTGGGTAAAGGGGATATGGATAGCCTCTGTCCTATCTTTGCAACTTTTCTTTAAATTCAAATTCAATTCAAAATATAAAGTTAAAAAGATACTATTTGCAACAGAGTTATTAAAGTATATTTAATAAAAAATTAAGTATGATTTTAGAATGTCCTGCAAGCCATCACAGGTAAGCTTCGTTTGAAAAAACAATCAACATACAGGTTGAAAATAATTCAGTTTGAAGTTACTTTATTAGAAATAGTACAGCAGTTAAAAAAACAGGTTACCTTAAGGTCTCTGAATAAGGAATATATGTCTTCAGAGAATATGACACCATTATCCTAAGTGCTGTAGAAGCATCTACCATGTGTGCAGGCTAGCGGGTGCACCTCTTGATTAAATGCCTCCACAGAGGGCATTTTAGATTCGGACATTTTTAAAGGGATTATTCAATACTCTCTTTTATTCAAATGTGAATGTAAATGTGAATAATCTCATATCTTTACCCTTCCTAGTCCTACTTCAATAGAGCAGAGAAGAGAAAGAGACCATATTTTTAAGAAACTCCAAGATGCTGTTCATGGGAAGCAGAAATGACCATTTTTCCAAATCTTTTTCTCAGGTAGGCCTGTTAAGTTTGAAACTGTGTATGGCATAGAATTCAAAGCAATGAGGCCACTGTCTACTAGGATCGCCTCTCACTCAGCAAATTCAATGAGACACTCCTTTATGTCAAGGCAGCATGTTTAATTGTTTCTGTAGCAGACAGAATACATTTCCTCATAACCAATTTTGAATTCCTATGAGGCTCTCTGACCATTTAGCACTGCCAGGCTTTCTGCAGTTTTGTAGTTCATCACTCTGTTGTATTTTCAAAAGGACTGCCTGAGGCAGTTAGCAGTCAAGTGAAGAGAGAGAAATAATGTGCATCTCATCTCAAGTCATGGTTGGCCCAATAAACATTTCTGGTGCTATATAATCATTTTATGCTGTTTTTAAAAAAAATCTGCAACAAAATCTTCACAACAGCTCAATGGGCCCACTTTCAAATCTTGCTGCACTCCTCAGGCAGATTCTTAGAAAGGGACAAGGAGAAATTTAACTATATTTACATACACAAAGATAATTCTTATAGACAAGAAAGAATTTAATAGCCCTTCAATTATCTGCGGTTAGAATGAGCTTAACTGCATCTTGCCCTTATTAGAGAACCACAGTGTCATGTTACTTTGGCCACCACACAAATCTTGGAAACTAGCAACTATCAGCAAGAAGCTGTTCTTTCTGTTCTTAATTTTTTGTCCAAAATAACTCTGGATTGGTATTTTGGAGAAATTACATATATCAACTGCAGAAGGTAATTAAAGACATTATAGTGATTTCTGCCCAGTGAAATTCTTACTTAAAGAGGTCCATCATTGAAGTTGTACACAGCATACACTTCAGTCTTGAAAAGATGGGCAGCTCCCTCTGCTGTTTCTCCGGGTGAGGTGCGAGGAATCAAGGCTCACCTCTTTGTGTAATCTCCTTCCCTGTGATGCTGGACTTTCACAGCTTGTCAATTAATGGCCTTCAAGCTGGCAAGCTTTCAAATACTGGCTGACTTTCAGCAGTATGATGGCACCTTTAGGACACCTGCTTCGAAGACCAATCTTCTTCAAAAGAAAGCTTGATACTGCTATTAAAGCAAGGCATGTGAATCACACCCTTTCTTTGAAGCTTTCTATTTTTGTGTATATCCGTCTGGTCTGTTTATAACAGATGCAGCCTTCTGAAAAGCAGTCCTGCTTGGCAATAAAAATTTGTGGCTTCAGAATCTAATTTCTTTTACATTTTTTGTAGAAACATTTATTTTTTTACGAAGCACAGACTGGTTGGTATCTATTCTTCTAGACCTCATTCACATTTGCACAAACCAACTTCTTTCATTTTTTCCATCCTACTGGATACATTTCTTATAATAAAGTCTACATCTCGTTTAACCATGCTTTTGTTATTGTGACTACAGAGAAATGGGAAAGAAACAGGTGCTATCGTCTCTCTAAATAGAATTTTCCAGAAACTTGTCTGCATTTGTAATTCCCTTTTTGTATATTGAGAGAATCTTTTACATAGTCTTGAATAAAAGTATTCATTATATTATGGTGGTTCAACAATTTTAGCTTAAAAGACAAAGGATAAAATAACCTGCTTCATCTGCTAAAACATGTAGAAGCATAATTACTTTCTTTTCTTCCTAAAATGAAATTCAGCTCAAGAATACAGAGTTCTCCATTATAAATCAATCTAAATATATAAGAAAATGAGAAAAGAACTAAATGACCTCACTCCAGTATCTGTCCTTAGAAATATTATTATTTATGAAAAAGAAGATACTTATTTTTTGAGTTTTTCTATACTCAAATAAACATGGGTACTATTACTTTTCAAATGGACTATACTATGACTTTATTTTTTCCAACAAATATCTCTGAAACATGGTAAGTGTAGATTAAATATAAAGGGCAAAGTAAAATCTACCTCTACTTGAAAATAATGACTGTTCTTTGTGTCTAGAAGGAATTATTCTGTGCATAATGGTGATAATATTCTGCATCTCCTCTGAAGTCAGATATCTGTTTTCACTGCAATGAGATGGAACGGAGAAAGATTTCTATGTATTCCAAAATGTGTAAGAAAATGTCCTGCCTTTTTGCCTCTACCTTTTTCGAGGTGCTGTAAGGCAGTCATGAATGTTCCATTTGAAAGGCTTACAATTTTGAAAGGAAGATGTGTACATAAATAAAGTTCAATGGTTGAGAGCCCTACACAAATAAAGATGCAGTGCTTACAGAATTTGAAGCAAATAGCATTTAAGTAAATTGGAAAAATTCAAACTCTGAAACAGTATCATGAGAAAACAGTCTGTTTCTATATAACAATGAAGCAATCAAGTCAATTAAGAAAAAAAATAGTCAATTTCATCTCATAAACAGATTGCAGAATTTCTCACACTGCTGTTCCTTAAAAGCTAGGCAGATCGCTATCTATTGAGAATACTTAATAGATTTTAGAGCCTAGAACATGAAAAGATGGAATGAATAACACAAGGATACTTACACTTCTATTGTTTGATCATTCAACTGTTCTCTATTCATTCAATAAAATTATGAATAGAAAAGCTTTATTGGCATATTATGACAAGAAAACGTTGAAATGTATAAAGCTACATTGAATAAAATGGACATAAAGGATCATAACTTGAATTTTAAGAGAAATCTAACTTAGTCCTTGACCAAGAAGCATGAAAAAAATCAAACTGATGTGCACCAATTGTATGATGCGCTTATCAAGACAACTGATAAAAATCAGTGGCTGAAAACAACAATAAATATTTATTATCCTTATCAAAAAAAAGAATCAGTTATGGGGTTCTATATAAAAATTATCTCCAGTGCCTGTAATATACTCTCTACCACTCTCTGAAAGTTTACTGAACTAACTCAGCCGCCTCTGATATGCGGCTGCATTACATCTGTCATCTTATGTTATTATAGTATTCACTGGAGCATTGTCCAAAGCGACTTCGTACAGCAGCTGAACTTCGATGGGACACTGAAATATTTCCTTGTCAGGTATCTAGCTCCAAGCTTACTATGCTGAGACCCAATAACTCTGTATTTCCATTTCAACCATGAACTCACACAATTGAAAAACAGGGCATAACAGACGTATACCTGCAGCTCCCGAGACTGTGAATAGAAAACCAAATGACTCTATGATCAGATACCTAATTACCATCTACTGAAATAGTCTGGTGAAACAAACAAACAAACACAAAGTATGATTCAAAAATGACTCTCAATCCCGGAAATCACTGATTGAGGGGATAAGAAATATCTCACATCTGTTGTTTTTAAACAAACAGTGCTTTTGTATATATTTCTTGCCTATCTCTCTGCAAAGTATCTTCTTCTATATTTTTTAATGTTTTGATGTGGACCATTTTTAAAGTCCTTACTGAATTTGTTACAATATTGCTCCTGTTTCATGTTCCGTTTTTCTTTTTGGCCGCAAGGCATGTGGAATCTTAGCTCCCCGACCAGGGATTGAACTCTCACCCCCTGCATTGGAAGGCGAAGGCTTAACCACTGGGCAGCCAGGGAAGTCCCTGCAAAGTATCTTTACAACAGGAAAAAAATGTCTCTTATTCGAAGTACAATACCTAATAAGTAACTGAAAAATTTGGCACTTGACATTGTTAAATATGAAAAATAAAGTACACATTACTTACTAAACACTGAAAAATATCTTTGGCAGAAATAGTTTTTAGATCATCAGGTATATCTTGTTATTAATAAAGGGACAACAGATGCATTATCAACAGTTTAAACTGTTTTTTTTCCTTTTGCAGATGTTAAAAATAATTAACAGTATTTTTATCTGTATTACCCAAAGAACAATGAACAGTATGCTATTATGCAAGATTTGATAGTTTCATAAAACATCCCCGTTGGCAAAAAGCTTTGTCATCAAATGTCAATACACCTATATGCTTGGACAGTCACTGCTATATGTTCTTTTCTACTGGTGGTGTTGCATAAATTGTCTTTTACAGTTTCATGTTTTGCAGATGAAAAATGTAGAGTATGTTAGTAATATAAATTTGTGTGCTGGCTCATTGGACCTTTCTTGATCCAGTGAAAATGGCACATTGTGTTACTAAGGAAACTGACCAGAAACTGTCTAGTACATCTTCTGTTCTCTGAATTGCTGTCTTCCAACGGTAAATCTTAATGCAATAAATGTTCACTATACACATCAACACGTGTTCTACATTGATTTTTCATGTTTGAAAATTCTGGTACCAAGATTTTGAACTTCCTGTCTTTTCTGTGGGAAAGTGTGACCACATGAATTAAAAAGTTTATACCACCTGACTAAAAAGTCTTCTAAGGGTTTATGTCACATTTTCCAAGATCAAAATGACATATTTATATGATACTGAAAAGACAAACATATATTGCCAGCTACTCATAGATATGCTTAGTAAAGATACATTGATAAAAATGATCATAGAACAATATGAATCAAGTATGTCTGACACTGTATTTGTAATATTTACAACTAAAAAAAGTTTTATAGAGCTGTCAAGGGTAACTTTTAAGACTCTTCCTTCACTGTAGTTTAGCTGCATTTAAACTTCTTTCTTAGGAAGTATATTTCTACTTAATGTGTTTTATCTGTCACATGCTTTTTAACTTAGCTTCACTCAAACAGCAAAGAATATTTTAGATGCCACGACCAAACTCTCTACTAGTTACCTCTTTAAACTAAAGCATGAAGTGGATGGAATCAAATGATTAACTTCATTAAAATGGTGACTCATATAATGTGATTTTAAACCAAATAGGTGAGTCTCATCCCTAGATAAGGGTAAGAAGGACTAAAGCCTGGTTTGGTTCATGGACATTTATCATACTGGATTTAGAGTACAGCTCTGTATAATCTCTATGGCAACTGGGTATGCTAAAATAAAGTATAATATGACTGCAATACTCCAGGGACTTCAAAATATGATCAAATTGATGTTTTTCTTTCTGAAATGATTGTACCAATAAGTAAAATTGCTAATAAATCAATAAATCCAAATATAACCATGGATGTTAAAACTATCAGTTCATAGTTAATTAGCCAATGAAGAGTGATTGTTCAAGAAGACAGTGTTTGATGCATTCTATTAAGCATATTTGTGAAGGAGCAAACCCACATTTGTGTGATTCATCAGCTCCTAGCATAACATCATTGTTTATATCCCTTTTGGAAGAGAGTCCTTATTTCTGTTCTATATTGAATTACTATCGAGGCTGGGGTGGGGAAAGCAAACATGTATTAACTATACACTTAGAGAATCAAACAGATTACTTTAAATATAATTGTGTTCTACAAATATTAAGTAAATATGCTTTAAGTGTGACTATTATTGTTTCACATTTTCTAGACTGTTTCTTAAAAAGCATCACACTTTTAACTTTCTCCAGACAGTATCATGTGCTGGTGGCTCTGTTTTCAAAACAAACACATAATGTTACTATTTTTTTTCAAATAAAATATATTGTAGGAAGCCTTCAGAGAGAAGCACTCATTCTACCTCCTAACTCCCTGAACAATCCCTTTATCGTACTCTAGCTTAAATGTGCTGGTCATGTATGTGCTTATACTAATGCATTTCTGCCACTGTATTTCATGCAATTGTGTGGCATGTTGTAGTCATGGAAATGATGAATCCTTGAGTTGCGCACCAGGGTCATACTTGGCACTCATTTCCTGGGGTAGATTAAATATATATAGGGACAAATGCAAAAGAGACCAAGGGATATTATTTTGATCTAGCTCAAAAAAATAATACAGTGAACTCTGTGGACATTGGTAGATTGGGTTTGAATATATGACCTAGAGATCTGAGACTTAAAGAACCTCTTTAGACTGTCTTTGGCCTGGGAAGGAAAGACTCAGGAAAAAGAATGATAAGAATTTTTAAGTGGAAAATGTCCAGGGCCTACTCCAATATGTCAATAAATAGTAATGATAATATTAAGAAACAAAACTTAAAACAAACAAGAATCTCTGTGCCAATACTGTATTAAGAGTTTATGTAAATTGTCTTCTTTCATCTTCAATGTTACCATGTAAAGTAAGTTGGCAGTTGTATTAACTCCAATTAAATGATGAGGACACAGATTTGTTTTTATTAATGTTTTTATGTGATACTCATATTTTCTACCTTTTTTCAAATCTATTTTGGTAATTTTCATTTGTCTAGAAAAACATTCATTTTGCTTAGTTTTAGAAATTCATTGGAATAAAGTAATTCATTTTAATCTCATACATAAAGTACGTCTCTATTTTCACTATAGTTTTTGCTTCTTTTACTTTTTAACATTTTGTACTTTTCTCTTTATACCTTATAAGTTCTACTAGCAGTATGTCTCTTTTGTTGGATTTTAAGAAAGTCAGCTTTTAATTTCTTAAAGCTCTTTTTCACTGTGGATTTTAAATTTTCTGTTTATTGTTCTATAATTTAATTGATTTGTAATATGTGAATGTGGCCTGTAAGGTTCTGATCATTTAACACTTGTAAGGAAGTTCTATATGTCTTAATTAATGGTCCAAACATAACTTGCCTAATTACTTAGTAAAAACTTCCCAATTCTTCACCTTACTATTTAGAGTTTTAATTTTTAATTAAAAGTTTTAATTTTGCTAGTTTACTGAACAGAGAAAAAATTAGTTATAATTTATATAATCAATAGCTGGCAACACTTTCTGAAATAATATGTCAATTTCTGAAGCACTATGATTATATTTTATTCCTCCCCTTTTTTGGTTCACTTATATACTTGCTAGTGATTATTTTTCAAAGTATGGAAAAATTTCTCTCATCTTTTTCTATCAGAAATTTCATGATTTTGCATTCACTCTTTCATGATACTTTGTGTGTAAAATTCAGAGCTGATCATTACTTTCTAGTATTATTTTGAAAATATTATTTGGTTATATCACTTGGGAGTTCATAAGGAATCTGCTGTAAATCAAATAAACTTTCATTTATAAGCAATTTGCTTTTCTCTCTGAGAATTATATCTTGTTCCCTTGGGTCTTATAGCTATGAGAATTGTATCTTATTTCCTTGCTTATTTTCATCTTGCAGTGTAAAATTTCCTGGGGTGTGTTTATTAAGGTTTATTCTTCTAAGTTACTGGAATGAACTTTTGATCCAAAAACACAAGGTCTTAAACACAGGGGATTTCTCTGAAATCACCTTTTTGTATATTCTTTAAACATATTCATTCTGATATGGTTTTAAGAATTCTTGTAATATATATATTATAGTCTATTAATTTCTCCTTCTTGCCAGATGCTTTTATTTTCTTTAAATTTTGACATTGCAGATACCATCAGACCAGAAGGCAACATCAGAGTTTCCTGAATTTCCCTCCTCACCACAAACACATTAAGTGCACAGCTACACATGGAGCAATTCCCTCAGAGAGAAATCTAGAAACTAGGAGAGCGACTCCTATACATCAGGGGACTGAGAAAATATCCTCATCAAAATGCATAAAAAAGGCTGAGACACACTCTCATCTTAAACCCCAAACCTGACCTAGCACCATACAATCAAGAAAGAATCCTTAACTCCCAGCTTTCTCCTGAACAGTTCAGGTTTGAACTGCACAACTACCACCCCAACTTTTAAGGACACCACCGGAGGGATGGGTTCCTAAAATACCTAGCTCAGAAAGCCAGCAGAGCTTGCATTCATGAGTCTCTCAGGAATATAGCAAACCAAGAAGCAGTTCTTAATGGGAATATGAGTCTTTACCATGGCTATCCCTGCAGGAATCAGGGCAGAGGGAGCAGGCAAAAATGCCCCTCCCCCAGCCTTTCCATGAAAGGGATTTGACTGCATACCTTATAAGCTGCTGCCTGAGGATCTGCTTCTAATCAGCACACTTCTAGGTGCTGACTATGATCCTCCCTGGAGCCTGAAATAGCCTGTGGGCATTTCCCCTGCCTTCTCCCTCATGCTTGCTCCAACAATAAAACGAAGCCAGTATCTCCCTGGAAGAATGTCCACATCTCTAGTGCCCCAAATTTTAAGACACCCGCCTGAGGGACAGGACCCTGAATAGTCCAGATATGATAAGTACAAACCTATCAATAACTACTTCAAATGTAAATGAACTAAATTATTCAATCAAGAGACACAACGTGGCGGAATACATAAAAAAATCAATCCCCAACTATACACTGATCACAAGAAACTCACTTCAGCAGTCTCTTCAATAAGTGGTGCTGGGAAAACTGGACAGCTACATGTAAAAGAATGAAATTAGAATACTCCCTAACACCATACACAAAAATAAACTCAAAATGGATTAGAGACCTAAATCTAAGACTGGACACTATAAAACTCTTAGAGGAAAACATAGGAAGAACACTCTTTGACATAAATCACAGCAAGATCTTTTTTGATCCACCTCCTAGAGTAATGGAAATAAAAACAAAAATAAACAAGTGGGACCTAATGAAACTTCAAAGCTTTTGCACAGCAAAGGAAACCATAAACAAGACGAAAAGACAACCCTCAGAATGGGAGAAAATATTTGCAAATGAATCAACGGACAAAGGATTAATCTCCAAAATATATAAACAGCTCATTCAGCTCAATATCAAAGAAACAAACACCCCAATCCAAAAATGGGCAGAAGACCTAAATAGACATTTCTCCAAAGAAGACATACAGACGGCCACGAAGCACATGAAAAGATGCTCAACATCACTAATTATTAGAGAAATGCAAATCAAAACTACAATGAGGTATCACCTCACTCCTGTTAGAATGGGCATCATCAGAAAATCTACAAACAACAAATGCTGGAGAGGGTGTGGAGAAAAGGGAACCCTCTTGCACTGTTGGTGGGAATGTAAATTGATACAGCCACTATGGAGAACAATATGGAGGTTCCTTAAAAAACTAAAAATAGAATTACCATATGACCCAGCAATCCCACTACTGGGCATATACCCAGAGAAAACCGTAATTCAAAAAGACACATGCACCCGAATGTTCACTGCAGCACTATTTACAATAGCCAGGTCATGGAAGCAACCTAAATGCCCATCAGCAGACGAATGGATAAAGAAGATGTGGTACATATATAGAATGGAATATTACTCAGCCATAAAAAGGAACGAAATTGAGTCATTTGTTGAGACGTGGATGGATCTAGAGACTGTCATACAGAGTGAAGTAAGTCAGAAAGAGAAAAACAAATATCGTATATTAATGCATGTATGTGGAACCTAGAAAAATGGTACAGATGAGCCAGTTTGCAGGGCAGAAGTTGAGACACAGATGTAGAGAATGGACATATGGACACCAAGGGGGGAAAACTGCGGTGAGGTGGGGATGGTGGTGTGCTGAATTGGGCGATTGCGATTGACATGTATACACTGATGTGTATAAAATTGATGCCTAATAAGAACCTGCAGTATAAAAAAACAAACAAAACAACTAATACTAAACTTTTATTGGGTTATTTGTATGGAAATATGTTAATATAAATGTTTCAGACATTACATGAAATTTCTAAAAATCTTATATTTGTATTTGTATGGAAATATGTATGGAAATATGTTAATATAAATGTTTCAGACATTACATGAAATTTCTAAAAATCTTATATTTGTATTTGTATGGAAATATGTATGGAAATATGTTAATATAAATGTTTCAGACATTACATGAAATTTCTAAAAATCTTATATGTTCTGGTATAATGTTATAAGTAATAATCCTAGTTATTACTTTAAAATGTATATCTCAGAAATAACTAATTTTCTTGTCAACTGCATTATTATGAACTTTCATCAAATCTTTAACCGTGGTCATTTTTAAGTCTTTTGTCATTTACAGACAGTTCTGGGTGTACTCTGATGATTTTGCAAATATGTTCCTATAAAAGGGTTTCATCTTCAAGAAATTCATGGAAAAGACTCTGACAAGTACAGGTTTCTGGTAACTGTACTGCTGAACTGAATGAATAAGCATTTTCAGAACTCTAATGAAAAACTGATGAACTCATAAAAGTGCTAACAAAAGATCAAGATGAAAAAAAAAAAATTAATTACATGGGACTGAGTGAACTGATGAGGATGAGTATAATTTTTGTGACTTTCTGTCTGAATTTAAAAAAAAAAAAAATCCCACAAGGACTCAGAGGCAAAGAATATACAAATCAATTTTCACTGCAAAGTAAAGGAGCTGTTACAGTGGAGGATTACTGGACTGAATGTCAATATTATGACATAGTACGAGTGTGTTTCATGTTTGGTAATTGCAATCATTGTTGCTTTTGTTGTGGTCATCCATGTACAATGCTTGGTGTCAGTCTATTTATCTCTTGTAAAAATAAAATACAGTGTGTGTGTGTGGGAAAAAAATAAATAAATAAATAAATAAACTACCATATGATCCAGCAATTCCACTCCTAGGTATTTATCCAAAGAAACAAAAACACTAAATAGAAAAGATAGATGGCAAAAAAGGATTTTGCAGATGTTTTTAAAGTTGCTAATCAGTTGACTTTAAGTTAATCAAAAGGAAGACATTTGGGTGGACCTAATTTATTCACATAAACCCTTTAACAGCAGAGTTGGCAGGGCTGAAGAGGAGGTCAGAAAGATTAGAATCACAGGACTCAACATGTCCTTGCTGGTTTAAATATGTAAAAGCCACTTGAGAAGGAAAGTGGGTAGCTTCTTTGAGCAGAAAGCAGACCCAGTGCTGACATCCAGAAAGGAAATGGGAACTTGTCCTCATTTGTCCTCCAAATGTATAGAACTAAATTCTGCAAAAATCTTAATGAACTTGGGAACAGATTCATCTTCTGAGACTCCATTCAAGAGCGCAGCCCAAATGACAACTCGATTAAGGCCTTGTGAGATCCTAAACAGAGAACTCAGTACAGTCCTCCTAGGCTTCTGACCTATAGAACTTGAAGATAATAAGTGGGTATTATTTTATGTCACTAAGTTTGTCAAAACTTGTTACTCAGAAATAGAAAACTAATACAATAACCCACTCATAGATAGGTGTTTATCAAAAATATACTTACAGTGTAATATTTGCTTACTATCTCTTGTCCTAATTAATACCATGCAGGATAGATGCTAAAGTGCTGACTGAGAATTATTATGTAAATCTCTTAAATTTGCTTTATTAAGTCAGTAAAGGCAAACACTACATCTAATTTTAGTAGTATTTACTTCTCATATGCCTAGCACAGTGTTTTACAGCTCATAATTTTTTAACAGTTTACTTGATTAAACTTACACAAGTATTTTAAATCTATTCTTATGATCCAGTTTTTCAGTAATCCAAGAAACATTATCAAGTGTCCATATCTACTTCCTGCTAGGAATTCAACAATATAGAAGAATGTGATCTTATTCTCAAGAAGCTTACAGCCTGTAAATATAGCTTTATTATTTACCTTAAAAAATCTATCCTGGTAAACATTTAGGATGTTTTTAATTTTTATACTATCAAAAAGTACTAAATTTATCCTTCTATACTGGTGTAAATACATCTGTTGTCATTTCCCAGGCTTTGAATTATTGGGTCTGTCTGTGCATTTTAATTTTGATAAATTTTGCCAAATTACATCCCCCCAATAATTACCAGATGTATTAAAAAAGTATCTGATATTTTCATTATTCAATTCATACCAAGACTGAACATCTTTTCTTATTGATTCCCCTTTATATATTTTTCCAGACCATTGCCTGAACATATGAACATATTTTGTCCATTTTTTTACTTGTTTTTTTGTGTTTAAAAATAATTTGCAAAAACACTTGGAAAGTCAAGGAAACCCTTTGCCTATATATGTGTTGCATATATTCCTTAACTTTGTTGGATGTTTGCTATGTAGACATTTTATAATTTTATGTAAATAAATTTGCACTTCTGTTTTTTTAAGGGTTCTAGCTTTGTATTTTATATATTCCCAATGTTTCTGTTTTCAATTGGAAGACTCAAATTGCACCTGAAAAAGGCTGAGAGTGGAGAGAGAAACTCACTACATGTTGGAAAAACACAACTTAGACCTATATATATTAATTTTGAATATATACAAAATGTAGAGAGCCTTAGGACATTTATATAATGAGAACTACATCTTCAAAGTTTTATGAATTCTTTCCTTACATTTGGTTTTAAAGTTAGAAATTTTCAGAATCAAATTTCAATCTAAATTACCACTAGTTGTGATTCTATGAAAGATTATTTCTTATACAGAGAAAAAAAGCTGTCATTCATCAATAATAAGCAATCTGTACAATTTTAATGTTAAGTCGTGAAAAAATGAGTCACCTGCCTCCCAATGAGATGAGAATGCCAGTAAATAATCTTGCTATAAATATGGCATTAAAGGATTGTCACAATATAGTCATGTTTTAGCTGAATTACTAGAGTGAGCACACACAGAGGAGGGACATGAGATAGCACAGTTTTCGTTTTCCAATACAATTCCAGAAGTTAGGCAGGAGAAATTTACGGATTCATAGTATTGTGAAGCTTTATTTTTTTTCTAAATGTAGATAATCATTGATATGTTTAATATGGAAATTTAATACCAATGAACTCTAATGGAAAGTTTAAAAGAAGAAAAAATAAATAAAATCCATGGAGTAAGGGGTCTGTTGTCTTCACTGAGAATATAATTTTCCTAGAAGAAATCTACTCCTAAAATATTCTTCCTTTACCAAACCTAGGAACCGCCCAAATAGGTCCTTCTATCCTACAGGACGTCGAATTCAAACTCTCAGTAATACCAACGTATCAGGAGTAGAGGGTGTCACTAAAACCAAAGATCTTGAGGAAGTGTGAGGTCACTACATATCAGGAGCAATCCTAGCCAGTGTAAAGGGACCTGGGGATGGAACAAGTAATTCTAGTGGTGTTTGTGAGACCAGAAAGACAATAGTGCCCTGTCCACATGCAGCTACAAGGGAAGCCTAAGCCAAGTCTTAGAAGAAGAGCTGGCCAAAGGGAATCAATGCCATATTGAGGGGAAGCAGAATACGGGACCCCCAAATACACCACTTTGGCAGGTGGATTATTTTAAACTGAAGACATCAAGGCCCAACAGACTTTGGAAGAGTTGTTTACCATCCCCTTAAACTGCCTAAGATAATTTAGATAGAGGGCCTGTATCAGGACAAAAATAATACCAAAGATAAATTTTTATGAGAAAGACTTATCTGCATGGTATGGCATACATTTGTTTACCAAATCTTCATCTTCCTGTAAATTGTCTGCCTCCTCTCTGAAGCTTCAGATGCCTACCCCCTTTCTCCTGAGCTCTGGATGGTATATAAGTGTCAATTGTCTGTCTATAGGTCTCATGTCTTTGGGAATCCTGTACATATGAAATTTTTCTCCTGTTAATTTGTCTTATGTCAATTTAATTATTAGACCAGTCAAAGAACCAAGAAGGGAAGAAGGGAAAAGTTTCCCTCCCCTACAATATGAAACAGATACAGAGTAAATTATAAGGAATGGTGAATGTAAAAAACTGAACCCAGCATAAGATCATATGCTATAATCATCAAGATAAAGAAAAGGTAGTGAAGTAACAATAACTGTCCCAGTGCTAAGCATGTATATATTGTGTTAAGGTTAAGAGACATTTACAATGCAATTATATCTGATGAGGTGATATTTGGAAACATTAAGCAATTTTCTCCCGATATTTTTCTCTTCCTATTGTTATCAGTTATTCTCCAAGATATTCATTGCCTCTAGAAATTGATATGATAGTTGAGCAGAAACAAAAACAAAAACAAAAAACACAACGGCTTGGGTTTCAAAGGTTTAGTATACAAGATTATTCAGCATTAAATAAATAGTAAGATTTTCTATGTATAGTAGCATGTCACCTTCAAACAGTGACAGTTTGACTTCTTTTCCAATTTGGATTCTTTTTATTTCTTTTTCTTCTCTGATTGCTGTGGTTATGGCTTCTAAAACTATGTTGAATAAAAGTGGAGAGAGTGGACATCCTTGTCTTGTTTCTGATCTTAGAGGAAATGCTTTCAGGTTTTCACTGTTGAGAATAATGTTTCCTGTGGGTTTGTTGTATATAGCCTTTATTATGTTGAGGTAGGTTCCCTCTATGCCCACTATCTGGAGAGTTTTTATCATAAATGAGTACTGAATGTTGTCAAAAGCTTTTTCTGCATCTATTGAGATGATCATATGGTTTTTATTCTTCAGTTTGTTAATGTGGTATTATCACATTGATTGATTTACCTATGTTGAAGAATCCTTGCATCCCTAGGATAAATCCCACTTGATCATGGTGTATGATCCTTTTAATGTGTTGTTGGATTTGGTTTGCTAGTATTTTGTTGAGGATTTTTGCATCTATGTTCATCAGTGATAAAGGCCTGTAATTTTCATTTTTTGTGATATCTTTGTCTGGTTTCGGTATCATGGTGATGGTGGCCTCATAGAATGAACTTGGGAGTGTTCCCCAACTGCAATTTTTTGGAAGAGTTTGAGAAGTATAGGTGTGTTATAAATTTTATCTAAATGTTTGATAGAATTCGCCTGAGAAGCCTTCTGGTCCTGGACTTTAGTGTGTTGGAAGTTTTCTAATCACAGTTTCAATTTCAGTACTTGTGATCAGTCTGTTCATATTTTCTATTTCTTCCTGGTTCAGTCTTGGAAAGTAGTACCTTTCTGAGAATTTGTCCATTTCTTCTAGATTGTCTATTTTACTGTTGTATAGTTGCTTGCAGTAGTCTCTTATGATCCTTTGTATTTCCTTGGTGTCAGTTGTAACTTCTCCTTTTTCATTTCTAATTTTACTGATTTGAGTCATCTCCATTTTATTCTTGATGAGTCTGGCTAAAGGTTTATCAATTTTGTAATGTGTATGGAAACACAAAAGACCCCAAATAGCCAAAGCAATCTTGAGAAAGAAAAATGGAGCTGGAGGAATCAAGCTCCCTGACTTCAGACTATACTACAACGCTACAGTAATCAAAACAGTATGGTGCTGCACAAAAACAGAAATATAGATCAATGGAACAAGATAGAAAGTACAGAGATAAACCCATGCACCAATGGTCACCTAATCCGTGATAAAAGAGGCAAGAATATACAATGGAGGAAAAACAGTCTCTTCAATAAGTGGTGCTGGGAAAACTGAATAGCTATATGTAAAAGAATGAAATTAGAACATTCTCTAATACCATACACAAAAATAAACTCAAAATTGATTAAAGACCTAAATGTAAGACCAGATACTATAAAACTCTTAGGAAAACACATGCAAAACACTGACATAAATCACAGCAAGATCTCTTTTGATCCACCTCCTAGTGTAATGAAAATAAAAACAAAAATAAACAAATGGGACCTAATTAAACTTAAAAGCTTTTGCACAGTAAACCATAAACAAAACGAAAAGAGAACCTACAGAATGGGAGAAAATATTTGCAAAAGAAGCAACCAACAAGGGATTAATCTCCAAAATATACAAACAGCTCCTGCAGCTCAATATCAAACAAAAACAAAAAACCCAAACAACCCAATTAAAAATGGGCAGAAGACCTAAATAGAAATTTCTCCAAAGACATACAGATGACCAATAAACACATGAAAAGATGCTCAACATCACTAATTATTAGAGAAATGCAGATCAAAACTACAATGGAGTATCACCTCACACTGGTCAGAATGGCCATCATCTAAAAATCTACAAACAATAAATGCTGGAGAGGGTATGGAGAAATGAGAACCCTCCTACACTCTTGATGGGAAAGTAAATTCGTACAGTCACTATAGAGAACACTATGGAGGTTCCTTAAGAAGCTAAAAATACAGTTACCACATGATCCAGCAATCCCACTCCTGGGCAACTATCCAGAGAAAACCTTAATTCGAAAAGATACATGTACCCCAATGTTCATTGCAGCACTATTTACAGTAGCCAGGACATGGAAGCAACCTAAATGTCTATCTACAGAGGAACTGATAAAGAAGATGTGGTACATATATACAATGAAATATTATACAGCCATAAAAAAGAAAGAAATAATGTCATTTGCAGCCACATGGATGGACCTAGAGATTGTCATACTGAGTGAAGTCAGTCAGACAGAGAAGGACAAATACCATATGATATCACTTTTATGTGAAATCTAAAAAAAAAAGGTACAAATGTATCTATTTACAAAACAGAAATAGAGTCACAGATGTAGAAAGCAAACTTATGGTTTACCAAGGGGGAAAGGGGGGGAGGGATAAATTGGGAGGTTGGGATTGACACTACTATATATATAAAATAGATAACTAATAAGAACCTACTGTTTAGCACAGGGAACTCTACTCAATACTCTGTAACGACCTCTATGGGAACAGAATCTAAATAGAGTGGATATGTGTATATGTGTAACTGATTTACTTTGCTATTCAGCAGAAACTAACACAACATTGTAAATCAACTATATTCCAATAAAAATTAATTTTAAAAATAATAATAGGAAATAAATAAATGATACCTCTAAGATAGACCAACCATATTTGCAATAAAAGAATACTAGAGTGAGCATGACGAGTCAGGAAGGAAGCAAGAAAATATTAGGTATTGGTATATCAGAGAAAGCAAAGACCTAAACCCTGCCTCCGGGAGCTCTTCAGAAGTCATCATGGAAAAGTAGCAGTAGAATAATGCTTGTGCTATACAGACATATTCCCATCTTCCCAGAAGATGTAGTATAAAGGTGAGATTCACAGGCCTTTGACAAAGGAAAGAGATGCTACTATAGCACACACATGGCCCCAAACTAAAATACCAGAGATGATATCAGTCAAAGTCAGCATGCACAAATGATGATCATAATATAGATGTGCCTATATGCACATTTGTAAGCACCCAACCCCACCCCACAATCTGTATCCAGTTCAGAGCAAAAGGGATTCATCAAATTGCTATGTGGTTATACATCTGCCACCAATAGGGTTTCAAAACAGAAATTTAGATAAATTACGAAAAGAAAACAAGGCAAACATTTCAAAATGTTACATTTTCTGCATCTTTGAGTTTACATTTAGAGGAAATTAAAAACTGTAAATGCAAAGTGAGTCAGAGAATCTCTTTAATCATCTGGAAAGAATCATTGTGAGATGAAAAAGAATACATAATGTAGGTAAGGGAACAGGAAGGAAACTAGAAACAGAACTGAGAATTTACGTATTAGTGGCTAGAAGATTGTATTGGCCACATTGTGAGAACAGATTAAGGACCAAATAAGGATATATGTTATTATCTCCACAGTAATTAGTTATACATGAAACTAATTAGTTTTATCTGCAGCCGTTATTTGTCTGGAAATCCCTCAAACAGTTCACAAATGGTCTTGTTTAGGTCTTCTCAAATGATTTTTTTCAGTTGATTCAATATTTATTCAAAAAAACTTACTAAGAAATCAAATACCATGAAGTTCTGAATAAGACAAAAAAAAGAACGGGCCCCCTCTCTCATGGGACTTATAGCTTACATAGGGGACACATAGTATACAAATAGTTGCATGAGTAAGTTTTAAATTTCAGCCATGCTTAAGTGTTAATAAAGAATTTGAAGTAAACAAGTCAACAAATAAGACAATGATCTACCAAGGCTGCAGGTGCAGGGGAACTGGAGGTAACGGTGAGTGAAGTGTCTCTCATGATAGTGACATTTAAAATGTGACCTTGAAGGTCAGACTTCTAGACAGATGGGTGAGGTAGAAAAGGAGAGAAAATATTCAAGGCAGAGAGATCTAAATATATTTTATGGTTGGATTTAAATATGCTTCATTAATAATTAAGTCACCTTATTTGAATTAGGTGATCATGAATGGCTAACAGGCCAGAGGCTTGGTGTTGATAGAGGTAACTGAGACCACCAGGCTTGTATTTGAAAAGATACCCATCTGTACCTCTTAGTAAGTACCATCCTCATCTGTACCTCTTAGTAATAAGTACCATCCTCTTAGTATCCTTAAGAATACTTAATATTTTAAAGACAACATTAAGTATTTTACCCCTAGAGGTCTACACTAATACTCGTTTACCTTAGGACTTCATAATGCAGATTGAGAATTTTAGATTAAAAACAAAGTTTGTATAAAAAATAAAGTGCTGTTTCAAATTAAGAGAAATCATGTGAAACAAATAATTTATCTTTGACATCCAATATTCATTTAGAAGAAAAGTGGAGGAAGTGAAAAATAAATTATTTAATTTTTAATTAATAATCATGCTATTAAACACTCCAAGTGGTAATAAAGCCACATTGGCTGTAATATCATATATAGTTTTAACTTTTATGATTTTAGTTGATAATGCATGCCTTTTAAAAGAAGAAATAAATACTGTAAAATTTCAGTATACTGAGAAGTTCCTTAGTTATTTAGATCAAAAATAATTTTGAAGGGTCTTGAAAAATTTACACATTTCTCAATAATGACAATGTTCATGATATGAGAAATCTAGTCTCATTGCTTCTGCAAGATAGATTTTAATGTTATCTTCCAAGTGTTTGAACAATACTTTCAACATTTTTTTTAAATCAAGGGTGAGGGAAAGACACATGACAATCCACTTTTCAAAAAGTAAAGCAGGAATACTAATATGTATATTTTCTTACATAAGTCACTGGGATGATTACTGGGAAGGGTGAAAACCAAATACACACTGGATAAATGGTTTTCTAATAAACTGGATATTACATTTGATTTTTGAAATCCACAGATACTGGTAAAAGTTTTGTGAATAAAAAGCGTTTGTTATATATGTATACTATACCTTAACTGAGACAAGGGTACTATAAACCTATACAAAAAAGTTTCATAGGGTTTTACATTCATCAGTTACTCATACATTTCACTATATTAAAACGACTGCTGGCAGGGTTTGTGTTAATACGTGTGAGAGAATCAGATAATACTTTCCACCCTCCCTTATCTTCTTTTTGGTTGCAGAATTTTGCTTCTAAAGGATTACTTCGTTGAATTTTGGGGTACACAAGATTTGAGTAAAATAAAATTTCTGAGCTCTAACATTACTTAGAAGTTATTGTTACAGTTTGAATATTAGTTGCCTGAATATGATACTTGGGAAGTCAAGGTACATGTCTTAAGATTTGGAGTCATACAGCTTGAATTCACGTTTGGCATTATGACTTTGTGACCGTGGCAAGAAGTAATTTGTCTTTCAAAGACTCAGTTTCTTCACATGTAACATGGGGCTCATAGAATTCATCTCATAGGATTGTTGACAGACATAAAATATGCTTCACACAGAGAAGATGCTTATTAAATGTCAGCATTATTATTTTTAAATTTACTTTTCAGCCTAATAAGTGGTGAGACTCAGTAAAAGAATATAGTAAGTTGCAGCAGTTTCTAAAATGATATTATTTCATGAAATAATAAAAACGAATGCCATTTCTTAGAAATAAAAACTATTGCTATTTTCTAACAATATGAATGGTGATATTCAGAAGTATTATTAATTTATTAAACACAAATATTGCTTCTGCGGTGCCAGACACTGTTTTAAGTACTTCAAAAATATTAATTCATTTAATGTTCATAGTAACCCTTTGAAGTAGACAGGGAAACTGAGTTATAAGTTATTAAGAAATTACCTCTGGTTACATTTCTAAGTGAAAAAGCAGGGTTCAACCCCAGGCTCTCTCTCTCAGGAGTCCAACATCTTGACTGAACGTTGTTTATTTCTTAATTTTGAGTAGTACAGCATGATAAAAATTCTAACGTCATTAAAAAATCCAAGATGAATAGGAATCATAGATGAACTAGAGAAATATTTCATTGTCTGCAAGTTGCAATTTCCAGGTTTTGTGGCACTTCCAAATACTTGCAAGTATTAAGTAAAAATTCTTGAATCTAACTGAGAAATTTCCTAATTTCAATGTCAATAAACACACTTTTCCTATAAAAAGTACAAAATTTTAAACTTATGTACAACTATAATATGAATAAACATAATTCCTCAGGATGTATTATTAAATATCATTTTATAATAATTGATACCAAATATTTACTTCAAAACAACTTAAACAAGGAGTATTAAAAAATTATTTTGATAATCTCCAGACTTACACATACAATTTTAAAATTTATATGCCCCTAGGTTGTCCTAAATGTGCATAGATAATCATGTCACAAAGAGGATTTCTAACCTTTATCTCCCCAAAACTGAACCTTTTAAAAAGTAGCATCCTCTATCAATCTGCATGCTCATCATCCTTTTTAAAGCCACTACACACTAATAACAAGAATGGGCCTACTAAAATTTTTATAAATTTAAAAATTTTTCATAATTCAGAACCAAATCATGTATAACAATGCACAAAAACTCAGTATTCATAGTAGTGCAAATCAAAATTTCTGCCACACATTGAAAAGAAAGAAACTTTCCCAAAAACAGTAGCTCCAATAGGGAGATCAAATCTCAATTGCAAAATATTTGAAAACAGTAATACATAAAAGACATAGATAGCTGTGTATCTGGACAAACAGATTCAAAGTAACTGCCTGATTTAATGTAAAAGTCAGGGTAGTAAGAAATGTATTAGAAGACACAAAAATTAGAAACAAAAATTAGATCTCTAGAATCAGATAGCCTAATAATTCACATAGATTATTCTAACTAACCTACAAAAATGTTAAAGCTAATAACTAAATTCAGCAAATTTGGAGAATATAAAGTCAACATTTAAAAAATCAAGGAAAGGGCTTCACTGGTGGTGCAGTGGTTGAGAGTCTGCCTGCCAATGCAGGGGACACGGGTTCGATCCCTGGTCCGGGAGGATCCCACATGCCGCAGAGCAACTAGGCCGGTGCGCCACAATTACTGAGCCTGTGCTCTAGAGCCAGCGAGCCACAACTGCTGAGTCAGCGAGCCACAACTGCTGAGTCCTCATAACACAACTACTGAAGCCCACATGCCTGGAGCCCATGCTCTGCAACAAGAGAGGCCACCAGAATGAGAAGCCCACTCACCGCAACGAAGACCCAATGCAGCCAAAAATAAATAAAATAAATAAATTTAAAAAAATAAATCAAGGAAGAACTACAAAAGTAAATTTAAAAGTACCAGAAAGTAAAGCAAAAGTGTTCAGAAATAAACTCAACAAAACTTATAAAATAACTATGCACTAGAACTTACAGAACATTGGTGAGATAAATGCAAGAGGACCTAAATAAATAAATGCTCATCAAATAAAAAACCTAATATTTAGATAACCATTCTTCCATTACTTCACTGTGTATCACAGTCTTTAGGTCCATCCACCTCACTACAAATAACTCAATTTCATTTCTTTTTATGGCTGAGTAACATTCCATTGCATATATGTGCCACATCTTCTTTATCCATTCATACGTTGATGAACACTTAGGTTGCTTCCATATCCTGGCAATTATAAAGAGAGCTGCAATGAACACTGTGGTACATGACTTTTTTTGAATTATGGTTTTCTCAGGGTATATGCCCAGTAGTGGAATTGCTGGGTCATATGGTAGTTCTATTTTTAGTTTTCTAAGGAACCTCCATACTGTTCTCCATAGTGGCTGTATCAATTTACATTCCCACAAACAAGGCAAGAGGGTTCCCTTTTCTCCACACCCTCTCCAGCATTTATTGTTTGTAGATTTTTTGATGATGGCCATTCTGACCATTTCTTCTTTGGAGAAATGTCTATTTAGGTCTTCTGCCCATTTTTGGATTGGGTTTTTTGTTTTTTTGATATTGAGCTGCATGAGCTGTTTGTATATTTTGGAGATTAAACCTTTGTCAGTGGCTTCGTTCGCAAATATTTTCTTCCATTCTGAGGGTTGTCTTTTTGTCATGTTTATGGTTTCCTTTGAGGTGCAAAAGCCTTTAATTTCATTAGGTCCATTTGTTTATTTTTGTTTTTATTTCCATTACTCTAGGAGGTGGGTCAAAAAGGATTTTGCTGTGATTTATGTCACAGAGTGTTCTGCCTATGTTTTCCTCTAAGAGTTTGATGGTGTCTGGCCTTACATTCAGGTCTTTAATCCATTTTCAGTTTGTTTTTGGTATGGTGTTAGGGAGTGTTCTAATTTCATTCTTTTACATGCAGCTGTCCAGTTTTCACAGCACCACTTATTGAAGAGCCTGTCTTTTCCCCATTGTATGTTCTTGTCTCTGTTATCAAAGATAAGGTGACCATAAGTGCATGGGTTTATCTCTGGGCTTTCTATCCCATTCCATAGATCTATATTTCTCTTTTTGTGCCAGTACCATACTGTCTTGATTACTGTAACTTTGTAGTATAGTCTGACGTCAGGGAGCCTGATTCCTCCAGCTCAGTTTTTCTTTCTCAAGATTGCTTTGGCTATTCGGGGGCTTTTGTGTTTCCATACAAATTGTGAAATTTTTTGTTCTTGTTCTGTGAAAAATGCCATTGGTAGTTTGATAGGGATTGCAGTAAATCTATAGACTGCTTTTGGTAGTATAGTCATTTTCACAATGTTGATTCTTCCAATCCAAGAACATGGTATATCTCTCTGTTTGCATCATCTTTAATTTCTTTCTCCAGTGTCTTATAGTTTTCTGCATACAGGTCTTTTGTCTCCTTAGGTAGGTTTATTCCTAGCTATTTTATGCTTTTTGTTGCAATGGTAAATGGGAGTGTTTCCTTAATGTCTCTTTCAGATTTTTCATCATTAATGTATAGGAATGCAAGAGGTTTCTGTGCGTTAATTTTCTATCCTGCTACTTTACCAAATTCATTGATTAGCTCTAGTAATTCTCTGGTAGCATCTTTAGGATTCTGTATGTATAGTATCATGTCATCTGCAAACAGTGACAGTTTTACTTCTTCTTTTCCGATTTGGATTCCTTTTCTTTTTCTTCTCTGACTGCTGTGGCTATCACTTCCAAAACTATGTTGAATAACAGTGGTGAGAGTGGGCAACCTTGTCTTCCTCCCAATCTTAGTGGAAATCGTTTCAGTTTTTCACCACTGAGACCAATGTTAGCTGTGGGTTTGTCATATATGGCCTTTATTATGTTGAGGTAGGTTCCCTGTATGCCCACTTTCAGGAGGGTTTATATCATAAATGGGTGTTGAATTTTGACGAAAGGTTTTTCTGCATCTATTGACATGATCATATGGTTTTTCTGCTTTAATTTGTTAATTTGGTTTATCACACTGATTGATTTGCATATGTTGAAGAATCCTTGAATTACTGGGATACACTCCACTTGATCATGGTGTATAATCCTTTGTGCTGTTGGATTCTGTTTGCTAGTATTTTGTTGAAGATTTTTGCATCTATGTTCCTCCCTCTGCTATATTTTGGAAGAGTTTGATAAAGACAGGTGTTAGCTCTTCTCCAAATGTTTGAGAGAATTCGCCTGTGAAACCATCTGGTCCTCGGCTTTTCTTTGTTGGACGATTTTTAATCACACTTTCAATTTCAGTGCTTGTGATTGGTCTGTTTACATTTCCTTTTCTTCCTGGTTCAGTCTTGGAAGGTTGTGCTTTTCTAAGAATTTGTCCATTTCTTCCAGGTTGTCCATTTTACTGGCAAAGAGTTGCTTGTCGTAATCTCTCATGATCCTTTGTATTTCTGTAGTATTAGTTGTTTCTTCTCCTTTTTCATTTCTAATTCTATTGATTTGAGTCTTCTCCCTTTTTTTCTTGATGACTCTGTCTAAAGGTATATCAATTTTGTTTATCTTCTCAAAGAATGAGCTTTTAGTTTTATTGATCTTTGCTATCGTTTCCTTCATTTCTTTTTCATTTATTTCTGATCTGACCTTTATGATTTCTTTCCTTCTGCTAACTTTAGGAGTCTTTTGTTTTTCTTTCACTAATTGCTTTAGGTGTAAGGTTAGGTTGTTTATTTGAGATATTTCTTGTTACCTGAGTTAGGACTGCATTGTTAGAAACTTCACTCTTAGAACTGCTTTTGCAGCATCCCATAAGTTTTGGGTTGTCGTGTTTTCATTGTCATTTGTTTCTAGGTATTTTTTAATTTCCTCTTTGATTTCTTTAGTGATCTCTTGGTTATTTAGTAGCATACTGTTAGGCCTCCATGTGTTTGTATATTTTACAGATCTTTTCCTGTAATTGATATCTAGTCTCAGAGCACTGTGGTTGGAAAAGATACTTGATACGATTTCAATTTTCTTAAATTTACCAAGGCTTGATTTGGGACCCAAGGTATGATTTATCCTCGCAAACGTTCCTCTTGAGAAGAAAGTGTTTTCTGTTGTTTTTGGATAGAATGTCCTATAAATATTAAGTCCAACTTGTTTAATGTATCATTTAAAGCTTGTGTTTCCTTATTTATTTTCATTTTGAATGATCTGTCCATTGGTGAAAGTGGGGTGTTAAAGTCCCCTACTATTATTGTCTTACTATTGATTTCCCCTTTTATGGCTGTTAGCATTTGCCTTGCGTATTGGGGTGCTCCTATGTTGGGTGTATAAGTATTTACAATTGTTATATCTTCTTCTTGGATTGATCCCTTAATCATTATGTAGTGTCCTTCTTTGTCTCTTGTAACATTCTTTATTTTAAAGTCTATTTTGTCTGATAGAGGAATTGCCACTCCAGCTTTCCTTTGATTTCCATTTGCATGGAATATCTTTTTCCATCCCCTCACTTTCAGTCTGTATGCGTCCCTAGGTCTGAAGTGGGTCTCTTGTAGACAGCATATATATGCATCTTGCTTTTGTATCCATTCAGCCAGTCTGTGTCTCTTGGTTGGAGCATTTAATCCATTTACATTTTGGTTATCGATATGTATGTTCCTATTACTATTTTCTCAATTGTTTTGGGCTTGTTATTGTAGGTCTTTCCCTTCTCTTGTGTTTCCTGCTTAGAGAAGTTCCTTTACCATTTGTTTTAAAGCTGGTTTGGTGGTGCTGAACTCTCTTAACTTTTGCTTGTCTGTAAAGGTTTTAATTTCTCTGTTGAATCTGAATGAGATCCTTGCTGGGTAGAGTAATGTTGCTTGTAGGTTTTTCCCTTTCATCACTTTAAATATGTCCTGCCACTCCCTTCTGGCTTGCAGCGTTTCTGTTGAGAAATCAGCTGTTAACCTTATGGGGATTCCCTTGTATGTCATGTGTTGCTTTTCCATTGCTGCTTTTAATATTTTTTCTTTGCATTTAATTTTTGATGGTTTATTAATGTGTCTTGGCATGCTTCTCCTTGGATTTATCCTGTATGGGACTCTCTGTGCTTTCTGGACTTCATTGACCCTTTCCTTTCCCATGTTAGGGAACTTTTAAACTATAATCTCTTCAAATATTTTCTCAGTCCCTTTCTTTTTCTCTTCTTCTTCTGGGACCCCTATAATTCGAATGCTGGTGCATTTAATGTTGTCCCAGAGGTCTCTGAGACTGTCCTCAATTCTTTTATTTTTTCTTTATTCTCCTCTGTGGTAGTTATTTCCACTATTTTATCTTACAGGTCATTTATCTGTTCTTCTGCCTCAGTTATTCTGCTATTGATTCCTTCTAGAGAATTTTTAATTTCATTTATTGTGTTGTTCATCATTGTTTGTTTGCTCTTTAGTTCTTCTAGGTCCTTGTTAAACGTTTGTGTTTTCTCCATTCTATTTCCAAGATTTTGAATCATCTTTCCTATCATTATTCTGAATTCTTTTTCTGGTAGACTGCCTATTTCCTCTTCATTTGTTTGGTCTGGTGGGTTTTTACTTTGCTCCTTCATCTGCTGTGTATTTCTCTGTCTTCTCATTTTGCTTAACTTACTGCATTTCGGGTCTCCTTTTCGCAGGCTGCAGATTAGTAGTTCCTTTTGTTTTTGGTTTCTGACCCCAGTGAGTAAGGTTGGGTCAGTTGGTTGTGTAGGCTTCTTGGTGGAGGGGACTAGTGCCTGTGTTCTGGTGGATAAGTCTGGATGTTGTCTTTCTGGTGGGCAGTACCGCGTCCAGTGGTGTGTTTTGGGGTGCCTGTGAACTTAATATGATTTTAGGCAGCCTCTCTGCTAATGGGTGAGGTTGTGTTCCTGTCTTGATAGTCGTTTGCATGGGGTGTCCAGTGCTGTAGCTTGCTGGTCACTGAATGGTGCTGGGTCTTAGCGTTGAGAGGGAGATCTCTAGCAGAGCTTTCACCGTTTGATATTATATGGGGCCGGGTGGTCTCTGGTAGACCAATGTCCTGAACTTGGCTCTCCCACCTCAGAGGCTCATGCCTGACAACCAGCTAGAGCACCAAACCCTGTCAGCCACACGGCTCAGAAGAAAAGGGAGGGGAAAAAAAGAAAGAAAAAATAAAATAAAATAAAGTTGTTAAAAAATTTTAAAGTAATTAAAAAATAAAAAAAGAAAGAAGAGAGCAACCAAACCAATAAACAATTCCACCAATGATAACAAGCACTAAAAACTAAAAAAAAAAAAATACAAAAAAAACCCCACACAGACAGAACTCTAGGACAGTGGTAAAAGCAAAGCTATACAGACAAAATCACACAAAGAAGCAAACACATACACTCACAAAAAGAGTAAAAGGAAAAAAAAATTACATATATATATAAAAAAAGAAGAGAGCAAACAAATCAATAAACAAATCGACCAATGATAATAAGCTGTAAATACTAAACTAGGATAAACCTAAAACCAGAAACAAATTAGATGCAGAAAGCAAACCCCAAGTCTACAGTTGCTCCCAAAGTCCACTGCCTCAATTTTGGGATGATTCGGTGTCTATTCAGATATTCCACATACGCGGGGTACATCAAGTTGATTGTGGAGATTTAATGTGCTGCTCCTGAGGCTGCTGGGAGAAATTTCCCTTTTTCTTCTTTGTTCACACAGCTCCTGGGGTTCAGCTTTGGATTTGGCCCCGCCTCTGCATGTAGGTCACCTGAGGGCATCTGTTCCCTGCCCAGACGGGACGGGGTTAAAGTAGCAGCTGATTAGGGGGCTCTGGCTCACTCAGGCCAGGGGGATGGATGGGTACAGAATGCGGGGAGAGCCTGCGGTGGCAGAGGTCAGTGTGACATTGCAACAGACTGAGGTGCACCGTGTGTTCTCCCAGGAGAAGTTGTCCCTGGATCATGGGACCCTGGCAGTGGCAGGCTGCACAGGCTCCCGGGAGGGGAGGCGTGGATGGTGACCTGTGCTTGCACACAGGTTTCTTGGTGCTAAGAAGCAGCAGCCTTAGTGTTTCATCCCCGTCTCTGGTGTCCATGCAGCTAGCCATGGCTCACGCTTGTCTATGGAGCTTGTTTAGGTGTTGCTCTGAATCTCCTCTCTTCGCACAGCTGGAAATAATGGTGTCTTCCCTCTTAGGCAGTTCCAGCCTTTTTCTCGGACTCCCTCCCGGCTAGCTGTGGCACACTAGCCCCCTTCAGGCTGTGTTCACACAGCCAACCCCAGTCCTCTCCCTGGGATCTGACCTGCGAAGCCCCAGCCTCAGCTTCCAGCCCCCACCCACCCTGGCAGGTGAGCAGACAAGCCTCGCGGGCTGGTGAGTGCTGGCAGGCACTGATCCTCTGTGCGGGAATCTCTCCACTTTGCCCTCTGTACGCCTGTTGCTGCACTCTCCTCCATGGCTCCAACATTTCCCCCCCGCCACCCCCTGTTCTCCACTAGTGAAGGTGCTTCCTAGTGTGTGGAATCTTTTCCTCTTTCACAGCTTCTTCCCAGAGGTGCAGGTCCCATCCCTATACTTTTCTCTCTGTTTTTCTTTTTTTCTTTTACCTTACCCAGGTACATGGGAAGTTTCTTGCCTTTTGGGAAGTCTGAGGTCTCCTGCCAGAGTTCAGTAGGTGTTCTGTAGGAGTTGTTCCATATGTAGATGTATTTTTGATGTATTTCTGGGGAGGAAGGTGATCTCCACGTCTTACTCCTCTGCCATCTTGAAGGTCCCCCATCCATAATAGATTTTTATATCCAATGAAATTTGAGAAAAAAGTAATAGGAGGCTTTTTTCAAGATAAGTAAAGCTAGTTCTAAAATTCATATGAAAATGCAAGGCATTTAAAATAGCCAACATAATCTTGAAAAACAACAATGCTGCCTAACTATACTACCTTATTTCAAGACATACTATAATGTTACAGTAAATAAGACAGTGTAATGTTGGTACAGAAATAAATTATTCCATGCGATATAATAGACTACCCAGAAGTAGTTCTACTTGTACACAATCAATTGATTTATCACCAAAGGCACCAGAGCCTTTTAATGTGGAGAGGAGAGACATTCCAACAAATAGTGCTCTCTACAGATAAAAAAAGAACCTTTATCCATCCCTTAGACCATATATAAAAACTAATTAAAGATGGAGTAAACAAAAATGTAAATACTAAAATTATAAACATTATAGAAAAAAGGTATGACAAAATCTTTCCTATCTTTGTAGACAAGATTTCATATTCTATGGGAAAGTGCAGGCATTACCCAGAAAATACTACCCACAAAATAAATATTGACACAATAAACTTCAGCAAGATAAAATATACTGCTCATCAAAAGATACCTTTAATAAAACTAACAGGTAAGACACTGGGAGAAAATGTTTAAATAAATATGCCAGCTGAAGGACTTGTATCCAGGATATATAAAGCATTTCTCTAACTTACTAATAAAAAAAACAGTTAAAAGTTGGCAAATGACTTGAAAGTTTTCTTTGCAAAAGTAAATATACTTATGGCCAATAAACCCATGGAGAAGAGTTCAGTATTACTAGTCACAAGAGAAATACAAAGTAAAACCAAAATGAGATACCACTTCATATCCAATGGAGTACCACATTTAAAAAGACTGATTTGGAGCAACTGAAACTCATGTTGTTGGTGTATGTGTAAAATGATATAAACACTTCAGAAACCAGTATAAAAATTTTTTCATAAAACAAACTCCTACCCTATGACTCAGCAATATATGTGTGTGTGTGTGTGTGTGTGTGTGTGTACATTTATAGTCAAGAGAAATGGAAAAAAAAACTTGTATGTGAATGTCCTGAGAAGCTTTATCAATAACAGTCAAAAATGAAATAATTCAAACGCCCATGAGCAGGGCATGGTTAAACAAACTGTGTTTTATCCATAAAAATGAGATACTGCTTAGCAACAAAAACAAAAACTAGCAAATAAAAAACTCACTACATATGCAACACAACTGATCTACCTCAAACTCTTTTTTTTAACTCCCGAATCGAAAGAAGCCAGACAGAAAAGTGTACTTATATTGACAGTATGATTCCATTTATATGAAGTTGTAAAACCAGCAAGACTGATAAACATTGAAAGAAATCAGGACAATGATGACCTCTTGGGTTAGGGTTAGGGTACTTTCTATGAGTGATTTCCATGAGTGTATGCATTTGCAAAACAAAGGTCAGTACATTTAACTTTAAACTGTACCTCAGTGTAAACATTAGACAGAAAAAATAAATATGAGAAAAGAAAACAAGTCAAAGAAAAGCTTACATATATAATATTGAAGTTATATCCCACATCTGAATAATGGGTTGCATTTATTTACCAAAAATTAAGTTATTTTATTCTTAGGTATATTGAAAAGCATATTTCAGACGACAGAGCCAAGTATTTAAAAAAAAAGTTTCCCCCCACAACTGAAGCCATTTAGAGCTCCGTGTGGACGGATAACAAGCTGTCCTTTCTTTTTAACTTTTTTGTCCCTTTGTTCTATCATAATTTTAATCAGAGTCTCTTTTGTTCTTCTGTTTCTGATTCCCCCTCCTCCTTGCTCTATCCTGGTGGTTGGCTATGATATCCCCACATTCATGGTGGTATTATTTTCTTGACTTCAAACTAAAGAATATTCATGGATTTTTTTATGGCAATATAAATACCATTCCTAAGTATTTAAAATTCTTCACAATGGAGCGTCAAAAAGGTTTTCCTCTTGTTAATAGCACCTTTCTCTCATAGCAAACATTTATGAATAATTATGTATCACTGTCTTACCAAAGACAACCTCTCTCTGAAGAATGAGAAGTAAAGGTGATGAAAATGTACTGGGGAAGAACACAAAATCCTTTCCTGCTGTACTTAACTTCAGATAGCTGTACTTAACTTTAGACATCTCAGGAATAATTTTTTTTTTGAGTAAGGTATTTTAGATGGCAAGCTGGACGTCAGCAAAAAATGCAGTAGGTTTCGTAATCTTTGGCACCTCTTCTCTTCAGATTCAGCTTCATTTGCCTCCCGTAACATCTCACCTTTTCCTTCCTGGACTCCCAAGGGCAGGCTGCACATGGCTGCTATTCTCTGCTAAAGTGTTAGCTGAGAATTAAGATGATAGCTGAAACCCAAGGTGTTAGCTGACAAAGTTTAAGGTATCAGCCCTCTTAGTGAATTTATACTTTAACAAGGGAGTTTGAAAAACAAAGTCCTTGTTTTATCCTTTTCATTTTCAATGCTGTCTTTAAGGCATTTTCCTTTATTCTGAACATTTACAAAAAATAGTTCAGTTCATGAAATTAGAGTGAAACATTATATTTATATCTAAATCTATCAGTTCCCATTATCTGCCCCTTCCTACATCTGTACTATTTATCAACATTCAAGACAAAACAGCCAATAGATATATGGACCACACCATATTTACAGTTATAATAATCATATATTACATACTATAATAAGTATAACTTATAACTGCATCTATTTCTTTTAGTCAATGATTTCAACCATCAAAATGACTATTAGTAATTTAAACTGATATATTAAATCAAAGTATGACTAACCATAGGATTCTTAGCCTCTACCTATATGAATAAAATTTTAGTGATTCCTTAACCAAATAAAAATTTCATAAATTCTCAAAACAAGTATTTTTTTGATCCCCTTAATAGTGTTCATATATGTTCTAATTAACTACTTGCAGGGAAGGGAATATCATAACTTTGGAGACTGACAATACTTTTGATCATTTAAGAAGTATCTGCTTGTTTCAAGAACCATTTTTCTATGATTTCTGTAGAAATACTATTTTTAATGTAGAGTTATGTCTGGACAGTACCACTTTACTAGAAGTATACTTTCTCATGTACTCTGTGTAAAAAATTGTTATACCACCTATGACTTTCCTATCCAGGTAAAACATTCCCAAGAACTTCACATAAAACAATTTTTAGATAATTCATTATCCTGCTCCCTTCCACCTGAAATAATTTAATTCTTTTTGCTTTTAACTTATTTCCAGTCATGAACATTGAGGATCAGTTACTGATGATAAGATAGGTAAGACTGAATCAGTTTGTTAATTAATGACTGGGAAATCAACTGAATCTTTGTAGACTGTAGATACAGAGGTTTAATCTGGCATCAATGCAAAAGGATGTAGGAGATGCTGAAAGTCAGAAGACAATACTAAGGACATGAGTTACAGTGTGACAAAGTGAAAATACAGGAGTGACTAGAGTTATACTGAAGGTAGAATTCATGTTATAAGGCAAATGATTAACTGTGGAAGATTACAACATAATCAAAAGTTAGAGTGACTATGAGTACAGAAGTAGCACTAACTGAAATTTGAGGATAATTAGATCAGGTTTAGGAAACAGATGAAGTCAGACTGAAGCATGTGGAAACTGAGATATCAGAAAGATACTTAGAAATATTCTGAAGGAAATATGAAATTTAAAAGATTATCTTCAGAGTAGGTATGCCTAGAATTTTATAGTCTAGAATTCAAATGATTAGAATCGAGAAGAGATTTTTGATTCCAAGAGTATTTCTGTCAGCTACTAAAACAAAACACCATAAACTGAGTGGCTTAAACAACAAGAACTTATTTCTAACAGTTCTGGAGACTGGGAAGTCCAAGATCAAAGTGAGGATAAATTCAGTGTCTGGTGAGAGGCTGCTACCTGGTTTGCAGATGACAATCCTTCCATTGTATCCTCACATGACAGAGAGCGGAAAGAGAAGCACTAATTTTTATAAGGCTTTTTATAAAGGCACTAATCCTATCATGAGGGGTATAACCTCATGATCTAAATACCTCCCAAAGGCTCTATCTCCAAACACTGTCACTTGGGGAGCAGAGTTTCAATACATGAAGGGGGGTGAATGGCAAATATGCAGTCCATAGCAAGGAGAGAGGATAAGATCACCAAGGGCAACCTATGGACAGGTAAAAATGTTGAGGAATATGTAAATATAAGAAACAGGAGGAAGAAATAACAACTGAAGAGATTAAGAAATAATCAGAGAAGTAGGATGAGCATGATATAAAATTCACAGAAAATGACAGATCAAGAATACTGAGAATAGGGGACACTTATCAAGATGGCAGAGTAGGAGGACATGGAACTCAACCCCTCCACCCCAACAAAACATCAAAAATACAACTACATGTGGAACAATTCTCACTGAAAACTAACTGGAAACTGGCAGAAAGACTTCTGTACAGCCAAGACTGTAAGAAAGATCCACACATACTTCGGTAAGAAGGGAATAAAAGCAATCAGTTCTGGACCAATGCCCCTGGAGAGGGACTCAGGGGAAAAAGGAGAATATATGGGCAGAGATCTGCTCTGAGAAGTGAGCAGTGAGATCCACAGATTGGGCACTCCAGTCCTGGGACCTTACACAAGGGAGGCAGGCCCCCTTGGCTGGTTGGAGGACCACTAGGGCAGTGAGAAGCCTGGACACCACTCTTGAGGAGCAAGCCTACATTGGCTTGCCCTGAGGCAGGGCAAACAGTGCAGAGAAAGGACTGCTCTAGCGGCTGCCGAGATTTCTGCTACCACCTTGGTTTGTGCCCCAGGCCCAAACAAGCAAATGCCCCAGCCCTGCTTACTCAAAGTAACAGAGTGGCACTGGACCTAGGGTTGACACACCAGAGAGAAAACTGTACCCTGGGAGGCAGAGGCAATCTGGTTCTGGTTTGGGGATGGAGCTTGGGTGGGGCGGCTGTGGCAACAGAAATCTGTGCTTTTCTATACACTAATAATGAACTGTCAGAAAGAAAAAGCAAAAAAGCAATCCTGTTTAAAATTGCAGCAAGAAGAATAAAATACCTGGCAATAAACTTAACCGAGAAGGAAACTTAACCTTAAACTTCTCGGTTAAGTTTATTCCTATTCTGAAAACTATAAAACATTGATGAAGGAAATAGAAGATGATTCAAAGAAATGGAAAAATACTCTGTGCTCTTTGATTTGAAAAATTAATATTGTTAAAATGGCCATACTACCCAAGGCAATCTATAGATTTCGTTCAATTCATATCAAAATAGCCATGACATTTTTCACAGAACTAGAAAACATAATCCGAAAATTCATATGGAAACACAGAAGACCCCAAATTACCAAAGAAATCTTGAGAAAAAAGAACAAAGCTGGAGGTATCACCTTCCCAGACTTCAGACTATACTATGAAGCTACAGTAATCAAAACAGCATGGTACTGGCACAAAAACAGACACATAGGTCAATGGAACAAAACAGAGAGCCCAGAAATAAACTCATGCACCAATGCTTGATTAATCCACAATAAAGAGGCAAGACTATCAGGCACATGAAAAGATGCTCAGCAATTGTAAGCATTAGAGAAATGCAAATCAGAACACAATAAGATATTACCTCCCACCTGTCAGAATGGTGTCATCAAAAAGTCTACAAATAACAACACGTTGGCAAGGATGTGGAGTAAAGGGAACCACTGTACACTGTCAGTGGAAATATAAATTGGTGCAGCCACTATAGGAAACCTGTACGGAGGTTCCTCAAAAAACTAAAAATAGAACTACCATATGATTCAGCAATTCCACTGCTGGGTATATATTTGGAAAAATAACAAAAATACTAATTAAAAAAGATATATGCATCTCAGTGATCACAGCAGCACTATTTGCAAGACCCAAGATATGGAAGCAAAACAAATGTCCATCAACAAATGGATAAAGAAGATGCAGTATATATATATATACAATGCAATATTACTAAGCCATAAAAAAGAATGAAATTCTGCCATTTGCAGCAACGTGGATGGATCTAGAGTATATTATGCTTAGTGAAATAAGTCAGACAGAGAAAGATAAATTCTGTATGATATCACTTATATGTGGAATACAAAAAATAAAACAAATGAATGTATATAGCAAAAGAGAAACATACAGATATAGAAAACAAGCTAGTGATTCCCAGTGCAGAGAGAGAAGAAGGGAAAGGAAAAACAGGGGTATGGGATTAAGAGATACAAACTACTATGTAAAAAATAAACAACAAGAATATATTATACAGCACAGGGAATTGTAGCCATTATTTTTTAATTGTAATAACTTTTAATGGAATATAATCTGTAAAAATACTGAATCACTATGCTATACACCTGAAACTAATATAATATTGTAAATCAACTAGACTTCAATTTAAAAACAAAGAATACTGAGAATGGAAATCATGTCTAGTATTAAAAGTTATCATTAATATACCAGATCCTGTACAAGTGCTTTATATACCTGATCTCACTTAAAATCACAGAATCTCTTTATAAGGTTAGTATCAGCCACATGAAGTAACAAGCCTCAGGCAGTTTAAGTAAATTATCTAAAGGTTTATATCCAGAAACTGGCAAAGCTGAATTTTAATTTCGGGCTTATGTGAGCGTGGCTTAATCACTAAACTACATTACCTTCAGTACTGACTGTAAGCTAAGACTGAGAATGAAAAAGGGCCAAAGGTACTTGTTAACTAAACAGTCATCTTTTAAAGAGCAGTTTGAGAATATTTACCAGGACAGAAGCTCAGTCACAAACAACTGAGATGTGACTGGGCAGTAGACAGTGCAGAAAGCGACAAGAAATTTAGCACTGAAATAAAGAGATAGTTTAGTTTGATAGGTTACTGGAGTAGAATGAGGAACATCTTACATTAAATGCCCTTTTTTTTAATGATTAGGGAAACTAGAAAACTGCTGTGTGTTAACAGAATCATTTCACATTTGTGGTATAAGTGGTTCTATGGGTCACTGACTCAGAGATGAGAGCTGACACAATTGAACAGCAATTTATGCTCACTGATGCATCACTAGGAAATGACCTAAATTAGGTAGCCCTTGTTAAAAGTAATTACATACATGAAATTAAAGAAAGTGAAATGTTAAGATACTATATAGAAATCAAAAAGAATTGTACTAATCTGGTAGAAAATAATATTTGTATTTGTATAAGATATATTAGTATCCATAAAACTCAGACTGTACCACCTCCTGGTATGGATGTATAATTTATAAGAATCTGAAAAAATACACATATTCTTATAAAGAGACCCAGGATGATGACTTTTAAAAGAAAATGGTAGATCCTTGATTTTATTTTTCTAATTCCAGGACATTAGTAATTTTACAACAAACTGTGGTATATTATAGTAACATCATTCATAGCATGTCTGGCTAAGAGCCACTGTTGGGGCACTTGTGAGTAGATCTGTATAACTGATATTTTGATTGAAGATTCTAATTAATTTGACATCATTATTTGAACTTTGAAAGAACTAAACCTATTAGAATATAAGATAGGACACTGGTGTATTTTGCAACATTTCAACTGATATGGCCCTTAAAGATGTAAGGGAAATTTATTACTTATTAACATTTGTAATTTCATTTTCCTAACGCACAGAAGTACTTTTTCATGCTGTGGTAGTTAGCATCTAATTAAAGCACATAGTCATCTACTCTAAAACACTGAAAGAAATTTTTGACCCAAATAATATATTTTTAAGACAATATTCAAGTATAAACATATACACAAAACACATTAAATGGTGGTCTAGGGGCAGGGTAAGGGAAAGGGTACACACACACACACACACACACATACACACACACACACACCCTTTGTCTAAGTGTGGTCGTATGATCAAGTTATCATCAATGGAATGAGAGTAGAAATGAAATGTGCACTCACTTGAGAGCCTCCCCTGCCCACAGGAAATTGTTTCTTTGGGTCTTCTATCCTTCCAAATATGAGGTCACCCAATTCTGATTATGTTGAAGAACACAATCATCCTGGGAAGACCAGAACAATATGAAAGAAGAAACGTGGGTCCCTAAATAATCTCATCAAACAGTACTGCTTTGGTAGTCTAGATTTGTCAGATTGTGATAGAGGGGGAAAATAATAATTTATCTTATTTAAGCTACTGCACTGTTCTAAACTGGATCAGAACTCCAAGGGAACATGCATAAAGTGTATGTGCTTTGTCAGTTACCAACATTAATAGACGATATTCACATGCAGGCAAAAACTTCTGTACCACTGCCTAACACCAAGAAAGCATAATTGGAAGTATCACTGATTATGACAATTGCATCATCTTTTTGGAAAAGACTAAAAATTATTAAATAGTAAAACTCACCTAAAATCCTCTATTTTCCTTTTTAATTATATAAATTAGAAAAAGAAAATTCTTCTGCCTATTCCTTCAAGTATGTACCCCTGAGGCACCCATAGTTATCAGTTTGGTGTCTTCTCTCACCCAGGTCATAGAAGTCCATCTCCATGCCAAAACATATATAACCTGTACATAATATATTTACAATATAGAATAATATGACACATAACATTCATCAACTTAATTTTTCATTTACAAAAATATCATGAATAGATTCCTAATCCAGTACATAGAGAGCTACATTAATATTTTTTGGAAATGCTCCTTAGTATTCTATTCTATTCCTCTACTATATTTAGTCATTTACCATGGTCATTTAAATTGTTGCCAACACTTTGCTATTATTATGTTTCAATAAATTATACATAGGTAGATAACCTCTCTATGTATTAATGCTACTATTTTTGTAGCTAGAATCCTACAAGTATTATTATTCTGCCACGAACAAGCAAAATTTATCCCAAAATCTTGCCTCTAAGATGTTGGAACCAAGTTATAGACACATAATATATATGAATGTCTATCATCCACTCTCCTACCACCAAATGTTAGGTCTTCACCTTCAGAATGTAATTAACTAATTAAATAGTACTTACAACTGGGCAAGATCAGACACACACACGGTATCCATAAGTAAAAGTATAAGGAAAATAAATATACAAGTTCACTGAGATAAAGTTGCTAACAGTTGGGGTATGCTGTTACATATATATTTACACATATATATATATGTTTGATATATACTTAACTTACCATCAAAAAGCAAACAATAATTTTCTCTTTTTAACTTTTCAAAAGACATTTGGTGTAAATATTCTCCTTTTGTTCATATTGTTCATATTGATGCCTCTAGAAGCATCAGATGGTGTAATCTGGAGTTTACCCCATCACAGTAATTGAAATATGATTATATCCAAATTGCTTTCACAATTACTAAGGCTTGAATTCAATTATTTTGGTTAACATGAGTAGTAGCGGGGCACAACCACAAAAATAAATAATCTATTCCCTGCTGTTCATGGCAAGGAACCAAATACTACATAGGCACGAAGCTAATACAAAGGACATTAACTCTCAAAGATTCCCATTTGGAATTCTGTAATAAAAAATTAACATAAAATGAAGAAGTTGATCTTGACTAAAAATAACTTTATATTTCTCTGGTATATATCTATTTTCCTCTTCTACTTTCTGTCTCTTTATTTGTGGGGTAGGGGAGCTAAGTGGTTCTTTTTAGAAAGAGTAAAAGAGAAATGGCTAGAAAACACAATCTAGTAATAACTGAGAAAACTGAAGTGATGTTAAGGGAATGGGACTTTAAAAGAGAACACTTAGCGAACCTGACTTTCCCAAGATCTGAATTACAAAAATGGGAAAACCCAATGGAAAAGAGACTATTGAAAATGTGTGCAATAAAAATGAAATACACAGTGTGTATCACCAGAGAAATCAGAACAATAATAAATACTCCGTGAAACGCAGGCTCTGTTATTCAGACATCAGAAGCCTTTATGACCAAGTGGCAAATTCTTTAAATGAAATGGAGGCAAATCACACATAGAGGGTATTGTTCAATTTAAAAATTTATAAGATCCTTGATTCCTCACACAAAAGTAATACAGTGCAGAACAACACAAAATTACCATTCTGCCCTCATGCTATGCCTAAGGAGTACATTACTGGTAGGAAGACAGGTTTCAAATGATATCAGAGAAACGTATAGAGCAAATGTGCATACAAAATTTCCCGTTGTGCTTGTTTAATTAGATTCTGGTAACGGCAGCAAACAACAGTAAAGAAAGCATGGAAGCAGAGTGTTAATGAGATTCAAATAAATCAGATATCACTGGTGGGCTGCAGATAAAAGATAAGCCCCAGTATATCTGCATTTTAATCAGCCTGATCACAGTTTTGATGAATGTGCCAAAGGGACTGTTCATTGCTCTGTTTTCACAGTGATTGAAAGGCAACAAAAGGAACAGTTTTGATTCTCATATTTCCTGACAGATGAGTCTCATGGGATTAATGCTGGAATTCACTAAAACTAGAATTCTAGCTAAGGATCATATTTCACTTGATATATGCATTACCATTTTATAAATGTGATACTTAGGAGCCTGGTTAGCTAATTAACTGATTTTTGACAATTGGGCAGAACCTGAGTATGTGAGTGTGGTGTGTGTGTGTTTGTGTATGATATGCATAAATATATACCTAAACATACATAAACACACACATAACACAATGAATGCCACTTTTCCAAGGAAAATATTCTGAACCATATACAACAAAATATCAATTTTGTTGCCACTGAATAAAAGCTAGAGCTTACAAATACAGTCGTTCTCATTATCTAACCATGCATTAGTCAAGTCTCTAGAATTATAAGGTTCATAAGAAGAAAAACTGTTTTATTAGGCAAATATTTACCAATGAATTATCTACTTAAAAATGAGTCTCCAGTAAATACTTACCACTTAACATTAAAATTTATTCAAGATGGATGTTGCCTGTCAATCTTTTACTGAATCTCGGATGCACAGAACATCTGACAGTATAGTGCAAATGCAAAAGAAAATGAGACCAACTTTACATTTTAGATCTTGAGAAAGATGCAAGATTTCTTGAGGTTGATGAAATTGTTGGAGAACTGCCCAAATCATCTACAAGGCATTGACATAGGAGTCTTTTTGAGAATTAAAATGGGTAAATAGTTGAAGAAGTTAATTTGACAACAATGTTTGACACTTCAAAAGAAAATTGTTTGAGGATCAAAAGATCTAAGACCTTTGAAAAAATGTTAAAGATCCTGAAATGTTCTTCTAAATAACAATTTTCTGAACATGCTTTAGAAGTGAAGATGAAACAAGAGATGCTTTATCACACCATCATATAATACCTTCAGAAACAAAATTTAATCACTAAATCCTTTATTCATGTTTTAAATATCTGTCCTATTAGGTCATACATGTAATTATAAATCAAAATTTTTGCTGAACACATGCAAAAGTAGTTTTTATAAATTAAGCTATATTTTAAAGATAATATTCCAGGCAAACTCTTTTTCACATTTTACTATGAATTTACCCTTTAGTGGACCCTCTTTCAGTCATTTTTTAAAGAATAATATTTATCATTAGATAATAAATTCTATCTGTGCATATAAGTTTAAATCACTGTCTGAACTTATCTGATTGACTTCTTTAGGTTAAGATGTCAACCATTTTGTTAGGCTAGGCATGAATAAGACACAGCCGCCCTACAGAAGTTCACAGTTTATTGGAAAAGATATTCATGACAACAATAACAATATGCTATTGTGATAAGCAGAACAAGATTTGTAAATTCGAAAGTGATATGAAAGTGGATAATATGGTATTTTGGTGCGCAGAAGACCACATAGATACTATTCGATACAGAAGCATGTTAAGTTGTGTTCTTTTATCTGTATCTGCTTTTCTTCATTGTGAAGATTCATTTCATAGGGATATGAGTACATGTGCTTATATATTTATATAATAGTTTACATTATCTATGCTTTCTTATATTTTAAGCCCATTTTTTTCTCTCTTTGCATGTATAATTTACAGCTAACAATATCCCACCTCATTAAATCAGCTTGGAGAATTTAAAAGGACATCATAACTGCAATTCTGAAAGATTCCAGGATCAGAAACAGCTGTGTAAAAACATGCACTTGGTTAGAGAATGATAAAAAGAAAAAAACATAAAAATGTTAAAATGTTTAGATATAGACAGCTGCTTTGAAAATCTAATGTGAAGCTTTGGAAAATCTTGTTTTTTAAGATGGAAATGTAGCTGCTCATTTTAGGGGTGAACACACAATGAAATAAAACAAACAAAGACAATTAAATGAAAGGAATATCTAGTAGCAAGAGTAAACATGTGGTTGAAGACTTCCACGGAATGGTGGGTCTAGGCCCACAGTTGGTTTCATGGTGTTTGCCCTGTTCAAACAGGGCCTCATGCTTAGAGGGGCCCTTATGCTTGGTTTAGGGCTCTGCTGCCTATGTTTTGAAATTCTTTCTCATTTTAGACAGTGCAGTAACATTTTGCATTGGACCCTGTAATCATGTGTAAGGCAAAGCTGTTACATTTTTTTCAAATAAATCAGTGGCCAAAGTAAAACAGTGGTAATTCTTAAAAATTAGGTTAACAACTTTAAAGTTTATGCTTAAAAGTACTGCAATATTCATAACCTTCTTCACATGAGTTATTCTCTCTGAAAATGGGGATGTTTTCAAAGTTCTCACTCTTTCACAAGCAAAGACACAATAGGGTATATAAGACTCAAAAACACAAAGGCAATCTGCTCATTTACTTGAGGTATTCTTTGGTTCCCATCTAAGTCTAAAAATGAGATTCTAAAACATTTTGATTTTAGGACTCCTTTATACTCTTAACAAATATTGCACACTCTTAATCTCTTAAAAGAGATTTTTGTTTTTGTGGGTTATATTTTAACATATTACTCTTTAATAATTCAAACAGAAAATTTAAAATACAAATTAGTTCATGTAAAATAACGAAATTATATTATGTGTTAGTAAAAATAACATTTTGTGAAAAACAAATATATTTTTTTCAAAACGGGATTTCTGGTTACTGCTATAGAATTTAGAGTTGGAAAGAGCATCACTCACACCCTTACAATAACAGCAACAATAAAACCCAGACTAAACTGAAATAATGACGTATTTTATCAACCAATTACAGAGCAGAGCAAACAACTGGCCCCGAATCTAAGAAGAGACTAGTGCATGCAGAGAGAAAGGTGATATGAGTACTCACTGGGGGAAAACATAACTAGACACCAGTAAAATGTCTGTAAAATCCAAGTTCTAGAAAATAGTGTTAAGTTCTTTGGGGCTGCAGAAATTGGAGAGATAGCCACCTACTTGTAGGCTCTCTCTCTGCAGACACCACTAGGCACACGTAAAAATTTAGGAAGAATCCTACAAAAATTTTTGTTTTGGCAACCAGGGGGAGGGAAAGAGAAGCTATGAAGGCCGGACACAAATCTCTGCCTGAATCCTTTCACTATGTTCATTATGGCACAGAAGAATTAATAAGTTTGGAGAAGGGCACTGGTGAAAATACAAAGCAGTTGGGGGAAGGAAACAGAATGAAACAATCCTGAGGGAGGGGCAAAAGAATGTACAGGGCCCAAAACTACAGCATGGCAAGGGGCAGAACTGTAAAAATCACATTCACAAGACCCAGGGTCACTGTGACTGCGGAAGACTGAAGCTTCAGAAAAAAACAGAGACTATCCTCTCTTTTCCCCCTGCCCCACTAGTCTGTATCACCAAGCTAACAAGTTTCCATTCATAAATGGCTGCTGAGTAAAGAATCAGAAATAAATAAGCACAAAGAGATTTAACTCAGCTGTCATGCCTAAAGTCCAACAGACAACAGACATTATTCTGGCAAACCAACCCCTACTGTGAACAACAGGTATGGCTGCAGGAATTTTTTTTTTTAATTGGAGTATAATTGCTTTACAATATTGTGTTACTTTCTGCTGTATAATGAAGTGAATCAGCTATATGTATATATATATCCCCTCCCTCTTGGACCTCCCTCCCACCCACCCCCCATCCCAGCCATCTAGGTCATCACAGAGCACAGGGCTGAGCTTCCTGTGCTATACAGCAGGTTCCTACTAGCTGACTATTTTACACATGGTAGTGTATTTATGTCAACCCTAGCCTCCCAATTCATCCCATCCTCCCCTTCCCCCTGTGTCCACACGTCCATTCTCTACATCTGAGTCTCTATTCCTGCCCTGCAAATAGATTCATCTGTACCACTTTTCTATATTCCACATATATATGTGTTAAAATACAATATTTGTTTTTCTCTTTCTGACTTACTTCACTCTGTATGACAGACTCTAGGTCCATCCACATCTCTACAAATGACCCAATTTCCTTCATTTATATGGCTGAGTAATATTCCATTGTATATATGTACCACATCTCCTTTATCCATACATCTGTCAATGGACATTTAGGTTGCTTCCATGTCCTGGCTATTGTAAATAGTGCTGCAATGAACATTGGGGTGCATGTGTCTTTTTGAATTCTGGTTTTCTCAGGGTATATGCCCAATAATGGGATTTGAAGTGTATGGTGCACAGATCTTAAACACATAGTAACAAATCTCAAACCCAGCCCAACTCCTAGCTAGATTAACTCAAACCCCAGCATTAAGGCCTAGCAGAAAGAAAGTCATGTCTGTTCCAGGTAGAAAATCTATTTACCTAATTTTCTACTGTCCTATCAAAGTTTCACCTTTCAATAAAACTGTAAAAAATATTAAAAAGCAAGCAAAAATAACACAGTTCTAAGATACAAAGCAATCATCAGTACCACATTCATATATGAGAGATGCTGGAAGTCTCTGAAAAAAAACTGAAATAACTAACTTGTTAAAAAAATCTAATGGAAAAGGTAGAAAACATGCAAAATCAAATGAAAGATGAAACCTGTAAGAAAAGTTCAAATATAAATGCTAGAAATAAAAGCCACAGCAACAAATAAATAATGTCTTCGGTACACTTTTCAGAAGACTCAAAACAGCTGAATGAAGAATTAGTAAACTTGGAAATTAGTCATTAGAAATAAAAGCAAACAAACAATGACAGAAAGAAGGAAAAAAAGAATGAAAGAACAAAGAACAGAGCATCCAACAGCTGTGGCACACCATCAAACCGTCTACTGCAGACAAAATTGGAATTTCAGAAAGCAAAGGTGGAGAGACCATGGCAGAAAAGTATATTTGAAGAAATGGTCATGCTTTTCCCAAATTTATGTCAGACACCAAACTAAGAATCCAAAAAGCTCAGAGAACTCCAAACAATGTAAATATAAAATCCCCCCCCACAAAAACATACAAACCTAAGTATATCATATCCAAATACTGAACAGAAAAACCTTGAAAAGAGTTTTGAAAGAGACATATTACAGTGCAGGAACAAAGACAAGAATTATAGCAAATCTAATAAAAACACCATGAAAGGCAGAAATCAACGGAGTAGCAGCTTTAAAATGTTGAGAGAACAACAGACAAGGAAAAAAAAAAACCCACAAAGTAACTAAAAACCCAGAATTCTATAGAAGCATACGTCATTTTATTACTCTTTGCTTTACTGCACTTCTCAGATATTGCGTTTTTTAACAAATTGAAGGTTTGCGGCAACTCTGCATAGAACAAGTTTATAAGTGCCATTTTCCCACAGCATTTGCTCACTTCATGTCTCTATGTCACATTCTGGTAATTTTCGCAATATTTCAAACTATTTCGTTTGTTATAGTGATCTGTGATAAGTGATCTTTGATGTTACTGCTATGTCTTCCTGAAGGTTCAGATGATTGTTATTAGCAATAAAGTATTTTTTAAGATATGTACATTATTCTTATACATAATGCTATTACACTCATAGATGACAGTATAGTATAAACATAACTTTTATATGCACCGGGAAAACAAAAAATTTATGCAACTTCCTTTACTGTGATATTCACTTTATTTCGGTGGTCTGGAACTAAACCTGCAATATCTCTGAGGTATGCCCATATACAGTGAAAACTGTGAAAAATGGAGGAAAAAAATTCTCTGACTAAAAACAAACAAAAGCAACTAAGAGAACTCAGTACTAGCTGTATTAGTTTTCTACTACTATGTAACAAATTATCACAAGTGCAGTGGCTTAAAATAACACAAATGAATTTTCTAACAGTTTACATGGCTCTGTAGCTTGGTTCAGCATGGCTGAGTTCTCTGCTCAGGGTCTCACACAGCTGAAATCAGTACCTTGATCAGGGCTGCTATCTCACTGGAGGATTCTTGTCCTCTTCTATTCTCATTCACATTATTGGAAAATATCACTTCCTTGCTGTTCCAGGACTGAGGTCCTCATTTTCTTGCTGGCTGTTGATCAGCGACTATTCTCAGCTCCTAGAAAATGCCCATCATTCCCTGCTACAAGGCCCACTCCACAGCAATGAAATTTGTTTCTTCAAGGCCAGAAAAAGAATATCTCTGCGACTCTGAATCTCTGACTACCTCTGTTTCTAACTTCTGGAACAGATTTAAAGGGCTCATAACATAAGGTCAGGCCCATCCAGATAATCTCCCTCTTGGTAAATCAAAGACATGATTAGTAACCTCAATCACATTGGTAAAATTCTTTTCCATGTCATAGAACATAACCCCCAGAAGATATTACTTATATTCACAGGTTCCACCCACACCCAAGGGGAAAGAATTATGCACTATGCGTACTCCAGGTGGTGGGAATCAAAAAGTCACATTTGGTAGTATCTCCACTGATCTCATCATAGTCTTTCAGTACTGGGAAGCTACCAAGCTTAGATGGTAGGAAAAAGTTTTCCAAAATTCTAATTTTACCTTGACAACTCAAATTTTCTCTCTAAATAAATATTGTCAGTTTACTTGAAGTGGCAGACCCAATTTGTTCTTTTGCAAGAAAATATCTGCCAAATAGCAAGTTTTCATAGTTTATTTATCAGTTATTCTTTCAAGTAAAATGGTGTTACAAAACAATAGAGGCTATTTTGGCTTGCAACTCAATCAACTGGTACTTTTTCCTCTGAGAACCATCATACTTCAGTATGCAGCAGAAGTGCTAAATTCGTACATCCTATTTTGTCACACAGACACACATATAGAAACAGTCAGGTGTTGAGATTTAATAATAATACATTTGACTATTTCATCATGGGCACTTCAGTTGAAACTTACTTTTTTAATTTGTAGTTCATGACAGTAGAGAGTATAGTGACTACTAGTAAAGTTTAGTGCATTATTTAATTTATGCTAAGGTGGCAGGAATTTTTTTCTTCCATTGCTTTTGCACCATCGGTGCAAATTTCAACACACTTAAAAGGCAAATAATGCCTTAATATTCCTATGAGAATAATTTTGAACTTGCAGAGCTCCTGAAATGATTTCAGAGACCCTGTAAGTCTGCAGACCATATTTAAAGAACCACGGCTTGATTTTATGAATAAATTACATATGAGCAGGCTACGTCCTCTGAGAAATAATTTCCTGTTTCTAAATTAACCTTCTATAGAGGGACTACACATCTTAGTTTGCCTGGTATATCACTTGCTCATTTATCTGTTAACTCATCATAATGTTTATAAGGTGACTTTTTTTTTTAACATCTTTATTGGAGTATAATTGCTTTACATTGTTGTGTTAGTTGCTACTGTATGGGGATATATGTATACGTATAGCTGATTCACTTTGTTATAAGGTGACTTTTAACAGTGCCCCAATACAGAAAATAAATTATATGCTCCTCTCATAATGTATAGTAGACATCATTTATGTGGATAAAAACATGGTATAAAATACATATTCTACAGCAGAGACACAGGAGAGTGTCCTCCATAAGTCATTTCACCTTACAGAGAAAAATGCATGGGTTTGTTCCCAAGTAAAACTTTGTATTGGATTACACCAGATTACGAGCATGCATTCCAAACCTGTAGACCAAGCACGTAGACCTGAGATCCCTGGATGGCTGTTGCATTATTTTCAGGGTCTGAAAATTTATGTGTCCGTCATACATTCTTTGGAAATTGAATAAATTTTACAGATAAGTACCATTATTTTAAAAATAATATAATTTATCATTTTTAAGATACACTTTTATTTCTTAGATAGTTAAGGAAAATTACTGCCAATTAAACCAGGAACTGTTATTGATTGTAAGACAAAGCCCATTTTCATTCACACATTAAAACGTGGGGAAATGTTTGTCTTAAAATTGATAAAATGCAGTATAATATTGCTACTTTGCATATGGCCAACACATGAATAAAATGACATTACTGAATCTCAAGATTACACTTTATAAATATCCTTACATTCAAGCTAAATATGTACCAGTATATCAATTGTCCTGTGTAAGTCTTCACAATCTCTTCTGAGATTTTAATTTAACAAGTTTGGATGTTGTGCACTATCTTTCAATTTTTTACCACTTTTAGGTCATATATGTTTGTAATTTTAAAATATTTTTGTGTGTGTGGTAATTTCTGAATTTGAATTTTTGTAGAAGTGCTTTAATCATAATTGTTTCATTTACTTACTCTCATCTTACCGATTTATAGTGAAAGTGCTATGGTTCCAGAACCCTTCCCAAAGATAATATTCACTCACTTTGATTTATGAATACTTATTTAATAATCCATTCAAGGGTGTTTAGTTAGGCACAAAATTGAAATAATTCTACAATTAATGCTTATAGGGAAAGTTCACTTGAACAACTCAGTATCTTTCCTTACTTGAAATTAGAAGGCACACACTTGGCTCTCAAGCCTAGTATACAGAAATAAAAAGACATTATAAAGTCTTTAATGCATATATAGTTAAATTTAGCTGAAGATTTGAAAGAGAATCCTTATCTTTTCTTGGGCTATGGTTTCATCAGTATCATTCAAAACAAAAGAGTCCTCATTCTTCCATGAAATACAAAAGTATACACTTTTGTCTTTTATTGCTTTTGTTGGGCTGGTAGCATCATAGCACCTTCTGCAGGTTACCCACAGGGGCCTTCTTGAATACCCAGATCCCAGAACCAAGAACATTACATCACAAATGTTAGCACCCCTTAGAGGTCTCCTGTCCACCACGAGTTGGGGCAGTAAACCGTAGTGGAAGGAGATTTATATACGTCCCCATTCCCAGTAGGGACCTCACATTTTTATTTTGCAATGGGCCCTACAAAATACATAGCCTGCCTTGGGAACAAAATGTTAAGTTTTCATATGTTCATTACCTTGATTGTGACAATGTTTTCATGGGTCAAAACTTACCAAATCACAGACTCTTTAAATATGTGCAAATTATTGTATGGCAAATATGTTTCAATAAAACTGTTAAACAAAATCCAAGAGCAATGAAAAATATAGGTCAGTTTAATTCCAACTGATAAACCTGTATGTAAACATCTGGTTCTACATGTAATTTAGATAAAAGAAGAATAATATTGTCTCCACACCCTTGGAAGGAAAACAACTGGCAGCACCTTATCAACAAAGATGGGCTTTGCACGTATCAAACACATAACACAGGAAAAATTACTTTTCATTTTATATGCACATGCTAAAATAAAATGGTAAATTTATAAGACTAGTTTGCGCTTGGATCAGGCAACACTATAAAGCCACACTGGCGTTGTTTCAAATCACTGCAAAAGATTTTCTGGCTGGAAACTTGGTTAGATTAAAAGGAAGGAACCAAGTATGAGGGATATACAGTTTCTCTGAAATAAGTAATTCCAAAAATTACTGTGTGTGTTTCCAAAAATCTAAAACACTGAAGTCTTCTTGTTCTCCCACTTATCTATATGCCAGTCAGAATAAATAAATTATTATCAGAATTTCATTTTGTTATCTTCTCTATCTCCTATTATGAGGACGTCTTATCTTTAGGCTGGGAGATCAGGAATTTCACTTCCTAGCATCACGCTGGAATTAATCTGATATTGTTGTGGTTGACCATGGCAGCATCTTGCTACCTCCAAATAGTTTCTTACTATGGCCGCCAAAGAATGGTGAGATTATCCAATTTAAAATTGAAGAGGGGGAGCTGTCAATATGTACTACAGAATATTAAACATCAGTTTAAAATAATAAGATGGATTCTCTTGACACAGTATTACCAAGACAGAATATAAATGATATATATTATATATCATGTACATAGAACATGTATTTAATAATAATAAAGAACCAGATAATCAAAAAGTAGCTGCTGGATGATGCCATTTAGATTATCTTTCTATGAGTTCATTATGTATATAAATGCATAAAAATATTCACAAAAAATTGATAAAACAATTATCCTTTAAGAGGTGTCTTAGACTGGGGGAGTAGCCAAGGAGAACCATTACACTGTTTAAGTTGTTTGAATTATTTTACAATGAGAACGTTAATATTTATTATGTGTATTTTAAAATGATTTTCAAAATTATACATGAATGTGCTTTAAAAAAAGGGAAGCATTATACAAAAAAAAAAAGAAAAAGAAAAGGCAAACATCAGAATCTTCCACAATTTAGAGTTCTTACTGCCAGTACAGGGATGAGCAGCAAAGAATATACCAGAGCTATAACACAAGAAAACTAATGAAAGACTTATCAGGGATGCTGGATAAGTATTCTAACCAAAAGGGAAAAAAAATGTGCCATGAATTCAGAGTCACTTATTAAGGAAAAGCAGTATGTGTTATAAAGGGGACATTTATGCCTACAGACTTCCTGTCAGTCCACAGTGAGAGTACAACTAAAAGAAATTTCCTCTAATCTTCCTCCATGGCAGAGAAGAATTTAGTGACTCATTGGAAATAACATTTGTTGAATGCACACCAAATTCTAGGTGTTGTGCTAGGCAGAGGGATTCAAAATATATGGGATATCTAATTGCTGTGATAGAATAATGGGATGCCTTGATTGAATTATTCCAATTTTCCCATTATTATAAAACACACTGATTTGACTGCCTAAAAGTTACTGCCCTATATACATTTTCAAGATTGCTTCATTGATATTTGGATATAAACTAAACACAAGAAAAAACGGGATTGCTATTGATACATTTCTAGATTTTTGTGTTTAATATTTATTTAACACATTTTCCAACTAAACCATGAACACAGATATATTGTTTCATTCCTAACTTTCTCACTCAAACAGATGGTGGTGTAGAGCTATTCTAGAACTCTAACAGGATTGAGGCAAAGTCTCTAAGCAAAATTATTTTAGCCTCTGTGCTTAGGGCTCATGTCTTTAATACTCCATTGGATCTAAAATAGAAGATCAAAGAGAAAACCAGTGAAGCTCACCCAAATGTCAGAATTGGTTGTACTTATAGTTAACATGCAAAAGTGGACAGACTTGCATGATATTATCATCAGGATACTAAATTAAATGCTGCTTATGACTGCATACATAATCAAATGAAAATAAATATTAACGATCATATTTAATCTGAATACCTTTAATATTTCTAAGCCCATGCATAAAGAAGTCACATCTTTAGTGTTTCAGAAATGTCAATAATTTTGTGTAAATTTATGTTAACTGTGCAGTTTACAGCACATAAAATAGATACTCACTGATATCCTACTCAAGTTGAAATTTAACACATGTTAAATTTGTATGTCCCCTCCTACAGGCCTAAAGTATATGACAAACTTTTGTATGTCAAGTTAACCACACAGTCCATTTTAAAGGGAATAAACTGCAGAGAAAATGCTATTTTGATTGTTTAACAAAATTAAAAAAGATGCTTTTTCCCCAAAACAAGCTGGTTAAAGATTTATATTGGATAGCAAAAGTGCTCTCAATTTTAGTTTTTTTCATCATTTGTCATAATCCAAAATTGGAGCAGGATTTGAAGAATGGTACAATTAAGAAAACAAATGAAAGTATGGCATCTAAATCGAAAAGAGGTAAAAATGTCTCTATTTGCAAGTGACATGATAGTATATATAGAAAGCCCTAAAAACTTCACCATAAAACTGTCAAAACAAATTCAGTAAGGTTGCAGGATACAAACTCAATATACAAAAATTAGCTGTGTTTCCATGCACACCAATGTTCATTGCAGCACTATTTACGATAGCCAGGTCATGGAAGCAACCTAAATGCCCACAGACAGACAAATGGATAAAGAAGATGTGGTACATATATACAATGGAATATTACTCAGCCATGAAAAGGAACAAAATTGGCTCATTTGTAGAGATGTGGATGGGCCTAGAGACTGTCATACAGAGTGAAGAGTGAGCAGCCCATGTATATTGGACCATAGTCCTTCATTCCTGAGTATCCAGAAGAGAGCACATGCCGTTCTTAATTGTACTTATCAAAAGTAAACCGTTTTCAACTTCCATTGGTTCAGCCAGGAGCCTGGGAAAGGACTTGTATCTTTGACTTTAATTCAATCAAGCCAGAAAGAGCAGGCAGACAACAATTTTAAAGAACTGTTTGGAAAAGAGAAGTTTTAGTATTTTATATATCTCAGCCTCCCACCCTGGAGATTTAGCCACCTACTTTTGTGCTTTGTGGCACAGTGCTCTCCTAGCACCTGCAGCCTGTCCCACAACTGGCAGCTGGACCTCTTGACAGGGGTCTAGCCTTGAGGGTGGGAATGAAGGTGTTTTCTTTATCTATAGAGGGAATTTTCTTAAAATCTCTGTCTCCAAACAGAAATTAAGAATAATACACCACTCCCTTATGTGATGAATCCGAATTTATATTGAATTAAATTTCCTTTTGTTACCATTGGATGTTCATTCCTCAATGCAGATTGTGCTCATTTTGGGTCTATTTGCCCAGATTCCTTCCATTGTCTACCCTTCAGGTCAGAGGGCAGACCCCTTTGTGCTCAGGCTCCCAGTCCAGGAAGCAAGTTTTCACCAAGTTGTACCCTCACCAGTAGTGTTTTCCTTATTGGTTCACGGTCTTCATGGTATTTTCTATATCTGTATACCACTTATACCATTATTTACTAATTTAATATTAAGCTGGTTTTTATATTAAATAGACTTTAAAAATGACTATGCAAAAAAAAAATCAGCTGTGAATGCTAATTTTTGAACTATGAGACAGAGAAATTTAAAAAATTTACAATTTACAATTGCATCGAAAAGAAAAAAAAAAACAACACCAGGATTAAATTTACACAAGGACACATGCAACTCATAGTTATTATATAATATTCCATTAAATAAAATTTTCTTGCCTTCATTTTGAAAAAAAAAAAAAATTTACCCAAGGAGTTGAAAGATCTCTACATTGAAAAATATAAGACACTGATGAAAGAAATTAAAGACAACACAAATAAATGGAAAGATATTCCAGGCTCATGGGTTGGAAGAATTAATACTGTTAAAATGGCCATACTGCACAAAGAATGTAGTACTATGTACTACAGATCTAATGTAATCCCTACCAAAATTACAATGGTAGTTTTCACAGAAATAGAAAAAACAATCCTAAAATTCATATGGAACCACAAAGATCTCAAATAGCCAAACCTATCTTGAGAAGGAAGATCAAAGCTGGAAGCATCATGTTTCCTTTCCTGATTTCAAACTACATTACAAAATTAAAGCAATCAAAACAGTATGACATTGGCATAAAAACAGACACATTCAATGGAACAGAACAGAGAGTCCAGAAATAGAGCATGTACATATATGGTCAATCAATTTACAACAGAGAAACCAATAATATAAATGGGGAAAAAACTGTATCTTCAATAAATTGGGGAAATTGGACAAACACAAAAGTATGAAATTGGACCCCTCTCTTACACTGAAGACAAAAATTAACTCAAAATTACTTAACGACTTGAATGTTAAGATTTGAAACTATAAAACTCTTAGAAGAAAACACAGGGGGTTACCATTGGTCTTGGCAATGATTTTTAGGCTTTGACACCGAAAGAAAAGGCAAGAAAAACAAAAATAAAGAAGTGGGACTACACCACACTAAAAAGCTTCAAAGGAAACCATCAACAAAATAAAAAGGCAACCTACAGAATGACAGAAGATATTTGCAAACCATATATCTGATAAGGGGTTGGCATCCAAAACATATAAAGAATTCATATAACTCTATGGCAAAAACAAACAACCTTATTTAAGAAATGGTCAGATAAACTAAAAAGACATTTTCCCAAAGAAGACATACAAATGACCAACAAGTACATGAAAAAGGTTCTCAATATCACTAATTATCAGGGAACTTAGAATCAAAATCACAAAGGGATATCATCTCACACATGTTAGAATGACTATTATCAAAAAGACAATAGCAAGTGTTGACAAGGAAGTAGAGAAGAGGGAACACCTGTACACTGTTGGTAGGAATACAAATTGGTACGGTCACAATGGAAAATAATATAGAGGTTCTCAAAAAATTAAAAATAGAACCACCATCCACCAATCCCACTTCTGGTTATATATCCAAAGGAAATGAAATCACTCTCTTGAAGAGATACCTGCACTCCTGTGTTCACTGCAGCATAATTCATAATAGCCAAGAGATGAAATCAACTGAAGTTCCACCAGTGGATGAATGGATAAAGAAAAGGATGTGTGTGTATATATATATACATATATATATATATATACACACACACATATACATATACATATATATATAATATATACACACAATGAAATATTATTCACCCATAAAAAAGAAGGAAATCCTGCCATTTGCAATATGGATGACCCTTGAGGACAGTATGCCAAATGAAATAAGTCACCCAGAGAAAGACAAATACTGTGTGATCTCACTTAACATTTAGAATCGAAAATAACCAGAGTCATAGAAACCAAACAGCTTGGTGGTTGTCAAAGTTTGGGTGGGGTGGGTGATATGGAGGAGTAGGTCAAATGATACCAACTTCCAGTTATAAAATAGATAAGTTTTGGGTACATAATATACAGCATGTTGATTATAGTTAACAATATCGTATTGTATATTTAAAAGTTGCTAAGAAATTAGATCTTAAAAGTTGTCATCACAGGGACAAAATGTGTAATCATGTGAGGTGATGAATGTTAACTCTACTTATTGTGGTAATCATTTCACAATATATACATACTCAAAAGATTATGTTGTACACTTTAAACTGATATAATGTTATATGTCATTTATATCTCAAAAAAGTGGAAAAATGAAAGATGACAATGAAAGTGGTCTTCAGGTAATTTCTAAACAAACAACTTCCACCAAAAGCAAATGAATATATAATACATAAACTATGTGTTCCAAGTAAGATGACAAAATTTTATTTAAGATAAATGAACAAGAAAGTATGTCTCTCAGTCTTATCCTTAAAAGAGTAATTTATTACTCCACAGCTATACATATTTCCATCTTTTTTTTAATTGTATTTCATCCTTATCATCTATATATACACATAATTATATTAAATGAGAACATGAAATCAGAGGTAAAAAATGTGACTAAATTTAAAAAATCATTGAATGAGTTAGAATAAAGGCCTTAAAGATGAAAAAAATATATTTAAATGTTGCTTAATAATGTCAAAAGTTCATTGTTGCTTCAGAAGAAATGAAAGTGTAACCAGATGAAGAGAATTCATAAGTTTCTGAACAAATCACTACTGAAATAAATTCTTAAAAGGAAAATAATGAAATATGCTTTAAATTAGGAAGCTTTCATCAAAATGTATTATACCAAAAACAGTAAAATAGAGCATGAGATCCAAAATCTTACTTTAAAAAAAGGTGAAAATAAAAGTTGATGCATAAATTGTGACCCACTCTTTACAGGTATAAAAGAAAAGAAAATGGCTAAAGCAATTATCAACCCCATTTTAAATAAGTTCAGTAAAGGTGTGAATTCAACAGAATGAAAGCACTGGAAATGCATGAATGTAAAGTCACTGGGAAACCGACTGGAGTTTCAATGGCTAAGAAGGAAATCAATGCACATATTTTTAAGTGCATTATTGTTTTCATGCATTATAGCATCTTTCAACAATTAAACTTTTTCCCAGCAAAGTAAATGATACCCTGAGGGCTTACCACGGTTAATATACCTTTAGAAACTTAGCAATTCTCTTTTTCTCAGCAATAACGTTTTGAAAATTACTGGTTTTTTGTGTGTGGAAAGCACTTTACACATATTAGGTCATTAATAAAACTACTCCTATGGGAAATAAGTGAAACTTTTTTTTAAGTTAGATTTGAACACTTCTTGTAAACATGCACGCCTACAATACAGTGAAATAGACACACATTACAATTTTTAAAAATCATTATTATTGCTACCTCATTTGTTGGATTATTTGGAATAGTGTGTCTATAGATATTACTCTAATAAAGGCAAATAAATATTTTCATTCAAAGCTCAACTTGGAAACATGAGAAGCTCAGCTGGGATTTACATAGCTAGAGTTCTAATTAAGAGCATGTCCTGAACATGCTGCTATTTTATTTTAATAGAAAAAGTTCAACTGCATAGACTTTTGTAAGGTTTAGAACATTGATTGAAAATGTTGTCTTCATATTTTCTACTGGTTCCTTAATATATGTATTGATACTTGATAAAAACATAGTAAGATATTACTTACTCTTTACAGCAGGCATTCTTTGACCCTATTACAGGCAATAAGGGCAGCGAGATCTCAGGATTTCACTGAACAGTTTTAAAGCAATAGACAAAGTAGTTTCATTATCACATGCTCAGTTTTCTCTTGTGAGTCTTAGGCAGTTCTTTCACTGTCCTTATTGCAGTCAATTTGTTATTTTAACTGTTTTTCTCTGAAGTCATGTTGTTTCACTGAGATCCTTGGTCTGTCTTGACTCTCAGGGTATCCTTTAAACTAAGTCATCCTGATGGGTCTATGAGACAGGAATTACTCACAAAAATCAATTTGAAGACAACAAAAATATTTAGTGTGGTATCTGAAATAAATATTACTTAATGTTGAGACACCCATCCCTAAAGGGCAGGAAGTAATATAGTCCAAGTAATATGTTATTGGCAAATCTTAAATAAGTTCTATCTTCTCATGGGTTGAGAGGCCAGATTGCTTATGCTTCATGAGAGCCAAGCGCTTGTCTCAGGAACATTAAGGATGAGCTTTTGTCCAGAAGGACCTTTTCACAAATACTGGTATTTTTGTAGCGTATCTTATTTGTTTAACTAAAACATATCTATTTTTCCAGTGTTTCTTAAGATTGATATTGTGATCAGATTTTCTCTTGCTCAAGCATACTGCCCAAGGCAAATAGCATCACTTCTAGTAACACCTTTTTGGATTATGAATCAAATCCAATCCCAGAGAAAGGTTCGTGGGGAGCAGTCTGATAGCAGAGCAGAGCAGGCTCTCTGTAAAATGAATTACCCTTAAAGTTTTTTGTCTTCTTTTAGTAATTTACTCATTATAACCTGGGATTGTTTTCAAATTTCAATTGTTTTACTATAAACGTCAACAAAATGTTGTTTAGTCCACAACAGAACCCAAATCCACTTCTTTGGTAAAAATGTTTAACAAATGTGTGTTAGGAACAACTGTACACATTTTAAACCCACTGGGTCTTGATCTTATTTAAAAAATAATGCGGTTGACTTAAATCATCATCAATGTGTCTGATGTTGTTTATCAACATGATCAAGCAATTTTACCTATTTTCTATATGATAATATTCAGGACAGTTTCTTAAAACAATTTAGAAAGCAGAAGCTTTTGTTTCCTGCAGAGAATGAATAGTTCTCTTTCCTATGTGAGAAATTTTAAAAATGGAAATGACTATGAAGGACAAATAACAAAGAGCCATGTTCCCACTACTGCAGGTTTACCTTAAACATTTGGTTATATTGCTCCCTGCCATTATGAAAATAGAAAATAGAAACATAAATTATAACAGATTTAGTTGAAGTTCTCTTCACTCAGTCTCCTTAGCTCTCCTTCTCTCCAAAAGAAAAGTACTATGAAAAATGTCATGCATATCTCTCCATCCCAATAGTTTTATATTTATAAACAGATATGATTTTCATAAACAATGTATTAGTCGTTTTATATGTTTTTTAAATAAACTGTATTCTTCTTTTTCAATCAATCAGCATCTTCTCTTCACCTACATTCTGTTTTAGAGATCTATCTACATTGATATATAAAGACATAATTCATTCATTCTTTTAAATCCTTGCACAATGTTATTTTGTTTAAAAATTATTACTGATAAATATTTAAATTGTTTCCTGGCTTTTAGAGTCAAAATATGCTGCAAGAAACACCCTCGTAATTGTCCTTTTACAACACGTGCAAGAGGAAATTTTGTAGAAGAAAATAAATGAAGGTGATGTAAATATAAATATAGTATTATTCTACATGAGAAGAAGAGAATTATCTGAGGTTCAAACTTAAAATTTAATAGTTCTGTTAGCTAGTCTGTTTTTAAAAAATCTTTATCTGACACATACAAAGAAGTATCTGCTGTATTACCTTACATTTTCTTGAGTGAACACTGCCACACACATTACCCTATGGTGGGCCTTTCCCATCTGTAGCAACAAAATACTAATAAATCACAATACCTGAGTGATTTTCAAATTTGAAAACATTTAGATAGGTACACAATGGGTTGGAAATGACACACACAAAAAAACAATAAAGACAAGAAAGAGAGAAATCCCTTTTCGACCAGTTTGAGCACACTAGATTGAAAGAAACTATGTGCGTGCACACACACACACGTATACACACACACAGTAACACAGTAAGGATCCATTAAATAATAGTATGAGTCTTTTAATAAGAAGAATAGGAAATTGGCCAGGACTACAAGAATTGATTCACAAACAGATAGAAAGGTAAAAAGGCCTTTTCCAAGCTTAGACATCTGTGGAAAAATATTTGAGCTGCCTACTAATTATTAATTAATTAAAATTATATTTGTTACATTTTGCTTAACATCTCTTGTTCCAAGGACCATTGATACAATTTTTGAATTATCTGTAATTATAAATCAGTATTCCTCAATTGAGAGGAAAAAAAAGCAAATGATCAAAAACTATAAACATAATTCGAGTGTCATAAATGTGCCCAAACTCTATCGCTGCCCAGAAAAAGATCACAAAATAGAAGGAAGCAATACATATACACACAGAGAAGAGATCTCTGCATTTTCCATGTACAAGGGTTAGTGAGGGATGATGAACAGAGACCTCTGGTAAAGAAAAGCTAGGTCCAGGTGTGAGTGTGTGAGGGAATGAATATGTGTATGTGCGTGTGGGAGAAATTACTGGTGAGGAGGGCAAGGCAAGAGAAACAAATGAATAGCAGATACCAAGCAAAATCACAGCACTTACTGTGCTGAGGAATTCCATGTAAAATAGTACTGGTGAAAAGAACTGGAAATGCAGCAATACGACAGAAAAATCTGCAGTTGGATTAAAACATAGGAACTCTATATTATGATTAAATGAGAACGTGAGTCAGAAGTGCTGCATAAACTAGACCAGAATTTTTTTAATGTTCCTTCTTATACTACATTTTTATATGAAAAGTGAAAATATTTTAACATTTGTACACTGCTGCCTAAAAACGTTCTGCTATTCTCTAAATATTTTATCTTACTTTCTTCATTCATAAAATGAGAACAAAATTAGTATTTATTTCAAGTTTCTTGAATAGAATTGAGTTTATACATGTAACACTCATAGAATTGTTCATGGCATATATTAAGCCTCAATTAAGTAAACAGAATATTAACAGAAATACAGACACTGGAAGAATATAAAACAAAATACTAACAGATTTTGTCCCTCTCTGGTCATATTCTGTTTTTTTGCTCCAACATCATATCTTTTGGTATTTTATATTTTCTAATTTTGTCTTAGTTTTGACTATTCTGATATCCCATCAAAAACATGTTCCTGTATTTATAATATTTTTATCATTTAACATTTTTCCATTAATAAGATTTTTAACAACTACAAAGAGTAGAGTGGGAGAGCTGTTGAGTTGAAATGGTAATTATTTCCCTCTTTTATTATTGCTCTAGAGTTGGGATCCTACATCCATACTTGTCAATACCTTCTATTCTTCATACTTTTCCTGAATCCAAGCCAATGATCATGGGAAAATATTGTGTGAGGTCTGTTTTGTTTCTTCTTTTCATCATTCCTTCCCTTACCTCCAACTTTTTGATTTATACTATTGTCATTGTCTTGATTTTGCTTTTGTTTTTTCTCTAGATTACGAATCAGACCACACTTTGCCTGGTTATATTTATTAGAAAGAAAGAATTCATCTATTTAGAATTCTGGTGTATTTTCTAAATAAAAAAGTTCCAAAGATGATAGGTGACAAATGCTAGAATCATGGCAGATTTACCAAATAATTCAGTTCATGGACAAAGGTCAGAATATTGATGGCAAAACTGCATTGACGGGTTGACTGGTTGCCAAAGAGAATGAGGGAGGAATACTCTGAAGTTAACTTAGCTCCTCACACAGTAGTCATTTCTCCTTATCTCTTGCTTGGCATAAAAGTGAGTAAAAAAGGTAAAATTTTAAAATTCCAACCTACTCACACTTATTTATATCTTTAATTTTTTATACATATACTTTCCACTTATTATAACATGTGAAGACAACTCTTTCTTTCATCCTCAAAACCATGAAAACACAGACTTTTGACTTTTACCTGTGTAGGAAGCTAGTGGGACACACACACACAGGGTCTGTCCCCAGGAACTGTCTCTAGGTCTCTGGGAAGAAATCCCATCTCCATTCCTAAACAAAAGTATTTCTGTGGAATCATCCAGGGCAAAGAGTTGAATTTCCCAGAATCTGAAGATGTTATATGTGGCATCTGACAGATTTTGATCATTTATTTATTGCAGATTAAAAAAAGAGAGAGTGAAATAGTAAACCTTTCGGGAGAGAGTTGGCTGTACACTGTCACTTTGAAGTTAAAGGTTCTACTAAATTTAGATTATAATTCTTAGGGTGTTAAATCAAAAGCAACTTCCTTTCAACAAAACTGCTTTCCTCTCTAAACTCTGTATGGTTTAGGCACATGGTGAATGATAGTTTTTTAATTACTATCAATGAAATATGAAATCAACAAAAGATTTTATTAAAATTTTATGGGGTTTTTTTATAAATCAATCAGAATAAAATATCAGGAGTAAAAGAATTATCCCTCTACATACAGGAGAAAATAAAACTAGCAATGTCTAAGGCCATCTTATTTAAGAAAGTTCTATATCTTTATTACATAAAAGTTCATAAAACTGCTTTTAAAAGACATTTTTTATTTTTACAGAATCAATGAATTTTTAAAATTTTCATCATGCTGCATACTTTCACCTACATGCTATTTTTGGCATTTGCAGTCTTGACCAATACAAGGCAATGAGAATCAATTATTTTTAAGAATGAATACTGATAAAAAGTAAGAAAACCCATAAACATATTCTGCATATCATGAAAAAGGATCCAATGTTCAGAGAATATGCAGGCATTTCCAAAGTAGGTTTAAATCAAGAAGAAACACAAATTTTATAAAACGTGTGTTCTCTGTTCTCCATAAGAAAATATTTCCTCAGTGGTGACAACCAAAAATGTGTAAACAAATAGGCAACCCACACATTAGATACTTACGAACGATACGGATTCAACTGGATTCTGCAAGACTACTAAAGAAAAGAAAGAATTGTTGCATATAAATGTCTCCATACAGGATGTTTTGACTCTAAAACATAACACTCATCTGAGGTTAACTTGCTGATTTAGACTAAAGAAAAAATTCTCAAATATTCAATCATAAAAAATATGCATAGGTATTCTTCCTTATTTAATAAAACAATTTAAAGATTTGTTTTAGAGCACAGGGTTCTCCAAAGCTGAAGTTGTTGCTCTAAAGAAAAACTGGTCAAAAAAAAAAAAGAGGAAAATATTTTAAAATATGCTTTTAAAATTATAATGTTTTCTAGATCCCACATATATGCATTAATTTGTTTTTCTCTTTCTGACTTACTTCACTCTGTATGACACTTTCTAGGTCCATCCATGTCTCTACAAATGACCCAATTCTGTTCCATTTTATGACTGAGTAACATTCCACTGTATATATGTACCACATCTTCTTTATCCATTCCTCTCTTAATGGACATTTAGGTTGCTTCCATGTCCTGGCTATTGTTAATAGTGCTGCTATGAACATTGGGGTGCATGTGTCCTTCTGAATTATGGTTTTCTGTGGGTATATACCCAGTAGTGGGATTGCTAGGTCATATGGTAGTTCTAGTTTTAGTTTTTTAAGCAACCTCCATTCTGTTTTCCACAGTGACTGTACCAATTTACATTCCCACCAACAGTGCACGAGGGTTCCCTTTTCTCCACACCCTCTCCAGCATTTATTGTTTGTAGATTTTTGGATGATGGCCATTCTGACCGGTGTGAGGTGATACTCCATTGTAGTTTTGATCTGCATTTCTCTAATAATTAGTGATGTAGAGCATCTTTTCATGTGTTTATTGGTCATCTGTATGTCTTCTTTGGAGAAATGTCTATTTAGGTCTTCTGCCCATTTTTTGACTGGGTTGTTTTTTTGACACTGAGCTGCATGAGCTGCTTGTATATCTTGTATATGATTTCAGAACAAATTGATTTACATTTGTAACAATTTGATAAAGCTGCCAAAACAAAATAACAAAGACTGAGTGATTTAAACTACTGAAATTTATTTTCACACACTTGATATACTATGATCAAGTGGGATTTAACCCTAGGATGCAAGGATGGTTCAACATACGCAAATCAGTACATGTGCTACACTACATTAATAGAATGAAAGATAAAAATCATATGATCATTTCAATAGATGCAGAAAAAGCACCTGACAAAACTCAGCATCATTTCGTCTTAAAACTCAACAAATTAGTATCAAAGAAACATATTCCAACATAATAAAGACCATATATGCCAAACTCACAGCTAACATCATACTCAAGAGTGAAAGGTTGAAAACTTTTCCTTGAAGATCAGAAACAAGAAAAGAGTGCTCCTTCTCACTACTCCTACTCAACATAGTACTGGAAGACCTAACTAGAGTAATTAGGCAAGAAAAAGAAATAAAAGGAATCCAAAAGGAAGAAGTAAAATTATTTCTGTTTACAGATATGATCTTATATACAGAAAATCTTAGACTCCACTGAAAAATTCAGTAAAACTGCAAGACACAAAATCAACATACAGAAATCAATTATTTCTATACACTATCTGAAAAAGAAGTAAAGAATCTCATTCACAATAGCATCAAAAAATAATGAAATACTTAGGAATAAATTTAATCAAGGAGGTAAAAGATCTGTCTGCTGAAAACTATAAGACTTTCATGAAAGAAATTGAAGACACGAATTAAATGGAACAATATTCCATGTGCATAGATGGGAAGAATTATTATTGTTAAAATGTCCATATTACCCCAAGCCATCCATAGATTCAATTCAGTTGCTATCAACATTCCTACGGCATTTTTCACAAAAATAGAAAAACAATTCTAAAATTCTTATGAGATCCCAAAAGACCCTATATAATCAAAACAGTCCTGAGAAAGAACAAAAAGTCAGAGGCATCATGTTGCAAACTATATTACAAAGCTACAGTAATGAAATCAGCATGATACTTTCATAAGAACAGACACAAAAACCAATGGAACAGAATGGAGACCCCAGAAATAAATCCATATATATACATAACATATATATACACATACATATATATATAAATATAATCAACCGATGTTTGACAGGGGAGCCAAGAATACTCAATTGGGAAAGGACAGTCTCTTCAATAAACGATGTTGGGAAAATAGGATAATCCCATGCAAATGAGTGAAACTGGAACCCTATCTTACACTGTTCACAAATATTAACCCAAAATGGGTTACAGATTTAAATGTAAAAATTGAAACCATAAAATTTTGAATATGAAATGAAAAGCAAAACAACAAAAGGAAAAATCAACATGTGGGACCACATCAACTGAAAAGCTTCTTCACAGGAAAAGAAACAACTGACAAAATGAAAAGGCAAGCTACAAAAGGGGAGAAAATATTTGCAAACCATGTATCACATAAGGCATTAATATCCAGTATATAAAAGGAACTCATACAAGTCAATAGCAAAAAAACAAATAGTTCAATTAAAATATGGGCAAAGGACCTGAACAGACATTTTTCCAAAGAAGACATACAAATGACCAACAGGTACATGAAAAAGGTTCTCAATATCACTAATTATCAGGAAATTGCAAATCAAGACCACAAACGGATATCATCTCACACATGTTAGAATGGGCTATTATCAAAAAGACGATAGATAGCAAGTGTTGGCGAGGATTTGGAGAAAAGGGAACCCTGTACGCTGTCGGTAGGAGTGTAAATTGGTACAGCCACTATGGAAAACAAAATGGAGGTTCCTCAAAAAGTTAAAAATAGAACCATCCACCCACCAATCCCACTTCTGGTTATATATTCAAAGGAAATGAAATCACTCTCTTGAAGAGATACCTGAACTCCTATGTTCACTGCAGCATAATTCATAATAGCCAAGACATGGAATCAACTGAAGTTCCATCAGTGGATGAATGGATTAAGAAAAATTATATATTAATACATATATTAATATCTTGTATTAATTAAATGATTGAACAAATATTTTATAGTCAGTTTCAGTATGTTGGTGTCAGTGTTTTGAGAGACATGTTTAAAGTTGATGGCTATGAAAATATTCCCCATTCTAAACTGACAATATGGATTAATTTAAATTATCACTGGTGAAATATACAGAGGGAAGTTTGGGTAATGAAGTTATTTTGAAATACACTTACTCATTAATCAATACATTCAATATCCAACCCCTTATTGAACACCCATTTCAGCTTCATATTAGGCTAAGTTTTGAGGATGCAGGATGAAAATGCACATTTTTGCACTGGGCATGCACCTAGTCTCTTAGTATAGTCAAAATATAGCAGAAAAGAAACTCCTTAAGTGACTCCAGAAGTCACTTTGTATGTATGCAAAGTTATAAACAATAAAGGATCAACAGTGTTACTATTTTGAGAGTCATCAAAATTTTTAACTGAAATTATCTTTGTAAGAAAAAAATAAAACAAACAAAACAAAAATATGCAAGCACAATGGATAAAATAGTAAAAGTAGAATACTCTTGTTGGAGAGGTGTTTGGTGGGCACTCAGGGCGGGGGGGTGGGAGGAAGGAGATAGGGAGATTGAAGGCCTCCCATAAAAGATAGTTATTCATTCAATAAATACTATTCTATGTATCCAATAATTTTCTTATTGGGATATTGTGAAAAAATTGACAAAATGTCTATTAACACAGAGCTTACACTCTTGTGAATAGATAGAAATAAGCAAACACTCTATAATGTAGTTAAAGATTTATATATCTGTCTATATGACATATAACATGCATATATATATAATGCAATTAAAACACAGTGTTGTATTACATTAAATATCACATGGAGATGAATGGTATGAAGACTGATTAAACAGGATAAGGGGTTAGAGAGTAAGCAAGTAAGGGGAGGGTACCTGTGTAATGGAAGATGGTTAGGAAAGGCCTCTAAGATTAGGTAATAATGGAATAGAACCTAGATGAGTAGAAGAGGCAGGCCATGCAGATATACAGGAAACGATAATTTCATGAAGAGTGATCAGAAAGTGCAAGTGTCTTGAGGCAGAGAATGCTAATGAATTTATTATAAGATGGAGCAAGAAGACCAGTGAATCTGGATTTCAGTGAGGGAAGAATGCTAAATCTAGTTTCTTGGAACCAATGTTTCTAGTATGTTTCTCCTGACAGGGAGCCCAACTTTCACTCCTTTCTGGAGAAAGTGTACGAAGAAACATAATTTTTGAGTCCTTTAATGTCTGAATGCCTTCATTCTCCTCTCATGCTGCTTAAAAATTTAACTGGATATAGAATTCTAGCTTGAAAATAATTTCTTTCAAAATTATAACGAAACCATGTTATTGTTTTCTAACATTCAGGAAGACTCGAAAATATGGTATCAGTCCGATTCTTTTTCCTTTATTTGTGTCTTTTTCCTATTTTTTCCAGAAAAAATGTATTTTTAAATAATTTTGGAGATATATTTTAAAATCTTCTTAAACGTCTTTCTTTTCTATTCTTTAATTTATATACAATAAACAAATTATATGTGTATGCATAATAAACATACCTCTGTAAAACTGATGTATAATAAACAATAAACAGAAAGTAAGATAATAAACAACAGTTTACTGAATGAGCTTTGGCAGCTGCATGCAATTGTGTATCCACTGCCCAAAACAAGATGTAAATTGTTTCAACCATCTCAAAATGTTCTTTTGCCCTCTTTGGTCAATTCCACCATGGTAATAATGTACCATTGCCCTGTCCAGGGGCAATGACTGATCTGGTTTCTATGACTATACATTCCTTTTACCTATTCTTAGATTTCACATAAATGAAAACATACAATGTTAAGCTTTGTTTTTGTCTTCTTTAACATAGTATTTTGAGAACCATGTTGTTACATGTATCAGTACCTCACTCCTCTTCATGTTGTATAGTATTGTACTGTAAATATGTCATAATTTTTCCTCATTCTGTTTCATGTTATGGTTTTCAGTGTTTGCCCATTATGAATAAAGCTGCTATGAACATCCCTGTCAAGTGTTTTGTGAATATGTATTTTTATCTATCTTTCTTTTAAATTTCATTTAAATTCCTAAGAGTGCAAACATATCATATAGGCTAGATGTATACTTTTTAAATAAGTATCAAATTGTTTTCCAACAATGTGTACCATTTTACACTCCTACCAGCAATGTCTGAGCGTTCCAGTTGCTCCAAATCCTTTAAAATAAATATCAACAGCCTTTTTAAAATTTTACCCATTTCACTGATTTGGAGATGGGAGAAAGGATTTTCAAAAGCTGTCCTGTAATCCACATGTTCACTTTACCAGATGGATTCCCCCGAGGGAAAGAAAAGAATACAGATGATTTGGTCTAATATCTTTGTCTAACTGGGTTTCTGAATAAATAGACTAATGATTATTTTCTTGGTGGAGAGACCTTATGTCTTCAGTGTCCTTATCATGATGTTCCCGGTAAGAGGATTACTCACAGTAAAGCTTGTTAGCATGCACACACACGAACACACACACACAATCAATTTGAGTCATTGCTTCCTAGAGAACATATAAGTTAAGCAATTCTCTGGAATATAACATGGAAACCATTCATAACTTAGAGAATCTCTGCTCTGTGAGGTATATCACAAAACCTCATTTGGAGACATAATCTACAATTCTTGGCCTAAGGGTGTGGTGTTTCTTCCTTGTGTGTTCCTGCTTATTCTGATTACCTACCTCATCCATGCTGCAGATTTTCTTCATGTGCCTAGTAGCCTCTGGCTTTCTTTTTATAATCAAGAGAAAAGAAAGGGACTATGTTGTTGGTGAAGAATGTCTGTGACTACGGTGGAACCTCTGACCTCTGCCGCCTTCATTTTTAGTCGACTATAAAGGCAGACGTATATCTTATTTGTGGACTTTACTTATCAAAATGTAGATCTTTTCCTTGGGGACTCTTCAATTTCTCTAATAAAAAGTCTGAATTCCTCTCTGGGATGTTGAAATTGTTATTGGATTTCTGCAAGGAGTAGAAAACTGGGACTATGTATTTGACTTTTTGATATTCAGATTTGGAAATAATTCTTGACTTCTGAGACCCTCACATAAACCCTGCTTTTTTATGTGCCTTACGTTTATAAGACTTAAGCCTGTTAGATTATCTACAGAAAATTTTTATATTTTTTCCTGAGAGGGAAACCTCTACAGGAATAGCACTAGAGAATGTGACAATAATCCAGGAGATCAAACCTTCAAGTAAAGGTTAGCAGACTGTCCAAATAAGTAAAAATAGTGGGTGTAATGGTTTGAAGATGAATTCAAACCTGGGGTGTTCTAAGTAAGAGGAAAAGAGAATGTCTAGAAGTATCAGTAAAGAGAAAAAAAGAACTTTAGCACACTATAGGGGATGTAGTACCTTCCCTGGAGAACTATTTTTCATGAAAAGGGCAAGTATTTTTTAAATTAAATGCATATGTTATATAGTAGGTACTTGTTTCAGTAAGGGATGTGTTTAGCTGCAAGGATCAGGAAAAGGACCTATAGAGGCTGAAATGTATAAGGGTTTATTTTTCTCACTTAACAGTCTTGAAGTAGGCATTTGCTGATTTAATTTGACTTATTCAGTGGTGTCACCAGGAACTAAACCTCATTCTGTTTCTGCTTCTCTATCCTAGCAGCTAGGTTTTTATGGTTGTACTTTGTCCGCATGGATGCAAGACTGTTGCTACAGTACCAGACACCTCATTTTCATTTAGGTAGGAAAAAGAATGAAAGTATGCCATGAACATATTTTCTTCTGGCACTTGTCTATTTTTTAAGTAAAGCTTTCTTAAGAAACCTCCCTAAATGACCCTGAAAACGTCATACTGGACACCCCTAGTTTCACATGATAAGTGAATATTTTGCTTTTCCACCCTCTATATTAAAAATAGGTAAGAAAGAAGCAGATTAATAATGATTTTTGGATTTATCAAGCAAAAGTATGAGCCAACTCCTTAAAAACTTATTAATATTTTCTGAGACAGAAGTACTGAGAAAAAAGCTAATGTTTCCTTAAATAAGGCAGCGTGAGTAAGCTTATGAAATGTAAAAGTGAGCTAGGATTCAAGAAGAAAGAAAACCTGCAGTCTGAGGGAAATTCTCTATTTCAAAGGTAGTGTCTTAGAAATAATATTCAATGAGGTGTCAAAATATTTTCACCGAAATTTAGACATTAAATTGCCTACTTTGTAGTCATTACATTATTGCATTACAAAGTAAATCAGAAAAATATTTAAACCACAAAGCCTCTATCATTTGAATTTTGGATATGAATTTCCTTTTGGAAAATAAATATTTACATATTTAGGGACTATGTCTCTGCCTTATATATCCCCTCCTCACTCAAACTCAAATAATTTATTTATTTGACAAGGCTGCAGCTTTCCACACTAGTCCAAGCATTAGAATCTGAATAATCAATTACTCATTTTATTATATTAAAGGGTCAGGTAGTGAGAATACTAGGTTTCAGATGGATGTTCAATATAATATGGTGAATGAAATAGATGATCATTTTTAGTACAATCATATATCAATCAAAGCTAATTTTCTAATCTTATATTTTGATTTTAATAAATAATTTTCTGAAAATTGTCTTTATAAATAAAATTGCACATATTATTTCCTCAGTTTCCAAGTGCTATGTTATCATGTCTTGAAAGCTGCATTATTTCTCCTTACCAAGGAAATATATTTAGAAAAAAATGAAAAGGGGAAAGAAAAATACTATTTAACATATAGTAGTTAAATTTTCCTGTCTAAATTAAGGTTCACCTATTGCACAAAGCAATAATTTGCTTATCACATTTGAATAAACCTATGACTTTATAATTCATAAATATACTTGAACTACTTTATTAGTTCAAGTCAAAAAACACCTGAAAGACATATCTTACAAGTCACCTTAGTGATAGTTACACTTTGTCAATGAGGAAAATTAGGTGCAGAATTACTAAAAAGATTAGGAACTCTCTTTTGTGAAACAGGCAGGAAAAACTAAAGTTGGATTCTAAGAGCAGACCTTTTACCCTTATGTTCTGTCTCACTTCATTTTATGAGTAACAGGCAATTTAAAACAAAATTAAACATGAAATTGAATTTACTAATTACTAAGCAATAGACAAGATAAAATTAAAGCCATTATATTAAAATTCAAACCCTAATTATCAATCTCTTGAAATGTTTTATTATTCTGAAGATTAATTCCTACTTGTGTGTATGCAGCTGATCAGTTAAAATGATATTGTGATATTTCAGCTAAAGGTTTCTTGTATTTAAGTTCATTTTTGTTCTCATAATCACAAGTTTCCTTCTATACAAAATCTAACAGCATCAGAGATTATTTTCACATTCGTGATAAGGTTTCAAAAAAGTCAAATTTTATTGATTCTCTTCCAAGTTCACAAATCAATACTACCAAATAAAATGAAGGGATATGGTTTTAGAGACATAACTTTAGGCATGTAAAAATTAAAATATTTTCCTAAACATTCAATTAATTATAAAAATATAAGAAGAGCAACTGAGTTTCAATCAAAATAAGTGAAATAAACACTTGTCATTTGTCTGAGTAAAATGAGTGATACAGTTAAGAAATGTCTATCTTACCAATTGCATCTTCTCTTTTTACTATTAGTGTTTTTCCTCTTTCTTTTATGAATTTTGTTATCCTATATTCAATAAAAAATAGCACAGTAATTTTCTGATTTTATGAAACAGTAAGTAAAATTACACTATATACTGTGATTATATGTGTTGTTTGTAGGCAGTACAGTAACGAGATAACATTATGATTTGCTTTACTTCAATTGAAAAATTAGTAACCTGCCAAGTCACTGAATTTTTCCCTTCCATCAAATTTTTTTTGCTCTTAAGTCACTTTTATTTCTGTTTCTCTCCTGTGAACTTAAGATAATGGAAAAACTGATGACTCTCCCTGGAAAATTATAACCAGTAAGCTTGACCTGGAGTAGACATCTAATCTTTCTTTCTGATGAAAGAAACTTCCTTAAGTTTCTAATAAAAAATATAAGATGAAGAACATTACAACTATACCAGCTTCTGATCGTTTATTAGTATTCTTCCCAAAGAATACATATCTTTGCTTAAAGATTTGTTTTTCCTCTTAAAGAATGAGGAAAGAAAATAAATTCCTGTTTAATTTTGAAACTGTTCTTAGTTTCAGATGAGACTATAAAAGATGAATGACCAACAAGTACTGGGGAGGTTTGCCAAATGTTGAGTTTTATTCTTAACTCTTTGCAGGTGTTGTCATTTTAATCCTTGCAAAACTACATGGCATAGATAACATTATCATCACTTGAAGAAGCATAACTTTGCAGAAAGGGAAAGTAACTCTTTTTAGGCCAAAATGCTAACATATGTTATGGTCTTACTCCAGAAATCATAATTTTATAAACATTATCCTTATTCTTCCAGGATTTTTCTATAGGCAATGGTCTCACAATGAAATGGAGAAATAAAAGAAGATAAGCTGAATAAGGTAAGACTGGGTGGCTGCATGTTTAAGCAACATCCTCCAACCTAACATCTGCAAGTAGTAAAACTGATGATTTCTTCCCTATATCTACATATTAATTGGTCCCAAAAACAAATGAAGAAAGGGTATTGTGCCCTTTTAAACCTATCAAATTATAAATTTTAACTATATTTTAAACACAAGACCACTTTTCTATATTTAGTGAATACTGTATGAATTAATGATTACTAGCGTACTCTTTTGGTAAATTATAAATTTTATCTGAGAGATGAGCAATTCTATCTTGCTTATGATTGTATTTCTAGATTAGGGTCTTAACCTCCATACAATTAACATTTTGAATAGGATAATTCTTTGCCACAGGGCACTGTCCTGTGCATTGTGCATTGTATCAATAGGATGTTTAGAAGCATCCCTGTCCTCAGTCCACTAGATGCCAGTAGCAACTCCCAATTGTGACAACCAAAAATTTCTCCAGACATTGCCAAATGTCCCCTGAGGGACAAAACTGTCTCCACTGAGATCTCCTGTATAGCGTAATAATTGACATGTATTGAATACTTACACAATTTAATTTTTAACTTTCAATGTTTATGCATACATAAGAGAAGACATAAATAGCATTCATTGACCTAGTGATAAAATATATGGGGCCATCATTCAGGATTTGTCTATTGTACAATGAATAATGCTTTCGAGTCACAATGGGAAAACTTCATTTGAGATTTCTGCTAACACTATTAGTAAATCAAGTGACTCTGTCAGATGATACTATTTCGAACAAACAAAGTACAACTTTTATATGAATGTTTTGAAAGTTTTAGACAAGGGAAAGTGTAAAGAAAATTCACCTATAAATTACTGCAGACAAATCAAGGTGACTAAAGCACCTGGGTTGATTGCATGCATTAATTAACCTCCACTACTTTTATAAAATCTAATTTAATTACACAAAGGTTACAATTCTTTTTAATTTATTAGCTTTGTCAGCAAAGCTAACAGATGTACAATTTGATGCTGTTAAAAAATAATATGAAAAGAAGGAGAGACACATTTCTCTTCAAATTACAGTGAGACCACAAAATCAAAAAGTTAACAAGTTTGTTAATCCAACCCGTTAACTGTTTGGTTTTGTGATGTGATACATATATACAATGGAATATAACTCAGCCATAAACAAGAATGAAATACTGTAATGCCATTTGCAGCAACATGGATGGACCTAGAGATTATCATACTTAGTGAAGTCAGAGAAAGACAAATATCATACGGTATCACTCATATGTGGAATCTAATTTTAAAAAAATGATACAAATGAACTTATTCACAAAAAAGAAACAGACTTACAGATGTCAAAAACAAACTTATGGTTACCAAAGGGGAAACGTGTGGGGGGAGGGATAAATCAGGAGTTTGGGATGAACATACATACACTACTATATACAAGACAACCAACAAGGACCTATTGTATAGCACCAGGAACTCTACTCAATATTCTGTGATAACCTATATAAGTAAAGAATCTAAAAAAGAATGAATATATGTATAACTGAATCACTTTGCTGTACACCTGAAACTAAAGCAACATTGTAAATCAACAATACTCCAATAAAATAAAACTTTAAAAAGTTAACGAGTTTGCACCACAGCAATTTTCGTACTTTTACAATGGACGGTTGAACACAAAGATTGTTAATTAAATTATTTCTAGATACAAAAAAATATAAATTACTGAATTCTGACAGCCTGAGGTAGTGAAAAAACTTATTAGGTAATGGGATGTACTACCAGGAGAAAAAAGTAACATACTAAATGGAAAAGTACTTAAATTTATTTAATAAAAAAAACTGTCTAGAAAAAAAAATTAGTTTTGAAAGCACTCCAGCTACAACACAGCTTTCAGAGAAAAGAAATAAAATATGCTCAATCATTTCAATTGGCTGGCAAGTTTGTACTTCAGATTTCACTGGGTATGTTACACCTAAACTCAGTTACTCAAATGAGAAGACATTACTCAAACTTTGACTCACAGCTCTGAAAATATTGAATGTTATAGCAAGAATATCAGTGAATCTGAAAATTACTGACAGGTATGTGTGCATACTGACAAATATGTACATTACAATGAATATTTAAATTTATTTCATACAAAATATAACTTTTGTTGATATGAATTATTTGCAAAAATGCTTCTCTTAACTCCTTATTCTACTTTTATAAACCCTGTAAAGTATCTTAAATTCAATACAGGTCTAAAACATTTACTTAGTCTCATTTCCAGGGTCTTGTCTAGGTTCCAAAGAAAACAAAGATAAAGTAACATTCTTTGCCTCTAGCAGATGAAAAATTAGAGAAACTCAGTAGCTATCAATTTAAAAAAGCTCAATTACAGAACTTAACAGATTTTAAATGTAAAAACCAATTCATATTGCAAATATGCATTTTCTGGAGATTCAAAAAAAGAGATGGCATGTTTGGTATCAGTGAGAGTCCCTAAAAAAAACATTTCAAGTGGGATAAAAAATAGTAAGTTCTAGAATGTTAAGAACAACACTACATTAAAGGGGAGATGTAATAAATACATTGATCTAAAATGTCAGAATTAGAATTATCATTTTCCTACAGACTAATTTTAGCTAGTTTTGACAAATTCTTTATAGATCACTCCTGTATTTCTCTCTCATTATACAACCCATCCTTCATAAGATATTGTTTGCTCTAGCTTCCATTTAGACTCCTTCCTTATCACCTCTACTGGTACCTTGCTGCTTGTCCAATCCACCATCATTGCTAACTTGGTGTAGTGGCCAGGAAGATAGGCCACTCCAAATTTCCACTGCAGGAAGCTGACTGAAATGGCTCCATTTGCTGCACTCTGAAATCCAAACCTGCATTTGTGCTGAAGCCATGCTGTCCAGGGGCTGCTTCAACCAATGAATGAACGTGGCTGGGATCTAATGCAGAAACATTCCTGAGAGATGTGGGGGTCACATGAGAGGTGACACTGATTCTAGAGTTCCCTGTCAGTCTTGCCAAGACTTTTACGAGCACAATGCAATCCAAGAACCTTTCTTTCTGCCTTGTTTCCCTTCATCTTTCACAGGGGTAAGATCTTCACCCAGCCTCCTCTAGCTCATCCCATTTTCCCTCACAGGTGTTCCCCTCAATAAATCTGTTCTACATGGAATCCTATCTTGGCATCTACTTCTCCGAAGACCTTGAATAAGACACCAGGATTATTTAAATAACATCCTAAGTGACCTCACACCTCACTCTTCATACTCTTATTCCCCAACAGAGTATTCTTAACAGTCAAAATGATCTTTAAAAGTCTACTCAGAATATTACTTCTATATTGTATCCTTCCATTGCTCTCTGCTTACTCTGAGTAAATGCCAAAGTCCATAAAACTACTTACAAGATCAGGTCCCTTGTCCTTGATATTCTGTCATCTGGGATTCTCCTCATCAAATAAGCATATGACTCACTCCTTCACCTACTTCAAGCTTTTACTTAAATTTTGGCATATAAATGAAGCTTTCCCTGAGCACCCTTTTCAAAATAGCTAATTTCCCCAGTCTTCAGATATTTTTTTATCTCCCTTTCCTGCTGTCCACTGAATGACTGCAGCTTTCTCTCGTTGCCTGGCAACACATAGCCTCCCCTGCCACTAATTCTTTACTCCTAGCCTCAACCTCCATGAAAGTTTTCACCACAGGTATGCAACTCCTTTGGGCATCTGATTTCAGGTGAAGAGTGTTTGAACTCCCTGGCAAAGCCACTGATGATTATAAAATGCCTAAACTATATATTTGGCTTCTATCCGTCTCCTAGACTCCCAATTAAATGCAGAACAGCAAAGGAACACAGCTACCCTCCTGGAACACAATGCAATGTGCGTAACGCCAAATTTGACTGATGAAAACCTTTCTGTAGCACAACAAAAGTCTTCAGGAAACTATTTGTCATTTCACAGCTAACCTTTTGCTTCTAAGTCCTACTCTACACCATGTGAAATGTGTGATTATCCAAGCCCTTTGTTAGACAACCTTCAACATACTGTATATTTTAGTCATATTGTATAATATCTGTCTCCCTAATTGAGGATGTAAGATCCAAGCAGGCTGAGATCATTTTGCTGTTTTTTTTTTTTCATTTTATATTCCCAGTTTTTATAATACGGTAGCTACCGAAAAAAAAATTTTGAATGAATGAATGTAAACATGCAACAACTGCATAAGCGTGAAAGTTGTGGGCAAAATCACTGACCAAATATTTATGAATTTTAATAAATAAATATATATACACATATGTATAGCCTACATATGTGTATATTTATACAGCTATATATATAGCCATATATATACACATATAAACACATATACATTTATGCATATGTGTACATATACATGGTCATTATAAATAAATAAAAAGAAAAGTTACCCAAAAAAGCTCCACAAACACACAAAAAAATAATATACTACCTGCATGGAGTTCAAATAATTTGATAAAAAATGTTAATTTTCAAAAAAATAAATGGGGTAGAAAATAGATGGGCAATATTTTTTTAAAAGCAAATATAACAGGAAATGGAAGTGTTTGTATCTATTCAAGTAACTGGTTTCATTTTCTTCAGATAAATACCAAGAAGTGAGATTGCTGGATCATATATAGTTCTATTTTTAATTATATTTAGGAACCTCCATACTGGTTTCCACAGTAGTTGCACCAATTTACATTCCCACCAACAGTGCACAAGGGTTTCTTTTTCTCAACATCCTCACCAACACTTGTTATTTCGTATCTGTTCTGATAATAGCCATTCTAATTGGTGTGAGGTGATATCTCATTGTGGTCCTGATTTGCATTTCTCTGAGGATTAGTGATGTTGAGCACCTTTTCATGTTCCTGTTGGCCCTCTGTATTTCTTCTTTGGAAAATGTCTATTCAGATCCTCTGTCCACTTTTTAATTGGTTTGTTTGCTTTTTTGTTATTAAGTTATTTGAGTTCTTTATATATTTTGAATATTAACTGCTTACCAAATACATGATTTGCAATTATACTCTCCCATTCAGTACATTTCCTTTTCATTTTATTAATGGTTTCCTACACTGTGCAGAAGCATTTTTGTTTGATGTAGTCACACTTGTTAATTTTAGCTTTTGCTGGCTTTTCTTTTGGTGTCAAACCCAAAAAATCATCACCAAGACTAACATCAAGTACCTTACCACCTATGTTTTCTCCTGGGAGTTTTATAGTTTCAGGTCTTATATTCAAGTCTTTAATCCATTTTGAGTTAATATTTGTATATTGTGTAAGACAGTGATCTAGATTCATTCTTTTGCATGTGGATATCCAGTTTTCCCAACACCATTTATTGAAGAGACTATAACTTGGCAATTATATCTCAATAAAGCTGGAAAAATATTTTAAAATAGAAAAACGAAAGTGGAACTCGAGACTAGCAAAATAAAATAAAATAATGGTATGAAAGTAATGCTTCTCAACAATAATGCTATGTAAAATAAGAAAATTACTGTTGTACGTGTTTTAATATTGACATATTATTAATATCTTAAAGAAAAAAAGTACATACTATTAAAATAATAATACAATACCAAAAATCTTGTATTAAATCTAGACTATATATATAAATATCAGCAAGTTTACTTAAGCAAGGACTAGACCAAATAAAAAGTATACAATCATTCTTTTTAATAACAGGTACCAAAATACTGTGTTCCCTTTAATGCTGACAGATAAACAGAGATTAAAATATTTTTTCAATACTGAAAGTGTGAAAAACATTAGTAAGCCTTTCCGGATGCTAAGAAAACAACAAAACACAGGTCATAAAGTACATATAAGAAGATAAATCTATTATAAAAATGAAAATACTTAGACTTGATAAAACTATTATAAATTTGATTTCTATTTTATAATTTTTGTAACAGGTAAACCTAGTCACACAAAATAATTCTATTTTTTTTTTATTGTGAACTCCAGTAAATAAGAAACTGGTATGAGCATTTATGTGTACATAAACACAATATAGATAGATATGTAGATAGACAGAAATACAGAAAAGCAAAACAATTAAGAGAAGATTAACATTGATAAAGCAAGCTATTAACAGCAAAGCTCTATCTGCTATAAATACCTAGGCACTAAAATATTACGTGAACATTTATAAAATATGATTATAATCTTTTTGACTAAATTGAAAGCCAGACAAGAACAGCAGGTTGCCTACACAATGTTTTCAGTCATTAATCAAAGAAAGAAAAATTAATATCTGTGTGTGTGTGTGTATATATATACATATACTTACATATAAATAATAAATTATTGCATTTGTTCCAAATGAACTCATGAACAGTCATGAATTAATCATTCACATAATGAGTCTGAGAAAAAAAATCCATGATAAAGCAAGAGTTTTCAATAAAGTTAAAGTAGAAATAAACAAATCTGAAAACAAAAAAAATAGAATAGATTAATAATCCCGAGATAATTTCTTGAACTGACCAACAGAAGAGAGAATTTTCACAGTATTTCTCAAAAAAAAAAAGAAAAAAGAAAAAGAAAGGACAACACTATACACACTATACATGTAGGATTTAATCACAGATATTCATAATTAGTATCAAACTATACTTACTGGATTTCAAATTTTCCTAATATTGGGTAATTTTCTAGAAATATAGATATTGTCAAAATTCATAAAGAATAGTTTTAAAATATAAAGATAGCTATAAATTAATGAAAACACTGGCCAAATTTATTCCTCAAAATATGCTGTGGGCTTGACAGATTTAAAAGCAAGACTTAGCATATTTCAAAAAGTAGTAACTTCATCTGATGGGTTCAGTTCCAGAGAACTGAATCTATACCAGTTATCTGCATTGGAATAATAAATCATAATGTATTACAGAATTGTTGAGTTGATTTACAGAATTATAGAATTGCTGCAAAAACTAAAGAATTAGAAGCTTGCTTAGCTTTTAGAAATAACTCCAAGATCCACATTGCAAACCCTAGAATTTGCCATCCTGGCATAATCAGGGAAGTATTTAATCAAGAATCTACCTCTGCAGTATTGGTTCTAGGATTATTCCTCTTCTTCCAATATCTGCACCATGAAATGGATCCTCCGCATTTTTTTCATAGCCCTTATGAAGCTAGAGGTTTGATAAAAGCAAGTCTGATACAGGTCAATAGTAAAACCTGATGGCTCTTTGACTATGCTTGCTAGCACAAAGGTCAGCGTCAACGGATGAATGTTCTCATAATCCTCTATTCTTACCTTCCAAATAACGTGCATATTCATTTTGTTGCAACCTATAACAGATCTGAAAATTTAAACCCAAAACTACCTGGGATATGTATTCTTCCACACAAGAAAAAGCTTCTACAACACCAAAAAGAGAAAGCTGATGTGGTTAATGAGCTAGTGGAATGATTCTAAACATTTTGATACACAGAACGTAAAATCTTTTTTGAGGATTTCCAATGACTTGTTTAGGTGGGTTATATCTATAGATAGTTGTAATATGAGAAATTAAAACTGAATTTTGAAAATATTTATTTTAAAATACAATAAATAATTTATCAAATATTAACGATGTATTTTTTAATGGAAAATGGCTATATATTCTAAAAGAAAAAGAAATAGAGTGAGAATTGGGGCATGATTTTATACTTTTTCCAAATTTCTTTAATATCTGGATGAATAGAAGAAGCTGGACTTTCATATATGCTTCTGCATTCAATCTATTATTTTATTTTGCTATGACTTAATATGCAAAGAAAATCTGACCTCACTCCAGTATGTCACTGTGAAGGGAGGACTTTGTGTACCTCTGAAAGTTTCTCAGAAATACAAGGAATCCTCAGGCCATACGTTGAAAATTCTCAAAGGGGCCTATTCTCAGAACATCCCAAAAATCTATTTAAATTTTAGCACATTTAAATTAAAGACAGACATCATCTCAGCCCATTTTTATAGAAAGAAACAACAACAACAACAACAAAAAGCCCTCTGATGTAAATGCCTAAGAAAAAATACCACATTAATTAAAGATCGATCTCAGCAAGGAACTTAGATGCCAAAGTCCCAAATAAATTTTAATAATTTGACATGGCAGATACTCAAATAATTATATACAATTAAACATTTAGGTTTTAATCCAAAACCATAAAATAAATTCAGCAATAGGTAATCTATTAACAAAATACAATGCAGGTACAGTTTAAAAAAATGTAAACAAAAAAAATCACTAAAATTGATATTAAAATTCATTTAATAAAATTTAAAATGGTATAACAATAAGTAAAAATTCTGATAATTTACCATCAATGTTTTTTATTTACTAGTGAAACATTATAGGCATTTGTATTAAGGTCAGAGCAGTATCAAAACTATTTCACTTTTGATATAATAAGCAATAAGTATATATACATAAAACATCTGAAAAGATATGCCAACACGTAAACAGTGTTGCCCTCTGGTGTGAGGTAATTTTTTGCATATCCATTTATCTAAAATTAATGTGTCTTATTTGCATAGTAAAACATTTTTAAAGAAATCTGAGTAAAGGCTGCTTACACAAAAGACAACAAAACCAAGACAACACAGAAAGCTTAGAAATAATTGATGGGCATAAAACAGGGAGATGCTAAAAAAGAGAAAAGAAGATGGCAAAATAATTTCCAAAGTATATTTAAGAAAATAATTACATAGAGCAGAAAGATCCATTTCATATTATTAAATCTCATGAACAACCATATTAGAGGTACATCAGGCATAAATTTTTATGTGACACTAGCACAGAATCAAAATACATATATAGCAAAAATAATTTTAAAATATGAATAAAATTAACAAAAACATAAAGGCTGGAGAATTATAAGACTGATATAAGGAAACCCTGAGACTAATGGCCATTGCAACTCTTGTACCTCCTCTATTAGGCCTCTTTGACCATCCTAGAATTGGCTTAACATAATGGACAAAAACACAGAAGTAATAAGAAACTTTACCACACTGCTATCCATTCATTAAAAAAAAGCAGTTCATGTAAAACATAGAAATTTTAAATCATATTCAAAATACTGATTTTATATATACATATGTAGGTACATATGTTTTATATATACTAGTATATACATAAACTATATAAGGGTATAAGTATATATGATATAAATATATATAAAAACACTGACGCATACCTATTATTTCTAAAATAATGAAAATAAAATACTATATTCTATGTCTTTAAGATGAAGCCAAGTATTAGCATATTCTTAGAAACCTGCATAATTTAAGAAGAAAAATGTATACAGAGTACAAAACTCAGTTTGTAACTCAACTTAATTTTGACTTTGAGCCTTCACTCTATCAATATAGTCAAAACTTTATCTTCTCAATACAATCACCTAGCACACACATCACAATATAGTGTGTTTCTCAATTAAAATATAAACACAGTTAAATCTCCAGAGCCACAAATCATACAAATAATAAATCATATGCTACAGTTTTACAAAATTATGAATTTCAAAATGTCCTGGAATATATCTCTGGTGAATGACAAAGTTCTACTATGCACCCAAACCCTAACTGTGATCACCTTGCTAGTTATATTTAAAATTATACTATATCTCCCTTATATTCCTCTATGAATTATTTTTGCTATAATATTTGTACTTGTTTTATATTTTTCTTTAAATTTAGATGACTGAATAGAACTATACTATTTAATTCTCTATGATTAAATGAGTAACATCATTAATATTAGACAGTTTGCTGATCATGCCCTTTTTATTCCAAGTTTAGATTTTACAAATAGATTAAAAATTGATATATTTAAAGAGATGGCAATTTTCACACAATGTTTATTAGGGATCAGAAATTTAAATGTTTATTTAATATAGAATGATATTTATCTATTGGAAAGAATGAGATGGTTCCTTATGTATAGATATGGGAGAAAAGAAATAATAGAGTTTAACTAAAAAGTCAAGTTTCAAAGTAATGCATATAAGATGAACATACCTCTATGTAACATATAGAAGGAAAACTTATGTGCTTATATTTATACTAAAGGAAGTGATATAAGGATACACACCACATTATTAATATTGGTGTGCTATTTGCACATCGGTTACCTTAAACATTGATTGCTAACAGGACTCATAGGACTCAAGTGGTTTATCCTCACAGAAGAGCTTTATTAGACAAAGTATAATACAGTAATAGGCAACAGCAAAAACATTTTTACCAAAAGGGGTTTGGAGATGTCAAAGGGATATCTATCTTTGTCCTTTCTCTCATGGATCACATGGGATGCATTTTGCCTCCAGATCTTACCTACCATTGATGCATGTTTGAAGCATCGAGGTACCGTGAGACCCAAAGTCACCTCAAGGTGGGGGATTTCTTATATTAAGCTTGTCAATTAAGCACTTTCCAGTTATCTGACATGGCTTAAACGTCAAACCTCAATAGGATTCTCTAAAACCCAGTGTAAATATAAAATCTAGAATTGTATACCCTATTTCCCGAACAACTTACTGACCAAAGTTAAAAATAGAGAATCATTCCTCTTTGAGTATATATTCCACAGAGTTAATCAACAGTCACCATCATACTCCAGGAAGGCCAGGATCTAAGTACCTGGTCAATCTATACCAGCTGGGATTAGTCAATGCTATAAAGTCTATACTCATAATCCTTGATCAAGGTCTTTTTATAATGAAGAGTTTTTCATCTGGATTAGTACAGTTTTACATCTTTTACAATAGCAATACGGTATAAAAATCAATAACACACAGGAACTTCCCTGGTGGCTCAGTGGTTAAGAACCCACCTGCAAATGCAGGGGACATGGGTTCGATCCCTGGTCCGGGAAGATCCCACATGCCGCGGAACAATTAAACCCGTGTGCCACAACTACTGAGCCTGTGCTGTAGAGCCTGTGAGCCACAATTACTGAGCATGCGCACCACAACTACTGAAGCCTGCGCGCCTACAGCCCACGCTCTGCAACAAGAGAAGCCACCACAATGAGAAGCTCGCGCACGGCAACAAAGAGTAGCCCCCACTTGCCATAGCTAGAGAGAAGCCCGCGCACAGCAACAAAGACCCAACGCAGCCATAAATAAATAAATAAATGTATAAAAGAACATCAGTAACATACAAACGATCAAACTGAGCATTTGTAATAACCAGTGAGTTATGTGTATTGATCCAAAAAGACAACTAATCCATGCTCTAATTCCTGACTAAATTTTCTCAAGTTTTTGCACCATATTAACAATTAAACTTTTTGTCTATTCTAATCCGGACTTTATAATAAGCTTGAGCTCAGAGATTTAAAACCATATTAAATTTTTAATTCTTTTAAAAAATAATGATTGTGAAAATTAAGGAAATGTCTTTATGATTTCAAACTGAGTGGTAAGAGCAGAACATTACTTTTACATACATCACGAATATGATTTTAATAAGAGACTATAGTATACTTTTGCTTCCACTTATGATGTAGAAGGCTTCAAAGAAGGTCACTTTAATCTTAAAATGACAAAAAGCGACATAAGCTACATAATCATAACTTCTCTTTAGCCATTACTAAGCAGTGATCAGAAGACAACCATGTAACTGGATTTCTAAAGAGAGACAAGCCCTTTTAATGAGGAAAGGGACACACTCACATCTCACTTGTGACACAGATTAGGAGGAAGAGACACCAGCATCCATACAAGCAGATAAGAAGAAATCAGCAAAAACCATAATGAAATGAATTGAAAGATTAAGGATGGACTCGTAGGTCAGTCTGGAGTATCTGGGGACTCCACACACAAGCGGATTTTGTGTCCTCTCATAAAGATCTTTTCTTTGGGACTCAACCAGATATTCTCGAGAAATATGGAGTGCAGAGCAAGATGCCAGAAAGAGCATGCTGGCTGGCTCAGGTGACAGAAGGTGATTAACTACTTGTGGGGAGCAGAGACAAGAACTACATACTTCCTGAAACCCTTCTTTCAAAAGAAAAGGCCTTAAAATGCTGGGGGAGTGACACATATTCTCTCAAAGGAGTTAATCATCTATGTGAGGACAAGTACATCCCCACCACTTTCTCTGGATCCTTGTCTCCCAGAAAGCAAAAGTCTTCAGCTAGTGGAAAAGGGGAAGCAAAACCTACAAATTCCTCTCCTCTCCTCTCAGGGTAGTCCAGAGAAGGGTATAAAATGTAACTCTCTACTCCTTGGTGAGGAAAAGGAAATCATCTTAGTCATAAAATACAGTGATGGTTAGTTTACGTGTCAGCTTGGTTAGGCTATCTACCCAGTTATTCAAACAAACACTAATCCAGTTGTTTAGATGTTGCTGTGAAGGTATTTTGTGGATTTGATTGGCATCTACAATCACATGTGACTTCAAGTACAGGAGATTATCTTCAATAATCTGAGTTTACTCAGATTCAGCCTATCAGATGAAAAGTTTCAAGAGCAAAACTGAGGTTTCCTGCAAAAGAAAAAATTCTGCCTGTAGACCACAGAGTCAGCTCCTGCCCAAGTTTCCAGTCTATAGGCCTGCCTTCCAGCTTTTGACTTCCTCCTCAGTCCACACAATCACTTAACTCAAGAGCTTTTAATAACTCTCTTTACATATACAGATACTTCCTACTGCTTCTGTTTTTTTCTGGTAGAACCCTAACAGATTTTGGTACTGAGAGTGGTTCTAGAGGAACAGGAACTTGAGGATGAATTTTCTGAATTGGTTCTGTTTTTTCTGGAATTGGTTCTCTAATCTGATTAGATTTAAAGACATTAAAGACTCTTATTTCCAGTGGTAAAGAGGACACTGGTAGTTCATGGCATGATGTGACAATATACATACAATGTCATTACTAATTCCAATCAAATACTTATAAAAGGTAAGATTCTGTATGACGATGTTTTTGATATCTTAGAATATTTTAGTGAAACTAGGAAGTATAATAGCTGCTCCTAACTGCACTGGAAAATATGGAGAAAGAAAAGGATGAGTTTGGGGCTAGAAATCCATATCTCAAGCTCTACATAAATGACGTGGAAGTATCTATACGTGCCCTGAAAGAAACCTGTAGCCACAGGGCTAAGATTTCTGAAAAACAAATCCAGGGTCTCATCCTGAAGGTGACTAAATTATAACACAAATTGAATTCCCAACCTCCCAAGTAATTCACTGATACTACTATGTTTTCCATCATCCTGAAACAGCTGCCTTTATAGAATTGTGGAATGATCTTTTGAAAACTCAAATACAGTGCTAGCTAGCTGAAAATATCTTCCATGGATGGGACAAGGTCCTCAAGAAGGCTATATGTGTTCTAAATCTATGTCCAATATATGGTGCTATTTCTCTCATTTCCAGGATTCTCTTGAGTCCAGGAATCATGGAGTAATCACTATTACCCTTACTGATCCACTAGAAAAATTTGTACTGCTCATCCTTGGGACCATATACTCTTCTGGTCTATATGTCTTAGTCCCAAAGGGATGAATGTTTCCACTAAGAGACATAACAATGAATTTCATTAAACTAAAATTTGAGTGTCACCTGTACACTTGGAGCCTCTCATGTCTCTGAATCAACTGGCAAAGAAAGGAGTTATTGTGCTGAATGGGGTGACTGACCCTTATTACCAAGGGGAATTTAGAATGCTACTACACAACTGAGGTAAGGAAGAATATGTCTGGAACACAAGACATCCCTTAGGGTATATTAGTACTGCCATGTCCTGTGGTTGAAGTCAATGGAAAACTACAACTCAATTCCATCAGGATAGCTAATGGCCCAGGGCCTTCAGGAATGAAGTGTAGATGATCCCACCAGGCAAGGAACCATAACCAGCTGAGGAGCTTACTGAGGACAAAGGAAATATGTAATGGGTAGTAGAAGAAGGTAGTTTAAAACCAGCTACAATCATGTGTCCAGTTGCAGAAATAAGGAATGTAATTGTTATTAGTATTTCTTCCTTATTCTGTCATATATATTTTAATATGTATATTAAGCAAATATTTTTGTTTTCCTACCTCTCTTATTCCCTTATTACATAGCAAAATATATATTACTAATAGCTAAACTCACTGTATTTAAGTTTCACAGAGAAGAGTGAATATCATACAAAATCTCTGCATTCCCTTCCAGGGAAAGTGTCAGTACGTTTACAGTTGCACACACAGGATAGCTGTATTATAACAAGTCAAAATATGACTTTGTTATCATTCTGAGATTAAGTTTCGTTTAAGGAGATGTGTATGGGTGCCAAGGTGAAAAAATAAATCTACTAGTTCATTTTCTGTAGTAGAACCCTGAATGATATAGATAGTATACAGAAACTAACAAGAACTATCCTATCAATGGAGAAGGGACATAAAACTCCTACCCAAGACCACCAACACATACAAGAAAGAATTTGTCTGCCATAAGGAAAAAGAACAAGAACACTGAGAAAGCCTCACCCTTGAGGTTCATATGCACAGGACATCCCTGAGACTGAGGTTGGACCAAAACCAAAAAGAAGCCTTTTTCTCACAATACAAGCCTAGTATGGTGTAACAAGTAACACCGGTCTGCTGCTGGAGATGGGCAGAGTGTGGAGAGAGAGCTCCTCTGAGGTGCAGATGTTGGGGGATGGCTGAAAGTTGAAAGTAAAGTGTTACCACTGAATAAAACATTCAGGCTCACCTGGGCCCAATCTGATCACAAGGCAACATCATTCCACTGCTAGAGGAATACAAAGCATTGGACACTAAAACCAAAACCAACCAAACAAAAAACAAATCTAGCTCAACCTCTGATTAGATTGACTCAACTCTATCACACTAACTGCTTCGAAGATAAAGGGGTCTCTACTCTACTATACATGAAAAAATACACGTTATATTAAATTCTATTAGCAAAACAAAACTCAGAGATGATACGGATGTTGGCAGTATTAGATAGGGACTTTAAAATAACACTGCTATTAGAGGATCTAATGGAAAAAGTGTATACCATCCACAAATCAAAGAGGACTCTCAGCAGGTAAATAAAAATATGAAAATGAAATAGAATTGCTAGGAAATAAGATACTCCATTGTGTGAGAGATGAATACTTACTCCAGTGCAGTTACAAATTTTCCACAACTAAGGAAATAATAAAATCTGAGAAAACATGAATAGAAATTACCCAAACTGAAATATAAAAGAAACACAATGAGAAAAACAGAACAGAATTAACAAGACTTGTTGAGCAATATCAAATGGCGCTGCCTGTAGATACGTGAAGTCACAGAAGAAGTGAGTGAGAGTATCATCAGAAAACATATTTAAAGAGAAAATAGACAATAATTTTGCAAATATAAAGATTTTTTTAAAAGTCCAAGAAGCTCAGAGAACTGCCAAGATAGGTTAAAAACGCACCCATACATACATCTTAATTTATCATAGTCAAACTACTACAAACCATATATAGTAACAAATTCTTGAAAGTATTCAGAGAAAAAAAGAAACAATATTCAGTGGAACAAAGACAGGATTTATGTCAAACTTCTTGTTATACACTATGCCAAAGACAATGAAGTTACATCTATGACAAACTGCAAAGAAAAAAAAGAAAAACAGAAAAAACTTTCATCCTAAAATTCTATACCCAGTGAAAATATCTTTCAAAAATAATGGCAAAATAAACGCTTTCACAGCAAACCAGTGGTGTAGGAAACATAAAGACATTTCTTCAGGCAGAAATAACATGACAAAAGACAGAAACTTGAATGAACACAAAGAATATTGTGCTGATATGAATATTTCCATAATATGAATAATTCCATAAATGATAAATACAAACATTAATATAAAATATTTTGGCATTTTTCTTTTCTTTTAATTTCTCTAAAAGATGATGGGCTCTTAAATGAAAAAATATGGCAACAATGATATGTATGTTTGTATGTATTGGGGGTAAGTTATAGCACATGTAAAAGTATAGTAAAATTTGTGCCAATAATAGTACAGAAAGTGAGAGTGAAGAATTAAAATTATATTGTTTTAAGGTTTTAACTGTTTAAGTGGCATAATATTATATGAAAATTGACTGTGTGATACATTAAAATATATTATAAACATTATGGCAAACTGGTAAAACTAAATAAAGAGGAATGACCAAAAATCCAACACTTAAGACAAAATGGAGTTATTTTAAAAATAATGCAACTCAATGAAGGCAGCGATGAGGGAAAATGTAACCAAAAACAAATCAAGAATGACCACAGTAATAAAAAGTAACTAGAAAAATGTTAGATTTCAATTTATCCACAGCAATAACTGTATTAAATTTGAATTAAATGGCAGAGGTTGCCAGATTGGATTAAAAATATCAGAACCCAGACACTGTCTACCTGTCTATGAAAAATTCATTTTTAATATAAAGACAGAGATAGATGCAAACCTATAAAAGGGTGGAAAGTATAGAGAATGCAAACACTAATAAAAGAATCCTGGAATGCTTATATTAATATCATATAAAGTAGATATCAGAACAAAATATTATCAAGGATAGAGAAGTACTGCATAATTATAAAGAGGAAAATTCACCAAGAAGATTTTAACAATCCTAAATCTTTAGGTAATAACAACAGAGCTTCTAAATACATGAAGCAAAAAATGACTACTGAATTGATGAAAACAGACAAATTTACAATTATAGTCTAATTCTCAATGCTCCTTTCTCAGGAATCAATATAAAAGATACATAGAAAATCAGACAGGATATAAATAATCTGGAAAACACTATCAGTCAGTTTGACCTAATTGAAACTTATACAACACTTCTATCAACAACAGCAGAATACACATTTTATTCCAAGTGAACTTGGAATATTCACCAAAATATATTTTGAATCATAAAATAAATCTAATGAACTATACAATAGAAATCATAAGAAATATTTAAGTCAATAAAAGAGAAATATACACAAAATGTATAAATATTTGTAAATTAAGTCATACAATTCTAAGTAACCCAATGGTCAAAGACAAAGTCACAAAGAAAATTACAAAACATTTTAAATTCAATTCAATGAAAATAAAACGCAATGTGTCAAAATTTGTTGAATGCAAATAAAGCACAGTTTAGAGAGCTTTATAAGTTTAGAGAGCGTCTGTATTTTCTGTATAAGCAATAATTGTTTACATTAGAAAATAAGAAGGTTGTCATATCAATGACCTAAATTTCCACCTCAAATCTCATAAGATTAAAACAATAATATTTTATTTCTCCCTTATTTAAGGTACAATGATGGTCTTTCTGTCTAAGTGACTCTCCTGGGCTTCTCTCTTACGAGGAATGATCCATAGATCCATGTTCCATCTACCTTGAGACCCTACCTACCACCTTCAACACAAGGTTTTCAAAGCTTGCAAAAACAGAAGACATATCGCATACAACTGCCTCAGTTCAGAAAGAGACACTTTCACTCACAGTCTAATCATGGAACTCAATCATGTGAGCCCCATTAAGGAACTGGGTGCTGGAAGATGTAATCTTACGATGGGTATCTAGTTTCAGCAACAATTCTACATCATAGAAATGGAGTATATATCTTTGTCAGCTAACTTCGAAGGTTAAGCAGGTAATTGTTCTAAATTTTTCTACTTGCACTTAACCTGCAGTAAAATACCCTAGGGAGTTCAGGAAAGACTGGCCTTAGCATCAGCCAGTAGCAAATGACCAAAGATATACCCTGGTTTTAGCTTATGAATTCATGTAAGTTCATGAGTCTCCACACCTAGACTGGGGTTTGGAAAAGAATGTCAGTGAGACATACTTCTTGAATTTTAGAATCTCTCTCTCCATATTTCTCAGGCCTATTCCAGTAGCCTATTCATGGACTATATTTTTTGTGTATTTATAGTTGAGAACTCTTTTATGACATCCTTTCAGGAAACTTTAACCTATAGGCATTAAAAATAAGCATAAAACTTAGGTCCCCAGATGTGACAGAGAGCCTACCATATTTCACACACCCATTCACCACTAGCTTCTTCTATGAGTGACAGGGCCAGAGGAACCCTAAAATACATAACTTGAAGTCTGTCCAAAAATTCAAAAAACTTACAAATACAAATGACAATTTTTATTTATCCTTTCAATCAAAGGCATGCCTTTAGAACACAAATTAAGACGTAAACTGTTTTTCTTCACCATAATTTATGTTGCCAGATTAACAGATGCTTCATAAATGACAAAGTGCATTCCACAAAAACCCAAAGAAAGTGTTTAATAAAAAACATCTAGCCCCAATCCTAGGCTTTTAAACTAGAATTAATAGTAAAGCAGTAAATATTCCAGATAAAATTAAACTTGAGCAATTTAGACGTCATAAATCACCAAAAGTGACATTATATAGATAAGTAATTCTCAGAAGAACACAAGAAAAGAATCCTAAGAATATTCATGGCTTCAGATGTCTAGGTACCAGGTTAAGTATTATAATCAATGAGTAGAGTGAACTAAACATTAGTATTAACAGGTCTATGTGGTCCTAGGGACTTGTAGGGGTAAGAATTATGAGCATAACATAGTAATAGAAGGGCATATCTTGGCTTCAAAAAATAGAAAGTATTATAATGAGGATAGCTTGGAACAACATGTCATCACTTACATTTATCCATAAACATGAAATAAAAATACAATGAAGAGCAAGTGGAATACAAATTCATTGAAATACTTTTCAGAATACAAAAAGAGAATATGGAAAATACTTTCTCAATGTATATTGTAAAAGTGACTAAGGACCAAGTTTTAGAAAAAGTAAATACAATTAGCTCAGCATTTTTTTGAAGGCTCATTCTGCCAATGCATTTATTAAATGAGTAACATTCTATGTGAATAAATAACTTCAAGGGCAGAAAAGTAAAAAAGTCAATGACTGAAGAATCCAATTGTTACCTTGATTTTAATTTTACAAAACAAAATCGGAATTTGGTGACAAAATAACCATATCATTTGAGATTTATCAATAATGAAGGGATAAAAAATTGAGAAAAATCCAAAATACATCTAGACTTTATAAAAGTAGTTATTACTTTTGATGAAAATTCTAGTATGTTCATCAAAACCCTTATAATAGCCATTTATGGGGCTGTTGTATAAAACATGGGGTATTGCTACAAAGTTGTTCTGTGAAATACATTTGTACCATTTTCTCTTAGTTTAAAAAATACTTTTCTGTATTTTGGTTTAAATTTATTAAACTTCACATTTTTAGAGCAGTTTGAGGTTCACAGCAAAAGAGTAAGGTACAGAGATTTCCCATACAACCCCCCTGCCCCTACACATGCATAGGGTCCCAGATTATCAATATCTCCCACCAGAGTGGAACATTTGTTACAACTGATGAACCTACATTGACACATCATAATTACTCAAAGTCCATAGTTTACATTACGATTCATTGATGGTACTGTACATTCTATAGGTTTTAACAAATATATGACATATAGTTATCATTATGGTATCACACAGAGTATTTTCACTGCCCTTAAAATCCTCTATGCTCTACATATTCATTCCTCTCCCCACTCCAACCCCTGGCAACCACTGATGTTTTTACTCTTGACATAGTTTTGCCTTTTCCAGAATGTCATATGCTTGGAGTCATATAGTACATAGTGTTTTCAGATTGCCTTCTTTAGCAATATGCATATAAGGTTCCTCCATGTCTTTTCATGGCTTAATAGCTCATTTCTTTTTAGTATTGAATAATATTCTACTTTCTGGATGTACCATAGTTTATTTATTTGTACCATTTCTAAAGCAAATAATGTGCCAAAGCATCTCATTATCCTGGAAAGAATAAACATACCTCTACTTTCACTGTGATTTAAAAAAAAAAAATTGCCAGATATTCTACCCAGTAGTATTCTTTCCTCAACTACAGCTCCATAAAAATCTGGTTCAGAATAGACCCCTAATATTAAACTAGAGAATTCTTATACCTGGCAATGATTTTTTTAAACAGTTGTTTAGTAAGACAATTTCACACACATTCCTTGTGGAAAGCATGACAAAAGAAGGAATTTAAGCCCTTGCAGTAAATTGATTACACTTGCAATTATAGTTCAGTTAGTTAAATGACTTCAGGGAAATCAATTTACTCCACATCACCAGTGAATGTCAGAGTTATACACAGTGAATTCTCCACTTAAAATGCATGTTCAAGAAATACACTCAAAGAACAATTTTATTTCATATCATGTTGCTGTGTTTCCAGTGATTTTCTTACAATTCCTACTATCAAGCAGCAAAAAACAATGGTTTCTCTAGGTTCTATGAAAAGCAATGATAGGATTAACAGTTTCAAATAGATATATAATTGCCTGTCTGGAATCCTGCCAATTTCACGATAAGGCAGGAGAAGTAAATTAAGAAACAACTAATAAATTGAAACTACTATGGTTTCTATTTTAAGTGTTTATGGACATATTTAAAATGGAAAATTCTCTACATCAAAAAAAAGACACTATATTTTCATACATATTCTATAGATTATTTTGGCATCCTAGCCAGCTTTTTTTTTTTCCTCTGAGAAGGGAGAAGGGTTGATTAGAACACGTTGATTATTAATTTTTCTCTGAAATGGTAAGGGAGAACAGAATCTATTTGCCTTTAGCCATCTAATTTTATTCAATTTGTTACCAATTTGATCACTTGACATTCCTGTTTGCTCCCATGGTAATTGTAGAAAGATTTGCAATACTCTTTCCTGAGGGACTGAAATGCTCTCAAAAGCCTTGCTTAAGAGACAAGCACTTAATGTGAGAAGAGTTTTGCTCTGTGCCACTTGAACCTTATCCTTTCCACTAGAGCATGTGACAAGAGTGCTAAATCTAGTAGTAGCCTCTAGTTTATCCTATTATGCGTATGTGTGTCCCTTAAGCATTGAGATGAAACCTCCAATTCATTTCTAAGAGACCTTGGACACTGAGCAGATGGTAGTTCTTTTAGTTAAAATAAAACTGAGTTTAAATTTATACTTAAATGTGAACTATTCCATAGCACACTTCCTTATGACACAGGGTTCTCCTTTACTAATTTTCTTAATATTGTGCCCAAAGAAAACCTATGGCTATGAAAGTTCTAAGTTAGAAATTATAATATTATTGATCACAGGATATCTCTGATAAACATTCTTCAGATGTTACTTTGATATTCTCAATTACTGAGACTCAGTCATACTTTGTCGAATATGTACCAGGCACTTTGCATTCATCATCTCATTTAATACTCAGAGTAACCTGCTGAAGTAATTATTATCACCATTTTATGGGTGAAAAAACTGAAGTTC